>NC_053394.1:213242421-214694758 GCF_905171765.1 Bufo bufo
ATCTGTGGGTGGCGCTGTTATGGAGAGGGGGATCTGTGGGTGGCGCTGTTATGGAGAGGGGGATCTGTGGGTGGCGCTGTTATGGAGAGGGGGATCTGTGCACTGTTATGGGCATAACAGTGCACAGATCCCTTTCCCCATAACAGTGCACAGATCCCTTTCCCCATAACAGTGCATAGATCCCCCCTCCCCATAGCAGTGCCATAGACCGATCCCCCTACCCATAACAGCCCCAGCCCTGCTGCTCACAGCATCACTCACTGCATCTTTATTTTACCTTACAATCGTGACGCTCCGGTAACAACTCTGCAGGCAGAGCGGAGGGCGGCGTAACGTCACTTACTCACGTGACCCACCTGCTCCGCCCACTTTATGAATGAAGGAGGCGGAGCAGGCGCGTCACGTGAGTAAGTGACGTTACGCCGGCCTCCGCTCTGCCTGCAGAGTTGTTAGTTACTGGAGCGTCACGATTGTAAGATAAAATAAAGATGCAGTGACAAAGTAAACCGCCCGCCCGGCGCCCGCCCTCAGATGGTGGGTGACAAATCCCACACCCTATATTTTCGGCCGATATGTAACAATATCGGCCGAAGTGGATTAGGTGCATTTTCGGCCGATATTTTCGGCTGCCGGAATTTCGGTGCACCCCTACATTAAATCATTGCCCCCCACTGAACATTTCTTATAATACATGTAATTAAAAAAAACATACAATTCAGCCTAAAAATGCTCCTTTCACTCCCCTTTGTTTGTGTTGGTATCCCATGGATACGGCCACATCTCGCCGGCCGCATCCATGCCGCACTTGCGCACTGGTTTCTATTGGGATCCTGCAGCCGGCCTCTCACTCACACTGTGAGCGCGCACGTTGCATAGGTTTGCGTATGCGCGGGCGCCCGATCATAGCAGTGTATTACTGTTTTCCGGCAGCAGGAGGGAGCGCACGGCGTCATAGCAACCGAGGACGCCGTGTGCTCCCTCCTGCCGCCCGAATACAGTGATACTCTCTTATAGATCATAGCAGTGTAATACTGTTTTCCGGCAGCAGGAGGGAGCGCACGGCATCATAGCAACCGAGGACGCCGTGCTCTCTGGTGCCCAGAAGGAGTCCAGGCGGCAATCCACAGATGCCCCCCACCCCATAAGTGCCATCCACAGATGCCCCCCCAGCCCATAAGTGCTATCCACAGATGCCCCCCCCACATAAGCCCATAAGTGCCATCCACAGATGCGCGCGCCCCCATCCATGCCGCACTTGCGCACTGGTTTCTATTGGGATCCTGCAGCCGGCCTCTCACTCACACTGTGAGCGCGCACGTCGCATAGTTTTGCGCATGCGCGGGCGCCCGATCATAGCAGTGTATTACTGTTTTCCGGCAGCAGGAGGGAGCGCACGGCGTCATAGCAACCGAGGACGCCGTGTGCTCCCTCCTGCCGCCCGAATACAGTGATACTCTCTTATAGATCATAGCAGTGTAATACTGTTTTCCGGCAGCAGGAGGGAGCGCACGGCATCATAGCAACCAAGGACGCCGTGCTCTCTGGTGCCCAGAAGGAGTCCAGGCGGCAATCCACTGATGCCCCCCACCCCATAAGTGCCATCCACAGATGCCCCCCCCCCACATAAGCCCATAAGTGCCATCCACAGATGCGTGCGTGCGTGCGTGCGCGCCCCCCCCCCCCCCCCCCCAATAAGCTGGGTAATAGGTCAGTGACAATATCAGACCCCGGGAAAGCTGGGTAATAAGTCTGTAATAATATTGTACACCGGGAAAGCTGGGTAATAAGTCAGTGATAAAATCTGATACCGGGAAAGCTGGGTAATAAGTCAGTGATGATATCAGACACCGGGAAAGCTGGGTAATAAGTCAGTGATGATATCAGACACCGGGAAAGCTGGGTAATAAGTCAGTGATAATATCAGACACCGGGAAAGCTGGGTAATAAGTCAGTGATAATATCAGACACCGGGAAAGCTGGGTGATAAGTCTGTAATAATATTGTACACCGGGAAAGCTGGGTAATAAGTCAGTGATAATATCAGACACCGGGAAAGCTGGGTAATAAGTCAGTGAACATATCTATCTATATCTCGCACAGATCATATGGCTACTAGCTAACATGCATTTGGGCTGTAGTGATTTATTGTTTTTGCTGCACAGAATGGGTTTGTAACACAGGTTTTATGTGTAAAAGTGTATTAGAATGCAGGACAACCACAAGTTACTACATTAGTTCACTAGCATTGGTCAGTGGTCACTGAGTGATTCCCCAACAGGGGGATGGGCTTTACATACTCTGCAGGCTCCAGAAGGATGACTCATCCACATGAACGAGCACGCAAGGACTGAGCTCTCAGGGTGAGTCATGAGGAGGCGTGGCCGGCCTTAACTCAACTGCCTGAGCCAAACCAGGAAGTTATCAGGACATTTACTGCTGGTAAGATTGAAAAAGCAAAGTGGGACAACCCCTTTAACCACCTCAGCCCCCAGTGCTTAAACACCCTGAAAGACCAGGCCACTTTTTACACTTCTGACCTACACTACTTTCACCATTTATTGCTCGGTCATGCAACTTACCACCCAAATGAATTTTGCCTCCTTTTCTTCTCACTAATAGAGCTTTCATTTGGTGGTATTTCATTGCTGCTGACATTTTTACTTTTTTGTTATTAATCGAAATTTAACGATTTTTTTGCAAAAAAATGACATTTTTCACTTTCAGTTGTAAAATTTTGCAAAAAAAACAAGATCCATATATAAATTTTGCTCTAAATTTATTGTCCTACATGTCTTTGATAAAAAAAAAATGTTTGGGTAAAAAAAAAAATGGTTTGGGTAAAAGTTATAGCGTTTACAAACTATGGTACAAAAATGTGAATTTCCGCTTTTTGAAGCAGCTCTGACTTTCTGAGCACCTGTCATGTTTCCTGAGGTTCTACAATGGCCAGACAGTACAAACACCCCACAAATGACCCCATTTCGGAAAGTACACACCCTAAGGTATTCACTGATGGGCATAGTGAGTTCATAGAACTTTTTATTTTTTGTCACAAGTTAGCGGAAAATGATGATTTTTTTTTTTTTTTTTTTTTTTTTTATTACAAAGTCTCATATTCCACTAACTTGTGACAAAAAATAAAAAGTTCTATGAACTCACTATGCCCATCAGCGAATACCTTGGGGTCTCTTCTTTCCAAAATGGGGTCACTTGTGGGGTAGTTATACTGCCCTGGCATTCTAGGGGCCCAAATGTGTGGTAAGGAGTTTGAAATCAAATTCTGTAAAAAATGACGAGTGAAATCCGAAAGGTGCTCTTTGGAATATGGGCCCCTTTGCCCACCTAGGCTGCAAAAAAGTGTCACACATCTGGTATCTCCGTATTCAGTAGAAGTTGGGGAATGTGTTTTGGGGTGTCTTTTTACATATACCCATGCTGGGTGAGAGAAATATCTTGGTCAAATGCCAACTTTGTATAACAAAATGGGCAAAGTTGTCTTTTGCCAAGATATTTCTCTCACCCAGCATGGGTATATGTAAAAAGACACCCCAAAACACATTCCCCAACTTCTACTGAATACGGAGATACCAGATGTGTGACACTTTTTTGCAGCCTAGGTGGGCAAAGGGGCCCATATTCCAAAGAGCACCTTTCGGATTTCACTCGTCATTTTTTACAGAATTTGATTTCAAACTCCTTACCACACATTTGGGCCCCTAGAATGCCAGGGCAGTATAACTACCCCACAAGTGACCCCATTTTGGAAAGAAGAGACCCCAAGGTATTCGCTGATGGGCATAGTGAGTTCATGGAAGTTTTTATTTTTTGTCACAAGTTAGTGGAATATGAGACTTTGTATGTAAAAAAAAAAAAAAAAAAAAAATCATAATTTTCCACTAACTTGTGACAAAAAATAAAAAATTCTAGGAACTCGCCATGCCCCTCACGGAATACCTTGGGGTGTCTTCTTTCCAAAATAGGGTCACTTGTGGGGTAGTTATACTGCCCTGGCATTTTCCAGGGGCCCTAATGTGTGGTAAGTAGGTAAATGACCTGTGAAATCCGAAAGGTGCTCTTTGGAATGTGGGCCCCTTTGCCCACCTAGGCTGCAAAAAAGTGTCACACATCTGGTATCGCCGTATTCAGGAGAAGTTGGGGAATGTGTTTTGTGGTGTCATTTTACATATACCCATGCTGGGTGAGAGAAATATCTTGGCAAAAGACAACTTTTCCCATTTTTTTATACAAAGTTGGCATTTGACCAAGATATTTATCTCACCCAGCATGGGTATATGTAAAATGACACCCCAAAACACATTCACCAACTTCTACTGAATACGGAGATACCACATGTGTGACACTTTTTTGCAGCCTAGGTGGGCAAAGGGGCCCAAATTCCTTTTAGGAGGGCATTTTTATACATTTGGATACCAGACTTCTTCTCACGCTTTGGGGCCCCTAAAATGCCAGGGCAGTATAAATACCCCACATGTGACCCCATTTTGGAAAGAAGACACCCCAAGGTATTCAATGAGGAGCATGGCGAGTTCATAGAAAAAAAAAATTTTTGGCACAAGTTAGCGGAAATTGATTTTTTTATTTTTTTTTCTCACAAAGTCTCCCTTTCCGCTAACTTGGGACAAAAATTTCAATCTTTCATGGACTCAATATGCCCCTCATCGAATACCTTGGGGTGTCTTCTTTCCAAAATGGTGTTATTTGTGGGGTGTTTGTACTGCCCTGGCATTTGAGGGTCTCCGCAATCATTACATGTATGCCCAGCATTAGGAGTTTCTGCTATTCTCCTTATATTGAGCATACAGGTAATGAGATTTTTTTTTTCCGTTCAGCCGCTGGGCTGAAAGAAAAAAATGAACGGCACAGATTTCTTCATTCGCATCAATCAATGTGGATGAAAAAATCTCTGCCAAAAAAAGAAAAAGGAGGGGAAAGGCGTCTGCCAGGACATAGGAGCTCCGCCCAACATCCATGCCCACTTAGCTCGTATGCCCTGGCAAACCAGATTTCTCCATTCACATCAATCGATGTGGATGAATAAATCATTGCCGGGATTTTTTTTTTTTATATATACAAAGTGTTTGCCAAAGTATATGAACACCGCCACCTCCTCAGCTCATATGCCTCGGCAAACGTATCTTTTACTGCAGAGGAGAAATCTCGTCTTGCAGCGCCGCATACACCGACTTGCGTGTAATCTGACAGCAGCGCAATGCTTCTGTCCGAATGCACATCAGTGCTGCAGCTAGTCGATCGGTTGGTCCACCTGAAAGGTAAAAAAAAAAAAAAAAAAGAAAAAACCAGGCCGCAAAGCAATAACTTTATTAACTTTAGAACAGAACATATTAACTTTTTTTAACTTTTGTAACTTTTTTACTTACGGTAATTTTTTTTTTGTTTAGTTTTTTTTACCTTTATAGAACAAACCTCTCCTTCCCCATGGGACAATGTGCAAAGCGCAAATCGCCCAAAGATGTGGCGAAGTACGTTATGCACTTTATCCCAGGTGAAAGGAGAGGTTTGCAGCAGCTGTGAGTAAAAGGGCCCTAATAGCCCTGTGTGCCTGTCCTGTGAGATGCAATCCCTATGCTAGGTGTACCTGTGTGTGGTACTTCCGGAAACACTCACCTAAGCATAGGGCAGGGTGGTCAGGGCAGTCAGGACAGAAATAGCGGGTGTCACGCCTTATTCCACTCCTGCTACAGACACGACATTTTTTTCGGGGTGGCGGTTGGGTTGAGGTACCAGCAACGACACTGGGGAAATGTCGCTCGTGTAGACGGCTAACTACACTGGTGGATGGGGCCACGGAACCTCCTGGGTAAAGGAGGTTCGCGATGATCTCTTCCTGGAATTTGAGGAAGGATCCTGTTCTCCCAGCCTTACTGTAGAGAACAAAACTATTGTACAGCGCCAATTGAATTAAATATACAGACACCTTCTTATACCAGCGTCTGGTTCTGCGGGAAACTAAATAGGGAGCCAACATCTGGTCATTGAAGTCCACCCCTCCCATGAGCGCATTATAGTCGTGGACTGAGAGGGGCTTTTCAATGACACGGGTTGCCCTTTCAATTTGGATTGTCGTGTCTGCGTGAATGGAGGAGAGCATGTAAACGTCACGCTTGTCTCTCCATTTCACCGCGAGCAGTTCTTCGTTACACAAGGCAGCCCTCTCCCCCCTTGCAAGACGGGTGGTTACAAGCCGTTGGGGGAAGCCCACGCGACTAGTTCGCGCGGTGCCACAGGCGCAAATCCGTTCTAGAAACAAATGCCTAAAGAGGGCCACACTTGTGTAAAAATTGTCCACATAAAGATGGTACCCCTTGCCGAATAAGGGTGACACCAAGTCCCAGACTGTCTTCCCACTGCTCCCCAGGTAGTCAGGGCAACCGACCGGCTCCAGGGTCTGATCTTTTCCCTCATAGATCCGAAATTTGTGGGTATAGCCTGTGGCCCTTTCACAGAGCTTATACAATTTGACCCCATACCGGGCACGCTTGCTTGGGATGTATTGTTTGAAGCCAAGGCGCCCGGTAAAATGTATTAGGGACTCGTCTACGCAGATGTTTTGCTCAGGGGTATACAAATCTGCAAATTTCTGGTTGAAATAGTCTATGAGGGGCCGAATTTTGTGGAGCCGGTCAAAAGCTGGGTGGCCTCTGGGACGGGAGGTGGTGTTGTCGCTAAAATGCAGAAAACGCAGGATGGTCTCAAATCGTGTCCTGGACATAGCAGCAGAGAACATGGGCATGTGATGAATTGGGTTCGTGGACCAATATGACCGCAATTCATGCTTTTTTGTCAGGCCCATGTTGAGGAGAAGGCCCAGAAAAATTTTAAGTTCGGAAACTTGGACTGGTTTCCACCGGAAAGGCTGGGCATAATAGCTTTCCGGGTTTGCGGTTATAAATTGTGTGGCATATTGGTTGGTCTCTGCCACGACTAAGTCCAAGAGCTCCGCAGTCAAGAACAGCTCAAAAAATCCCAGGGCCGAAGCGATTTGAGCCGTCTCAACCCGAACTCCAGACTGGGCGGTGAAAGGGGGAACTACAGGTGCGGCTGAAGTTGGTGACTGCCAATCAGGGTTTGCCAGCACCTCAGGGACTCTAGGGGGTCTACGGGCCTGTCTGCGCGGTGGCTGCGACGGGGTAACTACTGCACGTGCCACCGTACCAGCTTCAACTGCCCTTCTGGTGCTCGCTACTTCACCAGGTTGTACGGCAGTGCTGGTACTAGGTCCAGGAAGGGCTGCGCTGCTGGTGTATGCCTCACCACGTGATCCGGCAGCGACAGCCCCACTCTGCTGCTCTTGAAGCGGATCCTGCGTAACCTGTGGTCTAGCGACACGGGGCCGGGTACGCCTGGTGCTGCCAGGGACCTCAACCTCCTCGTCCGAACTTTGGGTCAGAGAGCCACTGCTTTCTACAGGTTCATATTCTGACCCGCTAGATTCGTCAGATGAGGGTTCCCACTCCTCATCCGACTGGGTCAGAATCCTGTAGGCCTCTTCAGAAGAATACCCCCTGTTTGACATTTTGGACTACTAAATTTAGGAGTATTCCCTGAGACTACCCAAGAAAAAAAGCAAACCTGTCTTACAAAGGGGAGGCTAGCGAAGTACCGGAGGCCGCTGCGGTTGATAAAAAATATCAAAACAGATTTTTTTATCGCCGCAGTGCGTGTAAAGTGAATGTGCAGTGATCAAAAAATAATAATTTTTTGTCACTGCGGTGGGGCGGGCGTGGGTGAACGCACGTGTGGGCGACCGATCAGGCCTGATCGGGCAAACACTGCGTTTTGGGTGGAGGGCAAACTAAAGTGACACTAATACTATTATAGATCTGACCGTGATCAGTTTTGATCACTTACAGATACTATAAAAGTACAAATGCTGATTAGCGATACGCTATTCAGCGAATAAAAGTGACTGCGGTGCGGTGGGGTGGGCGCTAACTGACGCTAACTACCTAACCAAGGGGCCTAAACTATCCCTAAAACCTAACAGCCAATACCAGTGAAAAAAAAAAAGTGACAGTTTACACTGATCACTTTTTTTCCTTTCACTAGTGATTGACAGGGGCGATCAAAGGGGTGATCAAAGGGTTAAATTGGGGTGCAGGGGGGTGATCTGGGGCTAAGGTGTAGTGTTTGGTGTACTCACTGTGAAGTCTGCTCCTCTGCTGGATCCAACCGACGAAAAGGACCAGCACAGGAGCAGAGAAGCCATATAACAGATCATATTTACTAATATGATCTGTTATCTGGTTTGTGATTCGATTTTTTAAAAATCAGCAACCTGCCAGCGACGATCATTGGCTGGCAGGTTGCTGATGCAACTCTCCTCGAACTTTTGCCGGCCCGCGATGCGCATGCGCGGGCCGGCTGTGACCGAAATCTCGCGTCTCGCGAGAAGACGCGCCGGCGCGTCCACTCGGAATGAAACAACCACCTCCAGGACGCGTCTGTGCGTACAGCGGTCCGGAGGTGGTTAAGGTGAAATAGGGCTGAGTCCTTAAGGGGCTAATATGTGCGGGTTTTTTTTAAATCAGGGGAAAGAGGCTTTTTTTTTCTTTTTTTAACTTGAAACTTATTTTTTTTTTAAACTTTATTTCTGTCCCACTCTGGGACTTCAACTTTTGGGGGTCTGATCCCCTCTGCAATGCATTACAATACATCGGTATTGTAATGCATTGCCTGTTAGTGTATGACTCTCTGGATCTCCTCGGCGCCTGTAGAAGGCAGGTCCTGATGCCATGCAAGGCATTGGGCAGCCTCTGCACGGCATCGGGCTGCCTTCTGACAGTCACTGCTGCGCTGAACCCGCTCCATACGTGGCAGTTGCTGGCTGTATAATAGCTTTAGCCGCAGGTGTCTGTTGTATGAAACAGCAGCCACCCACGAGCTATTTTTTTATATTTTAATAGTTTGAACTTTTTAACTATTAACCACCTTTGTGGGCTAGAACCCTTGTCGAATTCACCTTAATAGAGATCTATTAGCGTGAATTGGATTTTACACTGTCCCTGCCGCCCTGTGCATTGCACACAGCAGCAGGGAGCTTACCATGGTAGGGATGAAAGGCTTTAGTAGTGACCTGGCTGCCATGGTAACCAAAGTCAGGCAATTTCACTGCTGGGGCTCTGATCAGAAGCTGCCACTAATGAAAATAGCACTTAGGAGGGTGGGGGGAACCTGTTGGTCACTCCACCACCAATGAATATAATTAACCCCTTAATACAAATATACGCGGGTGTGCTGGCCTCATCACACAGCCGGTACCCAGCCTCAGTGACCGGGATCCCACCGAACCGCGTCAATTAACCCCTCAGGTGCTGCACCTGAGGGGTTAATTGATGGGGTTTGCGGGATCAATGCGCCCTCTCATTGAGGGCAAGTGCCGGCTATGTGGTGCAGCCTGCAGCCGACACCCGCCGTGTACATTTGTATTACAGGGTTAATTATATTCATTGGTGGTGCAGTGGCCAACAGGCCCTCCCCTCCTACTCCGTGCTATTTTCATTGGTGGCAGTGGCAGCTTAACACCCCTCTTGCCTCTTTTCTACCATTGGTGGTAGTGGTGGCAGAGTCACAGTGGGGAAGAACTCTCGTGCCATGTTCTCTAAAAGATACTCGGCTACGCAACGATGCAACCCTAGAGTACACTACCCAAAAGTAGCCTCTGAGAGCCTTACAAAGCACTTTTATGCCCTCTTGTGGCAAAACCCAGTATCTAATCAGACCACATCTGTAATCATTTCAATATTGGCCTGAGACTTTAATACATGCAAAGTCTGGCAGAAATCCAACATTTCTATCTGGGTGCGCTTTTTTTTCAGTGAGTGTACAGTACATACATGGCCTGAAAATTAACTTATATTGAGTAGGTTTCATAGTGTTAAAAATATAATAGGTTAGACAGAAGTTCTCCTCATATCAAAACTTACTGTAAAGAAAAATGCTTGCAAAACCATAAACTTTGCATATCGCTATAAAGTTAATAGCAGATAATAGTGAATATCAAATTGTACACTGTATGATTATTTTCCATACAATAATCATTCCTATACCACATTACTCACTATGTGAGCCATGATGCTGAGTTTGTGCAGGGACGGCTGTCTGTTGAAAAGAACAATGTCTCCATCTATGAGGTGCCGCTCCACCGTGTCTCCATATCGGAGTTCTTGAGCTATCTTTTCACGGTTACCATACTTAAGAAATCTGAAAAAGTGAATTTTACACTGTTGACATACTGAATGCAAATATACAGTTACTTTGCTGAGTTCTATAAAAAAATAAAAATAAACCAGTCTTTCATTTATGCAGCCAAAAAAAACGATAAACACCACACTGAGTTGTAGACGCTACATACATTAAAGGCACCTAATACTTCTACAAAGGCTTTAACATAGGAAAGGCAAACCTTTTCATTTGGGTATGTCTCTGCTGGATGAAGTTTGCCCCTGGATGTGCATCTGGCCCATTCTGCACTAGCTTTCTCATAAAATGGATATTTGCTTTGTTGACCTGTAAGAAAAAAACACTAATTTAAAACTCAGGGCTCAAGAGATACTTAAGTAAAGGAGAAAGAAAATCAAAAACAAACATAATTTAGGCCTAGTTCACGCTTCAGTGTTTGGTCAGTGATTTCCAGCGAAAACAAGGTGCGGGTCCAAAACACAGGACAGGTGCAGATTCTTCCCTTTTAACTTATCAATGGAGGCTCCATTCCTGGTTTTGGTTTAAAAATCACTGATGAAAATCATTGAAGTGTGGACTAGGCCTTAGGGGTATTACCATCGGGGACATATACCCCTTCAAGACACAACCAGTTTTCCCCTTCCTGACAGCCTAATTTAGCAAAATTTACATGTGTCACTTTATGACTATGCGATAACCGGAAAGCTTTACTGGGAACATTAGCAATTTAGTAAATTTGAATCTTTCTGCTTTTAAGACAGATAATTATAGTTCACAAAATAGGTACTGAATTAACAGTCACCATATGTCTACTATATATTGGTATCATTTAATAAATTAAAATAATGTTTAGGACATTAGAGGACTTAATACCTGAATAAACAATTTTTCAAATTTCCAAGAAAACTTCCAACTCCGACTTTAAAGAAAGAATTCAGGTCTTGGAGGCATATAAATTAGGGAGACCTGAGAAATTGACAAGAGGGGTTCTGTACCAAATGAATAACCACAGTGGAAAAATGGGTACAGTAAGACCTTTAGGAATGCCCACCAGGACAAGAAATGTAAGATTACTTACCGGTAATCACTTTTCCATGAGCCCATGACAGCCCCCTAGAGACCGCCTCCATCCAGGACAGGAAAAAGGAACCTTCGTGGAGAGCGCTTAAAGAGGGATACCTCCCCTATACCACCAGTTAATTGCAAGAACTTGTCCTAAAACATGTCACAAGTGCGGTCATGGGCTCATGGAGAAGTGATTACCGGTAAGTAATCTTAAATTTCCCTTACGCCCATGACAGCACCCTTGAGAGACGATTTGAATAGTACCTAGCTCAGGGTGGGACAACTGCCTGCAGAACTTTCGTGCCAAAAGCTAGCCGCTCCTTAGAGTCTAAGTCTAATCTGTAGTGGCAAAAGAAAGTACCGTACATGGAGATTTCCAGGTAGCGGCCCTACAAATTTGCTCTAGAGATGCTTCAGCCCTTTCTGCCCAAGTAGTAGAAATGGATCTGGTAGAGTGAGCACCAAATCCAAAATGGGGCAATTCCTCCGCTGAAGAATAGGCTAAGTTGATGGCCCTACTATCCATCTAGATAGTGTTTTGGAAGAAACTATTACCGCTATTTTTACCACCAAACTGTATAAAAAGCCTAGAGGATTTTCTCCATTGATTAGTGACTCAAATATTCTGATAGGCATCTTTTGACATCTAGACAGTGGAGCCTCATCTCTCTCTCATTCTTTGGGTCCTGACACAAGGATGGAAGAATAATATCTTGGGTCCTTTGAAACATGGAGACCACTTTAGATAAAAAGGAGGAATCTGGCTTAATGAGCCCTGTCTTCCAGGATGTTAGTATAGGGATGAGCGGCTGAGAAGGCCTAAATTTCGCCAAACATGCGCGGCCGAGGTAATCGCCACCAAAAAAGCAGTTTTGAAAGTCAAAATTTGACTAGGTAGATCCTGCAAAGGCTCGAAAGGAGGCTCCATCAATCTAGACGAAACTAGATTAAGGTCCCGGGGGGGGGGGGGGGGGGGGGGGGGGGGGGGGGGGGGGGGAGGACTGAGGATCTGATCACAAGCTTAATCCTATTAATTGCTTCAAAGAATCTCCTTATCCATGATAATTGGCAATAGGAGAATCAAAGAAGGAACTAAGGGCAGAGACCTATACCTTAAGAGTACCCGGTCTTAGGTTTTTATCCAGACACTTTTGGCATGGGAGGAGAAAGGAAAGCCTTCCATATTCTGAGATAATGGTAGAGGTTACTTCTTTCCTGCATGATAAAAGAGTATATATAATTTCCTTAGACAAGCCCCTACGTTCTAAGATTTTCCCCTCAAATACCGTGCTGTTAGATGAAGACTTCTCACTTCTGGATGGAAGACAGGACCTTGAAACAGATCCTGCCTGTCCGGAAGAATCTAGGGATCCGTCAGGGAAAGTTTCCTCAACCAAGTGAACCAAGTTCTCCTTGGCCAAAAGGGGGTGATTAGAATAAGCCTTGTCCGTTCCTTCCTAGATTTCTGTAATGCTCTCGGAAGTAGTCTTAGAGGAGGAAAGGCGAACAGAAGCTGATTCGGCCACGGAAGGGAGAATGCATCTATCCCTGTCGGGGAAACTTCCGGATTTAGGAAAAAGAATAGGTGGAATTCTTTGTTCTGTCTGGTCGCAAAGAGGTCTATTTGAGGAGGACCACAAAGTTGAATTCTCTCACTGAAGACTTATTGGTTTAAGCACCATTCTCCTTGATCTAACTGGTTTCTGCATAGAAAGTCTGCCACTTTGTTCTCTACTCCCTTTAAATGTACAGCTTTGACAAAGGGAACGTAAGAAAATGTCTGCGGTTAAGGACACAAGGTTTTTTGATTTGGTTCCTCCTTGCCTGTTTAAATAAAAAATGACCGTGGTGTTGTCTGAAAAGATTTTTATTCCTTTTCCTTGTATTTTGGGTAGGAATTCTAATAGGAATGCTCTGAGTTCCCTCATATTCTGGGAGTCCTGACTATCGAGCTCCATACCCCCTGACAATAAGCGCCCCACCTAGACGGACTGGCATCCGTAGTGATGGACATCTGCTCCTGGGGATCCCAATGTAGACCCTGAGACAGATTTGCAGGTTCTAGTCACCAGGTTAGAGGGGTCAGGGAAAATTGGGCATCTAATGGGGATAGAGATCCCTGCCACTCTTTTAGAATCTGCCACTGAAGAGACCTGGAGTGAAAAAGGGCCCAGGTGACTGCAGGTATTGTGGAGGTCATTCTGCCCAATAATGTCATCCCGTGTCTGATGGTTCGATTCTTTGAGGTTAGAAGGGACCAAACGTCTTCTCTTATTTGGGATACTTTGCGTTGAGGAAGAAAACAACACTGCTTCACTGAACCCAGTATTAGACCCAGAAACACACATCTTTGGGGCGGTATCAGATTTGACTTCCCCCAGTTTATTTGCCATCCTAGTTTTGTCAGGATTTCTATGACTTCCAAAAGATGAGAGGTTAGCAGATCTCTGGATTCCGCCACCACCAGGAGGTCGTCCAAATAAGGGATGACCAGAACGTCTCTCTCTCTTATGTGGGCCATAACCTCTGCCATTACTTTTGTAAAGAGTCTGGGGGCCTGGGATATTCCAAACGGAAGTGCTTTGTATTGGAAGTGATGAATTTGACCCTCCCATGGATACTGCCACTGAGATTTTTCTGGAAATCGGTACGAATTGGAATGTGATAGTAAGCGTCTTATGTCTATGGTGGCCATGACGCAGTCTTTGTAGAGATGCTTTATTGTGGACTGTACAGATTCCATTTTTTATATTTCTGAAAATTATTTAAGTCCCTCAGATTTATGATCATCCTGAATGACCTGTCCGGTTTGGGTACCAGAAAAAGGGATAAATAAAAACCCCTGCCCTTTTTATAGTCTGGAACAGGAACCATGACCCTTTTTTCTATTATAAAAAATATTTCTTGTCTTAGAGACAGGTTTCTTGCGGAATGTTGAACTATATTTCTAATTTTTAATCTTTCCGGTGGGGGGGGGGGGGGGGGGGGGAAGCAAACTGTAGACAGAACATTTCTTTTATGATGCCTAATATCCACGGGCTTAACGAGAGTCTTCCCCCCACTGGACAGAAACAGTCATTGCCGACTGTCCTTGGATCTTGAAGCAGACTGTTTTAAAGAAGAATCCCTTATTTTTTCTATTTTTGTTTTATTGTCGAAAATTCTGCCTTCTGTCTGTGTTGTAAGTTTTTTTTGTTCCTGCGAAAAAACTGTTTTTGTTAGTTCTAGAAACAGCAACACTCTTTATCAGAAGCCTTTTCTAAAAGGTCATCCAAAACAGGCCCAAAGAGATAATCTCCCTGGCATGGGATAGAGCAAAGTTTATTCTTCAAACCTGTGTCACCTGACCATCCTTTAAACCAAATCGCTCTTCTCGCAGAATTGGATAGAGCAGTTAACTTGGCACTTAACTTTAAGGCATCTGCAGAAGCATCGTAAATAAAGTCCACTGCTTTAAGGATTTTAGGAAATACTTCTAGTAATTGGTCCCTAGGGGTTTTATCTTGAATTTGGGACTCCAGCTCTTGTAGTCATAATTTTAATGACCTGGCAGTAGAGGTAGTAGCAATATTTGGCTTAAATGCTTGGGTGGATGCTTCCCATGCTTTTTTAAGGTATACCTCTGCACGTCTGTCCATAGGATCCTTTAAACTACCAAGATCCTCAAGAGGTAAGGCCTCCTTTTTTGACATTTTGGCGATGGGGGCGTCAAGTTTAGGAGGCTTATCCCAACAGGAGGACTCTCCCTCATCAAAAGGGTATTTTCTTTTTACATTCTTGGGAATAAAGAATTTCCTATTAGGCTTATTCCATTCTCTTTGAATGAAACATTTAATGTTTTCATTTAAAGGAAAAACTCTTGACCTTTTGTGCCACAGGTCACCAAACATTATGTCCTGGACAGACTCTGGTTCCCTAGGAACATCCACTTTCATAGTAGCTCTAATAGCTTTCAGTAGGGATCCCGTATCCTCTGGGGAAAAAAAATAAAAATAAGTCTGCTCATGGCTTTATCTGAAGACTAGCTTGAATTTTCCAGGATTTCTCCCTGCTCATTCTCATCTGAAGAGTCTGAATCGGATATTATAGTAGCGTGACTGTTTGCCCGAGGCAGGGAAACATTTTCATTGAAGCTGAAACTTCAGATTTAACAATATCTTTGATACTTTGAAGTAAAGATGGGGATTACTTTTCTACCACTTTGTTCGCACAATGCTGACACAGTAACTTAGACCAAGAAGGGGCGAGCATTTTCTTGCACACAGCACATTCCCTCACTTCAGATTTAGTGGTAGATTTCCTGGGGCCCTCTTTGATATTCTACAATTAAAATAAGAGAATAATCCTCATTAGATCTGATAGAGGAAAAATAAAAGGTTGGGGATTGACCCCATTAGCCCACCAGAAATACCAGTCTAGCATCATGAGTCTCCAGGATATCAGCTCACTGGGTACTCATCATCCATGATCGTGGGCAAGGATCGAGAGTTTTCCATTAAAGATCCTTTTTAAGGCTACTTTCACACTACCGTTCAGAGCGGGTCCGTCTGATGTCTGCACAAACGGATCCGCTCATATAATGCAGACTTGGGATCCGTTCAGAACGGATCCGTCTGCATTATATTGTAGAAAAAATTCTAAGTGTGAAAGTAGCTTCAGACGGATCCGTCCAGACTTTACATTGAAAGTCAATGGGGGACGGATCCGTTTGAAAATTGAGCCATATAGTGTCAAATTCAAACGGATCCGTCCCCATTGACTTACATTGTAAGTCTGGACGGATCCGTTTGCCTCCGCACGGCCAGGCGGACACCCGAACGCTGCAAGCAGCGTTCAGGGGTCCGCTTGCTGAGCGGAGGCTGAACGCTGCCAGACTGATGCATTCTGAGCGGATCCGCATCCACTCAGAATGCATTGGGGCAGTACGGATGCGTTCGGGGCCGCTTGTGAGCCCCTTCAAACGGAGCTCACAAGCGGACACCCGAACGCTAGTGTGAAAGTAGCCTTAGATTGTACGCTGGCTTGTCTCCTTCTGACCGCGCGTTAAGGGTTTAAATACCAATTTGGTCGTGTCCCTGCCGGTGAACCCACGCGGCCTCAGTAGGAGCTTCCTTCTACTTCGGGAACGCACTCCACGTGCGTTCCAAGTACCGGAAGTTGCGTCTTACAACTTCTGGTTCGCGCACAGGGCACGTGAATTAATCAAACCCAGTCCCCCCTGCCTCTAAGCTTTGAGACAGGGAGGAAGGCAGAGTAAAGGCTCCGGACCTCCTGAACACCGCCAGGAGGAACCGGCGTGTCAGCATCCCCTCTTGGTTATGCAGGCACTGCCCAGGAACACCGGCCCGATAAACTATCCCGGACCCAGAAGGATGAATCCCAATCTTAGTAGGCGGCTCCTAGAGGAGACTTATGCCGCACCAGGTAACCTCCATAATACAGTGCCTACACAGAACGTCCCATCAATAGGACAGGAAACAGAAAACTGGTGGAATAGGGGAGGAATCTCTCCTTAAGTGCTCTTCACGAAGGTTCCTGTTTCCTGTCCTGGATGGAGGCGGTCTCTCAAGGGTGCTGTCATGGGAGTAAGGCAAAGACTATTCCATGGAGCATAGACGAAAAGGAAGTATACCAGGAAAACCCCGAACTTTCCCAGACTAAAGAATTGCCATGACTGTGGCAGACACCTGTGTGAGGGTCCAGTAGCAGACATCAGGGCAAAGTCGAAACTGAAGACTCACTAGAGGGCTGGATATATTAGATAAGGAATAAATAATTTTCACCATAGGAAGGGAGAAAGACTCCTTCCTCTGAGAGCCAGGTGGAGAAAGATGAAGCACCCTAGGAACAGAAGAAGGTGGGTACCTTATACTGCTTGGGCACACAGTCAGCCCCTGGGGGACAAGGGGATCCATAGCTATGGCTAGGAGGAAGGAACCTAAAAACAAGAATGAGGCATGCAAACAAGCAGTGGGGAAGGACACAGTAGGTGAGGGTAAAAGATGCTCATCTGGTTGTATGGTGGCAGCATACTCATTGTAGGTGGTATGCTTTCCTGAAGTGGGTTCCCAGGTTGCTTTTGATGGTTTGGATGTTGGGGGAGAATATAATGTGCTGAGGTAGCAAGTTCCAAAGTATGGGGGATGCACTTGAGAAACCTTGTAGACTATTGTGTGAAGAACAGATGAGAGAAGAACAAAGGAGGTGGTCCTGTGAGGATCGGAGATTACACATCGGGATGTATCACGAAAACAGGTGAGAGATGTAAGGAGGAGACAGTCTGTAGTTATGTTTCGCTGGGCAATGGGGAGCCAAGGGATTGGCAAAGAGGAGGCAGAGGAGAAATGAGGGGAGAGGTGGATTAACCAGGCAGCAGAGATTAGGATAAATTGGAGGAGTACGAGTGCTAGATGTGAGGCCACAGAGAAGGATGTTGCTGTAGTCCAGACGGGAGATTACAAGGGTATGCACTAGCATTTTAGTTGACTCAGGAATGAGCGAATACGTGAGGGGTCCTTGAGCTGAAAGCAGTAGGTAGAGTTAAGGGTTTGGAAGTGTGGCTTAAAGGACAGGGCAGAATCAAATGTTATCCCCAGGCAGCAGACCTATGAAACTGGAGAAAGCGTTGTGCTATTAACTGTAATAGATAGTTCTGGTATGGGGACTGAGTGACATGGAGGAAAGATTCAGTTTTCTCCATGTTTCCCCCATGAGGGAACAGTCAAGTAGATGGTCCAAGATGCGTTGGAATAGGGAACCCAAATGAGGGCACCCAGCCAGAGGCCTAAGTAGAGTTCAGAGAACTGAGCAAAATCAAGCAAATATCCAAAATCAGGCAAATAACCAATATATCAAAGAAAAATGGAGTGCATCAATAGCAGGTAAATACACCAGAGCAATTGCAGGTATAGCGCTCCACAGTTACAACGCCCTGAATAGGGCTAATGTGGCAGCCTACAGTGCAAAAACATGCCAGACACCATTAAAGAGTAACTAAACTTTTTATAATTTATTTGTGAACGTGTCACTAATGCCCTAATTTTTTGTAATATATTTTATTAACCTATTTTGTATCCTTAACCACCTCAGCCCCCAGTGCTTAAACACCCTGAAAGACCAGGCCACTTTTTACACTTCTGACCTACACTACTTTCACCGTTTATTGCTCGGTCATGCAACTTACCACCCAAATGAATTTTACCTCCTTTTCTTCTCACTAATAGAGCTTTCATTTGGTGGTATTTCATTGCTGCTGACATTTTTACTTTTTTTGTTATTAATCGAAATTTAACGTTTTTTTTGCAAAAAAATGACATTTTTCACTTTCAGTTGTAAAATTTTGCAAAAAAAACGACATCCATATAGAAATTTTGCTCTAAATTTATAGTTCTACATGTCTTTGATAAAAAAAAATGTTTGGGTAAAAAAAAAATGGTTTGGGTAAAAGTTATAGCGTTTACAAACTATGGTACAAAAATGTGAATTTCCGCTTTTTGAAGCAGCTCTGACTTTCTGAGCACCTGTCATGTTTCCTGAGGTTCTACAATGCCCAGACAGTACAAACACCCCACAAATGACCCCATTTCTGAAAGTACACACCCTAAGGTATTCGCTGATGGGCATAGTGAGTTCATAGAACTTTTTATTTTTTGTCACAAGTTAGCGGAAAATGATGATTTTTTTTTTTTTTTTTTTTTTTCCTTACAAAGTCTCATATTCCACTAACTTGTGACAAAAAATAAAAACTTCTATGAACTCACTATGCCCATCAGCGAATACCTTGGGGTCTCTTCTTTCCAAAATGGGGTCACTTGTGGGGTAGTTATACTGCCCTGGCATTCTAGGGGCCCAAATGTGTGGTAAGGAGTTTGAAATCAAATTCTGTAAAAAATGACCTGTGAAATCCGAAAGGTGCTCTTTGGAATATGGGCCCCTTTGCCCACCTAGGCTGCAAAAAAGTGTCACACATCTGGTATCTCCGTACTCAGGAGAAGGTGGGGAATGTGTTTTGGGGTGTCATTTTATATATACCCATGCTGGGTGAGAGAAATATCTTGGCAAAAGACAACTTTTCCCATTTTTTTATACAAAGTTGTCATTTGACCAAGATATTTATCTCACCCAGCATGGGTATATGTAAAAAGACACCCCAAAACACATTCCTCAACTTCTCCTGAGTACGGGGATACCAGATGTGTGACACTTTTTTGCAGCCTAGGTGGGCAAAGGGGCCCATATTCCAAAGAGCACCTTTCGGATTTCACTCCTCATTTTTTCCTGAATTTGATTTCAAACTCCTTACCACACATTTGGGCCCCTAGAATACCAGGGCAGTATAACTACCCCACAAGTGACCCCATTTTGGAAAGAAGACACCCCAAGGTATTCCGTGAGGGGCATGGCGAGTTCCTAGAATTTTTTATTTTTTGTCACAAGTTAGTGGAAAATGATGATTTTTTTTTTTTTTTTTTTTTTCATACAAAGTCTCATATTCCACAAACTTGTGACAAAAAATAAAAACTTCCATGAACTCACTATGCCCATCAGCGAATACCTTGGGGTCTCTTCTTTCCAAAATGGGGTCACTTGTGGGGTAGTTATACTGCCCTGGCATTCTAGGGGCCCAAATGTGTGGTAAGTAGGTAAATGACCTGTGAAATCCGAAAGGTGCTCTTTGGAATGTGGGCCCCTTTGCCCACCTAGGCTGCAAAAAAGTGTCACACATCTGGTATCTCTGTATTCAGGAGAAGTTGAGGAATGTGTTTTGGGGTGTCTTTTTACATATACCCATGCTGGGTGAGATAAATATCTTGGTCAAATGCCAACTTTGTATAAAAAAATGGGAAAAGTTGTCTTTTGCCAAGATATTTCTCTTACCCAGCATGGGTATATGTAAAATGACACCCCAAAACACATTCCCCAACTTCTCCCGATTACGGAGATACCAGATGTGTGACACTTTTTTGCAGCCGAGGTGGGCAAAGGGGCCCATATTCAAAAGAGCACCTTTCGGATTTCACAGGTCATTTTTTACAGAATTTGATTTCAAACTCCTTACCACACATTTGGGCCCCTAGAATGCCAGGGCAGTATAACTACCCCACAAGTGACCCCATTTTGGAAAGAAGAGACCCCAAGGTATTCGCTGATGGGCAAAGTGAGTTCATGGAAGTTTTTATTTTTTGTCACAAGTTAGTGGAATATGAGACTTTGTATGAAAAAAATAAAAAAATAAAAAATAAGCATTTTCCACTAACTTGTGACAAAAAATAAAAAATTCTAGGAACTCGCCATGCCCCTCACGGAATACCTTGGGGTGTCTTCTTTCCAAAATGGGGTCACTTGTGGGGTAGTTATACTGCCCTGGCATTTTCCAGGGGCCCTAATGTGTGGTAAGTAGGTAAATGACCTGTGAAATCCTAAAGGTGCTCTTTGGAATATGGGCCCCTTTGCCCACCTAGGCTGCAAAAAAGTGTCACACATGTGGTATCGCCGTATTCAGGAGAAGTTGGGGAATGTGTTTTGGGGTGTCATTTTACATATACCCATGCTGGGTGAGAGAAATATCTTGGCAAAAGACAACTTTTCCCATTTTTTTATACAAAGTTGGCATTTGACCAAGATATTTCTCTCACCCAGCATGGGTATATGTAAAATGACACCCCAAAACACATTCCCCAACTTCTCCTGAGTACGGCGATACCAGATGTGTGACACTTTTTTGCAGCCTAGATGCGCAAAGGTGCCCAAATTCCTTTTAGGAGGGCATTTTTAGACATTTGGATACCAGACTTCTTCTCACGCTTTGGGGCCCCTAGAATGCCAGGGCAGTATAAATACCCCACATGTGACCCCATTTTGGAAAGAAGACACCCCAAGGTATTCAATGAGGGGCATGGCGAGTTCATAGAAATTTTTTTTTTTTGGCACAAGTTAGCGGAAATTGATATTTTTAATTTTTTTCTCACAAAGTCTCCCGTTCCGCTAACTTGGGACAAAAATTTCAATCTTTCATGGACTCAATATGCCCCTCACGGAATACCTGGGGGTGTCTTCTTTCCGAAATGGGGTCACATGTGGGGTATTTATACTGCCCTGGCATTCTAGGGGCCCTAAAGCGTGAGAAGAAGTCTGGAATATAAATGTCTAAAAAATTTTACGCATTTGGATTCCGTGAGGGGTATGGTGAGTTCATGTGAGATTTTATTTTTTGACACAAGTTAGTGGAATATGAGACTTTGTAAGAAAAAAAAAAAAAAAATTCTGCTAACTTGGGCCAAAAAAATATCTGAATGGAGCCTTACAGAGGGGTGATCAATGACAGGGGGGGTGATCAATGACAGGGGGGTGATCAATGACAGGGGGGTGATCAGGGAGTCTATATGGGGTGATAACCACAGTCATTGATCACGCCCGTGTAAGGCTTCATTCAGACGTCCGGATGCGTTTTGCGGATCCGATCCATCTATCAGTGCATCCGTAAAAATCATGCGGACATCTGAATGGAGCTTTACAGGGGGGTAATCAATGACAGGGGGGTGATCAATGACAGGGGGGTGATCAGGGAGTCTATATGGGGTGATCACCACAGTCATTGATCATGCCCCTGTAAGGCTTCATTCAGACGTCCGGATGCGTTTTGCGGATCCGATCCATCTATCAGTGCATCCGTAAAAATCATGCGGACATCTGAATGGAGCTTTACAGGGGGGTAATCAATGACAGGGGGGTGATCAATGACAGGGGGGTGATCAGGGAGTCTATATGGGGTGATCACCACAGTCATTGATCATGCCCCTGTAAGGCTTCATTCAGACGTCCGGATGCGTTTTGCGGATCGGATCCATCTATCAGTGCATCCGTAAAAATCATGCGGACATCTGAATGGAGCTTTACAGGGGGGTAATCAATGACAGGGGGGTGATCACCACAGTCATTGATCATGCCCCTGTAAGGCTTCATTCAGACGACCGGATGCGTTTTGCGGATCCGATCCATGTATCAGTGCATCCGTAAAAATCATGCGGACATCTGAATGGAGCTTTACAGGGGGGTGATCAGGGAGTCTATATGGGGTGATCACCACAGTCATTGATCATGCCCCTGTAAGGCTTCATTCAGACGTCCGGATGCGTTTTGCGGATCCGATCCATCTATCAGTGCATCCGTAAAAATCATGCGGACATCTGAATGGAGCTTTACAGGGGGGTAATCAATGACAGGGGGGTAATCAATGACAGGGGGGTGATCAGGGAGTCTATATGGGGTGATCACCACAGTCATTGATCATGCCCCTGTAAGGCTTCATTCAGACGTCCGGATGCGTTTTGCGGATCCGATCCATCTATCAGTGCATCCGTAAAAATCATGCGGACATCTGAATGGAGCTTTACAGGGGGGTAATCAATGACAGGGGGGTGATCACCACAGTCATTGATCATGCCCCTGTAAGGCTTCATTCAGACGACCGGATGCGTTTTGCGGATCCGATCCATGTATCAGTGCATCCGTAAAAATCATGCGGACATCTGAATGGAGCTTTACAGGGGGGTAATCAATGACAGGGGGGTAATCAATGACAGGGGGGTGATCAGGGAGTCTATATGGGGTGATCACCACAGTCATTGATCATGCCCCTGTAAGGCTTCATTCAGACGTCCGGATGCGTTTTGCGGATCCGATCCATCTATCAGTGGATCCGTAAAAATCATGCGGACGTCTGAATGGAGCTTTACAGGGGGTTGATCAATGACAGGGGGGTAATCAATGACAGGGGGGTGATCAGGGAGTCTATATGGGGTGATCAGGGGTGATTAGGGGTGATCAGGGGCTAATAAGGGGTTAATAAGTGATGGGGGGGGGTGTAGTGTAGTGTAGTGGTGCTTGGTGCTACTTTACTGAGCTACCTGTGTCCTCTGGTGGTCGATCCAAACAAAGGGGACCACCAGAGGACCAGGTAGCAGGTATATTAGACGCTGTTATCAAAACAGCGTCTAATATACCTGTTAGGGGTTAAAAAAAACACATCTCCAGCCTGCCAGCGAACGATCGCCGCTGGCAGGCTGGAGATCAACTCTCTTACCTTCCGTTCCTGTGAGCGCGCGCGCCTGTGTGCGCGCGTTCACAGGAAATCTCGCGTCTCGCGAGATGACGCGTATATGCGTGACTGTGCGCAGCGCTGCCACCTCCGGAACGCGATCCTGCGTTAGGCGGTCCGGAGGTGGTTAATACTGCGCTGCAGCGATAGGCAAACATGGCGCCTGCTCACACGTGCAGTGGGAGTCATGGCCGGCAGGTCAAACAGCAGAGACCCGCGGCTAATTACCGCAATCAGCAATAATGATCAAGTGAGATCATGGCAACTAAAGTGTCTAAGTGCTTGTTACCGGCATCCTCTGTGGCCAATGAGGTTGCCGGTAATTGATTTAAATGCGATCAGCCTCGCTGAGGCAAGCCAACATAAGAAATGAGCAATAGTCAGTAATAAATGCATTTTAAAAATCCATGATTATTCAAAATAAAAAATGCATTTTTTACGCTGATATATGAGCTTCAAAGTCATTACATAAAAGTTTAAAAAAAATTTATAAAATTTTTAAAAAATATTAAAAATTTAAAATCACCTCCTTTCTGTATAATAAAAAATAACACCGTGACCGAAAACACCCGTACTATTAAAATATTTTTTAAAAAGCCAATTTGCAATTTTTTCATTGCCTCTCATTACATTTTTTTGTGTAATAAAATGTGATCAAAAAGTCACACACTCCAAAAAGGTATCAATAAAAACTACAGATTGTCCAGCAAAAAATGAGCCCCCACACAGCTCAGTAGATATAAGTATAAGAAAGTTATTGGGTTCAGAATATGGTATTTATTTTTTTCAAAGCTTAAATTTATTTTTACACTATTTAGACATCAAAAACCTATACTTAAGAGCGTGGGTCAGTTTTGCTGCAATTGGAACGCTGTGGGAACAAAACCCGTGGAGGAATTTTGTTTTTTCAATTCCACTCTATTTGGAATTTATTTACTGCTTCCCACTACATTATATGCCATAATTAATGGTGGCATTAGAAAGTACAACTTGTCCCGCAAAAAATAAGCTCTCCAAACAGCTATGTGAATGGAAATATAAAAAAGTTATGGCTCAAGGAAGATGGGGAAGAAAAATGAAAATGCAAAAACGAAAACCCCTCCGGTATCCTAAGGGTTAATGGCACATCTCTTGAATATGCCATTAATGTCATATAGGTGCAAGTCCCACCTCTTGGACGCGCTTTCATCGCCAGAACAGCACCCTTCATTCATGGTTATGGAAATTCAGAAAATAGCCTAGCACGGTCTCTGCCACTTCTTTCAACCCCATAGAGGTGAATGGAAAGCCAGCTGCACGTACACGACACCTCTCCATTCACTGCTATGGGAAGACGGGAAATAGCAAAGGCGTTGCTAGGCTGTTTTCGGAACCCTCATAGCAGTGAAATATCCGCACATGTGTGGATATTCTCCCTTCACTTCAGGGGCCCTACTCTGAAGACAGGACTTGCACCCATCTGACACTGATGGCATACCCTAGCAATATGCTATTAATATGCCAGATGGGCTAAACCCCTTTAAAACCTATTTAAAATTTGATGAGGGAGTAATGGTCAGTGGCCGTTTGATAATTTTAGATGAGTTTCATGGTTTGGCTGAAGACAACAAAAACACTACGTTTTGGTGACCAATCTTTTGGTTTGATCATAATCAAGTCTTAAAATATATTTTACTCTATGATCCTGAGTCATCTGTCCCCGGCTATACAATTAGCTGACTGCTGAACTTCCCCAAGTGTACACAGCTCTAGCAGAAATCTGGTCCTCACAAAACAGGAAGTGCTCGATCATTGGGAGAGCTTAGTGGTCAACTGGAAAACCAGGAGACCAAACTTTCTAAGCTCGCTGACCACATCCATATGCCAGACAAAATAAATTAAAAATGACTTAAATGAGTTCAATATCTGGGTTGTGCAGGAAATCCTGCAGCCTGAACAGAAAGTGGGGGCTTCTTGACTTACCTGCACAGAGCCCTGACTGCAAGAACACATTTGGAATAAAGTAGAATAATGAACAATGCCATGTGGCCTTCTAATAGTGCACAACACCACTAGTGTATGCAAACTGTGGCAACAGTCTAGAGGAAAACATTACTAGAAGAGTGGACAATGAATGCTTTAATAAGTTAAATATCAATTGGAAGTTTACCTTTTCAGGAAAAGTAAGTATTTTGGCCACATGCACAGGAACAGCAACTTCATCAATACGGAGATTTGGATCAGGAGAGATAACTGTGCGGCCAGAGAAATCTACTCTTTTACCAGAGAGATTCCCTCTGAACCGACCTGTAAAATATTTTAAAAAAAGCAGATTATTAATATAAAAAAAAAAAAAAAAAAAAAAAAAAAGGTAGGTAAGCTCCCCATTAAGTTCAATAAGAGTATTTTTATGAAGTGTCTTCTTAATTAATCTTTACAACACAAAAGGGTTGTCTCTCTTCAGCAAATGGCATTTATCATGCAGAGAACGTTACAAAGCACTAACTAATGTATTGTGATTGTCCATATTGCTTCCTTTGCTGGCTGGATTCATTTTTCCATCATATTATACACTGCTTCATGGTTACAACCATTGTGAAATCCAGCAGCAGTGGCCGTGTTTGCACACTATTGGAAAAAAAGTGCTGGACTATGAGCACTCCCGCCATCCCAGCCACCAGAGAAGGCTGCGCGTTTTCCTATATTGTACAAGCGCAGCCACCAATGCTGGATTACAGCATGGTGATAACCATGGAAACGAGCAATGTATATGTGATGGAAAAAATAATCAAGCCAGCAAAGGAGGCAATATGGACAATGACAATACATTAGTAAGTTGCTTGGATGAACTTTCTCTACATGATAAATGCAATTTGCTGACGTGAGACAATCCCTTTGACATTTTCAGCTTAACCAGAGGCTTTCACATATCCTGCCATAACAAGGTTAAATGTTTTCCATTCTCACAGAAATAAGGCCTCAATTATCAAATCTGGTTAACAGTCCATTCACACGACCATAACTGTTTTGCAGTCCTCAAATTGAGGATCTGCAAAACACTGATACCAGCCGTGTGTGTTCCGCATTTTGCGGCCAGCCCTATGATAGAAATGCTTATTCTTGTTTGTATTGATTGCAGACAAGAATAGGACATTCTATCTTTCTTGTGGGGCTGCGGAATGGAACTACGGATGTGTACAGCACATGGTGTGCTGTCCTCATCTTTTGCAGCCCCATTGAAATTAATGGGTCTGCACCCATTCCACAATTTGGACCCAGAAATATGGTCGTCTGAATGTACCCCAACATGTCTACTGGCTCAAGTCCATGACTAGCTTTAATAAATAAAGAACATGAATACCTATAACTGACAGCAATGACCAAAAAAGAAAATATAACGGATCACACACCTAGGTGTAAGGAATCCACAAAACCAGATATCACTACAATCAGACCACTAATACTTAAAACTTTTAATCAAAATCAGAACAATTAAAAAAGAATAAAACTAATCTATTAATAGTAATAGATAGCCAGCAGCAGAAAGGACCTGTACCAGTTCACAGAAGTGACAAGGACATGTACCATTTACCAATCTTGGAGGTGAATTCTTACTGCAAGTAAACAAGAATATATTCAAGTCTGTTCCTAGAGTGTCCTACTCTGCCACTCATAGGACACCCACCCTTTAAAACATAGCTGAACCCCCCAAACCTTATTACCTAGCAGAAAATCCCAGAGGGCTCTGCCTTCAATTCACCATATACAAATCATGGCCACTGTGGCATGGTGGCACCTTTACATTCAGGTAATTGATTCCTCTTTTTATTGTCTCCCCACTGATGATCCTGGCCTGAATGCTGGGCGAAAAAACGAGATTTTGTAAAACTTACCAGTAAAATCTCTTTCTCGCTCTTCATTGGGGGACACAGAGACCGTGGGTATAGCTATGTCCTCTAGGAGGCGTTGACACTAGATAAAGCTGTTAGCTCCTCCCCTGGCAGCTATACCCCCTCCTGCCTGGAGAGAGAGAGCTTCAGTTTGTGAGAAGCAGTAGGAGAAGCAAGTAAACCAACGAAACAATGTGGAACAGCAACAATGCCAAGAACCGAACCAGGTTCTAACCAGCAACAGCCACAACTGTGGCCGAACAACAAATACTGGGTGGGTGCTGTGTCCCCCAATGAAGAGCGAGAAAGATTTTACAAAATCTCATTTTCTCGCCCATATTCATTGGGGGAAACAGAGACCATGGGACGTCCGAGAGCAGTCCACAGGGAGGGAAAAACCACAGACCCTGCAACTTCATGCGAACATGTGCAAGGAGGACCGGAGCCACCTTACATTATTGTGCAGCCAAAGCACGATTCCTCCTAGCCCAAGAAGCACCCACCGCTTTGGGGGAGTGAGCCGAGACACCTAAGGGTGGAACCCCACTCCAATCGCGGTAAGCTGCAGCACTGCCATACTGAATCCAA
Organism: Bufo bufo; assembly: GCF_905171765.1. Taxonomy (NCBI): domain Eukaryota; kingdom Metazoa; phylum Chordata; class Amphibia; order Anura; family Bufonidae; genus Bufo; species Bufo bufo. The sequence continues at coordinate 213,270,262 of NC_053394.1, forward strand.
CATGCAATCGCCCTTTGGGGGCCGCCAATCCCCAGCGAGGACCCTCCTGAGAGAAAAAGGGGGATCCGTACGCCGAGAGGGACTGGAGGCTGCTAATAATGAGTAGAGCACTGACAACGTCCATAATGTAACTCCCTTCTGTAGGGCGCGAAGGAAAGGAACGTGCTATGGAAGTCAGAGACCACCTTCGGGAGAAGAAGGAATGCTGAGAAAACCATATTCAGATCCCAAGGCTGTAAGGACGACACAGAGGGACCATATGTGCCGCTCCTTGAAAGAGGATTCCCAGGGAACCTGGAAGGCTGCCCAAGACGGAAGCATCAACACCTGACCCATCAAGGAAACAACGGCTAAACAAAAGGTCCAACCCTTAAAGTAGAAAGGAGAGAGAAAAACCCCAAAGTGAGGGGGACGTCTTGGCTTCACAGAAGCCTCAGAAGGACCTCCAGGTCCCAGAATAGATACTGGCGATGCAGACTTCCTGTCCTGAATCATAGTGCGAAAGATATCCGCCGAAAAACCCCCTCCACGTTAGAACGGCGGTCTCAATAGCCACGCCGTCATTGAAAAGGTCATTTAAGACTGAACCCCTTGAAAGAAGGACGTCTCTGAGTGGCAGTGACCAAGGGACGTCTCCAGGAGAACGAGGTTGGCGAATCACGCACGACGAGTCAGTTTCTGGAGCGACTAGGATATGTCTGAATGTCCTTCATCTGGACCTTCCGTAGAACCCTGAGAAGGAGGGGAAGAAACTCCCACCAAGGAGAATCAGGACCTCCATGGCAGATGCTTCCGGAACACTGGCTCTGGAGAGAAGGCAGAAGCCCTTGTGCAGATACCGTTAGCACACCCGGACCAATGGAACAGTCCCTGTAGGAGGAAGAATGTGGAGGGCGTCACAGCCCACCAGTTGGGACCAGATCGTGTCTGGAATGGAAAGGCACCAAACTAATACCCCATGCAACGCAGGTGAGGGAAGGTAGCAACGTAGGAACTACCAAGGCATACGGGGTGACAATGAACCCTGTAAGAGACCGACGCTATACAGAAGTAGCCAAAAGATAAAGCGGCCGTGCCAAACGAACTTCGCCCGAGAAGGAAGCCAGGCAAGGGAAGTCACACTGCAATGCCAGCCCCATATCCCAGCAGAGGAGGGAACACCCGTAGAAGCCACCTATCCGGTGCTAAAAAAAGAGTCCAAAGCCTAGCGAGGGGCTGTGCAGTAAGAACCCAAGCAAAAAGAGAAAATACCGCTACCACAGTAGTAGCCAGCGATTGCACCGGCAACCCAAAAAAAATGAGGGAGAGGCCCATAACTATCCGTAGAAACCACGTGCCACACTGCCCCAGTTACGTGGAGGTAACCCTAAAAATTCTAGCTGGAAGGGCGCTGAACACGCACAACTGCCAAGCTAGCTCCAGGGTAGGACCCCTACCAGAGGGGGATGTCCCACTGCAGCGACCATGAACTCGAACATTAGCGACAAGCCGCACCTGTGGAGGAAAACAAGCTGTAGGAGCTAAATCAGAGTCGCCAGCATAACCACTTCCCCAGAGAATGGGGAGTGGTGGATAGATAATACGGAGTCAGCGAAAAGAGTCGACCCGCTGGAACGTACTCACTAGGTAAGTGCAACGGGGTATGTATTACACATTGATGCGGACAATATCAGGACCGACCGGAGCAACAGAGGCCCATGGAGATGGGTGATGCTAGGAACCCCCTGGAAGACAGAGGATGTCATAATCAGGCGCAAAATCAGCACCAAAAGAAGGATGCAACGATGAATAGCCACCGTATCCACTGGTGGCCCTCATAACACTAGGGTAAGAGGGTCGGGCGCCTGCGAGAACCAACTGTAGCCATGCCCTCTTGGAAATAAGCGAAGGCACCTAGAGCCGTATTGCCGCAGAAGATGTTACTCCCCGCTAGTAGATCACTAGCGGAAGGGGAAAATGCGACAGAAGCACGGTGATGTGCAACACTCAGCCTATGGAAGGAGAGCGGACAGTCTGAACCGTATTCAATGGTAGAGTAATTAGCTACCTAAGGAAGGACATACGGCAAGTACTGGTCAGTGGTAGGAAGAATACCCCACCTAAGAAAGGGGGCGAATGCCCACAGCGAGAACTAGCGCATATAGCGAGTCCTGTACCCCGTGGAGTGCAATAGTGCACCTAAGGGGGTAATGCATACAGCACATAATGTAACCAGTGACATGTCATCGCGCCACCGATGGATCTGCATATGGCAGGTCCCGAACCCCAAGTCATTGTACTTCATCCACCTATGGCAGGGGACAATGTATAAGGCAGGCACTGTATCCTGAAGTAGTGCAGTTACCCCACCAAAGGAAGTGGGTAATGCATACGACAGTACTGCTGGCCACCTAGACGCAATCTCTGGAAGATTGCTTCGGACTCATATCAGGATCCGAATCAGAGATTCTCCCCTCTTTCTGGACGGATCCGCCCCAGTGAGGGAGGGTGTGTCTGAGCATGATTTAGGGAGGAAGAGTAGGGGAGCGGAAATATTCGAGGAGAAAATTGTCCTGCTGCGGTTCGCTTGCACGTAGAGCTACCCTTCAGAATCTCGCCCCTGGCAGTTGTGGACTGCGCAGGCAGGGACTTATCAACCAAACCACCCGAGGGTGGAACAGAAACTCCCAGAAGTCTCTCCACCGGATTGCGAAGGCGGTGCATTATCAACCAAAGAACCCCGGAGGGTGGATGGGAGATTCCAGCGGACCCCACTGGATTGCGCAGGTGGAGAATTATTAACCAACAACCAGGAGGGTGGATTGGGAATCCCAGAGGTCTTTCATTGTATGGCGCAGGTGGAGAATTTATCAACGAAACGGCCCCGTAGGACAGATTGGGATCCTGCAGAGATCCTTCACCGAGTTGCACAGGTGGAAAATAATCAAACGGCCCAGGAGGACGGATTGGGATCCTGCAGTGGTCCTTCACTGGATTTCGCAGGTGGAGAATCATCAACCAAACTGCCCTGGAGGAAGGATTGGGATCCTGCAGTGGTCCCGCACTGGATAGTGCAGGTGGAGAATCAACCAAAACGGCCCCGGAGGACGGATTGGGATCCTGCAGCGGTCCCTCACTGGATTGCCCAGGTGGAAATTCATCACCAAACGGCCCCGGAGGACGGATTGGATCCTGCAGGGGTCCGTCACTGGATTGCACATGTGGAGAATCATCAACCAATAGGCCCGGAGGCGGTATTGGGAACTATGCGAGTCTGGCTGAGGAGGGGGACCCGTATGGACGGACATGTCCTTTATTATTATTATTATTTTTTATAAAACTAACTAGGAAGCCGGCCTCAATGACAACAGGCAGTAAGGGGTTAAATACTCTACTCATGTACAGTGTACTTGGGGGAAGGGCCCCAGATAATCAGGTGCCAGCCTAAGAATGGTGGGTGGCCATGAAGGGTTAAGGCAGTGGACAGGCGACTGGGGAAGGGGGAGAAGGGCGCGAAGAATTCGTGCCAGAGTGCACCCCCCCCACCCCCCCGCCCCCCAGGGACGAAGGCTGTGGCCCAGCAAGCCGCAGCACGGCTTTCCAGAGATTGCCTTACCCCCCACCTAATGCTGTAGCGGCCGTGTCACAGACCTGCCGGACTGAATGGGGGCGTCACCCCACCGGCCGGGCCTTTTATAGGGGGGGGGGACGGGCAGAGAAGGTACGGGCCGGAGCACAGATGCAGTGCACGGCCGATCGCGCCGCAGTTGACCCCATCCGCTCCAAGGGGTGTAAGTGTGGGAGGTGTCGGGGAGCGGCCGTATGTGTGACCGTCTGCCCTGCTGGCCACCATATTTTTTGAGCGGGAGGCAAAAATCGCGGCCGGTCGAACGCAGGGCGGTTAACCCCCTCCTGGAGTGGCGCAATAGCGTCCGCTCCAAGGGGAGTAAATGTGGGAGGTGTCGGGGAGCGGAGCTCCTCCGCATGTGTGAACGGCTGCCCTGCTGGCCACCATATCCTTTGAGCAGGGCGGCAAAACATCGCTGCCGGAGCACCGAAGCGGTGCCGGCCGAACGCAGGGTGGTTAACCCCCTCAGGAGCGACACGCCCGACATCCGCTCCCGAAGGGGTGGAGAAAGGTAAATGCCGCCTTGTCGGTGAGCGGGACTGCGCTCCGCTCCCTGCATGTAAATAAGGAATTAGCACTAGGGTTACATAGTCCACCTAATTTGGCGCTAGTAAGCATACCGCACCTATTAACCCCCTATATGTCCTCCACTCAATCAACCAAACGGCCTGTGCCGGAGGGGAATGCTTCAGGGGTGCTAGGCTATGCTGAAGCCCTGTCTGGTCGCAGACTATTGCCACCAAGAGGGAGGGGGGACCAACCCAGAGGGTTAAATACTCACCTAGTCCCGTGTACTCGCCTCTCTTCTCTCTCCTGCTTCCATCTTCACCCCTCCACTGGTCCAGCAGGGTCACCCCTTCAGCTACTGGCACCGTAGGGAGGCTTGGATGGGTGACCCATTGGCTGGCGGGATGCAGGGGAGCGAGGCTGCCCTGGTCCACCTTGTCTTCTGTGGGGGAGGCAGCAGTGCGGGTGACCGGCACTGGCGCAACTCGACCCCGGGAGAACAGGGAGACGAGGCAACCACTGTTCTCCAATCAGAAAAAGGAAAAAAAGAAACTAAAATAAAAAATCTTCAGGAGATCCCTGCAGAGCAGGGAGGTCTTGCCTCCTATTGACACTAGAAAAAACTGAAGCTCTCTCTCCAGGCTGGAGGGGGTATAGCTACCAGGGGAGGAGCAAACAGCTTTATCTAGTGTCAACGCCTCTTAGAGGACATAGCTATACCCACGGTCTCTGTGTCCCCCAATGAATATGGGCTAGAAAGTCTGCTAGGTAACTGATTGCGTTTCAGCTTCAGTAGAGCCTCCTTGGGACAGATTGATTTCCTTGTTAATTCACTATCAACAATGAAAGTGTCCTCCGAGGTGACGGACTGTGATACCAAAAGAGGACACAGGTTCAACGGGTGTTTCTATATAACTTTTGTACATTGGTACAGGTCCCTACTGCAAAGGATATCTGTTTAGTTATGAAATGTATCACTTCGTTTAACAGTGTTTCCTTATAGTTTAAGATTCAAATTAAAGGGGTTGGCCACTTTATAAAAATATTCATTGACAACCCCTTTAAACGAGCCAACTGCCCAGGCAATTATTGGGAACAAACCATACGCTCATGATAATTGTGTGATTGTGATGACAGACGAGAGCTTCATTTACATGCAGCAATCTCTGTATAAGGATTAGCAACTAATACAGTGATCCCATACAGTTTCATTGTATCTGAGCAGCAGATCTGTTTACACTGGACGATCTGCTGCCCAGAAGCGATGATTTTGGCAGTGATGCTTTACACAGCCCATGTAAAACGGATCAGTTTTGACCTAATGCATTCTGAATGGAAAAGGATCCTCTCAGAATGCATCAGTCTGCTTGCAGCGTTTTGGTGTCTGTCGGACGAAACTGGCACACAATGTAAGTCAATGGGGACGGATCCGTTTTCTATGACACAATCTGGCACAATAGAAAACTGATCCATTCTCCATTGACTTTCAATGGTGTTCAAGACGGATCCGACATGGCTATGTTAAAGATAATACAAAACGGACTGAACGGATGCAGACGGTTATATTATCTGAACGGAACAGTCTGTGCAGAACCATGACGGATCCGCACAAAATGAGTGTGAAAATAGCCTTAATTGCATCAATTATGGGCTATGTAAATACTACAAGCCTTGGTCGCTGCAGCTTTAGGGTGCAAGATAGCAGCAATCACGTGACTTACCAATGCAAATACCAATACAAAATATCTCTATGCAGCCCAAATGTCCTTTTACACAGATCGATCATCAGGTTAATCAGGGATGAATGTTTGTTCTGAATAAATGGCCTGTGTAAACGGTCCCAGAGATGAACCGATGAACAGACAAACCATCATTCATCAGGTCATTGTGTCTTTCAGTCAGCACCAAAAAAATCATTGTTTCTGTGCAGCAGATCGTGCTGTGTGAACAGGGATCTGCTGCCCAGAAACTATGATTTTTATAGGGACAAGCAATTGCTGTAGTGACCGCTTGCTTGTTCCCATACAGCAGAGGTGATCGTTGCAAGTAAATGAAGCCCTCATATCTGCTGATGATCAGGCAATTATCAGGAACTTTTGGTTCGTTCACGATAATTGTCTGAAACATTGGTGCAAGTAAAAGGACCTTTAGTCTAACTGTCACACATGACATTTACCAGTTGTATCATTAACCACCATGCAAGTTTACATGCAAGGGCAGATTTAGCCATATGACCATTACCTTGCTTGCCCTTTAGCCTTTGAACAAAGCCACGCGTCCATTTTTTCGGGGCCATATTTAAAGGAATCCCAGAGAGTTCACTATTTATGTATAGTGCACACTGCAACTGAAGGAAATCCCAGTCCTCAATAATCATCTGAGTTTTGGCTCCTGAGATTCTATGCTGACAACCAAACAGAAAATGTCAATATGTGCTCTTAAAATCCCACTTGGGTCTAGTTTTAATATCACTTCTTCACAGTGAAGTTTCCATAGTATGTAAAGAATGCACCCTTTATAAATTAAATGATAACGGAAATAAACCCTTCCCTGTTTCCCTGAAGAGGCAAACCGCAGAATAAAGAAGCTGCTTTCACTTATGTAATTGATGAAAAACAACAACATCCTAAAACCAAAGTAAAAAGTTTTGGCCCATACAGTTCCGAAACGTGGTAATCTGTTTTACTGTAGTTTTCCTGTGATTACAGCATTATGGTGCTGTGAAATTCTTAGCTCACGTAAACGTACATCATGGATTGGGGGCCAGTTGCTGTCTCCCATAATATCAGTGTACTAAATAATGGCTGGGTTTACATTATGTCCAGCTCACAAACAGGGGAAATCTCCTGAAGGATGTCCTGAACATATAGCCCCCAAGTATGCCATTGTACCTGGAAAACATCAAAATAACTAAAAGAACAAAGCTACCTTACCTTCTTGATTACATCGTTTAAGAATATAATTTCTGTCAACTTCATAGTGAGGTCATCTTCATTAGTGCCAGATTTAAGGTCACTCACTACGGAAGGACGGATACAGAGTGGAGGAACAAGCAGCCTGGTGAGGATAAGATCACATGGCTTCGCAGCTTCTGGATTCATAAGTAATAAGGGAATGTCTTCAGCTGGGATCCGTTTCAGAATATTCTGCACCACTAATGGATTCAGATTTTCCTGCAATAAGTTAGATATAAAGTTAAAACCCCTTTAAAGAGAACCTTTCACCACTCCTCACATTCCTGTTTTAATAGCTTCATGCATTCCCCATGTAATAACAATTTTGGAGCATCTAGTCTTATGGCTCTATGTTGTGCCATTCCTTTATTATTTCTACTAGAAGTTATGAATACATTGCTATTAACCTTCAGTTGTGCCTGCACAGACTTACAATATCCAATCAGTGCTGTCATTTTCAGACTGTGCAGGACCCCCCCCCCCCCCCCCCCCCACTGGTTACCTCCCCTTTGTACCCTTACTGAAGGCTAATAGCAATTAATTTATAACTTATAGTGCAAATGATAAAGGAACAACGTAGAGCCATAAGAATACATGCTCCAGAATTGTTAGTACGTTGGGAATGCATGGAGCTATTAAAATAGGCATGTAAGGAGTGGTGAAAGAATGAATACTGAAAATTATGTTACTGGATACTTAAAAGAATCTTGCATAGACCAAGTTGACAGAAATCAAGATATACACAAATAAACAACACTAATACACAAGCGCATCTTTATTTTACAAATGACAAAATGCACTCACTTGTGCCCGCCCTAAGAGAGCCTCCACTTCCTTGTTGTGCTCTATAGCGTTCTCAAAAGACTGTAAAAAGTGAGACACCATGGGGTCTACCACCTTTTTAGTAGTCTTGTACTTTTCATGAATGATTTTGAGCAAACCGCACTTCTTTACTGGGCCTGAAAAGTAAAACAAAAGTCTTCTAGTAATTATTGTATATAATAGGGTTGTTTCGATACCACAATTTTGATTCGGTTTCGATACCATAAAAAAGTATTGCGATACTCTATACCAGGCGGAAAAAATTAAAAACACCAAAAAAAGCCACGTTCATTCCGCATTTTATGGAACGTCCGGCCCATAATAGAACAGTGCGATCCTATTTTTTGGGGAGACAAGGTGACAAAAAAAAATGGCGAATCGCATAGTTTTTATTTATTTATTTTTCTGTTATTGCGTTCACCGGACAGGACATTTTTCTTATATTTTAATAGTATGGACTTTTCAGACGTTGCGATATGTAATATGTTTATTTATCGTGTATATATTTTATATGTAAAATTGGGAAAGGGGATAATTTATACTTGATATTTTAGTGTTTTTTATTTTAAACTTTTTTTTGTTTTCCCCCCCTTAGGGGCTAGAACCTGGGATCCCTTGTCCTATTCACCCTAATAAAGCTTTATTAGAATGAATAGGACTTCACACTGTCCCTGCTGCCCTGTGCATAGTAGTACACACCAGCAGCAGGGAGCTTACCATGGCAGCCAGGGCTTCAGTAGTGTCCTGGCTGCCATGGTAACCGATTGGAGCCCCAGGATTACACTGCTGGGGCTCCGATCAGAAGCTGCCACTGCACCACCAATGAAGAGGGGACCCTGTGGCCACTGCCACCAATGATTTTAATACTGGGGGGTGGGGGCGCATGCGCCAACCAATGATTTAAATACTGGGGGGTTGAGGGGAGGGTGCGCACTGCGCCACCAATGATAATTAACATTTAATACAGGAGGCGGGTGCAGCACCTGAGGGGTTAACTGCTGCTATCGCAGCTCCCCGCTGGCACCTGCCTCCTGGATTTGTATTAAACGTTTACTTTTATTGGTGGCGCAGTGTGCCCTCCCCTCTCTTCTCATTGGTGGCAGCGACAAAGGGGGAAGGGAGAGAGTGCTTCCTTCTCCCCTGTGCTGCTGAGCGCGCCATGTTCTCTGATACTAGACTGCGCAATAGCAAAGCCTAGTATCGAAAAAAGGCAAATCCCGGTATAAAGGTCAATACCAGACAAAAGTATCGATTGGGTATCAAAAATTCGATACCCGAAACAACCCTAGTATATACCAACAGAATAAAAGACTATTTCGTCCTGACATAGGTCATATAAATCCACTGTGAAATATGAAGCAGTCAGCATGACCCGGAAACAGACTGAAGTACACAAGAAAGAAAATGTGTACTTTCAGGAAGGTTAGGAACCAAACCAGTTGCTTCATATAGACTATATGGACAAAAGTATTGGCACAAAACTCTTAATCATTGAATTCCAGTGTTTAATTCAGTCCCATAAAACCAACCACCTAGCCATGCAGTCTGCCTTTACATACAGTGGATATAAAAAGTCTACACACCCCCGTTAAAATGTCAGGTTTCTGTGATGTAAAAAAATGACAAAGAAATCATTTCAGAACTTTTTCCACCTTGAATGTGACCTATAAACTGTACAACTCAATTGAAAAACAAACTGAAATCTTTTTGGTGGTGGGAAGAAAAAATAAAATAAAATAATGTGGTTGCAGAAGTGTGCACACCCTCTTATAACTAGGGATGTAGCTGTGTTCAGAATTAAAGGGATTCTGTCACCAGGTTTTCCCCCTGTCAGCTAAACATATGCTGATGTTCAGGGCCTCATCAGGATTCCTAATGTGGGCTTCTAAATGTGATCCGTAGCCTTATTTTGCTAAAAAACAGGTTTTACTAACCTGTCACTCAAAGAAATAAAGGTGCCCAAGGGGATGTCAAGGGATGCAAGGTGCCGGCTGCACCCACCGCCGTTCGTGCCCAGCGCCGCCTTTCCTGACTTCCGCACCGCCTCCTAATCCTCTGTGCCGCCTCTCGCTCTCCCTCTCTTCCTCCATCCCCCCTCCTCCTGCTGTAAGATCTCGCGCGTGCGCACAGGGCTCTGCCTGATGCGCCCGTGCGGACTTCTCGATTTGGCTTCTTAAAGCGAAGTGCGCATGCGCCGGCACTTCGCTCAACCCAGGTATGACCTGCACTCTAGCGCCAGCCTCTCAGAGCCCTGTGCGCACGCGCGATATCTTACAGCAGGGGGAGGGAGGGAGAGCGAGAGGCGGCACAGAGGATTAGGAGGCGGTGCAGAATTCTGGAAAGGCGGCGCTGGGCACGAACGGTGGTGGGTGCGGTCGGCACCTTGCATCCCTTTGGGCACCTTATTTCTTTGAGTGACAGGTTAGTAAAACCAGTTTTTTTGTAAAATAAGGCTACGGATCACATTTAGAAGTCCACATTAAGAATCCTGATGAGGCCCTGAACATCAGCATATGTTTAGCTGACAGGGGTGAAACCTGGTGACAGAATCCCTTTAACCACTTAAGGACCACAGGTTTATACCCCCCTAAAGACCAGGCCCTTTTTTACAAATCGGCACTCCACAACTTTAGCGGTTTATTGCTCGGTCATGCAACTTACCACCCAAATGAATTTTACCTCCTTTTCTTCTCACTAATAGAGCTTTCATTTGGTGGTATTTCATTGCTGCTGACATTTTTACTTTTTTTTGTTATTAATCGAAATTTAACGATTTTTTGCAAAAAAATGACATTTTTCACTTTCAGTTGCAAAATTTTGCAAAAAAAAACGACATCCATATATAAATTTTTCTCTAAATTTATTGTTCTACATGTCTTTGATAAAAAAAAAATATGTTTGGGTAAAAAAAAAAAATGGTTTGGGTAAAAGTTATAGCGTTTACAAACTATGGTACAAAAATGTGAATTTCCGCTTTTTGAAGCAGCTCTGACTTTCTGAGCACCTGTCATGTTTCCTGAGGTTCTACAATGGCCAGACAGTACAAACACCCCACAAATGACCCCATTTCGGAAAGTAGACACCCTAAGGTATTCGCTGAGGCATAGTGAGTTCATAGAACTTTTTATTTTTTGTCACAAGTTAGTGGAAAATGATGATTTTTTATTTTTAGTTTTTTTTTCTTACAAAGTCTCATATTCCACTAACTTGTGACAAAAAATAAAAACTTCTATGAACTCACTATGCCCATCAGCGAATACCTTGGGGTGTCTTCTTTCCAAAATGGGGTCACTTGTGGGGTAGTTATACTGCCCTGGCATTCTAGGGGCCCAAATGTGTGGTAAGTAGTTTGAAATCAAAATGTGTAAAAAATGACTGGTGAAATCCGAAAGGTGCTCTTTGGAATGTGGGCCCCTTTGCCCACCTAGGCTGCAAAAAAGTGCCACACATGTGGTATCGCCGTACTCAGGAGAAGTTGGGGAATGTGTTTTGGGGTGTCATTTTACATATACCCATGCTGGGTGAGAGAAATATCTTGGTCAAATGCCAACTTTGTATAAAAAAAAAAATGGGAAAAGTTGTCTTTTGCCAAGATATTTCTCTCACCCAGCATGGGTATATGTAAAATGACACCCCAAAACACATTCTCCAACTTCTCCTGAGTACGGAGATACCACATGTGTGACACTTTTTTGCAGCCTAGGTGGGCAAAGGGGCCCATATTCCAAAGAGCACCTTTTCGGATTTCACGGTCATTTTTTACACATTTTGATTTCAAACTTCTTACCACACATTTGGGCCCCTAGAATGCCAGGGCAGTATAACTACCCCACAAGTGACCCCATTTTGGAAAGAAGACACCCCCAGGTATTTCGTGATGGGCATAGTGAGTTCATGGAAGTTTTTATTTTTTGTCACAATTTAGTGGAATATGAGACTTTGTAAGGGAAAAAAAAATAAAAATCATCATTGTCCGCTAACTTGTGACAAAAAATATAAAATTCTAGAAACTTGCCATGCCCCTCACGGAATACCTTGGGGTGTCTTCTTTCCAAAATGGGGTCACTTGTGGGGTAGTTATACTGCCCTGGCATTTTCCAGGGGACCTAATGTGTGGTAAGTAGGTAAATGACCTGTGAAATCCTAAAGGAAGCTCTTTGGAATGTGGGCCCCTTTGCCCACCTAGGCTGCAAAAAAGTGTCACATATGTGGTATCGCCGTATTCAGGAGAAGTTGGGCAATGTGTTTTGGGGTGTCTTTTTACATATACTCATGCTGGGTGAGAGAAATATCTCGGCAAAAGACAACTTTTCCCATTTTTTTTTATACAAAGTTGGCATTTGACCAAGATATTTATCTCACCCAGCATGGGTATATGTAAAATGACACCCCAAAACACATTCCCCAACTTCTCCTGAGTACGGCGATACCAGATGTGTGACACTTTTTTGCAGCCTAGAGGCGCAAAGGGGCCCACATTCCTTTTATGAGGGCATTTTTAGACATTTGGATCCCAGACTTCTTCTCACGCTTTAGGGCCCCTAAAATGCCAGGGCAGTATAAATACCCCACATGTGACCCCATTTTGGAAAAAAGACACCCCAAGGTATTCAATGAGGGGCATGGCGAGTTCATAGAATTTTTTTTTTTTTGGCACAAGTTAGCAGAAATTGATTTTATTTATTTTTTTCTCACAAAGTCTCCCTTTCCGCTAACTTGGGACAAAAATTTCAATCTTTCATGGACTCAATATGCCCCTCACGGAATACCTGGGGGTGTCTTCTTTCCGAAATGGGGTCACATGTGGGGTATTTATACTGCCCTGGCATTCTAGGGGCCCTAAAGCGTGAGAAGAAGTCTGGAATATAAATGTCTAAAATTTTTTACGCATTTGGATTCCGTGAGGGGTATGGTGAGTTCATGTGAGATTTTATTTTTTGACACAAGTTAGTGGAATATGAGACTTTGTAAGAAAAAAATAATAATTTCCGCTAACTTGGGCCAAAAAAATGTCTGAATGGAGCCTTACAGGGGGGTGATCAATGACAGGGGGGTGATCAGGGAGTCTATATGGGGTGATCACCCCCCTGTCATTGATCACCCCCTATAAGGCTCCATTCAGATGTCCGTATGTGTTTTGCGGATCCGATCCATGTATCCGTTGATCCGTAAAAATCATACGGACATCTGAATGCAGCCTGACAGGGGGGGTGATCAATGACAGGGGGGGTGATCAATGACAGGGGGGGTGATCAGGGAGTCTATATGGGGTGATCACCCCCCCTGGAAGGCTCCAGGGAGACGCCTGTATGTGTTTTGCGGATCCGATCCATCTATCAGTGGATCCGTAAAAATCATGCGGACGTTTGAATGGAGCTTTACAGGGGGGTGATCAATGACAGGGGGGGTGATCAGGGAGTCTATATGGGGTGATCACCACAGTCATTGATCACGCCCCTGTAAGGCTAAATTCAGACGTCCGTATGCGTTTTGCGGATCCGATCCATCTATCAGTGGATCCGTTAAAATCATGCGGACATCTGAATGGAGCTTTACAGGGGGGTGATCAATGACAGGGGGGTAATCAATGACAGGGGGGTGATCAGGGAGTCTATATGGGGTGATCACCACAGTCATTGATCACGCCCCTGTAAGGCTCCATTCAGACGTCCGTATGCGTTTTGCGGATCCGATCCATCTATCAGTGGATCCGTAAAAATCATGCGGACATCTGAATGGAGCTTTACAGGGGGGTGATCAATGACAGGGGGGTAATCAATGACAGGGGGGTGATCAGGGAGTCTATATGGGGTGATCAAGGGTGATCAAGGGTGAATAAGTGACAGGGGGGGGGGTGTAGTGTAGTGGTGCTTGGTGCAACATATTACTGAGCTACCTGTGTCCTCTGGTGGTCGATCCAAACAAAGGGGACCACCAGAGGACCAGGTAGCAGGTATATTAGACGCTGTTATCAAAACAGCGTCTAATATACCTGTTAGGGGTTAAAAAAAAAAATCACATCTCCAGCCTGCCAGCGAACGATAGCCGCTGGCAGGCTGGAGATCCACTCTTACCTTCCGTTCCTGTGAGTGCGCGCGCCTGTGTGCGCGCGTTCACAGGAAATCTCGGCTCACGCGAGATGACGCCAATCTGCGTTAGTGTGACCTGGGAGCGCCGCAGAGATGACGCCTTTCGGCGTTAGTGTGACGGTAAGTGGTTAAGCAATCACATTCAAAATCATGTTAAATAGGAGTCAGCATACACCTGCCATCATTTAAAGTGCCTCTGATTAACCCCAAATAAAGTTCAGCTGCTCTAGTTGGTCTTTCCTGAAATTTTCTTAGTCGCATCCCACAGCAAAAGCCATGGTCCACAGAGAGCTTCTATAATTGCCATAATTCCAAAAGATATGTTTGGCGCAAAAACACTGCACATCACCAAAAGAACACCATACCCACCGTGAAGCATGGTGGTGGCAGCATCATGCTTTGGGGCTGGTTTTTCTTCAGCTGGAACTGGGGCCTTAGTTAAGCTAGAGGGAATTATGAACAGTTCCAAATACCAGTCAATATTGGCACAAAACCTTCAGGCTTCTACTAGAAAGCTGAACATGAAGAGGAACTTCATCTTTCAGCATGACAACAACCCAAAGCATACATCCAAATCAACAAAGGAATGGCTTCACCAGAAGAAGATTAAAGTTTTGAAATGGCCCAGCCAGAGCCCAGACCTGAATCTGATTGAAAATCTGTGGGGTGATCTGAAGAGGGCTGTGCACAGAAGATGCCCTCGCAATCTGACAGATTTGGAGTGTTTTTGCAAAGAAGAGTGGGCAAATCTTGCCAAGTCAAAATGTGCCATGCTGATAGACTCTTACCCAAAAAGACTGAGTGCTGTAATAAAATCAAAAGGTGCTTCAACAAAGTATTAGTTTAACGGTGTGCACACTTATGCAACCATATTTTATTTTTTTATTTTTTCTTCCCTCCACCTAAAACATTTCAGTTTATTTTCCAATTGAGTTGTACAGTTTATATGTCACTAAGGGTCCATTCACACGTCCGTTGTTTCTTTCCTGATCTGTTCCGTTTTTTGCTGAACAGATCAGGACCAGATCTGGACCCATTCATTTTCAATGGGTCCTGAAAAAAAATCTGACATTGAGCTGTCCGTTTTTTTTCAGGACCCATTGAAAATGAATGGGTCCAGATCTGTTCAGCAAAAAACGGAACAGATCAGGAAAGAAACGACGGACGTGTGAATGGACCCTTAAGGTGGAAAAAGTTCTGAAATGATTCATCTTTGTTTCATTTCATCTCAGAAACCTGACATTTTAACACGGGTGTGTAGACTTATTCTATCACAAATGTACAGTGGAAATAAAGAGTCGTTTTTTTATTTGTTTGGGGTACTGTGATAGGATGCCACTGTTGCAACAAGTCAGTTCGTGAAAATTCTTCCCTCCTAGATATTCCATGATCAACAGTGATTAGCATTATTGTAAAGGGGAAGTGTTTAGATAACAGCAACTCAGCCATGGGAAATGGGAGACCACGTCAATTTACAGACAGGGCTGCCAAGTGCTGAGGTCCATAGTGCTCTGCTGACTCGATAACTGTTCCAAACCTCCTCTAGCATTATCAACAACACATAAAACTGTGCATAGGGAGCTTCATGGCCTGGTATTTCAATGACTAGCAGCTGCATACAAGCCTTACATCACCAAGCCAGGCGTCGGAATGAGTGGTGTAAAGCGCACACCGCAACCGGACATGTGTTCTGTAGAGTGACAAATAATGCTTCTGTATGTGGCAATCTTACGGATGAGTGTGGGTTTGGCAAATGACAGGAGAACGTTACCAGCCTGACTGCACTTTGTCAACTGGAAGTTTGGAGGGGAACAGATAATGCTAAGGAAATGTTTTTCAGGGTTTGACCTATGTCACTTAGTTCCCCAGAATGGAAATCTTAATGCTTCAGCACAACAAGACATTTTGGACAATTGCAGGTTTGGGTCCCACTGCTGGGACACGCACCTATATCTATAACAGAGCACCGCAAAGTGGTGGCTGGAGAACTCCGGTCCGATCACCACCAAGCACTCTCCCCATAGAAGTGAATGGAAGCAGACTGCGCATGACCAGCCACTGCTCCCATTCCCTTCAATGGGCTTGACGGAAATAGCCGAGCCAGTACTCGGCTATTTTCGGTGGCCCCTTAGAAAATGAATGGAGAGCAGCTGTGCATGAGCAGTGCACCCTCCATCACTTTTGGGGCTCCATTCTCGTCATAGGTGCCAGTCCCAGCTGGGACCCACACCTATCAGACAATGGGGGCATATCCTAGCAATATATAGCAATATTGTCTGAGATGAGACAACATTTTTAACTGGCTTGAACAATGCCCCAACCTCAATCCCTCTGAACACCTTTGGGATGAACTAGAATGAAGACTGAAAACTGGGCCGTATCACCCATCAGTGCCTCACAAATGCTATTCTGGATGAATGGGCAAAAATTCCACAAATACTACAAAATCTTGTAGAAAGCTGTCCCAGAAGAGTGGGAGGAGGGGGAGGTACTTCCATATTCATGCGTATGGCTTTAGAAGGGGATTTCATAAAAGCTCCTGTAGGTGCAATGTGTATGCATGACTGGTATGATATATAAAAAAAATAAGAATGCAAAAAAAAATATATCTAACCATTGAAGGACCCACAGTACAAACAAGTTGTCTTTTTGCGGCACTTCTCAGAGATTTTTTTCTTAAGTCCTCTCTTTTGCAGGTATGTAAGGCCGGGCCTCTTTAAGTGATCCAAAAACAGTTTCTTCTCTTCTGTGCTCAGCATGATATGTGAGCAGGTCTTGCAGATCATCTGGAAGAGATCCAAAATAGGACAACTGATAAAACACTTTCAAGTGCATCTCCCACGTTACGTCTATAGTTAAATAAAAGTCACACTTTAAAATAGGTTTAAGGGAAAACAGTCATAACTAGATTGGCAAACCTATCTTAACCTGATCAAAAGCCCTACGCTTGGAGGAAGACAAAGTCAACGAATATTAACAAGATTATGGAATAACTCGCCCATCCACACTCCAATAAAATAGAACATCCTATTATTGTCCACACCGCGGACAAAGATCAGACTGTTCTAGAAGGGGCCAGCTGTTCCATTCTGCAAAATACAGAATGCACAAAGCTAGTATCCATGATTTGCGGAGGGCATAACAATAGTCATGTGCATGAGCCCATAGATTAATCCAAAACCAACTACAATTAACAAAAATAGCCTACTCAAAATAAGAGCTAAAAAAATATTACAAAACTATATTATAAGGGAAGATAGGATCTAAACAAAATAATTGACATATGTTTTTGTTGTTAAAGGGGTTGTCCGGGGTCAGAGCTGAACCAGGACATCCCTCCATTTTCACCCCGGCAGCCCCCTGACATGAGCATTGGAGCAGTTCATGCTCCGATGCTCTCCTTTGCCCTGCGCTAAATTGCACAGGGCAAAGGCATTTTTTGGAGATCCGGTGACGTACCGGGGCTCTCCATGGGGCTGCCAGGAACCCCAGTGATGTCACCGGCACTGATGGGCGGGATTTAGCTCTGCCCTAGCCAGTAAAACGGCTAGGACAGAGCTAAAGCCCACCCCTCAGAGCCGGTGAAGTCACTGAACACACTGCCGGGCAGAAGTTTCCGCCCGGCAGTGTGTTATTGAAAACAAAAGAGCCCGTGCCCTGCGCAGGGCAAGGGAGCATGAGATGCTCCGATGCTAGCCTCAAGGGGGCTGTCGGGGTGAAAATAAGGGTATGTCCGGGTTCAGCTCTGAACCCGGACAACCCCTTTAAAAGTGTATATACAAAAGTATGAGCCGCCTAAACTAATAAAATTTGTCTCATTAATTTCATAGTGTTGCATTAATCGACTTACCTGTAAAATGCCAATCACAGCCTTGAAATACCCTACATGAAAGCAAGGTAATTCAAGATCTAGGTATCCATAATGACCTAGACAGTCAGCCAAGTTCTTCCCGCAAGTCTGGCAGGGGCGATCTTTCTCACTAGTACCCTAATAATACAAAAAATAAATAAAGGGAATTTATAGTCTTGACATCCCATTTCATATACCAAATCAACCACCTAACAATTTTCCTCAAGTCCAACTCAGGCTCTGGGAAAAGCACTTAACTGTTCTGCCGGAGCTGGGCTCGAGCAGAAGGGGAAAGGGGAGTCTGCTTTAGCTGCTCATATCTCCTGGTTGGTATCAGCTACCGACATGGCCTGGTGTTGTGTGAAACCAGGCATTTCAGGCTTTCATAAGCAGGAGATATCACTGATAGAAATCAAGTCGGGAAGGCAAAACCTGCTTTTACTTTCAGCTGCATTTACTGCGTCCCAATTTCTAAGCGATATCTTCCCATGTACTCTAAACAATGCTGGAAATCTGGTATTGTTTGAATGCCCGCTTTCAAACAATACAAAGCCCATATCTCTAACTGCTACCTAGATATGAGCATCTACAGCAGCCGCCCCTTCAGTCTTTTTTTTAAATATATATATATATATATATATATATATATATATATATATATATATATATATACACACTATATATATATATATATATATATATATATATATACACATATATACATATACACACACACACCACATAATAAAGTTGTTATTTATACCACACAGTGAACGCAGTAAATAAATTTCACAAAATAATTGTGCAACAAGTAGAATCCGGTCATTCTGTATGAATGGAGCAGTAGGTCGAACATCTGTACAGCTGAACGATTCAAACTTTGTGTAGTCCCAGAGAGTTGACATGAATGTAGAAGTAGCGCACATGCTCGACCTACCAATCCATTGTTATGGGGCCACTGGATTCCCTTTCTCAAGGTCGGTGGTCTGAGTGGTTGACATTCCAATCATAGCTATCCCCTATCCAGTGGACAATTTGTAAATGGAGGCCAAACCCTTTAACCCCTTCTACCCCGAGCCAGTTTTCACCCTTCTGCCTAGGCCATTTTTTGCAAATCTGACATATGTCACTTTATGTGGTAATCGCTTTGGAACACTTCTTTATCCAAGCCATTCTGAGATTGTTTTCTCATGATACATTGTACTTCATGATAGTCATAAATTTGAGTCAATATATTTCACCTTTATTAATGAGAAAATACCAAATTTACCCAAGATTTAGCAAAATTCACAATTTTCTAAATTTCTATTTCTCTGCTTTTAAAACAGAAAGTGATACCTCAAAATATTTATTACTTTACATTTCCCATATGTCTACTTTATGTTGGCATCATCTTTTATTTTTTTTAAGACGACGTTAGAAGGATTCGAATTTTAGAAGTAATTCTTAAAATTTTTAAGAAAATTTCCAAAACCCACTTTTTAAGGACCAGTTCAGGTCTGAAGTCCTTTTGTAGGGCATACATAGTGGAAACCCCCATAAATGACCCCATTGTACAAACTACACCCCTCAAGTTACTCAAAACTGATTTTACAAGCTTTGTTAACCCTTTAGGTGAGGTGTTCCACAAGAATTAAAGGAAAATGGAGATGAAATTTAAAAATGTCACTTTTTTGGCAGATTTTTGACACTTCGATGGTTAACAGCCAAACAAAACGTTTTATTACCCTGACTCTGCAGTTTACAGAAACACCCCATATGTGGTCCTAAACTGATGTAAGGGCACACAGCAGGGCACAGTAGAAAAGGAGCGCCATATGGTTTTTTGGAAGGCAGATTTTGGTTGACTGGTTTTTAGACACCATGTCCCATTTGAAGCCCCCCCAGATGTACCCTGCAGTAGAAACTCCCAAAAAGTTACCACATTTTGGAGACTAGGGGATAAGGTGCCAGTTTTATTGGTACTATTTTGGGGTACATATGATTTTTAATTGCTCTATATTACATTTTTTGTAAGGCAAGGTAACCAAAAAAAGTTTTGGCACCGTTTTTATTTTTTACAACATTCATCTGACAGGGTAGATCATGTGCTATTTTTATAGAGCAGGTTGTTACGGACGCAATGATATTAAATTTGTCTACTTTCTTTGTTTCAGTTTTACATAATAAAGCATTTTTGAAAAAAAAATTATGTTTTTGTCTCTCCATTTTTTGAACGCCTTTTTTTTTCTGCCGGTTGTCTTGTGCAGGGGCTTGTTTTTTGCAGGAAGAGTTAACGTTTTATTGGTATCATTTCTGGGGACATATGATTTTTTTTATCGATCATTATTACACTTTATGGGGCAAGGTGACAAAAAAAAAAAAAAAAAAATGTGGTTTTGGCACTTTTTTTTACGGTGTTCACCTAAGGGGTTAGGTCATGTGATATTTTTATAGAGCAGGTTGTTACAGACGAGGCAATACCTAATATGTCTCCTTTTTATTTATTAATTTCACTTTAACACAATAGCATATATGAAAAAAATAATTATGCTATTTCTCCATGTTCTGAGAGCTGTATTTTTATTTTATTTTTAGCAATTTTCTTATGTATGGGCTAATTTTTTGCAGGATGGTGACTTTTATTGGTACCATTTTGTGGGATATACACCTTTTTGATCGCTTGGTGTTGCACTTTTTGTGATAAGGTGACAAAAATGGCTTTGACAGTTTTTTTTTTTTTTATGGTGATTTTTTATCGGATAGGGTGGATCACGTGATATATTTATAGAGCCGGTCGTTACGGATGCGGTGATACCTAATATGTTTTTTTCTATTTTTTATTATAAAATCAGGGGAAAGGGGCGTTTTTTTATTTTTTTACTTGAAACTATTTTTTTTTATAAAAAAACCTTTTTTTTTGCTTTTTTTTATTTGAACTTGCCTTTCAGAAGAGAATGTTCCAGCTTCAGGCTTCTTTCACACAAGTGAGTTTTTCATGCGGCTGCAATGCATGAAGTGAACACACATCACCCGCACTGAATCCTGACCCATTCATTTCAATGGGTCTGTGTACATAAGCATTTTTTACGCATCATTTCTGCATTGCGTGATAATTGTAGCATGTTCGATATTCTGCATTTTTCATGCAGCCCTCACGCCATAGAAGTGAATGGGGCATCCGGATGCAATGCGTTTTTCAAAATTCATTGCACCCGTGCTGAAAAAACGGAAACACTGAACGCAAATGCAGACAAAACTGACTAAACGTGCTTGCGAAAAGGTACTAGTTTCACTGAACGCATCCTGACACAATTCGTATCGTTCATGTGAATGAGGCCTCAGTCCACCATCATGATTATAGATATCACTCTGAGGGCAGTAGCTCTGGTAACTATATGTGTGTTCATACCTTGCATTGGCATAACATAGTAAGGGGGTCTGACTAAATCACATCTATCAAAAAACGAGATTTTTGTATAACTTACCAGTAAAATCTCTTTCTCGCTCTTCCTTGGGGGACACAGGAAACCTTGGGTATAGCTCATCTCCATAGGAGGCGTGACACTAAGTGAAAGACTGTTAAGCCCCATCTCCAGCAGCTATACCCTCAGCCTGGAGCGAGCGACTACCAGTTATGTGCTTAGTGTCAAGGAGGCAAGACACTCTCTGCACTGCAGAGCTGTCTTTGCTAAAGATTTTATTTTTTTCTCTTTTTATTATTTTCAACTTTTTTCCCTTTTTCAACAGGGACAACAGAGTCGCAAAGACCTCTCTGTTTTCCCGGGGTTGAGCTGCGCCAGTGCCGGCTATCCGCACTGCTGCCTCCCCCACAGAAGAAAAGGAGGACCAGGGCAGCCCAGCTCCCCTGCATCCCGCCAGCACGAGGGTCGCCCGCCTGCAAGCCCCTCTCCAGCTTCCTGACACTTCGGTGCCAGTGGCTGAAGGGGCGTCCCTGCTGGATGGACTGAGGGTGAAAACGTCGACTGGTGAGGTGGCTATGCAGCCGTTCCTACCCCCCCCCCCCCCTCTGTTAGGGTTCTAACTTCTGTGTTCCCTCTGCCTAGCCTTGTCACATTACAAGGCTTACTGTCGGCTTCCCCCCTTTGTGTGTGGAGCAGGACGGAGCGGTGCTCGTGGGGGAGGGTTTACTGCACAAGTTAAAACAAAGGCGCCGCCTTACACAATTGTTCAGCCGAAGCTCGATTTCGCTGAGCCCAGGAAGCCCCGACCGCTCTGGTAGAATGAGCGGTAACACCAAAGGGCGGTTCCCTGCCCTTAGCACGGTAAGCCTCGGCAATAGCCATCTTGATGAAGCGGGCAATAACCACTTTAGATGCCGCCAGCCCCCTGCGCGGACCCTCCGGAACCACAAATAGAGAATCCGAGCGCCGCAAGGGTCTAGTTACATCCAAGTAGATCCTCAGAGCCCTAACAACATCCAGACGGTGAAGATCCCGTTCCCGAGGATGAGACGGGGAGGGGCACAGAGAAGGAAGGACAATATCTTCATTCAGGTGAAAAGCGGACACCACCTTCGGAAGGAAATCCGGAGCCGGGCGGAGAACCACCTTGTCCTGGTGAAAAACCAAGAGGGGTTCTACGCAAGAAAGTGCCGCCAATTCAGACACACGCCGAAGAGACGTGATGGCAACGAGGAAAAAAACTTTGCAAGACAACAAGCGAAGGGAAACCCTGCGCAAAGGCTCGAAAGGAGAAGATTGGAGAGCCGTCAGCACAACATTAAGATCCCAAGATGGAACGGGAGCGCGATACGGGGGAGCATAGTGAGCAACCCCCTGAATAAAAGTCTTAACTGGACCGAGCGGAGCCAGAGGTCGCTGAAAAAGGATCGAAAGCGCTGAGATCTGACCCTTTAGGGTACTGAGACCTAAACCCAAGTCCAGACCAGACTGCAAGAAGGATAAAATCGTGGGGAGAGAAAACCGAAGGGGATGAACATCTAAGGTCTCGCAGAAATTCAAATAGGCCCGCCAGGTTCGGTAATAAATCCTGGACGAAGCCGGTTTACGCGCACGAATCATGGTACGGACCACGTCAGCAGAAAACCCCCGCGGCGTTAGGACCGCGGTTTCAATAGCCACGCCGCTAAACGTAGCGACCCTAAATGCTGGTGGAAGATCGGCCCTTGAGAGAGGAGGTCTTCTCTTAGAGGCAGAGGCAAGGGGGAATCTGCCAGGAGCAACATAAGGTCGGCGTACCAAGGACGACGAGGCCAATCCGGGGCTATTAGGATCGCAGGCGTGCCCTCCGCCGCGATCTTCCGAAGGACTCGTGGAAGAAGAGGCAGGGGCGGAAAAACGTAGAGGAGAGAGAACTCAGTCCAGGGAAGGACGAGCGCGTCCGCGCCGTAAGTGTCCGGATCCTTGGTTCTGGCCATGAAGGTGGGAAGCTTGTGGTTGAATCTGGAGGCCATGAGATCCACGTCCGGACGACCCCAACGGAGGCAAAGAGACTCGAAGACGTCGGGGTGCAGAGACCACTCGCCCGGGTCGATCGTCGTCCGGCTGAGGAAATCCGCCGCCCAATTGTCCACTCCCGGGATGTAAATGGCCGAAATGGCTGGAACATGAATTTCCGCCCAGCGAAGGATTAGAGACACCTCCCTCATCGCCGCCGCGCTGCGAGTGCCCCCCTGATGATTTATGTATGCCACAGCCGTGGCATTGTCCGATTGGACACGAACAGGGTGACCCTGAAGCAGCGAAGTCCAATGCCGGAGTGAAAGGAGAACCGCCCTCAGCTCCAGAACGTTGATCGGCAGTTTGGACTCCGATGGAGACCAAGTGCCTTGTACGGACCGAGGAGGAAACACCCCCCCCCAACCCCGCAGACTGGCATCGGTGGTAATCACCAACCAAGTTATCGGCAGGAAGGACTTCCCTTGGAGAGGGGTCCGTAACCACCAGAGGAGAGAGGAGCGAACCTGGGGGGGGAAGGGGAAAGTGCTGATCCAGACTTTCCTGGGACTTGTCCCATGCGGACAGAATGGCAGTCTGAAAGGTGCGGGAGTGATACTGCGCGTAGGGGATTGCTTCGAAACAGGACACCATCTGTCCCAAGACCAGCATGCTGAACCGGAAGGAAGGATGGCGGTGGGTCAGAAGGCTCTGAACCGACCGATGAAGGAGCTGGCGCTTCTCTGACGGAAGCCGAACCTCCGCTGCATCTGTATCCAGCAGCATCCCCAGAAAGATCAGTTGCCTGGATGGAACAAGAGCGGATTTGGGAAGATTGATAATCCAACCGAACCGGCGTAAGGTTTGTAGCGAGAGGTCCACACTGGCGGATGTCAGTGACAGAGAGGGTGCCTTGATAAGGAGGTCGTCCAAATATGGAAGAAGAAAAACTCCCCTGGAACGAAGTAAGGCGAGGACAGGGGCAAGGACCTTTGTGAAAAACGCGAGGGGCCGTCGCCAGCCCGAAGGGGAGAGCAACGAACTGGTAGTAGTCGGACCCCACTGCAAAGCGCAGAAAGCACTGATGACACCGAGCGATTGGAATATGAAGGTAGGCGTCCTGGATGTCGATAGAGGCCAGGAACTCCCCTTTTTCCAGAGAGGCCACCACCGACCTGAGAGACTCCATCCGGAATCGCTGAAGAAGGAAACGGTTTAACCGTTTTAGATCCAGAATGGGACGAACCGAGCCTTCTTTTTTGGGGACCACAAAAAGGTTCGAATAGAACCCCTTGAATCTTTCTTCCATGGGAACCGGAGCGATGACCCCTTTGTCCAGAAGGGTGCGAGTGGCAGTAAAGAAATCGGCCGCCCCTTGGGGATCCCGGGGAACCCGGGAGCGAAAGAACCGAACTGGGGGGAGGGACGTAAACTCGAGTTTGTACCCGGAAGACAACTTCGAGAGCCCAGGCGTCGGAGACGTGCGCCTGCCAGAAGTCCCTGAACAGGAAGAGACGTCCCCCCACCCGGGTGGGTGGGGGCGCACCTTCAGGTAGTGTTCTGCTTGGTCGCGGGAGGGCGAGCAGGCTGTGACTTGCGCCAGGAGGGCTGGGTCCGAAAAAAAGGTTTCTTACGTCTATCTTGGACAGAGTTAGGGGATGGACCTGAAGAGGTGCGAGGTGCGGGAGCCCTGCGGGAAGACCTGAAGCGAGAAAAAGCGAGAAAAAGTTGGGTTAGAGCACGGAGATCCTGAATAGGGACGTCGGATTCAAGCTCCTGATCCAGCTGAGAAGCCCACTCTGAAACAGCTTTTCTAGCCCAAGCGGAAGCAAAGACCGGCCGGAGGGCGGAACCGGAGGCTGCAAAGATACCTTTGGTAATGGCCTCTATACGGCGATCCTCAGTGGATTGTAAGGAAGAGCCAATTGTAATGCAATCCGCCGGGAATGGATAACAGATATCCAACTTCTTAGGCGGGGTAAAACGGGCATCAGGGCGGGCCCAGGCCTTGGAAACCACCGACGAGAAGTCAGTGTGGAGGGGAAAAACTGCAGACGTCTGTTTATGGCGAAAAAAGGAAACACTGTTTTTTTCAGAATTAGGAGGATCATCGTGAATCTTAAAGGTATCACGAATATTGTTAATAAGATGGCCCACAGCAGAAGCCAGTTTTGAAGGCAAGGCCAAGTCCATATCACAATCTGAATCAACTAGTTCCCCTTCAGAGGGCATATCCTGTATCGAGGAAGGGCCCGACAGAGCGCACCCTTGGGGGTGATACTGAAGCATCCGAGGATGATAGGCGCTCCGCCCTAGACCGCTTCTGGGGTTGACGGGCTCTGGAGGTGTCGCCTGGAGAGAGGGACTCAGACGGGTCAGCTAAGATAGCGGACCCGGAGGGCCCAGCAGGGGAAATATCCGGCTGCGATAAGGGCAATACCTCTGCAAGGCGGCCCACAACGTTAGAGAGGCTGACCACAGCCTGGGAAAGGGATCTAGCCCAGTCAGGGGGATCCAAGAGGCCAGGGGGTGACAACAGATGGCGGACCCTGTAATGGGGCTTTGCAAGCCGAGCAATGCGGGTCAGGCTGCCCTTGAGGAAGGGGCGCCTTACATGCGGTGCAGGTGTGATACCAAGGACCGGCCGGCGCTGAGGGGTCAGACATGTTGGCTGAAGTAATATAAAAGCGTCCAGGCCAGAGGGGTGCAGAGCTAGAAGGGGTCAACAGTCCTACCAGGTCACAGTGGGAGCGGACGGCAACAGCAGCGGCAACAGCAGCGGCAACAGCAGCGGCAACAGCAGCGGCAACAGCAGCGGCAACAGCAGCGGCAACAGCAGCGGCAACACCTGAGGTAAAAACGATCCGTCCTGAGAGCAGGCTGGCACGAAGAGGAGGCGGGGCCAGCGAGGAGCGGGAAGAAGACGTCCGCACCCCCGACTGAATGTCTAACATGTACAGGAGAAGCGGAACGAAGCTCCGCCCCCCGCTGGAACTTTCGCACGCGCGATTCAAACAAATATGCCGCAGAGAAAATATTGCCCCCCGACCACCTCCTTATACACCGGCGGCGAATGACACACCGGTAGCCGGCAAGAGAAGTCAGCCGGCAGCTGAACACAGCGGCAGCACTGGCCGAGATAACAAAAGGCGGCCCCACATGGCCGCAGCACCTGAGGTAAACTTGTGCAGTAAACCCTCCCCCACGAGCACCGCTCCGTCCTGTTCCACACACAAAGGGGGGAAGCCGACAGTAAGCCTTGTAATGTGACAAGGCTAGGCAGAGGGAACACAGAAGTTAGAACCCTAACAGAGGGGGGGGGGGGGGGGGGGGGGGTAGGAATGGCTGCATAGCCACCTCACCAGTCGACGTTTTCACCCTCAGTCCATCCAGCAGGGACGCCCCTTCAGCCACTGGCACCGAAGTGTCAGGAAGCTGGAGAGGGGCTTGCAGGCGGGCGACCCTTGTGCTGGCGGGATGCAGGGGAGCTGGGCTGCCCTGGTCCTCCTTTTCTTCTGTGGGGGAGGCAGCAGTGCGGATAGCCGGCACTGGCGCAGCTCAACCCCGGGAAAACAGAGAGGTCTTTGCGACTCTGTTGTCCCTGTTGAAAAAGGGAAAAAAGTTGAAAATAATAAAAAAAGAGAAAAAAATAAAATCTTTAGCAAAGACAGCTCTGCAGTGCAGAGAGTGTCTTGCCTCCTTGACACTAAGCAAAAAACTGGTAGTCGCTCGCTCCAGGCTGAGGGTATAGCTGCTGGAGGAGGGGCTTAACAGTCTTTCACTTAGTGTCACGCCTCCTATGGAGATGAGCTATACCCAAGGTTTCCTGTGTCCCCCAAGGAATTGGGCGAGAAACTATAGTAACACAGATCATTCCAGAGGTAGGGACTAATAGGTGTAACAAAGATAGTAGACCTGGGGCCATTGTTAAACTCTCTGCTGCCACAATAATCCATCTGCACTCTACGATCACATTGTAGGAGTGCCGATAGGGGAGACAGTCACTCAGTAAAATCCCTGCATCAGGAAGCTGGAGAGCTAGAAACTGTAATCCAATGTCGAGTGGGCAGCAGTGACTGGTAATAGCCTTGCATCTAAATGAAGATGTCTGGAGAAGATTCAGCGACAACCGTAGAATATACGGGGCTAAGAAAATACTTGTCACGCCGTGCATTCCTTTCACTGTTTCAAAGCAAGGGCCAATTTTTTCTCTAGAAGAGTGAGTGATATCGGATATGACTATTGGCAAAGAATATCAAGGGGAACTTAATTTTCTACTGGAGTCTCCTTAACCACTTCAGCCCCCAGTGCTTAAACACCCTGAAAGACCAGGCCACTTTTTACACTTCTGACCTACACTACTTTCACCGTTTATTGCTCGGTCATGCAACTTACCACCCAAATGAATTTTACCTCCTTTTCTTCTCACTAATAGAGCTTTCATTTGGTGGTATTTCATTGCTGCTGACATTTTTACTTTTTTTGTTATTAATCGAAATTTAACGATTTTTTTGCAAAAAAATGACATTTTTCAGTTGTAAAATTTTGCAAAAAAAACGAGATCCATATAGAAATTTTGCTCTAAATTTATAGTTCTACATGTCTTTGATAAAAAAAAAATGTTTAGGTAAAAGTTATAGCGTTTACAAACTATGGTACAAAAATGTGAATTTCCGCTTTTTGAAGCAGCTCTGACTTTCTGAGCACCTGTCATGTTTCCTGAGGTTCTACAATGGCCAGACAGTAGAAAAACCCCACAAATGACCCCATTTCGGAAAGTACACACCCTAAGGTATTCGCTGATGGGCATAGTGAGTTCATAGAACTTTTTATTTTTTGTCACAAGTTAGCGGAAAATGATTTTTTTTATTTTTTTTTTTTTCTTACAAAGTCTCATATTCCACTAACTTGTGACAAAAAATAAAAACTTCTATGAACTCACTATGCCCATCACGAAATACCTTGGGGTCTCTTCTTTCCAAAATGGGGTCACTTGTGGGGTAGTTATACTGCCCTGGCATTCTAGGGGCCCAAATGTGTGGTAAGGAGTTTGAAATCAAATTCTGTAAAAAATGACCTGTGAAATCCGAAAGGTGCTCTTTGGAATATGGGCCCCTTTGCCCACCTAGGCTGCAAAAAAGTGTCACACATCTCGTATCTCCGTACTCAGGAGAAGGTGGGGAATGTGTTTTGGGGTGTCTTTTTACATATACCTATGCTGGGTGAGATAAATATCTTGGTCAAATGCCAACTTTGTATAAAAAAATGGGAAAAGTTGTCTTTTGCCAAGATATTTCTCTCACCCAGCATGGGTATATGTAAAATGACACCCCAAAACACATTCCCCAACTTCTCCTGAGTACGGCGATACCAGATGTGTGACACTTTTTTGCAGCCTAGGTGGGCAAAGGGGCCCATATTCCAAAGAGCACCTTTCGGATTTCACAGGTCATTTTTTACAGAATTTGATTTCAAACTCCTTACCACACATTTGGGCCCCTAGAATGCCAGGGCAGTATAACTACCCCACAAGTGACCCCATTTTGGAAAGAAGAGACCCCAAGGTATTCGCTGATGGGCATAGTGAGTTCATGGAAGTTTTTATTTTTTGTCACAAGTTAGTGGAATATGAGACTTTGTATGAAAAAAAAAAAAAAAAAAGAAAAATCATCATTTTCCACTAACTTGTGACAAAAAATAAAAAATTCTAGGAACTCGCCATGCCCCTCACGGAATACCTTGGGGTGTCTTCTTTCCAAAATGGGGTCACTTGTGGGGTAGTTATACTGCCCTGGCATTTTCCAGGGGCCCTAATGTGTGGTAAGTAGGTAAATGACCTGTTAAATCCTAAAGGTGCTCTTTGGAATATGGGCCCCTTTGCCCACCTAGGCTGCAAAAAAGTGTCACACATCTGGTATCTCCGTACTCGGGAGAAGTTGGGGAATGTGTTTTGGGGTGTCATTTTACATATACCCATGCTGGGTGAGAGAAATATCTTGGCAAAAGACAACTTTTCCCATTTTTTTATACAAAGTTGGCATTTGACAAAGATATTTCTCTCACCCAGCATGGGTATATGTAAAATGACACCCCAAAACACATTCCCCAACTTCTCCTGAGTACGGCGATACCAGATGTGTGACACTTTTTTGCAGCCTAGATGCGCAAAGGGGCCCAAATTCCTTTTAGGAGGGCATTTTTAGACATTTGGATACCAGACTTCTTCTCACGCTTTGGGGCCCCTAGAATGCCAGGGCAGTATAAATACCCCACATGTGACCCCATTTTGGAAATAAGACACCCCAAGGTATTCAATGAGGGGCATGGCGAGTTCATAGAAATTTTTTTTTTTTGGCACAAGTTAGCGGAAATTGATATTTTTAATTTTTTTCTCACAAAGTCTCCCGTTCCGCTAACTTGGGACAAAAATTTCAATCTTTCATGGACTCAATATGCCCCTCACGGAATACCTGGGGGTGTCTTCTTTCTGAAATGGGGTCACATGTGGGGTATTTATACTGCCCTGGCATTCTAGGGGCCCTAAAGCGTGAGAAGAAGTCTGGAATATAAATGTCTAAAAAATTTTACGCATTTGGATTCCGTGAGGGGTATAGTGAGTTCATGTGAGATTAAATTTTTTGACACAAGTTAGTGGAATATGAGACTTTGTAAGAAAAAAAAATAATAATTCCGCTAACTTGGGCCAAAAAAATGTCTGAATGGAGCCTTACAGAGGGTGATCAATGACAGGGGGGGTGATCAATGACAGGGGGGGGGTGATCAATGACAGGGGGGGGTGATCAATGACAGGGGGGGGTGATCAATGACAGGGGGGGGGTGATCAATGACAGGGGGGGGGTGATCAATGACAGGGGGGGGGTGATCAATGACAGGGGGGGGGGGGGGATCAATGACAGGGGGGGGGGGATCAATGACAGGGGGGGGTGATCAATGACAGGGGGGGGTGATCAATGACAGGGAGGGGTGATCAATGACAGGGGGGGGTGATCAATGACAGGGGGGGGTGATCAATGACAGGGGGGGGTGATCAATGACAGGGGGGGGGTGATCAATGACAGGGGGGGGGTGATCAATGACAGGGGGGGGGGTGATCAATGACAGGGGGGGGTGATCAATGACAGGGGGGGGGTGAGCAATGACAGGGGGGGGGGTGATCAATGACAGGGGGGGGGTGATCAATGACAGGGGGGGGTGATCAATGACAGGGGGGGGTGATCAATGACAGGGGGGGGTGATCAATGACAGGGGGGGGTGATCAATGACAGGGGGGGGGGGATCAATGACAGGGGGGGGGTGATCAAGGACAGGGGGGGGGTGATCAATGACAGGGGGGGGGTGATCAATGACAGGGGGGGGGTGATCAATGACAGGGGGGGGGGTGATCAATGACAGGGGGGGGTGATCAATGACAGGGGGGGGGGTGATCAATGACAGGGGGGGGGGTGATCAATGACAGGGGGGGGGTGATCAATGACAGGGGGGGGTGATCAATGACAGGGGGGGGGGAGCAATGACAGGGGGGGGTGATCAATGACAGGGGGGGGTGATCAATGACAGGGGGGGGTGATCAATGACAGGGGGGGGTGATCAATGACAGGGGGGGGTGATCAATGACAGGGGGGGGTGATCAATGACAGGGGGGTGATCAGGGAGTCTATATGGGGTGATCACCACAGTCATTGATCATGCCCCTGTAAGGCTTCATTCAGACGTCCGGATGCGTTTTGCGGATCCGATCCATCTATCAGTGCATCCGTAAAAATCATGCGGACATCTGAATGGAGCTTTACAGGGGGGTAATCAATGACAGGGGGGTGATCACCACAGTCATTGATCATGCCCCTGTAAGGCTTCATTCAGACGTCCGGATGCGTTTTGCGGATCGGATCCATCTATCAGTGCATCCGTAAAAATCATGCGGACATCTGAATGGAGCTTTACAGGGGGGTGATCAGGGAGTCAATATGGGGTGATCACCACAGTCATTGATCATGCCCCTGTAAGGCTTCATTCAGACGTCCGGATGCGTTTTGCGGATCGGATCCATCTATCAGTGCATCCGTAAAAATCATGCGGACATCTGAATGGAGCTTTACAGGGGGGTGATCAGGGAGTCTATATGGGGTGATCACCACAGTCATTGATCATGCCCCTGTAAGGCTTCATTCAGACGTCCGGATGCGTTTTGCGGATCCGATCCATCTATCAGTGCATCCGTAAAAATCATGCGGACATCTGAATGGAGCTTTACAGGGGGGTAATCAATGACAGGGGGGTGATCAGGGAGTCTATATGGGGTGATCACCACAGTCATTGATCACGCCCCTGTAAGGCTTCATTCAGACGTCCGGATGCGTTTTGCGGATCCGATCCATCTATCAGTGGATCCGTAAAAATCATGCGGACGTCTGAATGGAGCTTTACAGGGGGTAATCAATGACAGGGGGGTAATCAATGACAGGGGGGTAATCAATGACAGGGGGGTGATCAGGGAGTCTATATGGGGTGATCAGGGGTGATCAGGGGCTAATAAGGGGTTAATAAGTGACGGGGGAAGGGGGGTGTAGTGTAGTGTAGTGGTGCTTGGTGCTACTTTACTGAGCTACCTGTGTCCTCTGGTGGTCGATCCAAACAAAGGGGACCACCAGAGGACCAGGTAGCAGGTATATTAGACGCTGTTATCAAAACAGCGTCTAATATACCTGTAAGGGGTTAAAAAAAAAACACATCTCCAGCCTGCCAGCGAACGATCGCCGCTGGCAGGCTGGAGATCAACTCTCTTACCTTCCGTTCCTGTGAGCGCGCGCGCCTGTGTGCGCGCGTTCACAGGAAATCTCGGCCATCGCGAGATGACGCATATATGCGTGACTCTGCGCAGGGCTGCCACCTCCGGAACGCGATCCTGCGTTAGGCGGTCCGGAGGTGGTTAAAGGGTTTCTGTCACCCCACAAAACTCTTTTTTTTTTTTTGGATAGTTAGATTCCTCATAGCGCGATATAGGAGAATATAATAGTCTTACTTACTTTCATGCGGCCGATTCTTTATAAAACGAAGTTTTATAATATGTAAATGAGGGCTCTACCAGCAAGTAGGGAGCAATCCGCCCCCTCGCCGTGTTGATTGACAGGGCCAGCCGGGATCTCCTCCTCCGACCGGCCCTGTCAGTAATTCAAAAATCGCGCGCCTCTGGTCATTCGGCGCAGGCGCTCTGAGATGAGGAGGCTCGTCTCCTCAGCACTCCCTCAGTGCGCCTGCGCCGATGACGTCTTCTCTTTCGGTGATGTCATCGGCGCAGGCGCACTGAGGAGACGAGCCTCCTCATCTCAGAGCGCCTGCGCCGAATGACCAGAGGCGCGCGATTTTTGAATTACTGACAGGGCCGGCCGGAGGAGGAGATCACGGCTGGCCCTGTCAATCAACACGGCGAGGGGGCGGATTGCTGCTGCGGCTACCAGCAAGTAGACGCCCTACTTGCTGGTAGAGCCCTCATTTACATATTATAAAACTTCATTTTATAAAGAATCGGCCGCATGAAAGTAAGTAAGACTATTATATTCTCCTATATCGCCCTATAAGGAATCTAACTATCCAAAAAAAAATAATATGAGTTTTGTGGGGTGACAGAAACCCTTTAACTTTTTTTTTTTTTAAATAGAGGATAACTTGAATATCTAGTTTCATATCAAGCATTTATTCATAAATATGCTCCAAAACATGCTTCAAAAACCACAGCAAAACAGCATGTGA
Source organism: Bufo bufo (assembly GCF_905171765.1). Lineage (NCBI taxonomy): Eukaryota > Metazoa > Chordata > Amphibia > Anura > Bufonidae > Bufo > Bufo bufo. Next base: position 213,303,258 of record NC_053394.1, read on the forward strand.
AGCCGGTCTTACTTAGAACAGCTTTCTTTTAGGGCTACAAAAATAAACGCTTCAAAATACAATACTCACAAAAAGTTAGGGATATTTGGCTTGTGGGTGAAATTTCAGGATGAACCTAAAATGCACTCTAACCTTTATAGGTGAACTTAATGTGACCTTCTCTAAACATTTGTATGCACATATCCAACTGTTCAATGTTTCAGTACTTTTATCACAACTTGCTGTTCTCTAACAAGGAGCTTAACGGCAAAATTTACAACAGGTGTTTGATCCGTGAATCACCCAATAAATTTCCTGGTTCAGTTAGAATAGGTATTTAAACAGTCCTCCTCATCATACTGTTCACATTTTGACATCATGAGACCAAGATGACACCTAATAATTTATCAACAGTACCTTGCTATTGCAAGGCTTCAAGCAGGATGTTCTCAGACAGTAGTGGCCACTGAGCTCAGAGTGTCACAGAGTGTCATCAGCAGGTTGTAACAGAGATGCAAAGAGACTGAAAGAGTCACAGAAAGGTATAGAAGTGGATGTCCTTTGGCCACATCCCACACTGATGACCGCTTCATTGTAAACAATGCCCAGCGGAACTGGATGATGAATGCTGCACAACTCCAGGCACATTTAAGGGAGGTGAGAAGCACCCAAATGTCACGTCAGACCATTTGAAACCATTTACATCAGTGTGGTCTGCATGCTAGATGACCTGCAAGGGTACCAGACCACACCACCAGACACAAGTGTCACCGTCTTGCATGGGCCAGGGAGCATCTACGCTGGACGAGGGACCAGTGGGCCTCAGTGCTGTTCACTGATGAGTCAATTCACGCTGAGCAGAAATGATGGCCGCCAACAATGTTGGAGACGTCAAGGAGAGCACTACGCATCAGCCACTGTTTGGTGGTGGTGTTAGTGTGGGCAGTAGGGCTGCAGTAAACAATTATTTTAGAAATAGAGTATTCTATTGATTATTTTTTACGATTAACCGAGTAGTCTAATAAGAAAAAATGAATTGATTGTTTACCTTTATAAAAACTCATTAGATCCCCTGCCATCAGTCCCCAACAGCCTTTGTTTCCCCCTGTGCGATCAGCCCAAGTGCAGCATCCGTTCCCGCCAGTGTCACCAGCTCCGTGCCCCCCTCCCCAGTGTCACCAGCTCCGTGCCCCCCTCCCCAGTGTCACCAGCTCCGTGCCCCCCTCCCCAGTGTCACCAGCTCCGTGCCCCCCTCCCCAGTGCCACCAGCTCCGTGCCCCCCTCCCCAGTGCCACCAGCTCCGTGCCCCCCTCCCCAGTGCCACCAGCTCCGTGCCCCCCTCCCCAGTGCCACCAGCTCCGTGCCCCCCTCCCCAGTGCCACCAGCTCCGTGCCCCCCTCCCCAGTGCCACCAGCTCCGTGCCCCCCTCCCCAGTGCCACCAGCTCCGTGCCCCCCTCCCCAGTGCCACCAGCTCCCCCTCCTAGTCATGACCCCAGCAACAGTACTTACCTTTCCACGGAGCAGTAAGTAATAGCAAGCGCTTCACTCCTGCTCCGTGGTCACATGACACAAATGAATTTGCATTGAGGATTTTTGGGTGTCGAATTACTCTATTCAATCGAGTAATCGTTTCAGCCCTAGTGGGCAGATGTGTCTAGTTAATACAGAACTGCCCTACACTTTGTGAATGGTACAGTGACAAGCCCATACTACTTGAATAACATAATTGATCCAGTCATTGTACATCTGCATAAACAACACCGGCCTAATTTCATCTTCATGGACGACAATGCGCTTGCTCATCGAGGTTGCATCATTATGGAATGGCTGCTGGAGACTGGGGTACTTCAAATGGAGTGGCCTGCACTTTCTTCAGATCTGAATCCTATAGAAAACCTATGGGACCAGCTGAGTAGCTGTGTAGAGGCTCGCAACTCTGTACCTCAGAACCTCAATGACCTGAGGGCCGCCCTTCAAGAAGAGTGGGATGCTGTGCCTCAGCAGACAATAAGTCGACTTGTGAACAGCATGAGACATCGTTGTCAAGCTGTAATGGATGCTCAAGGCTACATGACAAGTTATTGAGATACTGACATTTGTTGAGGGGGTATACCCACCACTGTTGGCTTTTGTCTCAATAAATTGTTTGAGATGAGGAAATCACCATTGCATGCTTCTACTTAAATTCCTGACTTTTATGATATCACTGTAGTGTGAACTTTTTATGTTTTCCATAAATTTCACCCAAAAGTCAAATATCCGTATCTTTTTGTGAGTAGTGTATTTCCAAAAAGTAAAAAAAGAAAAGTAGAATACAGAGTATTTACATACCATACGATGGTCCAGGACCCCAAAAGGAAGAGGAGAATGGTTGTTGTCTTGGCTGTACAGACTCTTGCTTACCACTTGGATGTGTGCCTGCTGCCTCATCTGCTCTGCAGACTTCACCCCAAAGCAGATGTGGCTTCTAGAGAAGTATGGGAGGAAGAAAAACAGAAACAGTCACTTCTTGGCAAAAGTTTTTAAAAAGAAGACAGTAATATATATATAAAATATTAAACCTTTGTGATCAGGAATCTTTTAAAAAGTGAATATTTGTCTTATTTTGAAATCCATCTTTTCTTTTTGTAGGCCTTTCTAATGGCACTAAATGGAGCCATTATCTTTATTGTCATTAAATAGGTTGACCCAGGTGCGTGTCCCACCTCCGAGACCCATTCCTACCTAAAAACAAGGCCCCATCAGGAACTCACGCCTCACATGCACGCTTTTCTCCCGTCACTGTTATGCGATTTATGAAAATAACCCAGTAAACCCGGTTCTGGAGACAGAAGTGGGTCCCAGAGGCGAGACCCACATCTACCAGACATTAATAAAATATCATGTGTCTATGTCATAAATTTCTAGATAGGATAACCCCATTAAATGAAGATGGACAGTTGTACCACAAGTCCCAGAGAAGCTAGTTATTATAGCTGACGACCATTGGGGATAAAACATGAGAAATCTGCCAGTGATTAGGATATAAAGGGGTACTCCTCCCATCTCATTAAATAATGGTACATTGCTAGGATATTCCATCACTTTATGATTGGTGGGGGGTCTGGACTCCCACCAGTCCTCAGGATTAAAGGGTCTGCAGTGCCAATTCTGCATAGTCTCCATAAGTCTCGAGATCTGTTGTGGTTCCAGAGGTTTCATCTACAATTATTATTTTCTAGACGCATGCCTTTGCTTTGAGCTAGATACCCTATATTGTGTGCGCTGGATTACCTGTGATTGCACTGCTGCCTACCTGAAATCTCCATGCTCATGTGGAGGTAAGGCCAGGTTCAGTCAGAAGAACAAAAAAAAAAAAAAAAAGGATCCTGTTAAAAATAATTGATCTTGAACATCCATTATGCACATTTGGAATCCATTTCAGTCAGGACTTTTTTTTTCCCCATCTAAAAAATGGATCTCAGACAGAAATGGCTAAAAAAGGATGCAAATGTGCATAACAGACGCTTAAAGGGCTTCTGTCACCCCACTAAAGTCATTATATTTTTTTTTGGCAACTTAAATTCCTTATAATGCGATATCAATATATAGTGCTCTTACTCATTTTGGTTCAGCAGTTTCTTCAAAAAACAGACTTTTATAATATGTAAATTACCCCTCTACCAGCAAGTAGGGCGGCTACTTGCTGGTAGCAGCTGCATCCTCCTCTCATAAAGTCGCCCCCTCCTCATGTTGATTGACAGGGCCAGCGATCGTCCTCTGGCTGGCCCAGTCTGCGTTCAAAATCTAGCGCCTGCTCCGTACCTGTCTTCAGTCAGCGCAGGCGCACTGAGAGGACGACGCTCGCTCGGCCGCTCCATCCTCAGTGCGCCTGCGCCGGGTGTAGATGTGACGTCATCAGCGCAGGCGCACTGAGGAAGGAGTGGCCGAGCGAGCGTCCTCCTCTCAGTGCGCCTGCGCCGATTGAAGACAGGTACGGCGCATGCGCCAGATTTTGAACGATCGCGTCCGCTGGCCCTGTCAATCAACATGAGGAGGGGGCGTCTTTATGAGAGGAGGATGCGGCTGCTACCAGCAAGTAGCCGCCCTACTTGCTGGTAGAGAGGTAATTTACATATTATAAAAGTCCGTTTTTTGAAGAAACTGCTGAACCAAAACGAGTAAGCATTAAATATTGATAGATCGCATTATGAGGAATTTAAGTTGTCAAAAAAAAAAAAAAATTACTTTAGTGGAGTGACAGAAGCTCTTTAAGATCAATTTTTTTTTTAATCAGATACTTTTTTTCTGTTCTTCTGACGGATCAGAAGAATGAAAAATGAAACGGTGATGTGAAGCCAACCTACGCGGGGCACTTTTCAGTACTACAGACGTTGTAACGTACTTGTGCCACCATGTAGTTCAGGGGCATACGACCAGGGGTTGTTCAGATCTGGAGGAAACTTACTCATCTTTACCACAGCTTCACTGCTATGTAACTGTTCACACCTAAACATATCCTATAAATGACATTACAACTACAACTCCCAGTAGCTGTTCATAGCACATGTGAAGCACATTGCAGCCCATACTGTCACACTTCGTCTTCATGACGCCCCGAGTCCGACCCACTCTCACAAGAACTATATGAAATGCAGCCATTCTCGTCACGTTCCGCACAATGTGCGCCTGCGCGCTCCAGCAGCACACACGAGCACTCACATCTTCTTGGCCACATCGGTTTCTCTAAACTGGTCCTTCATTGCGCCGCTCTGAGCTATCCGCCACGCGTGAACCGTAACCGTGCACCGGCACTCAGCGCTGCATGCTGCATATATAACTTCCGGGAGATCTTTCACCTCACCATAGAATTCTGGATGTGCGGAAGGACAGGCTGAGAGCTGCAGATGGAAACAGCGCCACAGCCTGACCAATATCTAGACTGCAGTTTACCAGAGCTGTACAGTTTAGACAATCATCTTATCACTATGTGTGTGTGGTAGTTATCCTCCTTGCTCTTGAAGCTGGGCTTGGGATATAGTGGGGTTGTGCAGGGGTTTATAGTGATCACCTATTCTCAGGATTGATCATCAATATAAAAGCCCTGCACAACCCCTTTAACTGGGGATAAAAACCAGCCCTGGAAAAAGTTGCATACCAGCCCCACAGCATTGCGTCATTATTTACTTGTTTATAATAGGAGAAAGCATTCATTTTAAAACACGTGTGTAAACACGAATATGAACTTTGCCCCACGATAGCTCTTTTGTAGAACCCCCATTGTTCATATTATCACAGTGTTTTCCCAACCAGGATGCCTCAAACTGTTGCAAAACTACAACTACAACTTGCGAAGTGAGGTCACGGTTATGGGCAATCGAGGGTTACTCACTGTTTGGAGGAGAACCCTGGGCAGACATGCGGCAGTGAAGGAGAGGCTGACACAAAGTTCCTCTGGGGCACACTCAGTATGTAGGGACCAGGCCTGATGGTGGATGAGGTGCCCTGGATGTTGCAGGTGTTTTGAGTGCCTGGGGCAAGGTTAGGGTTGCCACCTTTTCTTCAAGCCAAACCCGAACAGAAGGGAGGGAGGGCCCCCTTCCAGGCCCCACCTCCAGCCACGCCCATGTCCCGCCTCCAACCATGTCCCGTCTCCACCCTTGGTCGCTGTCGCACCGCGATCGTTACGCCCCTGATCCCACGCCTGCGCCGTCCCGTTTAGTATTCGGCGCAGGCGCGGGATTTACGGGACGAAGAGGAGAACTCGGACGTCAATCAACTGGACATGGGCGTGCCACTGCCAAAGGGTGAATAGACGGAGCCTCTAGGTGCTGCAGGAACGCCCTCATAGCACCTAGAGGCTCATTAGCATATGATAAGTCTTTATTTTAAACTGCTGACATCAGCACATCGCTAATGTCAGTCAGCTACATAACATAACGTTTTTTCTGATGATTGACAGATTCAGAAACCTGTTTAAAGGGCTTCTGTCACTCCACTAAACTCTTTTTTTTTTTTTTTTCGGCTTCTTATAATCCCTATACTGCGATATATGAATACATAATGTTATTAGTCATTTTGGTTCAGTAGATAATGAATAAAACAGATTTTTATAATATGTAAATTACCTGTCTACCAGCAGGCAGGGCGGTTACTTGCTGTTAGCATCCGCATCCTCCTATCATAATGACGCCCCCTCCTCATGTTGATTGACAGGGCCAGCGAACGCGATCGTCCTCTGGCTGGCCCTGTCTGCTATCAAGTTATTGCGCCTGCGCCGTAGCGGTCTTCAGTCGGCACAGGCGCACTGAGAGGAGGACGCTCGCTCGGCCGCTCCTTCCTCAGTGCGCCTACACCAATGACGTCACATCTACACCCGGCGCAGGCGCACTGAGGAAGGAGCGGCCGAGCGAGCGTCCTCCTCTCAGTGCGCCTGTGCCGACTGAAGACCGCTACGGCGCAGGCGCAATAACTTGATAGCAGACAGGGCCAGCCAGAGGACGATCGCGTTCGCTGGCCCTGTCAATCAACATGAGGAGGGGGCGTCATTATGATAGGAGGATGCGGATGCTAACAGCAAGTAACCGCCCTGCCTGCTGGTAGACAGGTAATTTACATATTATAAAAATCTGTTTTATTCATTATCTACTGAACCAAAATGACTAATAACATTTTTGTATTCATATATCGCAGTATAGGGATTATAAGAAGGCAAAAAAAAAGAGTTTAGTGGGGTGACAGAAGCCCACACTGTTACATACAATTACACAATTCAAATGTTTTATATTTCTACCTTTTTAGAAGTGAGTGACAGACTAGGACAGGTGTCAGGACTCAGGAGTCAGGACTGTCTTGGTCAGGTTGTCTGCAGGCAGGGCACAGTGGGCACTACATGGGCAGGCTGCTGGAGCTGGACTGGAGAGGAGAAGTAGAATGATTTCTCCCACGGAGCTCCCTCTGCCTCTCTCTCTGATGTCATCACTTCCTTATCAGAGAGAGGGAGGGAGGGACTAGGAGGCAGGGGAGGAGCGAGGGGAGGAGCCTGAACAGTGAGTGAACACAGCGCTGCCTGGCATCACTGTACTGTAGTGTGTAGACTGGAGGAGGGAGGAGGGAGGAGGGGAGGCTCGGGAGCGCTGCGCTCAGCTGATCACCCGGAGTGACAGCTTAAATATGCGATCGGAGTCTCGGTCGGACCACACTGCAGTTTGAATGAATAATCCTGTGCCCGGGTCTAAGAAAGGCTTGTACCCGGGCACAGGATTACAAACCCGGACTGTCCGGGTGAATCCCGGACGGGTGGCAACCCTAGGCAAGGTCCCTTTAAGGATCGTGACGCCAGTGCCTGTAACGGTGGCACACCGGTTTCCAGTAGCGATAAGTGAGGTACACAGGTGATATAGTGAACCAAACGTTGCTTTACTTTAAACAGTCCAACTTTGTACATACAGTTGATAATGATGCAGTCCCTTTTAGCATATGTTCCACAAGCAGGCTTCCATTCAATAATGGCAGGTAATAATCTTGCAAGATACTTGGAGGGTATACAATTAATGCTTCACAGACCAGGCTGCACTATCTCCACAAGTATTCTGGCTGGCTGTATCCCAAGGCCCGGATGAAATGCTGGCTTTAATCCTTGGTAGTTAATCTTCCTCCCGTATTGACCCTTGCTCTCACTTTATAGTACCTCTGCCCATCAGCTTACTTATCTGAGCTGGTTGTACTGGCACTGCTTGGTTGAAGGGTGTCTGCAGGTTTCTCCCAGGAGGCACATCTCTTCTCTTGGGGTAATCTTCTGAGCTAACTGTGGCTCACTTTATCAACAGGCAGGCTATCATTCTTCACTAGCCTCCTGGTAGCAACTAGCAGCCTGGACTATCTAGCTGCATGTCAGGAGGAGGCCCTCAGCATATCTCTGGCTAAGATGCCCTCTCACTTCTGTGACCACAGACTCCTGACTACAGACTAACTCCTCCCTGTCTGGGCCTGAACATTTATACTAGGGGCTCCCTATCTCCCTCTAGTGCCTAGGATGCCTAACTACACCCTAATAGGCCTGCTATGCATGTCACAGGGGAAATATACATGAAAAAGCACATAGAAAATACATTAACATACATGGTCAAATATAATATTACTGTCCCTTAGGAGTAGGAGTAACACGTGACCCAATTGATCCTTGTGTAGTGCCCACCCCTACCTAGTGGGACACTACATACCCCATGCTACAACGTTGCCCGTCCTCGGCGCAACATAAAGGGGCCCTGCCCAGCTGGAGACTGCACCTGGAAGACAAAAATAATGCAAAGCAGGAACATACATCTACATTTGCATATACATATGAATTTATCAGGCAGTACTGCTGGCTTAGGGACAAGTCCGGTGAAAAGGGGCATCGTTCTCTTCTCTCAGGATAGTATAAGGGAACAGGGGGCGCTGACCTGGTGCAGCGTATCAAGAAATACCAGGATAGTCCATAATAAAATTGAAGTGCAATGGTCCATAATAAAACACAGTAGTCCCATAGAAAATGCAAACATCAAATAACAATTCTTGGAGGCTCAAGGTATATAAATGAGTCCATACCCAGGTTTCCTTCTTGTGATTAGTTAATGCAAATGTTAAATATAGTCACCATCAAGCCATAAATATAGTGCAGAAGAACAGAATCTCAGAGGCTCACATACATTGGAGTCCATCTCTGGGTGCATTTCCTTAACCACCTCCGGACCGCCTAACGCAGGATTGCGTTCCGGAGGTGGCAGCGCTGCGCAGAGTCACGCATATACGCGTCATCTCGCGAGACGCGAGATTTCGCTCAAAGCCGGCCCGCGCATGCGCATCGCGGGCCGGCAAAATTAAAAGAAGTATTTCGTCACCAGCCTGCCAGCAACGATCATTGGCTGGCAGGCTGGCGATTTTCAAAAAATCCAATCCAAAGTCATATAACAGATCATATTAGTAAATATGATCTGTTATATGGCTTGTCTGCTCCTGTGCTGGTCCTTTTCGTCGGTTGGATCCAGCACAGGAGCAGACTGAACTGTGAGTAGCACCAACACTACACCTTAGCCCCAGATCACCCACCTGCACCCCAATTAACCCTTTGATCACCCCTTTGATCGCCCCTGTCAATCACTAGTGAAAGGAAAAAAAGTGATCAGTGTAAACTGTCACATTTTTTTTTTCACTGGTATTGGCTGTTAGGTTTTAGGGATAGTTTAGGCCCCTTGGTTAGGTAGTTAGCGTCAGTTAGCGCCCACCCCACCGCACCGCAGTCACTTTTATTCGCTGTTTAGCGTATCGCTAATCAGCATTTGTACTTTTATAGTATCTGTAAGTGATCAAAACTGATCACGGTCAGATCTATAATAGTATTAGTGTCACCTTAGCTCGCCCTCCACCCAAAACGCAGTGTTTGCCCGATCAGGCCTGATCGGTCGCCCACACGTGCGTTCACCCACGCCCGCCCCACCGCAGTGACAAAAAATATATATTTTTTGATCACTGCACATTCATTTTACACGCACTGCGGCGATAAAAAAATCTGTTTTGATATTTTTTATCAACCGCAGCGGCCTCCGGTACTTCGCTAGCCTCCCCTTTGTAAGACAGGTTTGCTTTTTTTCTTGGGTAGTCTCAGGGAATACCCCTAAATTTAGTAGTCCAAAATGTCAAACAGGGGGTATTCTTCTGAAGAGGCCTACAGGATTCTGACCCAGTCGGATGAGGAGTGGGAACCCTCATCTGACGAATCTAGCGGGTCAGAATATGAACCTGTAGAAAGCAGTGGCTCTCTGACCCAAAGTTCGGATGAGGAGGTTGAGGTCCCTGGCAGCACCAGGCGTACCCGGCCCCGTGTCGCTAGACCACAGGTTACGCAGGATCCGCTTCAAGAGCAGCAGAGTGGGGCTGTCGCTGCCGGATCACGTGGTGAGGCATACACCAGCAGCGCAGCCCTTCCTGGACCTAGTACCAGCACTGCCGTACAACCTGGTGAAGTAGCGAGCACCAGAAGGGCAGTTGAAGCTGGTACGGTGGCACGTGCAGTAGTTACCCCGTCGCAGCCACCGCGCAGACAGGCCCGTAGACCCCCTAGAGTCCCTGAGGTGCTGGCAAACCCTGATTGGCAGTCACCAACTTCAGCCGCACCTGTAGTTCCCCCTTTCACCGCCCAGTCTGGAGTTCGGGTTGAGACGGCTCAAATCGCTTCGGCCCTGGGATTTTTTGAGCTGTTCTTGACTGCGGAGCTCTTGGACTTAGTCGTGGCAGAGACCAACCAATATGCCACACAATTTATAACCGCAAACCCGGAAAGCTATTATGCCCAGCCTTTCCGGTGGAAACCAGTCCAAGTTTCCGAACTTAAAATTTTTCTGGGCCTTCTCCTCAACATGGGCCTGACAAAAAAGCATGAATTGCGGTCATATTGGTCCACGAACCCAATTCATCACATGCCCATGTTCTCTGCTGCTATGTCCAGGACACGATTTGAGACCATCCTGCGTTTTCTGCATTTTAGCGACAACACCACCTCCCGTCCCAGAGGCCACCCAGCTTTTGACCGGCTCCACAAAATTCGGCCCCTCATAGACTATTTCAACCAGAAATTTGCAGATTTGTATACCCCTGAGCAAAACATCTGCGTAGACGAGTCCCTAATACATTTTACCGGGCGCCTTGGCTTCAAACAATACATCCCAAGCAAGCGTGCCCGGTATGGGGTCAAATTGTATAAGCTCTGTGAAAGGGCCACAGGCTATACCCACAAATTTCGGATCTATGAGGGAAAAGATCAGACCCTGGAGCCGGTCGGTTGCCCTGACTACCTGGGGAGCAGTGGGAAGACAGTCTGGGACTTGGTGTCACCCTTATTCGGCAAGGGGTACCATCTTTATGTGGACAATTTCTACACAAGTGTGGCCCTCTTTAGGCATTTGTTTCTAGAACGGATTTGCGCCTGTGGCACCGCGCGAACTAGTCGCGTGGGCTTCCCCCAACGGCTTGTAACCACCCGTCTTGCAAGGGGGCAGAGGGCTGCCTTGTGTAACGAAGAACTGCTCGCGGTGAAATGGAGAGACAAGCGTGACGTTTACATGCTCTCCTCCATTCACGCAGACACGACAATCCAAATTGAGCGAGCAACCCGTGTCATTGAAAAGCCCCTCTGTGTCCACGACTATAATGCGCTCATGGGAGGGGTGGACTTCAATGACCAGATGTTGTCTCCGTATTTAGTTTCCCGCAGAACCAGACGCTGGTATAAGAAGGTGTCTGTATATTTAATTCAATTGGCGCTCTACAATAGTTTTGTTCTCTACAGTAAGGCTGGGAGAACAGGATCCTTCCTCAAATTCCAGGAAGAGATCATCGAGAACCTCCTTTACCCAGGAGGTTCCGTGGCCCCATCCACCAGTGTAGTTAGCCGTCTACACGAGCGACATTTCCCCAGTGTCGTTCCTGGTACCTCAACCCAACCGTCACCCCGAAAAAGATGTCGTGTCTGTAGCAGGAGTGGAATAAGGCGTGACACCCGCTATTTCTGTCCTGACTGTGCTGACCACCCTGCCCTATGCTATGGAGAGTGTTTCCGGAAGTACCACACACAGGTACACCTAGCATAGGGATCACATCTCACCAGGACAGGCACACAGGGCTATTAGGGCCCATTCACTCACAGCTGCTGCAAACCTCTCCATTCACCTGGGATAACGTACTTCGCCACATCTTTGGGCGATTTGCGCTTTGCACATTGTCCCATGGGGAAGGAGAGGTTTGTTCTATAAAAGGTAAAAAAAACTAAACAAAAAAAAGTTAAATGTTCAGTTAAAAAAGTTTAAAAAAAAGTTTCTATGTTCTGTTCAACAGTTAATAAAGTTATTGCTTTGCGGCCTGGTTTTTTCTTTTTTGTTTTGTTTTTTTTACCTTTCAGGTGGACCAACCGATCGACTAGCTGCAGCACTGATGTGCATTCGGACAGAAGCATTGCGCTGCTGTCAGATTACACGCAAGTCGGTGTATGCGGCGCTGCAAGACGAGATTTCTCCTCTGCAGTAAAAGATACGTTTGCCGAGGCATATGAGCTGAGGAGGTGGCGGTGTTCATATACTTTGGCAAACACTTTGTATATATAAAAAAAAAAAATCCCGGCAATGATTTATTCATCCACATCGATTGATGTGAATGGAGAAATCTGGTTTGCCAGGGCATACGAGCTGAAGTGGGTATGGATGTTGGGCGGAGCTCCTATGTCCTGGCAGACGCCTTTCCCCTCCTTTTTCTTTTTTTGGCAGAGATTTTTTCATCCACATTGATCGATGCGAATGAAGAAATCTGTGCCGTTCATTTTTTTCTTTCAGCCCAGAGGCTGAACGGAAAAAAAAAATCTCATTACCTGTATGCTCAATATAAGGAGAATAGCAGAAACTCCTAATGCTGGGCATACATGTAATGATTGCGGAGACCCTCAAATGCCAGGGCAGTACAAACACCCCACAAATAACACCATTTTGGAAAGAAGACACCCCAAGGTATTCGCTGAGGGGCATATTGAGTCCATGAAAGATTGAAATTTTTGTCCCAAGTTAGCGGAAAGGGAGACTTTGTGAGAACAAAATCAAAAAAATCTATTTCCGCTAACTTGTGCCAAAATTTTTTTTTTCAATGAACTCGCCATGCCCCTCATTGAATACCTTGGGGTGTCTTCTTTCCAAAATGGGGTCACATGTGGGGTATTTATACTGCCCTGGCATTTTAGGGGCCCCAAAGCGTGAGAAGAAGTCTGGTATCCAAATGTCTAAAAATGCCCTCCTAAAAGGAATTTGGGCACCTTTGCCCACCTAGGCTGCAAAAAAGTGTCACACATGTGGTATCTCCGTATTCAGCAGAAGTTGGGGAATATGTTTTGGGGTGTCATTTTACATATACCCATGCTGGGTGAGATAAATATCTTGGTCAAATGCCAACTTTGTATAAAAAAAAATGGGAAAAGTTGTCTTTTGCCAAGATATTTCTCTCACCCAGCATGGGTATATGTAAAATGACACCCCAAAACACATTCCCCACCTTCTCCTGAGTACGGAGATACCAGATGTGTGACACTTTTTTGCAGCCTAGGTGGGCAAAGGGGCCCACATTCCAAAGAGCACCTTTCGGATTTCACAGGTCATTTACCTACTTACCAGACATTAGGGCCCCTGTAAAATGCCAGGGCAGTATAACTACCCCACAAGTGACCCCATTTTGGAAAGAAGACACCCCAAGGTATTCCGTGAGGGGCATGGCAAGTTCCTAGAATTTTTTATTTTTTGTCACAAGTTAGTGGAAAATGATGATTTTTTTTTTTTTTTTTTTTCATACAAAGTCTTATATTCCACTAACTTGTGACAAAAAATAAAAATTTCCATGAACTCACTATGCCCATCAGCGAATACCTTGGGGTCTCTTCTTTCCAAAATGGGGTCACTTGTGGGGTAGTTATACTGCCCTGGCATTCTAGGGGCCCAAATGTGTGGTAAGGAGTTTGAAATCAAATTCTGTAAAAAATGACCTGTGAAATCCGAAAGGTGCTCTTTGGAATATGGGCCCCTTTGCCCACCTAGGCTGCAAAAAAGTGTCACACATCTGGTATCTCCGTACTCAGGAGAAGGTGGGGAATGTGTTTTGGGGTGTCATTTTACATATACCCATGCTGGGTGAGAGAAATATCTTGGCAAAAGACAACTTTTCCCATTTTTTTATACAAAGTTGGCATTTGACCAAGATATTTATCTCACCCAGCATGGGTATATGTAAAAAGACACCCCAAAACACATTCCTCAACTTCTCCTGAGTACGGGGATACCAGATGTGTGACACTTTTTTGCAGCCTAGGTGGGAAAAGGGGCCCACATTCCAAAGAGCACCTTTTGGATTTCATAAGTCATTTTTTACTGAATTTGATTTCAAACTCCTTACCACACATTTGGGCCCCTAGAATGCCAGGGCAGTATAACTACCCCACAAGTGACCCCATTTTGGAAAGAAGAGACCCCAAGGTATTCGCTGATGGGCATAGTGAGTTCATGGAAGTTTTTATTTTTTGTCACAAGTTAGTGGAATATGAGACTTTGTATGAAAAAAAAAAAAATCATTTTCCACTAACTTGTGACAAAAAATAAAAAATTCTAGGAACTTGCCATGCCCCTCACGGAATACCTTGGGGTGTCTTCTTTCCAAAATGGGGTCACTTGTGGGGTAGTTATACTGCCCTGGCATTCTAGGGGCCCAAATGTGTGGTAAGGAGTTTGAAATCAAATTCTGAAAAAAATGACCTGTCAAATCCGAAAGGTGCTCTTTGGAATATGGGCCCCTTTGCCCACCTAGGCTGCAAAAAAGTGTCACACATCTGGTATCTCCGTACTCAGGAGAAGGTGGGGAATGTGTTTTGGGGTGTCATTTTATATATACCCATGCTGGGTGAGATAAATATCTTGGTCAAATGCCAACTTTGTATAAAAAAATGGGAAAAGTTGTCTTTTGCCAAGATATTTCTCTTACCCAGCATGGGTATATATAAAATGACACCCCAAAACACATTCCCCACCTTCTCCTGAGTACGGAGATACCAGATGTGTGACACTTTTTTGCAGCCTAGGTGGGCAAAGGGGCCCATATTCCAAAGAGCACCTTTCGGATTTGACAGGTCATTTTTTTCAGAATTTGATTTCAAACTCCTTACCATACATTTGGGCCCCTAGAATGCCAGGGCAGTATAACTACCCCACAAGTGACCCCATTTTGGAAAGAAGAGACCCCAAGGTATTTCGTGATGGGCATAGTGAGTTCATAGAAGTTTTTATTTTTTGTCACAAGTTAGTGGAATATGAGACTTTGTAAGAAAAAAAAAAAAAAAAAAAAATCATCATTTTCCGCTAACTTGTGACAAAAAATAAAAAGTTCTATGAACTCACTATGCCCATCAGCGAATACCTTAGGGTGTGTACTTTCCGAAATGGGGTCATTTGTGGGGTGTTTGTACTGTCTGGCCATTGTAGAACCTCAGGAAACATGACAGGTGCTCAGAAAGTCAGAGCTGCTTCAAAAAGCGGAAATTCACATTTTTGTACCATAGTTTGTAAACGCTATAACTTTTACCCAAACCATTTTTTTTTTACCCAAACATTTTTTTTTTTATCAAAGACATGTAGAACTATAAATTTAGAGCAAAATTTCTATATGGATCTCGTTTTTTTTTGCAAAATTTTACAACTGAAAGTGAAAAATGTCATTTTTTTGCAAAAAAATCGTTAAATTTCGATTAATAACAAAAAAGTAAAAATGTCAGCAGCAATGAAATACCACCAAATGAAAGCTCTATTAGTGAGAAGAAAAGGAGGTAAAATTCATTTGGGTGGTAAGTTGCATGACCGAGCAATAAACGGTGAAAGTAGTGTAGGTCAGAAGTGTAAAAAGTGGCCTGGTCTTTCAGGGTGTTTAAGCACTGGGGGCTGAAGTGGTTAAAGTAGCAAGATCTCAGAGGCTCATGTGCATTAGAGTCTATCCCTGGGCGCATTTCCTTGGAATTTAAATTGCATAATAAAAGTCACAGCACATAAAAGTAATCCACCTTATTTAAAATGGCATATAAAAATAAGTGCTGCAATATCTCTTAATCAACCTGAAAAGGGGGTTAAAAGGGTTAAAGGTGCAACACAAAAATAGGCACAACTTGGTTCAAGTACTGTGGAAGCAGGCAGGAGGTCCTGTAAACAATATGGCCTTGATACCTTTCAGTGGCTGACCACTACCACTGAGCCGTGGGTAACTGGCAGCAGCAACAGAGGGCCAAAACAAAGGACTCCTGTCCTGGAAGGGTTAAATCCTCTTTGATAGGGTCCCTTAGCAAAAAGACATCGAATCAACGACCTAGCAGGCCTACTCACAGGGGCATGTCAAATCCACTTGGCATAACAGTGGTATTCCCTGGTTCCATTTGCAAATTTGGCCTGTATAGGGATTCGACAGAAGGATGAGCCCACAGAACGGTATTAGGAGGCAACTGAAACATGAAAGGACCCCTAATTGGTATGGGCCCCATAGGCCTAGGGGTAATCACAGTTGGTGACCGCATCGGTCCAGGCATAATAATTGCAGGCTGTTGCATTGGCCTGGGTACCGCTGTTGCAAGCGGTTCTGTGGGTTCAGGGGTGACCGCTTCTACGTGACGGTGTACAGTATAAAAGGGCCTCCTTGGGGGTCTGACCGCAGCTGCAGACACTATAGGTGGCCAACTGGCAGGGACAGGTACCCTTACCTCAGACCCAGCGATGTCTGAGTACTGGAGTCTCCTTTCCTCCTTCTTAGGTGGAGTCCGGATCCTGGCGGTAGCAAGCCGGCGCAGTTCACGTAGCTGTTCCTCCAGCCGTACAATCTGGCCGTCCAGGCTCTCGGATTCTGTGTCGCTGTCATCCGATGGCGCTGTTGGCACAGGTGGGGAAGTTGATGCATCCGGAGCAGCCGCTGTAGTTTCAGGTGAGGCGTCTGGTCTTTTCCCTTTTCGGATGTTATCCAGGGTAGCATGGAATCGTTCCAAGTTTTCCAACTCTTTGATAGTCTTTTCCCTGCGGGGTAGCTCAGGGGACGGATACGGGCTCACCCACTTTTCTACTACTGTAGGTTGCCAGAAGACATTATGGCCGATGAAGGAGCCTCGCTCCTGAAAAGCGTTATGGGCCGGTTCTGGAGAGCGCTCAGGTTCGCGCTCGCAGCCAGAGTAGTCTTCTTCTTCTTCCCAGTCCTCCGGTCTCTTCTTGGGACGGGTCACAGCAGTGGCGTAGGGGCGTCGCAGGCCCTTGGCAGGGGTAAACTCCACCTCCTCTCCCTCGCGGAGGTTGTGCATGTGCTCCGGGAGGTAGCTCCGCTTGACGGACCTCCGGTTAACATAAAGATCCCTGCCGGTAGTATAGTCCTTAATGAAGCCGAAGCCTCGCGCCTTGTCAAAGGCCACTACCAGCCCCTTTCTCCTTTCCAGGTGGGGTTGGTTGTCAGTGTGGCACTCGTGAATGGTCTTTGCCAGTTCTTCGAAGTAAATCTTAGTTTTAGTCGTCTTCTTTATTGCGGCCTCCCGTTTCTCCGCCATCAACGCCGACCATTTAAACGAGGGCTGGTAAAAGTCTCTCCATGAGCCATAGTAGGTCTCAGGCTGTGTCCTCGGTGGCGGGCAGGTGGGTTTCTCCGGTCCCGTAGAGTAGGCAGGTGGAGCGTCCTCTTGCTCCATGTTAGTAGGATCCATTTTTAAATCGCCAGGTGCCGACATCCCTGCAGCGCAGTCTTCACTGGTCAATATGCTCGATCCTTCTCTGGAGAGCGACAGGGCGGCACCAATAATTGTAGTCAGATCCTCCCACTGCTCCAGGAGGCCGCCCCCCAGGTACTCTAGCATAGGGGAGGCGGAGTCCATGTTAGCAGACATGCAAATGTCCAGACAGGGCGGTGGCGCGGACATATAGCCTTTCCCGCACTTTTCAGCAGAAGGCGCCAATTTTTACTGCCAAGAAGATATGAAGATGATGCAGCAGTTAAATCCAAGCAGGTTAAGCGGCCATCTTTGAGCAAGACGCTGTCTATTCACTGACAGCAAGCGGTGGCTTAAATAAACGGAAAACAGTCCGTGCAATATACAGTTCTTCACACCGCAAATTTTACAGTCCTTTGGCCCAGCAATTTCAAATAAACAAGTCGGGCTTAGTCACTTTATAGGCATATAATGGAACACAGTTTTGTAATCCACAATGGCGCGGAATGATCGTATCCTGTTCGTGACGCCAATTTATGCAGCACGCCAGACCTGCAGGGTATTGCGAAGTGAGGTCACGGTTATGGGCAATCGAGGGTTACTCACTGTTTGGAGGAGAACCCTGGGCAGGCATGCGGCAGTGAAGGAGAGGCTGACACAAAGTTCCTCTGGGGCACACTCAGTATGTAGGGACCAGGCCTGATGGTGAATTAGGTGTCCTGGATGTTGCAGGTGTTTTGAGCGCCTGGGGCAAGGTCCATTTAGCCCCTTAAGGACTCAGCCCTATTTCACCTTAAGGACTTGGCCATTTTTTGCAAATCTGACCAGTGTCACTTTAAGTGGTGATAACTTTAAAACGCTTTGACTTATCCAGGCCATTCTGAGACTGTTTTTTCGTCACATATTGTACTTCATGACACTGGTAAAATGAAGTAAAAAAATTACTATTTTTTTGCATAAAAAAATACCTAATTTACCAAAAATTTGGAAAAATGTGCAAATTTCAAAGTTTCAGTTTCTCTACCTCTGTAATACATAGTAATACCCCCAAAAATTGTGATGACTTTACATTCCCCATATGTCTACTTCATGTTTGAATTATTTTGGGAATGATATTTTATTTTTTGGGGATGTTACAAGGCTTAGAAGTTTAGAAGCAAAAAACCCAATTTTTAGGGACCACTACAGCTCTGAAGTCACTTTGCGAGGCTTACATAATAGAAACCACCCAAAAATGACCCCATTCTATAAACTACACCCCTCAAGGTATTCAAAACTGATTTTACAAACTTCGTTAACCCTTTAGGTGTTGCACAAGAGTTATTGGCAAATGGGGATGAAATTTGAGAATTAAATTTTTTTGCCTAATTTTCCATTTTAACCTATTTTTTCCACTAACAAAGCAAGGGTTAACAGCCAAACAAGACTGTATCTTTATTGCCCTGACTCTGCCGTTTACAGAAACACCCCATATGTGGCCGTAAACTACTGTACGGCCACACAGCGGGGCGTAGAGTGAAAGGTGTGCCGTTTGGTTTTTGGAAGGCAGATTTTGCTGGACTGGTTTATTTACATCATGTCCCATTTGAAGCCCCCTGATGCACCCCTAGAGTAGAAACTCCATGAAAGTGACCCCATCTAAGAAACTACACGGTATTATACATATATATATATACTCAAGGTATTCAAAACTGATTTTACAAACTTTGTTAACCCTTTAGGTGTTGCACAAGATTTAATGGAAAAAAGAGATACAATTTAAAAATTTCATTTTTTGGCAGATTTTCCATTTTAATATTTTTTTTCCAGTTGCAAAGCAAGGGTTAACAGCCAAACAAAACTCATTATTTATGGCCCTGATTCTGTAGTTTACAGAAACACCCCATATGTACGGGCACAGGGCGGGGCGCAGAAGGTAAGGAATGCCATACGGTTTTTGGAAGGCAGATTTTGCTGGACTGTTTTTTTTGACACCATGTCCCATTTGAAGCCCCCTGATGCACCCCTAGAGTAGAAACTCCAAAAAAGTGACCCCATCTAAGAAACTACACCCCTCAAGGTATTCAAAACTGATTTTACAAACTTTGTTAACCCTTTAGGTGTTGCACAAGATTTAATGGAAAATAGAGATACAATTTCAAAATTTCACTTTTTGGTAGATTTTCCATTTTAATATTTTTTTTCCAGTTACAAAGCAAGGGTTAACAGCCAAACAAAACTCAATATTTATGGCCCTGATTCTGTAGTTTACAGAAACACCCCATATGTGGTCGTAAACTGCTGTACAGGCACACGGCAGGGCGCAGAAGGAAAGGAATGCCATACGGTTTTTGGAAGGCAGATTTTGCTGGACTGGTTTTATTGACACCATGTCCCATTTGAAGCCCCCCTGATGCACCCCTAGAGTAGAAACTCCAAAAAAGTGACCCCATTTTAGAAACTACGGGATAGGGTGGCAGTTTTGTTGGTACTAGTTTAGGGTACATATGATTTTTGGTTGCTCTATATTACACTTTTTGTGCGGCAAGGTAACAAGAAATAACTTTTTTGGCACCATTTTTTTTTTGTTATTTACAATGTGGTAATTTCATAGAGCAGGTTGTCACGGACACGGCGATACCTAATATGTATACAATTTTTCTTATTTATGTAAGTTTTACACAATGATTTCATTTTTAAAACAAAAAAGAAGTTTTAGTGTCTCCATAGTCTAAGTCTCTAAGAGCCATAGTTTTTTCAGTTTTTGGGTGATTATCTTAAGTAGGGTCTCATTTTTTGCGGGATGAGATGACGGTTTGATTGGCACTATTTTGGGGTGCATATGACTTTTTGATCACTTGCTATTACATTTTTTGTGACATAAGATAACAAAAAATGGCTTTTTTTACACTGTTTTTATTTTTATTTTTTTTACGATGGTCACCTGAGGGGTTAGGTCATGTGATATTTTTATAGAGCCGGTCGATACAGACGCGGCGATACCTAATATGTATACTTTTTTTTTTAATGTAAGTTTTACACAATGATTTCATTTTTGAAACAAACAAAATCATGTTTTAGTGTTTCCATAGTCTAAGAGCCATAGTTTTTTCAGTTTTTGGGCGATTATCTTGGTTACGGTATGATTTTTGCGGGATGTGATGACGGTTTGATTGTTACAATTTTGGCGTACATGCGACTTTTTTGATCACTTTTATTACCTTTCTTGGGAAGTAAGGTGGGCAAAATTTCAATTTCATCATTTTTTTTATTTTTTTTATGGCGTTCACCGTTCGGGTAAAGTAACATGACCGTTTTATAGATCAGGTCGTTACGGACGCCGCGATACCAAACATGTGTGGGGAATTTTTCTTTTTTTTCAGTGATAAATGTGTTTTTTGATTTTTACTTTTTTTTTGACCCAGACCCACTTGGTTCTTGAAGATCCAGTGGGTCTGATGTCTGTATAATACAGTACAGTACACCATATAGTGTTTTGTACTGTATTTTACTTACACTTTGTCTGAACAGATCTATGCCTTTAGCATAGATCTGTTCAGCACCATGGACAGCAGGATGCCTGAGAAGGTGTCCTGTTGCCATGGGAACCTTCCCCGTCTACTCAGTTGTGGCCACAACTGCGCAGACGGGGAAGGGTAAGAAGGGGGGCTGTCTGGGGGCTCTCTCCCTCTCCATCGGGGGGCTGCAAAGGCACAGCAGCCCCCCGATGGGAGAGGGAGGGAGCTCCCTGAGCGGTTAACCTTTTCCATACAGCGGTCCGTACGGACCGCGGTATGGAAAGGGTTAAACGGCTGACATCGCATCACAGATGCTGACACCCTGTATACCCACTGTACACCAACGATTATTCAAGGGGAGGCGGGCGGGGGATCGCGAACCCGCCTGCCGCACCGCCCGCCTCCCGCACCGCCCGCAACACCCCCCTGCACCTCCCACCGGGATAAAATCATTCAGGGGTGCAGGGGGGGTGAAACATATGTATTTTAGGAATACTAAAGTTTCAGAAACTACAGAAAGCGCAGCAAACCGCAGGTCTGAATTGACCTGCGGTTTGTTGCGATCGCCGACATGGGGGGTTATGGGACCTTGTTCCGAACACAGCCGGCTGGGCGGCAGTGATCGGAACAACACATGACGTACCGGTACGTCATGGGTCCTTAAGGACTCAGGAAACATGCCGTACCGGTACGTCATGCGTCCCTAAGGGGTTAAGGATCGTGACGCCAGTTCCTGTAACGGTGGCACACCGGTTTCCAGTAGCAATAAGTGAGGTACACAGGTGGTATAGTGAACCAAACGTTGCCTTACTTTAAACAGTCCAACTTTGTACATACAGTTGATAATGATGCAGTCCCTTTTAGCATATGTTCCACAAGCAAGCTTACATTCAATAATGGCAGGTAATAATCTTGCAAGATACTTGGAGGGTATACAATTAATGCTTCACAGACCAGGCTGCACTATCTCCACAGCTATTCTGGCTGGCTGTATCCCAAGGCCCGGATGAAATGCTGGCTTTAATCCTTGGTAGTTAATCTTCCTCCCGTATTGACCCTTGCTCTCACTTTATAGTACCTCTGCCCATCAGCTTACTTATCTGAGCTGGTGGTACTGGCACTGCTTGGTTGGAGGCTGTCTGCAGGTTTCTCCCAGGAGGCACATCTCTTCTCTTTGGGTAATCTTCTGAGCTAACTGTGGCTCACTTTATCAACAGGCAGGCTATCATTCTTCACTAGCCTCCTGGTAGCAACTAGCAGCATGGACTATCCAGCTGCATGTCAGGAGGAGGCCCTCAGCATATCTCTGGCTAAGATGCCCTCTCACTTCTGTAACCACAGACTACTGACTACAGACTAACTCCTCCCTGTCTGGGCCTGAACATTTATACTAGGGGCTCCCTATCTCCCTCTAGTGCCTAGGATGCCTAACTACACCCTAATAGGCCTGCTATGCATGTCACAGGGGAAATATACATGAAAAAGCACATAGAAAATACATTAACATACATGGTCAAATATAATATTACTGTCGCTTAGGAGTAGGAGTAACACGTGACCCAATTGACCCTTGTGTAGTGCCCACCCCTACCTAGTGGGACACTACACTACTAGGGGGTCATACCATGTGCAAAACATACTCCTTTGTAATGCCCCCAGTTGAGCTAATGTTCCCATAATGTGCCAATATAAAATACCCCTTCTCAGTGCCCCCGTAGATGACCCCATAGTGCTCCTCTCCCCCCTTCCCCATAGTACCCACCATAATGTATCCCAGTATAAAATGCCCCTATACAGAGCCCCCATATAAAATACCCCTTCTCAGTGCCCCCGTAGATGACCCCATACTACTCCTCTCCCCCCTTCCCCATAGTACCCACCCTAATGTGTCCCAGTATAAAATGCCCCTATACAGAGCCCCCCATATAAAATACCCCTTCTTTTTAGCCTCAGTAGATGCCCCTATAGTGCCACCCAATAATCTGCCAGTAATAAGTGCCCCAATAGATGCCCCCAATCATGTGCCAGTAAGATGTGCCCCAATAGATGCCCCCAATCATGTGCCAGTAAGATGTGCCCCCATAGATGCCCCCAATCATATGCCAGTAGCAAGAGCCCCCCCCCCACCATCATGTGCCAGTAGCCAGAGCCCCCCCATATCATGTGCCAGTAGCCAGAGTGCCCCCCTATCATGTGCCAGTAGCCCCCCTTATTATGTGCCAGTAGCCCCCCTTATGTGCCAGTAGCCGCCCGTTATCATGTGCCAGTAGCCCCCTTATCATGTGCCAGTAGCCCCCTTATCATGTGCCAGTAGCCCCCTTATCATGTGCCAGTAGCCCCCATATCATGTGCCAGTAGCCCCCATATCATGTGCCAGTAGCCCCTTTTATCATGTGCCAGTAGCCCCCCTTATCATGTGCAGGTAATCCCCCTTATGTGACAGTAGCCCTCCTTGTGTGCCGGTAGCCCCCCTTATCATGTGCCAGTAGCCCCCATCATGTGCCAGTAGTCCCCCTTATGTGCCAGTAGCCCCCTTATCATGTGCCAGCCCAGTAGTCCCCCCTTATCATGTGCCAGCCCAGTAGCCCTCCCTTATCATGTGCCAGCCCAGTATTCCCCCCTTATCATGAGCCAGTATTGTACCTATATAAAAAAAACAAACACTTATACTTACCTCCAGCGATGCGATGCAGGCCTCTTCCGGCCTGTGTCCCTCGCTATACGGCTCAGGCAGCGCGATGACGTCATCGCGCCGCCTGCACCGGCCTCTGATAGGCTGCCAGCACTAGGCCGGCAGCCTATCAGAGGAACAGGAGGGGACACACCTCTCCCTCCCCTGCCGCAGCACAGGCATCTGTATCGCTGTCCTGAGGACGGCGATACAGATGACTATGGAGATGAGGGCTTCCACAATGGAAGCGCTCAGCTCCTGCTGCTGTGCCCTGCCGCCTGCCGCCCCCACTTGTCACCAGGGCCGCGGCCTTGCGGCACTCAGTCTGCCGGCCTAGCGGGAAATTTCCTGGTATCCCGGCAGGCCAGTCCAGCCCTGCCTTTAACCTACAGCAGCTATTTTAATCACTTAAAATAAGTCATCCAAGTGTTTAAAGGGGTTGTCCAAGTTATATTTATTGATGACCTATCCTCAGGATAGGTCATCACTATCAGATCGGCTGGTTAATTACACCCAAGCCGTCCCATTCATTTCAATGGTAATGATCGCTCCTATACAAATGTATTTTTTTATGGCCCCCCCCTCCCGGATCTCCCACCCCCACATACCTCTCGGACCTCGCCACCACATCCGCAGCTCCTTATGCACTTGCGACGGTTACGCGTAGGACTGAGCACAGACAGTTGGTCACTGGCAACGCATTTGTGCCAGTGTAGGAAATGTATGAATCTAAATGTCTGTGTATTAAAGTAGGACTAGTCAGAACTGCCGCCCAGACTGCGGGACCACTCCAGGGGTCAAGTCCTGGGTAAAAAAGTGTGAGAATTCACGCAAGATCCACTGCCACCCCGACCCCCCCCCCCTCCCAAAAAAATATAATATATATATATATATATATATTTCCCAGAAAATTCAGTGCAACATAAGACATAAACAAAAACTTGAATTTGCGCTATATGTCTGTTTGGACATAATTTGTTTCTTTCATATTATAAGCTCCCCTTATACTGTATATAATTTACTTACAGTTCTGAAGACTCAGGGGTGCTGACAGGCTTGTCCTCAGGGGTGTTGGGTGGCTTGGCCTTAGGGGTGCTGGCTGGCTTGGCCTCAGGGGTGCTGGCTGGCTTGGCCTCAAGGGTGCTGACAGGCTTGGCCTCAGGGGTGCTGACAGGCTTGGCCTCAGGGGTGCTGGCAGGCTTGGCCTCAGGGGTGCTGGCAGGCTTGGCCAGGCAGAAGGAGTGTGGGAGACTGTGAGGCCTTTTTTCTCCAAGCTGCTCTGGAAAAAAAATATTTTTCATTATACCTCAGGTCAGACCACCAATCAGACCCCCAATGTTAATCAGACCTCAGCTAACAGCCTCAATAGGATCCCCAATGTTAATAAGACCCCAATAAGACCTCAGATAACACCTCAGCTCAGACCCCAATATGAATGACCCCCAATCAGACCTCAGATAAGAGCCCCATGCCTTATAGCAGCCCCCAGTAGCCTTATAGCAGCCCCCAGTAGCCTCATAGCAGCCCCCAGTAGCCTCTCCATCAGCCCCCAGTACCTCTCACCAGCCCCCAGTGCCTCTCCATCACCCCCCAGTGCCTCTCACCAGCCCCCAGTGCCTCTCACCAGCCCTCAGTGCCTCTCAATCAGCCCCCATTGCCTCTCCATCATCTCCCAGTGCCTCTCACCAGCGGCCCCCCAGTGCCTCTCCATCAGCCCCCAGTCAGTGCATCTGTCACGGCGGACGTGCACTCAGAATAAACGATAACACACCAACCAGGCTCTGGACGAGAGACAGGGGAAGGGTCACCTCCTAGTTCATCCCTGACCTCTTTCCCGGCGCTGGTCAGCCCTCAGGCAGACCTTGAAGGTAGGTGTGCTGTGTCCTCCAGCCTGGACTGACAAAACCCTGAACTCCCTGAGATGGTGAAGTGGGAGGATAGGAGCAGCCTGCTCGCACAGAACCTGGATGACACAAACAACCAAGCTAGAAATGCAACTTATCTCTGAGAGCAGGAACTGACAGCCAACCTTCCCTCCAAACCCAGACCAGAATGATCAGTATAATCCGCTCAGAGCACTTAGCTGGAGACCATTTAAACTAATGACTCCACCCAGTGCACCTGATGAGAGGCGGATCCAGCACGACACAAAAACAAATACTAAACTCGTGCTGCTATCCTGGCCGACCTCCGCACATCGTCAGAGTGGGGCATGACAGTACCCCCCCTTCTACGGGTGACCTCCGGACACCCTGGACCAACCTTATCCGGATGGTACCTATGAAAGGCCCTCACCAGTTGGCTGGCGTTGACATCTGACGCCGGAACCCACATCCTCTCCTCAGGACCGTATCCCCTCCAGTGCACCAGGTACTGGAGGGAACCCCGAAGAGCTCTCGAGTCGAGAATCCTGGAGATCTCGAACTCCAAGTTTCCCTCGACTAAAACAGGAGGAGGAGGCAATGGCAATGGTACCACCGGTTTAACATATTTTTTTAGTAAAGACCTGTGGAAGACATCATGGATCCTCCAAGTCTGCGGAAGATCCAGCCGAAATGCCACAGGATTGATCACCGCTGAAATTTTATACGGACCCAGTTTCCAAGATGGCACTCTCAACTTGATATTCTTAGTGGACAACCACACCAGATCACCCACACACAGGTCCGGACCAGTCACACGTCTCCTGTCAGCCATTCATTTATACCTCTCACCCATCCTCTCCAAATTCCCTTGAATCCTCCGCCAGATAGAGGACAAGGCAGAAGAGAATCTCTCCTCCTCTGGCATCCCGGAGGAACCAGACCCAGAAAAGGTACCAAACTGAGGATGGAAACCGTATGCGCCAAAAAATGGCGACTTACCCGTGGACTCCTGCCTATGGTTATTCAATGCAAATTCTGCTAAGGACAAGAATGAGGACCAGTCCTCCTGATTCTCAGCCACAAAGCACCTCAAGTAGGTCTCCAGGTTTTGATTGGTACGCTCCGTCTGACCATTCGACTGTGGTTGAAAAGCCGACGAGAAAGAAAGTTGAATACCAAGCCGAGAGTAAAACGCCCTCCAAAAGCTGGAGACAAACTGCGTGCCCCTATCAGAGACCACATCCGAAGGAATACCGTGCAATTTCACAATATTATCCACAAAAATCTGCGCAAGAGTCTTAGCGTTAGGCAGACTCGTTAGTGGTATAAAGTGAGCCATCTTACTGAAACGGTCGACTACTGTTCTCCCGGAGGAACTCGGCAGGTCCGTAATAAAGTCCATGGACAAATGCGTCCAAGGACGAGATGGAATAGACAATGGAAGAAGTGAACCAGGCGGTCGAGTATGAGCAACCTTTGACCGAGCGCAGGTTTCACAAGCTGTCACGTAATTCTCAATACTCTTACGTAACCCTGGCCACCAGAACCTCCAGGACACCAGATCACAGGTGGACTTACCACCAGGATGTCCAGCGAGAACAGTATCGTGATGTTCCTTGAACACCTTGTATCGTAGGCCCTCAGGAACAAACAACCTCCCTGGGGGACATGAACCAGAAGCCCCCTCCTGAGCTCCCAATACCTCCATCTCATAATTCAGGGTACAGAGCGGAGACCACCACCCCATCTGCCAAAATCGGCGCTGGATCTTCAGAATCACCTCCCCCAGGGAAGCTGCGAGACAAGGCATCTGCCTTGACGTTCTTGACCCCTGGGCAAAAGGTAACCACGAAATTGAACCTGGTAAAAAACAATGACCATCTGGCCTGTCTAGGGTTCAGACGCTTGGCAGATTGCAGGTAAGCCAAATTCTTATGGTCTGTATACACAGTAACGGGGTGAGACGCCCCCTCTAACCAGTGACGCCATTCCTCAAAGGCCAACTTGATAGCCAACAACTCCCTATCTCCAACGTCATAATTCCTCTCGGCGACCGAGAGCTTCCTGCAGAAGAACTTGCCAGGAGACGGACCCTGCGAAAGCACCGCCCCAACCCCCACCTCTGATGCATTAACCTCCACCACGAATGGCTGAGATATATCCGGCTGCACCAGAATAGGAGCAGACGCAAAATGCTCCTTAATAGCCGAAAAGGCCTGCAATGCCTCATCCGACCAGACAGAGACATCAGCGCCCTTCTTGGTCATATCAGTAAGAGGTTTGTCTAGAGTGGAATAATTCGAAATAAATTTTCTATAATAATTAGTAAACCCCAAGAATCGCATCAAAGCTTTCTGATTCTCCAGTCGGTCCCACTCCAGAACCGCCCGGACCTTTTCGGGGTCTATACAAAAACCGGAATCAGAAAGCATGTATCCCAAGAATGGAAGCTCTTGCACCGCAAACAAACATTTCTCCAATTTGGCATACAACTTATTCTCCCGAAGGATCGTCAAAACCTGTCTCACATGATCCTGATGGGTCTTCAGATCAGGAGAATAAATTAAAATGTCATCCAGGTAAACAACTACGAACCTCCCCACCAAGTGATGAAAAATATCATTGACGAATCGCTGAAATACTGCTGGCGCATTCGTCAACCCAAAAGGCATTACCAGGTTCTCAAAATGACCCTCGTGCGTATTGAAGGCCGTTTTCCACTCATCCCCCTCCTTGATCCTGATCAGATTGTATGCTCCTCGAAAATCCAACTTGGAGAACACCTTTGCTCCAACAATCTGATCAAAAAGATCAGAGATCAAAGGCAGGGGATATGGATCCCGGACTGTAATACGGTTCAACTCCCGGAAATCCAAACACGGTCTCAGTGATCCATCTTTCTTCTTTACGAAGAACAAACCTACAGCCACTGGAGACTTAGATGGTCTAATATGACCCTTTGCCAAACTCTCGGCAACATACTTTCGCATGACCTCTCTCTCGGGTTGAGAGAGGTTGTAAAGCCGAGACTTAGGCAACTTAGCCCCCGGAATGAGATTCACTGGGCAATCATAGTCACGATGAGGGGGCAATTCCTGAGCCCCACTCTCCGAAAAGACATCCAAAAAATCTGAGAGATACTGAGGCAAGGCCGAAATGGACACTTCAGAAACCGATGTGACAAGACAATTATCCGAACAAAACTTGCTCCAACCAATGATTTGTCTCGCTTGCCAGTCTATAATTGGGTTATGTCTAGACAACCATGGCAACCCCAAAACTATTGGAGCTGGCAAATCCTTCATGACAAAACAAGAAATAATCTCAGCATGTGAATCACCCACCCTTAAATGAATACCATGAACAATGTGAGTAAGGCTCCTTTGAGAAAGAGGGGAAGAATCAATTGCAAAAACACGAATCTCGTTCTCTAATGTGCAAGTACTTAGTCCCAGGCCCTGAAGAAACAGAAAGTCAATTAAATTTACCCCAGCACCACAATCAAGAAAAACATCAACAAACACATTTCTAGACTCTAGCGCCACCATAGCTGAAAGGAGAAAACGAGAACTGCAGGGAACTTGCATACCAGTCTGCTCCACCACACCATTTATACTACCAAGTGTGAGGGGAGGTTTTTTTTCTCTTTTTTCTTTATCTCTTCCCCCTGTGGTTTAACATAAGGACAAGAAAAAATAAAATGACCCCACTTCCCACAATAGAAACATAGATTGTGCACTTTTCGAAAGTCTCTACTATCCGAATGGCACGATATCTGACCTAACTGCATGGGTTCCTCCCCTACCCCAGAGTAACAAGCAATATCACCCTGGTCAGCTGGTGAAACAAAACCACACGCGGGAGGAATCCCCTGCACGGAGGGACCCTTACACCTCTCTCTGATACGTCTATCCAAACGTACAGACAAAGACATTGCGTTCTCCAAAGTATCTGGGTATTCATGAAAAGCCAGGGCATCTTTCAACCTTTCAGATAACCTCTGACAAAACTGACTACGTAACGCGGGGTCGTTCCACCCCGACTCAGTAGCCCATCTCCTAAACTCTGTGCAGTAAACCTCAGCAGTATGTTTACCCTGTAGTAAGTTACGTAATTTTGATTCTGTCATCGAAACTCGATCTGGGTCATCATAAATCAATCCCAGGGCTTTAAAAAATTCCTCCACCGACCGGAGGGCCAGAGAAACGGGCGGCAGAGAAAAAGCCCAGGATTGCACGTCTCCTTTAAGCAAAGACATGATGATACCCACCCTCTGATCCTCATTACCTGATGAAAATGGGCACAATCGAAAATACAAATTACATGACTCTTTGAAACGGAAAAAATCATCAGTACCCCCTGTAAATTTCTCAGGAAGAGCGACTTTAGGCTCCCCAACAATTTGACCTGTACCTGATGCCAGCACTCTCTGACACTGTGTGACCGTACTACGCAGATCCGCAACCTCTAGGGATAAACCCTGCATGCGGTCAACCAGTGTATCAATTGACGCCATCACAAAAACGCAGAGCAATGGCAGTCACAGTATGGCGGATTATAATGTCACGGCGGACGTGCACTCAGAATAAACGATAACACACCAACCAGGCTCTGGACGAGAGACAGGGGAAGGGTCACCTCCTAGTTCATCCCTGACCTCTTTCCCTGCGCTGCTCAGCCCACAGGCAGACCTTGAAGGTAGGTTTGCTGTGTCCTCCAGCCTGGACTGACAAAACCCTGAACTCCCTGAGATGGTGAAGTGGGAGTATAGGAGCAGCCTGCTCGCACAGAACCTGGATGGGCTAGATGACACAAACAACCAAGCTAGAAATGCCACTTATCTCTGAGAGCAGGAACTGACAGCCAACCTTCCCTCCAAACTTCCCAGACCAGAATGATCAGTATAATCCGCTCAGAGCACTTAGCTGGAGGCCATTTAAACTAATGACTCCACCCAGTGCACCTGATGAGAGGCGGATCCAGCACGACACCAAAACAAATACTAAACTCGTGCTGCTATCCTGGCCGACCTCCGCACATCGTCAGAGTGGGGCATGACAGCATCTCCATCAGCCCCCAGTGCCTCTCACCAGCCCACAGTACCCTCTCCATTAGCCCCCAGTGCCTCTCAATCAGCCCCCAGTGCGCCCTTCCCGGTATTAAAATCATTGGTGGGCAGTGCGCACCCCCCCTCCCCGGTATTAAACTCATTGGTGGACAGTGTGCCTTTCCCGGTATTAAAATTATTGGTGGGCAGTGCACCCTCCCCTGTATTAAAATCATTGGGGGGCAGTGCGCTCCCCCCCTCCCCTGTATTAAAATCATTGGTTAGCAGTGCGCCCTCCCCCTCCCCGGTATTAAAATCATTGTTGGGCAGTGTGCCCCCCCCAGTATTATAATCATTGGTGGGAAGTGCAAGCCCTCCCCCCCAGTATTAAAATCATTGGTGGGCAGTGCACCCTCCCCTGTATTAAAATCATTGGGGGGCAGTGCGCTCCCCCCCTCCCCTGTATTAAAATCATTGGTTAGCAGTGCGCCCCCCCCCCCCCCCTCCCCGGTATTAAAATCATTGTTGGGCAGTGTGCCCCCCCCAGTATTATAATCATTGGTGGGAAGTGCAAGCCCTCCCCCCCAGTATTAAAATCATTGGTGGGCAGTGCGCCCTACCCCCCCCAACATTGGTGGCAGCGGCAGTTCCAATCGGAGTCCCAGCAGTGTAATGCTGGGGCTCCAATCGGTTACCATGGCAGCCAGGACGCTACTGGTTCTGTCTGGCTGCCATGGTCAGTTAGTCAGTAGCATACTTACATGCGCTGTGGCCGCCAGACGCTCCTTCTTCTTGTAACTCACAGGCCTGTGAGGCGCATTGCTTATGCTTATAGCAATGCGCCGCACAGACCTGTGATGAGTTACAAGAAGAAGGAGCGCTGGACGGCCACAGCGCATGTAAGTATGCTGCTGACTAACTGACCATGGCAGTCAGGACTTCAGTAGCGTCCTGGCTGCCATGGTAACCGATCGGAGCCCCAGCATTACACTGCTGGGACTCCGATCGGAACTGCCGCTGCCACCAATGATGAGGGGGGGATCGGGGAGGGGGGAAGGTCGCCCCCTATCGTACCGCCACCCACTCGCCACAGATGATTTTATTTATTTTTTTACTCCTCAGCCTGTGGCCCGGGCCCCCAGTGGCCATTGCTTTGGCTTCTATAGCGATCCCTACGCCACTGGATTCAGGGTTAGGCTGGAGAACCCATGCAAAGCTGCTTAGTTGTAAACCGTCCCGAATTTGCTGGGACTGTTCCTGATTTTCATAGACAGTCCTGGAAAATCTGCGTTCTCCCAGGCCAAAAATGTGTGGGGCTAACACAAACCCCCACCCATAAATGAGTATTTCTTATAAACAGAAACGTTGGTAAGTATGTAGCTGTGGTGGTAATCAGTGGCACTCATGCCACAGTATTTTCGGTGGGGGCAGTGGTAATGACAGTGGCACTCTGAGCAAGTGCTTAGCAGAGAGGAGGGAAACCAATGAGCCTACCATGATATAGCACAGTAAGATAAAGGTTACACAGAGAATGAGGACTCTGATGTGAGTGGAGGAGGTAACATCCGAGGAGGAGAGCTGTGGCAGCAGCAGCAGTAAATAGCAGAGGCGACATATGGCCAGAACCTCCCAGAGAAGTGCCAGGGCCAGATCTGCTTTGGTAACTTGTGATACTGCTAATAGCGTGGGTGCATTAGGCCCAAAATGTACCAGGGCTAAGCGAGCTCTGCGCGAGTATCTCCTGTCTGGCAGTTTTTCTCCATGCCTATGGAAGACAACAGTATTGCCTTGTGCAGGATCTGCAAGAGGAAGACAACAGTATTGCCTTGTGCAGGATCTGCAAGAGTAAAATAAGCCTTGGGCAGTTAAGCACCAACATAGGCAATATAGCTCTATTGAACCACATGAAGCGGCATCACCCGATCCAGTGGGAAAAAAGAGGTGGCCGCCAACTAGCACAATAACACAATAAGACTTTTCTCCTTCTTCTGGTCTCCTTTGCGGAAGCCAGGCCATATCCAGGGGCCTTACGGTATCCTTGTCATTGTCATCATCACATACTGCTTTTCCCACTCAGATTCTTCCTCCACTCCATCTCAGCCATCGATAATGGAATATGTGGCCAGAAAACAACTTTACATGCCTAACATGTGACGCGCAAGCTTAAAGGGGTTCTCTTAGAGTTATTCAAAATAGCCGCCAGCAACATAACCTAGAACAGGAATGCTCAACTTGCTGCGCTCCAGCTGTTGCAAAACTACAACTCCCAGCATGCCTTAAAGGGGCTGTCCGGGTTCAGAGCTGAACCCGGACATCCCTCCATTTTCACCCAGGTAGCCCCCCTGACATGAGCATCGGAGCAGTTCATGCTCCTATGCTCTCCTTTGCCCTGCGCTAAATTGCGCAGGGCAAAGGCATTTTTTGGAGATCCGGTGAGGTACCGGGGCTCTCCATCGGGCTGCCAGGCACTGATGGGCGGGATTTAGCTCTGCCCTAGCCAGTAAAACGGCTAGGGCAGAGCTAAAGCCCGCCCCTCAGTCACCGAACACACTGCCGGGCGGAAGTTTTGGCCCGGCAGTGTGTTATTGAAAACAAAAGAGCCCGTGCCCTGCGCGATTTAGCGCAGGGCAAGGGAGCGCATCGGAGCATGAGATGCTAGCCTCAGGGGGGCTGTCTGGGTGAAAATAAGGGTCAGCTCTGAACCCGGACAACCCCTTTAATAGTTGTAGGCTGTCCAGGCATGCTGGGAATTGTAGTTTTGCAACAGCTGGAGGGCCGCAGGTTGAGCATCCCTGACCTAGAGTATGAACCATATTGGAAAGGGTGGGGCCCGCGTGGAGATCCACACCCCCAGTGAAGAAACTAAATCGGCACAACTGAACGACCAGGCGAATTTGAATTTCTCTTTATTCAATGATGACAACGCGTTTCGGAGCATATAAAGCTCCTTTTTCAAGACTTGGGTGTCACTACCAGAGCTTTGAGACGTTCTCACAGCTCTGTTTCTCCACCCCTGTGATGATGTCCCTACTAGAGCTTGGAGGAGTTCTCACTGCTCTGTTTCTCCTCCCCTGTGATGAGGTTTTTACTTTCTGTTTCCTTCCTCCCAGCTGTTCCTCCTGCGTTTGATTTCCCTGCCTTTAAATCACCCCTCCTCCTTTTGTAGGGTGTGGATTATATTTCTCATTTGAGTTGTAGCTCTTGCTTGAGTATCTTCACTTGTAAGCTATCATTTCACTGGACCTGTGTTCTGCTGCAGCAAGTACTCCGGATATTGCCAGCTGTCTTTGGATCCGTCTTCTCTGCTGCTGAAGCTCCTTCAGCTAAGTGTGCAGACATTGTAGTGTATCTGTTTATTTTTTGACTGGATCTGAGGCGACCACGGTTCCCTCCATATACTGAGCAGGGCACCGGTGGCCGTGCTCCTTCCACTATTGTAGGGGTTACAGTGGTCATCAGTCTTAGGTACGCGGGCATGCCTCGTTCCACCATTTGGATCCGGGCATGTGCTTTAGCAGCATAGGGAGAGCTTTGAGGGTCTGACAGGGGTCACCCTTTATCCTCCCTAGTTTGGGTCCGGTCAGTAGCTCTATTTACTGTGTATGCTCTTGTTGCTCACATACAGCCGTGACATTATAATCCACCAAAACCGTCCTTTTTGAAATGGGTCCGCTTTCTGGCCTGGTTGACCGCATGCAGGGTCTTTCTTTGGAGGTAGCGGATCTCCGTCAATCTATGACTCAGCTTCAAGCATTTGGCTCTGCTCCGGCCCATGGAGTCTGTTGCGAGCCAAAGGTCTCACTTCCGGAAACGTTCTCCGGGGGCAGTGAGAATTTTGTTCGCTTCAGAGAGGCATGCAAACTCCATTTTTGCTTGTGTCCCCACTCCTCTGGTAATGAGGAGCAGAGGGTGAGGATTGTCATCTCCCTGCTTAGGGGTAATGCTCAGACTTGGGCTTTTTCGCTGCCATCAGGGGATCCCTCCCTTCGATCTGTGGAAAGATTTTTTGTGGCCCTGGGGCAGATATATGATGACCCGGATCGTGTTGCTCTGGCCGAATCTAACTTACGTGTTTTATGCCAGAACAAACTGTCTGCGGAGCTTTATTGTTCTGAATTTCGGAGATGGGCAGCTGATTCAGGTTGGAATGATGCTGCACTCCGGAGTCAGTTCTGTCATGGTCTCTCAGAGAGATTGAAAGATGCGTTTGCTTTCCATGAGAGACCAACGTCCTTAGA
The DNA here is from genome assembly GCF_905171765.1 of Bufo bufo. NCBI lineage: Eukaryota > Metazoa > Chordata > Amphibia > Anura > Bufonidae > Bufo > Bufo bufo. The sequence continues at coordinate 213,337,813 of NC_053394.1, forward strand.
GTCTGCCATGTCATTGGCGGTACGCCTTGACAGGCGTCTAAGAGAAAGAAACGAGACCTCTCTGTCCAGCCATTGTCAGTCTAGGGGCAGTGGTGCGGACTCATTCAGTGTGCAGGGGCCTCATCCTGTCTCGCTCCCCTCTGAGGAGGAGCCCATGCAGCTAGGTCGACTTGCCCCTGATAAAAGAGGATTTAGTCCTCAGAGTATGGTGTGTTTTTGTTGTGGGGGCATAGGTCATTTGGCAAATGTTTGTCCGTCTAGGAGATTCTTGAACTGTACTAAGAGCGATAATAAGAGAAAAACCTCAAAAGGTAAATCATCAAGTTCTGCTTCATCTGCTACTTTGGGCAAAGTTGATGTAGGAATTGATGCTTTTCCTCTGACCTGCAGTTCCCGTTTTCTCCTGTCTGCCAGGGTGGCGCTAGAGAGCAAAGTCATTTCTTGTGAGATTTTTGTCGATAGTGGAGAGGCCGTCAATCTTATTGACACTCAATTTGTAGCCATGCATGGTTTTCAGGTTTGCACATTAGAAAAGGATATACCTGTTTTTGCTATTGACTCTGCTCCACTCTCACAGAGATCTCTGAAGGGCATTGTTCACAATATCCGGCTAGCTGTAGGTGACACTCATGTGGAGGATATATCTTGTTTTGTCCTTAACGGATTGCCTTCTCCTCTAGTTTTGGGGTTACCCTGGCTCACTAGACATAACCCCACTATTGATTGGCAAGGAAGGCAAATAAAGTGAGTGACTTTTGTAGAGAGAATTGTCTCACAGCGACTTTTGCAGAGGTGTCTACTAAAACTGTGCCATCATTTCTCTCTGATTTCTCGGACGTGTTTTCCGAGAGCGGTGTTCAGGAGCTACCTCCTCTTCGGGAGTTTGACTGTCCCATTAACCTCATTCCCGGCGCCAAGCTGCCAAAAGCACGCCTCTACAATCTCTCACAACCGGAAAGAATCGCAATGCGAACCTATATCTCTGAGAGTCTCGATAAGGGGCATATTCGTCCCTCAAAATCACCTGTTGCCGCAGGTTTTTTTTTTTTGTTAAAAAAAAAGATGGCTCTCTGAGACCTTGCCTAGATTTTAGGGAGCTGAACCGTATCACGATTTGCGATCCCTATCCCCTTCCTCTGATCCCGGACCTCTTCAACCAAATTGTTGGGGCCAAGGTTTTTTCCAAATTCGATTTGAGAGGCGCGTACAACCTGGTCAGGGTCAGAGAGGGGGATGAATGGAAAACGGCCTTTAATACCCCTAACGGGCATTTCGAGAATCTCGTTATGCCTTTCGGCCTGATGAATGCTCCGGCCGTCTTTCAGCATTTTGTTAACAGTATTTTCTACCATTTAATGGGGAAATTTGTATTGGTGTATCTTGATGATATTTTGATTTTTTCCCCTGATGTTCAGACCCATCAGGATCATCTTTTTCAGGTTCTGCAGATTCTGCGGGAAAATAAATTGTACGCCAAGCTGGAGAAATGTCTTTTTATGGTATCGGAGATTCAATTTCTGGGTTTTCTCCTCTCTACTTCTGGTTTTCGCATGGATCCGGAGAAGGTCCGTGCTGTACTTGAGTGGGAGCTTCCTGAGAATCAGAAGGCATTGATGCGCTTTCTGGGTTTTGCGAACTATTACAGAAAGTTCATTTTGAATTATTCCTCTGTTGTCAAACCGCTCACTGACATGACAAAAAAGGGGGCGGATTTTTCCTCTTGGTCGGAGGAGGCGCTTGCAGCTTTTTCTAAGATTAAAGAGAGTTTTGCGTCTGCTCCCGTCTTGGTGCATCCCGATGTTTCCTTACCTTTTATTGTTGAGGTGGATGCTTCCGAGGTGGGTGTGGGTGCGGTTTTGTCCCAGGGCCCTTCTCCTGCCAAATGGCGACCCTGTGCCTTTTTCTCTAAAAAAAACTCTCCCCGGCAGAGAAAAACTATGATGTGGGAGATAGGGAGTTGTTGGCCATCAAGTTGGCTTTTGAGGAATGGCGCCATTGGTTGGAGGGGGCCAGGCACCCTATCACCGTTTTTACTGACCATAAGAATCTGGCATACTTGGAGTCGGCCAGGCGTATGAATCCGAGACAGGCCAGATGGTCTCTGTTCTTCTCCAGATTCAATTTTGTTGTTACATTCCGCCCTGGGATCAAAAATGTGAAGGCTGATGCTCTCTCTCGCTGTTTTCCGGGAGGAGGAAACTCTGAGGACCCGGGTACCATTTTGGCGGAGGGGGTAGTTGTTTCTGCTTTATATTCTGATTTGGAGGCCGAGGTCCAGGCTGCCCAGACTGAGGCACCTGCCCGTTGTCCTTCTGGGAAGTTGTTCGTGCCTCCTGAGCTACGTCACAAACTCTTCAAGGAGCATCATGATACTGTTCTTGCTGGTCACCCCGGGAGTAGAGCCACGGTAGATCTCATTGCTCGGAGATTTTGGTGGCCGGCTCTTCGTAAGTCGGTGGAGGGTTTTGTGGCTGCTTGTGAGACGTGCGCTCGCGCTAAGGTCCCTCGTTCACGGCCTTCAGGTTCCCTTCTCCCGTTACCCATACCTTCCCGTCCTTGGACACACCTGTCCATGGACTTTATCACGGATCTTCCTCGTTCCTCAGGGAAGTCGGTGATCATGGTGGTGGTGGACCGTTTTAGCAAGATCGCTCATTTCGTACCTTTCCCTGGTTTACCCAAAGCTAAAACGTTGGCGCAAGCTTTTGTCGACCATATTGTTAAATTGCATGGCATTCCCTCTGATATTGTTTCCGATAGAGGCACGCAGTTTGTGTCCAGGTTCTGGAAGGCTTTCTGTTCTCGCCTGGGGGTTCGGCTGTCCTTCTCTTCTGCTTTTCACCCGCAGTCGAATGGTCAGACTGAGCGCCTCAATCAGAATCTGGAGACATATTTGCGCTGTTTTGTGGCAGAGAACCAGGAGGATTGGTGTTCATTTCTCCCTCTTGCTGAGTTTGCTCTGAACAACCGTCGTCAGGAATCTTCTGATAAGTCACCATTCTTTGGTGCATATGGGTTCCATCCACAGTTTGGGACATTCTCGGGAGGGGCTCTTTCTGGTTTACCTGAGGAGGAGAGATTTTCCTCGTCTTTGTCTACCATTTGGCAAAAGATTCAGAGTAATCTTAGAAAGATGAGTGAGAAGTATAAGCGTGTGGCTGATAAGAGACGTGTGCCTGGTCCGGACCTGAATGTGGGTGATCTGGTGTGGTTGTCTACAAGAAATATTAAACTGAAGGTTCCCTCCTGGAAATTGGGTCCCAAGTTTATTGGGCCTTATAAAATCTTGTCAGTCATCAATCCTGTTGCCTTCCGTCTTGATCTTCCACGGGTTTGGAAGATACATAATGTATTTCACAGATCTCTCTTAAAACCATATGTCCAGCCCACGGTACCCTCCTCTTTGCCTCCTCCTCCGATTTTGGTTGATGGCAATCTGGAGTTTGAGGTTTCCAGAATTGTGGACTCTCGCATTGTCCGCGGTTCTCTTCAGTACCTCGTTCATTGGAAGGGTTATGGTCCTGAGGAGAGGATGTGGTCGGCATTTCATAGGGCTCATCCTGAGAAGGTGGGCCCTGGGTGTCCGGAGTCCACCCGTAGAGGGGGGGTACTGTCACTACCAGAGCTTTGAGACGTTCTCACAGCTCTGTTTCTCCACCCCTGTGATGATGTCACTACTGGAGCTTGGAGGAGTTCTCACTGCTCTGTTTCTCCGCCACTGTGATGAGGTTTTTACTTTCTGTTTCCTTCCTCCCAGCTGTTCCTCCTGCATTTGATTTCCCTGCCTTTAAATCACCCCTCCTCCTTTTGTAGGGTGTGGATTATATTTCTCATTTCAGTTGTAGCTCTTGCTTGAGTATCTTCACTTGTAAGCTATCATTTCACTGGACCTGTGTTCTGCTGCAGCAAGTACTCCGGATATTGCCAGCTGTCTTTGGATCCGTCTTCTCTGCTGCTGCAGCTCCTTCAGCTAAGTGTGCAGACATTGTAGTGTATCTGTTTATTTTTTGACTGGATCTGAGGCGACCACGGTTCCCTCCATATACTGAGCATGGCACCGGTGGCCGTGCCCCTTCCACTATTGTAGGGGTTACAGTGGTCATCAGTCTTAGGTACGCGGGCATGCCTCGTTCCACCATTTGGATCCGGGCATGTGCTTTAGCAGCATAGGGAGAGCTTTGAGGGTCTGACAGGGGTCACCCTTTATCCTCCCTAGTTTGGGTCCAGTCAGTAGCTCTATTTACTGTGTATGCTCTTGTTGCTCACATACAGCCGTGACATTGGGTGTCGGTGGCCAGAGGTTGCAGATGCAAGAACGCTTACTATGATGAAGGACTCGGTCCTAAACGACCCTCCTTTTCACCTGCCTATAACCCTATAAAGCGCCTCTTCTCCTCTTGTTGCCCATTTTTGCAAGAGCATGAACAGGAATAGTTGCCTCCACTTACAGAACTGCCTGGGAGGGGAGGGGGGATTCTTACTACACATAACATTTGCACACATTACATATTGATGTGTTTTTCTGTGAGGTTGCTCAGCCATGATGGCATATTATAGGGCAGAGTCGCATAATTACCAACTATTGTAGAGCAGTGTAGTGAGACCACGCCCCCTTAACGCCAGGAAGCTCTGCAAGTGGTAGCAACAGGGGCGGATTTAGTGCATGATAGGCCCGGGGCTGTCTACCAAACTTTTTTTTCTTTATGAAGAGGCTGCGGTGCTTCGTAAGCGCCAAAGTCTCTTCCTAGGCCATATGACATCGTTCACATGGTCTAGGTGCAGCTCTGTCTCATCTGAGTGATTGGGTCTGATCTGTAATACCAAGCACAGTGCAATCAAATGGACAGCACTGTGGTTGGTAAGGAGCAAAGAGGCTGTGGCGCTCACTTTAACATCGCGGTCTCCTCAAACAGTTGATTGGTGGGGGTGTTAGGAGTCAGACCCCCACCGTCTCATAACTCTCTGAGTACAGATTTCATAGATGTTACCTGCAGTCCTATGTAACACCCCACATAACACAGTGAACTATTGTGTTATGTGGGGTGTTACATAGGACTGCATGGAACATCTACTACATTATCTGCACACAGAAAGTTATCACTGTTATCTGGGCTGTTACATAGGACTGCAGGTGACAAAATAAAATTTTAGTTGTCAAATTTAAAATACATACGATTATGATAAAAAAAAAGACTTGGAGGAGAAGATGAGACACAGGTCACAGTAGTGAGCCAGCTCTACATATAGGGGAATACATCACATACCTGTTACATTATAATTATTATTATTATTTATTATTAAAGCGCCATTCATTCCATAGCGCTGTACATATGATGAACGGTGCACATTAGTGATGTCGCGAACATAAAATTTTCAGTTCGCGAACAGCGAACGCGAGCTTCCGCAAATGTTCGCGAACTGGCGAACCGGGCGAACCGCCATAGACTTCAATAGACAGGCGAATTTTAAAACCCACAGGGACTCTTTCTGGCCACAATAGTGATGAGAAAGTTGTTTCAAGGGGTCTAACACCTGGACTGTGGCATGCCGGAGGGGGATCTATGGCAAAACTCCCATGGAAAATTACGTAGTGGACGCAGAGTCGGGTTTTAATCCATAAAGGGCATAAATCAACTAACATTCCTAAATTGTTTGGAATAACGTGCTTTAAAACATCCAGTGTGTGTATACGATCAGGTATGATGTTGGCACTGGCAGTGGGCACACTACAGTCAGTGGAAGAGGGCCTGACACACTGACTGGCAGCAGGCAAGCAACTGAATTTAGACTACTGTCTAAAAATTAAATGCCTTATTTATCGGCAAGCTACTGTGCCACCCGGTATCAGTGGTTGGCACTGGCAGTGGGCACACTACAGTCAGTGGAAGCGGGCCTGACACACACTGGCAGCAGGCAAGCAACTGAAATTACACTAAAGTGTAAAAATTAAATGCCTTATTTATCGGCAAGCTACTGTGCCACCCGGTATGAGTGGTTGGCACTGGCAGTGGGCACACTACAGTCAGTGGAAGCGGGCCTGACACACACTGGCAGCAGGCAAGCAACTGAAATTACACTAAAGTGTAAAAATTAAATGCCTTATTTATCGGCAAGCTACTGTGCCACCCGGTATGAGTGGTTGGCACTGGCAGTGGGCACACTACAGTCAGTGGAAGAGGGCCTGACACACACTGGCAGCAGGCAAGCAACTGAATTTAGACTACTGTCTAAAAATTAAATGCCTTATTTATCGGCAAGCTACTGTGCCACCCGGTATCAGTGGTTGGCACTGGCAGTGGGCACACTACAGTCAGTGGAAGCGGGCCTGACACACACTGGCAGCAGGCAAGCAACTGAATTTAGACTACTGTCTAAAAATTAAATGCCTTATTTATCGGCAAGCTACTGTGCCACCCGGTATCAGTGGTTGGCACTGGCAGTGGGCACACTACAGTCAGTTGAAGTCGGCCTGACACACACTAGCAGCAGGCAAGCAGCTGAAATTACACTAAAGTGTAAAAATTAAATGCCTTTTTTATGCAAAGTCCTGTGCCAGCCGGTATGAGTGGTGGGCACTGGCAGTGGGCACACTACAGTCAGTGGAAGTCAGCCTGACACACACTGGCAGGCAACTAACCTTAGATTAAAGTGTAAAAATTAAGTGCCTATTTTTTAAGCAAAGTCCTGTGCCACTCGGTATGACAGGGGTGGGCACTGGCAGTGGGCACACTACAGTCAGTTGAAGTCGGCCTGACACACACTAGCAGCAGGCAAGCAGCTGAAATTACATTAAAGTGTAAAAATTAAATGCCTTTTTTAAGCAAAGTCCTGTGCCAGCCGGTATGAGTGGTGGGCACTGGCAGTGGGCACACTACAGTCAGTGGAAGTCAGCCTGACACACACTGGCAGGCAACTAACCTTAGATTAAAGTGTAAAAATTAAGTGCCTATTTTTTAAGCAAAGTCCTGTGCCACTCGGTATGACAGGGGTGGGCACTGGCAGTGGGCACACTACAGTCAGTTGAAGTCGGCCTGACACACACTAGCAGCAGGCAAGCAGCTGAAATTACATTAAAGTGTAAAAATTAAATGCCTTTTTTAAGCAAAGTCCTGTGCCAGCCGGTATGAGTGGTGGGCACTGGCAGTGGGCACACTACAGTCAGTGGAAGTCAGCCTGACACACACTGGCAGGCAACTAACCTTAGATTAAAGTGTAAAAATTAAGTGCCTATTTTTTAAGCAAAGTCCTGTGCCACTCGGGATGACAGGGGTGGGCACTGGCAGTGGGCACACTACAGTCAGTTGAAGTCGGCCTGACACACACTGGCAGGCAACTAACCTTAGATTAAAGTGTAAAAATGAAGTGCCTTTTTTTTAAGCAAAGTCCTGTGCCACACGGGATGACAGGGGTGGGCACTGGCAGTGGGCACACTACAGTCAGTTGAAGTCGGCCTGACACACACTAGCAGCAGGCAAGCAGCTGAAATTACATTAAAGTGTAAAAATTAAATGCCTTTTTTAAGCAAAGTCCTGTGCCAGCCGGTATGAGTGGTGGGCACTGGCAGTGGGCACACTACAGTCAGTGGAAGTCAGCCTGACACACACTGGCAGGCAACTAACCTTAGATTAAAGTGTAAAAATTAAGTGCCTATTTTTTAAGCAAAGTCCTGTGCCACTCGGGATGACAGGGGTGGGCACTGGCAGTGGGCACACTACAGTCAGTTGAAGTCAGCCTGACACACACTGGCAGGCAACTAACCTTAGATTAAAGTGTAAAAATGAAGTGCCTTTTTTTTAAGCAAAGTCCTGTGCCACACGGGATGACAGGGGTGGGCACTGGCAGTGGGCACACTACAGTCAGTTGAAGTCGGCCTGACACACACTAGCAGCAGGCAAGCAGCTGAAATTACACTAAAGTGTAAAAATTAAATGCCTTTTTTATGCAAAGTCCTGTGCCAGCCGGTATGAGTGGTGGGCACTGGCAGTGGGCACACTACAGTCAGTGGAAGTCAGCCTGACACACACTGGCAGGCAACTAACCTTAGATTAAAGTGTAAAAATTAAGTGCCTTTTTTTAAGCAAAGTCCTGTGCCACACGGAATGACAGGGGTGAGCACTGGCAGTGGGCACACTACAGTCTGTGGGCCTGCAGCTCCTCACACACAGGCAGGCCAGGCAACTGCAATATGTATATAAAGGAAAAAAAAAAAGCAGACTAATGTTGCAGCCCTAAAAAGGGCTTTTTGGGGTGCTGTCAGGACGCTGTCCTTACAGCAGAGATCAGATGAGTCTTTCAGGACTGGAGTGGACACTGAATTCACTAGCCTAGCTATCGATTTCCCAATTAAATCAGCAGCAGTTACAGTCTCCCTCCTCTCACTAAGACTGCAGCTTCAGAATGAATCTAAAATGGATGCTGTGCAGGAGGTGGGAGGGTCTGGGAGGGAGGGTATGCTGCTGATTGGCTGGAATGTGTCTGCTGACTGTGAGGTACAGGGTCAAAGTTTGCTCAATGATGATGTATAGGGGGCGGACCGAACATCGCATGTGTTCGCCCGGCAGAGGCGAACGCGAACAAGCTATGTTCGCCGGGAACTGTTCGCCGTCGGATAGTTCGGGCCATCTCTAGTGCACATACATAATACAGACAATTGCACTAATCATAAACAAGACAAGTTACAAACTGGTACAGAAGGAGAGAGGGCCCTGCCCGTGAGGGCTTACAATCTACATGGTATGGGTGAAGGACACAGTAGGTGCGAGTTAAGTTGGTCATGGCGGTATAGAGGCAGCGGGGTCACTGGTTGTAGGCTTGTCTGAAGAGGTGGGTTTTCAGGTTTCTTTTGAAGGATTCCAATGTAGGTGAGAGTCTGATATGTTGGGGTAGCGAGTTCCAGAGTATGGGGGATGCACGGGAGAAATCTTGGAGTCGATTGTGGGAAGAGGCAATAAGAGGAGAGGAGAGAAGGAGGTCTTGTGAGGATCGAAGAGTGCGTGTGGGGATGTATCTGGAAAGTAGCTCAGAGATGTAGGGAGGGGACAGGTTATGGACGGCCTTGTATGTATTTCTTAGTACTTTGAAGTGAATTCGCTGGGCAATGGGGAGCCAGTGAAGGGATTGGCAGAGGGGAGAGGCAGAGGAGTAATAGGGTGAGAGGTGGATTAGTCGGGCAGCAGAGTTGAGGATAGATTGGAGGGGTGTGAGAGTGCTAGATGGAAGGCCACAGAGGAGAATGTTGCAGTAGTCTAGGCGAGAGATAATGAGGGCATGTACAAGAATTTTCACAGATTCAAAGTTAAGGAAAGCACGGATGCGGGAGATGTTTTTCAGTTGGAGGCGGCAGGTGGTGGAAAGAGCTTGGATTTGCGGTCGGAAGGAAAGTGCAGAATCCAAGGTCACTCCAAGGCAGCGGACTTTGTTGACCGGGGAGAGTGTGCAGCCATTGATCATGATAGATAGGTCTGTTGAGGGGGTTGAACAAGATGGGGGAAAGATTATGAATTCTGTCTTATCCATGTTAAGTTTTAGAAAGCGAGAGGCGAAGAAGGATGATATAGAAGATAGACATTGTGGGATTCTTGATAGTAAGGTGGTGATTTCTGGACCAGAGAGGTAGATTTGTGTGTCGTCAGCGTAGGAGTGATACTGAAAGCCATGGGACTCTATGAGCTGTCCCAGGCCAAAGGTGTAGATAGAGAAGAGCAGGGGTCCTAGGACAGAGCCTTGCGGGACACCAACAGAGAGGGAATGAGACGAGGAGGTGGTGCGAGAGTGGGAGACGCTAAACGTCCGGTCTGTGAGGTATGATGTGATCCAGAAGAGGGCCAGGTCGGTGATGCCGAGAGATGAGAGAGTTTGCAACAGAAGGGAGTGGTCAACAGTGTCGAAGGCAGAGGACAGGTCAAGGAGAAGGAGGACAGAGTATTGTTTCTTGGTTTTGGCTGTCAGTAGGTCATTGGTGACTTTGGTAAGGGCAGTCTTGGTTGAGTGGTGGGGTCGGAAGCCAGATTGTAGGCGGTCAAAGAGGGAGCAGGAGGAGAGGTGGGAGGACAGTTCTGAATGGACATGTTGTTCAAGTAGCTTTGAGGCATACGGAAGAAGTGATATGGGGCGATAACTGGACAAGGAAGATGGGTCAAGTGAAGGCTTTTTGAGGATGGGTGTAATCGTAGCATGTTTAAAAGCAGAGGGGAAGACACCAGAGTTTAGTGATAGGTTGAAGAGATGAGTTAGGGCTGGGATAAACACTGTGGTGAGGTTAGGGATGAGGTGGGATGGGATTGGGTCAAGTGCACAGGTGGTCAGATGAGATTTGGAGAGTAGAGTGGAGAGTTTTTCTTCTGTTATGGTGGAGAAGCGGGTTTTGGGAGAAGGGGACCGAGCCGTTGTGTAGAGGGTCTGTGGGGACTGTGTGGTGAAGCTTTCTCTGATGTTGACTATCTTTTGTTTGAAATATTTGGCAAAGTCCTCAGCTGAGAAGAGAGGAGAGGGTGGGGGCGCTGGGGGCAGAGAAGGGAGTTAAAAGTGCTAAAAAGTTGTTTAGGGCTGTGTGACAGGGAAGATATGAGAGATGAGAAGTAGGCCTGCTTTGCATCAGCGAGTGAGGATTTAAATATGAGGAGGGATTGCTTGTATGCGGTGAAATGATCATTTGAATGGGATTTCTTCCATTGCCGCTCAGCAGCCCTGGAAGCTTCTCTGAGTTTTTTGGTCAGGTTGGTGTGCCAGGGTTGTCTGTTGATTTTTCGGGTTTTGTTGTGTGTGAGGGGGGCAACAGTGTCCAGAGCTGTACTTATTGTGGTGTTATATAGGGTGGTAGCAGCTTCTGGGTCTAGGAGGGAACAGATGGTAGAGAGTGGGAGAAGAGAGTCGGAAAGCAAGTGAAAGTCGAGATGTTTAAGGTTCCTGCGGGGGTCTGTTAGTGTGTGGACCGGGGGAGCAGCAGAAGAGACCAGTGAAGAGAAGGTGAGTAGGTTGTGGTCGGATAGGGGGAGAGGCGAATTAGAAAGGTTAGATAGGGAGCAGAGGCGGGTAAAGATCAGATCCAGAGTGTGACCATCTCTGTGGGTGGGAACTGAAGACCACTGTGATAGGCCGAAGGAGGGAGAGAGTGACAGGAGTTTAGAGGCGGCCGAGTGGCATGTGTCAATAGGGATGATGATAGTGGGGATGTCGGCAGAAAGAAAGTGTAGTAGCCAGGTGTTAAAGTGGTCAAGAAAGATGGTGGCTGGGCCTGGAGGGCGGTAAATGACGGCTACTTGAAGGTTGGAGGGAGAGTAGATGCGAACAGAGTGTACTTCAAATGAGGTGAGCGTAATGGAGGGTGGCAGTGGAATTGGGCTGTAGGAGCAGGTGTCTGATAGGAGGAGACCAACTCCTCCACCATGTTTGCAGCCGGGGCGGGGGGTGTGAGTGAATTGAAATCCACTATAAGAGAATGCAGCAGGGGAGGAGGTGTCTGAGGGTGTCAGCCATGTTTCAGTCAGACCCAGAAAGGAAAGGTTTTGAGAGATGAACAGTTCATGAATGTATGACAGTTTGTTACAGACAGAGCGCGCGTTCCATAATGCTCCTGCAAGAGGAACCAAAGGAGCAGGGGTCAGAGGAATGGTTATTAGGTTTAAGGGGTTGGAGAAATTTGTAGAAGGAGATTTGTGGTGGGACATGGAGGTGATAGTGGGGATTTGCTGAGGGGGTCCTGGATTTGGAGAGATATCACCAGCAGTAAGGAGAAGCAGAGAAAGTGTTAATAGATGAGAATAAGAGAGGGCATGAGGAGTGTGTGTGTGTTTGGGAAGGAAGTGTTTTATGTTGGCAAACAGGTTTGTGCAAGCGATCAGATGAGAAGGTAAAATGTAAGAAGAGATGAATAGTTCCTTGCTGGGTGAATGGATGTGGGGGTATTTCAGAAGGTGTTGGAAAAGTGGGAAGAGTAAGAGGAAAAATTGAAACATTGTTTGCATTAACTATGTCTGTAATTACCTGTGGTCCCCTTCTGGTACAATTCTGGTATAATTCAGTCAGTGCACTTAAGAGTGGCACTTGAGAGATGTGGCATTTGGAAAGACCAAGGTCTGGAAGACCAAAGGACTTAGATTTATACCACTCAGTGTTCAATCAGGTGTGACCAAGAGGGGAGGGGGCTACATATGGCCTAATCAAGGGGCACCAGATACAGGGGTGAAATAGTCAATGCAAACAAATACTCAATAAATCTAGCAGGGAAGGAGACATTAATGCTTCAGAAAAGACATACCAGGATTTAGAAGGAGAGATGAGAGGGGTGGACAAGATCAGACTGTGGAAAAGCTGGGTGTAGCAGTTAGCTTCAATGCAGACATACCTGGAGATGAGAGAGTTGGGTGATGGTCAGTAGGCAGTGATGACAAAGAGGATTCAATATCCATAATATTACATTCTGGTATAATTCAGTCAGTGCACCCAAGAGTGGCACCTGAGAGATGTCTGTATGGCAGATTCCAGTAATCTGGGCCTAATAGAGTGTCTAGAATCTGCGGTGTTCTGTATACAATGCTGTACTACATCAGAAAAGATTGTATTGCAGATTCCCATGCTTCTGGTCCCTCTATAGTGTTTATAATCTGTGGCGTTCTGTAGTTCATAGTGTAATCCAGTGACATCTCCTGTCATGTAGACCTTCTCTTTCCTCCGTTTGACCCAGACCGCCATGACAAATTCTTTCAGCCGCATCTCGTCTCTACAGAGTTTGTTACACAGACATGTTAGATTTCTCATAATTGGGGTCATTTATCAAACTGGTATAAATTACAACTGGCTTAGGTGCCCATAGAAACCAATCAGATTCCACCTTTCATTTTCCAAAGGAGCTGTGAAAAATGAAAGGTGGAATCTGTTGCTATGGGTAACTTACCCAGTTCTACTTTACACCAGTTTGATAAATTACCCCAAAGGTCCCTATAGTGTCTACAGCAATTATAATGTCCCCTAGAGTGCCCCCAGTAATAATAACATCCTATATTGTGCTCCAGGTAATAACGCCTGTATAGTGTCCCCAAAAATAATGTCCCCTAATAGAAACGCCCCCACACTGCCTCCATATTGTAATTTCCACCACACTGCTCCCATATAGTAATTTCCCCCACACTGCCCCATATAGTAATTTCCCCCACACTGCCCCATATGGTAATTTCCCAAACACTGCCCCATATAGTAATTTCCCCCGCACTGCCCCTTATGGTAATTTCCCACACATTACCCCCATATGGTAATTTCCCCCACACTACCCCCATATAGTAATTTCCACCACACTGCTCCCATATAGTAATTTCCCCCACACTGCCCCATATGGTAATTTCCCCCACACTTCCCCTATATAGTAATTTCCCCCTCACTGCCCCATATAGTAATTTCCCCCACACTACCCCCATATAGTAATTTCCCCGACACTACCCCATATAGTAATTTCCCCCACACTGCCCCATGAAGTAATTTGCCCCCACACTGTACTCCCATGAAATAATTTGCCCTCACACTGCATTCCCATGAAATAATTTGCCCCCACACTGCACCCCATGAAGTAATTTGCCCCCACACTGCACTCCCATGAAATAATTTGCCCCCACACTGGCACCCTTAAAGTAATTTGCCCCCACACTGGCGCCCATAAACTAATTTTCCCCCACACTGCACCTCCATGAAGTAATTTGCCCCCACACTGCCCCATGAAGTAATTTGCCCCCACACTGCCCCCTGAAGTATTTTGCCCCCACACTGCACCCCCTGAAGTATTTTGCCCCCACACTGCACCCCCTGAAGTAATTTGGCCCCACACTGCCCACCATGAGGAATGTGCCCCCACACTGCACTCCCTGAAGTGATTTGCCCCCACACTGCCCCCCATGAAGTAATTTGCCCCTAAGTAATAATCTGCCCCACATGAAGTGATTTGCCCCCATTTAATAATCTGCCCCCCCCAAACTAATTTGCTACCACACTGCCCCATGTCCTCCTCTGCCCCCCTACCCCCCCAGGTTGGCACACACAGAAACAAAACAAAAAACTTAAAAGCTATACTTACCTGTGTCCGGCATGGTGAGGCAGGCGCGCATTCTTCATTGTCCTGCGTCCCTCCCGACACAGGCGCGCGATGACGTCATCACGCACGCCTGCGCCGGGATTTCACTACCGCATAGGCCTCAGGCCTACTAGGCCTGAAGCCTATGGCGGTGATCGGCGGCGGGGCAGGGAACTATTCACTCCCATGCCCCGCCGCAGTATGTGGGCGTTTGGGTCGGCGTTGGGCCCCCCAGGGATGCCGAACGACCCTATTATAATCCGCCACTGGGTAGTAACCAGTCTTCCTTACATCATAAGAGAGGTTGCTGTTGGTCGCTGTACCATTAAGTTGGGTCTGCTGATGACGTGCCCTCAGCCTCACAGGAAGATACCTAGCCGGCATTATTTCTCCCAAAAAGCCATCCTTGCCTTGCATGCTCACATGGAATTTGTAGATAAGGAATCAAGAGTAAGGTCCCACACACAGTAAAGGTGCCTGACAGTATTTATATAGATGATGTTGACCAAGGCTGGAACAATGGATATATCACCATTGTAATGCCTTTATATCTTGGTAATTATCTGGCTGTTCAGGGTTAGTATGGGGTTAATTCCTCCCCCCTCCCCCCTTTATCTTTATATTACTGGAGCTGTTTTGCATGCATTAAGAAAACCATAGCCACACTGGGATCTTCAGTAAATATTACATGTTGATGTATTGTTTATATGTCTTCTATGGACCACTAAGAGTTCACATCTTAGGGCTCATCTATGTTTCGAACATTCTATGTATCAGACTATGTGTTATGATCTTCTAAATGATAGGACATGTTATGGGATCCTACCTAGTAATCCTTCGGAGCCCTTTGCCATGTGTCTGAAAACGATACTATTGCGGGCCTTTGAAGATAAGGTCATATCCGCGGATGAATTGAGATTCATGATCCCCAACAACCCACAAATTCCTACGTTTTACGCTTTACCCAAAATACACAAGGGGTATCCCCCCTTAAGAGGCCGTCCTATTCTCTTGGGTGTCGGTTCCATTACACAGAATAGCAGTACTTACATTGATAGAATACTTAATCCCTTTGTTGTTTCTTTACCATCATACATACGTGACACCACAGATTTATTGAAAAAAATCGAGAATATTGAGGTTGATGACAATATTTTATTAGCATCGATTGACGTCGAAGCCCTCTATACTAGCATTCCACATAAATCTGGGTTGAGGGCCACATAGTATTTTCTCAAAACAAGGGGTGTTCAACATAGAACACATAACCAATATGTACTGGAAATTCTTGAATTCATATTATCACTAGAGATGTCGCGAACATAAAATTTTCCGTTGGCGAACGGCAAACGCGAATTTCTGCAAATGTTCGCGAACGGGCGAACTGCCATAGACTTCAATAGGCAGGCGAATTTTAAAACCCACAGGGACTCTTTCTGGCCACAATAGTGATGGAAAAGTTGTTTCAAGGGGACTAACAACTGGACTGTGGCATGCCGGAGGGGGATCCATGGCAAAACTCCCATGGAAAATTACGTAGTTGACGCAGAGTCAGGTTTTAATCCATAAAGGGCATAAATCACCTAACATTCCTAAATTGTTTGGAATAACGTGCTTTAAAACATCAGGTATGATGTTGTATCGATCAGGTAGTGTAAGGGTTACGCCCGCTTCACAGTGACAGACCAAACTATGACAGACCAAACTCCCCATTTGCACAAGGTTGGATACCAAGCTAGCCATGTCCCGTTCCTTGTCCTCACTGACGTCATTGAAGGTCTCTTCCTCCACCCAGCCACGTACAACACCAAGGGTCCCCGAAAGGTGACAACAAGCCCCCTGGGACGCCTGCTGTGGTTGGTCTTCCACCTCGAAAAGCCACCTTCCTCCTTTGACTCCTCTTCTTCAGACTCCTCTCTCTGCGTTGCCGCAGGTCCAGCAATCGACGACGACAAGGCTGCTTCTGGTGGTGATGGTGACCACAACTCTTCCTCTTCATGCTCATCTACGGCCTGATCCAGCACTCTTCGCAGGGCACGCTCCAGAAAAAACGCATATGGGATGAGGTCGATGATGTTGCCTTGGGTTTGACTGACCAGGTTTGTCACCTCCGCAAAAGGATGCATGAGCCTACAGCCATTGTGCATGAGCGTTCAGTAACGTGGCGAAAAAATACCCAGCTCCGCAGAGGCTGTCCTCTTTTTTTTTAATTAAAAAAATCTGTTCTTACCAGTTTAATCTCAGGGGCCGGTGTGGTGTATGTAATAGATTTTAGGAACCGGGAGATGGAAAAAGATGCTTGGTCGGTCCTCTTACTTCCAATTTGGGGCACTGCACGTGCAATGTACTGTGCTACCCAATATGAGTGGTATGTTAAGTAGTACTATTCCTATCAGTTTAATCCCTGTTACGTCCCCCATCAAGGGACGTGTATGGAATAGATTTTAGGAACCGGGAGATCGAAAAAGATGCTTGGTTGGTCCCCTTACTTCCAATTTGGGGCACTACGTGTGCGCCGTGCAATGTACTGTGCTACCAGGTATGAGTGGTATGTTAAGTAGTACTATTCCTATCAGTTTAATCCCTGTTACGTCCCCTATCAGGGGCCAGTGTATGGAATAGATTTTAGGAACCGGGAGATGGAAAAAGATGCTTGGTTGGTCCTCTTACTTCCAATTTGGGGCACTGCGCGTGCGCCGTGCAATGTACTGTGCAATCCCAATATGAGTGGTATGTTAAGTAGTACTATTCCTATCAGTTTAATCCCTGTTAAGTCCCCTATCAGGGGACATGTATGGAATAGAGTTTAGACAACCGCAAAGAGTTGTCAATAGTTGACATACTCATGACATAAATTTTATTCCTCTATGCATCAATCTTGGTGTAGTGATGACTGTGCTCGTGCGCACGTTTGGGAGATTGCAGTCGATGGCGGTTTTTCAAAGCCTATGGTCGTGCTGAGGTTGTTAAGTGACCCAGAAAACAATGATTCTGCAGTGTGGGCCCATTGTTGGCCTAGTAGGCTTTAATGATCACCTTAGATGATCACAAAGAAAATTCATGTTTTTTCTATGCAAAATTATCCAGCCGATCGCTTTTGTTCTGTTCACAATGAAGCAACGACCTTATCATCTGGGGTGTGCCAACATTGCCATTGCCAACACACTCATAGAGGTGGTCGCTTCATTGTGATACGCAAGCCCCTTCACCACAACAAGGTAACGATCACGAAGGGGAATTGACACATGTATGTGCCTTTTTTTTTTTTTCTTTTTGTAGCCACAGTGCAGCACCAGAGGCCAGAAAAATTAGGCATGTAGACATGTCTGAAAAACTAGGGATTGTTGCAGCCGCTGCTGTAGCAGCGGCCGGAAAAATTTATGTTTTCCAGGTAGAAAGTGCACTAAAACATTGCGGCTTGAACCCTAGTTGGTGGTGGAGAAGTCACGCAAGTCATCCGGCATGCAGAGATTAAATACAGCAGCGTGTGGACCATTTTATAGCCCAAGGCATCTCATCAGGCCTTTTTTAGTCAAATGCATTCCCCACTGTCAGTCCCTTCGGGATCCATGCCTCATTAATCTTAATAAAGGTGAGGTAATCTAGACTTTTTTGACCTAGGAGACTTCTCTTCTCAGTGACAATACCTCCTGCTGCGCTGAAGGTCCTTTCTGACAGGACACTTGAAGCGGGGCAGGCCAGAAGTTCTATCGCAAATTGGGATAGCTCAGGCCACAGGTCAAGCCTGCACACCCAGTAGTCAAGGGGTTCATCGCTCCTCAGAGTGTCGATATCTGCAGTTAAGGCGAGGTAGTCTGCTACCTGTCGGTCGAGTCGTTCTCTGAGGGTGGACCCCTAAGGGCTCTGGCGATGCGTAGGACTTAAAAAGCTCTGCATGTCCTCCATCAACAACACGTCTGTAAAGCGTCCTGTCCTTGCCGGCGTGGTCGTGGTAGGAGGAGGATTACTTTCACCTCTTACCCTGTTAGATTCCCGTTGTGCTGTGACATCACCCTTATACGCTGTGTAAAGCATACTTTTTAACTTGTTTTGGAACTTCTGCAATTACTTCTGGTAATTCGGTAACATTTCAGGCACTTTCTGCTTATACCGGGGTGTAGTAGCGTGGCCACCCAGTACAGGTCGTTCTCCTTCAGCCTTTTTATACGAGGGTCCCTCAACAGGCATGACAGCATGAAAGACCCCATTTGCACAAGGTTGGATGCCGAGCTACTCATGTCCCGTTCCTCGTCCTCACTGATCTCATTGAAGATCTGTTCTTCCCCCCAGCCACGTACAACACCACAGGTACCAGATAGGTGACAACGAGCACCCTGGGATGCCTGCTGTGGTTGGACTTCCTCCTCCTCAAAGCCACATTCCTCCTCTGACTCCTCTTCCTCAGACTCCTCTTCCAGCGTTGCCGCAGGTCCAGCAAGCGATGCTGATAAGGCTGTTTCTGGTGGTGATGGTGACCACAACTCTTCCTCTTCATGCTCATCTACGGCCTGATCCAGCACTCTTCGCAGGGCACGCTCCAGGAAGAAAACAAATGGGATGATGTCGCTGATGGTGCCTTCGGTGCGACTGACTAGGTTTGTCCCCTCCTCAAAAGGACGCATGAGCCTACAGGCATTGCGCATGAGCGTCCAGTAACGTGGCAAAAAAATACCCAGCTCCGCAGAGGCTGTCCTAGCACCCCGATCATACAAATACTCGTTGACGGATTTTTCTTGTTGGAGCAGGCGGTCGAACATTAGGAGTGTTGAATTCCAACGTGTCGGGCTGTCGCAAATCAAGCGTCTCACTGGCATGTTGTTTTGCCGCTGAATATCTGAAAAGTGCGCCATGGCCGCGTAGGAACGCCTGAAATGGCCACACACCTTCCTGGCCTGCTTGAGGACGTCCTGTAAGCCTGGGTACTTATGCACAAAGCGTTGTACGATCAGATTCAACACATGTGCCATGCACGGCACATGTGTCAACTTGCCCAAATTCAATGCCGCCAACAAATTGCTTCCGTTGTCACACACCACTTTGCCGATCTCCAGTTGGTGCGGAGTCAGCCACTGATCCACCTGTGTGCGTTCAGGGCGGACAGGAGTGATGGTCCGGTGTGACTCTCTGCTTTCAGGCAAGTCAACCCCAAGACGGCATGACACTGTCGTATCCGGGATGTGGAATAGCCCCTGGGGAGCTGGGGGGTGCAGTTGATGTGAAGCAAGACGCAGCAGCAGAAGAGGACTCAGCCGAGGAGGTTAGCGAAGAGGATGGAGTAGGAGGAGTAGAGGAGGTGGCAGAAGGCCTGCATTCAAGTCGTGGCGGTGTCACCAACTCCTCTGCAGAGCCATGCATTCCATGCTTGGCAGCCGTCAGCAGGTTTACCCAATGCGCAGTGTACGTGATATACCTGCCCTGACCGTGCTTTGCAGACCAGGTATCAGTGGTCAGATGGACCCTTGCCCCAACACTGCGTGCCAGACATGCCATGACTTCCTTTTCCACAATGGAGTACAGGTTGGGGATTGCCTTTAGTGAAAAAAAAAAATTCGGCCAGGTACCTTCCACTGCGGTGTCCCAATAGCTACAAATTTTTTGAAGGCCTCAGACTCCACCAGCTTGTATGGTAATAGCTGGCGGGCTAAGAGTTCCGACAAGCCAGCTGTCAGACGCCGTGCAAGGGGGTGACTCTGTGACATTGGCTTCTTACGCTCAAACATTTCCTTGACAGACACCTGACTGTGGGCAGATGAGCAGGAACTGCTGAAGGTAGAGGCGGTGTGGCGGATGGTTGAGAGGGGGCAAGGAGGACAGCAGTGGTTGACGTGGCTGAAGATGCGGGACCAGGAGGAGGATGGTGGCTTTGAGTTTGTGTGCTGCTTGTACTCATCATGTGTTGATCCCATAGGCGTTTGTGATGTGAGATCATGTGCCTTCGCAAAGCAGTTGTACCTATGTGGGTGTTGGACTTCCCTCAGTTTCTTTTGGGACAGGTTGAAAATGGCATCGCTGTTATCACAGGCAGACACACAAAAAAAATGCCACACTGCTGAGCTTTGCAATGACGGCATTCTGGTGGTGGCAACAGCATGCGTTGATTGGCGTGATGTCTGACTGACCCCGGGTGCCGATACATGCTGTCTGACTGTGCCACTAGCTCCTTGCGACGACCTTCCCCTGCTTCCAACTTGTCTCCTCCTCCTCTCTGTCTCCCCATCTGAACTTTCCCCCTGTTCTTCTTCTCTTCGAGCGGGCACCCACGTGACATCCACGGACACATCGTCATCATCAACCGCTTCACTTGTATCTGACAACTCAGCAAAGGAAGCAACAGCGGGTACAACATCATCTTCATCACACCGTACGTTTATGTGTGTAATGCTGCCTGACTGAGACATATCCCTGTTATCTACATCCTCTGGCAATAATGGTTGCGCATCACTTATTTCTTCCAACTGATGTGTAAATAACTCCTCTGACAGATCAAGTGAAGCAGCTGTGGTGCTAGTGTTGGTGGTGGCTGCAGGCGGGCGAGTCGTAACTTGAGAGGTGCCCGAAGCTGAGCTGGAGGAGGATGTACAATGAATATACAATGGCTATTTTCTTAAGCCCCCCTTTCCTGGCTGTGTGTGACAGGGTCCCATTCTTGAGACAGCAGCAGGTGTCAGAGCTAGGAACCTAGACACTGTAACCTGGGGATGTGCCATAAATTTCCAGATAGAATAAGCCCTTTAATAACAGAGGACACAGCACCCTCTAAGCAAATCCTGGAATGTCACCTTCATTATGTTGTAGGGCTGGTAGGACATACGCACGTGCACTAACAGTCCTGGCTGCTATGGCATGGCCACATGAAGATTGCCCAACATGGAAATTTTACTGCAGATTTTGCTGACATTCCACAGTGGATTTTGGTGCGGATTTATCAAAGATCTAACTCTATGCATTGCAAACTGTGAAATATACAATGGAAATCTGTGGCATAAATTAAACCAATCAGATTTCATCTTTTATTTTGGAAAATGAAATGAGGAATCTGGTTGGTTGCTATGGGCAACTAAGCCAGTTCTACTTTACACCAGTTTGATAAATGACCCCCTTAATTCTTTTCTGTGCCAACCATGATTCCTATTCGTTTTGAATGTGTACTCTTTGTGGAAGCTTCCATGCTGATTTTTTTTAGATGAGGTATTGGTCATTTCAAAGACAATGTATAAGAAACTGGTGATACTAATATCTTGTTAATGTGATAGTTTGGTAGATCGCTACTTATTGGCACCAAAAGAAAAGTCCACTGCAATATCTGTAAATTCAGATGTAGCAAATAAACTTGGGGGCATGGATGTGAATATTACACCTCAAATCTGTCATTACACTCCCTAACTTACTATTGTTAGGGCAGCTTTTAAATGCCATAGTGATTAGGGGCCTTTCTAGTGACAAGTACATTGTAGAGTCTACAGTCAGTCAAGAAAGGGTTAATACTTGGGACCACTGTGGCTGACTTCATAGTTAAAGTGCATGAGGTAGGTATCAATAATAAGCCCCTGTAGTAACTATGGTAATTGTGCTGCTGATGTCATAGATGCATAAGTCTTTAACATAAAGAACCCACAGATGAAGGTTCCATAACAGAAGGACAAACGGCCATTTGCAGAGCCATGCTTGATGTGTCTGGAGACCTGGAGCTTCACCATCTGTAGAGAGAGGAAGGGGACGCCCGCCTAGCCAGCCAGATCAGCCCTATCGCCTAGCCAGCCAGATGAGCCCAATCCACCTAGCCAGTCAGATCAGCCCTATCCGCCTAGCCAGCCAAATCATCCAAAATAGCCCTAGCCATCAATGGGTCGACAGATGCTGCAGCCAGATCTCCCTCACATCCAGCGCCAGCTGCTGAAAATTTACGTGTAAGGCCAGGAGTGGTCGAATTTGGCTATCTCTGTAAGAGGCTGGCACAGAGTGTTTAATATTGTGTAACTGCTTACCAATCTGTTTCTTTAACTCTTTAACATGTATGACTATTTGATGTTCTTTCTGTCATATCTTTAATGAATTTCTATCATGTCTCATTGAAAATGTACACCTGATAAAATATCTTGTTCCATTTTGGCATTAACCTTCTAAGCCTAAGGGAAGGGCAACCCTCCAGCCATGGTTCCCTAGAGGTTTCCCCCACAGGGGTTTTTCCTCTCCTGAGTGCGGGGGGTGACTCTTTGTGAGTCGAGGGTGTGCCATGTTCAGTGCCCTATTCATAACGATTGGCCTGAGAATAAATTGGAGGCACTGAATAAAAATACAGTCATTTGATGTTAAATAAATTCTCTCTATTTAACACCCAATTTAAGTGTTTTGTGCACTTCTTTAATAATCTTTGGTTTGAGTGGTATTGCTTGGGAGTGAGCGTCCATTAAATATTGCATAGCGACAAAGCCAGAAGCCCAGGGGTGCGTTTTTAAACCTGTGCAGCAAGAGGATGGAGCAGAGATGACTAGCTTTTCAGAGATGACAAATTTATCAAAAAGGAACTCGTCTCATGATAAAGTTGATGTGCAGCGCCCTGGCTCATAGAAAAGGCACCAGGTGAGGAGAGAGGAGAGGGTAGGAGCGGTGACTGAGGCAGTGAGGGTGGCTGTGGTCCTCAAGGTGCCTGACACTGTGAGCCTGTGGCTTGATTTTCCAGCTAAGTGCATAATGATCAAACCTGGTAGTTGAACGGACATGGCCGCTCATTGTGTCCTGAACACAGTTCCATGGCCCCGGGTACCGACCTCCCATTCTCTTGTTGCGTGGACCTCAGGTACTGGGGGTGTGAAAGGATGCTAGCTCCAACTCAATAGAGGTCAGTCATGCCGAGAGGACTGCTTCATCTTCCTCCCTGGGGCGCTAACTCAAGGGTTCTCTCCAAGAGGACCTCCCATTGGTCTATTAGCTTGTGGCAATCATCTGCAAATCCATACTTGTCCTGTGTAAGGATGCTGACCTACGTTTCATTTTACAAAAGAAAGTTACCTTTATATAAAAAAGAACTGTTACAGAGGGAAACATTTTTTCCCCCCACAGCATTTAAAGGGGTTGTCCCACAGAAAATATTCTACAGTTTTCCAACCAGCACCTGGGTCTGAATATTTTTGTATTTATATGCAATTAAAAATGTGGCATAGCCACAGAGTTTTTCAATAAAATGTATCTGTGTAGCGCCACCTGCTGTTTTTTTTTTCTTATTTCTTTGACCTGCTCACTGAGATGGCCGCACATGCTCAGTTTCATCCTTCAACTGGCTCCTGAGCTGTGATAGAGAAAGCATGCACATGCCCCATTAGCTGCAGCAGAAAAGACACTCCCTTTGAGCTGCCAGCTTGATATAAATCTAGCAGAGCATTAAATGGGGAGATTTCTGGATCCATGTGAGGTACAGGGCTGGTTCTAGCTTTGTTAGAAAGAGGTTGTCATGTACTATATGGTGTGTGATTTAAATTTTTTACATTAGCCATGGGATAACCCTTTTAAGTATAAAACAGGGTCAGTGTCTACCTGCTTCCACCTCAGAGGATCACAAAAATGTGTTTACAGTCACTCCAATAACTGTAGAATGGTAGAACATGTCCTATTCTTGTCCGCTTTGTGGACAAGGATGGGATATTTCTACAGAAGTTAAAAAAATAAATAGTGGCATGCACTTGGCTGGGATCCGGCTTTTGCGGATCCGCCATTTACAAACAATAAAACATTTACGACCATTTACATGAGCCCTAATATGTATATTTACTCATATTCCTATGTAGTCCTACAGCCTGTCAACCTCATGCTGTCAGTAGAGACTTTATCTCTAGACCTACATACATTTCCATGGGATTGAGTGATGTGCTTGTGTTAAGATTGGTGCTTATCTTATTAAACAATACCACAAGGGCCCAGTTGACCCAACATCTGGTATTAGCATAATTGAATTGGATGAAAAAATAGATGTTCCTACCACCACACAGCCTCGCAGATTGAGCAGAGCCGAAAGGCATCCTTTATCAAATACAGAAGGATCAGAACAATATGGGATACAACTCACACAATAAGATTTTTAATCGCAGGTCCGATTCTACCTAACTGGTCAGAAAATTCCATACTGGATGAATAAACTCAACCCGAATTCAAAGTCCTCCAACTGTCCTGAAAATTCTTAGATGACACTTAACCAGTTCTGTTTCAAAATGAAAGTCATAGCTTACTTCAGCGTAAGTGGTCATAGGGGTAAACAGCAGGACACTTTTATTTGGGTTCCTTATGACATAGAGAAATAAACATAAGACACGGTTATCCATTTCAAAATAATTTATTAAAACAAAATCCCTGCAGAGCAAAATTGTGATCCAGGAGAAGGCAAAAACCTGGACACATTTGGCCAGTTTGTGTCACAGGGAAAAAAATCCTTCTTGACCCTGAGAAAAGGCCATCGGTCGGAAGACCCTGGATCAGAGCCATTGATAATTCCACCTGGTCGGGGTCTACTTACCTGTATATCTCACTTACATATTGTGAAGGATGGAAATATATTGAAATATGCCCATATGACCTCCATGTTGGATGTGCACACGGAGACGAAGACTGTTGTGATCTCTGTTGACTCTTGGTTTCTCCATCTGGGACTTGTATCCTGAAAGCTTCTTGCCTTAACTATCAGTCTGGCATCCACTGGCATGCCACGCAGATAGGAAGACTGTTGTAACCATCTCCGTGTGGTTGGTGATTGAACCTGCTTGCTTAGTCGCTGCATCATGAATGTTGGTGATGCTATGACTGCTGTGTTGTTTAATCCATAAAGTCGAGTTCCTATTGAAACACAGAAAAGCATAGTAAATATGTGGTTATAAAACCAACTGTTTCAGATTGAAGACAAATCCTGCGCTGCGGGGTAAAATATCTGCCCATTAACGGCATATCCATATATAAAATGTCACATCCGAAAAGAGCTCGCCTACTTGGCTATTTTCTTAAGCCCCACTAAAGTGAAAGGAGAGAGCAGCACAACGTCGGCCACTTCCCCCTTTCCTGGCTGTGTGTGACAGGGTCCCATTCTTGAGACAGCAGCAGGTGTCAGAGCTAGGAACCTAGACACTGTAACCTGGGGATGTGCCATAAATTTCCAGATAGAACAAGCCCTTTAATAACAGAGGACACAGCACCCTCTAAGCAAATCCTGGAATGTCACCTTCATTATGTTGTAGGGCTGGTAGGACATACGCACGTGCACTAACAGTCCTGGCTGCTATGGCATGGCCACATGGGGAAGATTGCCCAACATGGAAATTTTACTGCAGATTTTGCTGACATTCCACAGTGGATTTTGGTGCGGATTTACCAAAGATCTAACTCTATGCATTGCAAACGGTGAAATATACAATGGAAATCTGTAGCATAAATTAAACCAATCAGATTCCATCTTTTATTTTGGAAAATGAAATTAGGAATCTAGTTGGTTGCTATGGGCAACTAAGCCAGTTCTACTTTAAACCAGTTTGATAAATGACCCCCTTAATTCTTTTCTGTGCCAATCATGATTCTTATTCGATTTGAATGTGTACTCTTTGTGGAAGCTTCCGTGCTGATTTTTTTTAGATGAGGTATTGGTCCTTTTTAAAGACAATGTATAAGAAACTGGTGATACTAATATCTTGTTAATGTGATAGTTTGGTAGATCGCTACTTATTGGCACCAAAAGAAAAGTACACTGCAATATCTGTAAATTCAGATGTAGCAAATGGACTTGAGGGCATGGATGTGAATATTACACCTCAAATCTGTCATTACACTCCCTAACTTACTATTGTTAGGGCAGCTTTTAAATGCCACAGTGATTAGGGGCCTTTCTAGTGACAAGTACATTGTAGAATCTCCAGTCAGTCAAGAAAGAGTTAATACTTGGGACCACTGTGGCTGACTTCATAGTTAAAGTGCATGAGGTAGGTATCAATAATAAGCCCCTGTAGTAACTATGGTAATTGTGCTGCTGATGTCATAGATGCATAAGTCTATAACATAAAGAACCCACAGATGAAGGTTCCATAACAGAAGGACAAACGGCCATTTGCAGAGCCATGCTTGATGTGTCTGGAGACCTGGAGCTGTAGAGAGAGGAAGGGGGACGCCTGCCTAGCCAGCCAGATCAGCCCTATCGCCTAGCCAGCCAGATCAGCCCAATCCACCTAGCCAGTCAGATCAGCCCTATCCGCCTAGCCAGCCAAATCATCCAAAATAGCCCTAGCCATCAATGGGTCGACAGATGCTGCAGCCAGATCTCCCTCACATCCAGCGCCAGCTGCTGAAAATTTACGTGGAAGGCCAGGAGTTGTCGAATTTGGCTATCTCCGTAAGAGGCTGGCACAGAGTGTTTAATATTGTGTAACTGCTTACCAATCTGTTTCTTTAACTCTTTAACATGTATGACTATTTGATGTCCTTTCTGTCATATCTTTAATGAATTTCTATCATGTCTCATTGAAAATGTACACCTTCTGCTAAAATATCTTGTTCCATTTTGGCATTAACCTTCTAAGCCCAAGGGAAGGGCAACCCTCCAGCCATGGTTCCCTAGAGGTTTCCCCCACAGGGGGTTTTCCTCTCCTGAGTGCGGGGGGTGACTCTTTGTGAGTCGGGGGTGTGCCATGTTCAGTGCCCTATTCATAGCGATTGGCCTGAGAATAAATTGGAGGCACTGAATAAAAATACAGTCATTTGATGTTAAATAAATTCTCTCTATTTAACACCCAATTTAAGTGTTTTGTGCACTTCTTTAATAATCTTTGGTTTGGGTGGTATTGCTTGGGAGTGAGCGTCCATTAAATATTGCATAGCGACAAAGCCAGAAGCCCAGGGGTGCGTTTTAAAACCTGTGCAGCAAGAGGATGGAGCAGAGATGACAAGCTTTTCAGCGATGACAAATTTATCAAAAAGGAACTCGTCTCATGATAAAGTTGATGTGCAGCGCCCTGGCTCATAGAAAAGGCACCAGGTGAGGAGAGAGGAGAGGGTAGGAGCGGTGACTGAGGCAGTGAGGGTGGCTGTGGTCCTCAAGGTGCCTGACACTGTGAGCCTGTGGCTTGATTTTCCAGCTAAGTGCATAATGATCAAACCTGGTAGTTGAACGGACATGGCCGCTCATTGTGTCCTGAACACAGTTCCATGGCCCCGGGTACCGACCTCCCATTCTCTTGTTGCGTGGACCTCAGGTACTGGGGGTGTGAAAGGATGCTATAGAGGTCAGTCATGCCGAGAGGACTGCTTCATCTTCCTCCCTGGGGCGCTACCTCAAGGGTTCTCTCCAAGAGGACCTCCCATTGGTCTATTAGCTTGTGGCAATCATCTGCAAATCCATACTTGTCCTGTGTAAGGATGCTACCTACGTTTCATTTTACAAAAGAAAGTTACCTTTATATAAAAAAGAGCTGTTACAGAGGGAAACATTTTTTTCCCCCACAGCATTTAAAGGGGTTGTCCCACAGAAAATATTCTACAGTTTTCCAACCAGCACCTGGGTCTGAATATTTTTGTATTTATATGCAATTAAAAATGTGGCATAGCTGATCTGGCTTTTGCAAGTCGGGATTTGTGCGGTCGCGTCATGAGAATGAAGTATGAACCTCATGGAATCTCGGATCACTCCCCAGTTCTGATTGTGTTTGCGGAGGCCCCAACTTCAGGAAGAACCTTTAAATTGAACCCGCACTGGTTTGATGTGATAGGGGAGCAATCCCGATTAGATCAGGATATTCAGGAATTTTGGGGCTTCAATGTAGGTTCAACACATATTCATTGCGTGTAGGACGCTTTGAAGGCCCATATAAGGGGCTTATATTTCAATAAAATTAATAGGTTTAGAATGGAAGTACGGCGCAGGGAACAACAACTGACAGACTCAATAAGGAGTTTACGCGCCGCATTAATTGACTGCCACACGGAGCCATACATCAATCAGTTAAAGGAGGCTAATTTACAGCTTAAGACGCTTCTCTATAAAAAAGCACAACACAAGCTCTTATTCCAAGGCCAGAATCGTTTTTGCGAATCTGGTAAAACGGGCAGGTTTTTGGCTCGTTTGGTGGCGAACCAGAGAGAGGCTACCAGTATAAGAGAAATTAGGAATTCACAAGGAACTGGGGTGAGATCCGCAGAGGAGATTAGGGAGGAATTTGTGAAATATTATTCTACCCTCTATAAATCTGAGTCTATGCTTAGTCGTACTGACATGGATCAATATCTTCAACAATTAGAGCTCCCCCAGTTATCTGTCCAAGACAGAGAGATGTTGGACTCCCCCATTCTTTTGGAGGAACTCCAAGCGACTCTTCCCTCCCTAAAATATAATTCATCTCCCGGCCCAGACGGACTGCCGTTTGAATTGTATAGGTACCATGCCAAATCACTCTTGCCGATCCTACTTCTAGTTTTGAATGAATCCTGTGCATCTGGCTCTTTACCCCCATCATTTAGAGAGGCAGTGATTATCCTGGTCTTAAAAAAGGAGAAGGATCCATGCGATATGGGGTCATATAGACCTATATCGCTCCTAAATACGGACTATAAGATGTTTGCAAAAATTTTGGCTAATCGCCTGAAGAGGGTTATAGCTTGTCTGGTACACCCCAATCAGACGGGCTTTATCCCGGGACGCCAAATACAGATGAGTCTATATAGGGTCTATCTGAATTTGTCTCTTGGGGGCAGTATAGACCACTCCATCCTGTCTTTAGACGTCGCAAAGGCGTTTGACAGGATGGAGTGGCCTTTTTTGTGGGCTACGATGTCTCATTTTGGCCTTGGGAATCTATTTTTGGAAATGACCCAAATGCTATATGAACAGCCGGTTGCATGTATCAATATCAACGGTATTAGTTCTTAACAGGGGAAGCCCTGTTATGATGCGAATAGGGATGAGACAGGGTTGTCCCCTGTCCCCTCTCCCCTTCGCTTTTTTTATTGAACCGTTGGCTTGTCGGATCCGCTTAGATAATTGTATAGATGGCTTCGGGTGGCGGGAGTGAGTGATAAAATAAGCCTATATGCTGATGATGTGATTCTGTTCCTGGATCAGGGTTGGAAAATTCTCCCGTATGTGATAGAAGTAATAGAAGACTATGGTAAACTATCAGGCTATATGATCAACTGGACAAAGTCATCGCTCCTCCCGCTGAACCGGAAAGCTGTAGATGAAGGGAAGCGAGTCCGTGTTTTGGTCCCTAACGATACCTTGGATTATTTGGGGGTTAAGATTGGGGTTCCTATAAATAGGTTTTACGAGCTTAACCACCTCAGCCCCTATAGCTTAAACACCCTGAAAGACCAGGTGTCACGGCTGTATGTGAGCAACAAGAGTATACACAGTAAAAAGAGCTACTGACCGGACCCAAACTAGGGAGGATAAAGGGTGACCCCTGTCAGACCCTCAAAGCTCTCCCTATGCTGCTAAAGCACATGCCCGGATCCTAATGGCGGAACGAGGCATGCCCGCGTACCTAAGACCGATGACCACTGTAACCCCTACAATAGTGGAAGGGGCACGGCCACCGGTGCCCTGCTCAGTATATGGAGGGAACCGTGGCCACCTCAGATCCAGTCAGAAAATCACCAGGTACACAACAATGTCTGCACACTTAGCTGAAGGAGCTGCAGCCGCAGAGAAGACGGATCCAAGGACAGCTGGCAATATCCGGAGTGCTTGCTGCAGCAGAACACAGGTCAAGGGAACTGATAGATACAAGTGAAGATACTCAAGCAAGAGCTACAACTGAAATGAGAAATATAATCGACGCCCTACAATAGGAGGAGGGGTGATTTAAAGGCAGGGAAATCAAACGCAGGAGGAACAGCTGGGAGGAAGGAAACAGAAAGTAAAGACTTCATCACAGGGGCGGAGAAACAGAGCAGTGAGAACTCCTAGAAGCTCAGTAGTGACATCATCACAGGGGTGGAGAAACAGAGCTGTGAGAACGTCTCAAAGCTCTGGTAGTGACAGTACCCCCCCCTCTACGGGTGGACTCCGGACTCCCAGGACCCACCTTCTCAGAATGAGCCCTATGAAATGCCCTGATGAGGCGAGTGGCTTTAATGTCCGACAACGGAACCCACATCCTCTCCTCAGGACCATAACCCTTCCAATGAACGAGGTACTGAAGAGAACCGCGGACAATGCGAGAGTCCACAATTCTGGAAACCTCAAACTCCAGATTGCCATCAACCAAAATCGGAGGAGGAGGCAAAGAGGAGGGTACCGTGGGCTGGACATATGGTTTTAAGAGAGATCTGTGAAATACATTATGTATCTTCCAAACCCGTGGAAGAATTTCACAGAACTACCACCATTCTAAAATATAACCTTTATTGTTATTATATAAAAGTAATTACACCCTTTTATAAATACAAAAAATGAACAAATAACAAAAATGAATATGGAATAAGACGATTATAGGTCTGGTAGTAAATTCCCACTAAGGTTATATGGTAAGGGTTGGAGTGGGTAAATGAGGACCT
Source organism: Bufo bufo (assembly GCF_905171765.1). NCBI lineage: Eukaryota > Metazoa > Chordata > Amphibia > Anura > Bufonidae > Bufo > Bufo bufo. The sequence goes on from NC_053394.1 coordinate 213,368,384, forward strand.
GTTGGGATAAATATCCCTAGTTCTGGCCCTGATGTAGGATTCCCTACCTGAATACGGAATAGCCGCCCTGATAAGGGCGATCCCGTTTCTCGTGCCTCCTGATGACCCTGTAAGGACCCTAATAGGGGAGGAGAGAGACTACCCTAATTAATTAATGACCTATACTAAGATACAGAAAAAAAGAAAAAAAAAAAAAAGAAAAAAATAACAATTTAGAACAATATAAGTACCCAACAATAGTGAAGGTGAATATCCAGGTGAATATCAAAAAAGAAAAAGTGGAGAAATGAAGATGTTCAAAAGCGTCCCTACGCGTTTCGCCTGGTTGTCGTCAGGCTCATGAGGGGACAAGATTGATCATGGAAAAACCCGACACCCGAGTACCTAATGTACTATTATATACACTTTAGTTCATTTATTTTTGATAATTAATTTTGATATTTAATAGAATCATAATAGAAAACCACTGGCTCAAATAAGTATAAATATAAATACTCTATCAGCCTAATAGCTGGTTAGTTAGTCCGACAAAAGTCGATATCATGTCAGTTATGGACTTGAGAGATAGGGTCAAAGTATATATAATCCATCCGGAGATGACTCCTATATATCACAATCCAATTTATATACACATATGTATATCCCACATGGAGTATTGTAGTAGGTTGGTAGTCAAGGACCAAAAAATTGTAAGGCCTAAGGAGTGGTATAAGAATGTGACTATCAACCATAGTATGAAAATCAACAGTATGTCACTAATTCAAATAATCAGTCTAAGTCTATATACCAGATCAGACATAGAGTGTCAACATATAATGCGACATTGGGAGCAGTTAGTACAGTCATAATGCAAAACTGTCAATATGTGGCGCAACAATAGTGGCAGTCAGATAATACTGTCATATGGCAGAACTGTCAACATATTATACAATAAAGGTAGCAGTTAGATGATGCTATAATGATAGGCGGTACTTGCGTTCCCCAAGGACACATAATGGGCCGTTGATGATATTCATAGGTTGAGAGGCCAGTGTCTGTTGGTGCATCCTGATAGCATGCTGGCGTCCGGTCAATAGGATAGCAGTGTGCTGCCAGCGTTGTTACCTTTAAATAATGCTACCGGATCTCTGATAGGATCAAAAGTTCATCACGTCTGACGTCTGAGGTCAGACGTACACCACGTGATCGGGTCAGAGGCGTAGCCGCAACATGTGACCAGATGAGGTCACAAATCCAGGGGCGTGAGTTAGAAGGAGATAAGGACCGCAGTACGGTAGTCAAAAAATCAACACAGACACGTGACTGAAGTGCCGGTCACGTGACTTAGTGATGTCACACTATCGGACATCTGACTAGGTGGAGCTATAGGTCCGGAGCGTGGAGATAAGGATGACGTGTAGGTGCCGCTGCTCACATATGACAACAAAGGCCGGTCAGGTGACTATCAGTCGGAATCAAGAATAGATAAATGGGGAGAAAAGACATGAAACTGTAAATAACCAATTATTATTGCCAAGGGGAGAAGAATAAACTTCCCAGGATGAATATGAAGAAGTAAGGGGGGGATATACTGTGACGACATGAGGGATATCAAAATGAGTCAGATACATCAGTAGATAGTGTATACCCTATTTGATAAATTACCAGTGGGTGGTTAGATTTAATAAGGGTGTGACTAACTGATATATATAAATGAGGATCAAAAATTAGGGCGGTTAACTACCCAGTCAACATATGTTGTACTATATACATGATAGGTTGATCCTGTAAGATAAAAGGCCTCAAATAAAGCACGCATAATCTATATTTTCATTTAGTCCTGCTGGTGTGACCGTATTTAATCTAAAGATCCATCTAGATTCTTTCTGTTTTAATAATTTATCTAAGTCACCACCTCGCTTTGACATTTTCAAAACCTCGATCATGAAGAAGTGGATGCTTTTACTGGACCCTGCATGATTTATCCATACATGTCTGGATATTGGTTTATCTCGTTTATTGCGAATATCCCCGATGTGTTCGAGGATACGTTTTTTGAAACTTCTTTTGGTTTTCCCGACATACATGAGCCCACAGTCACATTCGGCCATATAGACAATCCCAGAGGTGTTACAATTGGCAAAGCTGCGGGCATAAAAGGTCCGATCTGCCCGGCTATTCATGAATGTTTTGCCTGGGGCTATGAATGTGCAAGCTTTACATTTACCGCACTTGAAAGTGCCCACCTGTCTGTTCGACAACCATGTATTCTTTTCTGGGGACTCGAAGTGACTATGGACCAATGTATCGCCTATATTACGTCCACGTCTATAAGTGATCGCCGGATATTCTGGTAAGACCTGCGTTAGGTCGGGATCCGTCTTAAGAAGGGACCAATAGCGATTTAAGATGTCTCGGATCTGTCTGGATTCTGAGTCGAAGGTGCCGACGATTCTAATTGGATCTTGGAAATTTATTTTCTTAGGTTGCGGTTGGAGTAAGGTAGTACGATTTTTAGAGGTGGCCCAGTCCCATGCTTTCACCTCAGAAATACATCACAATACCATCAATTTTTTGGATGTATGCCTGACCAGGGATGAACATAATCACATTAAGACGACTCTGTTCAGGAAAAAGACTTCTACCAACAGTCTGTTACGTTGGGATAGTTTCCACCCTATCCCCCTCAAAAGAGGCATCCCCAAAGGCCAGTTTCTAAGAGTTCGGAGGAACTGTTCTGACGACCATAGCTTCACACATGAAGCATCTAAACTTTTTGATAGGTTCAAACAAAGGGGTTACCCAGATCCATGCCTTTTCCAAGCATGGGACTGGGCCACCTCTAAAAATCGTACTACCTTACTCCAACCGCAACCTAAGAAAATAAATTTCCAAGATCCAATTAGAATCGTCGGCACCTTCGACTCAGAATCCAGACAGATCCGAGACATCTTAAATCGCTATTGGTCCCTTCTTAAGACGGATCCCGACCTAACGCAGGTCTTACCAGAATATCCGGCGATCACTTATAGACGTGGACGTAATATAGGCGATACATTGGTCCATAGTCACTTCGAGTCCCCAGAAAAGAATACATGGTTGTCGAACAGACAGGTGGGCACTTTCAAGTGCGGTAAATGTAAAGCTTGCACATTCATAGCCCCAGGCAAAACATTCATGAATAGCCGGGCAGATCGGACCTTTTATGCCCGCAGCTTTGCCAATTGTAACACCTCTGGGATTGTCTATATGGCCGAATGTGACTGTGGGCTCATGTATGTCGGGAAAACCAAAAGAAGTTTCAAAAAACGTATCCTCGAACACATCGGGGATATTCGCAATAAACGAGATAAACCAATATCCAGACATGTATGGATAAATCATGCAGGGTCCAGTAAAAGCATCCACTTCTTCATGATCGAGGTTTTGAAAATGTCAAAGCGAGGTGGTGACTTAGATAAATTATTAAAACAGAAAGAATCTAGATGGATCTTTAGATTAAATACGGTCACACCAGCAGGACTAAATGAAAATATAGATTATGCGTGCTTTATTTGAGGCCTTTTATCTTACAGGATCAACCTATCATGTATATAGTACAACATATGTTGACTGGGTAGTTAACCGCCCTAATTTTTGATCCTCATTTATATATATCAGTTAGTCACACCCTTATTAAATCTAACCACCCACTGGTAATTTATCAAATAGGGTATACACTATCTACTGATGTATCTGACTCATTTTGATATCCCTCATGTCGTCACAGTATATCCCCCCCTTACTTCTTCATATTCATCCTGGGAAGTTTATTCTTCTCCCCTTGGCAATAATAATTGGTTATTTACAGTTTCATGTCTTTTCTCCCCATTTATCTATTCTTGATTCCGACTGATAGTCACCTGACCGGCCTTTGTTGTCATATGTGAGCAGCGGCACCTACACGTCATCCTTATCTCCACGCTCCGGACCTATAGCTCCACCTAGTCAGATGTCCGATAGTGTGACATCACTAAGTCACGTGACCGGCACTTCAGTCACGTGTCTGTGTTGATTTTTTGACTACCGTACTGCGGTCCTTATCTCCTTCTAACTCACGCCCCTGGATTTGTGACCTCATCTGGTCACATGTTGCGGCTACGCCTCTGACCCGATCACGTGGTGTACGTCTGACCTCAGACGTCAGACGTGATGAACTTTTGATCCTATCAGAGATCCGGTAGCATTATTTAAAGGTAACAACGCTGGCAGCACACTGCTATCCTATTGACCGGACGCCAGCATGCTATCAGGATGCACCAACAGACACTGGCCTCTCAACCTATGAATATCATCAACGGCCCATTATGTGTCCTTGGGGAACGCAAGTACCGCCTATCATTATAGCATCATCTAACTGCTACCTTTATTGTATAATATGTTGACAGTTCTGCCATATGACAGTATTATCTGACTGCCACTATTGTTGCGCCACATATTGACAGTTTTGCATTATGACTGTACTAACTGCTCCCAATGTCGCATTATATGTTGACACTCTATGTCTGATCTGGTATATAGACTTAGACTGATTATTTGAATTAGTGACATACTGTTGATTTTCATACTATGGTTGATAGTCACATTCTTATACCACTCCTTAGGCCTTACAATTTTTTGGTCCTTGACTACCAACCTACTACAATACTCCATGTGGGATATACATATGTGTATATAAATTGGATTGTGATATATAGGAGTCATCTCCGGATGGATTATATATACTTTGACCCTATCTCTCAAGTCCATAACTGACATGATATCGACTTTTGTCGGACTAACTAACCAGCTATTAGGCTGATAGAGTATTTATATTTATACTTATTTGAGCCAGTGGTTTTCTATTATGATTCTATTAAATATCAAAATTAATTATCAAAAATAAATGAACTAAAGTGTATATAATAGTACATTAGGTACTCGGGTGTCGGGTTTTTCCATGATCAATCTTGTCCCCTGATGAGCCTGACGACAACCAGGCGAAACGCGTAGGGACGCTTTTGAACATCTTCATTTCTCCACTTTTTCTTTTTTGATATTCACCTGGATATTCACCTTCACTATTGTTGGGTACTTATATTGTTCTAAATTGTTATTTTTTTCTTTTTTTTTTTTTTCTGTATCTTAGTATAGGTCATTAATTAATTAGGGTAGTCTCTCTCCTCCCCTATTAGGGTCCTTACAGGGTCATCAGGAGGCACGAGAAACGGGATCGCCCTTATCAGGGCGGCTATTCCGTATTCAGGTAGGGAATCCTACATCAGGGCCAGAACTAGGGATATTTATCCCAACAGGTCCTCATTTACCCACTCCAACCCTTACCATATAACCTTAGTGGGAATTTACTACCAGACCTATAATCGTCTTATTCCATATTCATTTTTGTTATTTGTTCATTTTTTGTATTTATAAAAGGGTGTAATTACTTTTATATAATAACAATAAAGGTTATATTTTAGAATGGTGGTAGTTCTGTGAAATTGTTTATATATATACCTCCTCATTCTGTTAACAGATTCCCCTGAACAGGATTGTGTTCAAACTGTGATTAATTTTGTCTTGTTTCGAATTTCATAACTATATGAATCAAATATCCATCACAATATCTATGTGATGGCCGGCTTTTTAAGCACGCAGACTAATGAAGATAGGTGGCTAACAGAAGCCAGTGAGATTTTTTCCGACAAAGAGTTAGTTCTATCTAATATAACCACTCCCTCAATTAAAACTATTTTTAAAGACCTGTATGACATCCATAAGGAATATATCAAAACGTGGTGGGAGATTCAATCCCTAAATAATTATATAAAAAATTCAATTGTCCCTAGTGGCCTCAGAATATATATTCGCCCAGCACCACGGATCAGTAGTCCAGAACTACTGGCGAAATGGGAAATTGAAGCCACTGCAAGTTCAATTAGATTTATGGGCTTGCTGCTCGAGCAAGAAAAGACTAATATTGAACAGCTTGAAAAGAAAAAATTGACCTTAACAGAGACAGCATTAAAGTTTAGAGACCACACTGACTTTGCCAATAAAGAACTTGAATTACAAAATAATATAGAAAAATATAGATCAATTCTTGTTGAAAGGAAACACAGACAGTTTTCAAAGGATTTAACTGAGTTTAAAAACAACACGGCCTACATTACCAAAGGAGTGGCAAAAAGGGGCTCAATTACTGATACATCAGCATCCGAATTAGAAAGCTCAGACCCCGAATCATCCACCTATCATCCACAATACCCCAATCAAAGATCTAATTGGAGGGGAAGAGGACGATACAGAGGACGCAATAGGTATTCGGCCCCAAGACCCAATTGGCGTAACGAACAATATTCGAGTGGTTACGTACCTAGACCATGGGGTCAACAAAACAGGGGTGGTTTGGCAGATGGGGCGAGACTCAATCAGGAACAATCCGAACAGATATGTTATACATCTGGGTCATCATCCTCATCAGCCACTCCAACTCCAAATATTCAAACTATAACCACAACTCCTGCGGCTTTTTTAGGCCCACCACCACCCAACATTTATGCGTTGAGAGACCGCCAATTAACGCAATCTCAAACCAACAAAAAATAGATAAATCATGTACAGAGAATACTTTAATCATTAATCTATCAGGGAAAATTCTGTCAGAAGATGAGATATCCGTACTAAGAAAGGGACTTACATATGTACCAACAACTAGATTTGATTGTTTCGAGTGGATTAAGGACATACAATTATTTACCAGAAAATTACGCTGGCATAAAATCTTTGTAACTTCTGACCTTAAAAGATGCCAGGAACTAGGCCTAGAAATGGGGGACTTAGAGGGCATGGATACCCTTATGCATCTTTTAGAAGAAAATGAACGACCAAGAGGTCAGGGTCCTTTTACGACCTTAAAAAATAAAAGTGTAAAAATGCCGCCAAAAACTTTGAATGATGCCAACATTGACATCTTTCTTAAATCAGTAACACGGGATTTGGAAAAAATAAGATACACCACTCCCGGAAAAAACTATACCCGGGCTGAAATAACGGCATTAAAAAATCTCAATACAAATAAGGACATCATCATCAAGCCCTCTGATAAAGGGGGAAACATCGTCGTCCTCTCGGTACAACAATATAAAGATATGTGTCACTCTCTAGTCTCTGATAAAAACAGCTATGTGGTCTTAAAGGGGGATCCGACTGAGAGATTTCAAACTGAACTTTCTCAGATCCTTAAAGAGGGCCTAGAAAATAAATGTATAGATCGAAAAGAATACGACTATCTGCTAACCGCGACACCAAAAATAGCGACACTATATGGACTCCCAAAAATACATAAAGGGACATCTCCCCTAAAGGGACGCCCCATAGTATCGGGGATAGAGGGCCTTACGCATCATTCTGGTATCTATATCGATAAAATTCTACGCCCCTTTGTCTCTACACTCCCTTCATACCTACGGGATACAACAGACTTACTACGAAGAGTTGAGGGAGTCAATATAGAGCCTGACAGTTGGTTCGCATCAATCGATGTAGAAGCCCTCTATACTTCCATCCCCCACAACAAGGGCTTATCAGCGGTAAAATATTATCTGGACTCAAGATCAATGGATCTATATCAACACAATCAGTTCACCCTTCAACTCCTTAATTTTGTATTGACGCACAACTATTTTATTTTTGAGGACCGCTTCTACCACCAGCTCAGGGGCACTGCGATGGGTAGCCCTTGTGCACCCACCTACGCTAATCTGCTCCTGGGCTGGTGGGAGGACACGGTCGTCTTTTCTGAATCTATGTCATCTTGGACCAAATTTATCACACTATGGTCCAGATACATAGATGATATTCTATTACTTTGGTCAGGTACAGCTAATCAATTTGAACAATTTATGCATGTCCTGAATTTGAATCATATCGGACTTTTTTTCACCTCAGAAATACATCACAATACCATCAATTTTTTGGATGTATGCCTGACCAGGGATGAACATAATCACATTAAGACGACTCTGTTCAGGAAAAAGACTTCTACCAACAGTCTGTTACGTTGGGATAGTTTCCACCCTATCCCCCTCAAAAGAGGCATCCCCAAAGGCCAGTTTCTAAGAGTTCGGAGGAACTGTTCTGACGACCATAGCTTCACACATGAAGCATCTAAACTTTTTGATAGGTTCAAACAAAGGGGTTCACCCAGATCCATGCCTTTTCCAAGCATGGGACTGGGCCACCTCTAAAAATCGTACTACCTTACTCCAACCGCAACCTAAGAAAATAAATTTCCAAGATCCAATTAGAATCGTCGGCACCTTCGACTCAGAATCCAGACAGATCCGAGACATCTTAAATCGCTATTGGTCCCTTCTTAAGACGGATCCCGACCTAATGCAGGTCTTACCAGAATATCCGGCGATCACTTATAGACGTGGACGTAATATAGGCGATACATTGGTCCATAGTCACTTCGAGTCCCCAGAAAAGAATACATGGTTGTCGAACAGACAGGTGGGCACTTTCAAGTGCGGTAAATGTAAAGCTTGCACATTCATAGCCCCAGGCAAAACATTCATGAATAGCCGGGCAGATCGGACCTTTTATGCCCGCAGCTTTGCCAATTGTAACACCTCTGGGATTGTCTATATGGCCGAATGTGACTGTGGGCTCATGTATGTCGGGAAAACCAAAAGAAGTTTCAAAAAACGTATCCTCGAACACATCGGGGATATTCGCAATAAACGAGATAAACCAATATCCAGACATGTATGGATAAATCATGCAGGGTCCAGTAAAAGCATCCACTTCTTCATGATCGAGGTTTTGAAAATGTCAAAGCGAGGTGGTGACTTAGATAAATTATTAAAACAGAAAGAATCTAGATGGATCTTTAGATTAAATACGGTCACACCAGCAGGACTAAATGAAAATATAGATTATGCGTGCTTTATTTGAGGCCTTTTATCTTACAGGATCAACCTATCATGTATATAGTACAACATATGTTGACTGGGTAGTTAACCGCCCTAATTTTTGATCCTCATTTATATATATCAGTTAGTCACACCCTTATTAAATCTAACCACCCACTGGTAATTTATCAAATAGGGTATACACTATCTACTGATGTATCTGACTCATTTTGATATCCCTCATGTCGTCACAGTATATCCCCCCCTTACTTCTTCATATTCATCCTGGGAAGTTTATTCTTCTCCCCTTGGCAATAATAATTGGTTATTTACAGTTTCATGTCTTTTCTCCCCATTTATCTATTCTTGATTCCGACTGATAGTCACCTGACCGGCCTTTGTTGTCATATGTGAGCAGCGGCACCTACACGTCATCCTTATCTCCACGCTCCGGACCTATAGCTCCACCTAGTCAGATGTCCGATAGTGTGACATCACTAAGTCACGTGACCGGCACTTCAGTCACGTGTCTGTGTTGATTTTTTGACTACCGTACTGCGGTCCTTATCTCCTTCTAACTCACGCCCCTGGATTTGTGACCTCATCTGGTCACATGTTGCGGCTACGCCTCTGACCCGATCACGTGGTGTACGTCTGACCTCAGACGTCAGACGTGATGAACTTTTGATCCTATCAGAGATCCGGTAGCATTATTTAAAGGTAACAACGCTGGCAGCACACTGCTATCCTATTGACCGGACGCCAGCATGCTATCAGGATGCACCAACAGACACTGGCCTCTCAACCTATGAATATCATCAACGGCCCATTATGTGTCCTTGGGGAACGCAAGTACCGCCTATCATTATAGCATCATCTAACTGCTACCTTTATTGTATAATATGTTGACAGTTCTGCCATATGACAGTATTATCTGACTGCCACTATTGTTGCGCCACATATTGACAGTTTTGCATTATGACTGTACTAACTGCTCCCAATGTCGCATTATATGTTGACACTCTATGTCTGATCTGGTATATAGACTTAGACTGATTATTTGAATTAGTGACATACTGTTGATTTTCATACTATGGTTGATAGTCACATTCTTATACCACTCCTTAGGCCTTACAATTTTTTGGTCCTTGACTACCAACCTACTACAATACTCCATGTGGGATATACATATGTGTATATAAATTGGATTGTGATATATAGGAGTCATCTCCGGATGGATTATATATACTTTGACCCTATCTCTCAAGTCCATAACTGACATGATATCGACTTTTGTCGGACTAACTAACCAGCTATTAGGCTGATAGAGTATTTATATTTATACTTATTTGAGCCAGTGGTTTTCTATTATGATTCTATTAAATATCAAAATTAATTATCAAAAATAAATGAACTAAAGTGTATATAATAGTACATTAGGTACTCGGGTGTCGGGTTTTTCCATGATCAATCTTGTCCCCTGATGAGCCTGACGACAACCAGGCGAAACGCGTAGGGACGCTTTTGAACATCTTCATTTCTCCACTTTTTCTTTTTTGATATTCACCTGGATATTCACCTTCACTATTGTTGGGTACTTATATTGTTCTAAATTGTTATTTTTTTTTTTTTTTTTTTTTTTTCTGTATCTTAGTATAGGTCATTAATTAATTAGGGTAGTCTCTCTCCTCCCCTATTAGGGTCCTTACAGGGTCATCAGGAGGCACGAGAAACGGGATCGCCCTTATCAGGGCGGCTATTCCGTATTCAGGTAGGGAATCCTACATCAGGGCCAGAACTAGGGATATTTATCCCAACAGGTCCTCATTTACCCACTCCAACCCTTACCATATAACCTTAGTGGGAATTTACTACCAGACCTATAATCGTCTTATTCCATATTCATTTTTGTTATTTGTTCATTTTTTGTATTTATAAAAGGGTGTAATTACTTTTATATAATAACAATAAAGGTTATATTTTAGAATGGTGGTAGTTCTGTGAAATTGTTTATATATATACCTCCTCATTCTGTTAACAGATTCCCCTGAACAGGATTGTGTTCAAACTGTGATTAAACCCGTGGAAGATCAAGACGGAAGGCAACAGGATTGATGACTGACAAGATTTTATAAGGCCCAATAAACTTGGGACCCAATTTCCAGGAGGGAACCTTCAGTTTAATATTTCTTGTAGACAACCACACCAGATCACCCACATTCAGGTCCGGACCAGGCACACGTCTCTTATCAGCCACACGCTTATACTTCTCACTCATCTTTCTAAGATTACTCTGAATCTTTTGCCAAATGGTAGACAAAGACGAGGAAAATCTCTCCTCCTCAGGTAAACCAGAAAGAGCCCCTCCCGAGAATGTCCCAAACTGCGGATGGAACCCATATGCACCAAAGAATGGTGACTTATCAGAAGATTCCTGACGACGGTTGTTCAGAGCAAACTCAGCAAGAGGGAGAAATGAACACCAATCCTCCTGGTTCTCTGCCACAAAACAGCGCAAATATGTCTCCAGATTCTGATTGAGGCGCTCAGTCTGACCATTCGACTGCGGGTGAAAAGCAGAAGAGAAGGACAGCCGAACCCCCAGGTGAGAACAGAAAGCCTTCCAGAACCTGGACACAAACTGCGTGCCTCTATCGGAAACAATATCAGAGGGAATGCCGTGCAATTTAACAATATGGTCGACAAAAGCTTGCGCCAACGTTTTAGCATTGGGTAAACCAGGGAAAGGTACGAAATGAGCCATCTTGCTAAAACGGTCCACCACCACCAGGATCACCGACTTCCCCGAGGAACGAGGAAGATCCGTGATAAAGTCCATGGACAGGTGTGTCCAAGGACGGGAAGGTATGGGTAACGGGAGAAGGGAACCTGAAGGCCGTGAACGAGGGACCTTAGCGCGAGCGCACGTCTCACAAGCAGCCACAAAACCCTCCACCGACTTACGAAGAGCCGGCCACCAAAATCTCCGAGCAATGAGATCTACCGTGGCTCTACTCCCGGGGTGACCAGCAAGAACAGTATCATGATGCTCCTTGAAGAGTTTGTGACGTAGCTCAGGAGGCACGAACAACTTCCCAGAAGGACAACGGGCAGGTGCCTCAGTCTGGGCAGCCTGGACCTCGGCCTCCAAATCGGAATATAGAGCAGAAACAACTACCCCCTCCGCCAAAATGGGACCCGGGTCCTCGGAGTTTCCTCCTCCCGGAAAACAGCAAGAGAGAGCATCAGCCTTCACATTTTTGATCCCAGGTCGGAATGTAACGACAAAATTGAATCTGGAGAAGAACAGAGACCATCTGGCCTGTCTCGGATTCATACGCCTGGCCGACTCCAAGTATGCCAGATTCTTATGGTCGGTAAAAACGGTGATAGGGTGCCTGGCCCCCTCCAACCAATGGCGCCATTCCTCGAAAGCCAACTTGATGGCCAACAACTCCCTATCTCCCACATCATAGTTTCTCTCTGCCGGGGAGAGTTTTTTAGAGAAAAAGGCACAGGGTCGCCATTTGGCAGAAGAAGGGCCCTGGGACAAAACTGCACCCACACCCACCTCGGAAGCATCACCTCAACAATAAAAGGTAAGGAAACATCGGGATGCACCAAGACGGGAGCAGACGCAAAACTCTCTTTAATCTTAGAAAAGGCTGCAAGCGCCTCCTCCGACCAAGAGGAAAAATCCGCCCCCTTTTTTGTCATGTCAATAAGGGGTTTGACAACAGAGGAATAATTCAAAATGAACTTTCTGTAATAGTTCGCAAAACCCAGAAAGCGCATCAATGCCTTCTGATTCTCAGGAAGCTCCCACTCAAGTACAGCACGGACCTTCTCCGGATCCATGCGAAAACCAGAAGCAGAGAGGAGAAAACCCAGAAATTGAATCTCCGATACCATAAAAAGACATTTCTCCAGCTTGGCGTACAATTTATTTTCCCACAGAATCTGCAGAACCTGAAAAAGATGATCCTGATGGGTCTGAACATCAGGGGAAAAAATCAAAATATCATCAAGATACACCAATACAAATTTCCCCATTAAATGGTAGAAAATACTATTAACAAAATGCTGAAAGACGGCCGGAGCATTCATCAGGCCGAAAGGCATAACGAGATTCTCGAAATGCCCGTTAGGGGTATTAAAGGCCGTTTTCCATTCATCCCCCTCTCTGACCCTGACCAGGTTGTACGCGCCTCTCAAATCCAATTTGGAAAACACCTTGGCCCCAACAATTTGGTTGAAGAGGTCCGGGATCAGAGGAAGGGGATAGGGATCGCGAATCGTGATACGGTTCAGCTCCCTAAAATCTAGGCAAGGTCTCAGAGAGCCATCTTTTTTTTTAACAAAAAAAAAACCCGTGGCCACAGGTGACTTTGAGGGACGAATATGCCCCTTATCGAGACTCTCGGAGATATAAGTTCGCATTGCGATTCTTTCCGGTTGTGAGAGATTGTAGAGGCGTGCTTTTGGCAGCTTGGCGCCGGGAATGAGGTTAATGGGACAGTCAAACTCCCGGTGAGGAGGAAGCTCCTGAACACCGCTCTCGGAAAACACGTCCGAGAAATCAGAGAGAAATGATGGCACAGTTTTAGTAGACACCTCTGCAAAAGTCGCTGTGAGACAATTCTCTCTACAAAAGTGACTCCACTCATTTATTTGCCTTCCTTGCCAATCAATAGTGGGGTTATGTCTAGTGAGCCAGGGTAACCCCAAAACTAGAGGAGAAGGCAATCCGTTAAGGACAAAACAAGATATATCCTCCACATGAGTGTCACCTACAGCTAGCCGGATATTGTGAACAATGCCCTTCAGAGATCTCTGTGAGAGTGGAGCAGAGTCAATAGCGAAAACAGGTATATCCTTTTCTAATGTGCAAACCTGAAAACCATGCATGGCTACAAATTGAGTGTCAATAAGATTGACGGCCGCTCCACTATCGACAAAAATCTCACAAGAAATGACCTTGCTCTCTAGCGCCACCCTGGCAGACAGGAGAAAATGGGAACTGCAGGTCAGAGGAAAAGCATCAATTCCTACATCAACTTTGCCCAAAGTAGCAGATGAATCAGAATTTGATGATCTACCTTTTGAGGTTTTTCTCTTATTATCGCTCTTAGTACAGTTCAAGAATCTCCTAGACGGACAAACATTTGCCAAATGACCTATGCCCCCACAACAAAAACACACCATACTCTGAGGACTAAATCCTCTTTTATCAGGGGCAAGTCGACCTAGCTGCATGGGCTCCTCCTCAGAGGGGAGCGAGACAGGATGAGGCCCCTGAACACTGAATGAGTCCGCACCATTGCCCCTAGACTGACAATGGCTGGACAGAGAGGTCTTGTTTCTTTCTCTTAGACGCCTGTCAAGGCGTACCGCCAATGACATGGCAGACTCTAAGGACGTTGGTCTCTCATGGAAAGCAAACGCATCTTTCAATCTTTCTGAGAGACCATGACAGAACTGACTCCGGAGTGCAGCATCATTCCAACCTGAATCAGCTGCCCATCTCCGAAATTCAGAACAATAAAGCTCCGCAGACAGTTTGTTCTGGCATAAAACACGTAAGTTAGATTCGGCCAGAGCAACACGATCCGGGTCATCATATATCTGCCCCAGGGCCACAAAAAATCTTTCCACGGATCGAAGGGAGGGATCCCCTGATGGCAGCGAAAAAGCCCAAGTCTGAGCATTACCCCTGAGCAGGGAGATGACAATCCTCACCCTCTGCTCCTCCTTACCAGAGGAGTGGGGACACAAGCAAAAATGGAGTTTGCATGCCTCTCTGAAGCGAACAAAATTCTCACTGCCCCCGGAGAACGTTTCCGGAAGTGAGACCTTTGGCTCGCAACAGACTCCATATAATGTCACGGCTGTAGGTGAGCAACAAGAGTATACACAGTAAAAAGAGCTACTGACCGGACCCAAACTAGGGAGGATAAAGGGTGACCCCTGTCAGACCCTCAAAGCTCTCCCTATGCTGCTAAAGCACATGCCCGGATCCAAATGGCGGAACGAGGCATGCCCGCGTACCTAAGACTGATGACCACTGTAACCTCTACAATAGTGGAAGGGGCACGGCCACCGGTGCCCTGCTCAGTATATGGAGGGAACCGTGGCCACCTCAGATCCAGTCAGAAAATCACCAGGTACACAACAATGTCTGCACACTTAGCTGAAGGAGCTGCAGCCGCAGAGAAGACGGATCCAAGGACAGCTGGCAATATGCGGAGTGCTTGCTGCAGCAGAACACAGGTCCAGTGAACTGATAGCTACAAGTGAAGATACTCAAGCAAGAGCTACAACTAAAATGAGAAATATAATCGACGCCCTACAATAGGAGGAGGGGTGATTTAAAGGCAGGGAAATCAAACGCAGGAGGAACAGCTGGGAGGAAGGAAACAGAAAGTAAAGACTTCATCACAGGGGCGGAGAAACAGAGCAGTGAGAACTCCTCCAAGCTCAGTAGTGACATAATCACAGGGGTGGAGAAACAGAGCTGTGAGAACGTCTCAAAGCTCTGGTAGTGACACCAGGCCACTTTTTACACTTCTGACCTACACTACTTTCACCGTTTATTGCTCGGTCATGCAACTTACCACCCAAATTAATTTTACCTCCTTTTCTTCTAACTAATAGAGCTTTCATTTGGTGGTATTTCATTGCTGCTGACATTTTTTGTTATTAATCGAAATTTAACGATTTTTTTGCAAAAAAATGAAATTTTTCACTTTCAGTTGTAAAATTTTGCAAAAAAAACGAGATTCATATATAAATTTTGCTCTAAATTTATTGTTATACATGTCTTTGATAAAAAAAAAAATGTTTGGGTAAAAAAAAAAATGGTTTGGGTAAAAGTTATAGCGTTTACAAACTATGGTACAAAAATGTGAATTTCCGCTTTTTGAAGCAGCTCTGACTTTCTGAGCACCTGTCATGTTTCCTGAGGTTCTACAATGGCCAGACAGTACAAACACCCCACAAATGACCCCATTTCGGAAAGTAGACACCCTAAGGTATTCGTTGATGGGCATAGTGAGTTCATAGAACTTTTTATTTTTTTGTCACAAGTTAGCGGAAAATGATGATTTTTTTTTTTTTCTTACAAAGTCTCATATTCCACTAACTTGTGACAAAAAATAAAAACTTCCATGAACTCACTATGCCCATCAGCGAATACCTTGGGGTGTCTTCTTTCTAAAATGGGGTCATTTGTGGGGTAGTTATACTGCCCTGGCATTCTAGGGGCCCAAATGTGTGGTAAGGAGTTTGAAATCAAATTCTGTAATAAATGGCCGGTGAAATCCGAAAAGTGCTCTTTGGAATGTGGGCCCCTTTGCCCACCTAGGCTGCAAAAAAGTGTCACACATGTGGTATCTCCGTATTCAGGAGAAGTTGGGGAATGTGTTTTGTGGTGTCATTTTACATATACCCATGCTGGGTGAGATATATATCTTGGTCAAATGCCAACTTTGTATAAAAAAAATGGGAAAAGTTGTCTTTTGCCAAGATATTTCTCTCACCCAGCATGGGTATATGTAAAATGACACCCCAAAACACATTCCCCAACTTCTCCTGAATACGGAGATACCACATGTGTGACACTTTTTTGCAGCCTAGGTGGGCAAAGGGGCCCATATTCCAAAGAGCACCTTTTGGATTTCACTGGTCATTTTTTACAGAATTTGATTTCAAACTTCTTACCACACATTTGGGCCCCTAAAATGCCAGGGCAGTATAACTACCCCACAAGTGACCCCATTTTGGAAAGAAGACACCCCAAGGTATTCGCTGATGGGCATAGTGAGTTCATGGAAGTTTTTATTTTTTGTCACAAGTTAGTGGAATATGAGACTTTGTATGAAAAAAAAATAAAAAATAAAATCATAATTTTCCACTAACTTGTGACAAAAAATAAAAAATTCTAGGAACTCGCCATGCCCCTCACGGAATACCTTGGGGTGTCTTCTTTCCAAAATGGGGTCACTTGTGGGGTAGTTATACTGCTCTGGCATTCTAGGGGCCCAAATGTGTGGTAAGGAGTTTGAAATCAAATTCTGTAAAAAATGACCAGTGAAATCCGAAAGGTGCTCTTTGGAATGTGGGCCCCTTTGCCCACCTAGGCTTCATAAAAGTGTCACACATGTGGTATCTCCGTATTCAGGAGAAGTTGGGGAATGTGTTTTGGGGTGTCATTTTACATATACCCATGCTGGGTGAGATAAATATCTTGGTCAAATGCCAACTTTGTATAAAAAAATGGGAAAAGTTGTCTTTTGCCAAGATATTTCTCTCACCCAGCATGGGTATATGTAAAATGACACCCCAAAACACATTCCCCAACTTCTCCTGAATACGGAGATACCACATGTGTGACACTTTTTTTGCAGCCTAGGTGGGCAAAGGGGCCCATATTCCAAAGAGCACCTTTCGGATTTCACTGGTCATTTTTTACAGAATTTGATTTCAAACTCCTTACCACACATTTGGGCCCCTAGAATGCCAGGGCAGTATAACTACCCCACAAGTGACCCCATTTTGGAAAGAAGACACCCCAAGGTATTCGCTGATGGGCATAGTGAGTTCATGGAAGTTTTTTTTTTTTGTCACAAATTAGTGGAATATGAGACTTTGTAAGAAAAAAATTAATAAATAAAAAATCATCATATTCCACTAACTTGTGACAAAAAATAAAAAATTCTAGGAACTCGCCATGCCCCTCACGGAATACCTTGGGGTGTCTTCTTTCCAAAATGGGGTCACTTGTGGGGTAGTTATACTGCCCTGGCCTTCTAGGGGCCCAAATGTGTGGTAAGTAGGTAAATGACCTGTGAAATCCGAAAGGTGCTCTTTGAAATGTGGGCCCCTTTGCCCACCTAGGCTGCAAAAAAGTGTCACACATGTGGTATCTCCGTATTCAGGAGAAGTTGGGGAATGTTTTTTGGGGTGTCATTTTACATATACCCATGCTGGGTGAGAGAAATATCTTGGCAAAATACAACTTTTCCCATTTTTTTATACAAAGTTGGCATTTGACCAAGATATTTATCTCACCCAGCATGGGTATATGTAAAATGACACCCCAAAACACATTCCCCAACTTCTCCTGAATATGGAGATACCACATGTGTGACACTTTTTTGCAGCCTATGTGGGCAAAGGTGCCCAAATTCGTTTTAGGAGGGCATTTTTAGACATTTGGAGACCAGACTTCTTCTCACGCTTTGGGGCCCCTAAAATGCCAGGGCAGTATAAATACCCCACATGTGACCCCATTTTGGAAAGAAGACACCCCAAGGTATTTAATGAGGGGCATGGCGAGTTCATAGAACTTTTTATTTTTTGTCACAAGTTAGCGGAAAATGATGATTTTTTATTTTTTTTTTCTTACAAAGTCTCATATTCCACTAACTTGTGACAAAAAATAAAAACTTCCATGAACTCACTATGCCTATCAGCGAATACCTTGGGGTGTCTTCTTTCCAAAATGGGGTCACTTGTGGGGTAGTTATACTGCCCTGGCATTCTAGCAGCCCAAATGTGTGGTAAGGAGTTTGAAATCAAATTCTGTAATAAATGGCCGGTGAAATCCGAAAAGTGCTCTTTGGAATGTGGGCCCCTTTGCCCACCTAGGCTGCAAAAAAGTGTCACACATGTGGTATCTCCGTATTCAGGAGAAGTTGGGGAATGTGTTTTGGGGTGTCATTTTACATATACCCATGCTGGGTGAGATAAATATCTTGGTCAAATGCCAACTTTGTATAAAAAAATGGGAAAAGTTGTCTTTTGCCAAGATATTTCTCTCACCCAGCATGGGTATATGTAAAATGACACCCCAAAACACATTCCCCAACTTCTCCTGAATACGGAGATACCACATATGTGACACTTTTTTGCAGCCTAGGTGGGCAAAGGGGCCCATATTCCAAAGAGCACCTTTTGGATTTCACTGGTCATTTTTTACAGAATTTGATTTCAAACTCCTTACCACACATTTGGGCCCCTAGAATGCCAGGGCAGTATAACTACCCCACAAGTGACCCCATTTTGGAAAGAAGACACCCCAAGGTATTCGCTGATGGGCATAGTGAGTTCATGGAAGTTTTTATTTTTTGTCAAAAGTTAGTGGAATATGAGACTTTGTATGAAAAAAAAAAAAATCATCATTTTCCACTAACTTGTGACAAAAAATAAAAAATTCTAGGAACTCGCCATGCCCCTCACGGAATACCTTGGGGTGTCTTCTTTCCAAAATGGGGTCACTTGTGGGGTAGTTATACTGCCCTGGCATTCTAGGGGCCCAAATGTGTGGTAAGGAGTTTGAAATCAAATTCTGTAAAAAATGACCAGCGAAATCCGAAAGGTGCTCTTTGGAATGTGGGCCCCTTTGCCCACCTAGGCTGCAAAAAAGTGTCACACATGTGGTATCTCCGTATTCAGGAGAAGTTGGGGAATGTGTTTTGGGGTGTCATTTTACATATACCCATGCTGGGTGAGATAAAAATCTTGGTCAAATGCCAACTTTGTATAAAAAAATCCATACCCACTTAGCTCGTATGCCCTGGCAAACCAGATTTCTTCATTCACATCAATCGATGTGGATGAATAAATCATTGCCGGGATTTTTTATTTTTTTTTATATACAAAGTGTTTGCCAAAGCATAGGAACACCGCCACCTCCTCAGCTCATATGCCTCGGCAAACGTATCTTTTACTGCAGAGGAGAAATCTCGTCTTGCAGCGCCGCATACACCGACTTGCGTGTAATCTGACAGCAGCGCAATGCTTCTGTCAGAATCAGAATGCACATCAGTGCTGCAGCTAGTCGATCGGTTGGTCCACCTGGAAGGTAAAAAAAAAAAAGAAAAAACCAGGCCGCAACACAATAATTTTATTAACTTTGGAAGAGAACATATAAACTTTAACCTTTTGAACTGAACATTAACCTTTTTGCTTACTGGTGTTTTTTTTTTTTTTACCTTTATAGAACAAACCTCTCCTTCCCCATGGGTCAATGTGCAAAGCGCAAATCGCCCAAAGATGTGGCGAAGTACGTTATGCACTTTGTCCCATGTGAAAGGAGACGTTTGCAGCAGCTGTGAGTGAATGGGCCCTTATAGCCCTGTGTGCCTGTCCTGGTGAGATGTGATCCCTATGCTAGGTGTACCTGTGTGTGGTACTTCCGGAAACACTCTCCTAAGCATAGGGCAGGGTGGCAGGACAGTCAGGACAGAAATAGCGGGTGTCACGCCTTATTCCACTCCTGCTACAGACACGACATCTTTTTCGGGGTGACAGTTGGGTTGAGGTACCAGCAACGACATTGGGGAAATGTCGCTCGTGTAGACGGCTAACTACACTGGTGGATGGGGCCACAGAACCTTCTGGATACAGGAGGTTCTCGATGATCTCTTCCTGGAATTTGAGGAAGGATCGTGTTCTCCCAGCCTTACTGTAGAGAACAAAACTATTATACAGAGCCAATTGAATCAAATATACAGACACCTTCTTATACCAGCGTCTGGTTCTGCGGGAAACTAAATACGGAGACAACATCTGGTCATTGAAGTCCACCCCTCCCATGAGCAAATTATAGTCGTGGACTGAGAGGGGCTTTTCAATGACACGGGTTGCTCGCTCAATTTGGATTGTCGTGTCTGCGTGAATGGAGGAGAGCATGTAAACGTCACGCTTGTCTCTCCATTTCACCGCGAGCAGTTCTTCGTTACACAAGGCAGCCCTCTCCCCCCTTGCAAGACGGGTGGTAACGAGCCGTTGGGGGAAGCCCCGGCGACTAGGTCGCACGGTGCCACAGGCGCAAATCCGTTCTAGAAACAAATGCCTAAAGAGGGCCACACTTGTGTAGAAATTGTCCACATAAAGATGGTACCCCTTCCTGAATAAGGGTGACACCAAGTCCCAGACTGTCTTCCCACTGCTCCCCAGGTAGTCAGGGCAACCGACCAGCTCCAGGGTCTGATCTTTTCCCTCATAGACACGAAATTTGTGGGTATAGCCTGTGGCCCTTTCACAGAGCTTATACAATTTGACCCCATACCGGGCACGCTTGCTTGGGATGTATTGTTTGAAGCCAAGGCGCCCGGTAAAATGTATTAGGGACTCGTCTATGCAGATGTTTTGCTCGGGGGTATACAAATCTGCAAATTTCTGGTTGAAATGGTCTATGAGGGGCCGAATTTTGTGGAGCCGGTCAAAAGCTGGGTGGCCTCTGGGACGGGAGGTGGTGTTGTCGCTAAAATGCAGAAAACGCAGGATGGTCTCAAATCGTGTCCTGGACATAGCAGCAGAAAACATGGGCATGTGATGAATTGGGTTCGTGGACCAATATGACCGCAATTCATGCTTTTTAGTTAGACCCATGTTGAAGAGAAGGCCCAGAAAAATTTTAATTTCGGAAACTTGGACTGGTTTCCACCGGAAAGGCTGGGCATAAAAGCTTCCCGAGTTTGCGGTTATAAATTGTGTGGCATACCGGTTTGTTTCTGCCACAACTAAGTCTAAGAGCTCCGCAGTCAAGAACAGCTCAAAAAATCCCAGGGCCGAACCGATATGAGCCGTCTCAACCCGAACTCCAGACTGGGCGGTGAAAGGGGGAACTAATGGTGCGGCTGAAGTTGGTGACTGCCAATCAGGGTTTGCCAGCACCTCAGGGATTCTAGGGGCTCTACGGGCCTGTCTGTGCGGTGGCTGCGACGGGGTAACTACTGCACGTGCCACCGTACCAGCTTCAACTGCCCTTCTGGTGCTCGCTACTTCACCATGTTGTACGGCAGTGCTGGTACTAGTTCCAGGAAGGGCTGCGCTGCTGGTGTATGCCTCACCACGTGATCCGGCAGCGACAGCCCCACTCTGCTGCTCTTGAAGCGGATCCTGCGTAACCTGTGGTCTAGCGACACGGGGCCGGGTACGCCTGGTGCTATCAGGGACCTCAGCCTCCTCGTCCGAACTTTGGGTCAGAGAGCCACTGCTTTCTACAGGTTCATATTCTGACCCGCTAGATTCGTCAGATGAGGGTTCCCACTCCTCATCCGACTGGGTCAGAATCCTGTAGGCCTCTTCAGAAGAATACCCCCTGTTTGACATTTTGGACTACTAAATTTAGGGGTATTCCCTGAGACTACCCAAGAAAAAAAGCAAGCCTGTCTTACAAAGGGGAGGCTAGCGAAGTACCGGAGGCCGCTGCGGTTGCTAAAAAATATCAAAACTGATTTTTTTATCGCCGCAGCGCGTGTAAAGTGAATGTGCAGTGATCAAAAAATATATATTTTTTGTCACAGCGGCGGGGCGGGCGTGGGTGAACGCACGTGTGGGCGACCGATCAGGCCTGATCGGGCAAACACTGCGTTTTGGGTGGAGGGCGAGCTAAGGTGACACTAATACAATTATAGATCTGAACGTGATCAGTTTTGATCACTTACAGATACTATAAAAGTACAAATGCTGATTAGCGATACGCTAAACAGCGAATAAGTGACTGCGGTGCGGTTGGCTGGGCGCTAACTCACGCTAAACTACCTAACCAAGGGGCCTAAACTATCCCTAAAACCTAACAGTCAATACCAGTGAAAAAAAAAAAGTGACAGTTTACACTGATCACTTTTTTTCCTTTCACTAGTGATTGACAGGGGCGATCAAAGGGGTGATCAAAGGGTTAATTGGGGTGCAGGGGGGTGATCTGGGGCTAAAGTGTGGTGTTTGGTGCTACTCACAGTTCAGTCTGCTCCTCTGCTGGATCCAACCGACGAAAAGGACCAGCAGAGGAGCAGACAAGCCATATAACAGATCATATTTACTAATATTATCTGTTATATGGCTTGTGATTGTTTTTTTTGAAAATCGCCAGCCTGCCAGCCAATGATCGTTGCTGGCAGGCTGGTGACGAATTTGTTCTTTAACTTTTGCCGGCCCGCGATGCGCATGCGTCCAGGAGGAATGAATCAACCACCTTCCAGACGCATCCGTGCGTTAGGCGGTCAGGAGGTGGTTAATTTGGCCCCGGTTCTGAATAAAGTTAGGGCCAAAATCAGTGCTTGGCGGAAATTGATACTGGCACAGACAGATCGAATAGCACTGATTAAGATGATTATTTTACCTATAGTCTTGTTCCCGATGTGTGCTTCCCCCATCTGGATCGATGATATCTTCTTTCATAGACTGGAGACTTTGATCAACGATCTAATTTATCTAATCTATGGTTGTCGGAAGCAGATGGTGGGCTGTCACTACCCTTTTTTCAAGGTTATTATTTATGTGCACAGATTCAGCGTTGTTGTTATTTGAAAGAGAGCTTACTTTCACGGTATTTGACTAAAGTTATTGATAAACCAATAGAGAATATTTTTGCATGTTTGGAGGCTGGGTATATGGGAATGAGGAAGTCTTTGCTGATCCCTTGCTCACTACAGAGGGTGTGGAACAAGCTGAAGGAGATCCTTAAAGTTTCCGGCCCGTTTGTTTTCACCCCTTTGTGGGAGAACAGGGGGCTGGAGGAATTCTTCAAAATTACAGATTTTGGTTATTGGTTACGTAATGGTATCAACAGGGTGTCTCACCTTTTTTATTTGGGTCGTTTTAAATCACTTTCGGAATTTGGTTTTACCGATAGTTCACCATTAGATTTATTTATGTATTCACGCTTGAAACATATATTTGAAGCCTCTAGGAATAGGGGTCGTATTTTTCCACGAGAGAATATATTTTTTGATTTTTGTGACGCTCAGAAGTACGAGAAGGTGAAGATATCTAGATTATACGCTAAACTCCGAATGGCACTGGCAACTGTAACACTTTTTAAAAGCCCAAGTAAGTGGGAGCAAGAGTTGAATTGCTCTCCACTACAGTGGTCCACTATCTATTGGAACGTGAGAAAGGCGACAGTTTCCAGTGCTCATAGGTTAATCCAATTTAAGATCCTCCATAGATTGTACTATACGCCCAAAATCCAAGGAAAATTCCCCCAAAATAAAGGCCGGGATTGTTGTTGCCCTAAATGTGGATATGTTAATGCGAACTATGTCCATCTGCTTTGAAACTGTAGTAAAATAAGAAAATATTGGGATGAGGTCTTCTCTACCCTACAAAAGGAGTCTTCAATGAACTATAACCCGGGGATCTTGATAGTGATCTTTGGAGATTATGGGTCAGAAATGGAAGTCCCGCCCCAGGTGAGACGGATTTGGATGAGGGGATTGATGGTGGCCAAAGCTATATTGATCAAGTATTGGGGCTCTGCCTCCCCGCCCTCGACAAGGGAGTGGGGTTCATATCTTCAACAAATTAGAATATATGAGGATATTGAAAGGAAACGGAGAGTTGCACGCACAACTACGTAGCTATATTTAATATATTTAATATTGATATTATTTTATACTTGAATGAATGGAGTGGACGACAGCCAATGGGAGGGGGGGGGGGGTGAGATACTTAGATTTCTTATTATCGCAGGTGTTAACTTAGGATAATGTGTAGAATCTGTTTATAATAATGTTCATGATTGTCATACTAGGTACACCGATGTGATTAATATTGGTTCATGTATTAATACTGTGATCTCTAAAAATAAAAATAAAGATATTATAAAAAAATGTGGCATAGCCAGAGAGTTTTTCAATAAAATGTATCTGTGTAGCGCCACCTGCTGTTTTTTTTTCTTATTTCTTTGACCAGCTCACTGAGATGGCCGCACATGCTCAGTTTCATCCTTCAACTGGCTCCTGAGCTGTGATAGAGAAAGCATGCACATGCCCCATTAGCTGCAGCAGAAAAGACACTCCCTTTGAGCTGTATAAGTATAAAACAGGGTCAGTGTCTACCTGCTTCCACCTCAGAGGATCACACAAATGTGTTTACAGTCACTCCAATAACTGTAGAATGGTAGAACATGTCCTATTCTTGTCTGCTTTGTGGACAAGGATTGGACATTTCTACAGAAGTTAAAAAAATAAATAGTGGCATGCACTTGGCTGGGATCCGGCTATTGCGGATCCACCATTTACAAACAATAAAACATTTACGACCGTTTACATGAGCCCTAATATGTATATTTACTCATATTCCTATGTAGTCCTACAGCCTGTCAACCTCATGCTGTGAGTAGAGACTTTATCTCTAGACCTACATACATTTCCATGGGATTGAGTGATGTGCTTGTGTTAAGATTGGTACTTATCTTATTAAACAATACCACAAGGGCCCAGTTGACCCAACATCTGGTATTAGCATAATTGAATTGGATGAAAAAATAGATGTTCCTACCACCACACAGCCTCGCAGATTGAGCAGAGCCGAAAGGCATCCTTTATCAAATACAGAAAGATCAGAACAATATGGGATACAACTCATACAATAAGATTTTTAATCGCAGGTCCGATTCTACCTAACTGGTCAGAAAATTCCATACTGGATGAATAAACTCAACCCGTATTCAAAGTCCTCCAACTGTCCTGAAAATTCTTAGATGACACTTAACCAGTTCTGTTTCAAAATGAAAGTCATAGCTTACTTCAGTGTAAGTAGTCATAGGGGTAAACAGCAGGACACTTTTATTTGGGTTCCTTATCACATAGAGAAATAAACATAAGACACGGTTATCCATTTCAAAATCATTTATTAAAACAAAATCCCTGCAGAGCAAAATTGTGATCCAGAAGAAGGCAAAAACCTGGACACATTTGGCCAGTTTGTGTCACAGGGAAAAAAATCCTTCTTGACCCTGAGAAAAGGCCATCGGTCGGAAGACCCTGGTTTAGAGCCATTAATAATTCCACCTGGTCGGGGTCTACTTACCTGTATATCCCACTTACATATTGTGAAGGATGGAAATATATTGAAATATGCCCATCTGACCTCCATGTTGGATGTGCACACGGAGACGAAGACTGTTGTGATCTCTGTTGACTCTTGGTTTGTCCATCTGGGACTTGTATCCTGAAAGCTTCTTGCCTTAACTATCAGTCTGGCGTCCACTGGCATGAGACGCAGATAGGAAGACTGTTGTAACCGTCTCCGTGTGGTTGGTGATTGAACCTGCTTGGTCGCTGCATCATAAATGTTGGTGATGCTATGACTGCTGTGTGTTTAATCCATAAAGTCGAGTTCCTATTGAAACACAGAAAAGCATAGTAAATATGTGGTTATAAAACCAACTGTTTCAGATTGAAGACAAATCCTGCGCTGCGGGGTAAAATATTTGCCCATTAACGGCATATCCATATATAAAATGTCACATCCGAAAAAAGCTCGCCTACTTCGCTATTTTCTATACCCCACTAAAGTGAAAGGAGAGAGCAGCACAACGTCGGCCACTTTCCCCTTTCCTGGCTGTGTGTGACAGGGTCCCATTCTTGAGACAGCAGCAGGTGTAAGAGCTAGGAACCTAGACACTGTAACCTGGGGATGTGCCATAAATTTCCAGATAGAACAAGCCCTTTAATAACAGAGGACACAGCACCCTCTAAGCAAATCCTGGAATGTCACCTTCATTATGTTGTAGGGCTGGTAGGACATACGCACGTGCACTAACAGTCCTGGCTGCTATGGCATGGCCACATGGGGAAGATTGCCCAACATGGAAATTTTACTGCAGATTTTGCTGACATTCCACAGTGGATTTTGGTGCGGATTTACCAAAGATCTAACTCTATGCATTGCAACGGTGAAATATACAATGGAAATCTGTAGCATAAATTAAACCAATCAGATTCCATCTTTTATTTTGGAAAATGAAATGAGGAATCTGGTTGGTTGCTATGGGCAACTAAGCCAGTTCTACTTTACACCAGTTTGATAAATGACCCCCTTAATTCTTTTCTGTGCCAATCATGATTCCTATTCGTTTTGAATGTGTACTCTTTGTGGAAGCTTCCGTGCTGATTTTTTTTAGATGAGGTATTGGTCATTTCAAAGACAATGTATAAGAAACTGGTGATACTAATATCTTGTTAATGTGATAGTTTGGTAGATCGCTACTTATTGGCACCAAAAGAAAAGTCCACTGCAATATCTGTAAATTCAGATGTAGCAAATGGACTTGAGGGCATGGATGTGAATATTACACCTCAAATCTGTCATTACACTCCCTAACTTACTATTGTTAGGGCAGCTTTTAAATGCCATAGTGATTAGGGGCCTTTCTAGTGACAAGTACATTGTAGAGTCTCCAGTCAGTCAAGAAAGGGTTAATACTTGGGACCACTGTGGCTGACTTCATAGTTAAAGTGCATGAGGTAGGTATCAATAATAAGCCCCTGTAGTAACTATGATAATTGTGCTGCTGATGTCATAGATGCATAAGTCTATAACATAAAGAACCCACAGATGAAGGTTCCATAACAGAAGGACAAACGGCCATTTGCAGAGCCATGCTTGATGTGTCTGGAGACCTGGAGCTTCACCATCTGTAGAGAGAGGAAGGGGACGCCCGCCTAGCCAGCCAGATCAGCCCTATCCCCTAGCCAGCCAGATCAGCCCAATCCACCTAGCCAGTCAGATCACCCTATCCGCCTAGCCAGCCAAATCATCCAAAATAGCCCTAGCCATCAATGGGTCGACAGATGCTGCAGCCAGATCTCCCTCACATCCAGTGCCAGCTGCTGAAAATTTACGTGTAAGGCCAGGAGTGGTCGAATTTGGCTATCTCCGTAAGAGGCTGGCACAGAGTGTTTAATATTGTGTAACTGCTTACCAATCTGTTTCTTTAACTCTTTAACATGTATGACTATTTGATGTCCTTTCTGTCATATCTTTAATGAATTTCTATCATGTCTCATTGAAAATGTACACCTTCTGATAAAATATCTTGTTCCATTTTGGCATTAACCTTCTAAGCCCAAGGGAAGGGCAACCCTCCAGCCATGGTTCCCTAGAGGTTTCCCCCACAGGGAGTTTTCCTCTCCTGAGTGCGGGGGGTGACTCTTTGTGAGTCGGGGGTGTGCCATGTTCAGTGCCCTATTCATAGCGATTGGCCTGAGAATAAATTGGAGGCACTGAATAAAAATACAGTCATTTGATGTTAAATAAATTCTCTCTATTTAACACCCAATTTAAGTGTTTTGTGCACTTCTTTAATAATCTTTGGTTTGGGTGGTATTGCTTGGGAGTGAGCGTCCATTAAATATTGCATAGCGACAAAGCCAGAAGCCCAGGGGTACGTTTTTAAACCTGTGCAGCAAGAGGATGGAGCAGAGATGACAAGCTTTTCAGCGATGACAAATTTATCAAAAAGGAACTCGTCTCATGATAAAGTTGATGTGCAGCGCCCTGGCTCATAGAAAAGGCACCAGGTGAGGAGAGAGGAGAGGGTAGGAGTGGTGACTGAGGCAGTGAGGGTGGCTGTGGTCCTCAAGGTGCCTGACACTGTGAGCCTGTGGCTTCATTTTCCAGCTAAGTGCATAATGATCAAACCTGGTAGTTGAACGGACATGGCCGCTCATTGTGTCCTGTACACAGTTCCATGGCCCCGGGTACCGACCTCCCATTCTCTTGTTGCGTGGACCCCAGGTACTGGGGGTGTGAAAGTATGCTAGCTCCAACTCAATAGAGGTCAGTCATGCCGAGAGGACTGCTTCATCTTCCTCCCTGGGGCGCTACATCAAGGGTTCTCTCCAAGAGGACCTCCCATTGGTCTATTAGTCATAAATGTTGGTGATGCTATGACTGCTGTGTGTTTAATCCATAAAGTCGAGTTCCTATTGAAACACAGAAAAGCATAGTAAAGATGTGGTTATAAAACCAACTGTTTCAGATTGAAGACAAATCCTGCGCTGCGGGGTAAAATATCTGCCCATTAACGGCATATCCATATATAAAATGTCACATCCGAAAAGAGCTCGCCTACTTGGCTATTTTCTTAATCCCCACTAAAGTAAAAGGAGAGAGCAGCACAACGTCGGCCACTTCCCCCTTTCCTGGCTGTGTGTGACAGGGTCCCATTCTTGAGACAGCAGCAGGTGTCAGAGCTAGGAACCTAGACACTGTAACCTGGGGATGTGCCATAAATTTCCAGATAGAACAAGCCCTTTAATAACAGAGGACACAGCACCCTCTAAGCAAATCCTGGAATGTCACCTTCATTATGTTGTAGGGCTGGTAGGACATACGCACGTGCACTAACAGTCCTGGCTGCTATGGCATGGCCACATGGGGAAGATTGCCCAACATGGAAATTTTACTGCAGATTTTGCTGACATTCCACAGTGGATTTTGGTGCGGATTTACCAAAGATCTAACTCTATGCATTGCAAACGGTGAAATATACAATGGAAATCTGTGGCATAAATTAAACCAATCAGATTCCATCTTTTATTTTGGAAAATGAAATGAGGAATCTGGTTGGTTGCTATGGGCAACTAAGCCAGTTCTACTTTACACCAGTTTGATAAATGACCCCCTTAATTCTTTTCTGTGCCAATCATGATTCCTATTCGTTTTGAATGTGTACTCTTTGTGGAAGCTTCCATGCTGATTTTTTTTAGATGAGGGATTGGTCATTTCAAAGACAATGTATAAGAAACTGGTGATACTAATATCTTGTTAATGTGATAGTTTGGTAGATCGCTACTTATTGGCACCAAAAGAAAAGTCCACTGCAATATCTGTAAATTCAGATGTAGCAAATGGACTTGAGGGCATGGATGTGAATATTACACCTCAAATCTGTCATTACACTCCCTAACTTACTATTGTTAGGGCAGCTTTTAAATGCCATAGTGATTAGGGGTATTTCTAGTGACAAGTACATTGTAGAGTCTCCAGTCAGTCAAGAAAGGGTTAATACTTGGGACCACTGTGGCTGACTTCATAGTTAAAGTGCATGAGGTAGGTATCAATAATAAGCCCCTGTAGTAACTATGATAATTGTGCTGCTGATGTCATAGATGCATAAGTCTATAACATAAAGAACCCACAGATGAAGGTTCCATAACAGAAGGACAAACGGCCATTTGCAGAGCCATGCTTGATGTGTCTGGAGACCTGGAGCTTCACCATCTGTAGAGAGAGGAAGGGGACGCCCGCCTGGCCAGCCAGATCAGCCCTATCGCCTAGCCAGCCAGATGAGCCCAATCCACCTAGCCAGTCAGATCAGCCCTATCCGCCTAGCCAGCCAAATCATCCAAAATAGCCCTAGCCATCAATGGGTCGACAGATGCTGCAGCCAGATCTCCCTCACATCCAGCGCCAGCTGCTGAAAATTTACGTGTAAGGCCAGGAGTGGTCGAATTTGGCTATCTCCGTAAGAGGCTGGCACAGAGTGTTTAATATTGTGTAACTGCTTACCAATCTGTTCCTTTAACTCTTTAACATGTATGACTATTTGATGTCCTTTCTGTCATATCTTTAATGAATTTCTATCATGTCTCATTGAAAATGTACACCTTCTGATAAAATATCTTGTTCCATTTTGGCATTAACCTTCTAAGCCCAAGGGAAGGGCAACCCTCCAGCCATGGTTCCCTAGAGGTTTCCCCCACAGGGGGTTTTCCTCTCCTGAGTGCGGGGGTTGACTCTTTGTGAGTCGGGGGTGTGCCATGTTCAGTGCCCTATTCATAGCGATTGGCCTGAGAATAAATTGGAGGCACTGAATAAAAATACAGTCATTTGATGTTAAATAAATTCTCTCTATTTAACACCCAATTTAAGTGTTTTGTGCACTTCTTTAATAATCTTTGGTTTGGGTGGTATTGCTTGGGAGTGAGCGTCCATTAAATATTGCATAGCGACAAAGCCAGAAGCCCAGGGGTACGTTTTTAAACCTGTGCAGCAAGAGGATGGAGCAGAGATGACAAGCTTTTCAGCGATGACAAATTTATCAAAAAGGAACTCGTCTCATGATAAAGTTGATGTGCAGTGCCCTGGCTCATAGAAAAGGCACCAGGTGAGGAGAGAGGAGAGGGTAGGAGCGGTGACTGAGGCAGTGAGGGTGGCTGTGGTCCTCAAGGTGCCTGACACTGTGAGCCTGTGGCTTCATTTTCCAGCTAAGTGCATAATGATCAAACCTGGTAGTTGAACGGACATGGCCGCTCATTGTGTCCTGTACACAGTTCCATGGCCCCGGGTACCGACCTCCCATTCTCTTGTTGCGTGGACCCCAGGTACTGGGGGTGTGAAAGTATGCTAGCTCCAACTCAATAGAGGTCAGTCATGCCAAGAGGACTGCTTCATCTTCCTCCCTGGGGCGCTACCTCAAGGGTTCTCTCCAAGAGGACCTCCCATTGGTCTATTAGTCATAAATGTTGGTGATGCTATGACTGCTGTGTGTTTAATCCATAAAGTCAAGTTCCTATTGAAACACAGAAAAGCATAGTAAATATGTGGTTATAAAACCAACTGTTTCAGATTGAAGACAAATCCTGCGCTGCGGGGTAAAATATCTGCCCATTAACGGCATATCCATATATAAAATGTCACATCCGAAAAGAGCTCGCCTACTTGGCTATTTTCTTAAGCCCCACTAAAGTGAAAGGAGAGAGCAGCACAACGTCGGCCACTTCCCCCTTTCCTGGCTGTGTGTGACAGGGTCCCATTCTTGAGACAGCAGCAGGTGTCAGAGCTAGGAACCTAGACACTGTAACCTGGGGATGTGCCATAAATTTCCAGATAGAACAAGCCCTTTAATAACAGAGGACACAGCACCCTCTAAGCAAATCCTGGAATGTCACCTTCATTATGTTGTAGGGCTGGTAGGACATACGCACGTGCACTAACAGTCCTGGCTGCTATGGCATGGCCACATGGGGAAGATTGCCCAACATGGAAATTTTACTGCAGATTTTGCTGACATTCCACAGTGGATTTTGGTGCGGATTTACCAAAGATCTAACTCTATGCATTGCAAACGGTGAAATATACAATGGAAATCTGTGGCATAAATTAAACCAATCAGATTCCATCTTTTATTTTGGAAAATGAAATGAGGAATCTGGTTGGTTGCTATGGGCAACTAAGCCAGTTCTACTTTACACCAGTTTGATAAATGACCCCCTTAATTCTTTTCTGTGCCAATCATGATTCCTATTCGTTTTGAATGTGTACTCTTTGTGGAAGCTTCCATGCTGATTTTTTTTAGATGAGGGATTGGTCATTTCAAAGACAATGTATAAGAAACTGGTGATACTAATATCTTGTTAATGTGATAGTTTGGTAGATCGCTACTTATTGGCACCAAAAGAAAAGTCCACTGCAATATCTGTAAATTCAGATGTAGCAAATGGACTTGAGGGCATGGATGTGAATATTACACCTCAAATCTGTCATTACACTCCCTAACTTACTATTGTTAGGGCAGCTTTTAAATGCCATAGTGATTAGGGGCCTTTCTAGTGACAAGTACATTGTAGAGTCTCCAGTCAGTCAAGAAAGGGTTAATACTTGGGACCACTGTGGCTGACTTCATAGTTAAAGTGCATGAGGTAGGTATCAATAATAAGCCCCTGTAGTAACTATGGTAATTGTGCTGCTGATGTCATAGATGCATAAGTCTATAACATAAAGAACCCACAGATGAAGGTTCCATAACAGAAGGACAAACGGCCATTTGCAGAGCCATGCTTGATGTGTCTGGAGACCTGGAGCTTCACCATCTGTAGAGAGAGGAAGGGGACGCCCGCCTAGCCAGCCAGATCAGCCCTATCGCCTAGCCATCCAAATCATCCAAAATAGCCCTAGCCATCAATGGGTCGACAGATGCTGCAGCCAGATCTCCCTCACATCCAGCGCCAGCTGCTGAAAATTTACGTGTAAGGCCAGGAGTAGTCGAATTTGGCTATCTCCGTAAGAGGCTGGCACAGAGTGTTTAATATTGTGTAACTGCTTACCAATCTGTTTCTTTAACTCTTTAACATGTATGACTATTAGATGTCCTTTCTGTCATCTCTTTAATTAATTTCTATCATGTCTCATTGAAAATGTACACCTTCTGATAAAATATCTTGTTGCATTTTGGCATTAACCTTCTAAGCCCAAGGGAAGGGCAACCCTCCAGCCATGGTTCCCTAGAGGTTTCCCCCACAGGGGTTTTTCCTCTCCTGAGTGCGGGGGGTGACTCTTTGTGAGTCGGGGGTGTGCCATGTTCAGTGCCCTATTCATAGCGATTGGCCTGAGAATAAATTGGAGGCACTGAATAAAAATACAGTCATTTGATGTTAAGTAAATTCTCTCTATTTAACACCCAATTTAGTTGTTTTGTGCACTTCTTTAATAATCTTTGGTTTGGGTGGTATTGCTTGGGAGTGAGCGTCCATTAAATATTGCATAGCGACAAAGCCAGTAGCCCAGGGGTGCGTTTTTAAACCTGTGCAGCAAGAGGATGGAGCAGAGATGACAAGCTTTTCAGCGATGACAAATTTATCAAAAAGGAACTCGTCTCATGATAAAGTTGATGTGCAGCGCCCTGGCTCATAGAAAAGGCACCAGGTGAGGAGAGAGGAGAGGGTAGGAGCGGTGACTGAGGCAGTGAGGGTGGCTGTGGTCCTCAAGGTGCCTGACACTGTGAACCTGTGGCTTCATTTTCCAGCTAAGTGCATAATGATCAAACCTGGTCGTTGAACAGACATGGCCGCTCATTGTGTCCTGAACACAGTTCCATGGCCCCGGGTACCGACCTCCCATTCTCTTGTTGCGTGGACCTCAGGTACTGGGGGTGTGAAAGGATGCTAGCTCCAACTCAATAGAGGTCAGTCATGCCGAGAGGACTGCTTCATCTTCCTCCCTGGGGCGCTACCTCAAGGGTTCTCTCCAAGAGGACCTCCCATTGGTCTATTACCTTGTGGCAATCATCTGCAAATCCATATTTGTCCTGTGTAAGGATGCTGACCTACGTTTCATTTTACAAAAGAAAGTTACCTTTATATAAAAAAGAGCTGTTACAGAGGGAAACATTTTTCCCCCCCACAGCATTTAAAGGGGTTGTCCCACAGAAAATATTCTACAGTTTTCCAACCAGCACCTGGGTCTGAATATTTTTGTATTTATATGCAATTAAAAATGTGGCATAGCCACAGAGTTTTTCAATAAAATGTATCTGTGTAGCGCCACCTGCTGTTTTTTTTTCTTATTTCTTTGACCTGCTCACTGAGATGGCCGCACATGCTCAGTTTCATCCTTCAACTGGCTCCTGAGCTGTGATAGAGAAAGCATGCACATGCCTCATTAGCTGCAGCAGAAAAGACACTCCCTTTGAGCTGCCAGCTTGATATAAATCTAGCAGAGCATTAAATGGGGAGATTTCTGGATCCATGTGAGGTACAGGGCTGGTTCTAGCTTTGTTAGAAAGAGGTTGTCATGTACTATATGATGTGTGATTTAAATTTTTTACATTAGTCATGGGATAACCCTTTTAAGTATAAAACAGGGTCAGTGTCTACCTGCTTCCACCTCAGAGGATCACACAAATGTGTTTACAGTCACTCCAATAACTGTAGAATGGTAGAACATGTCCTATTCTTGTCCGCTTTGTGGACAAGGATTGGACATTTCTACAGAAGTTAAAAAAATAAATAGTGGCATGCACTTGGCTGGGATCCGGCTTTTGCGGATCCGCCATTTACAAACAATAAAACATTTATGACCGTTTACATGTGCCCTAATATGTATATTTACTTATATTCCTATGTAGTCCTACAGCCTGTCAACCTCATGCTGTGAGTAGAGACTTTATCTCTAGACCTACATACATTTCCATGGGATTGAGTGATTTGCTTGTGTTAAGATTGGTGCTTATCTAATTAAACAATAGCACAAGGGCCCAGTTGACCCAACATCTGGTATTAGCATAATTGAATTGGATGAAAAAATAGATGTTCCTACCACCGCACAGCCTCGCAGATTGAGCAGAGCCGAAAGGCATCCTTTATCAAATATAGAAGGATCAGAACAATATGGGATACAACTCACACAATAGGATTTTTAATCGCAGGTCCGATTCTACCTAACTGGTCAGAAAATTCCATACTGGATGAATAAACTCAACCCGAATTCAAAGTCCTCCAACTGTCCTGAAAATTCTTAGATGACACTTAACCAGTTCTGTTTCAAAATGAAATTCATAGCTTACTTTAGTGTAAGTGGTCATAGGGGTAAATAGCAGGACACTTTTATTTGGGTTCCTTATCACATAGAGAAATAAACATAAGACACGGTTATCCATTTCAAAATCATTTATTAAAACAAAATCCCTGCAGAGCAAAATTGTGGTCCAGAAGAAGGCAAAAACCTGGACACATTTGGCAAGTTTGTGTCACAGGGAAAAAAATCCTTCTTGACCCTGAGAAAAGGCCATCTGTCGGAAGACCCTGGATCAGAGCCATTGATAATTCCACCTGGTCGGGGTCTACTTACCTGTATATCTCACTTACATATTGTGAAGGATGGAAATATATTGAAATATGCCCATCTGACCTCCATGTTGGATGTGCACACGGAGACGAAGACTGTTGTGATCTCTGTTGACTCTTGGTTTCTCCATCTGGGACTTGTATCCTGAAAGCTTCTTGCCTTAACTATCAGTCTGGCGTCCACCGGCATGCCACGCAGATAGGAAGACTGTTGTAACCGTCTCCGTGTGGTTGGTGATTGAACCTGCTTGGTCGCTGCATCATAAATGTTGGTGATGCTATGACTGCTGTGTGTTTAATCCATAAAGTCGAGTTCCTATTGAAACACAGAAAAGCATAGTAAAGATGTGGTTATAAAACCAACTGTTTCAGATTGAAGACAAATCCTGCGCTGCGGGGTAAAATATCTGCCCATTAACGGCATATCCATATATAAAATGTCACATCCGAAAAGAGCTCGCCTACTTGGCTATTTTCTTAAGCCCCACTAAAGTGAAAGGAGAGAGCAGCACAACGTCGGCCACTTCCCCCTTTCCTGGCTGTGTGTGACAGGGTCCCATTCTTGAGACAGCAGCAGGTGTCAGAGCTAGGAACCTAGACACTGTAACCTGGGGATGTGCCATAAATTTCCAGATAGAACAAGCCCTTTAATAACAGAGGACACAGCACCCTCTAAGCAAATCCTGGAATGTCACCTTCATTATGTTGTAGGGCTGGTAGGACATACGCACGTGCACTAACAGTCCTGGCTGCTATGGCATGGCCACATGGGGAAGATTGCCCAACATGGAAATTTTACTGCAGATTTTGCTGACATTCCACAGTGGATTTTGGTGCGGATTTACCAAAGATCTAACTCTATGCATTGCAAACGGTGAAATATACAATGGAAATCTGTAGCATAAATTAAACCAATCAGATTCCATCTTTTATTTTGGAAAATGAAATGAGGAATCTGGTTGGTTGCTATGGGCAACTAAGCCAGTTCTACTTTACACCAGTTTGATAAATGACCCCCTTAATTCTTTTCTGTGCCAATCATGATTCCTATTCGTTTTGAATGTGTACTCTTTGTGGAAGCTTCCATGCTGATTTTTTTTTAGATGAGGGATTGGTCATTTCAAAGACAATGTATAAGAAACTGGTGATACTAATATCTTGTTAATGTGATAGTTTGGTAGATCCCTACTTATTGGCACCAAAAGAAAAGTCCACTGCAATATCTGTAAATTCAGATGTAGCAAATGGACTTGAGGGCATGGATGTGAATATTACACCTCAAATCTGTCATTACACTCCCTAACTTACTATTGTTAGGGCAGCTTTTAAATGCCATAGTGATTAGGGGCCTTTCTAGTGACAAGTACATTGTGGAGTCTCCAGTCAGTCAAGAAAGGGTTAATACTTGGGACCACTGTGGCTGACTTCATAGTTAAAGTGCATGAGGTAGGTATCAATAATAAGCCCCTGTAGTAACTATGGTAATTGTGCTGCTGATGTCATAGATGCATAAGTCTATAACATAAAGAACCCACAGATGAAG
Source organism: Bufo bufo (assembly GCF_905171765.1). Taxonomy (NCBI): domain Eukaryota; kingdom Metazoa; phylum Chordata; class Amphibia; order Anura; family Bufonidae; genus Bufo; species Bufo bufo. The sequence continues at coordinate 213,405,205 of NC_053394.1, forward strand.
GTTCCATAACAGAAGGACAAACGTCCATTTGCAGAGCCATGCTTGATGTGTCTGGAGACCTGGAGCTTCACCATCTGTAGAGAGAGGAAGGGGACGCCCGCCTAGCCAGCCAGATCAGCCCTATCGCCTAGCCAGCCAGATGAGCCCAATCCACCTAGCCAGTCAGATCAGCCCTATCCGCCTAGCCATCCAAATCATCCAAAATAGCCCTAGCCATCAATGGGTCGACAGATGCTGCAGCCAGATCTCCCTCACATCCAGCGCCAGCTGCTGAAAATTTACGTGTAAGGCAAGGAGTGGTCGAATTTGGCTATCTCCGTAAGAGGCTGGCACAGAGTGTTTAATATTGTGTAACTGCTTACCAATCTGTTTCTTTAACTCTTTAACATGTATGACTATTAGATGTCCTTTCTGTCATATCTTTAATGAATTTCTATCATGTCTCATTGAAAATGTACACCTTCTGATAAAATATCTTGTTCCATTTTGGCATTAACCTTCTAAGCCCAAGGGAAGGGCAACCCTCCAGCCATGGTTCCCTAGAGGTTTCCCCCACAGGGGGTTTTCCTCTCCTGAGTGCGGGGGGTGACTCTTTGTGAGTCGGGGGTGTGCCATGTTCAGTGCCCTATTCATAGCGATTGGCCTGAGAATAAATTGGAGGCACTGAATAAAAATACAGTCATTTGATGTTAAATAAATTCTCTCTATTTAACACCCAATTTAAGTGTTTTGTGCACTTCTTTAATAATCTTTGGTTTGGGTGGTATTGCTTGGGAGTGAGCGTCCATTAAATATTGCATAGCGACAAAGCCAGAAGCCCAGGGGTGCATTTTTAAACCTGTGCAGCAAGAGGATAGAGCAGAGATGACAAGCTTTTCAGCGATGACAAATTTATCAAAAAGGAACTCGTCTCATGATAAAGTTGATGTGCAGCGCCCTGGCTCATAGAAAAGGCACCAGGTGAGGAGAGAGGAGAGGGTAGGAGCGGTGACTGAGGCAGTGAGGGTGGCTGTGGTCCTCAAGGTGCCTGACACTGTGAACCTGTGGCTTCATTTTCCAGCTAAGTGCATAATGATCAAACCTGGTAGTTGAACGGACATGGCCGCTCATTGTGTCTTGAACACAGTTCCATGGCCCCGGGTACCGACCTCCCATTCTCTTGTTGCGTGGACCTCAGGTACTGGGGGTGTGAAAGGATGCTAGCTCCAACTCAATAGAGGTCAGTCATGCCGAGAGGACTGCTTCATCTTCCTCCCTGGGGCGCTACCTCAAGGGTTCTCACAAAGAGGACCTCCCATTGGTCTATTAGCTTGTGGCCATCATCTGCAAATCCATACTTGTCCTGTGTAAGGATGCTGACCTACGTTTCATTTTACAAAAGAAAGTTACCTTTATATAAAAAAGAGCTGTTACAGAGGGAAACATTTTTCCCCCCCCACAGCATTTAAAGGGGTTATCCCACAGAAAATATTCTACAGTTTTCCAACCAGCACCTGGGTCTGAATATTTTTGTATTTATATGCAATTAAAAATGTGGCATAGCCACAGAGTTTTTCAATAAAATGTATCTGTGTAGCGCCACCTGCTGTTTTTTTTTCTTATTTCTTTGACCTGCTCACTGAGATGGCCGCACATGCTCAGTTTCATCCTTCAACTGGCTCCTGAGCTGTGATAGAGAAAGCATGCACATGCCTCATTAGCTGCAGCAGAAAAGACACTCCCTTTGAGCTGCCAGCTTGATATAAATCTAGCAGAGCATTAAATGGGGAGATTTCTGGATCCATGTGAGGTACAGGGCTGGTTCTAGCTTTGTTAGAAAGAGGTTGTCATGTACTATATGATGTGTGATTTAAATTTTTTACATTAGTCATGGGATAACCCTTTTAAGTATAAAACAGGGTCAGTGTCTACCTGCTTATCACATAGAGAAATAAACATAAGACACGGTTATCCATTTCAAAATCATTTATTAAAACAAAATCCCTGCAGAGCAAAATTGTGATCCAGAAGAAGGCAAAAACCTGGACACATTTGGCAAGTTTGTGTCACAGGGAAAAAAATTCTTCTTGACCCTGAGAAAAGGCCATCTGTCGGAAGACCCTGGATCAGAGCCATTGATAATTCCACCTGGTCGGGGTCTACTTACCTGTATATCTCACTTACATATTGTGAAGGATGGAAATTAGGGGTGCACCGAAATTCCGGCAGCCGAAAATATCGGCCGAAAATGCACCTAATCCACTTCGGCCGATATTGTTACATATCGGCCGAAAATATGGGGTGTGGGATTTGTCACCCACCATCTGCGGGCGGGCGCCGGGCGGGCGGTTTACTTTGTCACTGCATCTTTATTTTACCTTACAATCGTGAGGCTCCAGTAACAACTCTGCAGGCAGAGCGGAGGCCGGCGTAACGTCACTTACTCACGTGACGCGCCTGCTCCGCCCACTTTATGAATGAAGGAGGCGGAGCAGGTGCGTCACGTGAGTAAGTGACGTTACGCCGCCCTCCGCTCTGCCTGCAGAGTTGTTACTGGAGCGTCACGATTGTAAGGTAAAAATGCAGTGAGTGATGCTGTGAGCAGCAGGGCCGGGGCTGTTATGGGTAGGGGGATCGGTCTATGGCACTGCTATGGGGAGGGGGGATCTGTGCACTGTTATGGGGAAAGGGATCTGTGCACTGTTATGGGGAAAGGGATCTGTGCACTGTTATGCCCATAACAGTGCACATATCCCCTTTCCATAACAGTGCACAGATCCCCCTCTCCATAACAGCGCCACCCACAGATCCCCCTCTCCATAACAGCGCCACCCACAGATCCCCCTCTCCATAACAGCGCCACCCACAGATCCCCCTCTCCATAACAGCGCCACCCACAGATCCCCCTCTCCATAACAGCGCCACCCACAGATCCCCCTCTCCATAACAGCGCCACCCACAGATCCCCCTCTCCATAACAGAGCCACCCACAGATCCCCCTCTCCATAACAGCGCCACCCACAGATCCCCCTCTCCATAACAGCACCACCCACAGATCCCCCTCTCCATAACAGCACCACCCACAGATGAATTTCATTCATGAAAAAGAATTATTAATAAAATCATTAAAAAAAAAGTTATTTTAAAGTATTTGGGCAAAAAGGCAGTTTCGGTTTCGGTTTCGGTTTTCGGTCAAGGGCATCCTGAATTTTCGGTTTCGGACCAGAATTTTCATTTCGGTGCACCCCTAATGGAAATATATTGAAATATGCCCATTTGACCTCCATGTTGGATGTGCACACGGAGACGAAGACTGTTGTGATCTCTGTTGACTCTTGGTTTCTCCATCTGGGACTTGTATCCTGAAAGCTTCTTGCCTTAACTATCAGTCTGGCGTCCACCGGCATGCCACGCAGATAGGAAGACTGTTGTAACCGTCTCCGTGTGGTTGGTGATTGAACCTGCTTGGTCGCTGCATCATAAATGTTGGTGATGCTATGACTGCTGTGTGTTTAATCCATAAAGTCGAGTTCCTATTGAAACACAGAAAAGCATAGTAAATATGTGGTTATAAAACCAACTGTTTCAGATTGAAGACAAATCCTGCGCTGCGGGGTAAAATATCTGCCCATTAACGGCATATCCATATATAAAATGTCACATCCGAAAAGAGCTCGCCTACTTGGCTATTTTCTTAAGCCCCACTAAAGTGAAAGGAGAGAGCAGCACAACGTCGGCCACTTCCCCCTTTCCTGGCTGTGTGTGACAGGGTCCCATTCTTGAGACAGCAGCAGGTGTCAGAGCTAGGAACCTAGACACTGTAACCTGGGGATGTGCCATAAATTTCCAGATAGAACAAGCCCTTTAATAACAGAGGACACAGCACCCTCTAAGCAAATCCTGGAATGTCACCTTCATTATGTTGTAGGGCTGGTAGGACATACGCACGTGCACTAACATTCCTGGCTGCTATGGCATGGCCACATGGGGAAGATTGCCCAACATGGAAATTTAACTGCAGATTTTGCTGACATTCCACAGTGGATTTTGGTGCGGATTTACCAAAGATCTAACTCTATGCATTGCAAACGGTGAAATATACAATGGAAATCTGTAGCATAAATTAAACCAATCAGATTCCATCTTTTATTTTGGAAAATGAAATGAGGAATCTGGTTGGTTGCTATGGGCAACTAAGCCAATTCTACTTTACACCAGTTTGATAAATGACCCCCTTAATTCTTTTCTGTGCCAATCATGATTCCTATTAGTTTTGAATGTGTACTCTTTGTGGAAGCTTCCATGCTGATTTTTTTTAGATGAGGGATTGGTCATTTCAAAGACAATGTATAAGAAACTGGTGATACTAATATCTTGTTAATGTGATAGTTTGGTAGATCGCTACTTATTGGCACCAAAAGAAAAGTCCACTGCAATATCTGTAAATTCAGATGTAGCAAATGGACTTGAGGGCATGGATGTGAATATTACACCTCAAATCTGTCATTACACTCCCTAACTTACTATTGTTAGGGCAGCTTTTAAATGCCATAGTGATTAGGGGCCTTTCTAGTGACAAGTACATTGTAGAGTCTCCAGTCAGTCAAGAAAGGGTTAATACTTGGGACCACTGTGGCTGACTTCATAGTTAAAGTGCATGAGGTAGGTATCAATAATAATCCCCTGTAGTAACTATGGTAATTGTGCTGCAGATGTCATAGATGCATAAGTCTATAACATAAAGAACCCACAGATGAAGGTTCCATAACAGAAGGACAAACGGCCATTTGCAGAGCCATGCTTGATGTGTCTGGAGACCTGGAGCTTCACCATCTGTAGAGAGAGGAAGGGGACGCCCGCCTAGCCAGCCAGATGAGCCCTATCGCCTAGCCAGCCAGATGAGCCCAATCCACCTAGCCAGTCAGATCAGCCCTATCCGCCTAGCCAGCCAAATCATCCAAAATAGCCCTAGCCATCAATGGGTCGACAGATGCTGCAGCCAGATCTCCCTCACATCCAGCGCCAGCTGCTGAAAATTTACGTGTAAGGCCAGGAGTGGTCGAATTTGGCTATCTCCGTAAGAGCCTGGCACAGAGTGTTTAAAGGGACACTGACAGGCCAAATCAGCATATATAGTTAGATATATGACATTACAGGTCTTATAGAGTCTTTTAAAAGCATATAAGTATCCCCCCTGTCCACCTTATAAAGAGCGAAATATAAAGTTTTATAACCTGCTTGTCCGGTCAGCAATCTGCCCAAGGGGCGGAGTTTCATGTGAAAATGCGCCCAGCTAGCCGCTCCCAACAGCCGTTCTTAAGCCCCGCCCAGCTCATCATTATTCACTTCGCTGGGCGGCGGCTAGAACTCTCCCCAGTCCCGATCCTACGCATGGGCAATTCAATCATCTGGGACGCACTATTAACCCCTTTGACGATGTGAGTGAGCAGCGCTCTGAAGCGCTGCTCTGAACAGTGCATGGCTGAGGCTGAGGCTGCATCTGCCTCCAAGACGCAGGCAGGCTGTGTGTGTACGCATGCGCGATCTAACCACGGCGGGGCGCAGGCGCAGAAGATTGGGCATGAACGATGCCCAGAGGATTGAATTGCCCATGCGCAGGATCGGGACTGGGGAGAGTTCTAGCCGCCGCCCAGCGAAGTGAATAATGATGAGCTGGGCGGGGCTTAAGAACGGCAGTTGGGAAGGCTGGCTGGGCGCGTTTTCACATGAAACGCCGCCCCTTGGGCAGATTGCTGACCGGTCAAGCAGGTTATAAAACTTTATATTTCGCTCTTTATAAGGTGGACAGGGGGGATACTTATATGCTTTTAAAAGACTCTATAAGACCTGTGCAGCGTACTCAAGTTGTGTGTAGTAGGTGTTTCTGGGTGATGTAGTGCAATATACACTAACCTGGTACAGCTGACTCTCTGCAAGGGCAGGTATAGGTAAGGAATAGTTCGTGACGCCAGTGCCAAGTAAACGGTGGCACGCCGTTTGCGGATGCAGGAATAAATTGAGGAAACGTAGTCTTAAAACAGAACTCCAACTTTAGTGGTTTTGCAAGCAGAGACAATATAGGAAATGCAGTTCCTAAGCATACAGTCGATTTTGCAATTCGGTCGATGCAGGCAATTCAGTTATAGCAGGGTAATTACAGAGTGTTGAACACAGGACTTGCAGCACAGGAGCTTGCACTCTAATTCTGTCTGATCCTGGAATACAGCAATTCTTCACCAAGGCCCATTAACCTAGTTCTGGCTTTATATCCTTGGCTATGGCTTTAATCAGTACCTCCTCTGTCTTTCTGAGTACCTCTTGCTTTCCTGATCTTTGCTTCTCTGTCTCTCTCAACTTCTGGAAGGTTCCTCAGGCTCTTAGTCTAAGGTATTCCTGCTTCTGCATATGGGAATTCAGGAGGGAATCTTCTCCTGAACCACAGGCTTCAGGCCTGGACTTGTCTCGGACATTGTCTAATCTCCAACTGTAGATTACAGATACTAGACTCCGTCTGCCTTGCACTTCCCTGTCTGGCCTCATACAAACTAGGGCTCCCTAGCTCCCTCTAGCGACTAGAAGCTGGAATGACACCCCTGCAGGCCTGTACATGCAAGTTTCACAGCAACAGGGAAACACATAGCATTGCATTACATGACATTTTATAAAACTGACATATACCAACTTCCCCATAATTAGGAGGGACGACAGCACACCAAGTGACACTTTGGTAGTGACGGGTATTACAGTTCCCGTACACTACATACCCCACTGCTTTAAGCTGAGTACGACCTCGTACTCCATCATGGGTCGCCCAACTGGGATCTCTACCTGAAATAGAAAAAGAGACATGCAGGCATACATACATGTAATTCATCTGCATTTATATTTACATCAGGTCCAATTGGCAAAGGTGAAGTGTGGTGACAAGGGGCGTCGTTCTATTCTCTCAGGATAGTGAATGGAACGGGGGCGCTGACCTGGCACAGCGTAACATTATAACCAGGATAGTCCATGACAATGAATAAGTCCATGATAGAACAGTAAAATGGATAAAACAGTATAAAGGTTCTTGGAGGCTCAAATAACAAACATGAGTCCGTACCCAGGTTATTTCTTATTAATCACAGAGGCTCTCATGCGGTGGAGTCCATCTCTGGGCACATTACTTTTAAAAGAATAAGAATCTCAGAGGCTCAGGTACTTTTGAGTCTGTCTCCGGGCACGGTTCCTTAGTATGAAGTTGCACAACAAACGGACAGCAAAGACAAGTGCTGTAATACCCCTGATCAACCTGAAAAGGGGGTGAAGGGTAAAAGGTGCAACAAAGGAACAGGCACAACTTGGCGTGGGGTAACAAAAGCAGGCAGGAGGTCCTGGAAACAAACGTGGCCTTGCTGACTTTGTAATTTCAGTGGTCAACACCTACCACTGAGCCGTGGACAAACTGGCAGCCGCAACAAAGGACCAGAAACATAGGACTCCTGTCCTGAAAGGGTTAACATCACTTCTGATGAAATCAATCAAAGGCCTAGCAGGCTGATTCACAGTGAAATATTGTAATCACTTGGCTCCGCTGGCAAGTATCGTCTGTAGTAGTCCTCTACAGGAGGATGGGCCCACATAACAGTGTCAGGGGGCAGCTGTAGAGCAAAGGGGCCCCTAATAGGTATTGGCCCCATAGGCCTAGGGGTGAACCCTCTGATGGACCGTGCCAGCCCTGGCATGATCACTGCAGGGTGTGACGTGCTTGGCACCGCCGCAGCAAGCGGTCCGGTGCTCTGGGTGCAGCAGTTTACGGCAATCGCGGGTCCGGTCTGGGGCACTGACGGAGCGGTGGCAACAGAAGGCGGTCGGCGGGTGGTGACAGGCACCCTTACCTCATCCTTCCTCGGCGGTGTCTGGATCCTGGCGGTGTATGTCTTGCGCAACTCCCGCAACTTCTCCTCCAGCCGGACGATCTGCTCACCGACGCTGCCCGTGTCGGAGTCGCCGTCCTCTGCTGGCGCCGCCGGCGCAGGTACAGTCACCGATGACGCGGACTCGGCCTCTGCAGGTTCTGGCGATGCGTCTGGTCTCCGTCCCATCCGGATGTTCTGGAAGGTAGCACTAAGTCCTCTTAACTGCTCCAGCTCAGATATTGTCTTCTCCCGACGAGGCAGCTCGGGGGAAGGATAGGGGCTCACCCACTTCTCCAACACGGTTGGCTGCCAGAAGACATTAGGCCCAATGAAGGAGCTCCGCTCCTGAAAGGCGTGATGGGCCGGCTCTGGAGAGCGTTCCGTTTCTCGCTCGCAGCCAGAGTAGTCTTCTCTTTCTTCTGCCTCCCAGTCCTCAGGTGCTCGCTTGGGACGGGTCACAGCAGTCGCATAAGGGCCTCGTAGGCTCTCGGCAGGGGTGTACTCCACTTCCTCTCCCTCGCGGAGGCTGTGCTGGTACGAAGGGAGGTAGTCTCTTTTGACAGACCTTCGATTAACATAGAGGTCTCTGCCAGTTAGATAGTCCTGAATAAACCTGTAGCCACGGGGTTTGTCAAACGATAGCACCACTCCCTTTCTCCTTTCCAGGCGGGGTTGGGTGTGCGTATGCTTCTCATGTATGGTCTTGGTTAGTTCCTCATAGACGATTTTAGTCTTTGTATTCCGCTTTATAGCGGCCTCTCGGATCTCCGCCATCAGGGAGGACCATTTAAAAGATGGTTGGAAAAAGTCCCTCCACAAGCCATAGTAGGGCTCGGGTTCTTTCTCCCTTGGGCGGCAGGCGGGTTGCTCCGGTCCCGGAGCATAGGCCGGTGGAGCCTCTTCTAGCTCTACACCGATGTCAGTCATCTTTTCAATTTCAGGTGCGGACGCTGCAGCAACACTCTGCTCACAATCCAACATGCTCGATCCTTCTGAGGAGAGCGATAGGGTCGCGTCAATTAGAGTAGCCAGCTCCTCCCATTGCACTGGGAGGCCGCCCCCCAGGTATTCTAGTATAGGGAAGGCGGTGTCCATGCTGGCAGACATGCAAATGTCCAGATAAGCCGTGGCGCCTGCCCTTGACCTTCTTCCCGCTTTTTCCTCAGAAAGGCGCCAATTTTTCCCGCCTTTTCGGGATGAAGGTGACGCAGCAGTAAATTCAGCAAGCTCAGCGGCCATCTTTAGGTACAAACGCTGTCTATTCACTGACGGCAAGCAGGAATGTTTAAAGTCCACAAAACCACACTCCAATACGGCGATTTTCTTCCTCTATGCAGCGCAATACTGCACAGCGCTTTTTAGAGGTTTTTGGGACACTTTGGGTATGATTTTCAGTCCACAAAGTCCACTTGAATAAAACAGGCAAATTGTCACTTTGGTCACAGGGCAACGGTATAAGGCACAAAGTTCACACTTCTTGCACTATAAAGCGTGCGAATCCTGTTCGTGACGCCAAAAGAGATGTGCAGCGTACTCAAGTTGTGTGTAGTAGGTGTTTCTGGGTGATGTAGTGCAATATACACTAACCTGGTACAGCTGACTCTCTGCAAGGGCAGGTATAGGTAAGGAATAGTTCGTGACGCCAGTGCCAAGTAAACGGAATAAATTGAGGAAACGTAGTCTTAAAACAGAACTCCAACTTTAGTGGTTTTGCAAGCAGAGACAATATAGGAAATGCAGTTCCTAAGCATACAGTCGATTTTGCAATTCGGTCGATGCAGGCAATTCAGTTATAGCAGGGTAATTACAGAGTGTTGAACACAGGACTTGCAGCACAGGAGCTTGCACTCTAATTCTGTCTGATCCTGGAATACAGCAATTCTTCACCAAGGCCCATTAACCTAGTTCTGGCTTTATATCCTTGGCTATGGCTTTAATCAGTACCTCCTCTGTCTTTCTGAGTACCTCTTGCTTTCCTGATCTTTGCTTCTCTGTCTCTCTCAACTTCTGGAAGGTTCCTCAGGCTCTTAGTCTAAGGTATTCCTGCTTCTGCATATGGGAATTCAGGAGGGAATCTTCTCCTGAACCACAGGCTTCAGGCCTGGACTTGTCTCGGACATTGTCTAATCTCCAACTGTAGATTACAGATACTAGACTCCGTCTGCCTTGCACTTCCCTGTCTGGCCTCATACAAACTAGGGCTCCCTAGCTCCCTCTAGCGACTAGAAGCTGGAATGACACCCCTGTCAGTGTCCCTTTAATATTGTGTAACTGCTTACCAATCTGTTTCTTTAACTCTTTAACATGTATGACTATTTGATGTCCTTTCTGTCATATCTTTAATGAATTTCTATCATGTCTCATTGAAAATGTACACCTTCTGATAAAATATCTTGTTCCATTTTGGCATTAACCTTCTAAGCCCAAGGGAAGGGCAACCCTCCAGCCATGGTTCCCTAGAGGTTTCCCCCACAGGGGTTTTTCCTCTCCTGAGTGCGGGGGGTGACTCTTTGTGAGTCGGGGGTGTGCCATGTTCAGTGCCCTATTCATAGCGATTGGCCTGAGAATAAATTGGAGGCACTGAATAAAAATACAGTCATTTGATGTTAAATAAATTCTCTCTATTTAACACCCAATTTAAGTGTTTTGTGCACTTCTTTAATAATCTTTGGTTTGGGGGGTATTGCTTGGGAGTGAGCGTCCATTAAATATTTCATAGCGACAAAGCCAGAAGCCCAGGGGTGCGTTTTCAAACCTGTGCAGCAAGAGGATGGAGCAGAGATGACAAGCTTTTCAGCGATGACAAATTTATCAAAAAGGAACTCGTCTCATGATAAAGTTGATGTGCAGCGCCCTGGCTCATAGAAAAGGCACCAGGTGAGGAGAGAGGAGAGGGTAGGAGCGGTGACTGAGGCAGTGAGGGTGGCTGTGGTCCTCAAGGTGCCTGACACTGTGAACCTGTGGCTTCATTTTCCAGCTAAGTGCATAATGTTCAAACCTGGTAGTTGAACGGACATGGCCGCTCATTGTGTCCTGAACACAGTTCCATGGCCCCGGGTACCGACCTCCCATTGGTCTATTTGCTTGTGGCCATCATCTGCAAATCCATACTTGTCCTGTGTAAGGATGCTGACCTACGTTTCATTTTACAAAAGAAAGTTACCTTTATATAAAAAAGAGCTGTTACAGAGGGAAACATTTTTTCCCCCCCACAGCATTTAAAGGGGTTATCCCACAGAAAATATTCTACAGTTTTCCAACCAGCACCTGGGTCTGAATATTTTTGTATTTATATGCAATTAAAAATGTGGCATAGCCACAGAGTTTTTCAATAAAATGTATCTGTGTAGCGCCACCTGCTGTTTTTTTTTCTTATTTCTTTGACCTGCTCACTGAGATGGCCGCACATGCTCAGTTTCATCCTTCAACTGGCTCCTGAGCTGTGATAGAGAAAGCATGCACATGCCTCATTAGCTGCAGCAGAAAAGACACTCCCTTTGAGCTGCCAGCTTGATATAAATCTAGCAGAGCATTAAATGGGGAGATTTCTGGATCCATGTGAGGTACAGGGCTGGTTCTAGCTTTGTTAGAAAGAGGTTGTCGTGTACTATATGATGTGTGATTTAAATTTTTTACATTAGTCATGGGATAACCCTTTTTTTAGTATAAAACAGGGTCAGTGTCTACCTGCTTATCACATAGAGAAATAAACATAAGACACGGTTATCCATTTCAAAATCATTTATTAAAACAAAATCCCTGCAGAGCAAAATTGTGGTCCAGAAGAAGGCAAAAACCTGGACACATTTGGCAAGTTTGTGTCACAGGGAAAAAAATCCTTCTTGACCCTGAGAAAAGGCCATCTGTCGGAAGACCCTGGATCAGAGCCATTGATAATTCCACCTGGTCGGGGTCTACTTACCTGTATATCTCACTTACATATTGTGAAGGATGGAAATATATTGAAATATGCCCATCTGACCTCCATGTTGGATGTGCACACGGAGACGAAGACTGTTGTGATCTCTGTTGACTCTTGGTTTCTCCATCTGGGACTTGTATCCTGAAAGCTTCTTGCCTTAACTATCAGTCTGGCGTCCACCGGCATACCACGCAGATAGGAAGACTGTTGTAACCGTCTCCGTGTGGTTGGTGATTGAACCTGCGTGGTCGCTGCATCATAAATGTTGGTGATGCTATGACTGCTGTGTGTTTAATCCATAAAGTCGAGTTCCTATTGAAACACAGAAAAGCATAGTAAATATGTGGTTATAAAACCAACTGTTTCAGATTGAAGACAAATCCTGCGCTGCGGGGTAAAATATCTGCCCATTAAGGGCATATCCATATATAAAATGTCACATCCGAAAAGAGCTCGCCTACTTGGCTATTTTCTTAAGCCCCAATAAAGTGAAAGGAGAGAGCAGCACAACGTCGGCCACTTCCCCCTTTCCTGGCTGTGTGTGACAGAGTCCCATTCTTGAGACAGCAGCAAGTGTCAGAGCTAGGAACCTAGACACTGTAACCTGGGGATGTGCCATAAATTTCCAGATAGAACAAGCCCTTTAATAACAGAGGACACAGCACCCTCTAAGCAAATCCTGGAATGTCATATTCATTATGTTGTAGGGCTGGTAGGACATACGCACGTGCACTAACATTCCTGGCTGCTATGGCATGGCCACATGGGGAAGATTGCCCAACATGGAAATTTTACTGCAGATTTTGCTGACATTCCACAGTGGATTTTGGTGCGGATTTACCAAAGATCTAACTCTATGCATTGCAAACGGTGAAATATACAATGGAAATCTGTAGCATAAATTAAACCAATCAGATTTCATCTTTTATTTTGGAAAATGAAATGAGGAATCTGGTTGGTTGCTATGGGCAACTAAGCCAGTTCTACTTTACACCAGTTTGATAAATGACCCCCTTAATTCTTTTCTGTGCCAATCATGATTCCTATTCGTTTTGAATGTGTACTCTTTGTGGAAGCTTCCATGCTGATTTTTTTTAGATGAGATATTGGTCATTTCAAAGACAATGTATAAGAAACTGGTGATACTAATATCTTGTTAATGTGATAGTTTGGTAGATCGCTACTTATTGGCACCAAAAGAAAAGTCCACTGCAATATCTGTAAATTCAGATGTAGCAAATGGACTTGACGGCATGGATCCTGAATATTACACCTCAAATCTGTCATTACACTCCCTAACTTACTATTGTTAGGGCAGCTTTTAAATGCCATAGTGATTAGGGGCCTTTCTAGTGACAAGTACATTGTAGAGTCTCCAGTCAGTCAAGAAAGGGTTAATACTTGGGACCACTGTGGCTGACTTCATAGTTAAAGTGCATGAGGTAGGTATCAATAATAAGCCCCTGTAGTAACTATGGTAATTGTGCTGCTGATGTCATAGATGCATAAGTCTATAACATAAAGAACCCACAGATGAAGGTTACATAACAGAAGGACAAATGGCCATTTGCAGAGCCATGCTTGATGTGTCTGGAGACCTGGAGCTTCACCATCTGTAGAGAGAGGAAGGGGACGCCTGCCTAGCCAGCCAGATCAGCCCAATCCACCTAGCCAGTCAGATCAGCCCTATCCGCATAGCAAGCCAAATCATCCAAAATAGCCCTAGCCATCAATGGGTCGACAGATGCTGCAGCCAGATCTCCCTCACATCCAGCGCCAGCTGCTGAAAATTTACGTGTAAGGCCAGGAGTGGTCGAATTTGGCTATCTCCGTAAGAGGCTGGCACAGAGTGTTTAATATTGTGTAACTGCTTACCAATTTGTTTCTTTAACTCTTTAACATGTATGACTATTTGATGTCCTTTCTGTCATATCTTTAATGAATTTCTATCATGTCTCATTGAAAATGTACACCTTCTGATAAAATATCTTGTTCCATTTTGGCATTAACCTTCTAAGCCCAAGGGAAGGGCAACCCTCCAGCCATGGTTCCCTAGAGGTTTCCCCCACAGGGGTTTTTCCTCTCCTGAGTGCGGGGGGTGACTCTTTGTGAGTCGGGGGTGTGCCATGTTCAGTGCCCTATTCATAGCGATTGGCCTGAGAATAAATTGGAGGCACTGAATAAAAATACATTCATTTGATGTTAAATAAATTCTCTCTATTTAACACCCAATTTAAGTGTTTTGTGCACTTCTTTAATAATCTTTGGTTTGGGTGGTATTGCTTGGGAGTGAGCGTCCATTAAATATTGCATAGCGACAAAGCCAGAAGCCCAGGGGTGCGTTTTTAAACCTGTGCAGCAAGAGGATGGAGCAGAGATGACAAGCTTTTCAGCGATGACAAATTTATCAAAAAGGAACTCGTCTCATGATAAAGTTGATGTGCAGCGCCCTGGCTCATAGAAAAGGCACCAGGTGAGGAGAGAGGAGAGGGTAGGAGCGGTGACTGAGGCAGTGAGGGTGGCTGTGGTCCTCAAGGTGCCTGACACTGTGAGCCTGTGGCTTCATTTTCCAGCTAAGTGCATAATGATCAAACCTGGTAGTTGAACGGACATGGCCGCTCATTGTGTCCTGAACACAGTTCCATGGCCCCGGGTACCGACCTCCCATTCTCTTGTTGCGTGGACCTCAGGTACTGGGGGTGTGAAAGGATGCTAGCTCCAACTCAATAGAGGTCAGTCATGCCGAGAGGACTGCTTCATCTTCCTCCCTGGGGCGCTACCTCAAGGGTTCTCTCCAAGAGGACCTCCCATTGGTCTATTAGCTTGTGGCAATCATCTGCAAATCCATACTTGTCCTGTGTAAGGATGCTACCTACGTTTCATTTTACAAAAGAAAGTTACCTTTATATAAAAAAGAGCTGTTACAGAGGGAAACATTTTTTTCCCCCACAGCATTTAAAGGGGTTGTCCCACAGAAAATATTCTACAGTTTTCCAACCAGCACCTGGGTCTGAATATTTTTGTATTTATATGCAATTAAAAATGTGGCATAGCTGATCTGGCTTTTGCAAGTCGGGATTTGTGCGGTCGCGTCCTGAGAATGAAGTATGAACCTCATGGAATCTCGGATCACTCCCCAGTTCTGATTGTGTTTGCGGAGGCCCCAACTTCAGGAAGAACCTTTAAATTGAACCCGCACTGGTTTGATGTGATAGGGGAGCAATCCCGATGAGATCAGGATATTCAGGAATTTTGGGGCTTCAATGTAGGTTCAACACATATTCATTATTTGTGGGACGCTTTGAAGGCCCATATAAGGGGCTTATATTTCAATAAAATTAATAGGTTTAGAATGGAACAACTGACAGACTCAATAAGGAGTTTACGCGCCGCATTAATTGACTGCCACACGGAGCAATACATCAATCAGTTAAAGGAGGCTAATTTGCAGCTTAAGACGCTTCTCTATAAAAAAGCACAACACAAGCTCTTATTCCAAGGCCAGAATCGTTTTTGCGAATCTGGTAAAACGGGCAGGTTTTTGGCTCGTTTGGTGGCCAACCAGAGAGAGGCTACCAGTATAAGAGAAATTAGGAATTCACAAGGAACTGGGGTGAGATCCGCAGAGGAGATTAGGGAGGAATTTGTGAAATATTATTCTACCCTCTATAAATCTGAGTCTATGCTTAGTCGTACTGACATGGATCAATATCTTCAACAATTAGAGCTCCCCCAGTTATCTGTCCAGAGAGATGTTGGACTCCCCCATTCTTTTGGAGGAACTCCAAGCGACTCTTCCCTCCCTAAAATATAATTCATCTCCCGGCCCAGACGGACTGCCGTTTGAATTGTATAGGTACCATGCCAAATCACTCTTGCTGATCCTACTTCTAGTTTTGAATGAATCCTGTGCATCTGGCTCTTTACCCCCATCATTTAGAGAGGCAGTGATTATCCTGGTCTTAAAAAAGGAGAAGGATCTATGCGATATGGGGTCATATAGACCTATATCACTCCTAAATACGGACTATAAGATTTTTGCAAAAATTTTGGCTAATCGCCTGAAGAGGGTTATAGCTTGTCTGGTACACCCCAATCAGACGGGCTTTATCCCGGGACGCCAAATACAGATGAGTCTATATAGGGTCTATCTGAATTTGTCTCTTGGGGGCAGTATAGACCACTCCATCCTGTCTTTAGACGCCGCAAAGGCGTTTGACAGGATGGAGTGGCCTTTTTTGTGGGCTACGATGTCTCATTTTGGCCTTGGGAATCTATATGCTGATGATGTGATTCTGTTCCTGGATCAGGGTTGGAAAATTCTTCCGTATGTGATAGAGGTAATAGAAGACTATGGTAAACTATCAGGCTATATGATCAACTGGACAAAGTCATCGCTCCTCCAGCTGAACCGGAAAGCTGTAGATGAAGGGAAGCGAGTCCGTGTTTTGGTCCCTAACGATACCTTGGATTATTTGGGGGTTAAGATTGGGGTTCCTATAAATAGGTTTTACGAGCTTAACCACCTCAGCCCCTATAGCTTAAACACCCTGAAAGACCAGGCCACTTTTTACACTTCTGACCTACACTATTTTCACCGTTTATTGCTCGGTCATGCAACTTACCACCCAAATGAATTTTACCTCCTTTTCTTCTCACTAATAGAGCTTTCATTTGGTGGTATTTCATTGCTGCTGACATTTTAACTTTTTTTGTTATTAATCGAAATTTAATGATTTTTTTGCAAAAAAATGACATTTTTCACTTTCAGTTGTAAAATTTTGCAAAAAAAACGAGATCCATATATAAATTTTGCTCTAAATTTATTGTTATACATGTCTTTGATAAAAAAAAAATGTTTGGGTAAAAAAAAAATGGTTTGGGTAAAAGTTATAGCGTTTACAAACTATGGTACAAAAATGTGAATTTCCGCTTTTTGAAGCAGCTCTGACTTTCTGAGCACCGGTCATGTTTCCTGAGGTTCTACAATGGCCAGACAGTACAAACACCCCACAAATGACCCCATTTCGGAAAGTAGACACCCTAAGGTATTCGCTGATGGGCATAGTGAGTTCATAGAACTTTTTATTTTTTGTCACAAGTTAGCGGAAAATGATGATTTTTTTTTTTTTCTTACAAAGTCTCATATTCCACTGACTTGTGACAAAAGATAAAAACTTCCATGAACTCACTATGCCCATCAGCGAATACCTTGGGGTGTCTTCTTTCCAAAATGGGGTCACTTGTGGGTTAGTTATACTGCCCTGGCATTCTAGGGGCCCAAATGTGTGGTAAGGAGTTTGAAATCAAATTCTGTAATAAATGGCCGGTGAAATCCGAAAGGTGCTCTTTGGAATGTGGGCCCCTTTGCCCACCTAGGCTGCAAAAAAGTGTCACACATGTGGTATCTCCGTATTCAGGAGAAGTTGGGGAATGTGTTTTGGGGTGTCATTTTACATATACCCATGCTGGGTGAGATAAATATCTTGGTCAAATGCCAACTTTGTATAAAAAAATGGGAAAAGTTGTCTTTTGCCAAGATATTTCTCTCACCCAGCATGGGTATATGTAAAATGACACCCCAAAACACATTCCCCAACTTCTCCTGAATACAGAGATACCACATGTGTGACACTTTTTTGCAGCCTAGGTGGGCAAAGGGGCCCATATTCCAAAGAGCACCTTTTGGATTTCACTGGTCATTTTTTACAGAATTTGATTTCAAACTCCTTACCACACATTTGGGCCCCTAGAATGCCAGGGCAGTATAACTACCCCACAAGTGACCCCATTTTGGAAAGAAGACACCCCAAGGTATTCGCTGATGGGCATAGTGAGTTCATGGAAGTTTTTATTTTTTGTCACAAGTTAGTGGAATATGAGACTTTGTATGAAAAAAAAAAAAAAATCATCATTTTCCACTAACTTGTGACAAAAAATAAAAAATTCGAGGAACTCGCCATGCCCCTCACGGAATACCTTGGGGTGTCTTCTTTCCAAAATGGGGTCATTTGTGGGGTAGTTATACTGACCTGGCATTCTAGGTGCCCAAATGTGTGGTAAGGAGTTTGAAATCAAATTCTGTAAAAAATGACCAGTGAAATCTGAAAGGTGCTCTTTGGAATGTGGGCCCCTTTGCCCACCTAGGCTGCAAAAAAGTGTCACACATGTGGTATCTCCGTATTCAGGAGAAGTTGGGGAATGTGTTTTGGGGTGTCATTTTACATATACTCATGCTGGGTGAGATAAATATCTTGGTCGAATGCCAACTTTGTATAAAAAAATGGGAAAAGTTGTCTTTTGCCAAGATATTTCTCTCACCCAGCATGGGTATATGTAAAATGACACCCCAAAACACATTCCCCAACTTCTCCTGAATACGGAGATACCACATGTGTGACACTTTTTTGCAGCCTAGGTGGGCAAAGGGGCCCATATTCCAAAGAGCACCTTTCGGATTTCACTGGTCATTTTTTACAGAATTTGATTTCAAACTCCTTACCACACATTTGGGCCCCTAGAATGCCAGGGCAGTATAACTACCCCACAAGTGACCCCATTTTGGAAAGAAGACACCCCAAGGTATTCGCTGATGGGCATATTGAGTTCATGGTAGTTTTTATTTTTTGTCACAAGTTAGTGGAATATGAGACTTTGTAAGAAAAAAAAATCAAAAAAAAAATCATCATTTTCCACTAACTTGTGACAAAAAATAAAAAATTCTAGGAACTCGCCATGCCCCTGATGGAATACCTTGGGGTGTCTTCTTTCCAAAATGGGGTCACTTGTGGGGTAGTTATACTGCCCTGGCATTCTAGGGGCCCAAATGTGTGGTAAGTAGGTAAATGACCAGTGAAATCCGAAAGGTGCTCTTTGGAATGTGGGCCCCTTTGCCCACCTAGGCTGCAAAAAAGTGTCACACATGTGGTATCTCCGTATTCAGGAGAAGTTGGGGAATGTGTTTTGGGGTGTTATTTTACATATACCCATGCTGGGTGAGAGAAATATCTTGGCAAAAGACAACTTTTCCCATTTTTTTTATACAAAGTTGGCATTTGACCAAGATATTTATCTCACCCAGCATGGGTATATGTAAAATGACACCCCAAAACACATTCCCCAACTTCTCCTGAATACGGAGATACCACATGTGTGACACTTTTTTGCAGCCTAGGTGGGCAAAGGTGCCCAAATTCGTTTTAGGAGGGCATTTTTAGACATTTGGATACCAGACTTCTTCTCACGCTTTGGGGCCCCTAAAATGCCAGGGCAGTATAAATACCCCTCATGTGACCCCATTTTGGAAAGAAGACACCCCAAGGTATTCAATGAGGGGCATGGCGAGTTTATAGAAAAAAAATATTTTTGGCACAAGTTAGCGGAAATAGATTTTTTTGATTTTTTTCTCACAAAGTCTCCCTTTCCGCTAACTTGGGACAAAAATTTCAATCTTTCATGGACTCAATATGCCCCTCAGCGAATACCTTGGGGTGTCTTCTTTCCAAAATGGTGTTATTTGTGGGGTGTTTGTACTGTCCTGGCATTTGAGGGTCTCCGCAATCATTACATGTATGGCCAGCATTAGGAGTTTCTGCTATTCTCCTTATATTGAGCATACGGGTAATGCCGGTAAATCATTGCCGGGATTTTTTATTTTTTTTTATATACAAAGTGTTTGCCAAAGCATAGGAACACCACCACCTCCCTGAGCTCATATGCCTCGGCAAACGTATCTTTTACTGCAGAGGAGAAATCTCGTCTTGCAGCGCCGCATACACCGACTTGCGTGTACTCTGACAGCAGCGCAATGCTTCTGTCAGAATGCACATCAGTGCTGCAGCTAGTCGATCGGTTGGTCCACCTGGAAGGTAAAAAAAAAAAAACAGGCCGCAACACAATAATTTTATTAACTTTGGAAGAGAACATATAAACTTTAACTTTTTGAACTGAACATTAACCTTTTTGCTTACTGGTGTTTTTTTTTTTTTTTTTACCTTTATAGAACAAACCTCTCCTTCCCCATGGGTCAATGTGCAAAGCGCAAATCGCCCAAAGATGTGGCGAAGTACGTTATGCACTTTGTCCCATGTGAAAGGAGACGTTTGCAGCAGCTGTGAGTGAATGGGCCCTAATAGCCCTGTGTGCCTGTCCTGGTGAGATGTGATCCCTATGCTAGGTGTACCTGTTTGTGGTACTTCCGGAAACACTCTCCTAAGCATAGGGCAGGGTGGTCAGGACAGTCAGGACAGAAATAGCGGGTGTCACGCCTTATTCCACTCCTGCTACAGACACGACATCTTTTTCGGGGTGACGGTTGGGTTGAGGTACCAGCAACGACATTGGGGAAATGTCGCTCGTGTAGACGGCTAACTACACTGGTGGATGGGGCCACAGAACCTTCTGGATACAGGAGGTTCTCGATGATCTCTTCCTGGAATTTGAGGAAGGATCGTGTTCTCCCAGCCTTACTGTAGAAAACAAAACTATTATACAGAGCCAATTGAATCAAATATACAGACACCTTCTTATACCAGCGTCTGGTTCTGCGGGAAACTAAATACGGAGACAACATCTGGTCATTGAAGTCCACCCCTCCCATGAGCAAATTATAGTCGTGGACTGAGAGGGGCTTTTCAATGACACGGGTTGCTCGCTCAATTTGGATTGTCGTGTCTGCGTGAATGGAGGAGGACATGTAAACGTCACGCTTGTCTCTCCATTTCACCGCGAGCAGTTCTTCGTTACACAAGGCAGCCCTCTCCCCCCTTGCAAGACGGGTGGTAACGAGCCGTTGGGGGAAGCCCCGGCGACTAGGTCGCACGGTGCCACAGGCGCAAATCCGTTCTAGAAACAAATGCCTAAAGAGGGCCACACTTGTGTAGAAATTGTCCACATAAAGATGGTACCCCTTGCCAAATAAGGATGACACCAAGTCCCAGACTGTCTTCCCACTGCTCCCCAGGTAGTCAGGGCAACCGACCGGCTCCAGGGTCTGATCTTTTCCCTCATAGACACGAAATTTGTGGGTATAGCCTGTGGCCCTTTCACAGAGCTTATACAATTTGACCCCATACCGGGCATGCTTGCTTGGGATGTATTGTTTGAAGCCAAGGCGCCCGGTAAAATGTATTAGGGACTCGTCTATGCAGATGTTTTGCTCGGGGGTATACAAATCTGCAAATTTCTGGTTGAAATGGTCTATGAGGGGCCGAATTTTGTCGAGCCGGTCAAAAGCTGGGTGGCCTCTGGGACGGGAGGTGGTGTTGTCGCTAAAATGCAGAAAACGCAGGATGGTCTCAAATCGTGTCCTGGACATAGCAGCAGAGAACATGGGCATGTGATGAATTGGGTTCATGGACCAATATGACCGCAATTCATGCTTTTTAGTTAGACCCATGTTGAGGAGAAGGCCCAGAAAAATTTTAATTTCGGAAACTTGGACTGGTTTCCACCGGAAAGGCTGGGCATAAAAGCTTCCCGGGTTTGCGGTTATAAATTGTGTGGCATACCGGTTTGTTTCTGCCACAACTAAGTCTAAGAGCTCCGCAGTCAAGAACAGCTCAAAAAATCCCAGGGCCGAACCGATATGAGCCGTCTCAACCCGAACTCCAGACTGGGCGGTGAAAGGGGGAACTAATGGTGCGGCTGAAGTTGGTGACTGCCAATCAGGGTTTGCCAGCACCTCAGGGATTCTAGGGGCTCTACGGGCCTGTCTGTGCGGTGGCTGCGACGGGGTAACTACTGCACGTGCCACCGTACCAGCTTCAACTGCCCTTCTGGTGCTCGCTACTTCACCATGTTGTACGGCAGTGCTGGTACTAGGTCCAGGAAGGGCTGCGCTGCTGGTGTATGCCTCACCACGTGATCCGGCAGCGACAGCCCCACTCTGCTGCTCTTGAAGCGGATCCTGCGTAACCTGTGGTCTAGCGACACGGGGCCGGGTACGCCTGGTGCTATCAGGGACCTCAGCCTCCTCGTCCGAACTTTGGGTCAGAGAGCCACTGCTTTCTACAGGTTCATATTCTGACCCGCTAGATTCGTCAGATGAGGGTTCCCACTCCTCATCCGACTGGGTCAAAATTCTGTAGGCCTCTTCAGAAGAATACCCCCTGTTTGACATTTTGGACTACTAAATTTAGGGGTATTCCCTGAGACTACCCAAGAAAAAAAGCAAGCCTGTCTTACAAAGGGGAGGCTAGCGAAGTACCGGAGGCCGCTGCGGTTGATAAAAAATATCAAAACTGATTTTTTTTATCGCCGCAGCGCGTGTAAAGTGAATGTGCAGTGATCAAAAAATATATATTTTTTGTCACTGCGGCGGGGCGGGCGTGGGTGAACGCACGTGTGGGCGACCGATCAGGCCTGATCGGGCAAACACTGCGTTTTGGGTGGAGGGCGAGCTAAGGTGACACTAATACAATTATAGATCTGACCGTGATCAGTTTTGATCACTTACAGATACTATAAAAGTACAAATGCTGATTAGCGATACGCTAAACAGCGAATAAGTGACTGCGGTGCGGTGGGCTGGGCGCTAACTCACGCTAAACTACCTAACCAAGGGGCCTAAACTATCCCTAAAACCTAACAGTCAATACCAGTGAAAAAAAAAAAGTGACAGTTTACACTGATCACTTTTTTTCCTTTCACTAGTGATTGACAGGGGCGATCAAAGGGGTGATCAAAGGGTTAATTGGGGTGCAGGGGGGTGATCTGGGGCTAAAGTGTGGTGTTTGGTGCTACTCACAATTCAGTCTGCTCCTCTGCTGGATCCAACCGACGAAAAGGACCAGCAGAGGAGCAGACAAGCCATATAACAGATCATATTTACTAATATTATCTGTTATATGGCTTGTGATTGTTTTTTTTGAAAATCGCCAGCCTGCCAGCCAATGATCGTTGCTGGCAGGCTGGTGACGAGATTGTTCTTTAACTTTTGCCGGCCCGCGATGCGCATGCGCGGGCCGGCTCTGACCGAAATCTCGCGTCTCGCGAGATGACGCACGGATGCGTCCAGGAGGAATGAATCAACCACCTTCCGGACGCATCCGTGCGTTAGGCGGTCGGGAGGTGGTTAATTTGGCCCCGGTTCTGAATAAAGTTAGGGCCAAAATCAGTGCTTGGTGGAAATTGATACTGGCACAGACAGATCGAATAGCACTGATTAAGATGATTATTTTACCTATAGTTTTGTTCCCGATGTGTGCTTCCCCCATCTGGATCGATGATATCTTCTTTCATAGACTGGAGACTTTGATCAACGATCTAATTTATCTAATCTATGGTTGTCGGAAGCAGATGGTGGGCTGTCACTACCCTTTTTTCAAGGTTATTATTTATGTGCACAGATTCAGCGTTGTTGTTATTTGAAAGAGAGCTTACTTTCACAGTATTTGACTAAAGTTATTGATAAACCAATAGAGAATATTTTTGCATGTTTGGAGGCTGGGTATATGGGAATGAGGAAGTCTTTGCTGATCCCTTGCTCACTACAGAGGGTGTGGAACAAGCTGAAGGAGATCCTTAAAGTTTCCGGCCCGTTTGTTTTCACCCCTTTGTGGGAGAACAGGGGGCTGGAGGAATTCTTCAAAATTACAGATTTTGGTTATTGGTTACGTAATGGTATCAACAGGGTGTCTCACCTTTTTTATTTGGGTCGTTTTAAATCACTTTCGGAATTTGGTTTTACCGATAGTTCACCATTAGATTTATTTATGTATTCACGCTTGAAACATATATTTGAAGCCTCTAGGAATAGGGGTCGTATTTTTCCACGAGAGAATATATTTTTTGATTTTTGTGACGCTCAGAAGTACGAGAAGGTGAAGATATCTAGATTATACGCTAAACTCCGAATGGCACTGGCAACTGTAACACTTTTTAAAAGCCCAAGTAAGTGGGAGCAAGAGTTGAATTGCTCTCCACTACAGTGGTCCACTATCTATTGGAACGTGAGAAAGGCGACAGTTTCCAGTGCTCATAGGTTAATCCAATTTAAGATCCTCCATAGATTGTACTATACGCCCAAAATCCAAGGAAAATTCCCCCAAAATAAAGGCCGGGATTGTTGTTGCCCTAAATGTGGATATGTTAATGCGAACTATGTCCATCTGCTTTGAAACTGTAGTAAAATAAGAAAATATTGGGATGAGGTCTTCTCTACCCTACAAAAGGAGTCTTCAATGAACTATAACCCGGGGATCTTGATAGTGATCTTTGGAGATTATGGGTCAGAAATGGAAGTCCTGCCCCAGGTCAGATGGATTTGGATGAGGGGATTGATGGTGGCCAAAGCTATATTGATCAAGTATTGGGGCTCTGCCTCCCCGCCCTCGACAAGGGAGTGGGGTTCATATCTTCAACAAATTAGAATATATGAGGATATTGAAAGGAAACGGAGAGTTGCACGCACAACTACGTAGCTATATTTAATATATTTAATATTGATATTATTTTATACTTGAATGAATGGAGTGGACGACAGCCAATGGGGTGGGGGGGGGGGGTGAGATACTTAGATTTCTTATTATCGCAGGTGTTAACTTAGGATAATGTGTAGAATCTGTTTATAATAATGTTCATGATTGTCATACCAGGTACACCGATGTGATTAATATTGGTTCATGTATTAATACTATGATCTCTAAAAATTAAAATAAAGATATTATAAAAAAATGTGGCATAGCCAGAGAGTTTTTCAATAAAATGTATCTGTGTAGCGCCACCTGCTGTTTTTTTTTCTTATTTCTTTGACCAGCTCACTGAGATGGCCGCACATGCTCAGTTTCATCCTTCAACTGGCTCCTGAGCTGTGATAGAGAAAGCATGCACATGCCCCATTAGCTGCAGCAGAAAAGACACTCCCTTTGAGCTGCCAGCTTGATATAAATCTAGCAGAGCATTAAATGGGGAGATTTCTGGATCCATGTGAGGTACAGGGCTGGTTCTAGCTTTGTTAGAAAGAGGTTGTCATGTACTATATGATGTGTGTAAACATTTTTACATTAGTCATGGGATAACCCTTTTAAGTATAAAACAGGGTCAGTGTCTACCTGCTTCCACCTCAGAGGATCACACAAATGTGTTTACAGTCACTCCAATAACTGTAGAATGGTAGAACATGTCCTATTCTTGTCCGCTTTGTGGACAAGGATTGGATATTTCTACAGAAGTTAAAAAAATAAATAGTGGCATGCACTTGGCTGGGATCCGGCTTTTGCGGATCCGCCATTTACAAATAATAAAACATTTATGACCGTTTACATGAGCCCTAATATGTATATTTACTCATATTCCTATGTAGTCCTACTGTCGGGATTCAAACCTGTGACCAGCCACATCCCAGGCGGTAGCCCTGCTTACTAGGCTACCGTCCTCTCTGGACATTACTCCCTGAAACCTATTATGTAACCTCAGTCTTGCCAAGCCTTGCTGAGCCTTGCTCATCACCCTTGATTCCCCACACCTGGTACTTCCCTATATAAGTCCAGCCCCTTGCACTCTAGCTTGCTGATTATTGAGCTCCTGAGCCTTGATCAAGCTTCTCCTCATCTGCTGCTCCTGCTACTGCTGACCAGGAATTGCCTACCGACTACTCTTCTGCTTGTCCCTACCTACTGAACTGCTACCACCGTTGCCATCCGGATAGTCTGACCACGCTTACTGCCGCCTGCCCTGACCCACCGCCTGCCTACCGACTACTCTTCTGCTTGTCCCTACCTACTACCTGCCTGCAGTCCTTGCCACTGAGCTCCACTCCTACCTCCAGCCAGCGGTCCTCTGACTCAGGTGAGCCTGTAGGATTGTTACAGAATAATCAGCCCCACTATGGAGTCCGCAATGGCCACTCTGCGGAAGCAGGTCTCCGAACTTCAAGAATTTGGTACTACATATCAGGAGAAATTTGCCCAGCTCCAAGGCGTAGTCCAAAGCCAACAGAGGGAGATTATTGAACTACAGAGGCAACTCCTGGACGTCTGCGGCGCACCCGCAGACACCCGCATGCCACTCCCATCAAGATTCAGCGGCGACAGACGCCAGTATCGGGGGTTTCTAAACCAATGCCGCATCTATTTTCAGATGTACCCGGCCCCCTTCACCACCGAGAAAAAGAAGGTGCTATTCGTGGTCAATCTCCTGACGGATGAAGCATTAGCATGGGCATCACCATACGTGGAGACTAACAGTCAGCTCCTGGACAACCTAAACAACTTCATCACCGCCATGAGCCAAGTCTTCGATGACCCCAACCGCTGTGCGACAGCCGAGGCGCGACTACATGGTCTGCGGCAAGGGAGACGCTCCGTCGCCGAATACACCGCCGAGTTTCGCCGTTGGGTCACGGACACCACCTGGAACCCAGCGGCACAGAGAAGCCAATTCCGGCGAGGCCTGTCAGAATTAATAAAGGACGAACTCGCCAGAGTTGAGGCCCTGGACGATCTGGATTACTTCATTCAGTTATGCATCCGGATAGATCAAAGACTCTCCGAGAGGAAGAAAGAAAGACTCTGGTCCTCGGACCACAGACCCACTTACTCCTTCTCTTCCACCGCCCAGCGCGACCCCCAGTCAGTAACTGAACCTATGCAGGTCGACGCTCTACGTAGGTCTCTATCCACAGCTGAGAAGGAGAGAAGGCTGGCCGAAAACCTCTGCCTCTACTGTGGGGAGCCGGGTCATTTTGCCATCAAATGTCCTCATAAGATCCGAAAGACTATTGCCGTCACGGAGCTAAAGGAGCAACCACAGACTCCAACCCCGCCAGCAGCCCCTGAAAATAACAACACGGCGGCTCATGGATCCCACTTCATCGTCCCCATCCTCATCGACATTGAGGGGCGACAACTCCCCTGTTCAGCGATGTTAGACTCCGGGGCGGGAGGCAACTTCATGGACCTAACCTTTGCCCGCGAAAAGAACATTCCACTGACAATCAAGGCAGCCCCCGTTGACCTGGAAACCGTCGACGGATCCCCACTCTCCTCGGAGCCGATCACTCACGAGACCACCGAACTACAACTCCTCATAGAACCAGATCACCGTGAAAAGATCCACTTCTCTCTGATCG
Source organism: Bufo bufo (assembly GCF_905171765.1). Taxonomy (NCBI): domain Eukaryota; kingdom Metazoa; phylum Chordata; class Amphibia; order Anura; family Bufonidae; genus Bufo; species Bufo bufo. Next base: position 213,432,074 of record NC_053394.1, read on the forward strand.
CCTCCCCGAAGTTCCCAGTGATCTTGGGCATCCCATGGTTGGCCACCCTCACCCCTCGGTGGACTGGGAAACCTGCTACATACGATTCCAATCCGAGTTCTGCACGCTAAATTGCTCCCACAAACCCGTCCTTCCACCCGAAGACACCACCATCTCAAAACTATCCGTCAAGGATCTGCTACCCCCTCAATACCGCAAGTTCCAGGATGTCTGCGACAAGAAAAATGCAGACAAGCTGCCACCACACCGACCCTACGACTGCCCTATAGAACTGTTGCCCGGGGCCGAAATACCCTTTGGCAGTATCTACTCCCTCTCAGAGCCTGAACTCAAGGCTCTGAAAGAGTACCTGGACGAGGACCTGAGGAAGGGGTTCATCCGGCCCTCCCCCTCCCCCGCGGGAGCCCCCTTTTTCTTCGTAGAGAAAAAAGACTCCTCCCTTCGTCCCTGCATAGACTACAGAAAGCTTAATGACATAACCGTAAAAAAACGGTACCCGCTCCCACTGATTTCCGAACTCCTTGAGAGACTCCGGGAAGCGAAGATCTTCACCAAACTTGACCTTCGAGGGGCCTACAACCTCGTCCGAATCCGCCCTGGGGACGAATGGAAGACCGCCTTCCGGACACGTTATGGTCATTTCGAGTACCTGGTCATGCCTTTCGGACTCTGCAATGCTCCCGCCACCTTCCAGCACTTCATTAACGACGTCCTCAGGGACATGCTGGATCTGTTTGTAGTTGTTTACCTGGACGACATCTTGATCTTCTCTGAAGACCTCGAGCAGCACCGCGAACACGTCCGCAGGGTACTGCAGAGACTCAGACAGAACTCTCTCTATATCAAGCTAGAGAAATGTGAGTTTGAGCGAACCACCACTCAGTTCCTCGGATACATCATCTCCCCAGAGGGCCTAAGTATGGACCCGGGGAAGGTCCAAGCTGTGATGAACTGGCCCGTTCCGAAAAACGAGAAGGAGATACAAAGATTCATTGGCTTCGCCAACTTCTATCGGAAGTTTATCCGGAACTTCTCCAAGGTCATAGCACCAATCACCCAACTCACCAAGAAGGCAGTCCCCTTCTCCTGGACACCCGAGGCCCAGGAGGCCTTCACCAAGTTGAAACTCCTTTTCACTTCTGCCCCAATCCTAATCCACCCGAACCCCGAGCTCCCATTTACAGTCGAAGTGGATGCATCAGACTCTGCGGTGGGGGCAGTTTTGTCACAACGGACAGGGGAGAGGATGCTATTACACCCGTGCGCATATTTCTCCCGCCAGATGTCCCCCTCCGAGAAGAACTATGACATCGGGAACAAAGAACTACTGGCGATCAAGGATGCCTTCTCCGAGTGGAGAAACCTGCTGGAGGGAGCCACCAACCCCATAATCGTACTAACTGACCACAAGAACCTCGAGTTCATCCGCAGCGCTAAGAGACTCTCAGCCAGACAGGCCAGATGGAGCCTATTCTTTTCCCGCTTCAACTATCTCATCACCTATCGCCCTGGATCAAAAAACGGCAAGGCTGACGCCCTCTCCAGAATGTTTTCCGAGCCCTCACAGAGTAACAAGGGCCAAAATAACATCTTACCCGAGAGAAGGGTCGTAGGGGCCACCTACTCTAAAGAACTCCTAGGCACAATCAAAGAAGGATACGAAAATGACCCCTTCCTCGCCCACCCCCAGGGAATGTCAGCCTTATGTTTAAGAACGGTCATTGGTTTCATCAGGACCTAGAACTATATGTACCAGAAATCGCACGGCTCGAAGTGCTCAAACTCAACCATGACTCCAAGCTGGCCGGCCATTTTGGCACAAGAAAGACCCAGGAGCTTCTCTCCCGCTCCTTCTGGTGGCCAACATACAAGGAGGACATCAAGAGGTACATCTCCTCGTGCGCGGTCTGTGCCCGCAATAAGACTCCTCGTTCCTCCCCCGTGGGTCTGTTACAACCCCTCCCTATTCCCTCCCGCCCCTGGGGCTCAATCTCCATGGACTTTGTGGTAGACCTTCCTCCTTCAAAAGGGATGAACACTATCCTGGTCGTGGTCAACCGTCTCACCAAGATGGCCCATTTCATCCCCTACAAAGGCATACCCACCGCCAAACAGACGGCCGATCTAATTCTCAGAGAGATCTTCAGGCTGCATGGGATCCCGGACGACGTGGTCTCCGACCGAGGCGTACAATTTGCCTCAAAGTTCTGGAAGAACTTCTGCCTGGCGCTCGGGGTTAAAGTGAACCTATCCTCCACTTTCCACCCTCAGTCAAACGGGCAGACTGAGAGAACTAATCAGACCCTAGAGCAGTACCTACGCTGTTTCAGCTCCCACCTGCAGGATGACTGGCTTGACCATCTCCCCACGGCCGAGTTCGCCTACAACAATGCTGAGCATAGCTCAACCAAGCACAGCCCCTTCTTTGCTAACACAGGCTCGCACCCAGTGTTCATTCCCCACCTGCCCGTCGCCTCCACCCTCCCAGCAGTGGCCGAACGCCTAACAACCCTACAGGAGGCACAAAAGAACATTATAGACAACCTCCAGCTCGCCCAGAGGCGTTTTAAAAAGGGAGCAGACAGACGTCGCAAACCCACCCCGGGCTTCCATGTGGGAGACAAGGTGTGGTTGTCCACCAGGAACCTCAGATTGAAGGTCCCCTCCAAAAAGTTGGCCCAAAGATACATGGGTCCGTTTCGGATCACCGCACAAATCAACGAGGTCACGTTCCGGCTCGACCTTCCGGACCCTATTAGGGTGCACCCTGTCTTCCATTGCTCACTCCTCAAGCCATACGTGGAGAACACCTTCACAGGCCGCCACTCGCCCCCTCCACCACCCGTGAGGGTACAGGGTGAAGAAGAATACGTTGTCGCAAAGATCCTCGACTCCAGGATCCACCGGGGAAGACTACAATACCTAATTGGGTGGGAGGGTTGGGTGGGAGGGTTACCCTCCCGAGGATAACTCCTGGGAGCCAGAAGAAAATGTCCACGCCCCCAGACTGGTAAAAGAGTTCCACCAACGGCACCCCGGTAAGCCTGCCCCTGCGGTGCCCGGAGGTCACCTTGGAAGGGGGGAGTACTGTCGGGATTCGAACCCGTGACCAGCCACATCCCAGGCGGTAGCCCTGCTTACTAGGCTACCGTCCTCTCTGGACATTACTCCCTGAAACCTATTATGTAACCTCAATCTTGCCAAGCCTTGCTAAGCCTTGCTCATCACCCTTGATTCCCCACACCTGGTACTTCCCTATATAAGTCCAGCCCCTTGCACTCTAGCTTGCTGATTATTGAGCTCCTGAGCCTTGATCAAGCTTCTCCTCATCTGCTGCTCCTGCTACTACTGAAAGTCCACTGCTGACCAGGAATTGCCTACCGACTACTCTTCTGCTTGTCCCTACCTACTGAACTGCTACCACCGTTGCCATCCGGATTGTCTGACCACGCTTACTGCCGCCTGCCCTGACCCACCGCCTGCCTACCGACTACTCTTCTGCTTGTCCCTACCTACTACCTGCCTGCGGTCCTTGCCACTGGGCTCCACTCCTACCTCCAGCCAGCGGTCCTCTGACTCAGGTGAGCCTGTAGGATTGTTACACCTACAGCCTGTCAACCTCATGCTGTGAGTAGAGACTTTATCTCTAGACCTACATACATTTCCATGGGATTGAGTGATGTGCTTGTGTTAAGATTGGTGCTTATCTTATTAAACAATACCACAAGGGCCCAGTTGACCCAACATCTGGTATTAGCATAATTGAATTGGATGAAAAAATAGATGTTCCTACCACCACACAGCCTCGCAGATTGAGCAGAGCCGAAAGGCATCCTTTATCAAATACAGAAAGATCAGAACAATATGGGATACAACTCATACAATAAGATTTTTAATCGCAGGTCCGATTCTACCTAACTGGTCAGAAAATTCCATACTGGATGAATAAACTCAACCCGTATTCAAAGTCCTCCAACTGTCCTAAAAATTCTTAGATGACACTTAACCAGTTCTATTTCAAAATGAAAGTCATAGCTTACTTCAGTGTAAGTGGTCATAGGGGTAAACAGCAGGACACTTTTATTTGGGTTCCTTATCACATAGAGAAATAAACATAAGACACGGTTATCCATTTCAAAATCATTTATTAAAACAAAATCCCTGCAGAGCAAAATTGTGATCCAGAAGAAGGCAAAAACCTGGACACATTTGGCCAGTATGTGTCACAGGAAAAAAAATCCTTCTTGACCCTGAGAAAAGGCCATCGGTCGGAAGACCCTGGATCAGAGCCATTAATAATTCCACCTGGTTGGGGTCTACTTACCTGTATATCCCACTTACATATTGTGAAGGATGGAAATACACTGCGTGCAGAATTATTAGGCAAATGAGTATTTTGACCACATCATCCTCTTTATGCATATTGTCTTACTCCAAGCTGTATAGGCTCGAAAGCCTACTACCAATTAAGCATATTAGGTGATGTGCATCTCTGTAATGAGAAGGGGTGTGGTCTAATGACATCAACACCCTATATTAGGTGTGCATAATTATTAGGCAACTTCCTTTCCTTTGGCAAAATGGGTCAAAAGAAGGACTTGACAGGCTCAGAAAAGTCAAAAATAGTGAGATATCTTGCAGGGGATGCAGCACTCTTAAAATTGCAAAGCTTCTGAAGCGTGATCATCGAACAATCAAGCGTTTCATTCAAAATAGTCAACAGGGTCGCAAGAAGCGTGTGGAAAAACCAAGGCGCAAAATAACTGCCCATGAACTGAGAAAAGTCAAGTGTGCAGCTGCCAAGATGCCACTTGCCACCAGTTTGGCCATATTTCAGAGCTGCAACATCACTGGAGTGCCCAAAAGCACAAGGTGTGCAATACTCAGAGACATGGCCAAGGTAAGAAAGGCTGAAAGACGACCACCACTGAACAAGACACACAAGCTGAAACGTCAAGACTGATTTTTCTAAGGTTTTATGGACTGATGAAATGAGAGTGAGTCTTGATGGGCCAAATGGATGTGCCCGTGGCTGGATTAGTAAAGGGCAGAGAGCTCTAGTCCGACTCAGACGCCAGCAAGGTGGAGGTGGAGTACTGGTTTGGGCTGGTATCATCAAAGATGAGCTTGTGGGGCCTTTTCGGGTTGAGGATGGAGTCAAGCTCAACTCCCAGTCCTACTGCCAGTTTCTGGAAGACACCTTCTTTAAGCAGTGGTACAGGAAGAAGTCGGCATCCTTCAAGAAAAACATGATTTTCATGCAGGACAATGCTCCATCACACGCGTCCAAGTACTCCACAGCGTGGCTGGCAATAAAGGGTATAAAAGAAGAAAATCTAATGACATGGCCTCCTTGTTCACCTGATCTGAACCCCATTGAGAACCTGTGGTCCATCATCAAATGTGAGATTTACAAGGAGGGAAAACAGTACACCTCTCTGAACAGTGTCTGGGAGGCTGTGGTTGCTGCTGCACGCAATGTTAATGGTGAACAGATCAAAACACTGACAGAATCCATGGATGGCAGGCTTTTGAGTGTCCTTGCAAAGAAAGGTGGCTATATTGGTCACTGATTTGTTTTTGTTTTGTTTTTGAATGTCAGAAATGTATATTTGTGAATGTTGAGATGTTATATTGGTTTCACTGGTAAAAATAAATAATTGAAATGGGTATATATTTGTTTTTTGTTAAGTTGCCTAATAATTATGCACAGTAATAGTCACCTGCACACACAGATATCCCCCTAAAATAGCTAAAACTAAAAAAAAACTAAAAACTACTTCCAAAAATATTCAGCTTTGATATTAATGAGTTTTTTGGGTTCATTGAGAACATGGTTGTTGTTCAATAATAAAATTAATCCTCAAAAATACAACTTGCCTAATAATTCTGCACTCCCTGTATATTCAAATATGCCCATCTGACCTCCATGTTCGATGTGCACACGGAGACGAAGACTGTTGTGATCTCTGACTCTTGGTTTCTCCATCTGGGACTTGTATCCTGAAAGCTTCTTGCCTTAACTATCAGTCTGGCGTCCACCGGCATGCCACGCAGATAGGAAGACTGTTGTAACCGTCTCCGTGTGGTTGGTGATTGAACCTGCTTGGTCGCTGCATCATAAATGTTGGTGATGCTATGACTGCTGTGTGTTTAATCCATAAAGTCGAGTTCCTATTGAAACACAGAAAAGCATAGTAAATATGTGGTTATAAAACCAACTGTTTCAGATTGAAGACAAATCCTGCGCTGCGGGGTAAAATATCTGCCCATTAACGGCATATCCATATATAAAATGTCACATCCGAAAAGAGCTCGCCTACTTCGCTATTTTCTATACCCCACTAAAGTGAAAGGAGAGAGCAGCACAACGTCGGCCACTTTCCCCTTTCCTGGCTGTGTGTGACAGGGTCCCATTCTTGAGACAGCAGCAGGTGTCAGAGCTAGGAACCTAGACACTGTAACCTGGGGATGTGCCATAAATTTCCAGATAGAACAAGCCCTTTAATAACAGAGGACACAGCACCCTCTAAGCAAATCCTGGAATGTCACCTTCATTATGTTGTAGGGCTGGTAGGACATATGCACGTGCACTAACAGTCCTGGCTGCTATGGCATGGCCACATGGGGAAGATTGCCCAACATGGAAATTTTACTGCAGATTTTGCTGACATTCCACAGTGGATTTTGGTGCGGATTTACCAAAGATCTAACTCTATGCATTGCAAACGGTGAAATATACAATGGAAATCTGTAGCATAAATTAAACCAATCAGATTCCATCTTTTATTTTGAAAAATGAAATGAGGAATCTGGTTGGTTGCTATGGGCAACTAAGCCAGTTCTACTTTACACCAGTTTGATAAATGACCCCTTAATTATTTTCTGTGCCAATCATGATTCCTATTAGTTTTGAATGTGTACTCTTTGTGGAAGCTTCCATGCTGATTTTTTTTAGATGAGGTATTGGTCATTTCAAAGACAATGTATAAGAAACTGGTGATACTAATATCTTGTTAATGTGATAGTTTGGTAGATCGCTACTTATTGGCACCAAAAGAAAAGTCCACTGCAATATCTGTAAATTCAGATGTAGCAAATGGACTTGAGGGCATGGATGTGAATATTACACCTCAAATCTGTCATTAAACTCCCTAACTTAATATTGTTAGGGCAGCTTTTAAATGCCACAGTGATTAGGGGCCTTTCTAGTGACAAGTACATTGTAGAGTCTCCAGTCAGTCAAGAAAGGGTTAATACTTGGGACCACTGTGGCTGACTTCATAGTTAAAGTGCATGAGGTAGGTATCAATAATAAGCCCCTGTATTAACTATGATAATTGTGCTGCTGATGTCATAGATGCATAAGTCTATAACATAAAGAACCCACAGATGAAGGTTCCATAACAGAAGGACAAACGGCCATTTGCAGAGCCATGCTTGATGTGTCTGGAGACCTGGAGCTTCACCATCTGTAGAGAGAGGAAGTGGACGCCCGCCTAGCCAGCCAGATCAGCCCTATCGCCTAGCCAGCCAGATCAGCCCTATCGCCTAGCCAGCCAGATCAGCCCAATCCACCTAGCCAGTCAGATCAGCCCTATCCGCCTAGCCAGCCAAATCATCCAAAATAGCCCTAGCCATCAATGGGTCGACAGATGCTGCAGCCAGATCTCCCTCACATCCAGCGCCAGCTGTTGAAAATTTACGTGTAAGGCCAGGAGTGGTCGAATTTGGCTATCTCCGTAAGAGGCTGGCACAGAGTGTTTAATATTGTGTAACTGCTTACCAATCTGTTTCTTTAACTCTTTAACATGTATGACTATTTGATGTCCTTTCTGTCATATCTTTAATGAATTTCTATCATGTCTCATTGAAAATGTAATAGTAAGAAGATTGCAGCACACAGTTTTTCTTGTTGCTATTAAGTTTTAATTTTCAAAAATTTTTCATCACATAATTAGAGTTCCGGTGCAATAATCACAGCTATGGGCATAGAAGAAAACGACCAGACGTTTCGGCCTTTCACGGCCTTCCTCAGTGGTCTTAAATCTTTTGTGCTGTGTGTCAGGGGTTCTGCGCCGGAGGCATCCGGCGCAGAACCCCTGACACACAGCACAAAAGATTTAAGACCACTGAGGAAGGCCGTGAAAGGCCGAAACGTCTGGTCGTTTTCTTCTATGCCCATAGCTGTGATTATTGCACCGGAACTCTAATTATGTGATGAAAAATTTTTGAAAATTAAAACTTAATAGCAACAAGAAAAACTGTGTGCTGCAATCTTCTTACTATTATAGTACGACTGAATAAGTCCTTGCACGTACCAGTGAACCCAACAGGAGTGCGGTAGTCCAAAACTCAACACTCATTGAAAATGTACACCTTCTGATAAAATATCTTGTTCCATTTTGGCATTAACCTTCTAAACCCAAGGGAAGGGCAACCCTCCAGCCATGGTTCCCTAGAGGTTTCCCCCACAGGGGGTTTTCCTCTCCTGAGTGCGGGGGGTGACTCTTTGTGAGTCGGGGGTGTGCCATGTTCAGTGCCCTATTCATAGCGATTGGCCTGAGAATAAATTGGAGGCACTGAATAAAAATACAGTCATTTGATGTTAAATAAATTCTCTCTATTTAACACCCAATTTAAGTGTTTTGTGCACTTCTTTAATAATCTTTGGTTTGGGTGGTATTGCTTGGGAGTGAGCATCCATTAAATATTGCATAGCGACAAAGCCAGAAGCCCAGGGGTGCGTTTTTAAACCTGTGCAGCAAGAGGATGGAGCAGAGATGACAAGCTTTTCAGCGATGACAAATTTATCAAAAAGGAACTCGTCTGTCACGAGGGTATCAAGAGCCACGTCTGACTCCGTTATACCCGGGGTCAGGAAGTCGCAGCGGGTGGCTGCGCGCTCTATATCTAAAGATCACGGTGTTTCTTAGTTATTGTTTTCTGTGTTTGCCTTGCTATCCTGTTTGTCTCTCTCAGGGATCCGTAGCTTCTCCTCCTCAGCTGTTTCTTGTCTGCCACTCCCTACCTCCTTATATTCTCCCCTCACACTTCTCTAGTTGCCAGTTATAGAGCTTCCTGCCTGGACATCTATACTGACCCACTGGAGTGGTTAATCCTGGTTGTTGTTCCTGTGTGCTACCCTCCGGATCCCTGTTTGGCTTATTGTTGTCTCCTGTTGTCTCCCACCTGGGAATATATGTTGAGTCTGTGTTGTCTGTCCTCCCCTTGGTGTTTTCCCTTAGAGTTAGTGGTGCGGACTAGTGTTCCCATCGCCCTGTTCACTACCTAGGGCTCAGCTCAGGGAAAGCCAGGGCTTTAGGCACGTGATCGGCGTACGGGTGAGGAACCCGTCTAGGGACGTCAGGGCAGCCAGGTGCCAGCCGCCAGGTGAGTCAGGGGTCACCATCTTCCCTCTCACTTTGGCAGGGCCTTCCTCGTTCCCTCCCTCTGTGTCACGTATGTGATAGCCACGCCGACCGTGATATTATAACTGGCCATTACTTTTTGAGAAAAAAAAAATAAAAATAAAAAAAAAATTTTTATTTTTATTTTTTGTTTGTTGTTTTTTTTTTTTCTCTCTCTACTTAGAATCCAATATGGATCCTATTGATGCCTTGGCAGAACAGCTTCAAAGCCTGTCTTTGGAGGTGGCAGGATTGAAGGCGTCTGTTCTCCAACAACAGCAGCAAATGCAGCAGACCGCACCCCCAGCGGTTGCTATGGGTAACCAGGTTGTCACTGAACCCAAGGTTGCTCTTCCCGACAGATTTTCTGGGGGAAGGGACAAATTTGCGACGTTCCGTGAGGCCTGCAAATTATATTTTAAGTTGCGCCCTTACTCCTCAGGTCATGAAGAACAGCGGGTAGGGATTGTCATTTCCCTGCTTCAGGGGGATCCGCAATCCTGGGCATTCTCGTTACCCCCTGGTTCTCAGGCTCTTCGGTCAGTGGAGGGATTTTTTGGGGCTTTGGGTCTCATATATGATGACCCTGACCGAGTCGCCCTGGCTGAGTCGAAGTTACGGAGACTCCTACAGGGAGATCGGTCAGCAGAGGAATATTGCTCAGAGTTCCGTAGGTGGGCTACGGATACTCAGTGGAACGACCCGGCTCTCAGGAGTCAGTTCTGCTCTGGGTTATCTGAAAGGGTTAAGGATGCACTGGCGCTGTATGAGACCCCCCTTTCCCTTGATGCTGTTATGTCCCTCTCTATCAGAATAGATAGACGTCTTAGGGAGAGATCGAAAATTCCGGAGCAATTGGTTACCTCTCCCAAGCAACAGTCAGCCTGTACTGACTTAGATGAGCCTATGCAGCTAGGCGGAACTTCTCGTCAGGTCCGTCCTCCCGAGGTTCGCCGTAGGGGGGGGGACTTGTTTTTTCTGTGGGGGGAGGGGTCATTTCATTAATGTCTGTCCCTCCTTTCTCAAAAACAAAAGACCGTCGGAAAACTAACAACCCCGGGCTGTGCGGAGGATGTCAGCCGGGGGGTATACGTTTCCTCCATACGAACATCTCAATTTGTGTTACCAGCGGTCATTGTTTTTGGTGTTAAGACGGAGTCTATTTCTGTTTTTCTAGACAGTGGAGCAGGGGTAAACTTGATTGATGCCCATTTTGCCCGCACTATGGGTTTGTCTCTCTGTACGCTGCAGAGACCTATTCCCGTATTCGCTATAGATTCTGCTCCTCTGTCTCAGAGAAACCTCACCCACATTGTTCGTAATTTACACCTTCGGGTAGGGGACCACCATAATGAGTGTCTTTCATGTTACGTTCTGGAGGGCCTTCCCTCTCCGGTGGTATTGGGTCTTCCCTGGTTGGTAGCGCACAATCCAGTGGTGGATTGGCAGGCCAGGGAGATATTGGAGTGGAGTAAGCATTGCAGAGAGAATTGCTTAAATAACAATTGCTTAATCGCCTCCATAGCTTCCCTACCTACATTTATTTCGGACTTTGAGGACGTTTTTTCTGAAAAGGGTTGTCAGAAACTACCACCTCATCGTCCTTATGATTGCCCGGTTAACCTGATTCCCGGGGCAAAATTACCCAAGTCCAGGTTGTATAATCTTTCGGGTCCCGAGAGACAAGCCATGAAAGATTATATCTCCGAGAGTCTGGCTAAGGGACACATCAGACCCTCTTCTTCACCCGTGGCTGCAGGGTTTTTCTTTGTTAAAAAGAAAGATGGGGGCCTGCGTCCTTGCTTAGATTTCCGTGAGTTAAACCAGATAACCATCCGTGACCCATACCCTCTTCCTCTCATTCCTGACCTTTTTAATCAGATTGCGGGTGCTAAGTGGTTCTCCAAACTTGATCTTAGGGGGGCCTACAATCTGATTCGTATCAGGGAAGGGGATGAGTGGAAGACAGCTTTTAACACCCCTGAGGGGCATTATGAAAATCTAGTTATGCCTTTCGGTCTGACCAATGCCCCTGCTGTCTTCCAACATTTCGTTAATGATATTTTTAGTCATCTCATCGGCAGGTTTGTAGTCATATACCTAGATGATATCTTAATTTATTCGGCTGATCTGAAAACACATGAGGTGCATGTCAGGCAAGTACTGCAGGTCCTACGGACGAATAAATTATATGCGAAAATTGAAAAATGTGTCTTCGCTGTTCAGGAATTACAGTTCCTGGGATATCTATTATCTGCTTCAGGTTTCCGCATGGATCCTGGGAAGGTCCAGGCAATTTTAGATTGGGATCTTCCTGAGAACCTTAAAGCCCTACAACGGTTTTTGGGTTTCGCTAATTTCTATAGAAAGTTCATTAAAAATTATTCAGTGATCGTTAAACCCCTTACCGACATGACTAGGAAGGGGACGGATTTTTCCAAATGGTCTGACGCCGCTAAAGATGCATTTTCCTCTCTAAAGGAGAGGTTTACCTCGGCACCTGTTCTAATTCAACCTGATGTCTCCCAGCCTTTTATTGTCGAGGTAGATGCGTCAGAGGTAGGAGTGGGAGCTGTATTGTCTCAGGGTCCGTCTCCTGGCAAATGGCGTCCTTGCGCTTTCTTTTCCAAAAAATTATCTTCTGCGGAGAAGAATTATGATATTGGAAATAGGGAACTGTTGGCGATTAAACTGGCGCTTGAAGAGTGGCGTCACTTCTTAGAGGTTTTTGTGATTACGGATCACAAAAACCTTCTGTACCTAGAATCGGCTAAACGTCTCACCCCTAGACAAGCTAGGTGGTCGCTATTCTTTACCAGATTTAACTTTGTAATCACCTATCGTCCTGGGGCAAAAAATACCAAGGCAGACGCATTATCTCGTAGTTTCCCTGGAGGGGGTAATGTTTGTGATCCGGTACCTATTTTACAAAGAGGAGTGGTTGTCTCTGCTGTACACTCTGTTCTAGAGGGAAAGGTGTTAGAGGCTCAGGGGGACGCCCCGGCCTCTTGCCCCTCAGAGAAATTGTTTGTACCGTTAAATCTGCGTCTTGAATTATTAAAAGAACATCATAATTCGGCACTTGCTGGACACCCGGGTAGTAAAGCAACCTTGGAGCTTTTATCTCGTCGTTTTTGGTGGCCAAGGTTGCGTCAGGATGTAATGGATTTCGTGTCTACTTGTTCTACTTGTGCACGCGCGAAAGTCTCTCATACACGTCCAGCAGGGTCTTTATTGCCACTTTTCATCCCCAATAGGCCATGGACACATCTGTCAATGGATTTCATCACTGACTTACCGTTGTCGGCGGGTAAAACAGTTATCTTGGTAGTAGTAGACAGGTTTAGCAAAATGGTACACTTTATTGCGCTACCCGCACTTCCTAATGCTAAAACTCTCGCTCAGGTGTTTATCAGTGAAATCGTGAAGCTTCACGGGGTCCCTTCCGATGTGGTTTCGGATCGGGGAACCCAGTTTATTTCTAAGTTTTGGAAAGCTTTTTGTTCCCGTTTGGGGGTTCACTTGTCCTTTTCCTCAGCTTTCCATCCTCAGTCGAATGGACAGACTGAGCATACCAACCAAAACCTAGAAACATATTTAAGGTGTTTTGTGTCTGAAAACCAAGAGTTGTGGTCATCATATTTACCGTTAGCTGAGTTTGCCATAAATAATCATTATCAGGAGTCCACTGGCAAGTCACCATTCCTTGGTGCATACGGTTTTCATCCCCAATTTTGTACTTTCAAAGAGGGGGGGTCTTCTGGGGTTCCCGAAGAGGAAAGGTTTTCTTCATCTCTTTCATCGGTATGGCAGAAGGTGCAAGTTAACTTGAAAAAGATGAGTGGTAAATATAAATGCATGGCCGATAAGAAACGGTCGCCAGGTCCGGACCTAGGAGTGAATGACTATGTGTGGTTGTCTACTAGGAATATTAAGTTGAAGGTTCCTTCTTGGAAACTGGGTCCTAGGTTCATTGGTCCCTATAAAATAGTAGCCGTCATTAACCCTGTGGCTTTTCGCCTGGAGCTACCTCAGACTTTTAAGATCCATAACGTCTTCCATAAATCGTTACTCAAGAAGTATGTTCCACCTCTAGAACCATCGCCGCTGCCACCTCCTCCTGTTATTGTGGATGGTAATCTGGAGTTTCAAATAGCCAGAATTGTTGATTCTCGTCGGGTCCGCATTGGAGGGGTTACGGTCCCGAGGAAAGAATGTGGGTTCCAGTGTCAGAGGTAAACGCCAACAGGTTAATTCAGACTTTCCATGCCTCTCATCCGGAGAGACCTGGTCCTGAGTGTCCGGAGGCCCCTCGTGAAAGGGGGGGTACTGTCACGAGGGTATCAAGAGCCACGTCTGACTCCGTTATACCCGGGGTCAGGAAGTCGCAGCGGGTGGCTGCGCGCTCTATATCTAAAGATCACGGTGTTTCTTAGTTATTGTTTTCTGTGTTTGCCTTGCTATCCTTTTTGTCTCTCTCAGGGATCCGTAGCTTCTCCTCCTCAGCTGTTTCTTGTCTGCCACTCCCTACCTCCTTATATTCTCCCCTCACACTTCTCTAGTTGCCAGTTATAGAGCTTCCTGCCTGTACATCTATACTGACCCACTGGAGTGGTTAATCCTGGTTGTTGTTCCTGTGTGCTACCCTCCGGATCCCTGTTTGGCTTATTGTTGTCTCCTGTTGTCTCCCACCTGGGAATATATGTTGAGTCTGTGTTGTCTGTCCTCCCCTTGGTGTTTTCCCTTAGAGTTAGTGGTGCGGACTAGTGTTCCCATCGCCCTGTTCACTACCTAGGGCTCAGCTCAGGGAAAGCCAGGGCTTTAGGCACGTGATCGGCGTACGGGTGAGGAACCCGTCTAGGGACGTCAGGGCAGCCAGGTGCCAGCCGCCAGGTGAGTCAGGGGTCACCATCTTCCCTCTCACTTGGGCAGGGCCTTCCTCGTTCCCTCCCTCTGTGTCACGTATGTGATAGCCACGCCGACCGTGATATCGTCTCATGATAAAGTTGATGTGCAACGCCCTGGCTCATAGAAAAGGCACCAGGTGAAGAGAGAGGAGAGGGTAGGAGCGGTGACTGAGGCAGTGAGGGTGGCTGTGGTCCTCAAGGTGCCTGACACTGTGAGCCTGTGGCTTCATTTTCCAGCTAAGTGCATAATGATCAAACCTGGTAGTTGAACGGACATGGCCGCTCATTGTGTCCTGAACACAGTTCCATGGCCCCGGGTACCGACCTCCCATTCTCTTGTTGCGTGGACCTCAGGTACTGGGGGTGTGAAAGGATGCTAGCTCCAACTCAATAGAGGTCAGTCATGCCGAGTGGACTGCTTTATCTTCCTCCCTGGGGCGCTACCTTAAGGGTTCTCTCCAAGAGGACCTCCTATTGGTCTATTAGCTTGTGGCAATCATCTGCAAATCCATACTTGTCCTGTGTAAGGATGCTGACCTACGTTTCATTTTACAAAAGAAAGTTACCTTTATATAAAAAAGAGCTGTTACAGAGGGAAACATTTTTTCCCCCCACAGCATTTAACCACCTCAACCCCTATAGCTTAAACACCCTGAAAGACCAGGCCACTTTTTACACTTCTGACCTACACTACTTTCACCGTTTATTGCTCGGTCATGCAACTTACCACCCAAATGAATTTTACCTCCTTTTCTTCTCACTAACAGAGCTTTCATTTAGTTGTATTTTATTGCTGCTAACATTTTTACTTTTTTTGTTATAAATCGAAATTTAACGATTTTTTTGCAAAAAAATGTCATTTTTCAATTTCAGTTGTAAAATTTTGCAAAAAAAACGACATCCATATATAAATTTTGCTCTAAATTTATTGTTCTACAAGTCTTTGATAAAAAAAAAAATGTTTGGGTAAAAAAAAAAATGGTTTGGGTAAAAGTTATAGCGTTTACAAACTATGGTACAAAAATGTGAATTTCCGCTTTTTGAAGCAGCTCTGACTTTCTGAGCACCTGTCATGTTACCTGAGGTTCTACAATGGCCAGACAGTACAAACACCCCACAAATGACCCCATTTCGGAAAGTAGACACCCTAAGGTATTCGCTGATGGGCATAGTGAGTTCATAGAACTTTTTATTTTTTGTCACAAGTTAGCGGAAAATGATTTTTATTTTATTTTTTCTTACAAAGTCTCATATTCCACTAACTTGTGACAAAAAATAAAAACTTCTATGAACTCACTATGCCCATCAGCAAATACCTTGGGGTGTCTTCTTTCTAAAATGGGGTCACTTGTGGGGTAGCTATACTGCCCTGGCATTCTAGGGGCCCAAATGTGTGGTAAGGGGTTGGAAATCAAATTCTGTAAAAAATGGCCAGTGAAATCCGAAAGGTGCTCTTTGGAATGTGGGCCCCTTTGCCCACCTAGGCTGCAAAAAAGTGTCACACATCTGGTATCTCCGTATTCAGGAGAAGTTGGGGAATGTGTTTTGGGGTGTCATTTTACATATACCCATGCTGGGTGAGAGAAATATCTTGGTCAAATGCCAACTTTGTATAAAAAAAAAAATGGGAAAAGTTGTCTTTTGCCAAGATATTTCTCTCACCCAGCATGGGTATATGTAAAATGACACCCCAAAACACATTCCCCAACTTCTCCTGAGTATGGAGATACCAGATGTGTGACACTTTTTTGCAGCCTAGGTGGGCAAAGGGGCCCATATTCCAAAGAGCACCTTTCGGATTTCACCGGTCATTTTTTACACATTTTGATTTCAAACTTCTTACCACACATTTGGGCCCCTAGAATGCCAGGGCAGTATAACTACCCCACAAGTGACCCCATTTTGGAAAGAAGACACCCCAAGGTATTTCGTGATGGGCATAGTGAGTTCATGGAAGTTTTTATTTTTTGTCACAAGTTAGTGGAATATGAGACTTTGTAAAAAAAAAAAAAAAAAAAATCATCATTTTCCGCTAACTTGTGACAAAAAATATAAAATTCTAGGAACTCGCCATGCCCCTCACGGAATACCTTGGGGTGTCTTCTTTCCAAAATGGGGTCACTTGTGGGGTAGTTATACCGCCCTGGCATTTTCCAGGGGCCCTAATGTGTGGTAAGTAGGTAAATGACCTGTGAAATCCTAAAGGTGCTCTTTGGAATGTGGGCCCCTTTGCCCACCTAGGCTGCAAAAAAGTGTCACACATGTGGTATCGCCGTATTCAGGAGAAGTTGGGGAATGTGTTTTGGGGTGTCTTTTTACATATACTTATGCTGGGTGAGAGAAATATCTCGGCAAAAGACAACTTTTCCTATTTTTTTATACAAAGTTGGCATTTGACCAAGATATTTATCTTACCCAGCATGGGTATATGTAAAATGACACCCCAAAACACATTGCCTAACTTCTCCTGAGTACGGCGATACCACATGTGTGACACTTTTTTGCAGCCTAGATGCGCAAAGGGGCCCACATTCATTTTATGAGGGCATTTTTAGACATTTGGATCCCAGACTTCTTCTCACGCTT
The DNA here is from genome assembly GCF_905171765.1 of Bufo bufo. Lineage (NCBI taxonomy): Eukaryota > Metazoa > Chordata > Amphibia > Anura > Bufonidae > Bufo > Bufo bufo. The sequence goes on from NC_053394.1 coordinate 213,448,977, forward strand.
TAGGGCCCCTAGAATGCCAGGGCAGTATAAATACCCCACATGTGACCCCATTTTGGAAAGAAGACACCCCAAGGTATTCAATGAGGGGCATGGTGAGTTCATAGAAATTTTTTTTGGCACAAGTTAGCAGAAATATATATTTTTTTTTTCTCACAAAGTCTCCCTTTCCGCTAACTTGGGACAAAAATTTCAATCTTTCATGGACTCAATATGCCCCTCACGGAATACCTTGGGGTGTCTTCTTTCCGAAATAGGGTCACATGTGGGGTATTTATACTGCCCTGGCATTCTAGGGGCCCTAAAGCGTGAGAAGAAGTCTGGAATATAAATGTCTAAAAAATTTTACGCATTTTTTTTCCGTGAGGGGTATGGTGAGTTCATGTGAGATTTTATTTTTTGACACAAGTTAGTGGAATATGAGACTTTGTAAGAAAAAAATATATAATTTCCGCTAACTTGGGCCAAAAAAATTTCTGAATGGAGCCTTACAGGGGGGTGATCAATGACAGGGGGGTGATCAATGACAGGGGGGTCATCAGAGAGTCTATATGGGGTGATCACCACAGTCATTGATCACGCCCCTGTAAGGCTCCATTCAGACGTCCGTATGCGTTTTGCGGATCCGATCCATCTATCAGTGGATCCGTAAAAATCATGCGGACGTCTGAATGGAGCTTTACAGGGGTATGATCAATGACAGGGGGGTAATCAATGACAGGGGGGTGATCAGGGAGTCTATATGGGGTGATCACCACAGTCATTGATCACGCCCCTGTAAGGCTCCATTCAGACGTCCGTATGCGTTTTGTGGATCCGGTCCATCTATCAGTGGATCCGTAAAAATCATGCGGACGTCTGAATGGAGCTTTACAGGGGTGTGATCAATGACAGGGGGGTGATCAGGGAGTCTATATGGGGTGATCACCACAGTCATTGATCACGCCCCTGTAAGGCTCCATTCAGACGTCCGTATGCGTTTTGCGGATCCGATCCATCTATCAGTGGATCCGTAAAAATCATGCGGACGTCTGAATGGAGCTTTACAGGGGGGTGATCAATGACAGGGGGGTAATCAATGACAGGGGGTGATCAGGGAGTCTATATGGGGTGATCAGGGGTGATCAAGGGTGAATAAAGGGTTAATAAGTGATGGGGGGGGTGTAGTGTAGTGGTGCTTGGTGCAACATATTACTGAGCTACCTGTGTCCTCTGGTGGTCGATCCAAACAAAGGGGACCACCAGAGGACCAGGTAGCAGGTATATTAGACGCTGTTATCAAAACAGCGTCTAATATACCTGTTAGGGGTTAAAAAAATCACATCTCCAGCCTGCCAGCGAACGATCGCCGCTGGCAGGCTGGAGATCCACTCTCTTACCTTCCGTTCCTGTGAGCGCGCGCGCCTGTGTGCGCGCGTTCACAGGAAATCTCGCGTCTCGCGAGAGGACGCGCCGGTGCATCCAGTAGGAATCAATCAACCACCTCCAGGACGCGTCGCTGCGTACGGCGGTCCGGAGGTGGTTAAAGGGGTTGTCCCAAAGAAAATATTTAACAGTTTTCAAACCAGCCCTTGGGTCTGAATACTTTTGTATTTATATGTAATTAAAAATTTTGCATAGCCACAAAGTTATTCAATAAAATGTATCTGTGTAGCGCCACCTGCTGTTTTTTTCTTTCTTATTTCTTTGACCTGCTCAGTGAGATGGCCGCACATGCTCAGTTTCATCCTTCAACTGGCTCCTGTGCTGTGATAGGGAGAACATGCACATGCCCCCTTAGCTGCAGCAAAAAAGACACTCCCTTTGAGCTGCCAGATTTCATAAGGACAAAAGGTATGTCATTGTACTGTCCAAAATTCACTGTAACGGCATCACCCCTGTCTCTGTGCAAGGTACTGTGGCAACGATCCTCAAGCCCGATTGTATCGTCGACTATAATCGGTATATGGGAGAAGTTGATCTCTCTGATCAAGTCCTCAAGCCATATAACGCCATGTGCAAAACCCGGGCATGGTACAAAAAAGTTGTGGTCTACTTGGTACAGCTTGCCTTGTATAACTCTTTTGTTCTGTCCTGGAGCGCTGGCAACACTGTTACGAACGAGAGGAAATCAGACTAACATTAAGTATAACAATTAACATAATCTGCAATCTCTGAATTAAAATCACAAATTTGGACTTCTTTCATAATTAATAAGCCATCATGCAATGACTTTCATTGTATATGCCCATGACTGCAGCACATGCTGCTGCTATCAAGGGACTAAGTAAATCTATTAGTGTTAAGTACTTTTTTTTTCTAATTATTTTATACCCATATCTGTTTCTAACACTATAGATTTTAAACTGATTCTGACAACTAATGACTCTATATTGCTTACTTACTCCTTAATACCTAAACTAAAAAATCATTGAGGGTCATTTATCAAAGTACATACAACACTACAGCGGCGGTAAAAAGTCACAAGTGATGGTGCTCTCCATATTCATGCATAACTTGTGACTTTTTGAGCTTCCCACCAATATTTTTAAAATGGTGAGGAACAAGAGGCACTTAGAGGGAGAGGGCAGGGCCCATCGCAGCCCTCTGAGTTTACTATAACATACGCCAGGAACTGGAGTAAGTTATACCTCAAGTTTTTGCCAGCCCCTACCTGGCATAGACTGTAATTTCTGCCGCACAGAGTGCCAGAGATGCACCAGATTTACAAAAAAGGAATATGCCTCTTAATAAATTAGGCACATCTTACTCCAGAGCACAGGGAGATCAAGATTGGTGTATGCTAACACTAGTGTTGATAAATTCCCCCCAATGAGTTCCAAAACTAATAAACATTGAATACTGTCCTCTCTTATTCTACTTTATATACCTCCTCCCCTTCTTAGTTTCTAAATCCCCCTTTCTCATCCTTCACCACAGCCTCAATTACCTTCCTCTTCATTCTCCTACTCAGCCTTCAACTCCTCTTCTCTCATCCACCTATTACTTCCTCTCCTCCTTAACCCCTTGTCTCTTCCACTACCTTCTAAGCTTCCCATCTTATACTCCTACTACTTAGACTATATGTCTCTAAACAATTAAATATAACAGAAATGTGCACTAATTAATACTGAAAAACTTTACTTATACAAAATAAAATAAAAGTAGCATAGATATGTGTATACTATAATTAGAAAAAAAAAAAACTGGCCGCCTCATCATTCCCCTTGATAGCCAGCCACACCTCTCCCAATCTCCTCATCGGTCATAACAACACTGTTACGAACGAGAGGACATCAGACAAACATTAAGTATAAAAATTAACATAATCTGCAATCTTTGAATTAAAATCACAAATTTGGACTTCTTTCATGATTAATAAGTAGGGATGAGCGAACCCGAACATTTTCGTAAAAGTCCGGGTTCGGTGTTCGGCGCTTTCTTGGCGCTTTTTGAAAGGCTGCAAAGCAGCCAATCAACAAGCGTCATACTACTTGCCCCAAGAGGCCATCACAGCCATGCCTACTATTGGCATGGCTGTGATTGACCAGTGCAGCATGTGACCCAGCCTCTATATAAGCTTGGGTCACGTAGCGCTGCACGTCACTCTGCTGTTACAAGTGTAGGGAGAGGTTGCAGCTGCAACGTTAGGGCGAGATTAGGCAGTGATTAACTCCTCCAAAACACTTAAGACAGTGATCGATCTACAGCTGTGGATCATTGAACTGCTGCTATTCAATTGCTCACTGTTTTTAGGCTGCCCAGAGCGTTTTTCAGTCACTTTTTTCAGGGGTGATCGGCGGCCATTTTGTGGCTTGTGGTGTGCCAGCACAAGCTGCCACCAAGTCCATTTAACCATCAATAGTGTGGTTATTTTTTGCTATATCCTACATCAGGGGCAAGCTGTCACCAAGTCCATTTAACCATCAATAGTGTGGTTATTTTTTGGCTATATCCTACATCAAGGGCAAGCTGCCACCAAGTCCATTTAACCATCAATAGTGTGGTTATTTTTTAGCTATATCCTACATCAGGGGCAAGCTGCCACCAAGTCCATTTAACCATCAATAGTGTGGTTATTTTTTGGCTATATCCTACATCAAGGGCAAGCTGCCACCAAGTCCATTTAACCATCAATAGTGTGGTTTTTTTTTTGGCTATATCCTACATCAGGGGCAAGCTGCCACCAAGTCCATTTAACCATCAATAGTGTGGTTATTTAAATCTATCCCTAAAAGGGTATATTAGATTCAAGGTGCTGATAGGGTCATTCTCAATAACTTCACACACACGCTACTGTGCATATCCAAGTCTAATTCTGTCCGTAAACGTATACCTGTCACCCAGCGCCTAAATAATAGGCCTCAAATTTATATTCATCTAAATCTGTCATTACTGCTGTGCCTGTATTAGTGTAATACGGTACCTAAATAGATAGCCAGATAGTGTTAGGTGTCTGTAAAAAAAAGGCCTGAATTAATACATTGGGCCAAATAATATTTTTCTTATTGTGGTGAACGGTAACAATGAGGAAAACATCTAGTAAGGGACGCGGACGCGGACATGGTCGTGGTGGTGTTAGTGGACCCTCTGGTGCTGGGAGAGGAGGTGGCCATTCTGCCACAGCCACACGTCCTAGTGAACCAACTACCTCGGGTCCCAGTAGCCAGCAGAATTTACAGCGATATTTGGTGGGGCCCAATGCCGTTCTAAGGATGGTAAGGCCTGAGCAGGTACAGGCATTAGTCAATTGGGTGGCCGACAGTGGATCCAGCACGTTCACATTATCTCCCACCCAGTCTTCTGCAGAAAGCGCACAGATGGCGCATGAAAACCAAGCCCATCGGTCTGTCACATCACCCCCATGCATATCAGGGAAACTGTCTGAGCCTCAAGTTATGCAGCAGTCTCTTATGCTGTTTGAAGACTCTGCTGGCAGGGTTTCCCAAGGGCATCCACCTAGCCCTTCCCCAGGGGTGGAAGAGATAGAATGCACTAACGCACAACCACTTATGTTTCCTGATGATGAGGACATGGGAATACCACCTCAGCACGTCTCTGATGATGACGAAACACAGGTGCCAACTGCTGCGTCTTTCTGCAGTGTGCAGACTGAACAGGAGGTCAGGGATCAAGACTGGGTGGAAGACGATGCAGGGGACGATGAGGTCCTAGACCCCACATGGAATGAAGGTCGTGCCACTGACTTTCACAGTTCGGAGGAAGAGGCAGTGGTGAGACCGAGCCAAAAGCGTAGCAAAATAACAGGGAGCAATGGGCAAAAGCAGAACACCCGCTGCCAAGAGACTCCGCCTGCTACTGTCCGCCGCCATCTGGGACCGAGCACCCCAAAGGCAGCTTCAAGGAGTTCCCTGGCATGGCACTTCTTCAAACAATGTGCTGACGACAAGACCCGAGTGGTTTGCACGCTGTGCCATCAGAGCCTGGAGCGAGGCATTAACGTTCTGAACCTTAGCACAACCTGCATGACCAGGCACCTGCATGCAATGCATGAACTGCAGTGGAGTAAACACCTTAAAAACAAGGAAGTCACTCAGGCTCCCCCTGCTACCTCTTCTGCTGCTACCGCCTCGGCCTCTTCTGCTGCAGCCGCCTCGGCCTCTTCCTCCGCCTCTGGAGGAACGTTGGCACCTTCCGCCCAGCAAACATGGGATGTACCACCAACACCACCACCTGCGTCACCAAGCATCTCAACCATGTCACACGGCAGCGTTCAGCTCTCCATCTTACAAACATTTGAGAGAAAGAATAAATTCCCACCTAGCCACCCTCGATCCCTGGCCCTGAATGCCAGCATTTCTAAACTACTGGCCTATGAAATGCTGTCATTCAGGCTGGTGGACACAGACAGCTTCAAACAGCTCATGTCGCTTGCTGTCCCACAGTATGTTGTTCCCAGCCGCCACTACTTCTCCAAGAGAGCTGTGCCTTCCCTGCACAACCAAGTATCCGATAAAATCAAGTGTGCACTGCGCAACGCCATCTGTGGCAAGGTCCACCTAACCACAGATACGTGGACCAGTAAGCACGGCCAGGGACGCTATATCTCCCTAACTGCACACTGGGTAAATGTAGTGGCGGCTGGGCCCCAGGCGGAGAGCTGTTTGGCGCACGTCCTTCCGCCGCCAAGGATCGCAGGGCAACATTCTTTGCCTCCTCCTCCTACTCAGCTTCCTCCTCCTCTTCTTCCACCTGCTCATCCAGTCAGCCACACACCTTCACCACCAACTTCAGCACAGCCCGGGGTAAACGTCAGCAGGCCATTCTGAAACTCATATGTTTGGGAGACAGGCCCCACACCGCACAGGATTTGTGGCGGGGTATAGAACAACAGACCGATGAATGGTTGCTGCCGGTGAGCCTCAAGCCCGGCCTGGTGGTGTGCGATAATGGGCGAAATCTCGTTGCAGCTCTGGGACTAGCCAGTTTGACGCACATCCCTTGCCTGGCGCATGTGCTGAATTTGGTGGTGCAGAAATTCATTCGCAACTACCCCGACATGTCAGAGCTGCTGCATAAAGTGCGGGCCGTCTGTTCGCGCTTCCGGCGTTCACATCCTGCCGCTGCTCGCCTGTCTGCGCTATAGCGTAACTTCGGCCTTCCCGCTCACCGCCTCATATGCGACGTGCCCACCAGGTGGAACTCCACCTTGCACATGCTGGACAGACTGTGCGAGCAGCAGCAGGCCATAGTGGAGTTTCAGCTGCAGCACGCACGGGTCAGTCGCACTGCGGAACAGCACCACTTCACCACCAATGACTGGGCCTCCATGCGAGACCTGTGTGCCCTGTTGCGCTGTTTCGAGTACTCCACCAACATGGCCAGTGGCGATGACGCCATTATCAGCGTTACAATACCACTTCTATGTCTCCTTGAGAAAACACTTAGGGCGATGATGGAAGAGGAGGTGGCCCAGGAGGAGGAGGAGGAGGAAGAGGGGTCATTTTTAGCACTTTCAGGCCAGTCTCTTCGAAGTGACTCAGAGTGAGATTTTTTGCAACAGCAGAGGCCAGGTACAAATGTGGCCAGACAGGGCCCACTACTGGAGGACGAGGATGAGGAGGAGGTGGAGGGGGATGAGGATGAAGCATGTTCACAGTGGGGTGGCACCCAACGCAGCTCGGGCCCATCACTGGTGCGTGGCTGGGGGGAAACGCAGGACGATGACGATACGCCTCCCACAGAGGACAGCTTGTACTTACCTCTGGGCAGCCTGGCACACATGAGCGATTACATGCTGCAGTGCCTGCGCAACGATAGCAGAGTTGCCCACATTTTAACGTGTGCGGACTACTGGGTTGCCACCCTGCTGGATCCCCGGTACAAAGACAATGTGCCCACCTTACTTCTTGCACTGGAGCGTGATAGGAAGATGTGCGAGTACAAGCGCACGTTGGTAGACGCGCTACTGAGAGCATTCCCAAATGTCACAGGGGAACAAGTGGAAGCCCAAGGCGAAGGCAGAGGAGGAGCAAGAGGTCGCCAACGCAGCTGTGTCACGGCCAGCTCCTCTGAGGGCAGGGTTAGCATGGCAGAGATGTGGAAAAGTTTTGTCACCACGCCACAGCTAACTGCACCACCACCTGATACGGAACGTGTTAGCAGGAGGCAACATTTCACTAACATGGTGGAACAGTACGTGTGCACACCCCTCCACGTACTGACTGATGGTTCGGCCCCATTCAACTTCTGGGTCTCCAAATTGTCCACGTGGCCAGAGCAAGCCTTTTATGCCTTGGAGGTGCTGGCCTGCCCGGCGGCCAGCGTTTTATCTGAACGTGTATTCAGCACGGCAGGGGGCGTCATTACAGACAAACGCAGCCGCCTGTCTACATCAATGTGGACAAGCTGACGTTCATAAAAATGAACCAGACATGGATCCTACAGGACCTGTCCATCCCTTGTGCAGATTAGACATTAACTACCTCCCCTTAACCATATATTATTATTACTCCAGGGCACTTCCTCATTCAATCCTATTTTTATTTTCATTTTACCATTATAATGCGGGGCAACCCAAAGTTGAATGAACCTCTCCTCTGTCTGGGTGCCGGGGCCTAAAAATATCTGACAGTGGCCTGTTCCAGTGGTGGGTGACATGAAGCCTGATTCTCTGCTATGCCATGAAGACTGATTCTCTGCTGACATGAAGCCAGATTCTCTTCTATGGGACCTCTCTCCTGTGCCTGGGCCTAAATATCTGACAATGGCCTGTTCCAGTGGTGGGTGACATGAAGCCTGATTCTCTGCTATGCCATGAAGACTGATTCTCTGCTGACATGAAGCCAGATTCTCTGCTATGGGACCTCTCTCCTCTGTCTGGGTGCCTGGGCCTAAATATCTGACAATGGACTGTTCCAGTGGTGGGTGACGTGAAGCCTTATTCTCTGCTATGACATGAAGACTGATTCTCTGCTGACATGAAGCCAGATTCTCTGCTATGGGACCTCTCTCCTCTGCCTGGGTGCCTGGGCCTAAATATCTGACAATGGACTGTTCCAGTGGTGGGTGACGTGAAGCCTGATTCTCTGCTATGACATGAAGCCTGATTCTCTGCTATGCCATGAAGACTGATTCTCTGCTGACATGAAGCCAGATTCTCTGCTATGGGACCTCTCTCCTCTGCCTGGGTGCCTGGGCCTAAATATATGACAATGGACTGTTACAGTGGTGGGTGATGTGAAGCCTGATTCTCTGCTATGACATGAAGACTGATTCTCTGCTGACATGAAGCCTGATTCTCTGCTATGGGACCTCTCTCCAATTGATATTGGTTAATTTTTATTTATTTTATTTTTATTTTTATTCATTTCCCTATCCACATTTGTTTGCAGGGGATTTAACTACATTTTGCTGCCTTTTGCAGCCCTCTAGCCCTTTCCTGGGCTGTTTTACAGCCTTTTTAGTGCCGAAAAGTTCGGGTCCCCATTGACTTCAATGGGGTTCGGGTTCGGGACGAAGTTTGGGTGTGGTTCGGATCCCGAACGCGAACATTTCCGGGAAGTTCGACTGTTAACTCTATTAATAAGCCATCATGCAATGACTTTCATTGTATATGCCCATGACTGCAGCACATGCTGCTGCTATCAAGGGACTAAGTAAATCTATTACTGGTAAGTACATTTTTTTTTTATTTCTAATTATTTTATACACATATCTATTTCTAACACTATAGATTTTAAACTGATTCTGACAACTAATGACTCTATATTGCTTACTTACTTCTTAATACCTAAACTAAAACTAAAAATTCATTAAGGGTCATTTATCAAAGTACATACAACACTACAGCGGCGGTAAAAAGTCACAAGTGATGGTGCTCACCATATTCATGCATAACTTGTGACTTTTTGAGCTTCCCACCAATATTTCTAGAATGGTGAGGAACAAGAGGCACTTAGAGGGAGAGGGCAGGGCCCATCGCAGCCCTCTGAGTTTACTATAACATACGCCAGGAACTGGAGTAAGTTATACCTCAAGTTTTTGCCAGCCCCTAGCTGGCATAGACTGTCATTTCTGCCGCACAGAGTGCCAGAGATGCACCAGATTTAATAAAAAGGCATCTGCCTCTTAATTAATTAGGCACATCTTACTCCAGAGCACAGGGAGATCAAGATTGGTGTATGGTAACACCAGTGTTGTTAAATGCCCCCCAATGAGTTCCAAAACTAATAAACATTGAATACTGTCCTCTCTTATTCTACTTTATATACCTCCTCCCCTTCTTAGTTTCTAAATCCCCCTTTCTCATCCTTCACCTCAGCCTCAATTACCTCCCTCTTCATTCTCCTACTCAGCCTTCAACTCCTCTTCTCTCATCCACCTATTACTTCCTCTCCTCCTTAACCGCCTCCGGACCGCCTAACGCAGGATCGCGTTCCGGAGGCGGCAGCCCTGCGCACAGTCACGCATATATGCGTCATCTCGCGAGACGCGAGATTTCGCTCAAAGCCGGCCCGCGCATGCGCATCGGCAAAAGTTAAAGAAGTATTTCGTCATCAGCCTGCCAGCCAATGATCGTGGCTGGCAGGCTGGCGATTTTCTAAAAATCTAATCAAAAGCCATCTAACACATTATATTTGTAAATATGATGTGTTAAATGGCTTGTCTGCTCCTCTGCTGGTCCTTTTCGTCGGTTGGTTCCAGCAGAGGAGCAGACATCACAGTGAGTAGCACCAAACACTTCACCTTAGCCCCAGATCACCCCCATCACCCTAATTAACCCCTTGATCACCCCTTGATCGCCCCTGTCAATCACCTAGTGAAAGAAAAAAAGTGATCAGTGTAAACTGTCACTTTTTTTTTTCACTGGTATTGACTGTTAGGTTTTAGGATAGTTTAGGCCCCTTGGTTAGGTAGTTTAGCGTCAGTTAGCGCCCAGCCCACTGCACCGCAGTCACTGATTCGCTGATTAGCCTATCGCTAATTAGCATTTGTACTTTTATAGTATCTGTAAGTGATCAAAACTGATCAGTCAAATCTATAATTGTATTAGTGTCACCTTAGCTCGCCCTCCACCCAAAACGCAGTGTTTGCCCGATCAGGCCTGATCGGTCGCCCACACGTGCGTTCACCCACACCCGCCCCGCCGCAGTGACAAAAAATATATATATTTTTTGATCACTGCACAATCACTTTCCAAGCGCTGCGGCGATAGAAAAAAATCAGTTTTGATATCCGGTACTTCGCTAGCCTCCCCTTTGTAAGACAGGCTTGCTTTTTTTCTTGGGTAGTCTCAGGGAATACCCCTAAATTTAGTAGTCCAAATGTCAAACAGGGGGTATTCTTCTGAAGAGGCCTACAGGATTCTGACCCAGTCGGATGAGGAATGGGAACCCTCATCTGACAAATCTAGCGGGTCAGAATATGAACCTGTAGAAAGCAGTGGCAGTCTGACCCAAAGTTCGAACGAGGAGGTTGAGGTTCCTGATAGAACCAGGCGTACCCGGCCCCGTGTCGCTAGACCACAGGTTGCGCAGGATCCGCTTCAAGAGCAGCAGAGTGTGGCTGGCGCTGTCGGATCACGTGGTGAGGCATACACCAGCAGCGCAGCCCTCCCTGGACCTAGTACCAACACTGCCGTACAACATGGTGAAGTGGCGAGCACCAGAAGGGCAGTTGAAGCTGGTACGGTGGCACGTGCAGTAGTTACCCCGTCGCAGCCACCGCACAGACAGGCCCGTAGACCCCCTAGAGTCCCTGAGGTGCTGGCAAATCCTGATTGGCAGTCACCAACCTCAGCCGCACCATTAGTTCCCCCTTTTACCGCCCAGTCTGGAGTTCGGGTTGAGACAGCTCAGATCGGTTCGGCCCTGGGATTTTTTGAGCTGTTCTTGACTGCGGAGCTCTTGGACTTAGTCGTGGCAGAAACAAATCGGTATGCCACTCAATTTATATCCGCCAACCCGGGAAGCTTTTATGCCCAGCCTTTCCGGTGGAAACCAGTCCAAGTTTCCGAAATTAAAATTTTTCTGGGCCTTCTCCTCAACATGGGTCTAACCAAAAAGCATGAATTGCGGTCATATTGGTCCACGAATCCGATACATCACATGCCCATGTTCTCTGCTGCTATGTCCAGGGCACGATTTGAGGCCATCCTACGTTTCCTGCACTTTAGCGACAACACCACCTCCCGTCCCAGAGGCCACCCAGCTTTTGACCGGCTCCACAAAATTCGGCCCCTCATAGACCACTTCAACCAGAAATTTGCAGATTTGTATACCCCAGAGAAAAACATCTGCGTAGACGAGTCCCTAATACATTTTACCGGGCGCCTTGGCTTCAAACAATACATCCCAAGCAAGCGTGCCCGTTATGGGGTCAAATTGTATAAGCTCTGTGAAAGGGCCACAGGCTATACCCACAAATTTCGGATCTATGAGGGAAAAGATCAGACCCTGGAGCCGGTCGGTTGCCCTGACTACCTGGGGAGCAGTGGGAAGACAGTCTGGGACTTGGTGTCACCCTTATTTGGCAAGGGGGTACCATCTTTATGTGGACAATTTCTACACAAGTGTGCCCCTCTTCAGGCATTTGTTCCTAGAACAGATTGGCTGCTGTGGCACCGCGCGAACTAGTTGCGTGGGCTTCCCTCAACGGCTCGTTACCACCCGTCTTGCAAGGGGGGAGAGGGCTGCCTTGTGTAACGAAGAACTGCTCGCGGTGAAATGGAGAGACAAGCGTGACGTTTACATGCTCTCCTCCATTCTCGCAGACACGACAATACAAATTGAGCGAGCAACCCGTGTCATTGAAAAGCCCCTCTGTGTCCACGACTATAATTTGCTCATGGGAGGGGTGGACTTCAATGACCAGATGTTGTCTCCGTATTTAGTTTCCCGACGCACCAGACGGTATAAGAAGGTGTCTGTATATTTAATTCAATTGGCTGCATATAATAGTTTTGATCTCTACAGTAAGGCTGGGAGAACACGATCCTTCCTCAAATTTCAGGAAGAGATCATCGAGAACCTCCTGTATCCAGAAGGTTCCGTGGCCCCATCCACCAGTGTAGTTAGCCGTCTACACGAGCGACATTTCCCCAGTGTCGTTCCTGGTACCTCAACCCAACCGTCACCCCGAAAAAGATGTCGTGTCTGTAGCAGGAGTGGAATAAGGCGTGACACCCGCTATTTCTGTCCTGACTGTCCTGACCACCCTGCCCTATGCTTCACTTAGCATAGGGATTGCATCTCACAGGACAGGCACACAGGGCTATTAGGGCCCTTTTACTCACAGCTGCTGCAAACCTCTCCTTTCACCTGGGATAAAGTGCATAATGTACTTCGCCACATCTTTGGGCGATTTGCGCTTTGCACATTGTCCCATGGGGAAGGAGAGGTTTGTCCTATAAAAGGTAAAAACAAAACAAAAAAAAAAAACACAAGTAAGCAAAAAGTTAACTTTCAGTTCAAAAAGTTAAAAAAAAGTTTATATGTTCTGTTCAAAAGTTATAAAGTTAATAAAATTTATTGCGTTGCGGCCTGTTTTTTTTTTTTTTTTTTACCTTCCAGGTGGACCAACCGATCGACTAGCTGCAGCACTGATGTGCATTCTGACAGAAGCATTGCGCTGCTGTCAGATTACACACAAGTCGGTGTATGCGGCGCTGCAAGACGAGATTTCTCCTCTGCAGTAAAAGATACGTTTGCGAGGCATATGAGCTGAGGAGGCGGCGGTGTTCATATGCTTTGGCAAACACTTTGTATATATATAAAAAATATATAATTCCGGCAATGATTTATTCATCCACATCGATTGATGTGAATGGATAAATCTGGTTTGCCAGGGCATACGGGCTAAGTGGGTATAGATGTTGGGCGGAGCTCCTATGTCCTGGCAGACGCCTTTCCCCTCCTTTTTTTCTTTGGCAGAGATTTTTTCATCCATATTGATCGATGCGAATGAAGAAATCTGTGCCATTAATTTTTTCTTTCAGCCCAGAGGCTAAACGGAAAAAAAAAATCTCATTACCCATATGCTCAATATAAGGAGAATAGCAGAAACTCCTAATGCTGGCCATACATGTAATGATTGCAGAGACCCTCAAATGCCAGGGCAGTAGAAACACCCCACAAATAACACAATTTTGGAAAGAAGACACCCCAAGGTATTCGCTGAGGAGCATATTGAGTCCATGAAAGATTGAAATTTTTGTCTCAAGTTAGCGGAAAGGAAGACTTTGTGAGAAAAAACCAAAAAATATCAATTTCCGCTAACTTGTGCCCAAAATTTTTTTTTCCGATGAACTCGCCATGCCCCTCATTAAATACCTTGGGGTGTCTTCTTTCCAAAATGGGGTCACATGTGGGGTATTTATACTACCCTGGCTTTTTAGGGGCCCTAAAGCGTGAGAAGAAGTCTGGGATCCAAATGTCTAAAAATGCCCTCCTAAAAGGAATTTGGGCACCTTTGCGCAATAAAATGTTCTATGAACTCACTATGCCCATCAGCGAATACCTTAGGGTGTCTACTTTCCGAAATAGGGTCATTTGTGGGATGTTTGTACTGTCTGGCCATTGTAGAACCTCAGGAAACATGACAGGTGCTCAGAAAGTCAGAGCTGCTTCAAAAAGCGGAAATTCACATTTTTGTACCATAGTTTGTAAACGCTCTAACTTTTACCCAAACCATTTTTTTTTTTACCCAAACATTTTTTTTTTATCAAAGACATGTAGAACAATAAATTTAGAGAAAAATTTATATATGGATGTCGGTTTTTTTGCAAAATTTTACAACTGAAAGTGAAAAATGTCATTTTTTTGCAAAAAAATTGTTACATTTCGATAAATAACAAAAAAAGTAAAAATGTCAGCAGCAATGAAATACCACCAAATGAAAGCTCTATTAGTCAGAAGAAAAGGAGGTAAAATTAATTTGGGTGGTAAGTTGCATGACCGAGCAATAAACCGTGAAAGTAGTGTAGGTCAGAAGTGTAAAAAGTGGCCTGGTCATTAAGGGTGTTTAAGCTATGGGGGCTGAGGTGGTTAAAAAAGCTAACGAAAAAAGGTAACATCTTTTCCTAAAAAATTGGAGACAAGAGAGTGTTATATGCCAATTTTCAGGGCAATTGGAGCAACTTTGGTTCAGGTACAATTGATTCTGGTCCGAACAAAACTCTTTGAAAAATCTGGCGAAACTGAAACAAACCAGGTCTCGAAAGGTTTGCTCATCTCTAATTAAAAAATAATAGTCTTAAAGTGGAAGAACCATAATATCTATACTTCTATACCCATATATTGAGGGGTTTTGTCCCATGAAGTGCTTGCTTCAGGTTCCTTCACAATATTTCTACCGCATTAAGGTCAGATCTTTGAGTTGGCCATTCCAAAACTTTACTTTTATTCCTTTAAAGGGGTTGACCACCATACGCATAAAAAAAAAAAAAAAATGCCCCCAGATAATAAATAAACTAAGAGGTATTAGTATAATGAGAGATATACTGTGTATGTATAATTTTTCTAATGTGTTCAGCATACACTGGGCACTCCAGTGATGTTGCAGCTCTGAAATATTTTGCGCCTTGGTTTTTCCACACGCTTCTTGCGACCCTGTTGACTATTTTGAATGAAACGCTTGATTGTTCGATGATCACGCTTCAGAAGCTTTGCAATTTTAAGAGTGCTGCATCCCTCTGCAAGATATCTCACTATTTTTGACTTTTCTGAGCCTGTCAAGTCCTTCTTTTGACCCATTTTGCCAAAGGAAAGGAAGTTGCCTAATAATTATGCACACCTAATATAGGGTGTTGATGTCATTAGACCACACCCCTTCTCATTACAGAGATGCACATCACCTAATATGCTTAATTAGTAGTAGGCTTTCGAGCCTATACAGCTTGGAGTAAGACAACATGCATAAAGAGGATGATGTGGTCAAAATACTCATTTGCCTAATAATTCCACACCCCTTCTCATTGCAGAATTATTAGGCAAATGAGTATTTTGACCACATCATCCTCTTTATGCATGTTGTCTTACTCCAAGCTGTATAGGCTCGAAAGCCTACTACTAATTAAGCATATTAGGTGATGTGCATCTCTGTAATGAGAAGGGGTGTGGTCTAATGACATCAACACCCTATATTAGGTGTGCATAATTATTAGGCAACTTCCTTTCCTTTGGCAAAATGGGTCAAAAGAAGGACTTGACAGGCTCAGAAAAGTCAAAAATAGTGAGATATCTTGCAGAGGGATGCAGCACTCTTAAAATTGCAAAGCTTCTGAAGCGTGATCATCGAACAATCAAGCGTTTCATTCAAAATAGTCAACAGGGTCGCAAGAAGCGTGTGGAAAAACCAAGGCGCAAAATAACTGCCCATGAACTGAGAAAAGTCAAGCGTGCAGCTGCCAAGATGCCACTTGCCACCAGTTTGGCCATATTTCAGAGCTGCAACATCACTGGAGTGCCCAAAAGCACAAGGTGTGCAATACTCAGAGACATGGCCAAGGTAAGAAAGGCTGAAAGACGACCACCACTGAACAAGACACACAAGCTGAAACGTCAAGACTGGGCCAAGAAATATCTCAAGACTGATTTTTCTAAGGTTTTATGGACTGATGAAATGAGAGTGAGTCTTGATGGGCCAGATGGATGGGCCCATGGCTGGATTGGTAAAGGGCAGAGAGCTCCAGTCCGACTCAGACACCAGCAAGGTGGAGGTGGAATACTGGTTTGGGCTGGTATCATCAAAGATGAGCTTGTGGGGCCTTTTCGGGTTGAGGATGGAGTCAAGCTCAACTCCCAGTCCTACTGCCAGTTTCTGGAAGACACCTTCTTCAAGCAGTGGTACAGGAAGAAGTCGGCATCCTTCAAGAAAAACATGATTTTCATGCAGGACAATGCTCCATCACACGCGTCCAAGTACTCCACAGCGTGGCTGGCAAGAAAGGGTATAAAAGAAGAAAATCGAATGACATGGCCTCCTTGTTCACCTGATCTGAACCCCATTGAGAACCTGTGGTCCATCATCAAATGTGAGATTTACAAGGAGGGAAAACAGTACACCTCTCTGAACAGTGTCTGGGAGGCTGTGGTTGCTGCTGCACGCAATGTTGATGGTGAACAGATCAGAACACTGACAGAATCCATGGATGGCAGGCTTTTGAGTGTCCTTGCAAAGAAAGGTGGCTATATTGGTCACTGATTTGTTTTTGTTTTGTTTTTGAATGTCAGAAATGTATATTTGTGAATGTTGAGATGTTATATTGGTTTCACTGGTAAAAATAAATAATTGAAATGGGAATATATTTGTTTTTTGTTAAGTTGCCTAATAATTATGCACAGTAATAGTCACCTGCACACACAGATATCCCCCTAAAATAGCTAAAACTAAAAACAAACTAAAAACTACTTCCAAAAATATTCAGCTTTGATATTAATGAGTTTTTTGGGTTCATTGAGAACATGGTTGTTGTTCAATAATAAAATTAATCCTCAAAAATACAACTTGCCTAATAATTCTGCACTCCCTGTAGTATGCTCCTGTAAGCCGTGTACCAGGGTGGGCTCCCCAGGATACAGCGAAGTCACAGACAAGGAAAGCGACACTGACAGCTTAATATGCAAGAACAGAAACTTTACTTAGGCAAAATATAATAACACAAGCATAACCAAAACAATACAAACATGTATAGAAAACGCTATATCCCCGACCCACAGTCAATGTCCCTGCCCACTGGACAGGCCTAGCTGATGGCAGACGCAGCAGAGCCTGCAAGTCAATAACTGCGCTGCAGTCCAGTACAGTACAGCCTAGCAAACTATATAATCCTAAATAACTAACTAATGCGAGGCCTAGGCTAGTCTCTGTTACTTCAGGCACCACTCAATATACCACAATCAGTAACCAGGTGTACTGACCTGCGTCCGTTCTGGGCCCGAGGATGTAGCCTACAAGGGATGGCCACCAACCTCTCAGCAACCGTGCGGCCTTGCTTGATGATGAGGCCTTCTGTCCACACACTGAACTGTTCTTCCTGGGACAACCTCTCTTTCAAAAGAGCTGGATTCACTAAGGGTATAATGGCTACTCTCCTTCTTTTGAGTGTCCATTAACTGCCGGAAATCTGCAAGCCAGGATGGAATCGGATTCAGTCCCTCACAGAACAATCCTTCCACCATGTCAGATCAACACTTCCTGGTTCACTCACCAGCAGCCAGCATGAGTCATCACCTACTTTACATATGCAAATCCCCGTGTGCGCTGGTTGTAGCTGCAAAACAGTGGCCTCTCTATGCAAGAACATAAACTTTACTTAGGCAAAAAGTAATAACACAAGCATAACCAAAACAATACAAACATGCATAGAAAACGCTATATCCCCGACCCACAGTCAATGTCCCTGCCCACTGGACAGGCTTAGCCAATGGCGGACACAGCAGAGCCTGCAAGTCGTGCTGTGCCGCTACAGAGGACACCCCTAGCCGGTGGCAGACGCAGCAGAGCCTGCAAGTCAATAACTGCGCTGCAGTCCAGTACAGTACAGCCTAGCAAATAATATAATCCTAAATAACTAACTAATGCGAGGCCTAGGCTAGTCTCTGTTACTTCAGGCACCACACAATAAATCACAATCAGTAACCAGGTGTACTGACCTGCGTCCGTTCTGGGCCCAAGGATGCAGCCTATCAGGGATGGCCACCAACCTCTCAGCAACCGTGCGGCCTTGCTTGATGATGAGGCCTTCTGTCCACACACTGAACTGGTCTTCCTGGGACAACCTCTCTTTCAAAAGAGCTGGATTCAGTAAGGGTATAACAGCTACTCTCCTTCTTTTGAGTGTCCATTAACTGCCAGACATCTGCAAGCCAGGATGGAATCGGATTCAGTCCCTCACAGCACAATCCTTCCAACATGTCAGATCAACACTTCCTGGTTCACTCACCAGCAGCCAGCATGAGTCATCACCTACTTTACATATGCAAATCCCAGAGTGTGCTGGTTGTAGCTTCAAAACAGTGGCCTTTAGTGCCCAGAATGCCAAATGACAGTTTAAGTACAAACATTATGCAGAAACAGCTGTTTCACAATCTCACACTCTCATAGATGTGAGACTGTGTGGGCGGAGCAGCTGTAAAGTGAAAGAAAAAATCCCAGCATGCATCACAGCAAGCATCTTTAGAGGAGTGGTCATATGACATCCCTCGTCAACTGTGATACCATAGTAACATAAGCACCTCAGGTGTCATTTCATCGTAGATGGAGAAGTTATTTTGACGTCCAGGATATGGTCAAAAGGACGTCAGTCTGGTTTATACATTACCAATATATATCGGCACAAAAGTAATAATAGCAGGAGCAATATCAGCTGAACTACACTGCCTGTCCAAAAAAAAAGTCGCCACCTAAGAAAAAACTTTAGCTTTGATTACGTCACGCATTCGCTGTGGCATTGTTTCAATAAGCTTCTGCAATGTCACAAGATTTATTTCCATCCAGTGTTGCATTAATTTTTCACCAAGATTTTGCATTGATGATGGTAGAGTCTGACTGCTGCGCAAATCCTTCTCCAGTACATCCCAAAGATTCTCAATGGGGTTAAGGTCTGGACTCTGTGGTGGCCAATCCATGTGTGAAAATTATTTCTCATGCTCCCTGAACCACTCTTTCACAATTTGAGCCCGATGAATCCTGGCATTGTCATCTTGGAATATGCCTGTGCCATCAGGGAAGAAAAAATCCATTGATGGAATAACCTGGTCATTCAGTATGTTCAGGTAGTCAGCTGACCTCATTCTTGGAGCACATACTGTTGCTGAACCTAGACCTGACCAACTGCAGCAACCCTAGATCATAGAACTGCCCCCACAAGCTTGTACAGTAGGCACTAGGCATGATGGGTGCATCACTTCATCTTCCTCTCTTCTTACCCTGATGCGCCCATCACTCTGGAACAGGGTAAATCTGGACTCATCAGACCACATGACCTTCTTCCATTGCTCCAGAGTCCAATGTTTATGCTCCCTAGCAAATTGAAGCCTTTTTTTCTGTTTTGCCTCACAGATTAGTGGTTTTCTTATGGCTACACAGCTGTTCAGTCCCAATCCCTTGAGTTCCCTTCACATTGTGCGTAAGGAAATGCTCTTACTTTCACTATTAAACATAGCCCTGAGTTCTACTGTTGTTTTTCTTCGATTTGATTTCAACAAACGTTTAAGTGATCACCGATCACGTTCATTCAGGATTTTCTTCCCGCCACATTTCTTCCTCGAATACGATGGGTACCCACTATCCTTCCAGTTTTTTTTATAATGCATTGGACAGTTCTGAACCCAATTTTAGTCGTTTCTGGTTTCTGCAATCTCCTTAGATGTTTTCTCTGCTTTGATGCATGCCAATGATTTGACCCTTTTCAAACAGACTAACATCTTTTCCACGACCATGAGATGTGTCTTTCAACATGGTTGTTTAAGAAATGAGAAGCAACTCATTGCACCAGTTGGGGTTAAATAACTTGTTGCCAGCTGAAAGATAATCGCCCATGCAATAATTATCCAATAGGAGGCTCATAATCATTTGCTTAGTTAAATACAGGTGGCGACTTTTTTTTTTGGACAGGCAGTGTATTATCCTGATATGTTCCTTTTTATATACTCGACTACCAAACTGGCAACCACATAAGTGACTTTCACTTTAAAAAAATAAAAATTTTTACTGTCTCTATTTTAATCCTTATTTTTAGTTTTTACCCTTATGTGGCAAAAATAACCTCGCCACTGGGTTTTGGAGAGGCCTGTTTGCCAGCCTCTTGCCTCAGGATTATGGCCCAAACTAACTTTAAAGGAGAAGACAGACCGGCCGCACAGCTTAAATCTGTGGAACTGTTTTGGGCAGGAAAGCCATGCTTGCGGTCGGCCAAATGTGACTTCCATGGAATTCGGGAACCCCTGCTCGGATCTGGGTGATTTTTGGATATGTTGTTCACCCAGATCAGAGCTATCCATGGATGTATACATTATGGGGATATGTGGGGTTTTGAGGCGTGTGACAGAACCATCTGTCTGTGGAATTGTATTGTATGTTATGTGAGGGTACCCAGATAGCTAATTTTATTGTATTCATGTAGTCTGAGTGCCATTCACCTAATAATATGCACTCAGACTTGAGCTATCTGGGGATATGTTAAATGTCTGTGTTTACTGTAAGGGTTGTGACATTGTATGTTTAAATGGTGATTTCTGTCCTGTTGTCCCCACATGTGTATTGGCGATTTCCCTTTGTTCTGAGAGATAATTGAATTACTCCTCGGGTGTCTCCAGGGCAGAGAGGAGGAAACCATGATGCATTGTGGGGATGTATTGTGTCTGTGTATCCTGAATTGCTGCATATCTGTCCTGTGTCACAGTCTTCCATCTGGTCCCCTAGGGGAGTGTCCACCAGATGGGGACCTGCATAAATACGGGCGGGTAGCCCTCAATAAAGAGTTGCTGTTTTACATTCAACATAGAGCCTCGTCTCATGTGTGTGGGGATTGCTATATGTGTATACTCCCCTGGCTATTACTCCTAGCTCTTGTAAGAGCTGTTTCTGTTCCTGGTTCCTGTGGTGGCATCGGTGTCGAGTGGAGTGCTTGGAGTCCTCGGGAGGTACTGGGAGCATTTATCAATGGAGGTACCCGTTTTATTTTTAAAGTTGATCAACTACAGCAAACAATACTTATATGATATATTGTCTCTCTATATAGTGGATGTCTGATAGGATTAACCTTAATGTTTCATGGAGATTAGTCACACATCCACATATTTGTATGTGCACTTTATGTTTATAATAAATCTGTATATATTTCTATACCAGCTGACTATTGATTTATACATACAGTGCCAGATAGATGAGTGCCCCCCCAACCAATCCTTTATCTTTACATATATACATGGATATATACACACACACATATATACATCTCCTCCTCCTCCATGACAGCTACATAGTTCTCCAGGACTTCCCTAGAGAAGGCTTGTACGATGACCTTCTTCATGTGCTTGTGCTGGCTGTCATGCAGATTGGAGAGGCAGTAGGCCCCCAGGATGGTACAGACTGATTCTGGCCAGTGCACGGACACCAGCTAGTGCTCCACCAGGAGCATCTGCCACACGTTTTCAGCGTCAATGATGCGCACGTTCCAGGTTCCAAACAGATGTGTCTTGTAGATGTGTCCGTACTTTCTGCGCTTCACTTGCAGGATTTTACGTCTCTGTAGACCATGGTATGGAGGGGAGCCACTGTCACTTAGCCACTACCATGGAGCTGCACACCCTGGTCACCAGTGCCCTGTGCCCTCTGGCACTATGGGGCTGCCTTTCTTTGGAGAATAACAGATAAATAAATTCCTGCAGCTGAAGCTCAAAGTACATCTACAAGACGCATCTGTTTGGAACCCCGACCGTGCGCATCATGGGTGCTGAAAACATGCGACAGATCCTCCTGAGGGAGCATAAGCTGGTGTCCGTGCAATGGTCGAAATCAGTCCGTACCTTCCTGGGGGCCGACTGCCTCTCCAATCTGCATGACAGCCAGCATAAGCACATGAAGAAACACATACACTGCGTGCAGAATTATTAGGCAAATGAGTATTTTGACCACATCATCCTCTTTATGCATGTTGTCTTACTCCAAGCTGTATAGGCTCGAAAGCCTACTACCAATTAAGCATATTAGGTGATGTGCATCTCTGTAATGAGAAGGGCTGTGGTCTAATGACATCAACACCCTATATTAGGTGTGCATAATTATTAGGCAACTTCCTTTCCTTTGGCAAAATGGGTCAAAAGAAGGACTTGACAGGCTCAGAAAAGTCAAAAATAGTGAGATATCTTGCAGAGGGATGCAGCACTCTTAAAATTGCAAAGCTTCTGAAGCGTGATCATCGAACAATCAAGCGTTTCATTCAAAATAGTCAACAGGGTCGCAAGAAGCGTGTGGAAAAACCAAGGCGCAAAATAACTGCCCATGAACTGAGAAAAGTCAAGCGTGCAGCTGCCAAGATGCCACTTGCCACCAGTTTGGCCATATTTCAGAGCTGCAACATCACTGGAGTGCCCAAAAGCACAAGGTGTGCAATACTCAGAGACATGGCCAAGGTAAGAAAGGCTGAAAGACGACCACCACTGAACAAGACACACAAGCTGAAACGTCAAGACTGAGCCAAGAAATATCTCAAGACTGATTTTTCTAACGTTTTATGGACTGATGAAATGAGAGTGAGTCTTGATGGGCCAGATGGATAGGCCCGTGGCTGGATTGGTAAAGGGCAGAGAGCTCCAGTCCGACTCAGACGCCAGCAAGGTGGAGGTGGAGTACTGGTTTGGGCTGGTATCATCAAAGATGAGCTTGTGGGGCTTTTTCGGGTTGAGGATGGAGTCAAGCTCAACTCCCAGTCCTACTGCCAGTTTCTGGAAGACACCTTCTTCAAGCAGTGGTACAGGAAGAAGTCTGCATCCTTCAAGAAAAACATGATTTTCATGCAGGACAATGCTCCATCACACGCGTCCAAGTACTCCACAGCATGGTTGGCAAGAAAGGGTATAAAAGAAGAAAATCTAATGACATGGCCTCCTTGTTCACCTGATCTGAACCCCATTGAGAACCTGTGGTCCATCATCAAATGTGAGATTTACAAGGAGGGAAAACAGTACACCTCTCTGAACAGTGTCTGGGAGGCTGTGGTTGCTGCTGCACGCAATGTTGATGGTGAACAGATCAAAACACTGACAGAATTCATGGATGGCAGGCTTTTGAGTGTCCTTGCAAAGAAAGGTGGCTATATTGGTCACTGATTTGTTTTGTTTTGTTTTTGAATGTCAGAAATGTATATTTGTGAATGTTGAGATGTTATATTGGTTTCACTGGTAAAAATAAATAATTGAAATGGGTATATATTTGTTTTTTGTTAAGTTGCCTAATAATTATGCACAGTAATAGTCACCTGCACACACAGATATCCCCCTAAAATAGCTAAAACTAAAAACAAACTAAAAACTACTTCCAAAAATATTCAGCTTTGATATTAATGAGTTTTTTGGGTTCATTGAGAACATGGTTGTTGTTCAATAATAAAATTAATCCTCAAAAATACAACTTGCCTAATAATGCTGCACTCCCTGTATACACATGCAGTGGCGTAACGAGAGGTCTATGGGCCCCAGGGCAAACTTTGAATTGAGCCCAATCCCCCCAAACCCATATATATTTCCACTTTGACCACTCTTTATATATCTTCCATTTTCCCCCTCTGTATACAGTTGCAAGAAAAAGTATGTGAACCCTTTGGAATGATATGGATTTCTGCACAAATTGGTCATAAAATGTGATCTGATCTTCATCTCAGTTTTTATTGAACACACCATGTAAACATTCACAGTGCAGGTGGAAAAAGTATGTGAACCCCTAGACTAATGACATCTCCAAGAGCTAATTGGAGTGAGGTGTCAGCCAACTGGAGTCCAATCAATGAGATGAGATTGGAGGTGTTGGTTACAGCTGCCCTGCTGTCACTACCAGAGCTTTGAGACGTTCTCACAGCTCTGTTTCTCCACCCCTGTGATGATGTCACTACTAGAGTTTGGAGGAGTTCTCACTGCTCTGTTTCTCCGCCCCTGTGATGAAGTCTTTACTTTCTGTTTCCTTCCTCCCAGCTGTTCCTCCTGCGGTTGATTTCCCTGCCTTTAAATCACCCCTCCTCCTATTGTAGGGCGTGGATTATATTTCTCATTTCAGTTGTAGCTCTTGCTTGAGTATCTTCACTTGTAGCTATCAGTTCTCTGGACCTGTGTTCTGCTGCAGCAAGCACTCCGGATATTGCCAGCTGTCCTTGGATCCGTCTTCTCTGCGGCTGCAGCACCCTCAGCTAAGTGTGCAGACATTGTTGTGTACCTGGTTATTTTCTGACTGGATCTGAGGTGGCCACGGTTCCCTCCATATACTGAGCAGGGCACCGGTGGCCGTGCCCCTTCCACTATTGTAGGGGTTACAGTGGTCATCAGTCTTAGGTACGTGGGCATGCCTCGTTCCGCCATTTGGATCCGGGCATGTGCTTTAGCAGCATAGGGAGAGCTTTGAGGGTCTGACAGGGGTCACCCTTTATCCTCCCTAGTTTGGGTCCGGTCAGTAGCTCTTTTTACTGTGTATACTCTTGTTGCTCACATACAGCCGTGACACCTGCCCTATAAAAAACACACACCAGTTCTGGGTTTACTTTTCACAAGAAGCATTGCCTGATGTGAATGATACCTCGTACAAAAGAGCTCTCAGAAGACCTACGATTAAAAATTGTTGACTTACTTTTATAACCCTTTCCAGATTATGTATCTCCAAAAGCCTTGCTGTTCATCAGTCCACGGTAAGACAAATTGTCTATAAATGGAGAAAGTTCAGCACTGCTGCTACTCTCCCTAGGAGTGGCCGTCCTGTAAAGATGACTGCAAGAGCACAGCGCAAACTGCTCAATGAGGTGAAGAAGAATCGTAGAGTGTCAGCTAAAGACTTACAAAAGTCTCTGGCATATGTTAACATCCCAGTTAGCGAATCTACGATACGTAAAACACTAAACAAGAATGGATTTCATGAGAGGATACCACAGCACAGAGGAAGCCACTGCTGTCCAAAAAAAACAACATTGCTGCATGTTTACAGTTTGCACAAGAGCACCTGGATGTTCCACAGCAGTACTGGCAAAATACTCTGTGGACAGATGAAACCAAAGTTTAGATGTTTGGAAGAAACACACAACACTATGTGTGGAAAAAAAGAGGCACAGTACACCAACACCAAAACCTCATCCCAACAGTGAAGTATGGTGGTGGGGGCATTATGGTTTGGGGCTGCTTTGCTGCATCAGGGCCTAGACGGATTGCTATCATCAAAGGAAAAATGAATTCCCAAGTTTATCAAGACATTTTGCAGGAGAACTTAAGGCCATCTGTCCACCAGCTGAAGCTCAACAGAAGATTGGTGTTGCAACAGGACAACGACCCAAAGCATAGAAGTAAATCAACAACAGAATGGCTTAAACAGAAGAAAATACACCTTCTGGAGTGGCCCAGTCAGAGTCCTGACCTCAACCCAAATGAGATGCTGTGGCATGACCTCAAGAAAGCGATTCACACCAGACATCCCAAGAATATTGCTGAACTGAAACAGTTCTGTAAAGAGGAATGGTCAAGAATTACTCCTGACCGTTGTGCATGTCTGATCTGCAACTACAGGAAACGTTTGATTGAAGTTATTGCTGCCAAAGGAGGTTCAACCAGTTATTAAATCTAAGGGTTCACATACTTTTTCGACCTGCACTGTTAATGTTTACATGGTGTGTTCAATAAAAACATGGTAACATTTAATTCTTTGTGTGTTATTAGTTTAAGCAGACTGTGATTGTCTATTGTTGTGATTTAGATGAAGATCAGATCACATTTTATGACCAATTTGTGCAGAAATCCATATCATTCCAAAGCGTTCATACTTTTTCTTGCAACTGTATATATCCATTTTAACCCCTCTTTATATATATTCCATTTTGCCCCCTCTGTATATATTTAATTTTGCCCCCTGTGTATATGGACAACTGTCCTCTATAGTGTCCATGGACACTATAGAGGGCAGCCAAATCCATGAACCCTATAGAGGTCCGCTGAATCCATGGACCCTATAAAGGGAAGCTGAATTTAAGGACCCTATATAGGGTAGCTATATCCATGGACCCTCTATAGGGTAGCTATATCCATGGACCCTATATAGGGTAGCTATATCCATGGACCCTATGAATGACCGCTGATTCCATGGATCCTACAGAGGACAGCAAAATCCATGGATCTTTTATTTGGGGAGCTAAATCCATGGACCAGTTCAAGCTGTGGACCCTTTAGAGAGCAGCTGAATTCATTGACCCTATAGATGACCACTGATTCCATGGACCCTACAAAGGGCAACTAATGATACTAACCGTACAGAGGGCACCTGTGTAAATGGACTACTGTAAGAACTCTACTGAGGCCAGCTGAATTCAGGGAGCCTATAGAGGGCAAGAAACTTACAGACATCCATGGAACCTACAGAGGACACCTCATGGGTTGGCGGAGCAGTGCACGGTACTCACTCTGTTTCTTCCCTGAATGGCCTTGCACAGGGTCACAGGCTTGTGCTGGATCTGCGGGAAGCTCTGGTGAGCATCGCTCTGTGCGGGCTGCGGCTGACTGTGCGGGGCAGGCAGCAGAAGTTGATACGCCGGGGTGAGCCAGGGCTCTCGGTTGTTGCAGGGGAAGATTTAGGGGTTTTCCAAAAGGTTTTTTACCCCTTCATGACACAGCCATTTTTACCATTTGCCACTTTAAGTGGTAATAACTTTAAAACGCTTTTACTTATCCAAGCCATTCTGAGATTGTTTTCTCATAACATACTGTACTTCATGACAGTGGTAAATTTCAGTCAAAATATTTCATTTTTATTTATAAAAAAAATACCATATTTACAAAAAATTTGCAATTTTCAAAGTTTCAATTTTTCTGCTTTTAAAATAGATAGATAGTGATACCTCATATAATAGTTATTACTTTACATTTCCCATATGTCTACTTCATGTTTGGATCATTTTGTAAATTAAATTTTTATTTTTTGGGACATTAGAAGGCTTAAAAGTTTAGAAACAAATCTTAAAATTTTTAAGAAAAGTTCCCAAATTTTTAAGGACCAGTTCTGGTCTGAAGTCACTTTGTGAGGCTTACATAATAGAAACCACCAATAAATGGACCCATTTTAGAAACTACACCCCTCAAGGTATTCAAAACAGATTTTACATACTTTGTTAACCCTTTAGGTGCTCCACAAGAATTAATGGAATATGGAGGTGAAATTTCAGAATTTCACTTTTTTGGCAGTTTTTCCATTTTAATACATTTTTTTCTGCTAACAAAGCAAGGGTTGACAGCCAAACAAAACTCAATATTTATTACCCTAATTCTGTAGTTTACAGAAACACCCCATATGTGGTCAGAAACTGCTGTACGGGCAAACGTGAAGGCGCAGAAGGAAAGGAACGCCATATGGTTTTTGGAGGGCAGATTTCACTGGGTTTTTAGATGCCATGCCCCATTTGAAACCCCCCTGATGCACCCTTAGAGTAGAAACTCCCAAAAAAGTGCCCCATTTTGGAAACTAGGGGATAAGGTGCCAGTTTTATTGATACTATTTTGGGGTACATATGATTTTTAATTTCTCTATTGTAATGAGGGGTCGGCGAAGCACGCTTTCTTCGCAGCACCGCCGGCACCCTACGCAAGCAGAGGGACAGGGACGTTGCCTGCGTCCTCATCTCCATGACAGCAGGTGAGATGCAGGAGAGCCGAATGCCGATAATGATGATCGGTGCTCGGCTGAATTTGGTTGCTGTGAGTCACGTGAAGCCGGCCCGAGTCATGTGACTCACCAGCCAGGACTATTTAAACAGGCAGCATGCTGGCCACAGGTTGCCTGTGAATAAGGTCTTTTCATTTACCAAGTTCTCTGTATTGGTTTGCATTGTACTTTGACCTCGGCTCTGTTTCCTTGACCTCGCTTCTGCCGTTTCCTCTGAATTGACGTGACCTCCTGGCATTCGGACCTCAGCTTGTGTTTGTTGTGATTTGGTTATTCCTTTGTACTGACGTGACCTCCTGGTACTGACCTCGGCTTGTTTTGACCTTGCTTACTCTTTTATATGTATCTTTCGTCCTGTATTTTGACCGCTGCTTATATTTGCATTGTTTGGGTTTTTACCCCTCCGTGCCTGCCTGCCATTGTGTTTATTATTTTCTCCAGTTTCATTGTTCTCTTTAACCCATTAAGGACCCATGATGCACATGTACGTCATCTCTGGCCGTGACTTAAGGACCAGAGAAGTACATGTACGTCAGGAGCTGCGCCCGCCCGATCAGCGGCAGGGGCCCGGCAGTCACTGATAGCCGGACCTTTGCTGCATGTGCCAGCATTGGTAAAATCACCAATGCTGGCGCATTAATCTGTGCACAGCCACAGTCAGCGCTGACAGTGGCATGTGCGATGTCCGTGCAGGGAGAAAGAAGCCATCGGGTCCCCGTGCTGCTGTGATGGGGACCCGATGGCATGGAAGGCAGCACGATGCCTTCCTTAGGCATCGTAGCTGCCTTCTGTGACAGCCTGTGAGATCCAGCCCCCTGGTAGCTTCTGTGTCACATGGTCTGTTGTGGGTGCGGCTCACAGCTTTATTTTACCTCACAATGCATTGGTGATATCACTATGGAGGCATGTGAGAGCCTGGCTGTGAGTTAATTTCTAGCATTGTTCAGACCCTGTTCACACACCACAGGCGTTTTTAGTGGTAGGACCCCATGCATGCTGAGACACCGTGACGTGGTGCATGAGGGGCTCCGATATGTTCCTGACTGGAAGATATTGGCAAAGTTCTCAGCTTTTAAAGGGCTTCTGTCACCCCCAAAACACATTTTTTTTTTTGGCTTGTTAAAATCCTTATTTAACTACTATTCCCTATATAGGGATCTTACCTTTGTCTGTGGCTTCTTTTCCTTAAAAAACGATCTTTTAACCTCTTAAGGACACATGACGTACCGGTACGTCATGATGTCCTGGTACTTAAGGACACATGACATACCGGTACGTCATGAATGGTTCCGATCACTGCCGCTCGGCCAGCGGTGATCGGAACCCGGTGCCTGCTCAAATCATTGAGCAGGCACCTGGGGCAAATGCGTCGGGGGGTCCTGTGACCCCCCCATGTCGGCGATCGCAGAAAACCGCAGGTCAATTCAGACCTGCGGTTTTCTGCGTTTCCGGGATATTCGGGTCTCTGAAGACCCGATAACCCGGAACAGGATGGTGATGGTGGTGTGATTTCACTCCACCAATCACCATCCAGCGATCCTGAGTGGTGATGGTGACATCACCACTCAGGATCGCTTTCTGATTGGTCTGTGGGCGGTCCGGCGGCAGATTCAAAAGAGGCAGGCGCTCCTCTCCTCCTCCTTTTGTGTTCCGGAGCCGGAGGAGAGAGGAGCTGCCTGCACGTGTGTCTGCCATCGCTGCCAGCACCCCCAGGACCCGATCTGTGCCCCCAGGACCCAATCTGTGCCCCAGCACCCCCCATCAGGTACATAGGGACAGCACAGGGAAAGTTTGGTTTAGGCAGGGAAAAAAAAGGGAAAGTTAGTTTCTGAACTTTGATTGCATCACCCTAAGTTAGGGTGTCTGGGGTCCACAGCACAGCTGTGTGACCCTAGACCCCCCAGGGGTGCTACCTAAATAATTGTAAAAAAAAAGTAGACTTATTAGGTATCGCCGCGTCCGTAAGAATCTCCTCTATAAAAATATCCCATGACCTAACCCCCCAGATTAACACGGTTAAAAAAAATAAAAAAAAAATTTGGCACTTTTCCATTTCAATCCGTTTTTTCCGGTAACAAAACAAGGGTTAACAACCAAACAAAAGTTAATATTTATTACCCTGATACTGCAGTTTACAGAAATGCCACATTTGTGGTCGTAAACTGCTGTATCAGTAAAAGGGAGGCCGCAAAAGGAAAGGACCGACATGGTTTCTGGAAGGCCGATTTTGATGGCCTTTTTTATTGACACCATGTCCCTTTTGAAGCCCCCCTGATGCCCCCCTATAGTAAAAACTCCCTAAAAGTGACCCCATCTAAGAAACTACACCCCTCAAGGTATTCAAAACTGATTATACAAACTTTATTAACCCTTTAGGTGTTCCTCAACAGTTAATGGCAAATGGAGATGAAATTTCAGAATTTCAATTTTTGGTAACCTTGCCTCACAAAAATGTAATATAGAGCAACCAAAAATCATATGTACCCTAAAAATAGTCCCCCAAAAAATGCCACCTTATCCCCTAGTTTCCAAAATGGGGTCACTTTTAGGGAGTTTCGACTCCAGGGGTGCATCAGGGGGGTTGAAACAGGACACGGTGTAAATAAACCGGTCCATAAAAATCAGCCCTCCAAAAACCAAACGGCGCACCTTTCACTCTACGCCCCGCTGTGTGGCCGTACAGTAGTTTATGGCCACATATTGGGTGTTTCTGTAAACGGCAGAGTCAGGGCAATAAAGATACAGTCTTGTTTGGCTGTTAACCCTTGCTTTGTTAGTGGAAAAAATGGGTTAAAATGGAAAATTTGACAAAAAAATGAAATTCTCAAATTTCATCCCCATTTGCCAACAACTCTTGTGCAACACCTAAAGGGTTAACGACGTATGTAAAATCAGTTTTGAATACCTTGAGGGGTGTACTTTCTTAGATGGGGTCACTTTTAGGGAGTTTCTACTCCAGGGGGGCATCAGGGGGGTTGAAACAGGACACGGTGTAAATAAACCGGTCCATAAAAATCAGCCCTCCAAAAACCAAACGGCGCACCGCTCACTCTACGCCCCGCTGTGTGGCCGTACAGTAGTTTACGGCCACATATTGGGTGTTTCTGTAAACGGCAGAGTCAGGGCAATAAAGATACAGTCTTGTTTGGCTGTTAACCCTTGCTTTGTTAGTGGAAAAAATGGGTTAAAATGGAAAATTTGACAAAAAAATGAAATTCTCAAATTTCATCCCCATTTGCCAATAACTCTTGTGCAACACCTAAAGGGTTAACAACGTATGTAAAATCAGTTTTGAATACCTTGAGGGGTGAAGTTTCTTAGATGCGGTCATTTTTGGGTGGTTTCTATTATGTAAGCCTCGCAAAGTGACTTGAGACCTGAACTGGTCCCTAAAAATTTAGTTTTTGTAAATTTCTGAAAAATTTCAAGATTTGCTTCTAAACTTCTAAGCCTTATAACATCCCCAAAAAATAAAATATCATTCCCAAAACAATTCAAACATGAAGTAGACATATGGGGAATGTAAAGTCATCACAATTTTTGGGGGTATTACTATGTATTACAGAAGTAGAGAAACTGAAACTTTGAATTTGCTAATTTTTCCTAATTTTTGTTAAATTAGGTATTTTTTGGTGCAAAAAAAATAATTTTTTTGACTTCATTTTACCAGTGTCATGAAGTACAATATGTGACGAAAAAACAATCTCAGAACGGCCTGGATAAGTCAAAGCGTTTTAAAGTTATCAGCACTTAAAGTGA
The DNA here is from genome assembly GCF_905171765.1 of Bufo bufo. NCBI lineage: Eukaryota > Metazoa > Chordata > Amphibia > Anura > Bufonidae > Bufo > Bufo bufo. The sequence continues at coordinate 213,480,576 of NC_053394.1, forward strand.
CTCTGGTCAGATTTGCAAAAAATGGCCTGGTCCTAAGGTGTAAAAAGGCTGTGTCCTTAAGGGGTTAAAATATGCAAATCACTTCACTACCAGCAAGTAGGGCGTCTACTTGCTGGTAGCCGCCGCAAAAAACCGCCCCCCTCCTGTTGATTGACAGGGCCAGCGAGCGCTCTCCTCCTCCGGCTGGCCCTGTCATCATTTCAAATCCCGCGCCTGTCTTCATTAGGCGCAGGCACTCTGAGAGAAGGAGGCTCAATCAACAGGAGGAGGGGGCGGTTTTTTGCGGCGGCTACCAGCAAGTGTCACGCTGTCTTGGGGTTGACTTGACTGAAAGCAGAGAATCACACCGGACTAGCACTCCTGTCCGCCCTGAAAGCACAGGTGGATCAGTGGCTGACCCTGCACCAACTGGAGATCGGCAAAGTGGTGTGTGACAATGGAAGCAATTTGTTGGCGGCATTGAATTTGGGCAAGTTGTCACATGTGCCGTGCATGGCACATGTGTTGAATCTCATCGTACAACGCTTTGTGTCTAAGTACCCAGGCTTACAGGACGTCCTCAAGCAGGCCAGGAAGGTGTGTGGCCATTTCAGGCGTTCCTACACGGCCATGGCGCACTTTTCAGACATTCAGCGCCGAAACAACATGCCAGTGAGGCGCTCGATTTGCCACAGCCCGACACGTTGGAATTCAACACTCCTAATGTTCGACCGCCTGCTCCAACAAAAAAAGCAGTCAACGAGTATTTGTATGACCGGGGTGCTAGGACAGCCTCCGCGGAGCTGGGATTTTTTTTGCCACGTTACTGGATGCTCATGCGCAATGCCTGTAGGCTCATGCGTCCTTTTGAGGAGGCGACAAACCTAGTCAGTCGCACCAAAGGCACCATCAGCGACCTCATCCCATTTGTTTTCTTCCTGGAGCGTTCCCTGCGAAGAGTGCTGGATCAGGCTGTAGATAAGCATGAAGAGGAAGAGTTGTGGTCACCATCACCACCAGAAACAGCCTTGTCATCATCGCTTGCCGGACCTGCGGCAACGCTGCAAGAGGATTGTGAGGAAAAGGAGTCAGAGGAGGAATGTGGCTTTGAGGAGGAGGAAGACCAACCACAGCAGGCATCCCAGGGTGCTCGTTGTTGTCTCCTATTTGGGACCCGTGGTGTTGTACGTGGCTGGGGGGAAGAACAGACCGTCAATGACATCAGTGAGGACGAGGAACGGGAAATGAGTAGCTCGGCATCCAACCTTGTGCAAATGGGGTTTTTCATGCTGTCATGTCTGTTGAGGGACCCTTGTATAAAAAGGATGAAGGAGAACGACCTGTACTGGGTGGCCACGCTACTAGACCCCCGGTATAAGCAGAAAGTGGCGGAAATGTTACCAAATTACCGAAAGTCAGAAAGGATGCAGCAGTTCAAAACCAAACTAAAAAAAATATGCTTTACACAGCTTATAAGGGGGATGTCACAGCACAACTATCACGGCTGAGGATGGGGAAAACCCTCAGCCGTGCGATGCCAGAAGATGGATGGTCGATGCAAGGCCAGGACAGGAATCAGGGAGCAGGTCACCTCCTATCAATCCCTAATTCTGACCCTGTCTCCTAGCCGTATGAGCCGACCCTGATTGTGGGAGGGCTCATACTCCGGAACCTAATATTCCTACTCGTCCTCAGGGTGGCCCTGGACTAGGAGAAGGGTAAGACTACCTGTTCCTCCAGGATACGGACGAACAGGAGTCTCACTGACCAAGCTATAAAGAAAGGGGAAACATAAACAGACATATGGCAATGGCAGGTAAGTGAAACAAGAACCACACCTACCTGCCACATACACACAGCCTGGAACCCATGTGCAAGTGCTGCTGTCCACAACAACACAAGGGACACAGCACACACCACACATCACACGGGAACCCAGGAAACCATAAGCTGCAATAAATAAAGAGACCAAACACACACCTTCAACACCATGTAACATAGGCTATGACCACAAGGGTGGCCCCCACTGGCAGATGGTATATCACAGTCAGCTGCATCCAGCTAGCCATGGCTGAAGTACCCCTTAGACTACTGATCTTCACTGAGGCTTTATAGCCCATGTAGCCACACCCACAGACAGACACACCCAGTGCACACATACTAGGAAGGAAGTTAACCCTTCCAACACAAGACAAGGGAAGACGGCCACTTAAAGGGGAAGTACACACATAAACAGACACTTCACCTGTCGCCGCGGGCAACGGCATGCGTCGCAACCATGTCCTGGGGATCAGCCAGAAGGCCGAGACACTGCCAGCACATGCACACAACACCAAACGTAGTCACGGGCAACCAAGTGAAGGAAAATGTCACTAAGCACACCATAGGCCGTGACAACAACGGGAGTCTAACTGGGGAATAGGTGAAAGTAATCCTCCTTCTACCACGACCACGGCAGCAAGGACAGGACGCTTTACAGATGTGTTGTTGATGGAGGACATGCAGAGCTTTTTCAGTCCTACACATCGCCACAGCCCTTCGGGATCCAGCCTTAGAGAACGACTCGACCGACAGGTAGCAGACTACCTCGCCTTAACTACAGATATCGACACTCTGAGGAGCGATGAACCCCTTGACTACTGGGTGTGCAGGCTGGACCTGTGGCATGAGCTATCCCAGTTTGCGATAGAACTTCTGGCCTGCCCCGCTTCAAGTGTCCTGTCAAAAAGGACCTTCAGTGCAGCAGGAGGCATTGTCACTGACAAGAGAAGTCGCCTCAGTCAAAAAAGTGTTGATTACCTCACCTTTATTAAGATGAATGAGGCATGGATCCCGAAGGTTCTGACAGTGGGGGATACGTTTGACTAACAAAGGGCCTGATGACATGCCTTGGCCTCAAAATGGTCCCCATGCTGCTGTATTTAATGTCTGCATACCGGATGACTTTCGTGAATTCTCCACCACCAACTAGGGTTCAAGCCACAATGTTTTAGTCATCTTTCTGCCTTGAAAACATAATTTTTTCTGGCCGCTGCTACAACAGCGGCTGCAACAATACCATTATTTTTCAGGCATGTGCACATGCCTAATTTTTCTGGCCTCTGGTGATGCACTGTGGCTGCAAAAACAAAACAAAACAAAAAGGCACATACAAGTGTCAATTCCCCTTCATGATCGTTACCTTGTTGTGGTGAAGGGGCTTGCGTATCACAATGAAGCGATCATCACCTCTATGAGTGTGTTGACAATGTTGCCACATCCCAGATGATAAGGCCGTTGCTTCATTATGCTATCAGACCAAAAGCGATCGGCTGGATAATTTTTCATAGAAAAAACATTAATGTTTTTTTTTTTTTAAGTTGTATGGGTTTTTAATACATTAAATAAAAAAACTATAATAAAGTCTCTTAATAGTTTATTAGAAATAATGCAGACAATTTAAAAAATCCCCATCAATTCCAATACAAACAAGTACAAAGCTCAGAACTAAATTATTCCAAGATGTCGTAATGGTTCGTTAATTCGACAATGGTTAATCAATTCGACACACGTCCCCGGATAGGGGACGTAACAGGGATTAAACTGATAGGAATAGTACTAGTTAAGACACCACTCATATAGGGTGTCACAGCACATTGCTCCATGCACGCGCAGTGCCCCAACTTGGGAGTAAGAGGACCGACCAAGCTGCTTTTTCCATCTTCCGGTTCCTAAAATCAATTCAGTTTGGTGTATCAGAGTTTGGTCTGTCACTGTGAAGGCAGTCGAAGGTACCCGGCCTAAATTTTTTTTCACAAAAGGCAATCCCTGATATGGGACGTAACAGGGATTAAACTGATGAGAAGAGAGTACTACAGAAAATACCACTTAAATCGGGTGTGACAGTAAATTGCACAGCGCAGACGCAGTGACCGTGGCGTGGATTCAAACAAAGGGGAGGGAGTCAACGTTTTTTTAACCATCTCCCCGTTCGAAAAATCAATTTAATAAATGGACCCCAGATTGGGGACGTAACAGGGATTAAACTGATGAGAAGAGAGTACTACAGAAAATACCACTCATATCGGGTGTGACAGTAAATTGCACGGCGCAGACGCAGTGACCGTGGCGTGGATTCAAACAAAGGGGAGGGAGCCAGCGTTTTTTTAACCATCTCCCCGTTCGAAAAATCTATTTAATAAATGGACCCCAGATTGGGGACGTAACAGGGATTAAACTGATGAGAAGAGAGAACTACAGAAAATAGCACTCATATCGGGTGTGACAGTAAATTGCACGGCGCAGACGCAGTGACCGTGGCGTGGATTCAAACAAAGGGGAGGGAGCCAGCGTTTTTTTAACCATCTCCCTGTTCGAAAAATCTATTTAATAAATGGACCCCAGATTGGGGACGTAACAGGGATTAAACTGATGAGAAGAGAGAACTACAGAAAATAGCACTCATATCGGGTGTGACAGTAAATTGCACGGCGCAGACGCAGTGACCGTGGCGTGGATTCAAACAAAGGGGAGGGAGCCAGCTTTTTTTTAACCATCTCCCTGTTCGAAAAATCAATTTAATAAATGGACCCCAGATTGGGGACGTAACAGGGATTAAACTGATGAGAAGAGAGAACTACAGAAAATAGCACTCATATCGGGTGTGACAGTAAATTGCACGGCGCAGACGCAGTGACCGTGGCGTGGATTCAAACAAAGAGGAGGGAGCCAGCATTTTTTTAACCATCTCCCCGTTCGAAAAATCTATTTAATAAATGGACCCCAGATTGGGGACGTAACAGGGATTAAACTGATGAGAAGAGAGAACTACAGAAAATACCACTCATTTCGGGTGTGACAGTAAATTGCACGGCGCAGATGCAGTGACTGTGGCGTGGATTCAAACAAAGGGGAGGGAGCTAGCGTTTTTTTAACCATCTCCCCGTTCGAAAAATCCATTTAATAAATGGACCCCAGATTGGGGACGTAACAGGGATTAAACTGATGAGAATAGTACTACAGAAAATACCACTCATATCGGGTGTGACAGTAAATTGCACGGCACAGACGCAGTGACCGTGGATTCAAACAAAGGGGAGGGAGCCAGCGTTTTTTTAACCATCTCCCCTTTTCTAAAAATCAATTCAATTCACCTTTCCGGGACCCTTGGTGTTGTACGTGGCTGGGTGGAGGAAGAAACCTTCAATGACATCAACAGGACATGGCTAGCTTGGTATCCAACCTTGTGCAAATGGGGAGTTTGCGGTTGGGCAAATGGACTGTTTGCGGTTGTTTGCGATGCATTAAAAGGGGAGTTTGGTCTGTCAATGTCTGTGAAGCGGGCATAACCCTTACACTATCTGATCGATACAACATAATACCTGATCGTATACACACACTGGATGTTTTAAACCACGTTGTTCAAAAAAATTTAGGATTGTTAGGTGATTTATGCCCTTTATGGATTAAAACCAGACTCTGCGTCAACTACGTAATTTTCCATTTGAGTTTTGCCATGGATCCCCCTCCGGCATGCCACAGTCCAGGTGTTAGTCCCCTTGAAACAACTTTTCCATCACTATTGTGGTCAGAAAGAGTCCCTGTGGGTTTTAAAATTTGCCTGCCTATCGAAGTCTCTGGCGGTTCGCCCAATTCGCCCACATTTGCCGAAATTTGCGTTCCCCGTTCACAAACGGAAAATTTTATGTTCGCGACATCTCTACTCATAAGACGCAGACAATTTCCCCACAGTTTAGAGGGGGGGGATGCTTTTTACAGGGTGAAAAATAAGGAATTTTACGAGGAATTACTATCATAAAAGCAAGTAAATTCATATTTAGAAAATATTCATATTTAGACAATACAAATTTTCTGTAAATTTACATTTAGAATTTTTTTTTTTTACTAAATTCACCATGTACTGAAGTACGATGTGTCACGAAAAAACATTCTCAGATACGTTTGTAGAAAGCCTCATGGACATGACTGTATTTCGCCATCCGATCTGCATTTTTGTGCAATGGATGCGGACGCGTTCATTTGTTCATCTGAACTGGGCCACAAAAAATATGTACAGTACACTTTGTGCTGTCCGTATCTGGATGGACAACCGTAGTCCTGCAAAAATAATAAAAAATATATATATATAATTTTTTTTGTCCGTTTGGCTGTCAAGGATTGGACATTTTTGTTGTAGGGAGAAAGAAAATGGCGGCATGCACATGGCAGTGATCTGTGGTTTTCGGACCACAAACCATATAAAGTGCCAAATGTCAGATTTGCAAAATTAGTATTGCTCAGGAAAATGAAAATAGGCTCTGAGGTTAATGTAGGGCAAAAACTTGGTTTACAACTCTAAGAGGATCTTCACATGACCAGGGCCGTCTTTAATATTGATTGGACCCTGGGCAAAAATTTACTTGGGCCCCCTGGATCCCGCCTTCCCACACCCTAGCATGCAATCACGCCCTCCACCGCAACACGAACACAAAAATAAAATCCACACACCTGGTAGAGTACAGTGAATGACTGTGAATACTTCCAGTTCTGAAGACTCCAGCGGCTCAGGATCAGTGCTCTGGGCAGCTGGGCTGAGGGCTGGAAGTGGGCACCGCTCTGCAGGAAGGAGACCAGGGCTCGGCTCACCCTAGTGTTACAGTGCACCCCAGCACCCCACAGTATGCAGTATAGCACCCTATAGTATACAGCAACCCACAGTATGCAGTATAGCACTCTATAGTATACAGCACCCCACAGCATGCAGTATAGAACTCTATCGTATACAGCACCCCACAGTATGCAGTATAGCACCCTATAGTATATAACACCCTACAGTATGCAGTATAGCACCCTATAGTGTACAGCACCCCTCAGTATGCAGTATAGCAGCCTATAGTATAGAGAAACCCACAGCATGCAGTAAAGCACCCTATAGTAAACAGCACCCCACAGTATGCAGTATATAGTATAGCACCACGCACTATACATTATACAGCACCCCACAGTATATAGTAGAGCAATATAGCACCCCACAGTATAAAGCCCCCAACAGTATACAGTAGAGCAGTATAGCACCCCATAGTATACAGCACCTCACAGTATACAGTAGAGCAGTATAGCACCCCACAGTATACAGCACCCCACAATATACAGCACCCTACAGTATACAGTATACAGCACCCTAAACTATACAGTATACAGCACCCCGCAGTATACAGTAGAGCAGTATAGCACTCCACAATATACAGCACCCCACAGTATACAGCACCTAACGGTATACAGTATACAGCACCCCAAACTATATAGAATACAGCACCTCACAGTATACAGTATACAGAACCCCACAGTATACAGTAGAGCAGTATAGCACCCCACAGTATACAGCACCCCACAGTATACAGCACTCCACAGCATACAGCACCCCACAGTAGAGCAGTATAGCACCCCATAGTTTACAGCACCCCACAGTATACAGTAGAGCAGTATAGCACCCCACAGTATACCGTAGAGCAGTATAGCACACCACAGTATACAGCTCCCCACAGTATACAGCACCCCACAGTATACAGCACCACATAGTATACAGTAGAGCAGTATAGCACACCACAGTATACAGCCCCCCACAGTATGCAGCACCCCACAATATACATCACCCCACAATATACAGCACCCCACCGTATACAGCACCCCACAGTATACAGTAGCTTACAGTATATTAGCATAACAGCCCCTGTCACCTTTTCCTGATGTAATCTTCACAAAAAAAGCTCCACAATTATGGCAAACTTTTAGGGGTAGGTAGATTTTCCAGCGCAAAATGTTCCATCAGTTCTCCCTACCCCTGAGTGCACACGCACAAATCATCAGGAGCAGTTCATCCTTACCGCAGAGCTGAGTGCTGGATATTGGGGTTACCACATAAGCGGTGTCCCCCAATATCAAAATAGCTCTGCTATGTGGAGACTTCGATATTCTGCACTCATCTGTGCGGTAAGGATGAACTGCTCCTGATGATTTGTGCGTGCGTGTGCATTCAGGGGTAGGGAGATCTGATGGGACATTTTGCGCTGGAAAATCTACCTACCCCTAAGTGCGCACGCCGATGTACGGTTTCACGCATGCGCATGAAGTCCTTCTCCCGCGGCGCTGCAATGATTATTTGCTTATCAAGTGGATGTGCGCTTGCGCAGCGCCGCACACACCCTCCTCCAGCTGATTCCTTCGCGGCCGCGTCACTTCTGGTATAGCGTTTTTGCAAGGTATAGAAATCTGGCAGAACACCGGCAGGCATGGCAGCATTCCCCTGTGTAGCTGACAGCCTGACACTCGGGGCAGTGGTTAGCAGGGTTCAAGAGGCAGCTGCCTTGGGCCCCACAGGAGCAACTGGGCCCGGGAGCAGCTGCCCCTTTTGCCCCTTGTTAAAGACGGCCCTGCACATGATGGATTTTTCGCATGGATTCCGCGGCAAAAACAATGTTCCAAAACCATATTGAGATCTTTCCTATATATTTAAGAGAGTCCAGATGTTAGGCTAGGTCTACACGATGACATTTGTCGCACCCATGTCACGCGACAATTTTTATAATGATAGTCTATGGTGTCACACTGTGACATGCTGCGACTGCAACGGTCGCAAAAAATCCATTAAAAATGGACTTTTGCGTCGCAGCATGTCGCAGTGCGGCGCTATAGACTATCATTATAAAAATTGTCTCGCGACACATGTTGCAGTGTCGTCGTGTAGACCTAGCCTTAGTTTTAATTGTGCTTTTTTCCCACAGTGTGCAATTTTAGAAAAAACACTGCAGGAAAAGTGTCCTGTCTATTCTGTGCAGAATCCGCATCGAGAATTCCCATTGAAAATGGGCAGGAATGAAAATCCGAGCCTAAAATGTACCAAAAACACATCAGGAAAAAAACTAAAAAGTGATGCACATACTACATCATGTTTTTTTTTTTTCACTCTGTGTGAACATACCTTCAAAAATATCACAAAAAAACTGATGAAGCAGATTTTTTTTATTTTTTAAAGTCCCCAAAAAAGCTACAAAAAGGTGTGTGCGAAGGAGTATATATTACAAGGGGAGTGAAAATGATGAACACAGAAGAAGAATGTACAGGGCTTTATCGCTCAAAGAACGAACTTTTTCCGCAGCCCCTTTAAGTGGGAGGAAACTATTTCTATGATTGACAGCTCTTTCAACCAATGTTTGACCTTCGCGACGGCTCTTGAAGGCTCGCTCACTTCCTGTGAATCCTGCGATATGATTGGCTGAGGAAGGGTCGTTCTTTCTTTCCTTCCTCCCTGAGAGAGACCGTACCAAGATGGTGAGTGTCTCCGCTTAGTAATCTTGTACAATCCGTGGGATATCCGTGTCATCCTGCCTCGCTCTCGGATGAGCACGCCGTGTAGAGATGTGCACACTTCTGCGGCTGTGTTTGGAGAAGTTTCGTCCATATAACCTTGCAGTGTGAACTCCCCTGTGTTGGGCCTGGTGCGTGCCGGTCCCTGCACTCTGTAGTTGCTCCTCCGCCGCTCGTGTGTGTAGTCTATGGCGCTGCTCACCCCCGTTCTGCTGGTTCAGTGGCTGCTTGGTGTGTGGTGCCGGTGTACCGATGTAGCAGAGCTGTTAACTCTCTGCAGTTCATCCTCCAGATCGGTAGGAGAGCAGTGAACCTACTGGATCTCACTGAGAGTCCCCATGGTGATCCTGGCAGCTGCACCTCTGCTGATTAGTGCCTTATTAGACCCCTGGGGTCGGCATGCTGATGGTTTCAGGGGGCTTTGAACGCTTATTTAGGAGCACACCACAATGACACTTTAAATGGCTTTTCCGGATTTTTATACTGATGACCTATACCAGTGGTGGCGAACCTATGGCATGGGTGCCAGAGGCGGCACTCGGAGCCCTCTCTGTGGGCACCAGCACCCAGGAAAACAGTCTATGGTGTACCAATATGCCTTAGAGGTTTCCTGCTATTCTTCAGCCCAGGGCGCACTGAACGGCACAGGCAGCGCATTGAATGTAGGGAGGATATTATAGCTAAATAATAAAGTACATGGAAGATATACTATATTTGCATTCAGGTTAAATTGCTGTGTTGGCACTTTGCGGTAAAAAATTGGGTTTTGGGTTGCAGTTTGGGCACTCGGCCTCTAAAAGGTTCGAAATCGCTGACCTATACCTTGGGATAGGGCATCAGTAACTGATCGGTGGGGGTCCGACACTGGAATCCCGCTGATCAGCTGTTTCTAGGGCAGGCTCTCCTCTGACTGCTAATTTCCAGGTTGGACAACCAGCTCTATTGCATCTGGTGCAGTTATGGGTTGTTCAGTTCTTTACAGTTGTACATATAGGTGTCATGGAAGAGTCGGAGACCCCCCACCCCAGCCGGACTGATGAACTGCAGTATCATGGTTTACCTTTATCTTAATGGTGGCCATATTCTGTGTTTCTGCTGCAGTCCTTGTCTAGATGAGACATCCACTGTATAGTTTTCTCACATTTCTCCCCTTAGTGCCACCAGTGAAGAACATCAACCCCACCTCCAGAAGTGGCAGAGGAAACAAGTTGGGGTTGTTGCTTAGAGGAGCTTTGCAGGAAAGCCTTAGTGTCCATGAGAGAAATGAATGTGTAATGTAACTATGGAAGACGTCTCTATATGAGCTTATAAACGCCTTGATAAAATACCCCGTTTATGTCTTTATTTCAGAACGACAGCGTCACCATTAGAACTCGGAAGTTCATGACCAACAGACTGCTTCAGAGGAAGCAAATGGTAAGCCCCTGTGTGCTCCTAAGTAATGTCTTCTCCATCTTTATGCCTGAAGAAACCTTACTTGAGCTATGTGGATTCCTGGATGACGATGGGTATGATTATTTCTGTAACAAGTCCTGTGGCCACAAAATGTGTGATGTGCTTTTTGTGTTTAGGTCATAGATGTCCTTCATCCTGGGAAAGCTACTGTCCCAAAGACCGAAATCAGGGAGAAGCTGGCTAAAATGTACAAGACTACCCCGGATGTCATCTTTGTCTTCGGTTTCAGAACTCACTTTGGTGGCGGCAAGACTACAGGCTTTGGCATGATCTACGATTCTCTAGACTATGCAAAGAAGAATGAACCCAAACACAGACTGGCCAGGGTAATGGGCGAGGACTGTTGAAAGCTTTTTCTGACCCTGTCAATCTGCTGGTGGATATGTCTGTGACAATGCGATTCCCATTGCCACAGTCTAGCCTATAGTTTCTGAAGAAGTGGAATATGTAGTATGTGAAAACCTTAAATATGGGTCTCATTCACACAACAGCTTTTCTTTTCCATGTAATGTACATGCAAGTCAGTGTGGATAGTCACACGCCATTTTCTCCAATGCATGTCCTCTTTGTGGTAGTTGTGCAACTAACACTTTTGCATTCAGTGTATTTAAGTGAGGGAAAAATGGAACTAGAGGGTTAGTCTACTAAAGACTCATTTCGATCCAGAGGCAGTCCTTTGTAAACCCCCAGGAGGAGCTCTTATGGATGGTTCTCCATTCTGATGCAGAGTTTAAATGTTGTCATGCTTATGCCCTTACGATCTATCTTAGACAAGCCCTCTAACGAGGTTTATGTGCCATTTAACCTTTGCAGAGTAAAGTGCGCCCCCAGATATATATTGGGTGTAAGTACAGATTATCTTTTTTTAATACTACTGGTAAACTTTTCATTAAAAGGGTTGTCCTGCCATTTATATTGATGTCCTATCATCAGGTTAGGACATCGGTGATGGCTAACCTCTGGCACTCCACCTGTGGTAAAACTACAACTCCCAGGATTCTCCATTCATTTCTATGGCGTTCTGAGAACAGCCAAACAAGTGTGCATATTGGGAGTTGTAGTTTTACCACTGCTGGAGGTTAGCCATCACAGGGTTAGATCATCAGTATCAGATCGGCGCTGGTCCGGCACCCCCGCTGATCAGCTGTTTGAAAAGGAGGTGGCGCTCCATGCAAGCGCTACTTCCTCTTCATTACACTACACGTCTTCTCCTGTGGAGCGGCACTGTCGTGTATTTACAAGTACTCGCTCCTCTCAAGTGAATAGAGAGTACTTGTTGTTACACCGCACTGACAAAACTTCTAAGACTATGAGCAGTGTATTGAACAGGAAGCATTGCTCGTGTGGAGCGCTGCCTCCTCTTCAAACATCTGATCAGCAGGGGTGCCGGGTGTCAGACCCCTGCCAATATGATAGTATTATTGACCTATCCTGAAGATGGGTCATCAATATAAATGGCAGAACAACCCCTTTTTTGAATTCTGTAGATGGTTAAGATGGCCGTAAAGCTTGGAGAAAATGTCAGTGGTCTTATGCATGTTGGTGTTTAACATGTCCAATCCTTCTTTCTGTTGACAACTGCCAGTCGGGGGTTATTGGGACACCCCAATAGACATTTGATAACTTGCTGGTCCTACTGAAATAGACAAGTTCAGTCTACTTGTTTCTCATGTGAGTGTGGATGCCTTAAGAGTAGTTGCTACAGATGCAAGGATAACTTTTATTATGCTTTCCTTTAGCATGGTCTCTATGAGAAGAAAAAGACTTCCCGAAAACAGCGTAAAGAACGGAAGAACAGAATGAAGAAAGTTAGGGGTACAGCGAAAGCCAGTGTGGGTGCTGGTAAAAAGGTAAGTGCAAGACAATGGCTTGTAATGTCTATTAAACAGCGAGGTGTCACAATAACTTCCCATTTCTCTCGTTTTTACTCTCCCTTCTCTGATGTACAGAAGGTAACACTTCCTATAGAGGATTAGTATGTAGAGGCTGCTAAATTAGTTCTTCCATTACATAAATTATAGTGTTCAGTTCTTGAAATTAAATTAGTATTGTTTTAATACTCATTTTAATGTGTTGAGCCCGAAGAACATGAGCCGTATTAAAGTCGTCCCCATTACTCACTGCTTAGTTGCTGCTGTATCTCAGGCAGGATGGTGGGCCGATCAGTGTGGTTGTGGTGCGGTTTCACCCTGGATTGCTGCTGTCCAGTAGCCAGCACAGAAACTGTGGCTCAGATGCACTAAGATTTATTAAGGTCCAGCATTTTACACCAGTTTTTTTCTCTCCTCTCCTTTTCCCTGCATTGCCGCTGCATCCTCCAGCAGTCTGTGCACCTGAAATGAAATAGTCACTAGCTCATAGCCGGCATAGATTTCAGCCATCACTTTCTGGCATAAATGATGTGCCAGGGCTGATGGTAGAGAGGGCGGCGTATAAACATAACTTTCACCTAGAATCAGTTCTCATCAAGCTAATAAGAATATGGCCTAAATAATGGCTGTATTACACTTAGTTACCAGACGCCTGCTCGTCGGTGAAGACTGCTGCATGCACAGTATGGGGAGGAGTGATCGCTAATACCATCTTCCATGCCCCTAAAGAACCATTGTTTGCTGGCAGCATAGCATGTTTAGACTGCTAACAATGATTTTTGTAACTGTGTAAGTGATGGGACTGCTACTCTGTAAACTTTTCTAAAACAAAGCAATTGAAAAGTTTTTTTCGCCCCAAAATGAGTATAATGCAATAATGTAAAAAGATTGCCCTGAAGGGGTCCATAGGCTTTAACGTTAACACTTGATTTAGAAAAATCTCATTTTCTGAAGACTCCTTCCCTTTAAGCTGGGTCTGTACGTACACCTTTTGTTGCAATACAAAAATCACTGTCCACAGTAAATGCTTTGAGTGGTTTGAAAGTCTCTTCTAAATCTCTTCAGCTAAGTGAGTATTGCTGGTGATTTTTAAGAGGACCATTCATCGGTCCAAAGTGGTACCCTGGGATCTCACTGCACTTACTATTATTCCGGGGCGCCACTCCGTTCTTCCGCTATGTCCCCTGCTATTTTTGCTGACTTGGTAACACTGGGAGGAGCCTGCCCCTTTTCTCCTGGGCGTTCCTTCTCCCAGGCTATAGTGCTGTCCAATCGCAACGCAGATTTTTTTCTCCCAGGCTGAGCTCTGCGCTGCGATTGGACAGCGCTACAGCCTAGGAGAAGGAATGCCCAGGAGAAAAGGGGCAGGCTCCTCCCAGTTTTACCAAGTCAGTGAAAATACCGGGGGACATAGCGGGAGAATGGAGCGGCGCCCCGGCATAGTAAGTGCAGTGAGATCCCGGGGCGCCGCTCTACACAGCCTGATACTTATCTTACAATGTTTGGACTGATGAAAGGTCCTCTTTAATTGCTCTAGACAAGTGAGTGTCTAGTGTTTTGCAGCAGTGATTTAGAAACTATTTTCAAGCTACTCAGTTCCCTATGGACAGTGATCTCTGTGTGCTTTAACATCTAGATTTAGTTTGGCCCTGTGGTTTTTTTATTTTATTTTTTTGCCCTAAAAACACTAGCTCCAGGTGTTGGTTGATAGTGTATATGGGAACTAACAATGCAGGACACAAGTTTTTTGCCACTGGCCTTTGTGGTTGTTTTTGTTCAGGAGTTTTAATCATTCCTATAGGGAAAAAAGCATGATCTGCTGCCCATAAACAGTGATTGAGCTGTCTGCACCAAAGATAGTTTCACCTGATGAATGAGCGGCACAGTTTACATGAGCAGATTATCAGGAATGGTCATTTGTTCCCAATAATCTGGCTGCCGATTGGGCTGTGTAAATGCGGCTTAAAGGGATTCTGTCACCCCACTAAACATTTTTTTTTTTTTTTAGTTACTTATAATCCCTATACTGCGATTTTTGCATACATACTGTAATTAATCATTTTGGTTCAGCAGATTCTGTTAAAAACGTACTTTTAAAATATGCAAATTACCTTGCTACCAGCAAGTAGGGTGGCTACTTGCTGGTAGCAGCCGCATCCTCCGATCCTAAAGACTCCCCCTTCGCATGTTGATTGACAGGGCCAGCGAACGGGATCTTTCTCTGCTGGCCCTGTTTGCATTCAAAATCTGGCGCCTGCGCCGTACCTGTCTTCAGTCGGTGCAGGCCCACTGAGAGGAGGACGCTTGCTCGGCCGCTCCATCCTCAATGCGCCTGCGCCAATGACGTCACATCTACACCCGGCGCAGGCGCATTGAGGAAGGAGCGGCCGAGCGAGCGTTTTCCTCTGTGCGCCTGCACCGACTGAAGACAGGTACGGCGCAGGCGCCAGATTTTGAATGCAAACAGGGCCAGCAGAGAGAGATCCCGTTCGCTGGCCCTGTCAATCAACAAGCGGAGGGGGCGTCTTTAGGATAAGAGGATGCGGCTGCTACCAGCAAGTAGCCGCCCTACTTGCTGGTAGCAAGGTAATTAGCATATTTTAAAAGTACGTTTTTAACAGAATCTGCTGAACCAAAATGATTATTTAAAGTATGTATGCATAAATCGCAGTATAGGTATTATAAGTAACCAAAAAAAAAAACTGTTTAGTGGGGTGACAGAAGCCCTTTAAGCTCTTGCTCTAATAGCATTTATAGTGCTGTATTAGGAAACTAGATGACTTGTGAGTGTTCTTTCAAACTATTTAGTTGCTCTACTTATTAAGGGAAGTGTTTAGTTTCTGTATCTTGTGCTGACTATTTCTGCCTTTTTGTTCCGCACTTCCTTGGCATCCTCCTTCAGAAATGAAGTGATCAGCAGGTATAGTGACTGCATGAGTGTGATCCCCTATTGCAACCTCGAGCTTCACACAGTCCCATTTTAGTTTTGCATGTGACTACTAGGTTCTAATCATTGGACGTGAGTTGATGTTGCAAGCTTTTCATTTCTGACATTAAAGAAGAACTCCTGCCAAAAATGTTATTCTCTGACCAGTTAGAAAGGTACATGAGAGAATCAGTGACTGTATTTGTGAGATGTACCTTCCTTATACATGTGACCAGCAAGCAGACTCCAACTGACTCTGCATCTTGTGTGGACAGGAAGTCAGTTTCTCTATGTATTCCTATGGGAGCCTCAATATCAGTCTCATAGGAATGAATAGAGACGTAACGGACTTCCCGTCCTGTCAGTTGGAGATTAGAGATTTGGTCACTTTACATCACTTTCTAGCAAGTTGGAGAATAAAAATTTTGCCTGGAGTTCTACTTTGTCATTGCATAGTTATTGGATGGACAATAAATTATGCTTTATAATGAGTTAATAGATGCATCATCCATTTTCATCTTAAAATTTTTGTGTATGTGTTTACCTAGAAAGAAAAAAAAAAGTATCCTGCTAGTTCGAAGAAGTTAAAGGGATTTTGTCACCAGGTTTTGGCCTATAGAGATACGGACATGCACAGCTAGATCGCCGCTAGCATGTCCGCAATATATCTGTCCTATAGGGCTGTGTGGTTTTAATTTCTTTAAAAAGGGATTTTATAGATATGTAAATGAGTCTTGAATGTGTCCAAGGGGCTGCACTAACCTTACTTGTGCCCGCTTGTGAAGGAGCCCAGCACTGCATATGTCCTCCGAATCTCCTCCTTTCATCAACGCTAGATAGCAGTTTTCTCGCGATGCGCGAGATCGCGCATGCGCAGTGTCGGTATAGTGTTCCTTCCCTGTGCTGGCATCAGCCTCAGGGAAAGAACTGCGTATGTGTGATCTCGCGCATCGCGACATTACGGCTATCTATTGGTGATGAAAGGAGGAGATTCGGAGGACATATGTGGTGCTGGGCTCCTTCACAGGCGGGCACAAGTAAGGTTAGTGCAGCCCCTTGGACACATTCAAGACTAATTTACATATCTATAAAATCCTTTTTTAAAGAAATTAAAACCACACAGCCCTATAGGACAGATATATTGCGGACATGCTAGCGGCGATCTAGCCGTGCATGTCCGTATCTCTATAGGCCAAAACCTGGTGACAGAATCCCTTTAAACCTGTCAGTCAGCTTTTAGAGTTACTTGGAAATTGCATTGAGCAACTATTGATTTAAAGGGAGTATTTCACCTAAAATCGCCATTATAGAACACTAACATCAGGATCTCCATTACATTCCTAATATTAGAATGCTGCAGGTGATCGGCGGGGGTGTCGGACCCCCACCGATCTGATCTATATTTGGAAATTTGGCATAACTGTACTGACCCTCAGAATAAACTTATACTACACAGTGAATGCCATAAATTCCACACAAGGTTAAATTGCAGTTTTTTTTTTTTATTTCCACCTAAAAATCAAGTAATTTAATACAGTAAATATACCCCAAAATGGTTCCTCATAAACTTGCAACTAAGGCTACTTTCACACTTGCGTTCGGGGCTCCGCTTGTGAGCTCCGTTTGAAGGGTCTCACAAGCGGCCCTGAACGCATCCGTCCAGCTACTAATGCATTCTGAGTGGACGCGGATCCGCTCAGAATGCCTCAGTCTGGCAGCGTTCAGCCTCCGCTCCGCTCAGCAAGCGGACCCCCGAACGCATCCGTCCAGCTACTAATGCATTCTGAGTGGACGCGGATCCGCTCAGAATGCATCAGTCTGGCAGCGTTCAGCCTCCGCTCCGCTCAGCAAGCGGACACCTGAACACTGCAGCGTTTGGGTGTCCGCCTGGCCGTGCGGAGGCAAATGGATCCGTCCAGACTTACAATGTAAGTCAATGGGGACGGATCCGTTTGAAGTTGACACTATATGGCTCAATTTTCAAACGGATCCATCCCCCATTGACGTTCAATGTAAAGTCTGGACGGATCTGTCTGAAGCTACTTTCACACTTAAAATTTTCTCTACAATATAATGCAGACGGATCCGTTCTGAACGGATCCAAAGTCTGCATTATATGAGCGGATCCGTCTGAGCAGACCCCAGACGGATCCGCTCTGAACGCAAGTGTGAAAGTAGCCTAATCCCGCAAAAAACAAACAAAAAAAAACTAGTTATGACTGCTGGAACACACAGCCTAAAATGGTCACAGCCTAAAAATACAATTGTGTCCCCTGAGTTGTGCGCCAACAAGATTTACGGTACTTCAAACACATTAAAATTCTACAATGGTGACATTTTTGGTAGGGTTTTCCCAATTTGTGTTACTGGTAGCAGGATAAGATTCTCTTGATTTAGGTTTCATCAATTACCCTTTTATTTTCCTGCTACTTTCCCAGTGAGTTTGGGGCTAGTTTTCACAGGTACTTGTTTTGTTGTAGCTCCTGGTTTGCATGAAAATGAAACTGTTTTATAAGCTTGCTGATGACCTTGTGTAAAGAATAGCTCTCATGCACATGGCCGTGGCTGTATTGTGGGCGCCAGCTGTGTGCGTCCTATTCACTTGAATGGGTCCGCGATGCGGAACGGAGGCCCACAGAAGCACTACAGAGGGCTACCGTGGTTCTGTCCGTGACTCTGCACCGCAAAACATTCAATTTTTATTTTTTATGGTGTGGACGGATCACGGACCCATTCAAGTTGAATGGGTCTCTATCCTTCCCGGCCGCCGCACGGGTGTTGCTGTGCTTTGGGGACTGCAAATTGTGGTCTCCAATGCACGGAACGGTTGTGTGCATGAGGCCCAAAGGGGTTGGTTGGTTTCCTATATTGATGACCTATCCACAGGATAGGTAGCAAAACATCAGATCGGTAGGGGTCCGACACATGACACCCCCTGCCTATCAGCTGTTTGAAGCACTCGTGCTGTCTTCTCTTCACTGTTTGCATGCTGACTTTGCAGCGGCGAGCAGTGTAATGACGACTACTCCGTCCCATTCACTAAAACAGAGAGGAGCAGACAGTGTAATTACTCCTTCCCATTGAATGACTGAGCAGTTGAAATTACACTGCCACTGCAATGTCGGCAGCGAGCAGGTAAACGTTGCAGCACTTGCATAATGGCTGATCGGGGGTGCTGGTCTGATATTGATCACCCATCCTTAAGAAGTGTCTGCGTAGTGGTGTTTACTGTGTACATGGAGAGTAGTGGTTTTTCTTTCATACTGCTTGTTTAAGAAACTGAAAAATCCCATAGCATGATGAAGCAAATTTCTTTTAGTGCCGTGGCCTTGTATCAACCCAGATTGCAAAATAATTAATTTGGCGGCCTGCTAAGCATTGGAGGCAAAATTTTACCTGCCATGTAAATTATGCATCTTCTATGTATTCATTGCAATAATGGGATTGAACCCCAGCTTGTGAGTCCTGTTTGAGGCAATTAAGAATGGGATGTAAGGTAGGCAAGCTTGCATGTGGAGTTGTTGCATTTTTGTTTCCCATCTCTAGGGGTGAGACATGGTAGCAGGCAGCCACCTCGGTGTTTAAATAGTGAGAAGTGTCTAATTTCCACCATGAAATGGATGAGTTTGTATCTGAAACAGCAGAATCATGTCGCTGGTTAAAGGGGTATTCCAGGGTTTTGATATTGATAAACCATCAATGCCAGATTGGCAGGGGTCTGGCACCCTCATCAGTCAGCTGATTCCTCCAGCACCGCTCCCACTGAAGTTACTGGCCCCAATGGCTGCTGTGTGGGGCGGATATGAAATCCTAGAATATCCTTAACAATAAATGTAAAAACCAGGGCAGCTACGCATTTAGCCATATCAGATATGTCAGTGCTGCTCTTTATGGCCTGTCCTTAGCCCTATATTACACACCACGTAAAAGCTGGACACACACACTCCCCTACTGCTGTTAAAACACCATGAAATCCCTCCTAGTTGTGAGAATCTGCACGTGCAATACCTATTAACCCTTAGATCTTGCGATTTTCTATTTCCATTTTTGTTTCTCATTCCCTGGCTTCCTGGAGCCATAATTTTATTTTTCCATTCACATAGCCATATGAGGGCTTAACTATTGCAGGACAAGTTGTACTTTCTAATGGCACTATTTAATATTGCATATGATAGTGGGGAGCTGGAAAAAAAAAATCTGAATTGGGGGGGGGGCACAATTCTGCCACAGTCTTTATTATTTTTTTTTTACACAATGTTCCCTATGGATATCTTTTGACTTCTGTTTGCTACTTCAATTCTTCAGTATAGCATTGTTAAAGAGTGTTATGTTAAAACGTAAGACAAAAACATTATGTACTTTTCATTGTATTTTTATTTTTATTTTGCAGAAGGACTAAAGGATCCCATGACTGTCCACATGAAGATTATACTTCTGTTCTTGTAATAAAAATGTATAAAAATTGATTACCTGTTTTGTTCTGATTTTGCATAGACAGTTATTACCATATATAATATTTAGCGGAAGATATAAAGTACAGGAAGTTTTACAGAGTAGCCATGATACAGCAATGGAAGTTACACGCATGGATACAAGATGGTTATTGCATGCAGTGTTATACAATGTTAAAGGGAGTCTTTCACGCCGATTCACCGTATTAACCTAACAGACTTATGTCCACGGCATCCCCCCTATTAAAACTGTGCTTACCGTATGTTGGTTGCTATCATCGTTCTGCCGAAAAACACTTTTAATCCATATGCAAATTAGGCTGTGAAGGTGCCCAGGGGCGGTGTTACAACAGCCGGTGCCCAGGCCCCTGGGTCATTTTCATACGAATCCACTCCCCCTCCGCCGCGTCTGCCCGCCCTTGGTCTCTGCTCTAACCTCCCTCCTCCCGTCCGTAATCCCGAGCATGCGCCAATGACTGCGATATCGGCGTGTGCGCATTGAATGACCACAGTCTGGGGCATCACAGTTTACCGTGCGCATGCGCCGGGCCCGGCCTAACTTACGTTCTTGCCGTGATGCGCTGTGATCACGGCAAGAACGTAAGTTAGGCTGGCGCATGCGCACGGTAAACTGTGATGCCCTGGCCAGACTGGTCATTCAATGTGCACGCGCCGATATCGCAGTCATCGGCGCATGCTCGGGATTACGGATGGGAGGAGGGAGGTTAGAGCAGAGAAGAAGGGCGGGCAGAAGCGGCGGAGGGGGAGTGGATTCGTATGACAATGACATGGGCCTGAGCGCTGGCCGTTGTAACACCGCCCCTGGGCACCTTCACAGCCTAATTTGCATATGGATTAAGTGTTTTTCGGCAGAACGATGATGGCAACCAACATACGGTAAGCACAGTTTTAATAGGGGGGATGCCGTGGACATAAGTGTTAGGTTAATACGGTGAATCGGCGTGAAAGACTCCCTTTAAATGTTCCTCAGTTCAGATTTGCTCGGCATATTAACACCGTAAAGAAATTATCCCAGGATTGTCAAAAATGAAAATCGGATCTCATAAGACATGACAACCTCTTTCTAACAAAGCTAGAACTAGCCCTGTACCTCATATGGGTCCAGAGGTCTTGCCATTCATTGCTTCAGTTATTCTGCTAGATTTATTTCAAGCTGGCAGCTCGGAGCATGTTGGGGGTGTCCTTTCTGCTGCAGCTAGTGGCAGTTGCAGGATAGGACTGAGCATGTGCAGAGAAATTAGAAAAAGCCCAAACGGCAAGTGGTGCTGTACAGATGAATTTCATTGAATAACTCGGCTATAATACAGTTTTAATTGCATACAATTACAAAAGTATCCAGATCCAGGTGCTGGTTTGAAAAACCTGTAGACAACACCAGTGTTGAGCGAAGTATTCAAAAATTCTATTCGACGGCTTCACCAAATTACTTTAATCACAAAGCGCATTTGTTTAAGTAGTGGGTGCAATAATGGTGAGTGGCAATTGCGCTGCTCCCTGTCGTACCCCTTAGATACCATGTTCATAGCAGATCGCGGCATCTGATAGAAATAATAGTGTAAAATAAATTACATCATGCCTACCTCATCCATTTGCTCGTGACGGGATAGCTGCCACCATCTTGATTCAAGATCTGGCTTGAAATCTCGCGTGGCCCGTGATGTCACCACGTCAGCGAGTATGTTCAGTGAAGATGGCGGCATCCTGCCTTTCTCAAGCAAATGGAAGACGTAAGTGATCATTATATTTTTTTTTTAAATACACCCATTTCAGGTAAAATGAATTCGCTACCACAAGGCATAAGGAAACTCAGCTTTGCGGCAAATCTATTTTAATTTGAAATTCACTCAACACTAGACAATACCTTTAAGAACTGGGCCAATTTTTTTGTTTTTACTCCCTGCCTTCCTAGAGGAGAAAAAAAACACAACTGTGCCATAGTTTTAAGGATTTCATTTTTACAGCATTCCCCATACATATGTTAATTTCTTTCTGCGGGTTAGTATGATTAGAGATACTGCATTTGTTTTTTGTGTTAAGTTTTCTTTGCATTGCTATATTTTGATTCCCATACCATAATCTTCGTAGCTGTGTGAGGGTACATTTTTTGCTTGGCGATCTGTAGTATTTGATACTATTTTGGAATGTTATGACTTTTTGATTATTTTTTTTTGATTGTTTCACCTCATCCATGACAGTGCCCTTTGTGAGTAGAACCTCCCATTAAGGAAAGGAAACCTGAGAAGATAAAATGGTTCACACCTTATTTCAGGTTTTCTATCCTCCAGATGGGATGTTCTGAGGGGGTGCTTGCGAAGGTCTGGACTTACCTTACGGGACCTATCATGCAGCAGCATGACTTGCTGAACTACCTTTCCTCATCTCCGTCTAAGTCCCTCTCCTATGGTGGGAGCCGTGGTCCAGTTCGGTGAGGTAATTGTGGCAATATTGCCTAGGGTCTGACATGTCTGCTGGTGGCTTCCTGTTGGTCCTGGGGAATGTGCAGACTGCTGGTGATGTCACTTTCAGCCTCTTGACATAACTTCCTGCACAGCCTTACTGGATTCTCATACAGGCGCAGTGCCAAACGAGTTAAATTGGCTTATGTGCTTTTGTATACAGTGGGGGGTTCACATCTCTGCATCATGGGGGAGAGGGAATTGTTTTTGTTAGGCAGCAGAAGGAAAAGTGGCCTTCAAGTCTAAGCATAAAAAGTATGGAATCTGTGGGGTGTATTACTACTGCCCTATGCTAAGCCTGTTTGTCAGCTATGTGTGTATAAGGCTATGTGTGTAAGTCATGCATAAGTCACATATAAGCTATGTGTGTATAAGTCACACTGCCGTTCTGGTTTCAGTTTGTGAGATCCGTTTTGGGGCTCTCACAAGTGGTCCAAAACTGATCCGGTTTGCCATTTTGAATGGATAAGGATCTGCTCAGAATGCATCAGTTTGGCTCTGTTCCGCCTCCATTCGTTTTGGAGGCGGATGTTTTAGTGTCAGTGTGACGAAAATGAGCCAAACGGATCAGTCCTGACACAATGGAAGTCAATGGGGACAGATCCGTTTCCACTGACAATATGGCACAATAGAAAACTGATCCGTCCCCCATTTGACTTTCAATGGTGTTTAAGACTGATCCGTTTTGGCAATGTTAAAGATAATACAAATGGATCTGTTCTGAATGGGTGCATGCGGTTGTATTATCTGCGCAGATCCATGACTGATCCGTGCCAAACGGCAGTGTGAAAGTAGCCTATGCTGGTTTTGGAACAGTATGTCTAAGCCTCATTTCCACTGGGTGGATCGGTTCGGGTCGGCACAGTTTGGAAGATTTTTTTTATGGTCCGGTCTATTTAGGTGAGCGTTTCAACTGCCAGTTGGGCCGCCGGGTCCATACGGGGTTTAGAAAAAAATGCGTAGCGTGACGTCACACTAGTGCGACAACAAACGCGACGCTACAAACAACAAAGATGGAGGTCATCCAGCAGCTCGTGTTTTCACTACTTGCATTTTCTGCCAATCAGGAGAATGTATTGTGTGACTCAAGTAGCTCCGCCCTAACCGAACCGTTCCATTTTCCTATGGCCCTACATCTGAAGCAGGCCCCTGAATGGTGCGGTACGGTTTGCTTGTATGGATCGCTTTCATAGTGGAAACACCCCAAATAGCGAACCGATCCGCTCAGTGGAAACGAGGCATAAAAGTATTAAAGCAATGGTAAGGTTTGGAAGTGAAAGCTTCTTTAACCGCCTCCGGACCGCCTAACGCAGGATCGCGTTCCGGAGGCGGCAGCCCTGCGCAGAGTCACGCATATATGCGTCATCTCGCGAGACGCGAGATTTCCTGTGAACGCGCGCACACAGGATCGGAAGGTAAGCGAGTGAATCTCCAGCCTGCCAGCGGCGATCGTTCGCTGGCAGGCTGGAGATGCGATTTTTTTTTTTTTTTTTTTTTTTTTACCCCTAACAGGTATATTAGACGCTGTTTTGATAACAGCGTCTAATATACCTGCTACCTGGTCCTCTGGTGGTCCCTTTTGTTTGGATTGACCACCAGAGGACACAGGCAGCTCAGTAATATGTAGCACCAAGCACTACACTACACCCCCCCCCCCCCCCCCCCGTCACTTATTAACCCCTGATCACCCCATATAGACTCCCTGATCACCCCCCCGTCATTGATCACCCCCTTGTAAGGCTCCATTTAGACGTCCGTATGATTTTTACGGATCCACTGATGCATGGATCGGATCCGCAAAACACATACGGACATCTGAATGGAGCCTTATAGGGGGTGATCACCCCATATAGACTCCCTGATCACCCCCCTGTAAGGCTCCATTCAGACATTTTTTTTTGGCCCAAGTTAGCGGAATTATTATTATTTTTTTTCTTACAAAGTCTCATATTCCACTAACTTGTGTCAAAAAATAAAATCTCACATGAACTCACCATACCCTTCACGGAATCCAAATGCGTAAATTTTTTTTGACATTTATATTCCAGACTTCTTCTCACGCTTTAGGGCCCCTAGAATGCCAGGGCAGTATAAATACCCCACATGTGACCCCATTTCGGAAAGAAGACACCCCAAGGTATTCCGTGAGGGGCATATTGAGTCCATGAAAGATTGAAATTTTGTCCCAAGTTAGCGGAAAGGGAGACTTTGTGAGAAAAAAAATAAATTTCCGCTAACTTGTGCCAAAAAAAAAAAAATTCTATGAACTCGCTATGCCCCTCATTGAATACCTTGGGGTGTCTTCTTTCCAAAATGGGGTCACATGTGGGGTATTTATACTGCCCTGGCATTTTAGGGGCCCTAAAGCGTAAGAAGAAGTCTGGGATCCAAATGTCTAAAAATGCCCTCATAAAAGGAATGTGGGCCCCTTTGCGCATCTAGGCTGCAAAAAGTCACATGTGGTACCGCCGTACTCAGGAGAAGTTGGGCAATGTGTTTTGGGGTGTCATTTTACATATACCATTGCTGGGTGAGATAAATATCTTGGTCAAATGCCAACTTTGTATAAAAAATGGGAAAAGTTGTCTTTTGCCGAGATATTTCTCTCACCCAGCATGAGTATATGTAAAAAGACACCCCAAAACACATTGCCCAACTTCTCCTGAATACGGCGATACCACATGTGTGACACTTTTTTGCAGCCTAGGTGGGCAAAGGGGCCCACATTCCAAAGAGCACCTTTAGGATTTCACAGGTCATTTACCTACTTACCACACATTAGGGCCCCTAGAATGCCAGGGCAGTATAACTACCCCAGAAGTGACCCCATTTTGGAAAGACACCCCAAGGTATTCCGTGAGGGGCATGGCGAGTTCCTACAATTTTTTTTATTTATTTTTTGTCACAAGTTAGTGGAAAAAGATGATTTTTTTTTCTTACAAAATTTCATATTCCACTAACTTGTGACAAAAAATAAAAACTTCCATGAACTCACTATGCACATCACGAAATACCTGGGGGTGTCTTTCCAAAATGGGGTCACTTGTGGGGTAGTTATACTGCCCTGGCATTTTAGGGGCCCAAATGCGTGAGAAGTGGTTTGAAATCAAAATCTGTAAAAAATGGCTGGTGAAATCCTAAAGGTGCTCTTTGGAATGTGGGCCCCTTTGCCCACCTAGGCTGCAAAAAAGTGTCACATCTGGTATCACCGTACTCAGGAGAAGTTGGGCAATGTGTTTTGGGGTGTCATTTTACATATACCCATGCTGGGTGAGATAAATATCTTGGTCAAATGCCAACTTTGTATAAAAAAAATGGGAAAAGTTGTCTTTTGCCAAGATATTTCTCTCGCCCAGCATGGGTATATGTAAAATGACACCCCAAAAAACATTGCCCAACTTCTCCTGAATACGGTGATACCAGATGTGTGACACTTTTTTGCAGCCTAGGTGGGCAAAGGGGCCCACATTCCAAAGAGCACCTTTCGAATTTCACAGGCCATTTTTTACAGATTTTGATTTCAAACTACTTCGCACGCATTTGGGCCCCTAAAATGCCAGGGCAGTATAACTACCCCACAAGTGACCCCATTTTGGAAAGAAGACACCCCAAGGTATTTTGTGATGGGCATAGTGAGTTCATGGAAGTTTTTTATTTTTTGTCACAAGTTAGTGGAATATGAGACTTTGTAAGAAAAAAATCATTTTCCGCTAACTTGTGACAAAAAATAAAAAGTTCTATGAACTCACTATGCCCATCAGCGAATACCTTAGGGTGTCTTTCCGAAATGGGGTCATTTGTGGGGTTTTTCTACTGTCTGGGCATTGTAGAACCTCAGGAAACATGACAGGTGCTCAGAAAGTCAGAGCTGCTTCAAAAAGCGGGAATTTACATTTTTGTACCATAGTTTGTAAACGCTATAACTTTTACCCAAACCATTTTTTTTTTTTTTTATCAAAGACATGTAGAACAATAAATTTAGAGAAATTTATATATGGATGTTTTTTTTTGCAAAATTTTGCAACTGAAAGTGAAAAATGTAATTTCTTTGCAAAAAAATTATTAATCGAAATTTAACAACAAAAAAAGTTAAAAATGTCAGCAGCAATGAAATACCACCAAATGAAAGCTCTATTAGTGAGAAGAAAAGGAGGTAAAATTCATTTGGGTGGTAAGTTGCATGACCGAGCAATAAACGGTGAAAGTAGTGTAGGTCAGAATTGTAAAAAGTGGTCTGGTCATTAAGGGTGTTTAAGCTAGGGGGGCTGAAGTGGTTAAAGTCTTGAAAGCAGTCTTTGCTGCAATCCTCTGTGGTAGTAAGTAAAGATTTGGATATTGATCGTCTGAAGGGAAAAATGATAAAGACTCTGATCAGAATCAGTCTAGGGCCTCATTCACAGGAACATAAAGTGCCCGTATTGCAGACTGCAAACAACTGGTTTGCCAAACAGGCACGTGCTGTGTTCACTACGTGCTGCAGAGGCGGACACCTTGACTTGAATGGTTCTGTGATCTGCAAGTTACGGCAAAAGATTGCAAAATGTCCTATCTTTTGAGAAGCGGTGGTATGCATCGAAGCGCTTTGGGCTTTCTGGTCCATACCTACACACAGCAAAAGATAGGACATGTCCTATCTTTTGCAGATCAGACCCATTCAAGTCAATGGGTGCACTGTGGTCTGGAGAATGGGCATAGTGACCATGTGGTGTGAATTGAGCCCTAATGGTAATTCTTCAGACTATATAGCAGAAAAAGCTTTGTTCCCCATTTTATCCACCACAATGAGAGATGACCCTTGACCTCTATAGGGGTAGGCACACAGAGTTTAAATAGCCCCCACCCCTCAACGCTCTGTGTTTTCCTGCCCCTATGGGGAATAACATACAGAGAGACCTCCCTATGGGGAGGTGAAGATAGGAGATTACCTGTATCTCCCACTGTCCTCCTGCCGCAGGGGCAACAAGGACCCTCGTCTTTGCTTAACCTGGGGCCTGTGGTTCTTACTATTTGGCAATCTACCTTCCACTTGGTGGAAGCAGTCAGCCAGAGCTGGCTCCTGGCGAGGTGTGTACACAATGCTGCGGTGTCTCCTATCTTGATTGAGATGCGGCGCATCTGAGGTCATCGGACTGTGCAGCGCATGGGGCGCTCCGAGAATACAAGGCAGAGTTCTATTATGCAAGATGCTGGGGAAGTGGTTAAGCCAAACTCCCCTGACAAAGCCGCACATGTGGCAAAACATGTGGGGATGGGTAGTGTTTGCTGCTAATTTTTAGGCAGGGATTAGCTGTAGGGCACCAATTACAATTGAGAGAGTGAGCTTGTAGGGACAGTGCGATACATATGCAGCCAAGTGTGTGGGTGACGAACTGTGTGGATCGATACACTAATCGCTCCAGTATATTCAGATGTAAGAGGGTTGTGTGTATGTGTGAGCATCTAAAGCAGTGACAGTCTGAATTTACTGCAGTTATCTGGCCTCGCCTCCAAAAATCCTGCGCTGCTGTCAACAACGAAAAGACATATATTGCACACTGTAAGACCAATTAGTGTGTAATAAAGAATAGGTATAATAAGGTAATGATATATGGAGACGATGACATAAGATAATAACACAACTTAACTCATAAAACAGTGTTTATTAACAACACAGTGCTGCAATATAAAGCACTGACCCGATTGCTGCCATTATCAGTGAAATAATAAATGTTCCTGATAGTTTTAATAGAATATAATAAAAGATGTAGTTTTAATCACATACATTAGCTAGGATCCCTAAAGGGAGTATTTGGTCATTTGACCGCTAGTTCTTTTGTGACACTGTTAATGAGGTCCTCCTTTGTGATATACAGGTAGAACGGAGTGCCTCTTCCTTGTAATTTTTGGCAGCACTTGCACTTTATATACAAGTAAATATACAGGAAAGAATGTTTCCTAACAATTTTCCCCTCTAAAATCGATCTTCGGTTTTGTGCATATTATGGTCAGTCTGTAAAAGTGGCGTACTACTCAAACAACATCGTTCCCAGCAGTGACCTGGGAGTCCAAGATGCATCCAGACATCCTCCCCATGCTGCTCCTGAACCATTTCTGTGGTGTTTCCATCAATTTCTGACCTTTTCCTATGGACCAGAAACCCTCCCCTCTTCAGAGCAGGGGGTGCCTGGTTTAGACTAGGTCTACATGATGACATTTTTCGCACGACATTTTATCACACCCATGTCGTGCAACAATTTTTATAATGATGGTCTATTGTGTCGCACTGCAATATGCCACATACTGCAACGTGACAGTCGCAAAAAATCCATTTGAGATGGATTTGTCTGCGACTGTCGCAGCATGTCGCATTGCAACACCATAGACTACCATTATAAAAATTGTCGCGCGACAAATGTCGTCGTGTACAGACGTGGCCTAAAGTTTTGAGAATTACATAAATATTGGAAATTGGAAAAGTTGCTGCTTAAGTTTTTATAATAGCAATTTGCATATACTCCAGAATGTTATGAAGAGTGATCAGATGAATTGCATAGTCCTTCTTTGCCATGAAAATTAACTTAATCCCAAAAAAACCTTTCCACTGCATTTCATTGCTGTCATTAAAGGACCTGCTGAGATCATTTCAGTAATTGTCTTCAGTAACCCAGGTGAGAATGTTGACTAGCACAAGGCTGGAGATCATTAAGTCAGGCTGATTGGGCTAAAATGGCAGACTTGACATGTTAAGAGGAGGGTGATGCTTGAAATCATTGTTCTTCCATTGTTAACCATGGTGACCTGCAAAGAAACGTGTGCAGCCATCATTGTGTTGCATAAAAATGGCTTCACAGGCAAGGATATTGTGGCTACTAAGATTGCACCTCAATCAACAATTTATAGGATAATCAAGAACTTCAAAGAAAGAGGTTCCATTCTTGTTAAGGCTTCAGGGCGTCCAAGAAAGTCCAGCAAGTGCCAGGATCGTCTCCTAAAGAGGATTCAGCTGCGGGATCGGAGTGCCACCAGTGCAGAGCTTGCTCAGGAATGGCAGAAGGCAGGTGTGAGTGCATCTGCACGCATAGTGAGGCGAAGACTTTTGGAAGATGGCCTGGTGTCAAGAAGGGCAGCAAAGAAGCCACTTCTCTCCAAAAAAAACATCAGGGACAGATTGATCTTCTGCAGAAAGTATGGTGAATGGACTGCTGTGGACTGGGGCAAAGTCATATTCTCCGATGAAGCCTCTTTCCGATTGTTTGGGGCATCTGGAAAAAGGCTTGTCCGGAGAAGAAAAGGTGAGCGCTACCATCAGTCCTGTCTCGTGCCAACAGTAAAACATTCTGAGACCATTCATGTGTGGGGTTGCTTCTCATCCAAGGGAGTGGTCTCACTCACAATTTTGCCCCAAAACACAGCCATGAATAAAGAATGGTACCAAAACACCCTCCAACAGCAACTTCTTCCAACAATCCAACAACAGTTTGGTGAAGAACAATGCATTTTCCAGCACGATGGGGCACCGTGCCATAAGGCAAAAGTGATAACTAAATGGCTCGGGGACCAAAACGTTGACATTTTGGGTCCATGGCCTGGAAACTCCCCAGATCTTAATCCCATTGAGAACTTGTGGTCAATCCTCAAGAGGCGGGTGGACAAACAAAAACCCACTAATTCTGACAAACTCCAAGAAGTGATTATGAAAGAATGGGTTGCTATCAGTCAGGAATTGGCCCAGAAGTTGATTGAGAGCATGCCCAGTCGAATTGCAGAGGTCCTGAAAAAGAAGGGCCAACACTAGAGTTGAGCGAACACCTGGATGTTCGGGTTCGAGAAGTTCGGCCGAACTTCCCAGAAATGTTCGGGTTCGGGATCCGAACTTCGTCCCGAACCCCATTGAAGTCAATGGGGACCCGAACTTTTCGGCACTAAAAAGGCTGTAAAACAGCCCAGGAAAGAGCTAGAGGGCTGCAAAAGGAAGCAACATGTAGGTAAATCCCCTGCAAACAAATGTGGACAGGGAAATGAATTAAAATAAAAATTAAAAAAATAAAAATGAACCAATATCAATTGGACAGAGGTCCCATAGCAGAGAATCTGGCTTCACGTCAGCAGAGAATCAGTCTCTTCATGCCATAGCAAAGAATCTGGCTTCGTGTCAGCGCAGAATCAGTCTTCATGTCATAGCAGAGAATCAGGCTTCACGTCACCCACCACTGGAACAGGCCACTGTCACACATTTAGGCCCCGTCACCCAGGCAGAGGAGAGAGGTCCCGTAACAGAGAATCTGGCCTGATGTCAGCACAGAATCTGTCTTCATGTCATAGCAGAGAATCAGGCTTCACGTCACCCACCACTGGAACAGGCCACTGTCACACATTTAGGCCCAGGCAGAGGAGAGAGGTCCCGTAACAGAGAATCTGGCCTTATGTCAGCGCAGAATCTGTCTCCATGTCATAGCAGAGAATCAGGCTTCACGCCACCCACCACTGGAACAGGCCACTGTCACACATTTAGGCCCAGGCAGAGGAGAGAGGTCCCGTAACAGAGAATTTGGCCTTATGTCAGCGCAGAATCTGTATTCATGTCATAGCAGAGAATCTGGCTTCACGTCACCCACCACTGGAACAGGCCACTGTCACACATTTAGGCCCCG
Organism: Bufo bufo; assembly: GCF_905171765.1. Taxonomy (NCBI): domain Eukaryota; kingdom Metazoa; phylum Chordata; class Amphibia; order Anura; family Bufonidae; genus Bufo; species Bufo bufo. The sequence goes on from NC_053394.1 coordinate 213,511,707, forward strand.
GCACCCAGACAGAGGAGAGCGGTCCCGTAACAGAGAATCTGGCCTTATGTCAGCGCAGAATCTGTCTTCATGTCATAGCAGAGAATCAGGCTTCACGTCACCCACCACTGGAACAGGCCACTGTCACACATTTAGGCCCAGGCACCCAGGCAGAGGAGAGAGGTCCCGTAACAGAGAATCTGGCCTTATGTCAGCGCAGAATCTGTATTCATGTCATAGCAGAGAATCAGGCTTCACGTCACCCACCACTGGAACAGGCCACTGTCACACATTTAGGCCCCGGCACCCAGACAGAGGAGAGCGGTCCCGTAACAGAGAATCTGGCCTTATGTCAGCGCAGAATCTGTCTTCATGTCATAGCAGAGAATCAGGCTTCACGTCACCCACCACTGGAACAGGCCACTGTCACACATTTAGGCCCCGGCACCCAGGCAGAGGAGAGAGGTCCCGTAACAGAGAATCTGGCCTTATGTCAGCGCAGAATCTGTATTCATGTCATAGCAGAGAATCAGGCTTCACGTCACCCACCACTGGAACAGGCCACTGTCACACATTTAGACCCAGGCATAGGAGAGAGGTCCCGTAACAGAGAATCTGGCCTTATGTCAGCGCAGAATCTGTATTCATGTCATAGCAGAGAATCAGGCTTCACGTCACCCACCACTGGAACAGGCCACTGTCACATATTTAGGCCCAGGCACCCAGGCAGAGGAGAGAGGTCGCGTAACAGAGAATCTGGCTTCATGTCAGCACAGAATAAGTCTTTATGTCATAGCAGAGAATCAGGCTTCACGTCACCCACCACTGGAACAGGCCACTTTCACACATTTAGGCCCCGGCACCCAGACAGAGGAGAGGTTTATTCAACTTTGGGTTGCCCCGCAATATAATGGTAAAATGAAATTAAAAATAGTATTGAATGAGGAAGTGCCCTGGAGTAGAATAATATATTGTTAAGGGGAGGTAGTTAATATCTAATCTGCACAAGGGATGGACAGGTCCTGTGGGATCCATGCCTGGTTCATTTTTATGAACGTCAGCTTGTCCACATTGGCTGTAGACAGGCGGCTGCGTTTGTCTGTAATGACGCCCCCTACCGTGCTGAATACACGTTCAGACAAAACGCTGGCCGCCGGGCAGGCCAGCATCTCCAAGACAAAAAAAGCCTAGCTCTGGCCACGTGGACAATTTGGAGACCCAGAAGTTGAATGGGGCCGAACCATCAGTCAGTACATGGAGGGGTGTGCACAGGTACTGTTCCACCATGTTAGTGAAATGTTGCCTCCTGCTAACACGTTCCGTATCAGGTGGTGGTGCAGTTAGCTGTGTCGTGTTGACAAAATTTTCCACATCTCTGCCATGCTAACCCTGCCCTCAGAGGAGCTGGGCGTGACACAGCTGCGTTGGCGACCTCTTGCTCCTCCTCTGCCTTCGCCTTGGGCTTCCACTGGTTCCCCTGTGACATTTGGGAATGCTCTCAGTAGCGCGTCTACCAACGTGCGCTTGTACTCGCGCATCTTCCTATCACACTCCAGTGTAGGAAGTAAGGTGGGCACATTGTCTTTGTACCGGGGATCCAGCAGGGTGGCAACCCAGTAGTCCGCACACGTTAAAATGTGGGCAACTCTGCTGTCGTTGCGCAGGCACTGCAGCATGTAGTCGCTCATGTGTGCCAGGCTGCCCAGAGGTAAGGACAAGCTGTCCTCTGTGGGAGGCGTATCGTCATCGTCCTGTGTTTCCCCCCAGCCACGCACCAGTGATATGCCCGAGCTGCTTTGGGTGCCACCCCGCTGTGAACATGCTTCATCCTCATCCTCCTCTACCTCCTCCTCATCCTCGTCCTCCTCATCCTCCAGTAGTGGGCCCTGTCTGGCCACATTTGTACCTGGCCTCTGGTGTTGCAAAAAACCTCCCTCTGAGTCACTTCGAAGAGACTGGCCTGAAAGTGCTAAAAATGACCCCTCTTCCTCCTCTTCCTCCTGGGCCACCTCCTCTTCCATCATCGCCCTAAGTGTTTTCTCAAGGAGACATAGAAGTGGTATTGTAACGCTGATAACGGCGTCATCGCCACTGGCCATGTTGGTGGAGTACTCGAAACAGCGCAACAGGGCACACAGGTCTCGCATGGAGGCCCAGTCATTGGTGGTGAAGTGGGTCTGATCCACAGTGCGACCGACCCGTGCGTGCTGCAGCTGAAACTCCACTATGGCCTGCTGCTGCTCGCACAGTCTGTCCAGCATATGCAAGGTGGAGTTCCACCTGGTGGGCACGTCGCATATGAGGCGGTGAGCGGGAAGGCCGAAGTTACGCTGTAGCGCAGACAGGCGAGCAGCAGCAGGGTGTGAACGCCGGAAGCGCGAACAGACGGCCCGCACTTTATGCAGCAGCTCTGACATGTTGGGGTAGTTGCGAATGAACTTCTGCACCACCAAATTCAGCACATGCGCCAGGCAAGGGATGTGCGTCAAACCGGCTAGTCCCAGAGCTGCAACGAGATTTCGCCCATTATCGCACACCACCAGGCCGGGCTTGAGGCTCACCGGCAGCAACCACTCGTCAGTCTGTTGTTCTATACCCCGCCACAACTCCTGTGCGGTGTGGGGGCCTGTCCCCCAAACATATGAGTTTCAGAATGGCCTGCTGACGTTTACCCCGTGCTGTGCTGAAGTTGGTGGTGAAGGTGTGTGGCTGACTGGATGAGCAGGTGGAAGAAGAGGAGGAGGAAGCTGAGTAGGAGGAGGAGGAGACAGGAGGCAAAGAATGTTGCCCTGCGATCCTTGGCGGCGGAAGGACGTGCGCCAAACAGCTCTCCGCCTGGGGCCCAGCCGCCACTACATTTACCCAGTGTGCAGTTAGGGAGATATAGCGTCCCTGGCCGTGCTTACTGGTCCACGTATCTGTGGTTAGGTGGACCTTGCCACAGATGGCGTTGCGCAGTGCACACTTGATTTTATCGGACACTTGTTTGTGCAGGGAAGGCACGGCTCTCTTGGAGAAGTAGTGGCAGCTGGGAACAACATACTGTGGGACAGCAAGTGACATGAGCTGTTTGAAGCTGTGTGTGTCCACCAGCCTAAATGACAGCATTTCATAGGCCAGTAGTTTAGAAATGCTGGCATTCAGGGCCAGGGATCGAGGGTGGCTAGGTGGTAATTTACGCTTTCTCTCAAATGTTTGTGAGATGGAGAGATGAACGCTGCCGTGTGACATGGTTGAGATGCTTGCTGACGCAGGTGGTGGTGTTGGTGGTACATCCCATGTTTGCTGGGCGGCAGGTGCCAACGTTCCTCCAGAGGCGGAGGAAGAGGCCGAGGCGGCGGCAGCAGCAGAAGAGGCCGAGGCAGCAGCAGCAGAAGAGGTAGCAGGGGGAGCCTGAGTGACTTCTTTGTTTTTAAGGTGTTTACTCCACTGCAGTTCATGCTTTGCATGCAGGTGCCTGGTCATGCAGGTTGTGCTAAGGTTCAGAACGTTAATGCCTCGCTTCAGGCTCTGATGGCACAGCGTGCAAACCACTCGGGTCTTGTCGTCAGCACATTGTTTGAAGAAGTGCCATGCCAGGGAACTCCTTGAAGCTGCCTTTGGGGTGCTCGGTCCCAGATGGCGGCGGTCAGTAGCAAGCGGAGTCTCTTGGCGGCGGGTGTTCTGATTTTGCCCACTGCTCCCTCTTTTGCTACGCTGTGGGCTCGGTCTCACCACTGCCTCTTCCACCGAACTGTGAAAGTCAGTGGCACGACCTTCATTCCATGTGGGGTCTAGGACCTCACCGTCCCCTGCATCGTCTTCCACCCAGTCTTGATCCCTGACCTCCTGTTCAGTCTGCACACTGCAGAAAGACGCAGCAGTTGGCACCTGTGTTTCGGCATCATCGGAGACGTGCTGAGGTGGTATTCCCATGTCCTCATCATCAGGAAACATAAGTGGTTGTGCGTTAGTGCATTCTATCTCTTCCACCCGTGGGGAAGGGCTAGGTGGATGCCCTTGGGAAACCCTGGCAGCAGAGTCTTCAAACAGCATAAGAGACTGCTGCATAACTTGAGGCTCAGACAGTTTCCCTGATATGCATGGGGGTGATGTGACAGACCGATGGGCTTGGTTTTCATGCGCCATCTGTGCGCTTTCTGCAGAAGACTGGGTGGGAGATAATGTGAACGTGCTGGATCCCCTGTCGGCCACCCAATTGACTAATGCCTGTACCTGCTCAGGCCTTACCATCCTTAGAACGGCATTGGGCCCCACCAAATATCGCTGTAATTCTGCTGGCTACTGGGACCTGAGGTAGTTGGTTCACTAGGACGTGTGGCTGTGGCAGAACGGCCACGTCCTCTCCCAGCACCAGGGGGTCCACTAACACCACCACGACCATGTCCGCGTCCCTTATTAGATGTTTTCCTCATTGTTCCCGTTCACCACAATTTTGAGAATGGCAAATTTGGGAATGCTTTTTCAACCCAGAACAAAAAGTCTGCTTTTACGGTCACTACAAATAACTTGACCAGCTACAGCAGTGCAGATTTGGTTGAATAGAGATGTGAGACCTGTTTTTTTTTGCGCTGTGTGACAGGTATAGGTTTAATCACAGAATCACACTTCTATCAGCACGCTAGCGTGTGTCTTAGGTTTTTCTGAATGACACTATCAATACCTTTAATGTAAGATTTTCTTTTTGGGATAGATTTCAAGTAGGCCTCAAATACCAGAAACTAGTTATTTTGAAAATGGCAAATTTGGGAATGCTTTTTCAACACAGAAAAAAAAGTGTGCTTTTACGGTCAATACAAATAACTTGACCAGCTAAAACAGTACAGATTTGGTTGAATAGAAATGTCAGGTCTATTTTTTAGGCGCTGGATGACACGCTCAACTTGCCCCTGATGTAATATATGGCCAAAAAATAACCACACTGTTGATGGTTAAATGCACTGGGGTGACACAGGCTCAGCCTGCACCAGATGTAGTATATGGCCAAAAAATAATCAGACTGTTGATGGTTAAATGCACTTGGGTGACACAGGCTCAGCCTGCAGCTGATGTAGGATATAGCACAAAATAACCACACTATCGATGGTTAAATACACTTGGGTGACACAGGCTCAGCCTGCAGCTGATGTAGTATATGGCCAAAAATAATCAGACTGTTGATGGTTAAATGCACTTGGGTGACAAAGGCTCAGCCTGCAGCTGATGTAGTATATGGCCAAAAAATAACCAGACTGTTGATGGTTAAATGCACTTCGGTGACACAGGCTCAGCCTGCAGCTGATGTAGGATATAGCACAAAATAACCACACTATCGATGGTTAAATACACTTAGTGATAGCTCGTGCTGGCGCACCACAAGTCACAAAATGGCCGCCGATCACCCCAGAAAAAAAGTGATCTAAAAACGCTCTGGGCAGCCTCAAAAAAGTGAGCAAGTCAATAATAGCACTTCAATGATCCACAGCTGCAGATCGATCACAGAATGAAGTCTTTTGGAGGAGTTAATCTGCCTAATCTCGCCCTAACGTCGCAGCTGCAACCTCTCCCTATACTGATCATAGCAGAGTGACGTGCGGCGCTACGTGACCCAAGCTTAAATAGAGGCTGGGTCACATGGTGCACTGGCCAATCACAGCCATGCCAATAGTAGGCATGGCTGTGATGGCCTCTTGGGCCAAGTAGTATGACGCTTGTTGATTGGCTGCTTTGCAGCCTTTCAAAAAGCGCCAAGAAAGCGCCGACAACCGAACCCGAACCCGGACTTTTACGAAAATGTTCGGGTTCGGGTCCGTGTCACGGACACCCCAAAATTCGGTACGAACCCGAACTATACAGTTCGGGTTCGCTCATCCCTAGCCAACACTGCAAATACTGACTCTTTGCATAAATGTCATGTAATTGTCAATAAAAGCCTTTGAAACGTATGAAGTGCGTGTAATTATATTTCACTACATCACAGAAACAACTGAAACAAAGATCTAAAAGCAGTTTAGCAGCAAACTTTGTGAAAACTAATATTTGTGTCATTCTCAAAACTTTTGGCCACGACTGTAGACCTAGCCTTAAAGGGTTTCTACCACTTCGTTTCACATAATTAGCTGTCAGACACTAGCGATCCGCTAGTGTCTGTTCTGCCAAACCATCCTAATATAATAGCTTTTGGGGCAGCCGTTTCGCAAAAAAAAGAACTTTTATTGATATGCTAATGAGCCTCTAGGTGCTATGGGGGCTTCATTAGCACCTAGAGGCTCGGTCTAGCTTCACAAACTGCCACCGCCCAGCGCGTCCCTCCAGCCGCCCATATCCTCCGGAATGCGGTCCTCCCTGTGAGCGTATGTATTCTGCGCATGCGCAGTGAATGTCCGACCGCTTCCCTGCAGACATCTCCACTGCGCCTGTTCGTCGGAGCACTATGACGTCATCGGCGCAGGCGCAGTGGAGATGTCTGAGCAGGGAAGCGGTCGGACATTCACTGCGCATGCGCAGAATATATACGCTCACAGGGAGGATCGCATTCCGGAGGAGATGGGCGGGCTGGAGGGACGCGCTGGGCGGCGGCAGTTTGTGAAGGTAGACCGAGCCTCTAGGTACTAATGACGCCCCATAGCACCTAGAGGCTCATTAGCATATCAATAAAAGTTCTTTTTTTAGCGAAACGGCTGCCCAATAAACAGTTATATTAGGATGGTTTGGCAGAGCAGACACTAACGGATCGCTAGTGTCTGACAACTAATTATGTGAAACGAAGTGGTAGAAACCCTTTAATGCTCGGGTTCTCCCATTGACTTCCATTGTGCTTGGAAGGTGTTCTACTCTAGCACCCGAGCACTTTGGTGCTCGACCAAAACTACTAACTATGTGAGGGTGCTTTCACATGCTGCAGATTTTTTTGAAGACAATTTCTGTTACTGATAATCTGTTCCATTCATCAGATTGGGGTTGGTTCTTTTAGCAGAAAGCACATGGATTTCCCACATGGAACCAATTTTCATTTGCAGAGATTTTCTCCAACAAAATCTGCCACACGTGAAGTGAAGACACCCTAAGAGACAAAGTCTACCTCAAGGTATTAATATTAGGATCATGCTGAATGGCCATTAGAAAATTATCCTAATAGAGTGTAAACAGTTTAAATAAATATAAATAGCATAAACAAGAAGTGAGGTAGCCTTGGCAAATAACCCCCCGCATCAAAGAGCAGTTAGTAGATACCATATGTTCAGTTATAACAGTATAGCAGAAACCCCAATGTAAAAAATAACTTACAATAAGTAGGGCCAGGGTAACGGAAGCTTTCTGAACAGCAACATGATAGAGACCTATGATAGAATGGATCAATAGAACATAGATCAAGTAAAACACTCTCCTAATGTTGTCCAAACATGCTGTCATATTGTGGCCTAACAATGTTTACAAGCCAAAGTTAATTAAAGGGGTTGTCCCCATCTCCCCATTACTAAGGCGAGATGGGAGTAAGCGCCAACCACCAGATTGCTGGGGAAACAGTGGTGTGGGTTCGGCGCTCTGATGTTTCAGTAGCTCCCCATGGCAGTGCAGAAAAGCGACAGAAATAGCATAGCACCAGCAAGCTATGATATTTCAAAGTTATGGAACTATCAATGCTGTGCTATGCTGCTTCTGTAACTCCCATGCACTTCAATAGGAGCTATTGAAACAGTGATATGCCAGCCTGCCTCCCTGTTTCCCGGCCATCTGGTGATCGGACCTTAGTCCCTTCTTGCCTCGGTAAGGGTGAGATGGGACAACCCCTACAAGACAATTACACCAGGAAAATGATTCCTAATTGTCTTGAGAAGCATAGATATATAGAGCATGGGTGGCTGGCTCGCGAGCCACATGCGGCTCCTCGCACCTTTATTTGCGGCTTGCAGAGGAGCGTGCACTCTACATATGTGTCTTGCAGGGGAGCGGGCCGGCTATTCCTGTACTAGGATGTCGCAGGTATCGAAATAGCAGCACAGGGGAGAAGGAAGCAGTCCCCCTCCCCCCTCCCCCCTGTTCTGCTGCTGCTGCCACCAATGAGAACACAGAGGGGAAGAGGAGGGGAGGGGGGGCTGTGGCTGTGGCCACTGCCACCAATGAAGTTAACTCACAAATTTTATTCAAATACAGGAGGCGGGTGCTGGCTGCAGAATCATATAGCCCGCCCCCGACCTCTATGAGAGGTAGCTGAGATCCGCGGCAGTTAACCCCCTTAGGTGCCGCACCTGAGGGGTTAACTGCCGGGGATCACAGCGATGTCATAGAGGCCAGGGTCATCTATGTGATTCTGCCAGCACCCGCCTCCTGCAGTTTTTTATTTTTTATTTTTTTATTAAAGTACTGATCATGGGGGTCTTATCTGACATGGGGTAGTATGAGCTCAGATAAGACCCCAAATCCTCATCAGACCACAAAATAAGCCTCACCAGTGCTCACATAAGACACCAAAAAATCAGACACCCCATGCTCACATCTCCCCTATGTCAAATCACCCCGCACACATGATCTCAGAATGGGAGTGGGGGAGAGGGGGGGTCATCTGAGCATATGGCAGTGATCTGAGCTTGGGAGGTCATTTGACCATGAGGGTGATATCTGAGCATGGGCGGTCATCTGTGCATGGGGTGTCATCTGAGAAATATTAAAACACATTGTGAAAAACAAAGATTGCCAGAAGTCTCACTAAAGCTGTCTACATTACAGGTAGGAAAGGTGGTTTAAATACACTTTTAAATGTTTGATAACTCAATTGCAGTAATACTGTCGTGTGCACGCATATTTGTGTAAATGTATAGCTTGTGGCTCCTGGCAGTCATAAGTTTTTTGTTTTTTTCCTGGCTCTTTGTGTATGTAAGGTTGGCCACCCCTGATATAGTGGATAGTTGCAAATGGGAGAAGAGGTTGTGAGAGTAGTGAAATAGTTGACCAGATGTGTGCCTAAAAGGACAACATTTTTATAGCAGTGAGCTGTTTACCTGTCAAGGATAGTTTCTCTTTATAATGTTTTGATTGCTCATGGCAGGAAATAGAACTGGGAGACACTGCTCATCCTTTGGGCAGCACATATGCAGCGAGCCCCTGAGGAGCCTGAGCAGAGGATGGGAGTGGTAGTGGCCCAGATGATGATGTGTCACAGTGTACTCCTTCAGGCCGCTGCTCCCTGGGGTAGGTGCAGTAAAGGAAGGACACCCAGTATTCCATCGGGGCACTCCCTGTAGCTAGGGCTCCTGCCTGATGGTACAGATGTAGTAGAGTGAACACTCAAACTTCTAACTAAAATTTCTTAACTCCTCATAATATCCTGTAACAAAAGCCATTGAAAAGCAATTGAAGGTGTTGGCTTAACACAACTAGTATAGATAACGCATGTAGTTAAGCATGTGTGTTAACTCTACTACATCTATAGTTTTGGGGTGTCCTTGCTGTTAAATGTCCTTATGGGTGCAAGGCAGGGCCTTTAATGGAAATGCAATGGCTGGCTTGTGGTGTTAGGAAAGTCAGCAACCAGGCCAGACTGAACTAAACAAAGTCTCACTTTACTGTGTACCAAATAAGAGTTGTAGTACATCCAGCAATAATCTGTACACAGTGCAAATGCTCCCCAGATGTCTAAGCATGAGCTAAGGAGATGTTTACAGCAATAGGCCTCAAATTACTTTTTGTTGCAACAGTAGTCTGTAGTACTGGCATCTCTGGCTAGCAACTGCAATCTGTCGCATTGTCTACAATTTGCACAACAGCGTGCGATTCCAATAATGTTACTTGCAAAATTGTACCTGAATTGTACATGGTGTCTGAACTTGTTACCCCTCTATTGTGGCAGGGCCCAAGAATTCTGTATGCTGATCACCTGCCAACTAAAATGTTGTAGATCTTGAAATCACTAATATGGGGTGCGTTGGGTGTGTTAATATGTTTCCTTGAAGCATCAGCAAAATCAGTAATGCTCTTACGCTGGTTTCCTTGCCGACTCTCATGCTGTAGCCATGAAAATTATCCAATTCTACTATCTTTCTCTTTGATAGTAATAGAGGACAAAAGGGAATCTGTCAGTCTCAGGAAGCATTGAAGCTGAACGCCTGAGAAGAGGAGTACATGCCTTCTCAAGGCCCGTCCTCACATTGCCTTATTCCTAGCACAACTAGAATCCTCTCGTAGAACTAGGGGGAGGGGCCAGTCCACAACCTAAAGCTCCAGAGAGGGCTGTGAACTTCTGGCCATGCCTGTCCGTCATAACGTTACAGTACAGTATCAAACAATTGCAGATATCCCTTTCCACTGGGTACAGTACATATACAGGTGCATCTCAATAAACTAGAAAATCATAGTAAAGTAAAAAATTTTCAGTAATTCAATTTAAAAAGTGAACTTTATTATGTAGATTCATTACACAATGTTATCTATTTCCAGTGTTTATTTCTATTAATGTTGATTATGGCCTACAGCTACTGAAAACCCAAAAGTTAGTATCTCAGAAAATTGAAATAATATATAAAATCAATAAAAAAAAAACACATTTCAGTATAGAAATGTTGTCCTACTAAAGTCTGTGCAGTATATCCACTCAATACTTGGTCGGGGCTTCTTTTGCTTGAATTATTGCATCAATGTGGCGTGGCATGAGGGCGATCAACCTGTGGCCTGCTGAGGTATAATGGAAGCCCTATTGCTTTGATAGTGGGGTTCAGCTTGTCTGAATTGTTGAGTCTGGTGTGCCTTATCTTCCTCTTGATAAATGAAATTCTAATTTTACTTTCATCTGAAAGCAGGACTTTGGACCATCGAGCAACAGTTCAGTCCTTTTTCTCCTTATCCAAGGTAAGACGCTTCTGAAGTTGTCTCTGGGTCATGAGTGGCTTTATACAAGGAATGTGACAGTTGTAGTCTATATTCTGTACCGTCTATGTTTTGTGGCTCTTCAAGCACTGACTTTTCTTGACAATACTTTTAAGGCTGCCGCTATCCCCTGTAGCTTGTGCACTTTTTTCTACCCCCCTTTTTTTCCCCACTCAACTTTCCGTTAATACGCTTGGATACAGCACTCTGTGACCTTATATGACTTACCCTTCTTGTGGTGGGTATCTATGTCTAGGTCTTCTGGACAAATGTCAAGTCAGCAGTCTTAACTAGTGATGGCCTTGCAGTTCGCCCAATGGTCGGTTCACGGCGAACTTTGCAAGTTCACGATCCGCCGAACATGCGAACATATGGCGATGTCCGCGCACGCCATATACTTTTGCATTGCGCCAAACTTTGACCCATGACACATCCATCAGGTGGGACAGGACAGCCAATTGAGACGTTTCAGCACATGGACACACCCCCAACCCTATAACAGAACCCAATCTAGCACCCATTTTACATTTTGGGGCAGGGACAGGCTGTTAGGAACTTAGGGACACAAAAGTCCTTTTAAGGACTGGTAACGTTGTGCTATCGATAGGTGTGATACACAGAGGGGTGTGATATACTTATAATATACTTTCTAACATAGAAAGTCTATTATAGTGCATTTGTATGCTTCCAGAAAATACAGATTGAGGGCTGCGATCTATCAGCTTCCACAAAATTGTGATTGAGCTTTTCCATATACCGGCGTCCACAAAATTACTGCTTGAGGGTGATATACCAGCTTCAACTAACAACTGATTGAGGCCTGCCATATATCAGCTTCCACAAATACTGCTCTTCTCTAGGGACTTTGGCACTGGGTCATTTTGAAAATGACAGGCAGAGGAAGAGGCAGGCCGTTCCGCAGGGGTGGTAGGAGTCGGGCAGGTGCACCAGGTCGGAGCCTAAGTGAGAAGTTGGAGAAGGTCCGTGCGATTATGTCGAAGGACGCACCAGAGTTGGTTGAGTGGCTCACTCAGTCTTCCGCTTCTGCACCCTCCTCACTCTATGCTGTGTGCACCCCCAAAGACACCCACCACCACCATAGCCCCTCCACTCGAGTCAGAGAAATTATTTTCCCATCCATTACAGACCTTACTGATGCGCAAGCCATTCTTGGCATCGGATGAGGAAGAGGAGGTAGCAACAGCCGCCACCCCAGCGGTCTGACGACAGTAACCAGATCAGCCTAAGGCCTCTTTCACATGACCGTATGGCTTTTTCAGTGTTTTGCGGGCCGTTTTTTTCCGGATATGTTGTTCCGTTTTTTGTTTCCGTCGTGTTTCAGTTCCGTTTTTCCATATGGCATATACAGTATACAGTAATTACATAGAAAAAATTGGGCTGGGCATAACATTTTCAATAGATGTTCCGCAAAAAACGGAATGGATACGGAAGACATACGGATGCACTTCCGCATGTGTTCCAGTTTATTTTGCGGACCCATTGACTTGAATGGAGTCACGGAACGTGATTGCGGGCAATAATAGGACATTTTCTATCTTTTAACGGAACAAAATACAGAAACGGAATGCATACGGAGTACATTCCATTTTTTTGGCGGGACCATTGAAATGAATGGTTCCATATACGGGAAGCAAAAAACGGCCTGTAAACGAAAAAAATGGACGTCGATGGACGTCACATGGTTGCCCACAAGAGAGGAAGAGGAGGGGAGTTCTGTGGAGAGACGGAGAAAGCAGATAGGGATTAGAAGAAGGCAAAACACAGGAGGCAAAAAGCAGACTGCAAATGTATCTGGAGCGAGCCATCCACCACGCACACTCGCATCTTGCGCTCCCAGGACCCGGCACATGGCTTTGCCTTCTTTCTGGAGTGTGCATTGCGTCGTGTCATTGATCAAACCGTCGGAGTAGGAGCTGGAAGATGAGCAAGGCCTTTATGTCAGGTAAATGCCTCATTTTTGGCGCCTTTACTGGCCGACAGTTACATTTTTTTTATCTCTAGCCACATAATCACACCCTTGTCTCACTCCTCTGCCTCTCATTATGGTGGCGTATGAACCGCATTCACCATAAGGACCTTCTAATGTCACTGGGTCATGTGACTGTGCCCCCTTTACCCTGCATGGTGCCCTCTTACCACACCCTGTGCAGTGCCCCTAGTCATTCCCTGTACTGTGCCCTCTTACACCCTTTTACCTGGTCATGGTACGGTGGTGGTTATCCGGTCAATGTATGGGCCGTGGTATCCAATAAGTGGATGGCCATAACTTATCCTTTCCTTGCCCACGCCATCCTTTTTTAACACCTGGGCGGGAAAAATATGCAGATTACGGTGCTAAGGACCTTTGCGCCACAATCTGTGTCAGAAATACGCCTAACAGATGTATTTCTATATAATAAATGACTACCTAATTGTATTATTATTCGGGGGTAGGGCTAATATCTTTATCTCTTATATATATAAAAATTAGTTTCTGTCTGTCTAGACGTCTGTCTGGACGTTTTTTATGCGCGACCAAACGACTGGACCGATCTTTACCAAATTTGGCACACAGGTACATCAGGAGTCCGGGAAGGTTTTAGACTGGGTCTCAGCTCTCTAGGACGTACCGTTCCTAAGATATTCGATCTCTAGGACGTACCGTTCCTGAGATATTCCCAAAAAATGACCCAGATTAGCCAATATAAGCCTGCAAGTCTTTCTCTTCAAATCCCAACTGCCATAAACACAGTTTTACTCCAGGTTTCCATAACAACCCAGCCATTTTTCTTTACTGCTTAAAGAGGCGGGCACAGGTCACAGTGGAGGTCACTGTTATTAAATGGGCGGGCACTGTGGAGGTCACTGTTATTAAATGGGCGGGCACTGTGGAGGTCACTGTTATTAAATGGGCGGGCACTGTGGAGGTCACTGTTATTAAATGAGCGGGCACTGTGGAGGTCACTGTTATTAAAGGGGCGGGCGCTATGAAGGTCCCTGTTAAAGGGGCGGTCACTGTTAAAGGGGCTGTCACTGTAAAAGTCACTGTTAAAGAGGCGATCACTGAAAGTCACTGTTAAAGGGGCGGTCACTGTGAAAGTCACTGTTAAAGGGGCGGTCACTGTGAAAGTCACTGTTAAAGGGGCGATCACTGAAAGTCACTGTTAAAGGGGCGGTCACTGTGAAAGTCACTGTTAAATGGGCGGTCATTGTGAAAGTCACTGTTAAAGGGGTGGTGTCATGGCAGGGAGTGGGGGAAACTCCCCACCGTACAATGTCCCCAAGTACTAGGCCATAGGCAGGGAAAAGGGAGCTGGTCACCTCCCTAAAGCTTCCCTAAAATACCTCTAGTCTCCTGGCTGTATGAGCCGCCTTCAATGGTAAGGGGGCTCATACCAACGAACCTAGAAGTCTAGGAATCCCTGCATTGCCCTCAACATTGTGACAGGGCAGAGACCTCCTGTTCATTCCTCACCTCGGATGAAAGGTGTCTCCACGCGGCCCAGTAGCTGACAGGGAGAGAGACCATGCAGCTAACTGCACGCAGGTAGAACACAATGTAACAACAGAACATCAAACACCTTACCTGCCGCAGCAAAGATGAAAAAACACCAAAACAACCTGGACCCCCCCATGGGACACCGATGCAAGGTGGCTCCAGGCAAGGCTACTAATATCTTTTGGTTCACCCCTCCGGGAAACCAATGGACCCCCTTTTCGAGGTAACACACACAAAGGGAAACGTCTTGCACACATGCAGGGACAAAACACCAACAACATACCAGACATGCAACAACAAAGACATACAACAAACCTCCAACTCAAACCACAACATAAACGACACACCAGGAGGGGAAGGAAGACAAGAAGGAAACACTCAGTATTGACATCGCAGATGACACAGCTAATAACCTTGATGTCAACTTGGATGGCCCTCAGATCTCATCCATGCACAGAGCACACAATCTCACATGCAAGGCAGACAAACCAAAAACTGATCTCAGTCTCAAGGCCAAAGTATATAAAGAGACCTGAGACCACACCTAACTCACCACTTTGCTCCAGCCAGTGAATTAACCCCACACACACACAACACAGCAGGGAGACTCTACTTAAAGGGAATTGCACACACAAGCAAAAGGGCAACAGTTTGCCGCAGACAAACAGCATGCGTGGCCAGCAAGTCACGGTGCAAACAGCAGACCCGTGACACTGCCCACATCATGCCAAAACAGCAAACATGTTGCCAACCGGCAACAGCAGGCGTGGCAACAGTGTCACGGCGTACACCATAGGCCGCGACAGGTGGTCATTGACAGGGGTGGTCACTGTTAAAGGGGCGTCACTGTGAAAGTCACTGTTAAGGGGGCGTCACTGTGAAAGTTACTGTTAAGGGGGGGTCAATGTGAAAGTCACTGTAAAGGGGAGGTCATTGTGAAAGTCACTGTCCAAGAAGGGGCGGTCATTGTGAAAGTCATTGTTAATGGGGCGGTCACTGTGAAAGTCCACTGTTAATGGGCGGTCACTGTGAAAGTCACTGTTAAAGGGGCGGTCCACTGTGAAAGTCACTGTTAAATGGGCGGTCACTGTGAAAGTCACTGTTAAATGGGCGGTCATTGTGAAAGTCACTGTTAATGGGGAGGTCACTGTGAAAGTCACTGTTAATGGGGCGGTCACTGTGAAAGTCACTGTTAAGGAGGGGCGGTCACTGTGAAAGACACTGTTAAAGGGGCGGTCACTGTGAAAGCCACTGTTAAAGGGGCGATCACTGTGAAAGTCACTTTTAAAGGGGCGGGCACTGTGGAGGCCTCGTTAAAGGGGCGTCCAATATGAATGTCACTGTTAAAAGGGGTGTCAATGCTAAAGGGGCGGTCACTGTGGAGGTCAATGTTAAAGGAGCAGGCACTGTTAACCCGGGCGGGCAATGTGAAGGTCATTTTTAAAGGGCGGGCACTGTGAGGTCAATGCTAAAGGGGCAGGCACTGTGGAGGTTATTGTTAAAGGGGGCAGGCACTGTGGGAGCTCACTGTTATGGGGGAAACTGTTGATATCTTTTTACGACACAACGGAAACATAAAATGAAATATAACCGTGCAAAGCCGGGCCCTTCTGCTAGTATCTTAGATTTCCCAGTAGAAAATGATCCTTGGGAAACATGGTCCTCATCCATGACCACCAGGTAGCCGCTCTGTCAGTACACGGGGGCTTCCCTCTCTGCCACGCTGCTCCGCTGTGTACTGGTGCTTATTCTGACACTAAGACTGATTCACATCCTATTTTTTGCCATCCATTTAATGCATACCAAAAATGTATGTGTAAACAGATGCCTCAGACTGATGACGTACAGTGGCGTCCGTTCACCAAACAGTTTCATGGTAGAATTTTTTTTTACGCTAACGTATGCATTTTTTTAAATTGTCTCTGCAGGATACAAAAACGTGGAGTGCTGCATATTTGTATACATCAAACCGATAGGAAATAAAAAATTTCTGGGCTCCAGCAGGTGCACATTTTTTGAGAGTTTCCCTTAAGACGCATAAAAATGGCCCCTGATTAAAATACATATTTTTTGTGGAATTTTGCCATTGATACCCTCTGGTATTTTACTGTCCATGTGTGGGACTATTTGTGTACTTCTAGTAAGCGTTTGCTGGGCTGCAAATATGACCTGAAGGTTTTTCAGGTTCGCCGGCCATTAAGTGAATGAGGCCACCGCAAACATGCGGTTCGACGAACATTTGATCGCGAACTCGCATTCGCGAATTGTCCCGGTTGATGTTCGTCCATCACTAGTCTTAACATAATTGTGTAGCCTAATGAATCAGAAGGGTTGGACCATTTTAAAGGCTTAAGAAAAGATAGGATAGGATAAAATAGAGGCTCTTGTGTATGCCTTGTTTATACAGTACGTTTTATTTGATGTGCCATTTGTGGGTTGTCTGCCATCTTGATTCCTTCTTCCACTCATATGGTTTTCCTACAGAATCCTATATTTCCTAGCATGCTTGGCGGTGTCCTACCAACCTAAACTGCTCTGTGTAATGTCAGATCAGTGACACAGAGCTGATGTCCCCTCACACTGCAGGTTCTCTGTGTATTCCTATGTGATACAGTTTGAGACTGTCTAGCCTCTCTGCCCTGTCATCTCCTGTCCCCTTTTAGCTCTTAGATGCAGGAGGCAGGAAGACCGGTGTGAAGCTATATCCCTTAGAATTACACTGGAGAGTCAACAGACACAGATAGTACAGGCAGTGTAAGTGAGGAGGTTTATATAACTATGGCTAATAACTGTATACTTACTTACCTACTGTTACTTACTAATACTGATACTGACCAAACACTGACTGTGTGAATGTGGTCTAAGTCTGAGTTCATATCTGCATTGTAAATTCAGTTTTTCTGTTCTGTCAGAGGAGCTGGAAATGAAGTATTAGACTCACCGGTAATCCAGTTTTTTGGAGTTCTTCATGATAGCACATCCGAAAAATGCCTTCCCCTGATGGGACAAGAAGAAACTTGGGATTTAAACCCCACCCGTCCCCTCCATTTCCAATGTATTTTTAACAGAACCATTAAAGACAGAAATATTAGAGAAAAAAAAAGAAATTTGGGAGGGAAATCCCTGTGCTGTCCTGGAAACTTCCAGGCGACTGGATTACCAGTGAGTCTAATACCTCATCTTCATGACAGCATAGCCAAGATCTAACAAAGAAAGGATTAGGCTAGAATAACAGCACAAGGGACCTTGCGTCCAAAGGTTATATCTTCATTAGCAAAAAAAATTAATCTTATAATGTTTGGTAAAGGTATGATTTTTATTTCCACATAGCATCTCTTCAGATTTGCTCTATTGAAGCAAGAGACCTCTATGCCCAGGAGACAGATACTACTCTAGTTGAATGGGCTTTAAAAGAAGGTTGGGCAACCTTTTCTTTAGCCTTGTAAGCCTCTGAAATAGCTAATGAAATCTGTCACGGGGTAGCGTCACGGGTATAAAGATAGAGCGGAGGTGCACCCCCTGAGCTGCCACCCGGTCCCCTGTCCCTGCCTACTTGCACCACCCGCCCTAGGTGACGGGGCGCAACTGGGCGACAGTCCCTGACATGAGTAAGTGCAAGCAGAGAGATAGTGTCATGGTCTTACCTTCTTGCTGTTCTCCTTCGTTTGACATGTGCTGGCGGCCATCTTGGTTTCTGGGTTTCTTGTAGCCTCCCACCCTGCGGCTCCTCCTTCCCACTGGGAGGAGCTGGATGCCTAGTTTATATATATAGGAGGTCTGTGGCTTCAGTTCCTTGCTTGGTCCTCCTGTGTTCACATGCTTCTAGACTGCTGCTGCTTCTGGTTCCTGATCCTGGTTTCGTCCGACTACCCTGCTGGTTCCTGATCCTGGCTTCGTCTGACTACCCTGCTGGTTCCTGATCCTGGCTTCGTCTGACTACCCTTCTGGTTCCTGACCTCTGGCTTCGCAAAGACTCTGCTTCGGTTTCGCCATCCGTTTGGACTTTTGCTTTACAGCTTTATTTTCAATAAAGCCTTCTTATTTTCACTTATCCCTTGTTGTACGTCTGGTTCATGGTTCCGTGACAGATAGAGACAGCAGGAAAGCGGACAGCCAATGAGAGGTAGCACTCGAGCGGACAGAGAGGTGGAACAAGCAAGGTACCACCAAAAACGGAAGGGCGAGGCAGGTCAACTAGCCGGGGTCAGTCCAGGAGGTCACGTCAGTACGAGGGAAGAGGCAAAGACAAAATCCAAAAGCAAGCAGAGGTCAAAATCCGAGAGGTAGCCTCAAGGTTCAGGGAGCAGGCAGAAGAGGTGTCAGGAAGCAGATCAAGGGTCAAATAAAGTGTCAAATCCAAAGGTAAGCTAAATAACAATAATAATACACAGCCTAAGGGACCAAAATCAGAGGCAACCTGTAGCCAGCAGGTTGCCTGTATTTATAGTGGGGAGTGAGGGTTATGTGACGTGGCCAGTGTCACATGACCGACAGACAGGCAAGTCAAGCACCGAGTGATCAGCTCGGCGCTCAAGGCAGACCTAGGAGCAGGGAGCCTCTAAGCTAGCAAAGCCGCTCTGGGAACGAGGCCGAACACAGATCCTCGATCCCAAAGCTAAGCAGCAGGTCTGCGGCTGATGGGAGACCGAGACTTTGGTTTAGTCCATCCTGCCCGAATCATTTTCTGTACCTTATCCAGGACAGGAAATATACGCTTATGCCTTTCACCCAGACCCCCAAAAATCTTATTTTTAACAAGTCTAGATTTTTTTGTTTTTTCCATCTGGATAGAAGCTCTGATCGCTTTAATTAATTAATCTGTATCGTCAGTATTAAATTGAAATTTTTTGTATTCGTTATCTTCATCAAGATCAGATAAATCTGGATTTTCCATAGTCACTAAACAAGATCTGGCTTCCCTTAGAAGTCATAGTAGTGGTTTTAGAGTCGGTAGCAAAAATCACAGGAAGAGCATATTGGACTTCCTGATATCATACAAAAAAAACTAGTTGTTTCTCCCTTCACTACAATAGATGTACATTCTTTACAGTTTGGTACCCGAAACCAGTGAACATTTAGCACAAACTCCACATTTTCTGGACTTTTGTTTTACAGAAGAGGATGAATATACAGTTGCAAGAAAAAGTATGTGAACCCTTTGGAATGATATGGATTTCTGCACAAATTGGTCATAAAATGTGATCTGATCTTCATCTAAGTCACAACAATAAACAATCACAATCTGCTTAAACAATTAACACACAAATAATTAAATGTAACCATGTTTTTATTGAACACACCATGTAAAACATTCACAGCGCAGGTGGAAAAAGTATGTGAACCCCTAGACTAATGACATCTCCAAGAGCTAATTGGAGTGAGGTGTCAGCCAACTGGAGTCCAATCAATGAGATGAGATTGGAGGTGTTGGTTACAGCTGCCCTGCACTATAAAAAACACACACCAGTTCTGGGTTTGCTTTTCACAAGAAGCATTGCCTGATGTGAATGATGGCTCGTGCAACAGAGCTCTCAGAAGACCTACGATTAAGAATTGTTGACTTGCATAAAGCTAGAAAGGGTTATAAAAGTATCTCCAAAAGCCTTGCTGTTCATCAGTCCACGGTAAGACAAATTGTCTATAAATGGAGAAAGTTCAGCACTGCTGCTACTCTCCCTAGGAGTGGCCGTCCTGTAAAGATAACTGCAAGAGCACAGTGCAGACTGCTAAATGAGGTGAAGAAGAATCCTAGAGTGTCAGCTAAAGACTTACAAAAGTCTCTGGCATATGCTAACATCCCTGTTAGCGAATCTACGATACGTAAAACACTAAACAAGAATGGATTTCATGGGAGGATAACACAGAGGAAGCCACTGCTGTCCAAAAAAACATCGCCACACGTTTACAGTTTGCACAAGAGCACCTGGATGTTCCACAGCAGTACTGGCAAAATATTCTGTGGGCAGATGAAACCAAAGTTGAGTTGTTTGGAAGAAACACACAACACTATGTGTGGAGAAAAAGGGCACAGCACACCCACATTAAAACCTCATCCCAACTGTGAAGTATGGTGGTGGGGGCATCATGGTTTGGGCTGCTTTGTGTAAGGGATCGGCGGGTTGCGGTCCATCTGGAGCTCAGCTGTAAGGGATCGGCGGGTTGCGGTCCATCTGGAGCTCAGCGCCAGCTCCGAACTTCACAGCGGCGTTTGCGTTCCAGGCTGGAACGCAACGTGCGCGATGACGTCAGCGGCTCCTCCCACACAAACAGACTACCCGATATAAGCGCCAAGGGAACTATACACGGCGTTCCACTAATTTGGAGTGCACGCCGTGTATGCTTCTAAGGAAGCCTCTCCTACGTAGACAACTGATCTGAACCACAACCTCCTGGGAATATATTGCTTACACCACAACCCTCACTGGCAATCCGGAAGATTTCTCAACAAACCACCTAACCGCAAGTATCAGTCACTTCTATGACTGAATGTAGCTGGACTGTTATTTCATTTATATGAGCAATAGTGACCAAGGCACCCTGTGTCAGCTTAATGTTATTGCAAGTGAGATGTATGTCATGCAAAACAAGAGTTAAGGACTGTATAACTGTCTGTCTACCGCAACTGAATTACTCCAACCACCTGTAGAAGGTATAGCAAATCACCGTTTAATAATTGATGCAGAGTAGGGAACAGGTGTATGATGTCTGGATCCCTAACTCTCCGTATAGCTGATTGAGAGAGCCGCCTGGGAATCCGCCACTGAACCTGATCTAATACACTCACTCTCGTTCTGGGTCGTGTACTGGTTAATGCAAAACGCTTCCGCAGTTGAGATCCTCGCAAAACAGTTCGGTGCATTACATATTAGTGGAACCCAAATGGATCCAGCGGAGTTAGCAAGACACATGGTCACCCTCTCACAGAGGGTTGAGAACCTCTCACAGGATGTTCTGAACCTGCAACTTGAGAACCAGACATTGCGAGACCTTGTCGCACAGAACACAAACCCCCCAAGGGAGGGGCCTGAACCAATGGTCAGCCCGCCTGACTTTTTCTCAGGGGATCGTAAACAGTTCCGAGATTTCATTAATGCTTCCAAATTAATGTTTGAGCTTCGTCCTAGGACTTACCCTACAGACCGGATAAAAGTCCTCACAATGATCTCCTTTCTTAGGGGGGAGGCCAGAGCGTGGGCAAATACCTACCTGGAGAGGGAGGACCCTGTCTTAGACAAATACCACCAATTTCTTACACTCATGGCCCTCTTGTATGAAGACCACAGCAAGCAGCAGACGGCGGAATGTGCCATCAGGAGCATAAAACAAGGCAGACGGCCTGTTGAGGACTTTATTGCTGAATATACGCGGTGGGCTCGGGAGACCGAGTGGAACGACATTAGTCTCAGAAACCAGTTTCGTCTCGGCCTTTCCGAAGCACTGAAGGACGAATTGGCAAGAGGTGACATGCCCCTCACTCTCGATGATCTAATGCAACGGGTCACCATCCTAGACAGGCGTCTACGTGAACGCAGAGTAGAGCGGGGCTATGGATATGTACCTCCCAGCAGACCAACCCAGATGCACCCCCCTGAAGAAAACATGGAGATAGGTGCCCTTAGGGGCCCTCTAACAGAGAGAGAGAAAACCAGAAGACGCAACTTGAATCTCTGCCTATATTGCTCTTCCGAAGGCCATGGGGTAGAAGATTGCCCGGCAATACGGAAAAAGTCCGAAGGTAAGCAATACTCTCTATGTAAAATCGTAGTTCCCCAGATTA
Organism: Bufo bufo; assembly: GCF_905171765.1. NCBI lineage: Eukaryota > Metazoa > Chordata > Amphibia > Anura > Bufonidae > Bufo > Bufo bufo. The sequence continues at coordinate 213,533,801 of NC_053394.1, forward strand.
GAACCCCGGGTTACTTATACACCTCTTTTACTCTACAGTGGGACCAAAGTCGACTTACCGTTGACGCAATGGTGGATACGGGATCCTGCGGGAATTTTATCGATACGCTGTTGATTAAGCGAAATAAAATTCCAATGATTAAAAAGAACTCCCCGATGTCCGTGAGTTTTATTGACGGCACTACTTCGGCCTCAGGCCCAGTTCAAACCCAAACCCTACCTATAATGGTGACGTGTGAAAACAACCACACCGAATTCATGTCTTTTGATATTATATCTTCCCCTTTATTCCCCATCATACTAGGTCTACCATGGTTAAAATTACATAGACCAACACTACTATGGGACCAAGGGAGGGTAGGGTTAGATTCGGGGTATTGCCAGGAGACCTGCTATCCTACAAACTCCATATTACTGGTTGGGGGCACCCAGGTACCAGACCTCTACCAGGACTTCGCCGATGTGTACAGCTCTAAGAATGCGGAGACGCTTCCGCCTCACAGGATATACGATTGTCCCATAGACCTACTTCCAGGAAGTGAAATACCCACGGGGAGGATTTACCCATTGGCGAAACCTGAGCTAGACCATCTCAAACAGTATCTAGAGGAAAACCTTAAAAAGGGGTTCATTAGCCCCTCTACTTCACCCGCAGGATCGGGAATGTTCTTTGTTCGGAACAAGGATTCCAGCCTCCGTCCTATCATCGACTATAGAGCCCTAAATAAAGTGACGGTAAAGAACAGGTACCCATTGCCTCTCATTAATGAACTGATTGAACGCCTCAGCACTGCCACTGTCTATACCAAACTGGACCTTAGAGGAGCTTACAACTTGATAAGGATCAGAAAAGGTGACGAGTGGAAGACCGCTTTTCGCACCCGCTATGGACTCTTTGAGTACCAAGTCATGCCGTTCGGACTGTGCAACGCACCTGCAACTTTCCAAAATTTCATAAATGACATCTTTCGAGATCTACTGGATGTTTGTGTCATTGTCTATCTGGATGACATATTGGTATATTCAGATAACATCCAAGACCATAGAAGACATGTGCGTTGGGTATTAGCACGTTTGAGAGCCCAATGCTTGTACGCAAAATTGGAGAAATGCGTATTTGAAACGACCACCTTACCGTTCTTGGGTTATATCATCTCCCCCGAAGGGATTCAGATGGACCAGACCAAGATTGAATGTATACAAAATTGGCCCACTCCAAAGTCCAGGAAGGCACTTCAAAGGTTTTTGGGGTTCGCTATTTTTTATAGGAAATTCATCAAGAATTATTCTGCGACTACAAAACCGCTCACCAGACTTACAAGCATCAACACGAGATTCAAATGGAATGAAGAAGCTCAGGAAGCATTCCAACTACTGAAACATAGGTTCACATCCGCTCCCATTCTCACCATACCTGACCCTAACAACTTGTACGTCCTCGAAGTGGATGCATCCCAAAATGCTGTAGGAGCTGTCTTATCTCAACGCTCTTCATTAATGACACCCCTACACCCGGTGGGGTTTTTCTCCCGGACACTCAATCCGGCTGAGGTCAACTACCCAATAGGGGAAAAGGAACTTCTGGCAATAAAAAATGCGTTAGAAAATTGGAGACATATATTAGAAGGCTCGAAACACCCAATCACTATATACTCAGACCACCGCAACCTCCAATATCTAAAAACCGGTAAGACATTATCCTCTCGCCAAGTAAGGTGGAGTTTTTTCTTCGACCGGTTAGATTTTCAAATTACATACAGACCCGGCTCAAAAAACGGAAAAGCAGACCCGCTATCTCGTTTGAATGAACCCCATCCAGGGGCAGAATTCCCTTCATGGGTCATTCCACCCGAAAAAATTATCGCTACTGTAGCTCTACGACAAAAACTCAAGGACATCTTAACCCTAAATGAAAAGGATCGTCCTCCGGGACTTCGCAAGGATGATGAAGGGTTCTACTATAAGGAGAATCATCTATACATACCTCCAACCCTGACAACACAAGTAATTCAACTATGCCATGATACTCCCATGTCGGGTCATCCAGGCACCTCCAAAACCGTTGATTTAGTCCGCAGATATTACTGGTGGCCCAATATGATACGGGAAATTGAGGAGTACGTCGCCTCATGCCAGATTTGTGCCACTTGCAAACATGACCGTAAGCGACCTTACGGTTTACTAATGAACCTCCCGATACCCTCCAGACCCTGGGAGTGGGTATCAATGGATTTTATCGTTGATCTTCCCCCCTCACATGGTCACAATACAGTACTTGTTGTTGTTGATCTACTAACAAAAATGGCACATTTCGTGGCCCTGAAGAAGTTACCATCCTCAAAGGAGACTGCTGAGGTTTTTGTGACAAACATAGTCCGTCTACATGGAGTGCCTACAAAACTGATATCGGACAGGGGCTCACAATTTATCTCCAAATTCTGGAAGGCTCTATGTGGGAAACTCCAGATAGACCATCGGATGTCCAGTGCATACCACCCACAGACAAACGGACAAACCGAGAGAGTAAACCAATGCCTCGAGCAGTACCTCCGCTGTCACTGCTCTTATCTCCAGGACGACTGGGAGCGCTTGCTTCCTCTTGCGGAATTCTCCTATAACAACTCCAAAAGTGCCTCCACCCTTCATTCCCCATTTTTTTCGAATTACGGGTTTCACCCTTCTCCTCTCACTCCGATGAGTATCCCTACTAACGTGCCAGCTACTGAAGATTACATCTCCACCTTGCAGAAGACCCTTAAGGAGCTTAAAGGAAACCTTATCCGTGCTAGAGAGCGACAAAAAATTTATTATGATCGACACAGAAGGCCGAATCCCCCATATCAAGCGGGGGACTCTGTCTGGTTGTCCACCAAAAACCTCCGCTTGGGTACTCCTTCTAAAAAATTGGGGAAACAGTTCATGGGACCATTCCGTATCGAGAAGGTCGTCAACCCCAACACGATGAAGCTCATCCTACCTCCTCGATTTCAGGTACACCCCACCTTTCATGTATCCCTGCTGAAGCCTTTTCGTCCTAACCCTTTCCCAGGCAGGAACCCTGCTCCGTCACCTCCGGTCATAGTCCAAGGTGAGGAAGAATTTGAGGTTGAGGAGCTGTTGGATTCAAGAAGGAGGGGGGGGAGACTACAGTACCTTATACGATGGAAGGGTTACGGTCCCCAAGATGATTCCTGGGAGGTCGCCGAGGTTGTCCACGCTCCAAAACTGCAAAAGGAGTTCCACCGCAGGTTCCCCGACCGGCCCTCCCCTTCTGGGGTACCCCGGAGGGGTTCCCTTGGGAGGGGGGTGCTGTAAGGGATCGGCGGGTTGCGGTCCATCTGGAGCTCAGCTGTAAGGGATCGGCGGGTTGCGGTCCATCTGAAACTCAGCGCCAGCTCCGAACTTCACAGCGTCGTTTGCGTTCCAGGCTGGAACGCAACGTGCGCGATGACGTCAGCGGCTCCTCCCACACAAACAGACTACCCGATATAAGCGCCAAGGGAACTATACACGGCGTTCCACTAATTTGGAGTGCACGCCGTGTATGCTTCTAAGGAAGCCTCTCCTACGTAGACAACTGATCTGAACCACAACCTCCTGGGAATATATTGCTTACACCACAACCCTCACTGGCAATCCGGAAGATTTCTCAACAAACCACCTAACCGCAAGTATCAGTCACTTCTATGACTGAATGTAGCTGGACTGTTATTTCATTTATATGAGCAATAGTGACCAAGGCACCCTGTGTCAGCTTAATGTTATTGCAAGTGAGATGTATGTCATGCAAAACAAGAGTTAAGGACTGTATAACTGTCTGTCTACCGCAACTGAATTACTCCAACCACCTGTAGAAGGTATAGCAAATCACCGTTTAATAATTGATGCAGAGTAGGGAACAGGTGTATGATGTCTGGATCCCTAACTCTCCGTGTAGCTGATTGAGAGAGCCGCCTGGTATTCCGCCACTGAACCTGATCTAATACACTCACTCTCGTTCTGGGTCGTGTACTGGTTAATGCAAAACGCTTCCGCAGTTGAGATCCTCGCAAAACAGTTCGGTGCATTACACTTTGTCTCTTCAGGGCCTGGAGGAATTGCTATCATCGAAGGAAAAATGAATTCCCAAGTTTATCAAGACATTTTGCAGGAGAAGTTAAGGCCATCTGTCCACCAGCTGAAGCTCAACAGAAGATGGGTGTTGCAACAGGACAACGACGCAAAGCATAGAAGTAAATCAACAACAGAATGGCTTAAACAGAAGAAAATACGCCTTCTGGAGTGGCCCGGTCAGAGTCCTGACCTCAACCCGATTGAGATGCTGTGGCATGACCTCAATAAAGCGATTCAAACCAGACATCCCAAGAATATTGCTGAACTGAAACAGTTCTGTAAAGAGGAATGGTCAAGAATTACTCCTGACTAGTGTTGAGCGAACAGTTCGAGCATAGTTCGGGTCCGTACCGAATTTTGGGGTGTTCGTGACACGGACCCGAACCCGAACTTTTTCGTAAAAGTTCGGGTTCGGGTTCGTCGTTCGGCATGTATTTTGGCGCATTTTGAAAGGCTGCAAAGCAGCCAATCAACATGCATCATACTACTTGCCCTAAGATGCCATCGCAGCCATGCCTACTATTGGCAAGGCTGTGATTGGCCAAGTGCAGCATGTGACTCAGCCTCTTTATAAGCTTGTGCGCACGTCGGGACGTGCTCACTCCCGATGTGAATAGAACAGGGATAGACGCAGCTGATGCTAGGGCGAGAATAGGCAGGGATAATTGAATAACTGGAAGCAAATTTCTCTCCTCCACCTGTGATTCATCTGAACAACTGCAGCTGAGCTGCTTTTTTGATAGGGATTGGCTATTTTTAGAGTGGCCAGAGTGATTTTTCCATCCACATGTACCTGGGCTGACCGCCGGCCGCCATTTTGCGACTTGTAGTGCTGCAGCAGAAGCTGCCACAGTGTGCATTCCAAAGCTCCAAACAAGTCAGACATCTACACCTGGGATTCAGACCAATAGCGATTTAGCAGCACAGTCCAAGGCTATTTTTTTTAAAGGTTGTGCAGACCATTTTGTGTCACATGTTACTGGGCTGATAGGCGGCGGCCATCTTGGGACTAGTGCTGCAGCACAATCTCTCCCAACGTCCATTAATCACTTGTAATAGTGGTCTGTGCCATAGAAATCCTACATCAGGGACTTGGGTGTGCTTGTGTCACCCCTACTAATACCAGTCCACCTGTAATCCATACAGTGAAAAGCCATAAAGTATTCCAGTGAGGGAATTTTTTATTTATTTAAAAAAGGCCAAGTTAGTTTATCTGGCGTTCAATATACTAGATACAGTTAGGCCTGCGTTTCATACATCTGGAATTAGCAAACTAATGTGCTGGGGTTGGGAAAACATATATGTACCCATACTAGAATCTGTCAAAGAAAGCGGTACTCACATATAACAGTCATTCCATCTGTAATCCATACAGTCAAAAGACTGAAAGTATTCCAGTGAGGGAATTTTTTTTATTTAAAAAAGGCCAAGTTAGTTTATCTGGCGTTCAATATACTAGATACAGTTAGGCCTGCGTTTCATACATCTGGAATTAGCAAACTAATGTGCTGGGGTTGGGAAAACATATATGTACCCATACTAGAATCTGTCAAAGAAAGCGGTACTCACATATAACAGTCATTCCATCTGTAATCCATACAGTCAAAAGACTGAAAGTATTCCAGTGAGGGAATTTTTTTTATTTAAAAAAGGCCAAGTTAGTTTATCTGGCGTTCAATATACTAGATACAGTTAGGCCTGCGTTTCATACATCTGGAATTAGCAAACTAATGTGCTGGGGTTGGGAAAACATATATGTACCCATACTAGAATCTGTCAAAGAAAGCGGTACTCACATATAACAGTCATTCCATCTGTAATCCATACAGTCAAAAGACTGAAAGTATTCCAGTGAGGGAATTTTTTTTATTTAAAAAAGGCCAAGTTAGTTTATCTGGCGTTCAATATACTAGATACAGTTAGGCCTGCGTTTCATACATCTGGAATTAGCAAACTAATGTGCTGGGGTTGGGAAAACATATATGTACCCATACTAGAATCTGTCAAAGAAAGCGGTACTCACATATAACAGTCATTCCATCTGTAATCCATACAGTCAAAAGACTGAAAGTATTCCAGTGAGGGAATTTTTTTTATTTAAAAAAGGCCAAGTTAGTTTATCTGGCGTTCAATATACTAGATACAGTTAGGCCTGCGTTTCATACATCTGGAATTAGCAAACTAATGTGCTGGGGTTGGGAAAACATATATGTACCCATACTAGAATCTGTCAAAGAAAGCGGTACTCACATATAACAGTCATTCCATCTGTAATCCATACAGTCAAAAGACTGAAAGTATTCCAGTGAGGGAATTTTTTTTTTATTTAAAAAAGGCCAAGTTAGTTTATCTGGCGTTCAATATACTAGATACAGTTAGGCCTGCGTTTCATACATCTGGAATTAGCAAACTAATGTGCTGGGGTTGGGAAAACATATATGTACCCATACTAGAATCTGTCAAAGAAAGCGGTACTCACATATAACAGTCATTCCATCTGTATCCATACAGTCAAAAGACTGAAAGTATTCCAGTGAGGGGATTTTTTTTATTTAAAAAAGGCCAAGTTAGTTTATCTGGCGTTCAATATACTAGATACAGTTAGGCCTGCGTTTCATACATCTGGAATTAGCAAACTAATGTGCTGGGGTTGGGAAAACATATATGTACCCATACTAGAATCTGTCAAAGAAAGCGGTACTCACATATAACAGTCATTCCATCTGTAATCCATACAGTCAAAAGACTGAAAGTATTCCAGTGAGGGAATTTTTTTTTATTTAAAAAAGGCCAAGTTAGTTTATCTGGCGTTCAATATACTAGATACAGTTAGGCCTGCGTTTCATACATCTGGAATTAGCAAACTAATGTGCTGGGGTTGGGAAAACATATATGTACCCATACTAGAATCTGTCAAAGAAAGCGGTACTCACATATAACAGTCATTCCATCTGTAATCCATACAGTCAAAAGACTGAAAGTATTCCAGTGAGGGGATTTTTTTTATTTAAAAAAGGCCAAGTTAGTTTATCTGGCGTTCAATATACTAGATACAGTTAGGCCTGCGTTTCATACATCTGGAATTAGCAAACTAATGTGCTGGGGTTGGGAAAACATATATGTACCCATACTAGAATCTGTCAAAGAAAGCGGTACTCACATATAACAGTCATTCCATCTGTAATCCATACAGTCAAAAGACTGAAAGTATTCCAGTGAGGGAATTTTTTTTTTATTTAAAAAAGGCCAAGTTAGTTTATCTGGCGTTCAATATACTAGATACAGTTAGGCCTGCGTTTCATACATCTGGAATTAGCAAACTAATGTGCTGGGGTTGGGAAAACATATATGTACCCATACTAGAATCTGTCAAAGAAAGCGGTACTCACATATAACAGTCATTCCATCTGTAATCCATACAGTCAAAAGACTGAAAGTATTCCAGTGAGGGGATTTTTTTTTATTTAAAAAAGGCCAAGTTAGTTTATCTGGCGTTCAATATACTAGATACAGTTAGGCCTGCGTTTCATACATCTGGAATTAGCAAACTAATGTGCTGGGGTTGGGAAAACATATATGTACCCATACTAGAATCTGTCAAAGAAAGCGGTACTCACATATAACAGTCATTCCATCTGTAATCCATACAGTCAAAAGACTGAAAGTATTCCAGTGAGGGAATTTTTTTTATTTAAAAAAGGCCAAGTTAGTTTATCTGGCGTTCAATATACTAGATACAGTTAGGCCTGCGTTTCATACATCTGGAATTAGCAAACTAATGTGCTGGGGTTGGGAAAACATATATGTACCCATACTAGAATCTGTCAAAGAAAGCGGTACTCACATATAACAGTCATTCCATCTGTAATCCATACAGTCAAAAGACTGAAAGTATTCCAGTGAGGGAATTTTTTTTTTATTTAAAAAAGGCCAAGTTAGTTTATCTGGCGTTCAATATACTAGATACAGTTAGGCCTGCGTTTCATACATCTGGAATTAGCAAACTAATGTGCTGGGGTTGGGAAAACATATATGTACCCATACTAGAATCTGTCAAAGAAAGCGGTACTCACATATAACAGTCATTCCATCTGTAATCCATACAGTCAAAAGACTGAAAGTATTCCAGTGAGGGGATTTTTTTTATTTAAAAAAAGCCAAGTTAGTTTATCTGGCGTTCAATATACTAGATACAGTTAGGCCTGCGTTTCATGCATCTGGAATTAGCAAACTAATGTGCTGGGGTTGGGAAAACATATATGTACCCATACTAGAATCTGTCAAAGAAAGCGGTACTCACATATAACAGTCATTCCATCTGTAATCCATACAGTCAAAAGACTGAAAGTATTCCAGTGAGGGAATTTTTTTTTTTATTTAAAAAAGGCCAAGTTAGTTTATCTGGCGTTCAATATACTAGATACAGTTAGGCCTGCGTTTCATACATCTGGAATTAGCAAACTAATGTGCTGGGGTTGGGAAAACATATATGTACCCATACTAGAATCTGTCAAAGAAAGCGGTACTCACATATAACAGTCATTCCATCTGTAATCCATACAGTCAAAAGACTGAAAGTATTCCAGTGAGGGAATTTTTTTTTTATTTAAAAAAGGCCAAGTTAGTTTATCTGGCGTTCAATATACTAGATACAGTTAGGCCTGCGTTTCATACATCTGGAATTAGCAAACTAATGTGCTGGGGTTGGGAAAACATATATGTACCCATACTAGAATCTGTCAAAGAAAGCGGTACTCACATATAACAGTCATTCCATCTGTAATCCATACAGTCAAAAGACTGAAAGTATTCCAGTGAGGGGATTTTGCTTATAAAAAATAATATATTTCATTGTGGTGCGAGTTGAATCGCAACAATGAAGAAAAATACTATTAAGGGACGAGGACGCGGTCGTGGTGGTGTCCGTGGAGCCTCTGTTGCTGGTAGAGGACGTGGCCGTTCGGCCCCAGGCGCACACAGTAGGGAACGAACTCCCTCAACTAGCCGGCAGAATGTACCGCAATATCTCGTGGGGCCCAATGCCGCTCTTAGGATGGTAAGGCCTGAGCAGGTACAGGCATTAATCGATTGGGTGGCCGACAGTGCTTCCAGCACGTTCACCACATGGTCTTCCACCCAGTCTTCTGCGGAAAGCGCACAGGTGGCACCTGAAAACCAAGCCCATCAGTCTGTCACATCACCCCCAAGCATATCAGGGAAACGGTCTGAGCCACAAGTTATGCAGCAGTCTCTTCTTCTGTTTGAAGACTCTGCTTCCAGGGTTTCCCAGGGGCGTCCACCTAGCCCTTCCCCAGTGGAGGAAGACATACCATGCACTGACGCACAGCCACTTATGTCTCCAGATGAAGAGGACATGGGAATACCACCACAGCAGAGTCACCGACTCTCTGATGATGACGAAACACAGGTGCCCACTGCCGCGTCTTTTTGCAGTGTGCAGACTGAACAGGAGGAGGTCAGGGAGGGAGACTGGGTGGAAGACAATGCAGAGGACGATGAGGTCTTAGACCCCACATGGACTGAAGGTCGTGGCGATGACTTTCACAGTTCAGAGGAAGAGGTAGTGGTGAGACCGAGACAACAGCGAAGCCAAAGAGGGAGCAGGGGGCCAAAGCAGACGAGCCGCCGCCCCCAGAGTTCGCCTGCTACTGGACATCGCCAACAGGGACCCAGCCCCACAAAGGCAGCTTCAAAGAGTTCCCTGGCATGGCACTTCTTTAAACAATGTCCTACCGACAAGACCCGAGTGACTTGCACGCTCTGCCATCAGAGCCTGAGGCGAGGCATTAACGTTCTGAACCTCAGCACAACCTGCATGACCAGGCATCTACATGCAAAGCATGAACTGCAGTGGGGTACACACCTTAAAAACCAGGCACTCGCTGAGGCTCCCCCTGCTCCCTCTACCGCTGCTGCCTCGGCTTCCGCCTCGAGAGGAATGTTGCCACCTGCCGAGCAGCAAACAGAGGATGTGCCACCGACACCACCACCACCGCCACCGTCAACTAGCGTCTCCACTATATCACACAGCAGCGTTCAGCTCTCAATATCTCAAACCTTAGAGAGGAAGCGCAAATTCCCCCCGAGTCACCCTCGAGCCCTTGGCCTGAACGCCAGCATTTCTAAACTGCTGGCCTTTGAAATGCTGTCATTCCGGCTGGTGGACACAGACAGCTTCAAACAGCTGATGGCCATGGCTGTCCCGCAGTATGTGGTTCCCAGCCGCCACTACTTCTCCAAGACAGCCGTGCCTTCCCTGCACATGCAAGTGTCCGATAAAATCAAGTGTGCACTGCGCAACGCCATTTGTGGCAAGGTCCACCTAACCACAGATACGTGGACCAGTAAGCACGGCCAGGGACGCTATATCTCACTAACTGCACACTGGATGAATGTAGTGGCGGCTGGGCCCCCGGCGGACAGTTCCTTGGCGCACGTCCTTCCGCCCCCTAGGATCGCAGGGCATCATTCTCTGCCTCCTGTAGCCTCCTCCTCCTACTCGGCTTCCTCCTCCACTGCTTCCACCAGCTCATCCGGTCAGCCACACACCTTCACCACCAACTTCAGCACAGCCCGGGGTAAACGTCAGCAGGCCATTCTGAAACTCATATGTTTGGGGGACAGGCCCCACAGCGCAAAGGAGTTGTGGCGGGGTATTGAACAACAGACCGACGAGTGGTTTCTGCCGGTGGGCCTCAAGCCAGGCCTGGTGGTATGCGATAATGGGCGAAATCTCGTGGCAGCTCTGGGACTAGCCGGTTTGACGCACATCCCTTGCCTGGCGCATGTGCTGAACTTGGTGGTGCAGAGGTTCATTCACCACTACCCCAACATGTCAGAGCTGCTGCATAAAGTGCGGGCCGTCTGTGCGCGCTTCCGCCGTTCACATCCTGCCGCTGCTCGCCTGTCTGCGCTACAGCGGAACTTCGGCCTTCCCGCTCACCGCCTCATATGCGACGTGCCCACCCGGTGGAACTCCACCTTGCACATGCTGGAGAGACTGTGCGAGCAGCAGCAGGCCATAGTGGAGTTTCAGCTGCAGCACGCTCGCGTCAGTCGTACTGCCGAACAGCACCACTTCACCACCAATGATTGGGCCTCCATGCGAGACCTGTGTGCTCTGCTGCGCTGTTTCGAGTACTCCACCAACATGGCCAGTGGCGATGACACTGTTATCAGCGTTACAATACCACTTCTATGTCTCCTTGAGAAAACACTTAGGGCAATGATGTTAGAGGAGGTGGCCCAGGTGGAGGAGGAGGAGGAGGATGAGGGCTCGTTTCTAACACTTTCGGGCCAGTCTGTTCGAAGTGGCTCAGAGGGAGGTTTGTTTAAGCAGCAGAGGACAGGTTCACAAGTCGCCAGCCAAGGCACTGTACTGGAGGATGAGGAGGATGAGGAGGAGGAGGTGGAGGGGGACGAGGATGACGCAAGTTCACAGCGGGGTGGCAGCCCAGGCCCATCACTGGTGCGTGGCTGGGGGGATACGGTGGACGATGACGATACGCCTCCCACAGAGGACAGCTTGTCCTTACCCATGGGTAGCCTGGCCCACATGAGCGAATATATGCTCCAATGCCTGCGCAACGACAGCAGAGTTGCCCACGTTTTAACGTGTGCAGACTACTGGGTGGCCACCCTGCTGGATCCCCGGTATAAAGACAATGTGCCCACTTTAATTCCTGAACTGGAGCGCGACCGTAAGATGCGCGAGTACAAGCGCACGCTGATAGAGGCGCTCTTGAGAGCATTCCCACATGTCACAGGGGAACAGGTGGAAGGTGAAGGCAGAGGAGTGGCAAGAGGTCGCCAACGCAGCTGTGTCACGGCCAGCTCATCTGAGGGCAGGGTTAGCATGGCAGAAATGTGGAAAAGTTTTGTCTCCACGCCACAGCTATCTGCACCGACACCTGATACGGAACGTGTTAGCAGGAGGCAGCATTTCACTAACATGGTTGAACAGTATGTCTGCACACCCCTCCACATCCTGACGGATGGTTCGGCCCCATTCAACTACTGGGTTTCGAAATTGTCCACGTGGCCAGAGTTAGCATGTTATGCCTTGGAGGTGCTTTCCTGCCCGGCGGCCAGCGTTTTATCTGAACGCGTATTCAGCACGGCAGGGGGCGTCATTACTGACAAGCGCAGCCGCCTGTCCACAGCCAACGTGGACAAGCTGACCTTCATAAAGATGAACCAGGCATGGATCCCACAGGACCTGTCCCTCCCTTGTGCAGAGTAGTCCTTATTAACTGCCTAAAACATGTCTTGTTGTGCTACGGGCCACTTCTTTATTTGATACAAATTTTATGAAACCCACAGTTGAATGAAACTCTTCTCTGTCTGGGCGCCGGGGCCTAACCAGATGAAAGTGGCCGGTTAAACTAACGGGTGACATGAAGCCATAACCTCTGCCATGCTACCTCTGTCTTCTGTCTGGGTGCTGAGGCCTAAGTCAAATAAAGCGGTCTTCTGCTGTGCTGGGGGATATGAAGCTAATCTCTGACCTCTCTCCTCTGTCTGGGTCCAAAGGCCTAAATCACTGAAAGAGGCCTTCTCCTGTGGTGTGTGATATGATGCCAGAATATGTGCTGTGGGGCCTCTCTCCTCTTCCTGGGTGCAGGGGTCAAATAAACTAAATTGTGGCCTACTCCTGTGGTGGTTGATATGATGCCTGATTCTCTGATGTGGAACCTCTCTCCTCTGTTTGGGTGAAGGGGTCAAAGTAACTAAATGGTGGCTTCTCCTGTGGTGGCTGATATGATGCCAGAATATGTGCTGTGGTGCCTCTCTCCTCTTCCTGGGTGCAGGGGTCAAAGTAACTAAATGGTGGCTTCTCCTGTGGTGGCTGATATGATGCCAGAATATGTGCTGTGGGGCCTCTCTCCTCTTCCTGGGTGCAGGGGTCAAAGTAACTCAATGGTGGCTTCTCCTGTGGTGGCTGATATGATGCCAGAATATGTGCTGTGGGGCCTCTCTCCTCTGTCTGGGTCCAAAGGCCTAAATCACTGAAAGAGGCCTTCTCCTGTGGTGTGTGATATGATGCCTGAATATGTGCTGTGGTGCCTCTCTCCTCTTCCTGGGTGCGGGGGTCAAAGTAACTCAATGGTGGCTTCTCCTGTGGTGGCTGATATGATGCCAGAATATGTGCTGTGGTGCCTCTCTCCTCTTCCTGGGTGCGGGGGTCAAAGTAACTCAATGGTGGCTTCTCCTGTGGTGGCTGATATGATGCCAGAATATGTGCTGTGGGGCCTCTCTCCTCTTCCTGGGTGCAGGGGTCAAAGTAACTCAATGGTGGCTTCTCCTGTGGTGGTTAGTATGATGCCAGAATATGTGCTGTGGGGCCTCTCTCCTCTTCCTGGGTGCAGGGGTCAAAGTAACTCAATGGTGGCTTCTCCTGTGGTGGCTGATATGATGCCAGAATATGTGCTGTGGTGCCTCTCTCCTCTTCCTTGGTGCGGGGGTCAAAGTAACTCAATGGTGGCTTCTCCTGTGGTGGCTGATATGATGCCAGAATATGTGCTGTGGGGCCTCTCTCCTCTTCCTGGGTGCAGGGGTCAAAGTATCTCAATGGTGGCTTCTCCTGTGGTGGTTAGTATGATGCCAGAATATGTGCTGTGGGGCCTCTCTCCTCTTCCTGGGTGCAGGGGTCAAAGTAACTCAATGGTGGCTTCTCCTGTGGTGGCTGATATGATGCCAGAATATGTGCTGTGGTGCCTCTCTCCTCTTCCTGGGTGCGGGGGTCAAAGTAACTCAATGGTGGCTTCTCCTGTGGTGGCTGATATGATGCCAGAATATGTGCTGTGGGGCCTCTCTCCTCTTCCTGGGTGCAGGGGTCAAAGTAACTCAATGGTGGCTTCTCCTGTGCTGATTGATATAAAGCTGATGGTTGTGCCATCTGACATGGTTGCCAGGGTCTGATTCAATGGGGGCCTACTCCTGTGGTGGGTGATCTAAATGCCTGATTCTCTGCTGTGAAACCTCTCTCCTCCGTCTGGGTGTAGGGGTCAAAGTCTTTCAAAGTCGCCTTCTCCTGTGCTGATTGATATGAAGCTGATGGTTGTGCCATCTGACATGGTTGCCGGGGTCCCATTAAATTGTGGCCTACTCCTGTGGTGGTTGATATGATGCCTGATTCTCTGATGTGGAACCTCTCTCCTCTGTTTGGGTGAAGGGGTCAAAGTAACTAAATGGTGGCTTCTCCTGTGGTGGCTGATATGATGCCAGAATATGTGCTGTGGGGCCTCTCTCCTCTTCCTGGGTGCAGGGGTCAAAGTAACTCAATGGTGGCTTCTCCTGTGGTGGCTGATATGATGCCAGAATATGTGCTGTGGTGCCTCTCTCCTCTTCCTGGGTGCGGGGGTCAAAGTAACTCAATGGTGGCTTCTCCTGTGGTGGCTGATATGATGCCAGAATATGTGCTGTGGTGCCTCTCTCCTCTTCCTGGGTGCGGGGGTCAAAGTAACTCAATGGTGGCTTCTCCTGTGGTGGCTGATATGATGCCAGAATATGTGCTGTGGTGCCTCTCTCCTCTTCCTGGGTGCAGGGGTCAAAGTAACTAAATGGTGGCTTCTCCTGTGGTGGTTGATATGATGCCTGATTCTCTGCTGTGAAACCTCTCTCCTCCATCTGGGTGTAGGGGTCAAAGTCTTTCAAAGTCGCCTTCTCCTGTGCTGATTGATATAAAGCTGATGGTTGTGCCATCTGACATGGTTGCCAGGGTCTGATTCAATGGGGGCCTACTCCTGTGGTGGGTGATCTAAATGCCTGATTCTCTGCTGTGAAACCTCTCTCCTCCGTCTGGGTGTAGGGGTCAAAGTCTTTCAAAGTCGCCTTCTCCTGTGCTGATTGATATGAAGCTGATGGTTGTGCCATCTGACATGGTTGCCGGGGTCCAATTAAATTGGGGCCTACTCCTGTGGTGGGTGATCTAAATGCCTGATTCTCTGCTTTGAAACCTCTCTCCTCCGTCCGGGTGTAGGGGTCAAAGTCTGTCAAAGTCGCCTTCTCCTGTGCTGATTGATATAAAGCTTATGCTTGTGCCATCTGACATGGTTGCCGGGGTCTGATTCAATGGTGGCCTACTCCTGTGGTGGGTGATCTAAATGCCTGATTCTCTGCTGTGTAACCTCTCTCCTCCGTCTGGGTGTAGGGGTCAAAGTAACTAAATGGTGGCCTACTCCTGTGGTGGGTGATATGATGCCTGGTTCTCTGCTGTGGGACCTCTCTCCTTTGTCTGGGTGCTGTGGTCAAAATAATAGTAAGTGACCTTCTCCATTGGTGGGTGACTTGAAGCCTGATTCTGTGCTATGGGACCTCACTCCAATTAATATTGTTTAATTTTTATTTATTTTATGTTAACTCATCATTTCCCTATCTACATTTGTTTGCAGGGGATTTAACTACATTTTGCTGCCTTTTGCAGCCCTCTAGCCCTTTCCGGGTGTGTTTTACAGCCTTTTTAGTGCCTAAAAGTTCGGGTCCCCATTGACTTCTATGGGGTTCGGGTTCGGGATGAAGTTCGGGTCGAGTTCGGATCCTGAACCCGAACATTTTTCGAAAGTTCGGCCGAACTCGTCGAACCCGAACATCCAGGTGTTCGCTCAACTCTACTCCTGACCATTGTGCACGTCTGATCTGCAACTACAGGAAACGTTTGGTTGAAGTTATTGCTGCCAAAGGAGGTTCAACCAGTTATTAAATCCAAGAGTTCACATACTTTTTCCACCTGCACTGTGAATGTGAACATGGTAACATTTAATTCTTTGTGTGTTATTAGTTTAAGCAGACTGTGATTGTCTATTGTTGTGACTTAGATGAAGATCAGATCACATTTTATGACCAATTTGTGCAGAAATCCATATCATTCCAAAGGGTTCACATACTTTTTCTTGCATCTGTATGTCTCCCTGAAACAAGGAAGGGAGAAAAGGATCCGACAAAGCACATATGAGTACACAATATGTAGCCTCAGGACAGGCTACTCACAACACCCTGGGCTGCGGTAGGTTCAGATCCGAAGCCTCGGGGAACCCCTGTTCACTGAGGAAGTTCATTGTACTCTGGTGATAGTCCCAGCGCCATTATGCAGGTCCCACTCTTTATGCCACAGGATGTTGACAAGGACCTTCATGACATGACACAACTACCACCCTCCTGCATCTGACGTCATCACTAGGGACCTGGAGGTAGAATGTCATAGTGTTGCTCCGCTCCCATGCTGCCTTTTAGCATCAAGCCTCCCTGGGCTGCCGCTGGAGGGAACTTCACCGGGGTTGCAGAGCCTGAGCATGGGCCGCAACATGGGAAGGGAGAGCTACACCACCGGATCTGACTTTGGTCTGCACAGGTACCACTTTCCTTAGCAAGGAACCCTGAAGAGCTCCCTGCAGCTCTCCAGTCTGCCTACCTTTGACAGGAACAACTAGAGATGGAGGGGACAGGTGGGTTTTAAACTTCTGTGTTCTTTCCTGTCCTATCAGGGGAAGGCAGTCTTGGGTGTGCTGTCATGGAGATGACTAGGAAAAACAGAATTCAACCTGTGATGGGTCCATCACACAACAGACACCAATGGTGCTTCACAGACCCCTTTGACTGAGGGTACTTTCACACTAGCTTTTTCTTTTCCGGCGTTGAGTTCCGTCACAGGAGCTCAATACCGGAAAAATCTGATCAGTTTTATCCTAAGGCATTCTGAATGGAGAGTATTCCGTTCAGTATGCATCAGGATGCATCAGTTCAGTCCCTCTTACGTTTTTTGGCTGGAGAAATACCGCAGCATGCTGCAGTTTTATCTCCGGCCAAAATTCCTGAACACTTGCCGGAATGCCGGATTCGGCATTCATTTTCATTGAAATGTATTAGTGCTGTATCCGGCATTAAGAGTTCCGGCAAAATGGATCAGTTTTTCCGTATGACACCGGAGAGACGGATCCGGTATTTCAATGCATTTGTCAGACGGATCCGCATCCGAATCCATCTGACAAATGCCATCCGTTTGCGTCCGGATTGCCGGATCCGGCAGGGAGTTCTAGCGACGGAACTGCCTGCCGGAATCCCCTGCTTCAAGAGTGAAATTACCCTTATAATAGAGTCTATTGGGTTCTGTCATATAACATTAAAGGAAAAAAAAGCACTGCACGCACTTACTATTATAGGGTTTTCAGGTGTCACACAGTATAAGGTACGTGGGCATGCAATCGTCTACCATAGAGACCCTTGCATGGGCATAGCAGTCAGGGAGAGCTCTAGGGGTTTTATAGGGCTCACCCATATGCTCCTTAGTTTGGGATTAAGCCAGTCGGATGTTTATTTATAAATTCCAGCTTTCTGCAACATAATCCGTGGCATTATAAACCGCCATAACCGTCTTAAGCATGGATCCGGTTTCAGCCTTGGTTGACCGCATGCAAGGTCTTTCGCTGGAGGTAGCAGATCTCCGTAAAACTGTGTCTCAGTTTCTGGTGACCGGTTCTGCTGGTGTTCATGGAGTTTGTTCCGAGCCTAAGATCTCTCTTCCGGATACGTTCTCCGGGGGTAGTGAGAATTTTGTTTGCTTTAGAGAGGCTTGCAAACTCCATTTTTGCCTACTTCCCCATTCCTCTGGTGATGAGGAGCAGAGGGTGGGGATCATCATCTCACTGCTCAGGGATAACGCTCAGTCTTGGGCCTTTTCGCTGCCGGTGGGGGCACGGCCCCTCCGATCGGTGGATTAATTTTTTGTAGCCCTGGGGCAGATATATGATGACCCGGATCGTATTGCTC
The DNA here is from genome assembly GCF_905171765.1 of Bufo bufo. Classification (NCBI taxonomy): domain Eukaryota; kingdom Metazoa; phylum Chordata; class Amphibia; order Anura; family Bufonidae; genus Bufo; species Bufo bufo. Next base: position 213,551,698 of record NC_053394.1, read on the forward strand.
TGGCTGAATCTAAACTGCGTCTTTTATGCCAGGGTAAACAGTCCGCAGAGATATATTGTTCTGAATTTCGGAGATGGGCAGCTGATACTGGTTGGAATGATGCTGCACTCCGAAGTCAATTTTGCCATGGTCTTTCGGAAAGATTAAAAGATGCATTTGCTTTTCATGAGAGACCAGCCTCGTTAGAGTCTGCCATGTCTCTAGCTGTTCTTATTGACAGGCGTCTTAGAGAGAGAGAGGAGACTACTCCTTCCTGTCATATTCAGCCCAAGGACAGTGCGTCTGTCTCATTCAGTGTGCAGGGGTCTCAGTCTCTCTTAATCCCCTCTGAGGAGGAGGCCATGCAGCTAGGTTGGCTTGCCTCTGATAGTAGAGGATTCAGCTCTCAGAGGAGGGTTTGTTTCTGTTGTGGGGGTATAAATCATTTGGCTAATGTTTGCCCCTCTAGGAGATTCATGGAGTTTTCTGAGGGTAATAAAAGAAAAACAAAAAGAAAAAAACCCTCTAAAAACTTTCCATTTGCTACTATTGGCAAGGTTGATGCGGAAATTGAAGGTTTGCCGTTTACTTGTAGTTCCCGTTTTCTCCTACCTGCCAGGGTAGCGCTAGACAGCAAGAACATTGTTTGTGAGATTTTTGTAGATAGTGGAGCAGCTGTCAATCTCATTGATAATCAATTGGCAATAACGCATGGTTTCCAGGTATACACTTTGGAAAAGGATATACCTGTTTTTGCTATCGATTCCGCTCCAATTTCTCAAAGATCGTTAAAGGCCATAGTTCACAATAGCCGTTTGACTGTGGGTGACGCTCATGTTGGGGATATGTCGTGTTTCGTCCTAAGTGGATTACCTACTCCTCTAGTGTTGGGGCTACCCTGGCTCACTAAACATAACCCCACCATTGATTGGCAAGCAAGGCAAATAAATGGTTGGAGTTACTTTTGCAGAGAGAATTGCTTCACTTTCAGAGGTTTCTACCAAGACTGTACCATCTTTTCTCTCTGAATTATCGGATGTGTTTTCCGAGAGTGGTGTCCAGGAGTTGCCCCCTCACCGGGAGTACGACTGCCCTATTAATTTCATCCCAGGCGCCAAGCTGCCAAAATCACGTTTATACAATCTCTCCCAACCTGAAAGAGTCGCTATGCGTACTTATATCTCTGGGACCCTGAGAAAGGGACACATCCGACCCTCGAAGTCACCTGTTGCCACTGTTTTTTTTTTTGTTAAGAAAAAAGATGGTTCTTTAAGACCTTGTCTGGATTTCAGGGAGCTGAACCGTATCACAATTCGTGACCCATATCCGCTTCCTCTGATCCCGGACCTGTTTAACCAGATTGTTGGGGCTAAAGTTTTTTCTAAGTTGGATTTAAGAGGGGCATACAACCTAAACAGGGTCAGGGAGAGGGACAAATGGAAGACTGCCTTCAATACCCCTGAGGGTCATTTCGCGAATTTGGTTATGCCCTTTGGTTTAATGAATGCTCCGGCCGTCTTCCAACATTTTGTGAACAGCTTTTTTTTATCATTTAATCGGGAAATTTGTACTGGTGTATCTAGGTGACATTTAGATTTTTTCTCCTGATTTCAAAGACTCATCGAGACCACCTATGTCAGGTCTTGCTGATTCTGCGAGAGAATAAATTGTACGCTAAACTGGAAAAATGTGTGTTTGCGGTTCCGGAGATACAATTTCTTGGTTTTCTTCTCTCCGCTTCTGGTTTTCGTATGGACCCTGAGAAGGTCCGCGCTGTGCTTGATTGGGAGCTTCCTGAGAATCATAAGGCGCTGATGCGGTTTTTGGGTTTTGCCAATTATTACAGAACGTTCATTTTGAATTATTCCTCTGTTGTTAAGCCACTCACTGATATGACTAAAAAGGGGTAGATTTTTCCTCGTGGTTGGTAGATCCGCTTAAAACCTTTTCTAGTATCAAAGAGAGTTTTGCTTCCGCTCCCATTTTGGTACAACCTGATGTCTCTCTACCTTTTATTGTTGAGGTGGACGCTTCTGAGGTGGGTGTGGGTGCGGTCTTATCTCAGGGTCCCTCTCCTGCCAAATGGCGACCGTGTGCCTTTTTCTCAAGGAAACTCTCCTCTGCAGAGAGAAATTACGATGTGGGAGATAGGGAGTTGTTGGCCATCAAATGAGCTTTTGAGGAATGGCGCCATTGGTTAGAGAGAGCCAGACACCCTATTACCGTGTTTACCGACTATAAGAATCTGGCCTACTTGGAATCGGCCAAGCGTCTGAACCCGAGACAGGCCAGATGGTCTTTGTTCTTCTCTAGGTTTAATTTTGTTGTCCCGTTCCGCCCTGGGGTTAAAAATGTGAAGGCGGATGCCCTGTCACGTTGTTTTCCGGGAGGGGGGAACTTTGAAGACCCGGGTCCCATTTTGGCTGAAGGGGTGGTCGTCTCTGCTCTTTATCCTGATTTGGAGGCAGAGGTTCAGGCAGCCCAGGCAGAGGCTCCTGATCTTTGTCCTCCTGGGAGGTTGTTTGTGCCTCTCGCTTTACGACACAAGGTTTTTAAGGAGCACCACGATACGGTCCTTGCTGGGCACCCGGGGAGTAGAGCCACAGTGGATCTCATTGCTCGGAGATTCTGGTGGCAGGCTCTTGGTAAGACGGTTGAGGGTTTTGTGGCAGCCTGCGAGACCTGCGCTCGTGCCAAGGTCCCTCATCCACGGCCATCGGGTTCTCTCCTCCCATTACCTATTCCTTCCCGTTCTTGGACGCATCTGTCCATGCACTTCATTACGGACCTGCCTCATTCCTCGGGGAAGACTGTGATTTTGGTGGTAGTGGATCGTTTTAGTAAAATGGCGCATTTCATTCCCTTTCCTGCGTCACCCAATGCTAAGACGTTGGCGCAAGCGTTTGTTGATCACATTGTTAAATTGCATGGCATTCCTTCAGACATCGTTTCTGATAGGGGCACGCAATTTGTTTCCAGATTCTGGAAGGCCTTCTGTTCTCGCTTGGGGATTCGGTTGTCGTTCTCTTCTGCTTTTCACCCGCAGTCGAATGGTCAGACCGAACGCTTCAATCAGAAACTGGAGACCTATCTGCGCTGTTTTGTGGCAGAGAATCAGGAGGATTGGTATTCTTTTTGGTCCCGTGCTGAGTTGGCTTTAAATAACCGTCACTAGGAGTCCTCTGATAAGTCACCATTTTTTGGTGCATATGGGTTTCATCTGCAGTTTGGGACATTCTCTGGAGAGGGGTCTTCTGGTTTACCTGATGAGGAGCGATTTTCCTCGTCTTTGTCATTTATTTGGCAAAAGATTCAGGGTAATCTGAAGAGGATGAGTGAGAGATATAAGCGTGTGGCGGATAAGAGACGTGTGCCTGGTCCGAACCTGAATGTGGGTGATCTGGTGTGGTTGTCTACAAAGAATATCAAACTGAAGGTTCCCTCCTGGAAGTTGGGTCCTAAGTTTATTGAGCCTTACAAGATCTTGTCCGTCATCAATCCCGTTGCCTTCCGTCTTGATCTTCCTCAGACTTGGAAGATCCATAATGTTTTTCACAAGTCCCTATTAAAACCTTATGTCCAACCCACTGTACCCTCCTCTTTGCCTCCTCCTCCGATTGTTGTTGATGGTAATATTGAATTTCAAGTCTCTAGGATTGTGAATTCTCGCATTATCCGCGGTTCTCTCCAGTACCTCGTTCATTGGGAGGGTTATGGTCCTGAGGAGAGGATGTGGGTCCCAGTGGCGGACATTAAGGCCACTTGTCTCATCAGGGCTTTCCATAGGTCTCATCCTGAGAAGGTGGGCTCTGAGTGTCTGGAGTCCACCCGTAGAGGGAGGGGTACTGTCACCGCCAATTCTGTGAAAAGGTCTGGCAGACGTTCTTCTCTAACTCTTGCATGACGTTCTTTGTTTTGGTTTCACTTTGTCATCTCCTTTCCTTCTCCCAAGTGTCACCTATTTAGACTAATTGTCTCCCTTTATATTCCCTCCCATACTGCCTCACTTTGCGGTTTATACTACTTCCTGGAAGAGGTGTTCAATGCTGGAGGCTGCTGCTGTTGTTTCCTCAGATAAGTCTTTTTCCTTTATTTGTGTTTCCTTGCTGGCTTGATTCTAGGTGACCCTGACTACGTCCGTATTAAGTGCAGGGAGCCGGTGGTCGTGTCCCCTCACTATTATAGGGTTTTCAGGTGTCACACAGTATTAGGTATGTGGGCATGCATTCGCCTACCATAGAGACCCCTGCATGGGCATAGCAGTCAGGGAGAGCTCTAGGGGTTTTATAGGGCTCACCCATATGCTCCTTAGTTTGGGATCAAGCCAGTTGGATGTTTATTTATAAGTTCCAGCTTTCTGCAACATCATCCGTGACACCTAGAGTGTCAGCTAAAGACTTACAAAAGTCTCTTGCATATGCTAACATCCCTGTTAGCGAATCTACAATACGTAAAACACTAAACAAGAATGGATTTCATGGGAGGATAACACCGAGGAAGCCACTGCTGTCCAAAAAAAACATTGCCGCACGTTTACAGTTTGCACAAGAGCACCTGGATGTTCCACAGCAGTACTGGCAAAATATTCTGTGGGCAGATGAAACCAAAGTTGAGTTGTTTTGAAGAAACACACAACACTATGTGTGGAGAAAAAGAGGCACAGCACACCCACATTAAAACCTCATCCCAACTGTGAAGTATGGTGGTGGGGGCATCATGGTTTGGGGCTGCTTTGCTTCTTCAGGGTCTGGACGAATTGCTATCATCGAAGGAAAAATGAATTCCCAAGTTTATCAAGACATTTTGCAGGAGAACTTGAAGGGGTTATCCCATCATAATGATCACTGTTAAATCTGTTAATGATTTGACAGTGATCATTTTTGTAAATATACTTTATTAACAAATTCCCACCGATTAGGAGAAAATTCATCCCCACTTACCTTATTGTTGTGACTCGGTCTCCCCTGGTTACGACCACCGCTCTTCCGCAAAATCCCGATGGTCGCGCTTGCCCAGAAGACTTCTTCTTTTCTCCCGGCCGGGCCACTCGCTGTCCTGAACGCACACGCTGCCGCGCATGCGCGACGGTGACTTCTTCCCGGCCAGAATAGTACAGAGCTGCGAACGCGCACGCCGGCTCTGTACTATACTGGCCAGAAAAAAGTCACATTGCGCATGCGCGGCAGCGTGCGCGTTCAGTCCAGCGCGCGGCCCGGCCGGGAGAAGACTTCAATCAAGATGAAGCCCGCCCCCAGCCAGAATCCAGGAAGTGAACGGCACGGTGGCAGCAGGTAAGTATGAAACTGCTAAGTGGGATAACCCCTTTAAGACCAGCTGAAGCTCAACAGAAGATGGGTGTTGCAACAGGACAACAACGCAAAGCATAGAAGTAAATCAACAACAGAATGGCTTAAACAGAAGAAAATACATCTTCTGGAGTGGCCCAGTCAGAGTCCTGACCTCAGCCCAATTGAGATGCTGTGGCATTAACCTCAAGAAAGTGATTCACACCAGACATCCCAAGAATATAGCTGAACTGAAACAGTTCTGTAAAGAGGAATGGTCAAGAATTACTCCTGATCGTTGTGCACGTCTGATCTGCAACTACAGGAAACGTTTGGTTGAAGTTATTGCTGCCAAAGGAGGTTTAACCAGTTATTAAATCCAAGAGTTCACATACTTTTTCCACCTGCACTGTGAATGTGTACATGGTGTGTTCAATAAAAACATGTTAACATTTAATTCTTTGTGTGTTATTAGTTTAAGCAGACTGTGATTGTCTATTGTTGTGACTTAGATGAAGATCAGATCACATTTTATGACCAATTTGTGCAGAAATCCATATCATTCCAAAGGGTTCACATACTTTTTCTTGCATCTGTATGTCTCCCTGAAACAAGGAAGGGAGAAAAGGATCCGACAAAGCACATATGAGTACACAATATGTAGCCTCAGGACAGGCTACTCACAACACCCTGGGCTGCGGTAGGTTCAGATCCGAAGCCTCGGGGAACCCCTGTTCATTGAGGAAGTTCATTGTACTCTGGTGATAGTCCCAGCGGCCATTATGCAGGTCCCACTCTTTATGCCACAGGATGTTGACAAGGACCTTCATGACATGACACAACTACCGCCCTCCTGCATCTGACGTCATCACTAGGGACCTGGAGGTAGAATGTCATAGTGTTGCTCCGCTCCCATGCTGCCTTTTAGCATCAAGCCTCCCTGGGCTGCCGCTGGAGGGAACTTCACCGGGGTTGCAGAGCCTGAGCATGGGCCGCAACATGGGAAGGGAGAGCTACACCACCGGATCTGACTTTGGTCTGCACAGGTACCACTTTCCTTAGCAAGGAACCCTGAAGAGCTCCCTGCAGCTCTCCAGTCTGCCTACCTTTGACAGGAACAACTAGAGATGGAGGGGACAGGTGGGTTTTAAACTTCGGTGTTCTTTCCTGTCCTATCAGGGGAAGGCTTGGGTGTGCTGTCATGGAGATGACTAGGGAAAACAGAATTCAACCTGTGATGGGTCCATCACACAACAGACACCAATGGTGCTTCACAGACCCCTTTGACTGAGGGTACTTTCACACTAGCTTTTTCTTTTCCGGCGTTGAGTTCCGTCACAGGAGCTCAATACCGGAAAAAACTGATCAGTTTTATCCTAAGGCATTCTGAATGGAGAGCATTCCGTTCAGTATGCATCAGGATGCATCAGTTCAGTCCCTCTTACGTTTTTTGCCCGGAGAAATACCGCAGCATGCTGCAGTTTTATCTCCGGCCAAAATTCCTGAACACTTGCTGGAATGCTGGATCCGGCATTAATTTCCATTGAAATGTATTAGTGCTGGATCCGGTATTAAGTGTTCCGGCAAAATCGATCAGTTTTTCCGTATGACACCAGAGAGATGGATCCGGTATTTCAATACATTTGTCAGACGGATCCGCATCCGAATCCGTCTGACAAATGCCATCCGTTTGCGTCCGGCAGGGAGTTCTGGTGCCGGAATCCTCAGCTTCAAGAGTGAAAGTACCCTTATAATAGATTCCATTGGGTTCTGTCATGTTGTCTATTACATTAAAGGAAAAAACAGCACTGCACGCAGTGCTATTTTGTACATAAATGTGACAGAACCTGGCAAAAAAAGACTCCTATTGGAGCCAACAATACATTACAAAGTGGTATGTGACGCAATGGTGAATAGATGACCAAATAATTTGAAATTGATCAGATTAACCTATTCACATATGTATGTATTAAGCACATGTGTATCTCTCTGCTTCAGTCAGTTCTTAAAGTATTTAATGGAAGTAATATAAATTTAGTTGCAAAATCTCAGCAATTACGTATTGCATTTGTAAAAAAAATGCCTCTGCAATGTGTGCAGTGAGCGCTAGGGGTCACTGCAGGTGCATTGTTGTGTTACATGATGCTCCTCTATTACAAGCTTTGTGTGGCTGTTACAAGCATCTCCAGCAGTAGGTGACATCTGGTAATTAATGGTCTCAGATGTGAATCCTTTTCTCTCCAGGCAGCAGCTGTTTTGCTGGGTGTCTGTGGTGCAGGAGACCCGAGATGTCCGCACTGCGAAGATCTTCCTTTTATTTGTCTTGCTTGGTTATTGGTATCTTTTTTAGCCTTTTAGGAAAATATTAATATTCATCAGCTAATGCAGTTAATGTATGTTGCTCATTTTCAGTATCATGAATTAATAAAGCATTGATATACTGTAGTACACAGCATTACACAAACTGAATTAGTACTAATTGTATCTTTAACTATTTCATGATTACCTAAGCTAGTACACACGTCTAACCTTAACGGTCTGAAAGGTTTATAAGATCTCTCTAATTGTACAGCAAATGGGAGTTGTCCCATCTGCCACAGACACAACATTCATTAATTCTGGGCAAACTGCAATATTGTATCCTGGAACTGCGGCTGCTGAAGTGTGAGGAAATCACAGCTGTGCTCAATCTAAATAGCAATCCCTTTAAGGGTCCATTCACACGTCCGCAATTTTTTTCCAGATTTTGCGGACCCGTGGGGCTGGAACGGATATGTCTGCATCCGCATTTCCGGATCCGCAATTCCGTTCCCGAAAAAAATAGAACATGTCCTATTCTTGTCCGCAATTGCGGACAGGAAAAGGCATTTTCTATTATAGTGCCTGCGATGTGCGGTCCGCAAATTGCGGAACGCACATTGCCGGTGTCTGTGTTTTGCAGATCTGCAATTTGCGGACCGCAAAAAACCTACGGACGTGTGAATGGACACTAAACATGAGGTTTGTAAATTCAACTTTAGGCTCATCCACATACTTTCACATGATCATGGGATTATCGTTTAATCGCCTGGTGCCCTAGCTTTCCACCTTAAACTGCGCAGTGATTTAATCTCTGTCCTTCATCTATGTAGACAGAAGGTTCTTTTTGCTGAGGTGGATTGATAGGTGTCTGCATTGTATTACAACAGAATATTATGTTGTACACTGAATAAATTCTGTTATCGTTACTTGAGATCTGATATGAGTAATAGTTTTAGTTCCTGTTTGGCATAAATGTGCAGTTGTGCACTTCTTCAAGGTAGTTGTGTACAAGTAGGATCTTACTCCAACAAACAGTAGAAGTAATGATTTGGCATTGAAAACAAAATTTGTTGCATGCAGGGGCGTAACTAGAGTTCTATGGGCCCCAGGGCAAACTTTTAATTGCCCCTCCCCCATCCGTATGAAGCCATGCATTAAAAAATAATAGTCACTAGAGTATTTTATTTTTTTAATGTATGGCACACACTGGCTTCGTATGAGGGATGCGGGGGAGATGAATGATGATCAGTGGTGCCATGCGGCAGTATGTCTGAATGCAGAAAGGGCCAGGGGCAGCAAATAATGAGGGGGCAAAAAATTATAGGGCGTGGGGGCAAAATGAAATATAGTGAGACTCTTACTATATTTCATTTTGCCCCCACCCACTCCCTCTATACATTTCATTTTTTGCCCACAGAGTATTTCATTTTCATTTGCCTCCGGGCCCCTCATTATTTGCTGCCCTTGGCTGCCCTATTATGGCTGGCACGGGCCCTTCTGAATTCAGACACACTGCTTCACGGCACCACTGATCATCATTCATGTCCCCCCTCCGTATGAAGCCGGACACCGGTGTGTGACATTTTTTACATAAAAAAAACAAACAAGCTACCTACTCTTGTTTGTTCCGCTCTCCTCACTTGAGGGCTGCGGCGGCCGGCGGGCTCGTCATTCCTAGCTGCTGTGATCTCGCAAGACCCGCCGCGGAGGTCATAAGTCTCGCGCTGACATGGGTCTCACGGGGCCCCCTGACTTAGGGGCCCAACCGCAGATTGCGACTGCTGCGACCCCTATAGCTACGCCACTGGTTGCATGTCAATAAACGGAATGAAAGCAGAAACCAGGGATGGCCACTACACTTTGAAAGGAGCTAAGCTAGTGTAGTATCCCAGACCTGGGGTTACTACATGGGTCTCGCGACCATTAACAATGCAGACCGGCTATACAGTGCAGTCTTGATTAGTTACGAGGCATCTGTGGCCTAATGGGCTGCACAGAACTGGACCACAGCATGGTCGTGATGAAACGGCTGACAACTGCGCCATGTGTTCGTACCCTAAGGAGCCTGGAAAACCCCTTTAATGCCTTGCAGACATGACTGTACAGAAGTGTCATATGCTTACCTGCAACATCCAAATTAGGCCTCTTGCACACGAACGTATTTTCATTCCGTGTCAGTTCCTGTTCTATTAGGGGCCAGCTGTTCCGTTCCGCAAAATACATACGGTATGTGCAAGAGGCCTTAGCCTGATAAGTGTTTTTTTTTTTTTTTTTGCAGATATATTGCTCAAACACATCATTAAAAAGACATCATAAATAAGGTACATCTACAGCAGTCTGTGTGCCTGGCTGGAGTAGGTTTTTTTTTCCAACATTTACTCCTATTTCCATTCCCGGACCTGGCACGGCCTCCAACGCACCCCCGCTCCCATCCTGCCCAACTGCCAAACAAGGTGTAAAAGTGACTGTGCGATTAAATATTGTGACACGGCCAGTCAAAAACGGGACTTACAACTATTTTAGTCGTAAAAAGTGTCACAAGTCCCTAAAAGGAGAATCAGTAGCTGGAGGGTATGTTCACATGGCTAAAATCCATAGCAGAAAAATCAGTAGCTGAAAACAGGTTGTTTTTGGTGGTTGATTTGTAATTTGGTGGTGGTTTTATGGTACATTCACACAGAAGTGAAAAAATGGCAATTTTAAGAATCATTGCAATCTTGGAACATTTTACAGTGTACTCTTTTTAATGTTAGTTGGGTGTACTTCTGTCTAAACAGCTCTTATAAATGGTCCCATTGATTTCAATGGGATCTATCTGGCCGTGAAACTGGGCAAAAATAGGACATTCAATTTTTTGATGGCCTATATTGACTGGCTGTTAAACAGCCATGTGAATAACCCCATAGACTTTAATTGGCTGTGAAAACATTCATGTGAATAGCCCCATATACTTTAATTGACTCTGAAAACAGCTGTCGTGTGAATGTAGCCTAAGGCTACTTTCACACTAGCGGCACAGACCTCTGGCAGGCTGTTCCGTCGTGTGAACAGCCTGTCAGATCCGTCCTGCCGCTAGTGACCGTGTGCCCCCGGACTGCCGCTCAGTCCCCATTGACTATAATGGGGGCAGAGTTCCGGCGGAGGCATGGCGAGAGGCTGCCGGAATAAAACTACGACATGTCCGACATTTATTTCGGCAGCCTCTCGTCGTGCGCTGCCGTGCCTCCGCCAGAACTCCGCCCCGCCCCTATTATAATCAATGGGGACGGAGCGGCAATCCTGGGGCACACATTCACTAGTGGCAGGACAGATCCGACAGGCTGTTCACCCGACGGAACAGCCTGCCTGAGGTCTGTGCCGCTAATGTGAAATTGGCTTAAGAAGTAGCATGTCACTTCTTAAGCGATTATTTTTACACTGTGTGCACATGGTAGAGTTTTTAACGTTAAAGGGGTTATCCAACCGCTAAAATGCCCAGGCACCTCACAGTTTATACTTAACCCACTCCCTGCCACCCGCATCACTCCTGATATTTTTCAGAGCTCCCTTGGAAAATTAAAGGTTTTCCCCTGCACCATTTTTGATAACTCTCCCCCAATGTGAAAATTGTTGGTAGAGTTTTGAATGTAGATTTAGCTGCGGAAAACGACCATTTTCCACTGCTGAATCAGTGGCATATTTTAGGTGTATGTCCATACCCAGAAACAGGTCAGTATTGGTGGCGGTTTTGTAATTTGGTTTTAGTGGAATTTTTACAAGCAATCTTATTCATCCTGGTCATGGTTTATAGTAGTAAGGACTCATGCAAGGATACCGGCCGTGTGCATTCCGTATTTTATGGAATGGAACAGCTGTCCCTTAATAGAACAATCCTATCCTTTTCCATAATGTGGACAATAATAGGAAATGTTCTATTTTTTGCAGAATGGCTATGTGGACATACGGAAATGGAATGTACACTGAGTCATTTCTCTTTTGGCCCCATTGAGGACCTTTCACCACTCCTGACCAGCTTTAATAGCTACATGCATTCCCCATGTAATAACAATTCTTGAGCATCTGTTCTTATGTCTGTATGTTGTGCCATACCTTTATTATTTCTACTGGAAGTTATGAATGAATTGCTATTAGCCTTCAGTAAGGGTACAGAGGGGAGGTAACCAGTTGGGGTCGTGTGAACAAGACCTTAGGGAGCTGCCATGTTCTGCCTTTTTCCAGATTTTTTTTTTGGGCGTTTATAAACAGCCTTTACATTGTTGTGTATTTTACAAGCATTTTACAGACAGGAATGTTTTTGTCACATAATTTTTGTTTTTAGATACTTTTTTCCCCAACAGAGAATTAAGTCTATGGGAAAACGTCTGAAAAAGTGCCACATCCAGAGGGATGCTGCGATTTGAGAAAAATTCAAAGGCAGCAAAAACACAAGGAAAATGCTATTACAAAAACAGTGTTTATAATGTCCAGTTGGCCAGCATGTAACAGCAATCTTTGCTCAAAAGAAAAAAAAAGAAACCAGCAAAAAGAGGGCTGTTTTTAATAGACAGTATGAGACCTCTTATACTCAACATTGTCACTTTGTGAAAACAGCCTGCTGCCTGATGGTGTTATTGATAGCCATTCAAATATAGTTCAAAAAGTGTCACCAAACAAAAGTAACACAGATTTTTATTCTACAAAACAAGAACTAGAGTGCTGGTATATCCATTATATTGCCAAGAAATTCGATTTGTTGAGAATTAATTCATCACAAATTGCGATAAATTTGTTCTACCCTGGCCCCTCTGCCTAATCATATTCTTCCCACTTGGTGGCCCAATCTCAGTGTGAAGTAACAGAACTTAAACTGAAGGGGGAGTATATCGCTGTGTGCATTATGTTCTAGTGCACCCACATTCATAGGTAATCCATTCTGTAGGTACTGTGCCATTAGCATTACTGTATTACTGTACAGTATTACAGGCAGTTGTTATTTATCGCCATCTACATCACTGTGCACCAAGATTCACAACTAATCCCTTCTGTTCGCTGTCGAATTACTGTATGTCAGTATTACACGTCAATAAAAGGGTCTAATTTATCGCAATGGACTTAACTGTGCATTGCACCAAGATTCAAGTCATCCGCAGCAGTATCAGTAACAGTGTGCGCCACGATTCATAGCTAATCCCTTCTGTTAAACAAAAACAGCACCCTTCAGTAAAGCAAAACAAAAAAACACAAAAAATGTGCAAGCCCATGTAGGAGCTGTATCTAAATGGTTCCATAGTGGAACAAAATAAAGAAGGGGAGGCAGCGTTAATAAAATAGTGGAGAAAAAAAAAAGTTATTTTAATGCATGTTGTGGCAGTCATGCTTTTTAATCCCTTCTGTTAACTGTCAAATCACTGTGCATCAGTGGACTTAACTGTGCAGTGTCCCAAGATTAAATTAGTGGCCCCATGACAGAGTGGGGAGGGTTGCAGCAGCAGTAGTGGCCCCATGACAGAGTAGGGACAGTGGCAGCAGCAGAGGTGACCCAATGACAGAGAGGGGGTGATGATAGCAGTGGCAGTAGCCGTAACAATAGTTGCCCCATGACAGAGTATGGACAGTGGCAGTAACTGTAACAATATTGGCCCCATGACAGAACGGGGACGGTGGCGGCAGCATTAGCAGTGGCAGTAACCGTGACAATAGAGGTCCCATGACAGAGTTGGGACGGTGGCAGCAGCAGTATTGGCCCCATGACAGAGTGGGGATGGGGGTGGCAGCAGCAGCAGTGGCAGTAACCGTGACAATAGTGGCCCAATGACAGAGTGAGGGCCTAGGCAGCAGCAGCAGTAATGGCCCCATGACAGAGTGGGGACGGTAGTGTCAGCAGCAGTAATGGCCCCAATACAGAGTGGGGAGGAAGAGGCAGGCAGCAGTAGTAGTAATGTTGTGTTAACATCACTGTTTATTTTTCTGATCCGTCATAAGAACGGAAAGCTAAATACAAAAAAAATCCTGTATTTTGAGCATCCATAAAGGCTCTTTCAGATTGTCAGTGTTTGGTCAATGTTTTGCATCAGTATTTGATCAGTAAGCCAAATTTGTACAGGTGGTCTAACATATGTAGCGTGGAGTTCCAACGGGTGGAAATGTTGCATATCAGGCGATGTTGGGAAAAAGCATTTTGCCTTTGCAGCTCCAGGACTGCATTTTTTGCGTTGCGGGAACACCCGCGATTTTTCCGCGCGAGTGCAAAACACTGTAATGCATTTTGCACTCGCGTGAGAAAAATCGCGCATGTTTGGTACCCAAACCCAAACTTCTTCACAGAAGTTCGGGCTTGGGATCGGTGTTCTGTAGATTGTATTATTTCCCCTTATAACATGGTTATAAGGGAAAATAATAGCATTCTGATTACAGAATGCAAAGTAAAATAGCGCTGGAGGGGTTAAAGAAAAAAAAAAAAAAAAAAACTCACCTTAGTCCACTTGATAGCGCAGCCGGCATCTCCTTCTGTATTCTTTCTTTAGGACCTGGGTAAAGGACCTTTGATGATGTCACTCCGGTCATCACATGATCCATCACCATGGTAAAAGATCATGTGACGTACTATGTGATGACCGGAGTGATGTCATCAAAGGTCCTGTAACTGTATTTAATGCTCACCACAGGTCCTATTCAACAAAGGAGACACAAGGAGATGCTGGGCTACGCGAGCAAGTGGACTAAGGTGAGTTAATTTTTTTTTTTTTTTAACCCCTCCAGCACTATTTTACTTTGCATTCTGTATTCAGAATGCTATTATTTTCCCTTATAACCATGTTATAAGGGAAAATAATAATGATCGGGTCTCCATCCCGATCGTTCCTAGCAACCGTGCGTGAAAATCGCACTGCATCCGCACTTGCTTGCGGATGCTTGCGATTTTCACGCAACCCCATTCACTTCTATGGGGCCTGCGTTGCGTGAAAAGCGCAAAATATAGAGCATGCTGCGATTTTCACGCAACGCATAAGTGATGCGTGAAATTCACCGCTCATCTGAACAGCCCCATAGAAATGAATGGGTCGGTATTCAGTGCGGGTGCAATGCGTTCACCTCACGCATCGCATCCGCGCGGAATACTGGCCCGTGTGAAAGGGGCCTAAGAGTGGTTGAAGTGCATGCACAGTTTCCTGGACATTTTTGACAGCCCTTGCAGTTCAGTGGAAGACTTGAGGAACCAGATGACAACCAGATTTAAGAGGTACACCATTCAGGGCATATGGGTAAGCCCCCTCTGAAGCAGCGCAGACAAAATGTTCTTCCTGTTATCAGTAACCATGGTTCCTATCTCCAGGTGGCGAGGAGACAGCCAATGTTCGATTTCTTAATTGATGACCAGGTGGGTACAGAATCGCGTGACAGCGCCTGGCTTTGCATAGGTGATATGTTTCACTTTCCACTGTGAACTGTTCCTATATTGGAGGGTGAGGATGCAGAAGAGGACATTGAAATAAAAAAAAATCATAGAAAAAGAAACAAAACCTCCTGCACGATATAATAAATGTATATGCAGATAGGCATAGCTACATTTATAAAAGAAAAATCACAACAAATTGCACTATTAACACAATAGATGCAAACATTATATATAGACTAAGCCCTCATTCTGATAAGATAAAATCTGAGACTCTCAGCCAATATATTTTGATCAAAACACATCTGTGCCCGCCTACCAGCACCAAGGTGGTCTCAGTAAGACAGGACCTACTCTAAACCTATGTATGCAATTTGGCATCTACAGGGTGGGCCATTTATATGGATACACCTTAATAAAATGGGAATGGTTGGTGATATTAACTTCCTGTTTGTGGCACATTAGTATATGTGAGGGGGGAAACTTTTCAAGATGGGTGGTGACCATGGCGGCCATTTTGAAGTCGGCCATTTTGAATCCAAATTTTGTTTTTTCAATAGGAAGAGGGTCATGTGACATATCAAACTTATTGGGAATTTCACAAGAAAAACAATGGTGTGCTTGGTTTTAACGTAACTTTATTCTTTCATTAGTTATTTACAAGTTTCTGACCACTTATAAAATGTGTTCAATGTGCTGCCCATTGTGTTGGATTGTCAATGCAACCCTCTTCTCCCACTCTTCACACACTGATAGCAACACCGCAGGAGAAATGCTAGCACAGGCTTCCAGTATCCATAGTTTCAGGTGCTGCACATCTCGTATCTTCACAGCATAGACAATTGCCTTCAGATGACCCCAAAGATAAAAGTCTAAGGGGGTCAGATCGGGAGACCTTGGGGGCCATTCAACTGGCCCACGACGACCAATCCACTTTCCAGGAAACTGTTCATCTAGGAATGCTCGGACCTGACACCCATAATGTGGTCGTGCACCATCTTGCTGGAAAAACTCAGGGAACGTGCCAACTTCAGTGCATAAAGAGGGAAGCACATAATCATGTAGCAATTTCGCATATCCAGTGGCCTTGAGGTTTCCATTGATGAAGAACGGCCCCACTATCTTTGTACCCCATATACCACACCATACCATAAATTTTTTTGTTCCAACAGTCTTGGAGGGATCTATCCAATGTGGGTTAGTGTCAGACCAATAGCGGTGGTTTTATTTGTTAACTTCACCATTCACATAAAAGTTTGCCTCATCACTGAACAAAATCTTCTGCGTAAAATGAGGGTCCTGTTCCAATTTTTGTTTTGCCCATTCTGCAAATTCAGTGCGCTGATCTGGGTCATCCTCGTTGAGATGCTGCAGTAGCTGGAGTTTGTAAGGGTGCCATTTGTGAGTAGCTAATATCCGCCGAAGGGATGTTTGACTAATGCCACTCTCCAGTGACATGCGGCGAGTGCTACGCTGTGGGCTCTTGCTGAATGAAGCTAGGACAGCCACTGATGTTTCTTCATTAGAGACAGATTTCATGCGTCCACATTTTGGCAAATCCAACACTGAACCAGTTTCACGAAACTTAGCAAGCAGTTTGCTAACTGTAGCATGGGAGATGGGTGGTCTCGTAGGGTGTCTTGCATTGAAATCTGCTGCAATGACCCAGTTACTGCGTTCACCAGACATCAACACAATTTCTATCCGCTCCTCACGTGTTAACCTCGGCGACATGTCAATGGCTGTAAACAAAGAGAAACTTGTAAATAACTCATGAAAGAATAAAGTTACGTTAAAACTAGAGATGGGACGGGGGATTCGTCGAATCCACGAATCCCTCGAATCTTGCTGGATTCGTGGGATTCGTGGACTCGAATCCCGACGTAATTTGCCTGAAACGAATCTGGTGGGAGGGACTGGGAGGCGGAGCTGGGGGCCGGTGCGTTCACTGTGCTCCGGCCCCTCCGCTCCAGTAGTTATAAAACATGTAATTGTGATTAATAATCATGCTGCCCCCTCTGTCTGTAGTATTACATGATTCAATAAATCTTACTTACAGGGCTAGTACTGCTATCGTAACAGGCCGGCCGGGCAGACGAGCGGCAGCGTCACTGACTGACGTCACCTGCCTGAGCCGCCTGCTTCATTCATAAAGCAGACGGCTCAGGCAGGTGACGTCAGTCAGTGACGCTGCCGCTCGTCTGCCCGGCCGGCCTGTTACGATAGCAGTACTAGCCCTGTAAGTAAGATTTATTGAATCATGTAATACTACAGACAGAGGGGGCAGCATGATTATTAATCACAATTACACGTTTTATAACTACTGGAGCGGCAATGGGGGGGTCTGTGGATGACACTGTTAAGGGGTGGGTCTGTGGATGGCACTGTTATAGGGTGGGGGGGTCTGTGGATGTCACTGTTATAGGGTGGGGGGGTCTGTGGATGGCACTGTTATGGGGTGGGGGGGGTCTGTGGATGGCACTGTTATAGGGTGGGGGGGTCTGTGGATGGCACTGTTATAGGGTGGGGGGGTCTGTGGATGGCACTGTTATAGGGTGGGGGGGGTGTCTGTGGATGGCACTGTTATAGGGTGGGGGGGTCTGTGGATGGCACTGTTATAGGGTAGGGGGGTCTGTGGATGGCACTGTTATAGGGTGGGGGGTGTCTGTGGATGGCACTGTTATGGGGTGGGGGGGTCTGTGGATGGCACTGTTATAGGGTGGGGGGGGGTCTGTGGATGGCACTGTTATGGGGTGGGGGGGTCTGTGGATGGCACTGTTATAGGGGGGGGGGGGGGTCTGTGGATGGCACTGTTATAGGATCGGGGGGGGTCTGTGGATGGCACTGTTATAGGGTGGGGGGGTGTCTGTGGATGGCACTGTTATAGGGTGGGGGGGTCTGTGGATGGCACTGTTATAGGGTGGGGGGGTGTCTGTGGATATCACTGTTATGGGGTGGGGGGGTCTGTGGATGGCACTGTTATAGGGTGGGGGGGTCTGTGGATGGCACTGTTATGGGGTGGGGGGATCTGTGAATGCCAGGGGGAGAGGTGAGAGGCACTATGATACTACTGGCACATTGGGGGGAGGCACTATGATACGGGCACATTATGGGGGGAGATGGCACTATGATACGGGCACATTATGGGGGGAGATGGCACTATGATACGGGCACATTATGGGGGGAGATGGCACTATGATACGGGCACATTATGGGGGGAGATGGCACTATGATACGGGCACATTATGGGGGGGAGGTGGCACTATGATACGGGCACATTATGGGGGGAGGTGGCACTATGATACGGGCACATTATGGGGGGGAGGTGGCACTATGATACGGGCACATTATGGGGGGGAGGTGGCACTATGATACGGGCACATTATGGGGGGAGGTGGCACTATGATACGGGCACATTGGGGGGGAGATGGCACTATGATACCGGCACATGGGGGGGGGAGGAGAGAGGCACTCCGCACTTGATACTGGCACATGATTAGGGGGCATCTATGGGGACACTTACTGGCACATTATTGGGTGGCACTGTGGGGCCACTTCTTATTGGCACATTATTGGGGGCACTATGGGGGCATCTACTGAGGCCACAAAGAAGGGGTATTTTATATGGGGGGCTCTGTGTGGTACTAGTATTATCAGGGGTATTATCTGTTTCTGCAGTATAGTATTGGGGAGCACAGCGGAACAGTATTGGGGGTGTTA
The DNA here is from genome assembly GCF_905171765.1 of Bufo bufo. NCBI lineage: Eukaryota > Metazoa > Chordata > Amphibia > Anura > Bufonidae > Bufo > Bufo bufo. The sequence goes on from NC_053394.1 coordinate 213,570,355, forward strand.
GGATGATTTGTCCAGAAGATGGGAGGATGATGGAAAAGTAGTAAACTAAGATTTTTTTTTTTTTTGTCAAGCTGCAGAGACGAAAAATGGCTGAAAAATGGTGTCTGGTCTGAAAGGAGAAGATGAGGAAAGAGAACATCTACAAGAGACGTCACTGGATGTAAGAGGTAGGAGGCTGTATTACCCTGTATGTTCTGTAGTGATAGGAGCAGGGGTCATCGCGGTCATATAGGGTGCGACCGTGACTGGGAGGTGGAGGTTCAGACAAACTGACGCGGTCTGACTTTGTTTCTTACACCGTGCGTTCACACAATTATGTACAGGATTCGTAGGATTCGAGATTCGAAAGATTCGATATATTCGAGAACCTTTTCGGATTCGGAAAAAATTGGATTCGTCCCACCTCTAGTTAAAACCAAGCACACCATTGTTTTTCGTGTGAAATTCCCAATAAGTTTGATGTGTCACATGACCCTCTTCCTATTGAAAAAACAAAAGTTGGATTCAAAATGGCCGACTTCAAAATGGCCGCCATGGTCACCACCCATCTTGAAAAGTTTCCCCCCTCACATATACTAATGTGCCACAAACAGGAATTTAATATCACCAACCATTCCCATTTTATTAAGGTGTATCCATATAAATGGCCCACCCTGTACATTCAGGAGAGCAGAGCCTGTACATACAGTATAGTTTGCTGCTTCTAGTTACCTTTGTGTGCAGTCATGCACCCAATGAATGGAAGAGCACGCACAGCTTTATGTACCACCTAATCAAGGTCGCCTGAGGGATACATGGGGCAAAAGTGCACAAAAATGCTACTCCCAAGATAAAATAGAAGTGTGTTTACACTTGAAGGTGCCACTCCTTCAACAGTTTACTACAAAGTAATCAAAAATAAAAAAAAATACAAAACATTCTGCACGATTTAAAAAATGAATATGCGGATTTGCATGGCTGCATTTCTAAAAGAAAAATATTGGGTCAGAAATCCCACCATAACAATGCAGAAGCGGCATTTTCATTATTTTGGCCAAGATGCTGGTGGGCCTGGTCTAGAACCACATTTACTCAGTGGGCTGTGAACGACATACAATTTGTATTCGGGTCGTCTATGCGTGTGAGACCTACCTACCTACTTCTAAAGCAGTAGAGGTGTGCCGAGACTGCTGTACGGAGGGTAGGCTAAAGGGGCCAAAAATCACAAACATAGGTTAAATGTCATATGTTTATTTATAATTACAAAACTAGATTACTGAAGGCACTAGACATTTCAACCTGCGGGTTTGGTATATACCGGGCATAACAAGTCAACTTCCACCTGCCTAGCTTCTTAATTACATGTACCGGGACATTGTGCTTAGATGCAGCGGAGGCCGCCCCGATGCGCATAGAATGCCCCGTAATCGAGCTGGGGTCGACACCAATGTTCCTCAACAAAATACGGATAAACTTGAGGAAATTTGTGCAACTCAAAGGAGCAGAACCTAACCTAAGGAGAGGTGCCTCAACCGGGGTTTCTTTAATAAACTGTAACCACTCTCGAATGGCTTTCACAGGACACCATTTATTACCAGTAGGAAAGTATTTAACTTTAGTCAGCTGTCCTTGGCGTGTCGTCTTTGTAGAGGTTAGCGTAAGAATGTAACAAGACCCGTCCCAAGAGAGCTGACTCTTCCTCAGATAATTTTTACAGCTCGCGGCGCAGGTGAATTCGCCTGGTCTGAGGAAACCATAGAAAGCCAGATACATGGTTGTCTTTATCAGTAAGCTAGTATATTCACCAAAAGGATATCCTTGCAACATATCAGATAAGGACCTGAACATCTTCCCCGTAAATGGCTGCCGGGAAGGACGGGTGACAGCAGAGCCTTTCTGTATACACCTCAGTAACATTCTGATAGGATGCGCAGAAAACAATGATGGTAGATGAGGATGCTTCAAATACAAATGATGTTGTATACCGGCCAGATATGACTTAATAGTACTGTAAGACAGCTTCAGGTGTGAGTGGCAAAATGCACCAAATGCCAGTAGATAAGATATATATCCTGCTCCACCTGACGGGTGCGTTCTCTTAAAGTTACAGAATGACGCCCAAGCTTTCTTATACATCCTCAGGGTGTTATCGGACAGTGATCTAGTCATAAGAGACCTAGCAGTGGCAAGGTGAGCCGCTAGTCCATCACCAATTGGTTGAACTCGGGAATGGTTGCCGGTGTGTGGTCTGCCTGTGGAGAGACCTGAAAGAAGAGCGACAGGTTACCCCTAGATAAAGCATCCGCCGCTACGTTAGCTTGCCCCTTAATGTGATCACATGTAATATGGAAATTATATTGAAGTGATAACCAAAGGAGTCTCCTCACAAATGACATAATCTGAGCAGAGGCTGATCTACCCTTAGTGAGTATCTCTACTAAGGCCTCATTATCTGTCAGGAAGAGCACTGTCTGATTCCTCCATAGTGGACCCCACACCCGAGCTGCCGCCACCAGCGGGTATATCTCGAATAATGAGGAACACCTGGTGAAGCCCTCCAACCTGACCACCTCCGCTGGCCATTGATCTGCCATCCACCTATGACCGAAAATAGCTGCAAAGCCTACTAAGGATGAGGCATCTGTATGAACTACTGGAGATTCACTTGAAAACTGACGGAAAAAAAATAACGATATGCCGTTCCACTGTGACAGGAACTCATCCCACATAACTAAATCTGCCATCGCATTCTGATCTATGACTACCAGGCTATCTTGATCGTGAGCATGTTTCAAGAGCTTCAACAGTCTAGCGATAAATGACCTGCCTTGTGGAATAATGCGTGTAGCGAAGTTAAGCATACCAAGCAGTGACTGGAGATCTGCTTTGGTGACAGTCCTGATGCGTGCTAACCTATGAACTGCTTCCTTAACTCTAATCAATTTGTCCTGCGGGAGACTAGCTTCCATATTAACGGTGTTTAGGCAAATGCCGAGAAAGGTGATGGTAGTATCAGGACCTTCCACCTTGTGTGGGGCAACGGGGACCCTGAGATCTGCAAACATCGCTTGCAGCACCTGCAGGTCCTGAGGAGCATGGTTCGGGGATTCTATTAACAGAAAGTCATCCAGATAGTGAATTACGTGATTGACCCGGAACAAATCTTGAAGTATCCAATGCAGGGCTATGGCAAACTGGTTAAAAATCCAGGGGCTAGATTTAGAACCAAAGGTCAATTTGTTAGCGAAGTAGTACTTATTTGACCACTTAATCCCATACCATTGCCACAACTCTGGTTGGACAGGGAGCAACTTAAAGGCATCAGTAATGTCGGCCTTAGATAGCCAAGCTCCCCTACCCAGACTGAGAATAACCTGGATAGCTTCATCAATGGATGCATATTTCATAGAAAATTCCTCTGAAGGAATTAATGAGTTAAGGCTAGGTACCGGTAAAGAATGTGGAGCTGACAGGTCATAGATTAGCCTCTTTTATTGCTAAATTTGCCAGTCACTACACCAACTGGGTTAATCCTCCAACAATCAAAGGGAGGTTGATCAAATGGCCCAATGAGATACCCCTTATTGAGCTCGGCCTGAATGAGCTGAGAAACTGCTTCGGGATCCTTCGAGGCTGACAGTAGGTTCCTACATTCATAGTTGGTCTGAGGAAGAGCCAGTAAACCTGTATGGAAACCTGCTGACAAACCCCTAATGATGAAACGCACCCAGTTGGTATCTGGATGCGAACCTAACAAGGACTGAAGGAGGCTGACATTCACCATGCCTAGTCATGCCGGTTCCTGGTTTCTTTGTGGGCAAGATGCCCGGGGATGGGCTCTAAAACATATGGCACATAAATGCAATAGCCTACATTGGTTGAAATGACAGACCGCAAAATTGAAATTATTACAGATTTGGGATCTGCCCAAATACTTGATGGGTCGCCCCAACTTGTCTACCCCCGAAGTAGCCTTACTGACTGACGGGCCAGGAGTACTACTCGCCTGTGACAGAGCTGGGTTATCACCGACTGAGCACCAGTCCGTCATATGCGAGTATGAATTGCATTTGGAGCAGGCTGAGGCTTTGAGACCGGCAAAGTGTCTACAGAATAATTCTGTATCAATATTAGACCAATCTACCGTATGTTGGAATTGAGCCAACGCCGCTGCAGCTTTTGCTGAGAAGGAACGGTGATAGTCGTAAAAGGCTGACCCACCATACTTATAAGCAAAATCCACCACCTTGTACATATACAGGTCTTACTCCTCCCTGCGCTGAGGATTAGTTGAACAAACAACATCCCTATATAAGCTGAAAGCTAAAACAAACTCTGGGATGCTGAGTTTCCTGCTCAACCACACATCTTTGGACCTGAGCACAACCGAAACCTCACCACAGACTATGGTTTTGTTGTCCGGTGCCTCATGTGCTGCTATTAGCAAGGATGCTAAATTAACATCCTTGCCATCAATTATATCTTGCCTAATGTTAGCAGGAATAAAATGGGAAGGTGCTATAGAGGGTGTTAGACCTGACCCACCAGTTATACTATTGCGGGAATTAGAAGACCCCGCCGCACTCTGTGCCATCAACCGAGTAGCTGTATTGCAAGCTTCGACCGACTCTAATCTACTTTGAAAGTCCGACATAGATGATGCCATAGAGTTGATGACCGCGTGCAACTGGGTGAGCGAGGTCTGGATCGTAGCCATGGAAACCGTCTCCTGACTCTGGCCCGCCGGATCCGAAGACAGCAATCGAAAAAGTTCCACCTTCCTTGCGGAGGCTGGGAATGGGATGCCTCTTTTGGTCAGCTCTGCCATCAACTTGGGCATGTCCATGATCTTAACGACTGCCTGGAGTCTCTCGCTGAATCTGATGCCACGCTTGCATGGGAAGATGACGTGTCGCCCACCACAGATTCTTGAGACATCTTTAACTAAAACATGACATGGTTAATGTAGAACAGAAATCCACCACCTGAATTCACCTGAGCCAAGACGTGCTAAGAACCCTCGTATCCACACACGTGACTCGTAGCCAGCACACAATTCACCCTACAACCACCCGATGGCCGAACCTGAATGTGGATACCATAGAACTTATTGTGAAGCACCCAGCGAGTATCGGCTGACCCAGATAGTAACGTGAGGCATGCAATTCGTAACTGTAGTGAGGACAGGACCTGAACCTGTCTGTAGTCGTGACAGGCGTATCGAATCGTTGCCTGTAGTCGTGACAGGACTTAATGGGTCTGTAGTCGTGACAGACGTATCGAATCGTTGCCTGTAGTTGTGACAGGCTATAACATAATTGTGGACCTATCAGACATATTCAAGTCCTATGTAAAGCTATATGCTGAAAACATTACATATACACGTGTCTTTTTTTTTTTTTTTTTTTATGCATGAGTTGTGGCAGACTACCACAATAGTACTATACCTGAAGTTGTCTGCTTGTGGATGCCAAAACAGCTATAAGACCGAATACATAAACAGAGTGTTAGCTACTACTGGCTATAACCTCAACCTACCCTAGTCTAAGATAAATCGTAGCTTACATGCCCCGGATGCCTGCGCGTCAGATAAACTCAGCTGCTTCTAATCGCAGAAATCCTTATACGCCAGATAACAAACCGTATATCTAGGAAAATCACAGTAGTGCTATAAGTAGTAAAATATATCCCCCTTTTTTTTTTTTCTTTTTTTTTTTTTTAATATATACATATATATATATATATATATATATATATATAGACACACCTACACATATACGCCTGACCCCATGTGACTGCCTAATAATAATTATCCTAACTAACAGTACAAATACACATTCAATTTAAGTAAACCACGAATACTAATGCTATAAGGATTTGTATAGTAGCACTACTGACTTTGACCAGTAGATGGCGTGCAAGTACAGTTTAGCCGGCAGAGCAGCACGATAGAGCAGAGAGACGCCGACAATGAAAACAGCAGAAGGTTGGTATGATCGCATGCTGAACACCCCCGTTCTCTCTCCCCTGTGCGCTGGCCATACAGCCCCGATCTTACCGCTATCTTGCAGAAGTAGTAGGGTAGAAAAAAGCCAATGAACTCCGAACTTGCTGCTGCTTGTGAAACGATGTACCGATACCAGGAAGTGACGCAGACGTGCACCACCAGCCGCAAACGAGCTGACGCTGGTGAGCATAGAGGGGGGAAGGCAGCCTTATAAACGCTAAACCCCGCCTCCCCTCATACAAACACAGCAAATATACATTTGCTTATCACATATTGTCCTTGACCGTAGTTGCAACTCCATATGTCAGCGCTGGCATGAACTCAACCGAGAGGCCCAAGGACTTGCCCACCTTCTGCTCAATGTATGTGTGCAAGGCTCGTACAGCTTTTTTGGAAAAGTAATGTCGGCTATGGACTCTCCACCTTGAGTAGGCACAAGCCATCAGTTCTCTGAAATGTGCAGATTACCTCGGTGATCGATTGCAGTCAAAACAAGTGATGAGGAGTAAGAGTAGGTGGAGGAGCTATAGATGACGTTGAAGTCAATGAGAAGGAACGACAGCTTCCTTCTGCTGACGTTAGTGAGCCCTGAATGCTGGAGAGGGGTTGCGAGCCAGTGGGAGATGCTGCATCAGGCTGTAGCATGAAATGAGTGGCACAGTTTTCTCACGCCATTTTATGTTGACGCTCCATGTGTTGTCCATGGTAACGTTCCCCAAACTTGCTGAAAAATTCCCACACTGCCGAGTATGACATTTCACCTCCACCACTGCGTGGGGCCTGCCCACTGCTGCTTTTTTGAACCTGTGCACTGCTAGTGTGTTCCTCACAGGTAGTCTCCTGAGTAGCAGATGATGTACTCCCGCGTTTGGCTGCAGATCTCCCACTGCTTCCACCCTATCTCACGGGAATGCTGCCCCCCTGCTGTCTCATGGGCACACTCCCACCCTGCTGTCTCATGGAAACGCTGCCACCCTCGCCCCCTGATGATGATGCCCCTCTTCACCTGACTCCCATGTGTGATCGACTACATCGACATCTACATCGGTTTGTTCCTCACTAATGTGACCCTCACCTGTCTCTTGTGCACGTCCCTGACCTCTGGCAAGCACCAGAAACAACACAGATGTAATTTGATCCAAACGGAAAACATGTCAGATCAAACCACGTGTTGCCAGTCTCAGCTATCTCCTGCCACCTGTCGCGGGAACGTCCGTGACAGGTGAGGGCCCAGAGGAAGTTCCTCGGCTATGCCAACTAAGCGTGGTGTCAGAGGGACCCACCGATTCCTAGCTGTGTGTATCTCTTGTCACCTGAAATGATGTTGGAGTGAGTCAACCATTCCAGTACAGCTGGATAGTTGGTCAAAATATGACCTCTGGATGACATTGGCAGCTCTGGCCTGTACCTGCAGCTGCTGCTACCACCGACTCTTTTTCTGAGGCTACTTGTCCCGGCTACAGCAACATTTTTGTTGCCTGCACTGTGTGTTGGCCATAGTGTACAGTAACTCTTTCAGTAATGTAACAGATTAACTGCGAATGTGCCAGCGGTTCAACAAACTGCAGATGGAGATATATTACACCACACTTTAATACTGAGGCACAGTAATTCTATGTATAAAATAAAAGATTAACTGGGATTTTGGCAGCAAGTGACCAAGATGATACAGCGATATATTACACTGCATTTTAATGCCCCTACTCAGTAGTTATGCCCACTAAGTGCCCCCACAGTAGTTATAGTCCCTTTAGTGTCCCACACATTAGTTTTGCCCCTTAGTCCCCCTCACACAGTAGTCCTTTAATACCCTCACACAGTAGCCTCCTCTGTGAAGTAAATAAAATAAAAAAACAGTAATACTCATCTAGTCTAAGAATTTCTTTGGTTGCCCTCTTCTGCATCCAACCTGTTTCAGCTATGTGCTTCTTATATGAATTGGACTAAAGTCCATTGAGCCCACCAGAGGAAATGATTCTGAGGACCCACCCTCTGTGTATATATTACTTTAAGGCTTCTTTCACACTACAGTATGTCGATTTCAGTGTTTTGCGTTCCGTTTTTCACGGATCCGTTTTTCCATTTTTTTGTTTCCATTGTGTTTCCGGTTCGGTTCTGTTTTTCCGTTCCGTTTTTCTGTATGGCATATACAGTATACAGTAATTACATAGAGAAAATTGGGCTGGGCATAACATTTTCAATTGATGGTTCCGCAAAAAACGGAACGGATACGGAAGACATACGGATGCATTTCCGTATGTGTTTAGTTTTTTTTCGGACCCATTGACTTTAATGGAGCCACGGAACATGATTTGCGGCCAAATATAGGACATGTTCTATCTTTCAACGGAACGGAAAAACGGAAATAGGGAAACGGAATGCATACGGAGTACATTCTATTTTTTTTGCGGAACCATTGAAATTAATGGTTCCGTATACGGACCGTATACGAAACGCAAAAAACGGTAGTGTGAAAGAGGCCTAACCTTTAGGATACTGGAGTTTTTTTCGTTTTAGTGTTTTCATTTTTCTTCCCTATCTTCCTTGAGCCATAACTTTTTTTATTTTTCCCCTCACCCATGACAGTACCCTTGCAATAAGGACCTCCTATCCAGGACAGGAAACCTGACGAGATAAAAAGGATCACACCCCCACCACACCTCAGTTTAGGTTTCCTGTCCTCCGAATAGGAAGTACCTAGGGAGCTTGTGTTCCTGATACAAGGGTTCACACCTGAAGGACTGGGGGAGATCCAGGTCTCCATCCCATAAAGGCGCATATCCCAGGGGGCGTCAGTCTCTGTGGGGAGCTGCTTGCTTAAGACTGCTGTTTCTTCTGCCTCCTCCCATCCTCTAGGGAGCTGCTGTTGTTCAGGCAGCTCTGGTTCAGTCAGAGGGACGTGCAGTGGTCTGCGCATTTCCAAGATGGAACTGTGATCTGAACGTGTGAGATGGTGGTATGTCAAATTCCGGTTGGGACGTCACTTCCAGTTGTGACATCACTTCCTGTTCGGCGGTCGCGAAGATTGAGCCGTCGTCCTGGCTGGCTGGATTAGGCATTTGGGCCTTATATAGGTTAAAAGGAGGCCATCGGTACGTTATAAGTGGCAGCAGAGGAACTCAGCCAGTCCAGGAAGTACACACACAAGGCTGTGCAGGACCCAGAGCTCTAATCATGGAACCCTCGAGGCCTGCAAGTCCGGTATTAGTCCTGAGGAGTAGTGATGGACAAACATCTGCCGGGACGGTGCGCGAACGCGATCAAATGTTTGCGAACCGCAAGTTCGCGGCGGGTCCCATTCATTTAAATGGCAGGCGAACCTGAAAAACCTTTAGCTCATATTTGCAGCCAAGAAATAATTACTAGAAGTGCACAAATAGTCCCACAACATGGACAGTGACATACCAGATGTATTATTCGAATTTGCGATCTCCATTCATTTTTTTTTTTTAATGCGAAATATCGGCAATATAATTTTCGCGTACGTGCATGCGCAAATGCACTATAAAGAAAGTATATTGGTATATACAGTTGCAAGAAAAAGTATGTGAACCCTTTGGAATGATATGGATTTCTGCACAAATTGGTCATAAAATGTGATCTGATCCTTATCTAAGTCACAACAATAGACAATCACAGTCTGCTTAAACTAATAACACACAAGGAATTAAATGTTACCATGTTTTTATTGAACACACCATGTAAACATTCACAGTGCAGGTGGAAAAAGTATGTGAACCCTTGGATTTAATAACTGGTTGAACCTCCTTTGGCAGCAATAAGTTCAACCAAACGTTTCCTGTAGTTGCAGATCAGACATGCACAACAGTCAGGAGTAATTCTTGACCATTCCTCTTTACAGAACTGTTTCAGTTCAGAAATATTCTTGGGATGTCTGGTGTGAATCGCTTTCTTGAGGTCATGCCACAGCATCTCAATCGGGTTGAGGTCAGGACTCTGACTGGGCCACTCCAGAAGGCGTATTTTCTTCTGTTTAAGACATTCTGTTGTTGATTTACTTCTATGCTTTGGGTCGTTGTCCTATTGCAACACCCATCTTCTGTTGAGCTTCAGCTGGTGCACAGATGGCCTTAAGTTCTCCTGCAAAATGTCTTGATAAACTTGGGAATTCATTTTTCCTTCGATGATAGCAATCCGTCCAAGCCCTGATGCAGCAAAGCAGCCCCAAACCATGATGCCTCCACCACCATACTTCACAGTTAGGATGAGGTTTTGATGTTGGTGTGCTCTGCCTCTTTTTCTCCACACATAGTGTTGTGTGTTTCTTCCAAACAACTCAACTTTGGTTTCATCTGTCCACAGAATATTTTGCCAGTCTTGCTGTGGAACATCCGGGTGCTCTTGTGCAAACTGTAAACGTGTAGCAATGTTTTTTTTGGACAGCAGTGGCTTCCTCTGTGGTATCCTCCCATTAAATCCATTCTTGTTTAGTGTTTTACATATCGTAGATTTGCTAACAGGGATGTTAGCATATGCCAGAGACTTTTGTAAGTCTTTAGCTGACACTCTAGGATTCTTCTTCACCTCATTGAGCAGTCTGCGCTGTGCTCTTGCAGTCATCTTTACAGGACGGCCACTCCTAGGGAGAGTAGCAGCAGTGCTGAACTTTCTCCATTTATAGACAATTTGTCTTACCGTGGACTGATGAACAGCAAGGCTTTTGGGGATACTTTTATAACCCTTTCCAGCTTTATGCAAGTCAACAATTCTTAATCGTAGGTCTTCTGAGAGCTCTTTTGTGCGAGGCATCATTCACATCAGGCAATGCTTCTTGTGAAAATTAAACCCAGAACTGGTGTGTGTTTTTTATAGGGCAGGGCAGCTGTAACCAACACCTCCAATCTCATTTCATTGATTGGACTCTAGTTGGCTGACACCTCACTCCAATTAGCTCTTGGAGATGTCATTAGTCTAGGGGTTCACATACTTTTTCCACCTGCACTGTGAATGTTTACATGGTGTGTTCAATAAAAACATGGAAACATTTAATTCTTTGTGTGTTATTAGTTTAAGCAGACTGTGATTGTCTATTGTTGTGACTTAGATGAAGATCAGATCACATTTTATGACCAATTTGTGCAGAAATCCATATCATTCCAAAGGGTTCACATACTTTTTCTTGCAACTGTAACACCCTGCTTCAATCAGTTTTTTGGAGGGACAACTGGTATATCACACCAGTAGAAATTATTTGTTCCAATAACGCTTGTCTCTCTATATACCTGCAGTATCGCAGCAGAACCGCACACAAATGCTGCACAATACAAATGCACTAGAATATACTTTCTAACATAGAAAGTATATTATAACATTGTACAAGGAAGGCAATCCATTAGAATATACATAAAGATAAAACGTAACCTTCAATAATTTTACTATGAGGGTCCATTCACACATCCATAAGTGTTTTGCAGATCCGCAAAACACGGACACCGGCAATATGCATTCCGCAATTTGTGGACCGCACATCGCTGGCACTATAATAGAAAATGCCTAATCTTGTCTGCAATTGCGGACAAGAATAGGACATGTTCTATTTTTTGGCGGAAACGGAAGCACAGATGCGGAAGTGCGGATCTGCAAATGCGGATGTGGATCCGCAAATGCAGATGCGGACAGCACATTCCGGCCCCATTAAAAATGAATGGGTCTGCACCCATTCTGCAAAATTGAGGAACGGATGCGGACCCATTTTGCGGACGTGTGAATGGAAAAGATGTCCCTCAAAATGAAAATAAATTTAATTATTAAAGTTAAGCAAAAAGCATAGATGTGGTAGGCAATAACAAGTGCTCGGCGGCACTAAATCAGAAACCATATGTTCTACCACAATCCGGGGGGTTCCAGTGCACATCCATGAATCCCGGCGGGAAAGCAAAAAACATCTATCCCTGGGCTAGATGATGATGTGGTATTGAAGGACAGGGTGGGCAAAGAACTGTCCCTGATATTGCCCTACAGGGGGGTGCTATTCTGACCCTGATAGCCTAACCACAGACCACCCGCCCTGATAAGAGCAACCCCGTCTGGAACCTTACCCTATATAAAAATGGCCTTAGTAAGCCCCTAGCCCCTAGGCCCCTGACTTCCAGGTGATGACTATATAGATCTAAGTGTTTTCATTGTATTCATTATAAAAGTATATTATAAGTATATCGCACCCCTCTGTGTATCACACATATCGATAGCACACCTATACCAGTCCTTAAAATGACTTTTGTGGCCCTATTAGCTAGTGTTTGGTGTCCCTAACAGCCTGTCCCTGCTCCACACAGCAACTTCTCCCTACACTGGCAAAACACTGAATGTAAAATGGCGGCCAGATCAGGTTTATTTATAAGGTAGGGGTTATGTCCATGTGCTGAAATGTCTCAATTGGCTGTCCTGTACCACCTGATGGATGTGTCATGGGCCAAAGATCTTCATAATGTAAAAGAATATGGCGGGCGCGAATTTCTCCATGAGTTCGCATGTTCGGAGAATCGCGAACACGCAAAGTGCGCCACGAAACAACCGCCGGGTGAACCGCAAGGCCATCTCTACTGAAGAGTGGGGGAGTACTTATTCTACTTTGGTGAGAGATCTTCTTCTTTATTAATATGAGATGTTTGCCTATTGTTTTTCTAGCTAGTAAAAACACCTAAGAAGGCGCATCTAGCAAAACTAAACATAAAGAATGCGGGGGATGTAGGATTCCGTTCCCAGCATCCTTTGTTAGACAGTTATGTCAGAGTTGTGTGGAGAAGTTGGTTCAGGAGGAATCTGCCAATTTATCTAAGAACATAAAGGCTTTTGTGAGATTTGAAGTTAAAGCGTCAACTAGATCTCTCAGTAAAAAACTTCATCAGACGTCTGAAAGGGCTAGTGTTACTAGAGAGTCAGACTCAGATTCACAAGATATATCTGAAGACGACTTGTCATCAGAAGATGACTCTGCAGGGAAATCCTTGTTTCCAGTGGAAGATACAGAATTATTACTAAAAGCAGTAAAGGCCACTATGCAGTTGGAGGGTATAAAACAACCTAAACGAGAGGGGTTACCCTTCTAAGATTTTGAGGGATTCTTTCCAGTTCGCAGAATCAAGGAGGAGAGAAGAGCTTTTAATACCCAGACAAAAGGATACTAGTGGGAATCCTATACGCCTGATCTCCACCTTTGATTCTGGGAACCGAGAGGTAGTATCCATACTCAGAAGGCATTGGGCAATCCTAACCATGGACCCTGACCTAACTCAGGTAATCAAGAATTATCCTCAGATTACCTACCGTAAAGGAAGAAGCCTACGAGATCGCCTAGTGCATAGCCACTATGAGGGCCCTAAGAGGATGGGCACTTGGCTGGATCGTAGGCCTCTCGGAGTCTTTAAATGTGGATCATGTAAAGCCTGCAATTTCATCAATCCTTCAAAAACAATTACCTGCTCCGTGACCCAACGGCCTTTTACCATCCGCGACTTTGCAAATTGCAAGACCAAAGGGGTCGTTTACATCTGCCAATGTAGCTGTCCTCTTGACTACATTGGCAAGACTAAAAGGGAGCTACGAAGAAGGATGTGTGAGCATCTAAATGATATTAGGAAATCTAAGGATACCCCTGTGGCCCATCATGTTAATAGCTGCCATAGGGGTGATCTGAGTTCGGTTCGTTTTTCAGTTTTGGAGGTTGTCCCTTTCCCGGAGAGGGGGGGGGGGACTGGGATAGAAGGATTCTTCAAAAAGAGTCCTCCTGGATTTATCGTTTCCAATCCCAGTCCCCCCTCGGTCTCAATGAGAGACTTAATTTCGCGTGTTTTATCTAGAAACCCTCCCTGTTCTCTTTTAGTCCTGACTACTCGAAGTAAATTCATTGTTGGTACCAAGGGTATGTTACCCTAAGAAACTATGCTGATCAGTGCGGAAAGCACTACATCTAGTTTAAGGGGGTAATATAATCAACTCCTTATATCTTTTATTATGACCAGGCACCTTCAAACAATTTATCAATTTGATTTGAGCGCCAGTTTGGTCTGTAATGCTACATATGTCTTCTAATCAATATATATCACTAATTCATTGGTGGTTTTATGTCTTTCTCCTTTTATTTGGGGGAGGTGGTTACCTAATGGTTAGCAGTGCCCCCCACCATAGTTAGTGAGTTATATCCACTTTTTGCCTAGACTGGTTGGTGTCCATAACAAAGAATAAAATGGTTTTTTGGTTATATGCAGCGTTGGTGATAACTATAATCATGGTTGTCACATAATTTATTTCCTAACCCTCTCCCAAATCTTAAATCTATATATATCCTCCCGGCACCGGCATCAAGCCCCAAGCGGCTCATGATGCGTTCCACGGTGCCGGAAGTGACATAAGCCGGAAGTTCCGATGCGGTCCATGGTGCGCCCTGGGTGCCGGAAATCAATCACCGGCATTAATGGCGATATTTATCACTATAGGGCTCCTATTATTATCATTTGTTTCTTCCCTTCGCCCACCATTAGCATGATACTCATTTGTATCCTTCCGGTGCCGGCATCGCGCCCTTTGCGGTTCACGATGCGTTCCACGGCACCGGAAGTGACCTAGGCCGGAAGTCCCTATGCGTTCCAATGTGCGTTCCGGAAACCGGAAGTCGATTTACCGGCGTCCGGACGCTCTGAACCTGCTCCATAAATAGTGGCCTTTTCAAATTAGCAAGTCTCCTGGACCTCTGAGCAGGCTAGCTGAGAGGGGGGTAACATTGCCAGTATCACTATCATGTAAGTCTTTCTTGCTTTAAGAACTGTGACTCTGTGACTTTGAAGCTGTGACCACCTCCACTTTACTTTATTATATGAGATGTAACTTACCACTTGTATCCTATTACACCATTCTAGGTATTCTGTGATGGGGGCTTATCGTGCCGCCTGGTAGCCATTGAGCTTCTACTTCCCCGTTTCTCTGAAGCATCTATAGCTAAGTATAGACCCACATTTATTATTATATTTTTCAGTCTCAGGTTTTGTTTGTACCATCCCTGGACTATGTCCAAGTACCTATCCACCTCCTGATGAACCTGCCTCGTTTCAGGTGAAACGCGTCGAGGTTTTTGTATTAGGATGGGCATATGAAAACGTACGTGTTATTGTCATTGTGAGAGGATTGTGTGCTATCTTATAAATCTACCCCCTCTCTCCGCTCCTCTTATCCTGATTAATTCCGGTGTATGCCCCGAGTGGGCAGGTGGTCATTCCATATCTTTGGAACACCTTCCACTTGCGGCTTTATGGGCCTTTTTTTAACTGTTTTTGTGTATCCAATACTTTTTACCTGGATAGGGTCGATCTAGGGATTCGTTAGCCCTAGGTTCGGGGACAGGGAACTCCCACCATCAGGGGGCGACCCTGGGCTGAGCAGACGTTAGGGCATCTACGGTAAGCAATTGTCTGCCCTGCCCTACCGCAGTACATGTCTTCATTCCTCGAACTACCAAGTATCTAGACTATCTGTGTGTCACTAATGTATGTTGAGGGGTTGCTACTCCCCAGTCAAAAGTAACTTATATATAATTCTTTTGAATTGTAGCATTGTCTGTTGGTATATACATACCTATACCCGCACGTCGATCAATAAAGGTAATTTTAAAAGTCACTAAATTAATAAATGAACATGGGCAAAGAACTGTCCCTGATATTGCCCTACAGGGGGGTGCTATTCTGACCCTGATAGCCTAACCACAGACCACCCGCCCTGATAAGAGCAACCCCGTCTGGAACCTTACCCTATATAAAAATGGCCTTAGTAAGCCCCTAGCCCCTAGGCCCCTGACTTCCAGGTGATGACTATATAGATCTAAGTGTTTTCATTGTATTCATTATAAAAGTATATTATAAGTATATCGCACCCCTCTGTGTATCACACATATCGATAGCACACCTATACCCTATTAGCTAGTGTTTGGTGTCCCTAACAGCCTGTCCCTGCTCCACACAGCAACTTCTCCCTACACTGGCAAAACACTGAATGTAAAATGGCGGCCAGATCAGGTTTATTTATAAGGTAGGGGTTATGTCCATGTGCTGAAATGTCTCAATTGGCTGTCCTGTACCACCTGATGGATGTGTCATGGGTCAAAGATCTTCATAATGTAAAAGAATATGGCGGACGCGAATTTCTCCATAAGTTCGCATGTTCGGAGAATCGCGAACACGCAAAGTGAGCCACGAAACGACCGCCGGGTGAACCGCAAGGCCATCTCTACTGAGGAGTGGGGGAGTACTTATTCTACTTTGGTGAGAGATCTTCTTCTTTATTAATATGAGATGTTTGCCTAGTGTTTTTCTAGCTAGTAAAAACACCTAAGAAGGCGCATCTAGCAAAACTAAACATAAAGAATGCGGGGGATGTAGGATTCCGTTCCCAGCATCCTTTGTTAGACAGTTATTTCAGAGTTGTGTGGAGAAGTTGGTTCAGGAGGAATCTGCCAATTTATCTAAGAACATAAAGGCTTTTGTGAGATTTGAGGTTAAAGCGTCAACTAGATCTCTCAGTAAAAAACTTCATCAGACGTCTGAAAGGGCTAGTGTTACTAGAGAGTCAGACTCAGATTCACAAGATATATCTGAAGACGACTTGTCATCAGAAGATGACTCTGCAGGGAAATCCTTGTTTCCAGTGGAAGATACAGAATTATTACTAAAAGCAGTAAAGGCCACTATGCAGTTGGAGGGTATAAAACAAACTAAAAGTATAGCAGATCAGGTCTTTGAAGGTCTGGGCCCAAAGCATCATAGAGTGTTTCTTGTACATAAGAATATGGACGCTCTCATTAAAAGAGAGTGGAAGAATCCGGGCAAAAGGTTTTTTATTCCTACATCTGTCAAAGGAAATATATCCATTTGAATAATCTGTGTCAGAAGTTTGGGATAGAGCCCCTACAGTGGATGCCCCAGTGGCAAAAATTGCAAAAAAATCTGCACTCCCGTTTAAAAATTTGGGATGTTTAGGGGATAAGAGAGCAGATATCTATGTAAAGAGGGCTTGGGAGTCAGCGTCTACTAGTCTTTGACTAGTATTCAGATCTCTTAAACTATGGCTTCAGCAACTAAAATCTCATATTAAGGATAAAACTCCCAGGGACGAATTGCTTGCCTCACTTCCTACTTTTATTAAGGCTGCAGACTTTTTAGCGGATGCATCCACGGATGCAATCCGGTTTTCAGCCAGGTCTGCAGCAATGTCCAATTCAGCTAGGGGGCCATATGGTTGTGTTCCTGGAGGGGTGATCAGGGGTCGAAGGGCTGTCATTGTGCAATTCCCTGTGAAGGTAAAAGGCTCTTTGGCCCTTCTTGGATACCATCCTGGAAAAAGCCTCAGATCAAAAGAAAAGCTTTCCGGTTGCTCAAAAGCCTTTTTTTTCGTAAACCCCAATCAGGATTTAGAAGGCAAAAGGGCAAACGGGGGAATGGAAGAGGAAAATTCCCTAAAAGATCTAGCGTTTTTTCATTCAAACCCCAATAAAATAAAAACATGGATAAGCAGCACTGATGCCAGAAGCGGGGTGGGGAGAAGGTTGGCAGATATTCTTCTAGCATGGCAGAACATCTCCAGAAACAGATGGATTTTGGAAGTTATAAGAAGTGGATGCAGGATAGAATTTCTTTCCCCCCTCTATATTTTTTTATCCCAAAAAATGCCCAGTAGACCGGAGGAAAAAAAGGAAGCACTAGAATAAGAAATAAAAGGTTTACTAGACAAGGGAGTGGTTTCCCCAGTTCCTGCAGAAGAAATAGGGAAGGGGGTGTACTCCCCATAATTTTTGGTCAAGAAGCCAAACGGGTCATACAGGGTAATTCTGAACCTGAAAAAACTGAATGCTTCTCTAAAATACAAGAGGTTTTGTATGGAAACATTAAGGTCAACGACAAAGCTGCTTTTGCAGAACTGTTGGATGGCGAGCATAGACCTAGAAAAGTGATGGCTAACCTCCGGCACTCCAGCTGTGGTAAAACTACAACTCCCAAGATGCCGCCTTGCTTGCAGTTTCACCACAGCTGGAGTGCTGGAGGTTAGCCATCACTAACTTAGAGGATGCGTACTACCACATCCCAATTCATGCATCCTCCCAGAAATATCTGAGAACATCAGCATGGATAAATGGGAATCTAAGCTCAAGTAGGGCCTTTTCCAATTTCAAGGAGCTGAAAGCAATAGAGAGGGCATTGAAGATAGCTATTCCAGAAGTAAAGGACAGAAATGTAATTTTTTACTCAGACAATTCTATAGCAGTTGCCTATGTGAACCGCCAGGGGAAAACGAGAGTGCCTCAACTTCTGTCCCTGTCTCAGGAGATATTTCAAGAACCGGAGAACAGAAATCTATTCCTGTCGGCAGTACATTTGAAGGAAGATTAAAATGTGGTAGCCGATTTCCTAGGCCATAACCAGATCAAGCAACGGGAATGGTGCTTAAATGACAAGGTGTTTCTGCAGATTTTGCAGAAATGGGTATGCCCTACGATAGATCTATTTGTAACCATGACAAACAGAAAGGTAACCAGGTTCTACTCTCTAAACTACCCAGATAGGACATCGGTGTTGGATGCTCTGTTTCAGAATTGGAGCAAAGAGTTAGCTTATGCGTTCCCCCCGATTTGCCTCATCTCAAGAGTATTGAGGAAAATACGGGAGGACAAGGCAGATGTAATACTGATTGCTCCCAGATAGGCGAAGAAATCTTGGCACACGGCCTTACAGAAGATGGCGGTAGAGCCTCTCTGGATTTTGCCAGTAAAGGAGGACTTGCTTTTACAGGGTCCTCTTCTACATCCCAGTTCAGAGCTCCTCTGCCTCTCGGCATGGATGTTAAATGGATAACTTGGTCAAAGAGAAGATTTTTGGATAAGGCTACTATCACACTTGCGGCAGGACGGATCCGACAGGCTGTTCGCCCTGTCGGATCCGTCCTTCCACTATTTCGCCGTGCTGCCGGACCGCCACTCCGTCCCCATTGACTATAATGGGGATGGGGGCGGAGCTCCGGCGCAGCACGGCAGTGAACGGCGAAAGGCCACTGGACTAAAAGTCCTGCATGTCCGACTTTTTAGTCCGGCGGCCTCTCACCGCGAACTGCCGTACTGCGATGGAGCTCCGCCCCGTCCCTATTATAGCCAATGGGGACGGAGCGCCGGTCCGGCGGCACGGCGAAATAGCGGAAGGATGGATCCGACAGGGTGAACAGCCTGTCGGATCCGTCCTGCCGCAAGTGTGAAAGTACCCTAAAGTAGTTTTCACCCTTATAGGCAGTGATAAGTTGGTAACCTCCAAGAAATATCTTAAATTCTGGCAGACGTTTTCTACCTTTTTGGGATATAGTCCAAACCCTTTGGTGGGTTCTGACATTTCTGTACTTTTAGACTTCCTGCAGGCAGGTAAAGATAAAAACTTAAAAGTTTCCACCTTGAGGGTACAAGTAGCAACCCTTAGCTACTTTTCTGACAAAAAGTTAGCTGAACATTCCTGGGTCAAGAGGTTCTTAACTGCAGCTTCTACATTAAATCCTTCTATTCGTCGTTTATCTCCACCTTGGAATCTTAAAACGGTCCTGTCTGTTTTGTTTCAGCATCTATTTGAGCCTATTAATGACATTTCTATTAGGCTGCTTACCTTTAAGATGACCTTTTTGTTAGCAATTACATCAGCTAGAAGAGTTTCTGAGTTACAGGCTTTCTCTGCCTTCCCCCCTTAGGCCGAATGCACACGGCCGCGTTTCACGACTGGATTCCTGCACTCGTACGAGTGTATTACTGTAGTGCAGCGGCAGCATGAAGCGCACGGCGTCATGGCAACCAATGACGCCGTGCGCTCCTGCTCTCAGCAGGAATCCAGACCGTGTTACCACGGACCGCTCACGGCCGTGTGCATTCGGCCTTACACTAAGATACTGGAGGATAAAGTAATTAGGGATGAGTAAATGCTTCATCTGAAGTCGATTAGCATAAAACGTTGTTACAATATATAGTTATACAGTTTTAGAATGTATTGGCTCTGATGAGCCAAAGTTATTACTTTGCGAAGTCTCACCAGACTTCGGGTAATAACTTTGGAAAAATATTTTCTGCTGTAAAAAACCCTTGGACTGAACTTGGGTTCGGTTCCAGGTGGTACCATAGAAAAAGTATAATTGTCTTGATGTAAGGAGGTGTTAGTTGCAGTACCTTGATTCCACTGCAGGCTGGAGAATAGATGAAAACCTTCTTTTACAGTTCCAGGGTAAATTTAAGGTACATAAGGCAGCTTCAAGTACTATTGCTAGGTGGGTTAAGAATGCCATTTCTATTTCATATTCAATATAAATATAGGCTGGCTCACAGTATTTTTGCTTTAAAATTTATTAATACATTAAATCACAACAGGCTAACTGTGTCAGTATCAGCGTACATATATAGACAAAAATGTGTAAATAGGTATATAAGTGCGGAGCTCACGCACAAAACCTAAATAGCCGGAGTACTCCTAGGAATAAGACCTAATGGCTAAAGTTGGGCTGCAAGGGGTATTCTGTTGGACCAATCATATGTTCATGCTTTCAAATATCAATTTGCCGTGTAGTTGGAACTGGAGATTTTGCTTTGTCCCGATTATATTTTTCTCACGGAAGGACTCTGTGTTGAGATGTTATCTGACAAAATAGAAACCGCACTTGTTCCACTTAGTAGGGCTCCACTTACTTATTGTTAGCGGAGCAAACCATCAGAGCCGCTCTCTCAGCGTCCCACGTGTCCAGTCAGGTAGTCGATCGCTGGTTTGTGACGCAGGAGTCTGAACCGTCAGACCAGCGGAAGCTGGTACAGCTGAGTTGAACCGGTATTGTCTGAACTCGTCAGGTCAGAAAAAGTGAACAGGATTTACCTTGTATTTGCGGCAATGCCAGATATAGCAACACAATGTCAGTCCACTTGGTGAGTCCTTAGTAGATAAGATCTTTTGCAGCGGTGTGGGAAAAAATAATTGAAGAAAGTCCTCTTGCGTTTTTTTAAAAAACCGCACTAATAGCCAGGTCTTAATACACACTAGACGCGTTTCGGAACCAAGTTCCTTCCTCAGTAGATAAGTGTATAATGCTGAATACAGACACAGGTTGTTACTTTATATACCCTGTTTGGGTTTGTTAAAAAATGTGGGTCGGATGGCGGACTGGGCTGAACAGCACAGCCGTAATCTTCACCTTCAATGACAAACACAATGACTAACTGCGAATATATTGCTAAAAGCGTCCTACCATCATGTTATAATTATATATGTGTAGGATACACATTGAAAATTAACAATAAAACAATTAAAATAATTTAAAATGTAACATATGCTGGAACGGCTGGACTTTGTTATAGAGAGGTTTGATGGAAAATATGGATCGGTTTTTGGACTGGACCAATCACAGTCTCAGTCATTACTATAAAGTACATAAATAATCAATAAATTCCAGCACGTTACTGCACAGGCTACATTATGTGGATACACATTTATTTCATATTAAATATAAATATACATAATAGGAAAAATTGTTAATAAAATACAATATAATAATACTAAAATAAAAATAAAAATATAAATAATACTAATGATAAAAATAATAAAAAGTGATAATGAATTACATGTTGGGATGTCTGGTATGTGGCTTTAGGGTGAGAGGGGAAGGGATGCAGGAGGGGTCAATGCGCTGAAAAACAGCCCGGCATTGACTCCCCGTGTAAACCAACCCGTCTCCCCTATAGGAACCCGAAAATTTCAATTTCTGAGTTGAGACCTAGAGGCATCAAAGACCCAAACTCGAATATTTTCTTGGACTCCTGTCTAGACATTTTGGCCACAAAGTCGCCTCCTCTCCAAAAATATAATCGGGACAAAGCAAAATCTCCAGTTCCAACTACACGGCAAATTGATATTTGAAAGCATGAACATATGATTGGTCCAACAGAATACCCCTTGCAGCCCAACTTTAGCCATTAGGTCTTATTCCTAGGAGTACTCCGGCTATTTAGGTTTTGTGCGTGAGCTCCGCACTTATATACCTATTTACACATTTTTGTCTATATATGTACGCTGATACTGACACAGTTAGCCTGTTGTGATTTAATGTATTAATAAATTTTAAAGCAAAAATACTGTGAGCCAGCCTATATTTATATTGATTTATTCCTCTTTTTCAGCTGGTAAACTGAAAGGCTGTGCTCCAGTAGGTTGCTGGTGGAGCCTTTTCTAAATATTTGTTATTTATTTCATATTCATCTTTCAACTTGTCTCCACCAACAGGGTTTGGGGCTCATTCCACTAGAGCAGTAGCGACAACATGGGCAGAGAGAACAGAAGCTTCTCTAGCCCAAATATACAGGGTGGCAACTTGGAGCTCACCTCATACCTTTGTTAGACATTATAGGCTGCCACTAAATTCTGATGCAGCATTTGGGAGAAAGGTACTACAAGCTGTCGTCCCTCCCTAATTTTGATTTATAGTTCAGTCTAGCAAGGGTGAGGGGAAAACAAAAATTGCTTACCAGTAGAGATGGCCTTGCGGTTCGCCCGGCGGTCGTTTTGCGGCAAACTTTGCTCGTTCGCGGTTCGCCGAATGTGCGAACATATGGCGATGTCCGCCGGCACCATATTCTTTTACATTGTGAAGAACATTGACACATCCATCAGGTGGTACAGGACAGCCAACTGAGACATTTGAGCACATGGACATAACCCCTACCTTATAAATAAACCTGATCTGGCCGCCATTTTGCATTCAGTCTTTTGCCAGTGTAGGGAGAGGTTGCTGTATGGAACAGGGACAGACTGTTAGGGACACCAAACGCTAGCTAATAGGGCCACAAAAGTCCTTTTAAGGACTGGTATAGGTGTGCTATCGATAGGTGTGACTTACTGAGGGGTGTAATATACTTATAATATACAGGGTGGGCCATTTATATGGTGCCTGTTTGTGGCACATTAGTATATGTGAGGGGGGAACTTTTCAAGATGGGTGGTGACCATGGCGGCCATTTTGAAGTCGGCCATTTTGAATCCAAATTTAGTTTTTTCAATAGGAGGAGGGTCATGTGACACATCAAACTTATTGGGAATTTCACAAGAAAAACAATGGTGTGCTTGGTTTTAACGTAACTTTATTCTTTTATGAGTTATTTACAAGTTTCTGACCACTTATAAAATGTGTTCAATGTGCTGCCTATTGTGTTGGATTATCAATGCAACCCTCTTAAAACCAAGCACACCATTGTTTTTCTTGTGAAATTCCCAATAAGTTTGATGTGTCACATGACCCTCTTCCTATTGAAAAAACAAAAGTTGGATTCAAAATGGCCGACTTCAAAATGGCCGCCATGGTCACCACCCATCTTGAAAAGTTTCCCCCCTCACATATACTAATGTGCCACAAACAGGAAGTTAATATCACCAACCATTCCCATTTTATTAAGGTGTATCCATATAAATGGCCCACCCTGTACTTTCTAACATAGAAAGTATATTATAGTGCATTTGTACTGTGCAGCAGTTGTGTGCGGTTCTGCTGCGATACTGCAGCTACACAGAGTGCCGAACGCTATTGGAACAAATAATTTCTACTGGTGTGATATATCAGTTACCCCCCAAAAAAACTGATTGAAGCAGGCGTGTTATATACCAATAATATACACTGCTCAAAAAAATAAAGGGAACACTTAAACAACACAATGTAACTCCAAGTCAATCACACTTCTGTGAAATCAAACTGTCCACTTAGGAAGCAACACTGAGTGACAATCAATTTCACATGCTGTTGTGCAAATGGGATAGACAACAGGTGGAAATTATAGGCAATTAGAAAGACACCCCCAATAAAGGAGTGGTTCTGCAGGTGGTAACCACAGACCACTTCTCAGTTCCTATGCTTCCTGGCTGATGTTTTGGTCACTTTTGAATGCTGGCGGTGCTTTCACTCTAGTGGTAGCATGAGACGGAGTCTACAACCCACACAAGTGGCTCAGGTAGTGCAGCTTATCCAGGATGGCACATCAATGCAAGCTGTGGCAAGAAGGTTTGCTGTGTCTGTCAGCGTAGTGTCCAGAGCATGGAGGCACTACCAGGAGACAGGCCAGTACATCAGGAGACGTGGAGGAGGCCATAGGAGGGCAACAGCAGGACCGCTACCTCCGCCTTTGTGCAAGGAGGAACAGGAGGAGCACTGCCAGAGCCCTGCAAAATGACCTCCAGCAGGCCACAAATGTGCATGTGTCTGCTCAAACGGTCAGAAACAGACTCCATGAGGGTGATATGAGGACCCGACGTCCACAGGTGGGGGTTGTGCTTACAGCCCAACACCGTGCAGGACGTTTGACATTTGCCAGAGAACACCAAGATTGGCAAATTCGCCACTGGCGCCCTGTGCTCTTCAGAGATGAAAGCAGGTTCACACTGAGCACATGTGACAGAGTCTGGGGACGCCGTGGAGAACATTCTGCTGCCTGCAACATCCTCCAGCATGACCGGTTTGGCATTGGGTCAGTAATGGTGTGGGGTGGCATTTCTTTGGAGGGCCGCACAGCCCTCCATGTGCTTGCCAGAGGTAGCCTGACTGCCATTAGGTACCGAGATGAGATCCTCAGACGCCTTGTGAGACCATATGTTGGTGCGGTTGGCCCTGGGTTCCTCCTAATGCAAGACAATGCTAGACCTCATGTGGCTGGAGTGTGTCAGCAGTTCCTGCAAGACGAAGGCATTGATGCTATGGACTGGCCCGCCCGTTCCCCAGACCTGAATCCAATTGAGCACCTGGGACATCATGTTGCACCACAGACTGTCCAGGAGTTGGCAGATGCTTTAGTCCAGGTCTGGGAGGAGATCCCTCAGGAGACCATCCGCCACCTCATCAAGAGCATGCACAGGTGTTGTAGGGAGGTCATACAGGCACGTGGAGGCCACACACACCTCATTTTGACTTGTTTTAAGGACATTACATCAAAGTTGTATCAGCCTGTAGTGTGACTCCAAATCCAGACCTCCATGGGTTAAAAAATTTGATTTCCATTTTTTTATTGTTGTGTTTTTGTTGTCAGCACATTCAATTATGTAAAAAACAAAGTATTTCAGAAAAATATTTTATTAATTCAGATCTAGGATGTGTTATTTTTGTGTTCACTTTATTTTTTTGAGCAGTGTACTTTCTATATAGTGCATTTAGGTAGTGCAGCAATTGCTTTCGGTTTTGCTGCGTTACTGAAGCTACAGATAGTGACAAACGCCATTGAAACAAATAATTTCTACTGGTGTGATATACCAGTTGCCCCCTCCAAAAAGTGATTGAAGCAGGGGTGTGATATACCAATTATATACTTTCCATATAGTGCATTTGGGTAGTGCAGCATTGGTTAGCGGTTTTGCTGCGTTACTGCAGCTACAGATAGTGACAAACAACATTGGAACAAATAATTTCTACTGTTGTGATATACCAGTTGCCCCCCCAAAAAAGTGATTGAAGGAGGGGTGTTATATAGCAATTATACAGTTGCAAGAAAAAGTATGTGAACCCTTTGGAATGATATGGATTTCTGCACAAATTGGTCATAAAATGTGATCTGATCTTCATCTAAGTCACAACAATAGAAGAAGGGGTAAGAGGTCCCCGAAACGCGTTTGGCGTAAACCAGCTGATAGCTCCCATTTCGTCTAAGGCCTTTTTTCAGATGACACAAAGTCTGTGAATATTTCTTCAAAAATTGGAGCGCTCCAGGAAAGAATTCTTCCACACAGAAACCGCCGAGCATAGTTCTCGCGATACCTTGACATGGTCACGGACTAGAGGTACGTCATAGATCACGTGAGACGCGGGCGTCCTGGGACACGAACAGTCCGGTCATTTGCCTCTACGATACCCTGCTACGGAACAAGTTAGGAGTACGCCATAGACCACGCTACCTTGGCGTCCTTTCACATAACACGGAACCGTGCATAATCAGGTACGCAGTATCTACATCTACTTTGAATATCATCTGGGCCAAGGTAAGACCTATTGTTACCTCAGAGCACACAGCACTTTATCCACTCATTGAATGGGATCATAATTAAAAAGCCATTTTGGGAACCTATTCCTTGCAAAGTCCTTCTCAAATCACGGACTAAACCCATAACCGCACACTATAGCGGTTTTTCTCTCTATACAACATTTGAGAGGAAGGACATTAAACCTGCTTTTTTGTTCTTTTTTGTTCTTTTTTGTTCTATCAAAAGACCCATATATGTAGGAACACCATTGAACATTATTCCAAGAATATACTGAGATCATATTTCTATGAACATTTTATGATCAATCTTATTGTTATTGCAGTATTTTATTTTATACATTATTGCTGTGCAGTTTCTTTTTTCTTTTTTTTTAGCTACCAATTTTAGCTATGTATTTTGGTGATTTTATTGTCATTTGAATTAAATTGTGTGATCACTTTATATTGTATTCTATACATTTTTATCTATATTCAATTGTATTTTATTTCATTTTTATCCGTATTACGCCACACATACAGAGTGCCAGTCCAGTTTATTTACCTATTTCCAATATTTTTCCTGTACGGGTGATACAGTTTTCTGGCCTAGAGCACCTGGCCCTAACCGCATAGGAGTGAGCTATTCCTATTACTCATTTTAATTAAATAGACAATCACAGTCTGCTTAAACTTCAGTTCAGCAATATTGTTGGGATGTCTGGTGTGAATCGCTTTCTTGAGGTCATGCCACAGCATCTCAATCGGGTTGAGGTCAGGACTCTGACTGGGCCACTCCAGAAGGCGTATTTTCTTCTGTTTAAGCCATTCTATTGTTGATTTACTTCGATGCTTTGGGTCGATGTCGTGTTGCAACACCCATCTTCTGTTGAGCTTCAGCTAGTGGACAGATGGCCTTAAGTTCTCCTGCAAAATGTCTTGATGAACTTGGGAATTCATTTTTCCTTCAATGATAGCAATCCGTCCAGGCCCTGATACAGCAAAGCAGCCCCAAACCATGATGCCCCCACCACCATACTTCACAGTTGGGATGAGGTTTTGATGTTGGTGTGCTCTGCCTCTTTTTCTCCACACATAGTGTTGTGTGTTTCTTCCAAACAACTCAACTTTGGTTTCATCTGTCCACAGAATATTTTTCTAGTACTGCTGTGGAACATCCAGGTGCTTTTGTGCAAACTGTAAACGTGCAGCAATGTTTTTCTGGACAGCAGTGGCTTCATCTGTGGTATCCTCCCATGAAATCCATTCTTCTTAGTGTTTTACGTATCATAGATTCGCTAACAGGGATGTTAGCATATGCCATAGACTTTTGTAAGTCTTTAGCTGACACTAGGATTCTTCTTCACCTCATTGAGCAGTCTGCGCTGTGCTCTTGCAGTCATCTTTACAGGACGGCGACTCCTAGGGAGAGTAGCAGCAGTGCTGAACTTTCTCCATTTATAGACAATTTGTCTTACCGTGGACTGATGAACAGCAAGGCTTTTAAAGGTACTTTTATAACCCTTTCCAGCTTTATGCAAGTCAACAATTCTTAATCGTAGGTGTTCTGAGAGCTCTTTTGTGCGAGGCATCATTCACATCAGGCAATGCTTTTTGTGAAAAGCAAACCCAGAACTGGTGTGTGTTTTTTATAGGGCAGGGCAGCTGTAACCAACACCTCCAATCTCATCTGATTGATTGGACTCCAGTTGGCTGACACCTCACTCCAATTAGCTCTTGGAGATGTCATTACTCTAGGGGTTCACATACTTTTTCCACCTGCACTGTGAATGTTTACATGGTGTGTTCAATAAAAACATGGTAACATTTAATTATTTGTGTGTTATTAGTTTAAGCAGACTGTGATTGTCTATTGTTGTGACTTAGATGAAGATCAGATCACATTTTATGACCAATTTGTGCAGAAATCCATATCATTCCAAAGGGTTCTGTCACGGGGTTCCGAAGGTGCACTCGGTCCCCCATCGCCCGCAGACCTGTTGCTTAGCTTTGGGAATGAGGATCTGTGTTTGACCTCATTCCCAGGGCGGCTTTACTAGCTGGGTGGCTCCCTGCTCCTAAGTCTGCCTTGAGCGCCGAGCTGATCACTCGGTGCTCGACTGGTTGGTCTGTCGGTCATGTGACGCTGGCCACGTCACATGACCCTCACTCACCACTATAAATACAGGCAGCCTGCTGGCTACAGGTTGCCTGTTAATTTCTAGGTTCCTGGCTATTTGTTGGACTACTGAATATTTACCTGATCCTGTTCCCTGACGATCCTCTGCCTGCTCCTCCTGTACTGCGCATACATCCTGGTATTGTGACCTCGGCTCCCACCTGACTACTCTCTTAGGACTCCTCTTGTACTTCGCTACTCTCCTGGTATTTGACCCCGGCTTCTCCTGACCATTCTTTGCTTAATCCGTTGTACTGCGTAGCTCTCTTGGTTCTGACCCGGTCCGTTCATGTTCCGTATTTTGTCTTGTCTGTCTTCCCTGCACATATCCTAAGTTAGGGACTGCCGTCCAGTTGTCCCCTGTCATCAGGACTCGTGAGGCAAGTAGGCAGGGCCAGGGGTGAGGGTGGAGCGCAGTGGTCACTACCCTTCCCCCTGTGTGTGTGTGGACGTGACCGTTACAGATTAACAGGCCCAATAACCACTGTATCATGAATCCTCTTACTACCTATCACGGTCGGCGTGGCTATCACATACGTGACACAGAGGGAGGGAACGAGGAAGGCCCTGCCCAAGTGAGAGGGAAGATGGTGACCCCTGACTCACCTGGCAGCTGGCACCTGGCTGCCCTGACGTCCCTAGATGGGTTCCTCACCCGTACGCCGATCACGTGCCTAAAGCCCTGGCTTTCCCTGAGCTGAGCCCTAGGTAGTGAACAGGGCGATGGGAACACTAGTCCACACCACTAACTCTAAGGGAAAACACCAAGGGGAGGACAGACAACACAGACTCAACATATATTCCCAGGTGGGCGACAACAGGAGACAACAATAAGCCCAACAGGGATCCGGAGGGTAGCACACAGGAACGACAACCAGGATTAACCACTCCAGTGGGTCAGTATAGATGTCCAGGCAGGAAGCTCTATAACTGGCAACTAGAGAAGTGTGAGGGGAGAATATAAGGAGGTAGGGAGTGGCAGACAAGAAACAGCTGAGGAGGAGAAGCTACGGATCCCTGAGAGAGACAAAAAGGATAGCAAGGCAAACACAGAAAACAATCACTAAGAAATAATGTGATCTTTAGATATAGAGCGCGCAGCCACCCGCTGCGACTTCCTGACCCCGGGTATAACGGAGTCAGACGTGGCTCTTGATACCCTCGTGACAGTACCCCCCCCTCTCACGAGGGGCCTCCGGACACTCAGGACCAGGTCTCTCCGGATGAGAGGCATGGAAAGTCTGAATTAACCTGTTGGCGTTTACCTCTGACGCTGGAACCCACATTCTTTCCTCGGGACCGTAACCCCTCCAATGCACCAGATACTGAAGAGAGCGGCGGACCCGACGAGAATCAACAATTCTGGCTATTTGAAACTCCAGATTACCAGCCACAATGACAGGAGGAGGTGGCAGCGGCGATGGTTCTAGAGGTGGAACATACTTCTTGAGTAACGATTTATGGAAGACGTTATGGATCTTAAAAGTCTGAGGTAGCTCCAGGCGAAAAGCCACAGGGTTAATGACGGCTACTATTTTATAGGGACCAATGAACCTAGGACCCAGTTTCCAAGAAGGAACCTTCAACTTAATATTCCTAGTAGACAACCACACATAGTCATTCACTCCCAGGTCCGGACCTGGCGACCGTTTCTTATCGGCCATGCATTTATATTTACCACTCATCTTTTTCAAGTTAACTTGCACCTTCTGCCATACCGATGAAAGAGATGAAGAAAACCTTTCCTCTTCGGGAACCCCAGAAGACCCCCCCTCTTTGAAAGTACAAAATTGGGGATGAAAACCGTATGCACCAAGGAATGGTGACTTGCCAGTGGACTCCTGATAATGATTATTTATGGCAAACTCAGCTAACGGTAAATATGATGACCACAACTCTTGGTTTTCAGACACAAAACACCTTAAATATGTTTCTAGGTTTTGGTTGGTACGCTCAGTCTGTCCATTCGACTGAGGATGGAAAGCTGAGGAAAAGGACAAGTGAACCCCCAAACGGGAACAAAAAGCTTTCCAAAACTTAGAAATAAACTGGGTTCCCCGATCCGAAACCACATCGGAAGGGACCCCGTGAAGCTTCACGATTTCACTGATAAACACCCGAGCGAGAGTTTTAGCATTAGGAAGTGCGGGTAGCGCAATAAAGTGTACCATTTTGCTAAACCTGTCTACTACTACCAAGATAACTGTTTTACCCGCCGACAACGGTAAGTCAGTGATGAAATCCATTGACAGATGTGTCCATGGCCTATTGGGGATGAAAAGTGGCAATAAAGACCCTGCTGGACGTGTATGAGAGACTTTCGCGCGTGCACAAGTAGAACAAGTAGACATGAAATCCATTACATCCTGACGCAACCTTGGCCACCAAAAACGACGAGATAAAAGCTCCAAGGTTGCTTTACTACCCGGGTGTCCAGCAAGTGCCGAATTATGATGTTCTTTTAATAATTCAAGACGCAGGTTTAACGGTACAAACAATTTCTCTGAGGGGCAAGAGGCCGGGGCGTCCCCCTGAGCCTCTAACACCTTTCCCTCTAGAACAGAGTGTACAGCAGAGACAACCACTCCTCTTTGTAAAATAGGTACCGGATCACAAACATTACCCCCTCCAGGGAAACTACGAGATAATGCGTCTGCCTTGGTATTTTTTGCCCCAGGATGATAGGTGATTACAAAGTTAAATCTGGTAAAGAATAGCGACCACCTAGCTTGTCTAGGGGTGAGACGCTTAGCCGATTCTAGGTACAGAAGGTTCTTATGATCCGTAATCACCGTGACGGGGTGGATTGCTCCCTCTAAGAAGTGACGCCACTCTTCAAGCGCCAGTTTAATCGCCAACAGTTCCCTATTTCCAATATCATAATTCTTCTCCGCAGAAGATAATTTTTTGGAAAAGAAAGCGCAAGGACGCCATTTGCCAGGAGACGGACCCTGAGACAATACAGCTCCCACTCCCACCTCTGACGCATCTACCTCGACAATAAAAGGCTGGGAGACATCAGGTTGAATTAGAACAGGTGCCGAGGTAAACCTCTCCTTTAGAGAGGAAAATGCATCTTTAGCGGCGTCAGACCATTTCGAAAAATACGTCCCCTTCCTAGTCATGTCGGTAAGGGGTTTAACGATCACTGAATAATTTTTAATGAACTTTCTATAGAAATTAGCGAAACCCAAAAACCGTTGTAGGGCTTTAAGGTTCTCAGGAAGATCCCAATCTAAAATTGCCTGGACCTTCCCAGGATCCATGCGGAAACCTGAAGCAGATAATAGATATCCCAGGAACTGTAATTCCTGAACAGCGAAGACACATTTTTCAATTTTCGCATATAATTTATTCGTCCGTAGGACCTGCAGTACTTGCCTGACATGCACCTCATGTGTTTTCAGATCAGCCGAATAAATTAAGATATCATCTAGGTATATGACTACAAACCTGCCGATGAGATGACTAAAAATATCATTAACGAAATGTTGGAAAACAGCAGGGGCATTGGTCAGACCGAAAGGCATAACAAGATTTTCATAATGCCCCTCAGGGGTGTTAAAAGCTGTCTTCCACTCATCCCCTTCCCTGATACGAATCAGATTGTAGGCCCCCCTAAGATCAAGTTTGGAGAACCACTTAGCACCCGCAATCTGATTAAAAAGGTCAGGAATGAGAGGAAGAGGGTATGGGTCACGGATGGTTATCTGGTTTAACTCACGGAAATCTAAGCAAGGACGCAGGCCCCCATCTTTCTTTTTAACAAAGAAAAACCCTGCAGCCACGGGTGAAGAAGAGGGTCTGATGTGTCCCTTAGCCAGACTCTCGGAGATATAATCTTTCATGGCTTGTCTCTCGGGACCCGAAAGATTATACAACCTGGACTTGGGTAATTTTGCCCCGGGAATCAGGTTAACCGGGCAATCATAAGGACGATGAGGTGGTAGTTTCTGACAACCCTTTTCAGAAAAAACGTCCTCAAAGTCCGAAATAAATGTAGGTAGGGAAGCTATGGAGGCGATTAAGCAATTGTTATTTAAGCAATTCTCTCTGCAATGCTCACTCCACTCCAATATCTCCCTGGCCTGCCAATCCACCACTGGATTGTGCGCTACCAACCAGGGAAGACCCAATACCACCGGAGAGGGAAGGCCCTCCAGAACGTAATATGAAAGACACTCATTATGGTGGTCCCCTACCCGAAGGTGTAAATTACGAACAATGTGGGTGAGGTTTCTCTGAGACAGAGGAGCAGAATCTATAGCGAATACGGGAATAGGTCTCTGCAGCGTACAGAGAGACAAACCCATAGTGCGGGCAAAATGGGCATCAATCAAGTTTACCCCTGCTCCACTGTCTAGAAAAACAGAAATAGACTCCGTCTTAACACCAAAAACAATGACCGCTGGTAACACAAATTGAGATGTTCGTATGGAGGAAACGTATACCCCCCGGCTGACATCCTCCGCACAGCCCGGGGTTAGTAGTTTTCCGACGGTCTTTTGTTTTTGAGAAAGGAGGGACAGACATTAATGAAATGACCCCTCCCCCCACAGAAAAAACAAGCCCCCCCCCTACGGCGAACCTCGGGAGGACGGACCTGACGAGAAGTTCCGCCTAGCTGCATAGGCTCATCTAAGTCAGTACAGGCTGACTGTTGCTTGGGAGAGGTAACCAATTGCTCCGGAACTTTCGATCTCTCCCTAAGACGTCTATCTATTCTGATAGAGAGGGACATAACAGCATCAAGGGAAAGGGGGGTCTCATACAGCGCCAGTGCATCCTTAACCCTTTCAGATAACCCAGAGCAGAACTGACTCCTGAGAGCCGGGTCGTTCCACTGAGTATCCGTAGCCCACTTACGGAACTCTGAGCAATATTCCTCTGCTGACCGATCTCCCTGTAGGAGTCTCCGTAACTTCGACTCAGCCAGGGCGACTCGGTCAGGGTCATCATATATGAGACCCAAAGCCCCAAAAAATCCCTCCACTGACCGAAGAGCCTGAGAACCAGGGGGTAACGAGAACGCCCAGGATTGCGGATCCCCCTGAAGCAGGGAAATGACAATCCCTACCCGCTGTTCTTCATGACCTGAGGAGTAAGGGCGCAACTTAAAATATAATTTGCAGGCCTCACGGAACGTCGCAAATTTGTCCCTTCCCCCAGAAAATCTGTCGGGAAGAGCAACCTTGGGTTCAGTGACAACCTGGTTACCCATAGCAACCGCTGGGGGTGCGGTCTGCTGCATTTGCTGCTGTTGTTGGAGAACAGACGCCTTCAATCCTGCTACCTCCAAAGACAAGCTTTGAAGCTGTTCTGCCAAGGCATCAATAGGATCCATATTGGATTCTAAGTAGAGAGAGAAAAAAAAAAACAACAAACAAAAAATTATAAAAATTTTATATTTTTTTTTTTCTCAAAAAGTAAGGGCCAGTTATAAAATCACGGTCGGCGTGGCTATCAAACACGTGACACAGAGGGAGGGAACGAGGAAGGCCCTGCCCAAGTGAGAGGGTGACCCCTGACTCACCTGGCGGCTGGCACCTGGCTGCCCTGACGTCCCTAGACGGGTTCCTCACCCGTACGCCGATCACGTGCCTAAAGCCCTGGCTTTCCCTGAGCTGAGCCCTAGGTAGTGAACAGGGCGATGGGAACACTAGTCCGCACCACTAACTCTAAGGGAAAACACCAAGGGGAGGACAGACAACACAGACTCAACATATATTCCCAGGTGGGCGACAACAGGAGACAACAATAAGCCCAACAGGGATCCGGAGGGTAGCACACAGGAACGACAACCAGGATTAACCACTCCAGTGGGTCAGTATAGATGTCCAGGCAGGAAGCTCTATAACTGGCAACTAGAGAAGTGTGAGGGGAGAATATAAGGAGGTAGGGAGTGGCAGACAAGAAACAGCTGAGGAGGAGAAGCTACGGATCCCTGAGAGAGACAAAAAGGATAGCAAGGCAAACACAGAAAACAATCACTAAGAAATAACGTGATCTTTAGATATAGAGCGCGCAGCCACCCGCTGCGACTTCCTGACCCCGGGTATAACGGAGTCAGACGTGGCTCTTGATACCCTCGTGACACTACCCTGTCTGACCATGTCTCTAACGTGACACAGAGGGTGCAGGAGCTAGGAGAGAAACTCCGTTCTTGTGAGTTAGGGCAAGGTTCTTCCACTCCTCTGTCCTCCAGTCCATATTTTGAACCCCAGATCAAGCTCCCAGAACCCTTTTCTGGAGACCGGAAGAGGTTTCTCTCCTTTAAGGAGAATTGCAAACTCTACTTCCGTTTGCGCCCAGTGTCCTCCGGTCCCGAGAGCCAACGCGTGGGGATTATCATTTCTCTACTACAGGGTGATCCCCAGGACTGGGCATTTTCGTTACCTCCTGGGGCCAGTTGTCTAACTTCTGTGGAGGGGTTTTTTCAGGCCCTGGGTACCCTCTATGACGAACCAGACAGGGCCCTGGTAGCCGAGACAGCTCTTAGGGCACTGGTTCAGGGCCATCTCCCTGCGAAGGAGTATTGCACCCAATTCAGACAGTGGTGTGTCCCCTCAGGATGGAATGAACCAGCCCTGAAGAGTCAGTTTAGGTCTGGTCTATCTGATAATTTAAAAGATCTATTGGTCAATTACCAAATTCCTGAG
The DNA here is from genome assembly GCF_905171765.1 of Bufo bufo. Lineage (NCBI taxonomy): Eukaryota > Metazoa > Chordata > Amphibia > Anura > Bufonidae > Bufo > Bufo bufo. Next base: position 213,605,172 of record NC_053394.1, read on the forward strand.
ACCTTAGAGGAGATGATGACCCTAGTTGTCCGACTTGACAGACGAGTTAGGCTACTTTCACACTAGCGTTCGGAGCGGATCCGTCTGATGTTTCATCAGACGGATCCGCTCCGATAATGCAGACGTTCGCATCCGTTCAGAACGGATCCGTCTGCATTAAAACTTAGAAAATTTTCTAAGTATGAAAGTAGCCTGAGCGGATCCGTTCAGACTTTACATTGTAAGTCAATGGGGAACGGATCCGCTTGAAGATTGAGCCATATGGTGTCATCTTCAAGCGGATCCGTCCCCATTGACTTACATTGTAGGTCTGTACGGATCCGCTCGCCTCCGCACGGCCAGGCGGACACCCGAACGCTGCAAGCAGCGTTCAGGTGTCCGCTCACTGAGCGGAGCGGAGGCTGAGCGCTGGCAGGCGGATGCATTCTCAGTGGATCCGCCTCCACTGAGAATGCATTGGGGCCAGACGGATGCGTTCGGGGCCGCTCGTGAGCCCCTTCAAACGGAGCGCACGAGCGGACACCCGAACGCTAGTGTGAAAGTAGCCTTAGAGAGAGACGACAAGAACGACAGTTCTGTTCTCAGATGGTGGTCCAGCCAGAGGCCTTTTCCAGGGACAACACTGAGGTCTCCACCGAGGAACCCATGCAGGTTGGCATGACCCGGGGTAATCTTCGTCGCAGACGCGGAGAGTGCTTCTACTGTGGAGATCCTGGCCATTGGATCAAGAAGTGTCCTAAGAGGGACCTCTCTGACAAGTCTTCTAAGGCAAGACAACCTAAAGACCAGGTACACCCTGATTTTTCTAAAGGTAAGCTTTTGGTACCCATAACAATTTCTCTGGGGGTTAATAAGTGGCCGGGTAAGGCCTTTATTGACTCCGGTTCAGCGGCCAGCTTTATTGACTTTGAGTTTGCTTGTAAATTGGGTATTCCAATATTTGCTTTACCTACACCTATCCATGTCATGGCTATTGATGCTACTCCCCTGATTGGTGGTACGGTGAGGTCATGTACCTCTGAAATTTCTCTGTCCGTGGGTGTGTGCCACTCTGAGAGATGTTCTCTTCTAGTCCTGGAGAACCTACCGGTTGAGGTGGTACTAGGGTTGCCTTGGCTCCGTTTACATAACCCCACAATTGATTGGTCCAAAGGAGAGTTGGTGAAATGGGGACCTAAGTGTGACTCATGCTTGTCCGTGGTCCAGGCTGGGGTTTCAGTAAGGTCTAATACATTACCCTCTGTTATTAAGGAATATTCTGATGTGTTCTCGTCAATTACTCCAGAGGTTCTACCCCCCCATAGACCTTATGATTGCGCCATAGAGCTAATTGAGGGTGCCGAATTTCCTAAAGGTCGAATTTTTAATCTTTCAGGGCCCGAACGCAAGGCTATGGAAGATTATATTAAGGAGAGCCTTGCTAAAGGGCATATTAGACCTTCAGTCTCTCCTATGGGAGCAGGGTTTTTATTTGTTAAAAAGAAGGATGGTGGTCTTAGGCCTTGTATTGATTACCGGAGATTAAATAAAATCACTGTCCAAAATAGATACTCTCTCCCATTGATTCCGGATTTATTTAACCAGGTTTTGGGGGCAACCTGGTTTTCCAAGATTGACCTGAAAGGGGCATACAATCTAATCCGAATCAAGGAGGGAGACGAATAGAAGACAGCGTTCAATACTCCGATAGGACACTTTGAATATCAGGTGATGCCTTTTGGACTCAGCAATGCCCCAGCTGTGTTCCAAAACTTAATGAACGATATTCTTAGGGAGTTCTTAGGTAAATTTATTATTGTCTATCTTGACGACATTTTGATATTCTCTCCTGATTTCGAATCTCATGTGTCCCATGTCAAACAAGTATTAGAGGTGTTGAGGGAGAACCAGCTATCCGCTAAGCAAGAGAAATGTGTCTTTGGTGTACAGGAGATACTGTTTCTAGGGCATGTTTTGACTCCTCACGCCTTTAAGATGGATCCTGGTAAGGTTTTAGCAATTAAGGAATGGGTAAGGCCTTCATCCTTAAAGGCTTTACAACGGTTTTTGGGTTTCGCTAATTACTACCGTAAATTTATCATGAATTTTTCTGTAATTGCTAAGCCATTGACCGACCTTACTAAGAAAGGGGCGGATTTGGAGAATTGGTCTACCAAGGCCATTTCTTCATTTGAAACATTTAAAAAGGCATTTAGTAGCGCTCCCATTCTGATCCAGCCTGATCAGGAGAGACCCTTTATTGTGGAGGTGGATGCGTCCGAGGACGGCGCAGGAGCAGTCCTTTCACAAGGTCCTGCTAGCCTCACTAACCTGAGACCGTGTGCCTTCTTCTCTAGGAAATTCTCTCCCACGGAGAGAAACTACGACATAGGGAATAGGGAGCTGTTGGCCATTAAATGGGCATTTGAGGAGTGGAGACATTTTTTGGAGGGGGCAAGACATCGAGTAACTGTTATCACTGACCATAAAAACCTAATGTTTCTCGAGTCCGCTAAGAGGTTGAATCCCCGACAAGCCCGATGGGCTCTGTTTTTTACCCGTTTTGATTTCTCCATTACGTTCAGGCCGGGAAGTAAAAATGTGAAGGCAGACGCATTATCTCGGAGCTTCCATGCTTTTCAACCCACTGAGACGCCACCTGAATCCATCCTACCAGCAAACATCTTCTTAGCGGCTCTAACCCAGGATATCTCGGCTCGCATTAAGGCTGAACAACATCTGGCACCGGCATCCACCCCAACAGATAAGTTGTTTGTTCCCGTACAATTTCGTCTCCAGCTGTTGGGTGAGTGTCACGATTCTGCCTTTTGTGGACATCTGGGTATTGAGGGCACTAAGGATCTGGTTTCTAGATCTTATTGGTGGCCCACTCTGACCAGGGATGTCAAGTCCTACGTGTCAGCCTGTGAGGTTTGTGCCAGGTCTAAGACACCTAGGACTCGCCCTGCTGGTAACCTACGACCCCTACCCATTCCCAGTAGACCCTGGTCCCATATCTCGATGGACTTTATAACTGACCTACCGCTGGCGGAGGGTAAGACTGTGGTTTGGGTAGTGGTCGATAGGTTTAGCAAGATGGTTCATTTCATTCCCCTGTCTAAACTTCCGAATGCTAAAACCCTGGCGTCTATTTTTGTGAGAGAGATTGTTCGTTTACATGGCATCCCGGAAAATATTGTTTCGGACAGGGGTGTGCAGTTTGTGTCCAAATTCTGGAGGGCCTTCTGTCAAAGATGTAAAATTTCGTTGTCTTTTTCTTCCGCCTACCATCCTGAGAGTAATGGGCAGACTGAACGCCTTAATCAGTCTGTGGAACAATTCCTGAGGTTGTATGTTGCTGATGACCAGCAATTATGGGTCAAATTCCTTCCGTTGGCTGAATTTGCTTTGAATAACCGTGTCAATTCTTCTGCTGGGGTCTCCCCTTTCTTTTGTAGCCATGGTTTTCATCCCCGTTTTCAATCTGGGTCGTCCGTCTCCTCCTCTAACCCTGAAGCTGATAAACTCTCCTCCGAACTGTGCACAGTTTGGGCCCGGGTTCAATCGAACCTAGAAAAGGCTCAAAGTTCTCAAAAACTCAAGGCCGATAGGAAACGTTCAAGGGGGGTGAACTTTCAGGTTGGGGATAAAGTATGGTTGTCCTCCAAGAATCTATCTCTCAAGGTAGCTTCTAGAAAATTTGCTCCTCGTTTTATTGGACCATATAAGATCACGGAGGTGATTAACCCGGTATCATTTAGGTTGGAGCTGCCCGAGTCATTCCACATTCATAATGTGTTCCATAAATCTCTACTTAAAAAATATTTTGAACCGGTAGTACCATCGAAAGCCTCGCCTCCGCCGGTTCTTGTTAATGATGCTGTCGAGTATGTCGTGTCTAAAATAGTGGATGTCAGGAAGGTGCGTAACTCCTTGCAGTATCTGATTCACTGGAAGGGGTATGGACCTGAAGAGAGATCCTGGGTACCTGCCAGGGAGGTTCATGCTCCTAGACTTGTTCATAAATTTCATTTAGAACACCCTGAAAAGCAATCGCCTGAAGTCTTGGGTCCGGTGGCCCCTCGTAAAAGGGGGGTACTGTCACGGGGTTCCGAAGGTGCACTCGGTCCCCCATTGCCCGCAGACCTGTTGCTTAGCTTTGGGAATGAGGATCTGTGTTTGACCTCATTCCCAGGGCGGCTTTACTAGCTGGGTGGCTCCCTGCTCCTAAGTCTGCCTTGAGCGCCGAGCTGATCACTCGGTGCTCGACTGGTTGGTCTGTCGGTCATGTGACGCTGGCCACGTCACATGACCCTCACTCACCACTATAAATACAGGCAGCCTGCTGGCTACAGGTTGCCTGTTAAATTCTAGGTTCCTGGCTATTTGTTGGACTACTGAATATTTACCTGATCCTGTTCCCTGACGATCCTCTGCCTGCTCCTCCTGTACTGCGCATACATCCTGGTATTGTGACCTCGGCTCCCACCTGACTACTCTCTTAGGACTCCTCTTGTACTTCGCTACTCTCCTGGTATTTGACCCCGGCTTCTCCTGACCATTCTTTGCCTAATCCGTTGTACTGCGTAGCTCTCTTGGTTCTGACCCGGTCCGTTCATGTTCCGTATTTTGTCTTGTCTGTCTTCCCTGCACATATCCTAAGTTAGGGACTGCCGTCCAGTTGTCCCCTGTCATCAGGACTCGTGAGGCAAGTAGGCAGGGCCAGGGGTGAGGGTGGAGCGCAGTGGTCACTATCCTTCCCCCTGTGTGTGTGTGGACGTGACCGTTACAGGTTCACATACTTTTTCTTGCAACTGTATACTTTCTATATAGTGCATTTGGGTAGTGCAGCATTGGTTTGCGGTTTAGCTGCATTACCTCAGCTACAGATAGTGACAAACGACATTGGAACAAATAATTTCTACTGGTGTGATATACCAGTTACCAGTTGAAGCAAGGGTGTGATATACCTTTTTCCACAAATACTGCTCTTCTATAGGGACTTTTGTCACAGGGCCATTTTGAAAATGACAGGCAGAGGAAGAGGCAGGCCATTCCGCAGGGGTGGTAGGGGTTGGGCAAGTGCACCAGGCTGGAGCCTAAGTCGGAAGTTGCAGAAGGTGTGTGCGATTACGTCAAAAGACGCACCAGACCTGGTTGAGTGGCTCACTCAGCCTTCCGCTTCTGCACCCTCCTCATCCTCTATATCGGCACCCTCTTCACTCTCTGCTGTGTGCACCCCCAAAGACACCACCACCACCACCATATCCCCTCCGCTCGAGTCAGAGGAATTATTTTGTCAAACATTACAAGACCATACCGATGCACAGCCATTCTTGGCATCGGATCAGGAAGAGGACGTTTCAATGGCTGCCGCCCAGCAGTCTGACGACAGTACCCATATCAGCCCAAGGAAGGTGGTCCACGCTGTTGCTGCCTACTCCGAGATCTCTAATGTCAGTGGTGGTGAAGGTGACAATGATGATATGTCTATGGACGTCATGTGGATGCCCACAAGAGAGGAAGAGGAGGAGAGTTCAGAGGGAGAGACGGAGCAGCACATAGGGAGGAGAAGGTGGAGAAGCAGGCAGAACTTACAGTGCACAGGAGGCAAAAAGCAGACTGCTAATGTATCTGGAACGAGCCATCCACCATGCACGGTCACATCTGGCACTCCCAGGATACCGCCACATGGCTCCGCAGTGTGGGCTTTTTTTTAACGTGTCCGCTGCTGATAATAGTGTTGCCATCTGCAGCCTGTGGGAGCAACAACGTCAGAACCCACAAAGACACACTCCTAGTGCTCCCCGTCCTGCCTCTTCCTCCACTCCACCTTCCATCGTACCATTGTCGCCTTCTTCTGGCAAAAGACAGGCTTCCGTGGCCCAAATGTTCGAGCGAAAAAAGATGATGACGCCGAATAATACTCTTGCCCAACGCCTGACCACAGGCTTGTCGGAACTGCTAGCCTGCCAACTTCTGCCATATAAATTGGTGGACTTTAGAAAATTTGTGGCCATTGGCACACCGCAATGGAAGGTACCCAGAAGGAAATATTTCTCCCAGAAGGGCATCCCGGAGCTATATGGCCATGTTCAGCGGCAAGTGAATGTATCTCTGGCACACAGTGTCGGTGCCAAGATACCTCTGACCCCAGACACGTGGTCTAGCAAACACGGGCAGGGAAGGTACATAACTTTTACTGCCCACTGGGTGAATCTTTTGACAGCTGTCAAGCATGCTACCCGTGGCACCCGTGTGGAATTGGTGTTACCGCCACAGATTGCATGCAGGCCTGCCTCTTCTTCTCCTCCTCCTACTCCATCCTCCATATCCTCCTCAGCTGCCTCCTCCTTTTCCAATGCTACCGCCTCTTCCGCTGCATCCCCCCAAGCTCCCCAGAACCTATTTGACGTGCCAGGTGAGCATGCTGTTCTGCGGCTGTTGTGTCTGGAAGCCAAGAGCCACACTGGTCCTGCACTCCTTTCAGCTTTTCAGTCACAGACCGATCAGTGGCTAACCCCTCTCAATTTGACAGTTGGTAAAGTGGTGAGCGACAACGGGCCAATCTGCTGAGCGCGCTGAAACAGGGCAAAATGACACACATGCCGTGCATGGAACTTAGTCGTGCAACGATTTGTTGCCAAATAACCCAGGGTCCAGGACGTCTTGCGGCAGGCCAGGAAAATCTATGGCCATTTTAGAAGATCTTACACGGCCATGGCTTGCCTTGCTGACGTTCAGCGGCGACACCACCTGCCCGTCAGACGTCTGATTTGTAACTGTCCGACGCGATGGAACTCCACCTTGTATATGCTTGATAGGCTGCTCCAGCAGAAACGTGCAGTTAACGACTACCTGTATGAACTCTGCGGCAGGACAGGTTCTGGATAGCTTGTTTTTTTTTCACCACGCCAGTGGCTGCTCATGCGCGACGTATGCAGACTTCTGCAGCAATTTTATGAGATCACCAAACTGGTCAGTCGCAGCCAGGGCGCCATCAGTGACATCGTACCTTACGCCTTCTTTCTGGAGCGTGCATTGCGTCGTGTCACTGATCAAGCCATCGAGGAGCATAAAGATGAGGAAGTCACAATTCTGGATGAATTCCTAGGGGTGGCTACTTCATCTAAGACAAGTCAACAGGAGTCTGAAGAGGAGTCAGAAGAGGATGGTGAGGGGGCAGAGCAGGAGCAAGAAGAGTATGCTTTAAACATTTCTGGGATCCCTGGTGTTGTACGTGGCTGGGGGGGAGACCGAGGACGACATTATCCTGAACGATGAGCAGGAGCCAGGCCACTCCACTGCTTCCAGTTTAGTGCAAATGGGGGCCTTCAAGCTCTAGTGTTTGAAGAGGGACTCCCGTATAAAAAGCATAAAGGGCACGGACCAGTACTGGGTGGCAACGTACTTAGACCCCCGATACAAACACAAAATGGCGGACATGTTACCACCATCACATAGGGCTGTCAGAATGTAGAATATAAGGCCTTGCTTCGAAAAATGCTGCATTCTGCTTTTGCGGCCACTGGCAGAGGAATTTCCATTCACAGAGAAACAGTTGCCAGTACCAATCCAACAGCACATGCAAGAAGAGGGCGGTTTGAAGATGTATGGTCACTTCGGATATGAGATCATTCTTGCAGCCAACCCATCGACAGCCGCCCTCCGGATCCAGCCTCACGGAACACCTAGACCGACAGGTGTCCGACTAAATCGGGTTAAAGGCTGATTTGGATGCTCTGAGAAGCGAGGAACCCCTGGACTACTGGGTGTGCAGGCTTGACCTGTGGCCAGAGCTGGCACAATTTTCCATGAAACTGTTGTCTTGCCCCTTGTCCAGTGTCCTGTCCGAAAGGACGTTCAGCTTAGCAGGGGGGATCGTGATCGATAAGCGCACTCGTCTAGCTCACGACTACCTCACATTTCTAAAAATGAATGAGGCATGGATCTCTGAGGAATTCAACACCTGTGATGACCACGTTTAATTGAATTTCCTCATGCCAGCCCACAAATATCAAATATCCGCAACCACACAGAACAAATATTAGTCCCTGTCTTAGGTAAATACAGCGGCATAAATGGTATTTTCTGTCGATTGAATGCCTAATGTTTTGGGCCTCGGAGGAATTCAACACCTGTGACGACCACATGTTTTAACTATTATCATTAGGGGTTTTTTCAAGAGGGGGAATTTCGTTAGCCATGTTTTAAATCCAATTTAATATTTTTAGTTCTTTTAAACATATGTATTCGACCTGTATTTGTACTGGCCTTCAGTAAAATTGATATCCATTGACCATCTGATAGACCTCCAGCCACATACTTACTTACTTGTTTTTTTATGTACGCTGAATGCATAATTTTTGGGGCCTGTAGTACACTGGCCTGCTGGAAAATTGATATCCAATGGCCGTGTGATCTACCTTCAGCCACTTACTTGTTCTTTTATGTACGCTGAATGAATAATTGTTGTGGCTTCGGAGGAATTCAACACCAGTGACGACCACGTGTTATTGAATTTCAACTATTATCATTAGGGTTTTTTTCAAGAGGGGGGATATCGTTAGCCATGTTTTTAATCCAATTTTATATTTTTCGTTCTTTTAAACATATGTATTTGACCTGCATTTGTACCTGCAGTAAAATTGATATCCATTGACTGGCCACATAATCACTTGATCTTTTCTGTCTGGTGAATGCCTAATGTTTGGGTCCTGTACTCCAGTGGCCTACAGTAAAATTTTTATCCATTGACCGCATAATGTACCTCTAGCCACATAATCAGAATTTATTTTGTCAGGTGAATGCCTAATTTTTAAAGCCCGTACTCTCGTGGCCTAAAATAAAAATTTCTAGGCTCCAACAGGGCACATTTCAGAGAATTTCCCTTTAAGACGCATAAAAATGTCCCCTGATTGAGATACACATTTTTGTCATTGCTCCCCCTCTAGTATGTCACTGTCTATGTTGTGGGACTATTTGTACACTTCTACTAAGTATTTAGTGGCTGCAAATATGAGCTGAAGGTTTTCCAGGTTCGCCTGCCATTAAAGTTAATGGTGCCCGCCGCGAACTTGCGGTTTGCAAACATACGATCTGCCATTTGACCCTTTTTTTCCATTATGCCATTTGCTGAATTGGAAAAATATTTTTATATTCTTACAGAATGGGCGTTTTCAGATGTGGTGATGCCCATATTTTTTGTTATGTTTATTATATATCCATATTGGTACAGAATTTCTTATTTCTTATGTTGGCCTACCACCTGCTGGCAAAAATAAGAATTGCAGCTTCAATACCCTGGGTCTCTTCAGAGAGCCTTAGCGTATTTAAATCAATTACCAGCATCCTCATTAGCCACAGAGGATGTTTTAAGAAGCGCGGGTCTCTGCTTTTTGAAACAGCAGAGACCCGCTGGCCATGGCGCCCGGTGCATGCTGGTAGCAGGATGCTGGCAGTGTATGTTTTACTAGAGGTCTATTATTGTCAGAGTTGGGACCCACTTGAGGATTCTCTGGGTCTCTGGTGGGCCAGTCCAACCCTGCTTATACACAAAAATAAAACCTTAAATTGTTTACAATATTCCATACAGTTGGACAACAGTCTTTGCCAGAAATAGATAACCACCTATTCATGTGCTGGTCCATAGCCCATCTTTTATCATACTAGGGCTGAGGGCCCTTAAACCGGTTATGCCTTGATTGATGTAAAAAAATGAAAACCGGACATCATGACAGTTCCTTTGTAACAAAGCTAAAACCAGCCCTTTACCTCACCTGGATCCAGAGATCCTCCCATTTATTGCTGCAATTGCTCTGCTAGATTATCTTCAGCCTGGCAGATCAGGGGGCATGTCCTTTCTGCCGAAGCTCTCTCCATGTAACTGCCACAGCTTCTGACAGAACATATGGCTAGTGGCAGTTGAAGGTTTAAACTGAGCACCTTTAACCAGCTCAGTGAGATGGACAAAAAAGGTAGTGAACAAACAAAAGGTGACACTATAAAGATACATTTTATTGAATACTGTAGCCTACTGGTTGTACAAAATTTTTAATTACATGCAATTACAAAAGTATTCAGACCCAGGTGCTGGTTTAAGAAATGTAGAATATGTTTTGTGACACAACCCCTTTAAGCTTGAGTGAAATCTCCTTCTCTTGTAGCAATGTGGTCAATGTGACTCAACAGCTAATTTTTCCTCCCTTTGTTTATACTGAGTCAGTGGAGAGAGAAAGCATTAAAGGGGTCATCCTGGAAAAGATAATGACTTATTCTCAGGATAGGTCATCATTATCACATCAGTGGAGGTCCAAGTCCCGGCATTCTCGCCAGTCAACTTTTTCAAGGAGTTGCTAAGCTCACCAGAACTCTTTCCAACGACAGCACCGAACATTGTATAGTGGCAGTGCTTGGTATTGCATCTTAGTCCCATTGACTTGAATAGGGTTAAGCTGCAACTAGGCCATGTGACTGATGTACAGTGATGTCACTGGCCGAGGAAGAGGCTGCAGCACACAAGGCCTCTTCTAACAGCTGATCAGCAGGGGTCCTGGGTGTCACACCCCTGCATATCTGATACTTATGACCTGTCCTTCAGATAAGTCATAAATATATTTTCCTGGATAACCCCTTTAATTAAGATAATTAAAAATCTTGGACAGAGTGCAGCAGCCAGTGTACTGCTGAGGACAGTGATTAGCTACATTTCACAATAGGCTGAGCTCACATGACTGTTTAGCTTTACGTTATTCTGATCCATCAGAAGAACAGAAAAAAAAGGGATTCTGTATTTTAAGCATCAGTTATGCTAAGTTAGCATCAGTTTGCACTTAAATAGCTGATCTGTCTTTTTTGAGCATCAGTTATTATCAGTTTGCATCAGTATGTGTCTCTTCCGTCAAAGATGTTATTTTTGAACAGAGAAAAAGTCCTGCTTGCTGTACTTTTTCTCTGTTCAAAAATAACTAATCTCTGATGGAACTGACGCAAGCTGATCATAACTGATGCTTAAAATAACGTATCCGTTTTTTTCCCTTTTTTTCCCTCAGGGGCTTGTCTGAGTCTTTTAATTATCTCATACAACCTTCTTGTAGTGAGTTAATTCCACCAAAGGAGATGGCTAAAGATGCACACATCACATCATGTGTAATATTATGCTTACATTTAGGCTTGGGCCCTGTTCATTCTTTATTGTTGCCCTGCCATGCTGGTGTTGAACACATGCATCAAACATATCCATAGGCTTCCATTGACGTGGAGGAGGGTATATAGTGTATATAGAGGGAGGACTGGAGTTTGGTATACAAATTATATACCTTCCCCAGTCCTCCTTCTTAATACATTATACAGTTAGGTGCATATATATTTGGACAGAGACAACATTTTTCAAATTTTTGTTCTGTACATTACCACAATTGATTTGAAAACAAAACCATTCAGATGCAGTTGAAGTTCAGACTTTCAGCTTTAATTCAGTGGTTTGAACAAAATGATTGCATAAAAATGTGAGGAACTAAAGCATTTTTTAAACTCAATCCCTTCATTTCAGGGGCTCAAAGGTAATTGGACAAATTAAATAATTGTAAATAAAATGTTAATTTCTAATACTTTATTTATTGTTGGCAATGACTGCCTGAAGTCTTGAACTAATGGACATCACCAGACCCTGTGTTTCCTCCTTTTTAATGCTCTGCCAGGCCTTTACTGCAGCGGTTTTCAGTTGCTGTTTGTTTGTGGGCCTGTCTGTCACAGTACCTTCTGTGACAGAGTTTAGAAGATCAGAGAGACTGACTGCACGTGAGGTTAACTGACAGTCTCTTGATTCTCAGTGTTGTTGTTTGGTAATGACCACACCTCTTGTCAGGTGCAGCTGGCGGTCATTACTGCTTTCCTATTTAGTTTGGTTTCACACTTCATACCATGCGGTTGATATTCTCTACTTGGATTTGGAGGACTTGGTGTGTGGACCTTGCTTGTGTTTCTGCTCATCCATTTTATATAAGATAGTCGTACTGCTCTTGTATTTGGTTGTTCCCTTGTGCTTGTTGTTACTAAGCCTCAGGGAAACGCTGGTTAGTTCACCTGGGAAGGAACCAATAGTCTCATTACCTTTCACTACCTTTAGGGTATCTCAGTGCTCCTAGGGTTTAGGTTCCGGCGTATGTATTTTCCCACCTTCAGGGTCTATACATACTGACAGGAGTCAGGGCCAGATTTAGGGGTTTCCTAGGAGGTAACCTTGCCCTTCTCCCTAGCCTTGAGGCCTAGTTCTTTGTCCTCTCCCTTCTGTTGTCTTTATGGTGTCCCTGCTCTCCCCATTATTCGTGACACAGACAGTCTGAAGTTTAGTCTTTAACAAGTTAAAAAATGCATGCTCTATTGGGTTCAGATCAGGTGACTGACTTGGTCATTCAAGAATATTCCACTTCTTTGCTTTACTAAACTCCTCGGTTGCTTTGGCTTTATGTTTTGGGTCATTGTCCATGCATGAGCACACAGTATGTCTCTAAAATCCCCAGAATTCATCTGGCTGCTTCTGTCCTGTGTCACATCATCAATAAACACTAGGGACCCAGTGCCACTGGCAGCCATGCATGCCCAAGCCATCACACTGCCTCCGCCGTGTTTTACTGATGATGTGGTATGCAGCATTCTCAGTTCATCTGAGATATTCAGGAGACTAACTTAGAGCTTTTCTACTGTAGCAGAACTTCAGCAGTGTTTTTGGTGGCTACTCAGACACTGTGCTTCAAAACAGGTAAGGATTTTGTTAGACAGGTCTTTGCTATTGTCTGATTGCAAATGAGCATAGGGTGATTAAGGTGTTAAATTTGTTGTTGGGGGAGGAGCTTTTGTTGGAGTGTGTGTATATATAGCAACATAGTATTAGCTTGCCTAATTATAGCTTACAGTATTACTAAGTGCATCTGAGATATTCAGGAGATACTCAGGAGGTAATCTGGAGGTGGATACAATCTAAAAAAATAAGATTTGTTTGTTTAAAATCTTTCCCCTCTTTAAAATGGCAGACCTGGTTCTGTGCAGGAATTGTTGTGCTTTTATTTCAGGTTCCACTCTTTGGAGGTTTGGATGCTGTCTGATCTGTAGACAGCTCTCTGTATTGCAGCAGGAAATAGCATTTTTGAAATCTGAGATTTGTAAATTAACTGTTAAACAATCTCAGGCTGGGAATGTTGCAATGCCACTGCCACAGAGGCCCCCTAGAAATGGAAGATGGGTTACTGCAGGTTCTGGTAGACTTAGAGTTGTGGATAGAAGACTGTTGTGCTTTTTCATAAGTGTAAACAGTTATATCTACTTATTTTAGTTATAATGGGTATTCATTGCCTTTAAGAGCAATGTTGATTTATATTCACTGTTTTGTATGGATTTTTATGTAGGCCAAAGTAAGTCCATGAGAAGATTACTGTGCTGCTCAAAAGCTAGTGTTATAGTAACAATATATTATACATTTAGAAAGTTAGAAGATACACCGCACCTGCAGATTCTAAGGCTTCATTGTTTTTCATATCTGAACATGAATTTCACAGTGTGAGAATTGTCTAGATGTTCCTCAAAGTATACATTCATGTATCAAAGTTTGTCCCTCGGCCCTGAGACAAGGCCTCTAGACGTCAGAGGTGTAGTAGTAAAGATATCAGGCATATATAAGTTAACCCTTAATGGTATGATGCCTATTGCTTACACAACAGTGCCACCTAGATATGAGCAGTTGATACGACATCAGTAGCAAAAGTGCATTCTGGGTAGTATTATGACGTCATGCTCCTTATCAATGCCCACACCCATCCAACAATGATTGGAAGTTCCAAACTCAGAGGGCGTGTTCATCTGATAAGTTTTGGGTTAAGAAACCAGTTACCAGAAAAGAAAAGAAAAAGAGGAAAGAAAAACAAAAACAAACAAAGAAACATTTGGATTATAGATCTCTGGAGAATCATTGGGATTATCGGGAAAAACTCTTGAGAGCTGGCTGCCCCAAGACTCTGCACATCACTTGACCCTTGGGTAATGTATATTTTTGTTTTATGTAGTATTGATCTAAATTAATTGGCTTGATACTTAGTATATCAAGCCAATAATTTATAAGTTTTGTTGCAATACTACGATTATCTGAGTTTGGTCATCATTTTTTTGGATGGAGCAAGGGCTCGTATCTGTCATCTTCTTGATTGAGTTTTTCCGCATAATCCGTTGATTGTATATCTCTCACAAATTTAAAGCTGTATTGCATAGTATTCTTGTGTTGGTTGAGTATTGTTTTGTTGGCATCATATAGTGGTGAATTCTGGGTACTGCATATCATTGTATATTATTGAAATTTATGTTGATTCATTTCTGATTGTATATTAAACTATTGTATAATAAACCATTTATATTTTTGCATAGACGCTTGTACCCGGTTTTGCTGATTGCACAAAATAATCAGGTTCTTGATCGAACTCGTATTGAGATGATTATGTCCATCTCTCGGATCAATATTGTTTGCATACTTTTTCTTTTGATCCGTTAAATTTAAATTTTTTATTTTTTTTTATCTTTATATAAAGCATTTGCTTTATATACCCGACATAAAATGGAGGCCCCGGTAGCGAGATCGAGTTAATTCTTTGATTATTTGTGCAAATAGTAAACCGTTCCATACCTTTCTTGGCTAACCAGATTATTCATAAATCTGTGTATAACTTTATTGCAAGAAAAGTTTAGTGCAGCCGGTAGTGAAGCCGGTAGTGACGTTGCAACAGGAGATAGTCCATCTAGCCCGGAGCAGTTAATCCAGAACGTTGTTGAATATGTAAATTCACATTTAAATTTGGATCATGATGTGGCTGCATGGATAAATGAGTTGCAGGCAGAAGCCAAGAGAGAACGTGTGGATGTATGGACGCCACTTGGCACAGTCAGGAGACACCTAACTTATCTTGATGTGCTTAAAAATACTGCCAGTAAAAACCAACACCTCTTAAAGATGTTGCCACCAATTTTGTATGCATTATTAGAGGTCAGCATTCTCTCAGAGAGTAGACATGTGCATATAACGAAAGTGCAAGCATATGTATCCCATATGGAAGAAAGATTAGAATCTGCAAAGGCATCGATCGAGGATTTAAAATGCGAGCTCGATCACAGCCATGCTGCCTATCGCAAATTAAAAAGTGAGGCAGAGGATCTGCACATCCGTTATAGCAGTCTGCAGCAAACAAATGAACTAAGCCAAACTGTAGCTAATGTTCAAAGGGATCTGTCTGATCATGAGGGATCTCCGGACCCTCCAATTCTCACACCCCAAAATGTAGATATGTCATCATCACATGCTCTTAAAGCGCAATCCATCCGAGACCCTAAGCCACCCGAGGGTGATGGCATGATTAAACAGGAGGCCTTAAACCAATTAAATCAGGCGTTTCAAGCTGTAACCGCCTTACTAGGCGCTAGCGACGCAAAAGGGTACAGAAGTGCCCCTCCACGTCCTCCTCTAGAGAGGAATGTTAGGGTTAAGTCACCTGTGCCAAGTGGGTCTGATGGAAGTGAGCGGAGCGTGAGTGATTGTGACAGTGATGTGGGAAAGCGTGTGATCCATTCCCTACCACGCAGGCATAAGATTGCCCATCAGGGGGATGAGAGTTTCAGACGACCAACATATGCTGAGGTGGTCTCTAAAAAGAAAAATACTCAGTGTTCAGAAAAGGATCAGAACTCCTCCAGTATCATTAAGTTTCTAAATGTCACTGTGCCCAAATTCTCTAAAAAGGGTTCTGCTGAAATTGTAAATCACTTAGAACTGTACCAGTCCACCATGGATTCTTTAAAATTGTATTCTGATGCGGACAGGATCAGATTCCTACCATGGGCATTTGATGGTAAATATCGCCACTACTTTGTTTCATTTAGGGAGAGAGGAATTCTGGATTGGCAGGATGTTTTGCATGAGGTCAAATTAGAATTTGGCCCTTACCGTACTGTGACTACTGCAAAACGTGATATCTATAAACTCACATGTAGACCCAATCAGAGTCCCCGGGAATTCCTCCCCATCCTTAAAAATGCCTATGGGTTGGCGTATAGATCCCCAAACTGGGAGTCTGAGGAGTTCAAACAGCTGTTTTATGATGCAATGCCCATGCAAATTAAACTTAGCTTGGCTAGAGTTTTTGATCTCCAAGCCCCCTTGGACAGGTTGGTGACGGCTGCCACCTCACTGTATAACATCAGTGAATGCCATGCTACAGGTGAGAGGAGATATAAAAAGTCCCCAGAACAAAGCATAGCAGAAGCTAAGGTAAACCCTGGCTTCAAATTTGAAACGCAGCCACGTAAGTACCCTCAGTCTACAGGACCTGTCCAACAAACCCAGCAACAACAGGTAGGACCCAAGCAAGCAAGACCTCAGAGCCCCAAGGGGCCAGAGGGGGATAACTCCAGTGCTGGGAGGTCTAACTACCGTCCCCAATATTACAATAGGGGTCCCCAAGGATACAGGTGCTGGAACAACAGGCCCAGACAACAGAAGGAAAATAGGCCTGAATCCCCTACCTCACCTAGAGGTCGGTCACCCACTTCTAATAAGGGAGCACCAGAAGTCCAAACTGTGCGCAAACCAAACAATCGTTTGGATCATTTGGCAGATCAAGTAGCCAAATTACAGGAGATCATTAGTAAAATGTCCCAGGTGTCAACTGGAAAACAGCCTGAGTCTTTTTTAGGGGTAACTGCAGGACCCAGCTCAGCCCCATAATGCAGGCAGGGCAGGGTCAGAGCCCAGGCCGGTGCAAGGCTACTGAGATAGTTGTAACAGAATCTAATGTGATTTCTAATCCTACTTTGCCTTGCAGTGTTCGTGTCCCTAAAATTGAGGCCAAGGAGGAGATGTCTAACATGTTGCCTATATTACAGTCTAATCATGATGATTCCTGCACTAATGTGTCTTCTCCAGTGAGTGATCCTATCCTCTCAGCGTCAACCTGTGAGCTGCCGTCTGTAAGCTGTGATGTGATCCAGTGTTCTCCAAAGGTGGGGGCTGCTGCTGCCGCCGCGAGCAGCAGGAATTCCAAGAATTCACCAGAGGTCGCGACGCTGCAGAAAGGTCAAATCCTTAACAAATGTCAAATAAGTGATCACCCTAATTTTTTATGTGATTTGTTTCAGATCAAAGGCCGATATTTTCTTGATTCCTATCTCCAAAATGACTTTATTGGACCAGTAACAACTTCATCAAAAGGCAACAGATATATGTTAACCGTGACTTGTCTATTCACAAAATGGGTAGAATGTTTGCCTTGCAAGACTTGCAGTTCAAGTGTGTGTGCGTCTCTACTCATTAACCACGTGTTTTCCAGGTTCGGTCTTCCCCAACGCATTGAGTCCGATCGCGGAAGTCATTTCACTAGTGAGGTGATGACAAAAACGTGGGAGATACTGGGAGTAAAAAGGAAGCTACATATAGCTTACCGACCAGCCTCTAGTGGTGGAGTGGAATGCTACAACCAAACAATTGTTAACATTCTAAAGAAATTTGTCAATGAATCCGGTAAGGACTGGGATGTAAAGTTGCCTCTGGTTCTCATGGCCATCAGAGCCACTCCAAGCGCAGCAACCAAACTTTCTCCCTTCGAAATGATCACAGGAAGGAAGATGGTGTTACCCCAGCATTTACTCTACCGGACAACAGACCAAAATTTGATAAATGCTTCAACAGCCCATCAATACATAGAGAATCTACGTAAGCACCTTCAACATGCTTTTGCATTTGCCCAGAAGAATCTGGAGAAAGCAGCCATAAGCGCCAAAACCTACTATGATCTGAAGACTACTCAAAAGGAGTACCAAATTTCCGATCAGGTTTATCTCTATAACTTCGCCCGGGATCAGGTGAAGGAAAATAAGTTCCTGCCTTCCTGGAAGGGACCCTATGTCGTCATTGACAAATTGTCACCTGTGGTCTACAGAATCAAAATTCCTAAGGGGGATGAATTTATAGAGAAATGGGTGCATATTAATCAATTACGTGTTTGTCATCCTAGGCCACAACTTCGCCAAATTGAAGGATTGCCTGATGATGAGTAGTAAAGAGATATCAAGGTTCCAGCTAAAGATGGAAACCCAGGATTGGTATAGTATGAACATACAAATGTACTAACCTATCCTCATGTATTTTCCTCTGTAACTAATTATCTCTTGACTCACTTTTGTATCGAGAACTTGCTCTGTCCAAGAAAAGAAACGATGCCAAATCAAAGATGTATGGTAGTATTAACTCTTTTCTTGCAGGAGTGATGAAAAGTGGAAGATGTATGTACTTATATTTGTCATACAATATATTTCAGGCGCAAGATGGCATCGAGTGTTGTTGCTGTTATCTACATCATCCTGATCTTGGGGAAGGAGTTCCAGGCCGAGCCGATTGCTGTACCAGGCCCTTCATCTGGGATCATGCTACAGGATACCACGGGATTCCTCTTGACGAATAAGAGGATTCTATCCCAAAAGATCTACGTCAGTTTGGATCCACGTGTCTTCGTCGAAAGACAGTTCAACATTTCTGAGATTTCGTCTGCGGAGATAAAGATTTGGTATCAAATGCACATCTGCTATTCCCAAGAAAGGATTACACAGATCCTGGAACAGACAAGGAAAACCATGACTAGAGAACAGTTTTCAACAAGTCGGCGACCAAAGCGGTTCGTTTCTGCGATTACAGCCGCCATAATCTTTGCCGTAGTGGGCACTGTCATTGCCACCGGTGTATCAGCTGTTAATTCCATCTCCATTAAGACATTGGAACTTGAGATTGGTTCACTGAAAAGGAACCTAATGAGTATTCATGCAGAGATGGAGAATCAGAAAAAACATTTATCGGACTTATATTCCGTTGTAGAGGGTACTGTCGTTACCACCGACTTACACTCAAAGTTATTGACTCATTCAATAAATCTTCATGGGAGTCACGAACAGTTTAAACAAGAACTAATGTCTCTGAAGAATCTGAATGAAAAGCCCTTTGTGACATTCCAATGTAGTCCAACTTCTCTATTGGATTACATTGTAATGAAGGGGGATTTGTTGTGCTTTTTCATAAGTGTAAACAGTTATATCTACTTATTTTAGTTATAATGGGTATTCATTGCCTTTAAGAGCAATGTTGATTTATATTCACTGTTTTGTATGGATTTTTATGTAGGCCAAAGTAAGTCCATGAGAAGATTACTGTGCTGCTCAAAATCTAGTGTTATAGTAACAATATGTTATACATTTAGAAAGTTAGAAGATACACCGCACCTGCAGATTCTAAGGCTTCATTGTTTTTCATATCTGAACATGAATTTCACAGTGTGAGAATTGTCTAGATGTTCCTCAAAGTATACATTCATGTATCAAAGTTTGTCCCTCGGCCCTGAGACAAGGCCTCTAGACGTCAGAGGTGTAGTAGTAAAAATATCAGGCATATATGAGTTAACCCTTAAAGAGGACCTTTCACCGATTCTTACCCTATGAACTAACTATACAGATATGTAGAGCGGCGCCTGGGGATCTTACTGCACTTACTATTATCCCCGGGCGCCGCTCCGTTCTCCTGCTATGCCCTCCGGTATCTCCGCTCACTAAGTTATAGTAGGCGGAGATACCAGTCCCTAAGTTATGGTAGGCGGAGTCTGCCCTAGCGCTGGCCAATCGCAGCGCAGAGCTCACAGCCTGGGAGGTTATTTTCTTTAATGGTATGATGCCTATTGCTTACACAACAGTGCCACCTAGATATGAGCAGTTGATACGACATCAGTAGCAAAAGTGCATTCTGGGTAGTATTATGACGTCATGCTCCTTATCAATGCCCACACCCATCCAACAATGATTGGAAGTTCCAAACTCAGAGGGCGTGTTCATCTGATAAGTTTTGGGTTAAGAAACCAGTTACCAGAAAAGAAAAGAAAAAGAGGAAAGAAAAAAAAAACAAACAAAGAAACATTTGGATTATAGATCTCTGGAGAATCATTGGGATTATCGGGAAAAACTCTTGAGAGCTGGCTGCCCCAAGACTCTGCACATCACTTGACCCTTGGGTAATGTGTAATAGCCGAGGTACGTGGATATGCGCCCATCCACCTTTGGGGTGTTCGCATAGGCTGAGCAATTAGGGAGAGTGACAGGTCTCATGTAGGGGTCTCCCTTTTTGTTCCTTAGTTGTGGATCCAGTGAGTCATTAATTGTATTGCATTGTCTTGTTTCCTGTACACCATCCGTGACATTATAAGCCGCCAAAACCGTCTCAAGCATGGATCCGGTTTCACTTTTGGCTGAGCGCTTCCAGGGTCTTTCATTGGAGGTAGCTGATCTCCGTAAGACTTTTTCTCAGTTTCAAGTGACCGGTTCAGCTTGCGTTCATGGAGTTTGTTCTGAGCCTAAGATCTCGCTCCCGGATACGTTCTCCGGGGGTAGTGAATATTTTGTGCGTTTTAGAGAGGCTTGCAAACTCCATTTTCACCTTCTTCCCCATTCCTCTGGTGATGAAGAACGGAGGGTGGGGATCATTATATCGCTGCTCAGGGGTAACGCTCAATCCTGGGCCTTTTCGCTGCTGGAGGGGGCACGGCCCCTCCGTTCAGTGGATGAATTCTTTTTAGCCCTGGGTCAGATATATAATGATCCGGATCGTATTGCTCTGGCTGAGTCTAGACTACGTCTGTTATGCCAGGGTAAACAATCCGCAGAGATATACTGCTCAGAATTTCGGAGATGGGCAGCTGATACTGGTTGGAATGATGCTGCACTCCGAAGTCAATTTTGTCATGGTCTTTCAGAGGGATTGAAAGATGCATTTGCCTTTCATGAGAGACCTACCTCCTTGGATTCTGCTATGTCTCAGGCCATTCGTATTGACAGGCGTCTTAGAGAGAGAGGAGAGATCTCTCCTTCCTGTCATACTCAGTCCCGGGACAGTGCAGCGGTCTCTTTCTGTGCGCAGGGGTCTCAGTCGCTGTCAGCCCCTTCTGAGCAGGAGCCCATGCAGCTAGGGTTGATTGCCTCTGACAATAGAAGATTCAGCCCGCATGGGAGGGTTTGTTTTTGTTGTGGAGGTATAAATCATTTGGCAAATTTTGTCCCTCTAGGAGATTCAGGCAGTCTTCTGGGAGTAATAAAGAAACAAAAAGGAAAAAATCTTTTAAAAATGTTCCGTCTGTTACTATTGGCAGGGTTGAGGCGGAAATTGAAGGTTTTCCGTTTGCTTGTAGTTCCTGTTTTGTCCTGCCTGCTAGGGTGGCGCTAGAGAGCAAGAGCATTTTTTGTGAGATTTTTGTGGATAGTGGAGCAGCTGTCAATCTCATTGATAATCAATTTGCAATAACTCATGGTTTCCAAGTATGCACTTTGGGAAAGGATATTCCTGTTTTTGCTATTGATTCCGCTCCACTTTCTCAGAAATCATTAAAGGGCATAGTTCACAATATTCGTTTAATTGTGAGTGATGCTCATGTTGAGGATGTGTCATGTTTCGTCCTTAGCGGTTTGCCTACTCCTCTAGTGTTGGGGCTACCCTGGCTCACTAAACATAACCCCACCATTGATTGGCAAGCGAGGCAAATAAATGGTTGGAGTGACTTTTGCAGAGAGATTTGCCTCATGACATCTGTTTCTGAGATTTCTACTAAGACTGTACCACCTTTCCTCTCTGAATTTTCGGATGTCTTCTCTGAGAGTGGAGTTCAGGATTTGCCCCCGCACAGGGAGTACGATTGCCCTATTAATCTCATCCCAGGCGCCAAACTGCCTAAATCTCGTTTTTATCAATCTTTCTCAACAACCTGAGAGGTTCGCGATGCGTGCTTATATCTCTGAGAGTCTGAGGAAAAGGACACATACGGACCCTCGAAGTCACCTGTTGCCGCTGGTTTTTTCTTTGTTAAGAAAAAAAGATGGTTCTTTAAGACCCTTGTCTGGATTTTCAGGGAGCTGAACAGTATCACTATTCGTGACCCTTATCTGCTTCCTCTGATCCCGGCACTGTTTAAACCAGGTTGTTGGGCTAAAGGTCTTTTCTAAATTAGGACCTAAGAGGGGCATACAAACCTGGTCAGGGTCAGAGAAGGAGATGAATGGAAGATGGCTTTCAATACCCCTGAGGGCCATTTTGAGAATTTGGTTATGCCTTTTGGTTTGATGAATGCCCCAGCCGTTTTTTCTTCAGCATTTCGTGAACAGCATTTTTTATCATTTAATGGGAAATAGTTTGATATTAGTATTTGGATGACATTTTGATTTTTTTTCGCCTGATTTCAAGACTCATAGGGAACACTTACGTCAGGTCTTGCTCATCCTGCGGGAGAATAAATTATACGCGAAACTGGAAAAATGTATGTTTGCGGTTCCAGAAATTCAATTTCTGGGGTTTCTTCTCTCCGCTTCTGGTTTTCGCATGGACCCCGAGAAGGTCCGCGCTGTGCTTGAGTGGGAGCTTCCTGAGAATCAGAAGGCGCTGATGCGTTTTTTGGGCTTTGCCAATTATTACAGGAAATTTATTTTGAATTATTCCTCTGTTGTTAAACCACTCACTGATATGACCAGAAAGGGGGTAGATTTTTCTTCCTGGTCGGTAGAGGCGCGTAAGGCCTTTTCTAATATCAAGGAGAGTTTTGCTTCCGCTCCCATCCTGGTACAACCTGATATTTCGTTACCCTTCATAGTTGAGGTTGATGCTTCTGAGGTAGGGGTGGGTGCGGTCTTATCTCAGGGTTCCTCTCCTGCCAAATGGCAACCATGTGCCTTTTTCTCGAAGAAACTCTCCTCCGCAGAGAGAAATTATGATGTGGGAGATAGGGAATTGTTGGCCATCAAGTTGGCTTTTGAGGAATGGCGCCATTGGCTAGAGGGAGCCAGACACCCTATTTTACCGTGTTTACTGACCATAAAAATCTGGCCTACTTGGAGTCAGCCAAGCGTCTGAACCCGAGTCAGGCCTGATGGTCTTTGGTTCTTTTCAAGGTTTAATTTTGTTGTCACGTTCCGCCCTGGGGTTAAGAATGTGAAGGCAGATGCCCTGTCACGTTGTTTTCCGGGAGGTGGGAATTTTGAAGACCCCGGGTCCCATTTTGCTGAAGGTGTGGTGGTCTCTGCTCTTTTTCCTGAATTGGAGGCAGAAGTGCAGGCCCTCCCAGTCAGAGGCTCATGATCTTTTGTCCCTCCTGGGAGGTTGTTTGTGCCTCTCGCTTTGAGACACAAGATTATTTAAGGAACACCACGATACGGTTCATGCTGGGCACCCGGGGGCAAGAGCCACACTAGATCTCATCGCTCCTGAGATTCTGGTTGGCCTGCGCTTCGTAAGTCGGTTGAGGGTTTTTGTGGCAGCTTGCGAGACTTGCGCTCGTGCCAAAGTCCCTCATTCACGGCCATCAGGTCCTCTCCTTCCCTACCCATTCCTTCCCGTCCTTGGACACATCTGTCCATGGACTTCATAACGGACTTGCCTCGTTCCTCGGGGAAGACTGTGATACTGGTGGTGGTGGGAACTGTTTTAGCCAAAATGGTTGCATTTCATCCCTTTTCCTGGTTTGCCCAATGCTAAGACGCTGGCGCAGGCATTTATTGACCACATTGTCAAATTGCATGGTATTCCTTCAGACATAGTCTCTGATAGGGGCACGCAGTTTGTTTCCAGATTCTGGAAGGCTTTCTGTTCTCGCTTGGGGGTTCGGTTTGTCATTCTCTTCTGCTTTCCCACCCGCAGTCGAATGGCCAGACAGAGAGCGCTCAATCAGAATCTGGAGACATATCTGCGCTGTTTTGTGGCGGGAATCAGGAGGACTGGTGTTCTTTTTTGTCCCTTGCTGAGTTTGCTTTAAATAAACCGTCGTCAGGAGTCCTCTGATAAGTCACCATTTTTTGGTGCATATGGGTTCCATCCACAGTTTGGGACTTTCTCGGGAGAGGGGGTCTTCTGGTTTACTGATGAGGACAGATTCTCCTCGTCTTTGTCATCTATTTGGCAAAAGATTCTGGATAATCTAAAGAGCATGAGGTGAGAGATATAAGCGTTTGTGGCAGATAAGAGACGTGTGCCTGGTCCGGACCTGAATGTTGGTGATCTGGTGTGGTTGTCTACCAAGAATATCAAATTGAAGGTTCCCTCCTGGAAGTTGGGTCCTAGGTTTATTGGGCCTTTCAAGATCCCTGTCTGTCATCAATCCCTGTTTGCCTACCGTCTTGATCTTCCTCAGACTTGGAAGATCCATAATGTTTTTCATAAGTCCTTATTGAAACCTTATGTTCAACCTATTGCTACCCTCGCCTTTGCCTCCTCCTCGATTATGGTTGATGGAAAATCTTGAATTTCAGGGTCTCTAGGATTGTGGATTCTCGTCTTGTCCGCGGTTCCCCTCCAGTACCTCGTTCATTGGGAGGGTTATGGTCCTGAGGAGAGGATGTGGATCCCAGTGACGGACATTAAGGGCCACTCGTCTCATCAGGGCTTTCCATAGGTCCCATCCTGAGAAGGTGGGCCCTGAGTGTCCGGAGTACAACTCGTAGAGGGAGGGGTACTGTCACAACCAGACAGGCTGAGAAGCTCTGACAGGAGCTTTCCAGATCCTCCTCCTTGAGTTTCATCTCGTTAGTCTATCTCAGCTGTCATGCAGTTGGACTGATTGCTTCCCTTTAAGTTCCTCCCCATTAATGCAGTAGTGTGCGGCTTATACAACTTCCTGGAGTGTGTGTGCATGCTGTTTCTATCCTCAGTCCTCTGCAAGATAAGTGCTGTTCCTTTATTTGTGGATTTTCTGTCCTGCTGGATTTTCAGGTGACCCTGACTCCCCTCCGTGTCTTGTGTAGGGAGCCAGTGGTCGTGTCCCCTCACTATTGTAGGGTCTTCAGGTATTAGATAGCCGAGGTACGTGGATATGCGCCCATCCACCTTTGGGGGTGTCGCATAGGCCTGAGCAATTAGGGAGAGTGACAGGTCCTCATGTAGGGGTCTCACCTTTTTGGTCCTTAGTTGTGGATCCAGTGAGTCATTAATTGTATTGCATTGTCTTGTTTCCTGTACACCATCCGTAACAGTACTGTATTGTATTATACAGACATCAGACCCACTGGACCCCAAGTGGAGTCTGGTTCAAAAAAATGAAAAAAAAAAAGTGAAAAAAAGGAAAAAAAATTAAAAAACACATTTAATCACTGATTAAAAATTAAAAAATAAAATGCACTACACATATTAGGTATCACCACGTCCATAATAAACCTGCTCTATAAAAAAATTCAAATGACTCCTAACCCCTCAGGTGAATAGCGTAAATGAATAAAAAATAAAAACAGTGTAAAAATAAGCATTTCTTTGTCACCCTTACAATTAAAAAAAGTGTAATTAACTAGCGATCAAAAGTCATACGCACCCCCAAAATAGTGCCAATCAAGCCGGCATCTCATCCCGAAAAAAATTAGCCCCCTACCCAAGACAGTCGCCCAAAAAAATAAATAATAACTATGGCTTTCAGAATGTGGAGACACTAAAGAATTATTTTTTTTTTTTAAATGCTTTGTTATTTATAACTGAAACAAACAACCAAAAAAAGGTCATATTGGTATTGGTCATTATTTGATATTGTCGCATCCGTGACAATCTCCTCTATAAAAATACAACATGATCTAACCTGTCAGACGAATGTTGTAAATAACAAAAAATTTAAACGGTGCCCAAAACAGCTATTTCTTGTTACCTTGCCTCACAAAAAGTGTAATATAGAGCAACCAAAAATCTTATGTACCCTAAAATAGTACCAACAAAACTGCCACACTATCCTGTAGTTTCCAAAATGTGGTAATTTTTTTTGGTGTTTCTACTCTTGGGGTGCATCAGGGGGGCTTCAATTGGGACATGGTGTCAAAAAACCAGTCCAGCAAAATTTTGCCTTCCAAAACAGTATGGCATTCCTTTCCTTCAGACGCCCGTGCCGTTGTGCCCGTACAGCAGTTTTCGACCACTTATGGGTGTTTCTGTAAACTACAGAATCAGGGCCATAATATTGAGTTTTGTTTGGCTGTCAACCCTTGCTTTGTAACTGGGAAAACAATTATTTAAAATGGAAAATCTGCCAAAAATGTTAAATTTTTAAGTTTTATCTCTATTTTGCATTAATTTTTGAGGAACACCAAAAGGATTAACAAAGGTTGTAAAATCAGTTTTGAATTACCTTGAGTGGGTTTTGTAGTTTGTATAAATGGGGTCACTTTTTTGGAGTTTCTACTCTAGGGGTGCATTCAGGGGGGCTTCAAATGGGACATGGTTTCGAAACAACCAGTCCAGCAAAATCTGCCTTTCCAAAAACGTTATGGCATTCTTTCCTTCTGCGCCCTGCAGTGTGCCCATACAGCAGTTTACGACCACATATGGGGTGTTTCTGTAAACTACAGAATCAGAGCCATAAATATTGACTTTTGTTTGGCTGTTAACCCTTGCTTTGTAACTGGAAAAAATTGATTCAAATGGCAAATCTGCCAAAAAAGTGCAATTTTGAAATTTTATCTCTATTTTCCATTAATTCTTGAGGAACACCAAAAGGGTTAACAAAGTTTGTAAAATCAGTTTTGAATACCTTGAGGGGTGTAGTTTGTAAAATGGGGTCATTTTTGGGTGGTTTCTATTATGTAAGCCTCACAAAGTGACTTCAGACCTGAACTGGTCCTCAAAAAGTGGGTTTTAGAAATTTTCTGAAACATTTCAAGATTTGCTTTTAAACTTCTAAGCCTTCTAAGGTCCCCAAAAAATTAAATGGCATTCACAAAATGATCCAAACATGAAGCAGACATATGGGGAATGTAAATTAATAACTATTTTTGGAGGTATTACTATGTATTATAGAAGTAGAGAAATTAAAATTTGGAAATTAGCTAATTTTTCTAAATTTTTGGTATAATTTTGAATTTTTTTATAATATTTTTTTACTCCATTTTACCAGTGTCATGAAGTACAATATGTGACTAAAAAACAGTCTCAGAATTGCCTGGATAAGTCAAAGTGTTTTAAAGTTATTCACACATAAATTGACACTGGTCAGATTTGCAAAATATGGCCTGGTCCTTAAGGTGAAAATGAGCCCGGTCCTTAAGGGGTTAAGGACCTGAAAACTGCTAAAACCTGTGATCAGTTTTTATGGAAACCTGGAGTAGGACCTGAGAGCTTCTATTGGCTAATAAGGGACATGTGACCGTGTAAATTGCAGTTCGGAGTTAAGTGAAAGGCTTGCTGGCTTCTATTGGCTAATGCAGGTAATTTTTGGGGAATATCTCAGGAACGGTAAGTCCTAGAGAGCTGAGGCCCAGTCTAAAACCTTTCTGGACACCTGATGTACCTGTGTGGCAAAATTGGTGAAGATCGGTTCAGTCGTTTGGTCGCGAATAAAGAACGTCTAGACAGACGGGCGTCTAGACAGACAGAAACTCCAATTATATATATATATATATATATATATATATAAAGAGACTAGCAGAAGGACCCAGCTTTGCTACGGGTATATTTCATCTATTTCATTTCATGTTTCCGTGTGTCCGTAAAAGATATCAACAGTGACCTCTACATTACCCGCCCCCTTTCACAATGATCTCCACAGTGCCCGCCCTTTTAACAGTGATCTCCACAGTGCCCACCCCTTTAATAGTGACTTCCACAGTGGCCGCCACTTTTACATTGACCTCCACAGTGGCCACCCCTTTAACAGTGACCTCTACAGTGCCCGCCCCTTTAACAATGACTGCATCTTTAACAGTGACCTGCACAGTGCCTGCCCCTTTAACAGTGACCTCAACAGTGCTCGCCCCTTTAACAGTGATTGCCCTTTTAATAGTGACCTCCACAGTGCCTGTCCCTTTAACATTGACCACCCCTTTAACAGTGACTTTCACAGTGCCCACCCCTTTAACAGTGACCTACACAGTGCCTGCCCCTTTAACATTGACAATCCCTTTAACAGTGACCTTCATAGTGGCAGCCCCTTTAACAGTCACCTCCACAGTACCCACCCCTTTAACAGTGACTTCCACAGTGCCCGCCCCTTTAACATTGACCACCCCTTTAACAGTGACCTTCATAGTGGCCACCCCTTTAACAGTGACCTCCACAGTACCCGCCCCTTTTAACAGTGACTTCCACAGTGCCCGCCCCTATGACAGAGACCGCTGCAGTTCCTGCCCTTTAACAGGGACTACCCCTTTAACAGTGACCTCACAAGTGCCCGCCCCTTTAATAGTGACCTCCACAATGTCCACCTCTTTTACACTGACCTTTACAGTGCCCACTCCTTTAACAGTGACCTCCACATTGCCCGTCCCTTTACAGTGTCCGCCCCTTTAACAGTGACCTCCACAGTACCTGCCCTTTTAACAGTGACCTCCACAGTGCCCGTTCCTTTAACAGTGAGTTCCACAGTGCCCGCCTCTTTAACAGTGACCACCCC
Source organism: Bufo bufo (assembly GCF_905171765.1). Taxonomy (NCBI): domain Eukaryota; kingdom Metazoa; phylum Chordata; class Amphibia; order Anura; family Bufonidae; genus Bufo; species Bufo bufo. The sequence continues at coordinate 213,633,608 of NC_053394.1, forward strand.
TTTAACAGTGACCTCCACAGTGCCCGCCCCTTTAATAGTGACCTCCACAATGTCCACCCCTTTAACAGTGACCTCCACAGTGCCCACCCCTTTAACAGTGACCTACACAGTGCCCACCCCTTTAACATTGGCAACCCCTTTAACAGTGACCTTCATAGTGGCCGCCCCTTTAACAGTGATTTCCACAGTGCCCGCCCCTTTAACAGTGACTTCCACAGTCCCCACCCCTTTAACAGTAACCTCCACAGTGCCCGCCTCTTTAACAGGAAAGTTCAAGGCAGCACTAACCGTAATATAAATCTGGAGTACGAGCAGTACAGACGCAACCGGCTGTCCACACATGTAGCAAAAAGAAAAAACTGCGGCACATCCGATGTGGTGAAAGAAAAAAGTGGGTCGTTTATTCACCCATGCAACGTTTCAGTCCGCTTCCGGGACCATTATCAAGCAATGGATACATAGCCTTAGTACATAATTTATAGGGTATCCATACATTTACATAATTGATAATCACTTTACATAATTTCACATAATCGCCATTAAAAAACAACATAGTGCGTAAACCGTCATAAAATCCATAATAAAGTGCATAGTGCCAAAGTGCTTTACATATAACATCTGCTTGTTAGATATATAAATATCGACATAACTCATAATTGATTATGATGCGCCAATTTGCACAGGGGGGTGAAATCATTTATACAGGACACTACGGATTTTGTAAAAAAACTGGCTGTGGTTGACATACCTGAGGGGGCCATTTTGGCCTCCTTTATTATAGTCAGCCTGTATACGTCTATCCAATATTATTTAGGCATAACAGCAGTAAGGGAGGCTCTCAACACGTCCGACTTTTCATTGGAGTGCCGAGATTTCATCTTAACCTTGCTACACTTGGTACTTAATAATAACTATTTTCTATTTGGTGATGACTATTATATGCAAATTACGGGGGCGGTGATGGGGACGAATGTGGCGCCAACTTACGCCAACATGGTCGTCGCCCATGTAGAGGAACAATACGTTTATGTGTCCCATAGAACTTGAATCATTTCATAATTTTCTCAATGGGCTATTTCCTGACATACAATACACTTTAGTGTACTCGAGAGAAAATCCACTTTTTGGACGTGGAAGTACGTCTTCAAGGTAATTCAACATGTACTAACCTATACGTTAAGCCGACAGATAAGAACACGGTTCTTAGGTATGATAGTGCACATCCTCGTAAAATGATCCAGTTTTTGCCCTTTAGTCAATTTACTAGAGCCAAAAGGATCATTAGCGAGGATGTAGAATTGGAAAAAACTCTAAACACCATGGTACATTCATTCAAAACTAGGGGTTATCCCCACAAGGTATTAAGTGAGCAACAAAAATGTCTTCAAACGAAGGATAGATCAGAAACTCTACAGAAAACCTTTAGGGAGGATAAAAAGAAGCGATTACATTTGTATCTACTTACAATGACATGAGTGCGAAGATCAGCATGATAATTAACAGACACTGGCCTATTTTGTCCAGTGGACATGCTGAGATTTCAGAATTTAGATCAAAACCTTTAATGTCTTTTAGAAGACCAAGAGACCTTAAAGATAGGCTTGTGAAGAATGACATAGGACCTGTGTGAAGTTGGCAGCCCATGTTCTTAAATTTCAAAAAGAAATACACCATTCGTTTTTGTGCTGCGTTTGTGCTGGTTTGTGCCGCAAAAATAAACATTTGTGTCGGTTCGGTTCCTGAGATATTGCGCGTTAGATTTTTATGAAGCCCCGCCCACCTTCCACCCCATGTTCTTAAATGTCAAAAAGAAATACACCATTCGTTTGTGCTGCGTTTGTGCTGCAAAAATGAACATTTGCGCAGCTTTGGTTTCTGAGATATTGTGCGCTTGATTTGCTTAAACCCCGCCCACTTTCCACCCCATGTTTTTAACCCTAACCCTAGACCCCCAGGTGTGCTGCAGCTTGCCCCCCTCCCCACAACTTTTTTGGGGGCGCAACCTTTGCTTTGTTACTGGAAAAAATGGATTAAAATAAAAAATTTGCCCAAAAATTGCTGTTTTGGCACAGTTTTTATTAATTTTTTTTGACCGTGTTCATCTGAGGGGTTAGTTCATGGGGTATTTTTATGAGAGAGAAGATTCTTACGGACGCGGCGATACCTAATATGTCTACTTTTTATTTATTTATGTTTTACACTATATTATCTTTTTATAAACAAAAAAAACATTTTAGTATCTCCATAGTCAAAGAGTCACTTTTTTTTTAGTTCTTAACCGATTATTTTAGGATGGGGCTCATTTTTTGCGGGATGAGAGGACAGTTTTATTGACACTATTTTGGGGGGCATATGACTTTTTGATCGCTTGCTATTACAATTTTTGTGATGTAAGGTGACAAAAAAAACTTTTTTTTGCACCGTTTTTATTTTATTTTTTGACCGTGTTCATCTGAGGGGTTAGGTCATGGGGTATTTTTATAGAGCAGATTCTTATGGATGCGACGATACCTAATATGTCTACTTTTTTTTTGTTATTTTAGTTTTACTAAATATTTTAGAATTATATTTTTTTTGTTTTAGTGTCTCAAGTCTGAGAACCATAGTTTTTTATCCGATTGTCAGTGGCTAAATTGGGGAAGGGGAACATAAATTTAGTACTCCATGGAAGTGTGGTACTCCCTGAAGCAACCAATAATGCAGAGGCCCGGATGATCGGGGCACGTGTCACACTGAGTAGTGGTGTCCTTCCTTATCCCCCTCCTGTGACACACTCTGCACCTTTTTTGGGTCCGTCCCTTCTTTCCAGTATGGGGGACCACACCTGGAAAGTGTTGGCCAGTGACGATCCGGGCGCCTCCAGTTCCCGAGGTACTCTGGCCTGCTCTTTCCCAGTCAGAAAAGATCAGGTCCTTGAGGACTGCCTCATAGAACTGAAGGAATGTCCCTGTGTTGCCAGCGCTCCGGGACAGCACAAAAGAGTTGTACAAGGCAACCTGCACCAAGCAGACCGCAACTTTTTTGTACCATGCCCGGGTTTTGCGCATGGCATCGTATGGCTTGAGGACTTGATCAGGGAGATCAACTTCTCCCATATACCGATTGAAGTCGACGATGCAATCGGGCTTGAGGACCGTTGCCCGCGGTACCTCGCACAGGGACAGGGGTGATGCCGTTACCGTGAATTGTGGACAGTACAAGGACATCCCTCTTGTCCTTATATCTGACCAGCAACAAGTTTCCACTGGTAAGGGCACGGGTCGCACCCCTGGGGAGATAGGTACCTGGAGGGGGTGGGTAGGGAGGCTGCGTTGATTTTTCCGCACGGTCCCACAAGCGGACGTGGATCTGGCGGCGAGGGACTGGAACAAGGGGATACTAGTATAAAAGTTATCCACGTACAGGTGGTAACCCTTATCTAGCAGTGGGTGCATAAGGTCCCACACAAGTTTCCCGCTAACACCCAGATCGGGGGTAATTCTGGGCATTGAATACAGGAATCTCGCCCCTCTAACACACGAAACTTGTAAGTGTACCCTGAGGTACTCTTACAAAGTTTGTACAGCTTCACGCCATACCTCCCCCGCTTAGAGGGAACATACTGGTGGAAAATGAGTCTCCCCTTGAAAGCAATCAGAGACTTATCAACCGCAACCTCCCTTCCAGGTACATAGGCCTGCACAAATTTGGCCCCAAAGTGATCGATGACCGGCCTGATTTTGTACAGGCGGTCATAGGCAGGATCACCTTGGGGGGGACATGCTGCATTATCTGCATAATGCAGGCATTTCTGGATGGCCTCAAACTGGGAGCGTGTCATGGCCATACAGTAGGGTAGAGGACGTCCCCACTCCAGTAATGCCTGACACTAGGTTTCTTGACTAGGCCCATGTGCAGCACAAGGCCCCAAAACGTCCTCATCTCGGCTGCACTGACCGGAGTCCAGCCACCGGGCCTAGCCAAAAAGGAGCCCGGGTGTTGAGCAATAAACTATTGTTTGTACAGGTTTGTTTGCTCCACCATCAGATTCACAAAGTGGTCACTGAAAAAAAGACTAAAGAAGACGCATTCAGTGAAGCCCACTGTGGAAATCTGGATTCCTGGTTGGCCTACAAAATCAGGAATCACGGGCTCAAAACGCTCTGGGGTATACCAGACAAGTTCACCTGTAGGGGACTCCGGTGGACTTAACTGGTGGGCCGGAAAACTAGTACGAGCCCTAGAGCTGCTCGTACTAGTGTGGGCACAGGGTCCCTAGCATGGCGGTCCCCTTGCTCCGCCTTGGGGGCTCATCATCATCGCTAGATGATGAGGAGGACGCGGATGACAAAAAGGAAAGGTGGGGTCATCCTCGTCCTCACTGGGGCTCTCGGACTCAGAGGCAAGCTGGACGTATGCCTCCTAAGCCGAGAACATCCGGCGGGCCATAGGGGAGTGGTGGGTGTGCGTGATAAACTTTATTTGGTGTGCGTGTGTGTGGGGGCACGGGTGTTAGCAAACTTACCCTAAACCTAACAGACAAAAAAAAATAAAAAATTTGAAAAAATTAAAAAATTCTAACTCGCTGATCAACCGTCCGAAGTTGACCAGCGGTGGGGTGTGCGATGCGCTAACAGTGGCCGGACTCTAAGAGTGCCGGCCACAGTCAGCGTACGCAGAAAAAATAAAAATAAATGCTTGCGCCCCCAAAAAAGTTGTGGGGTGGGGGGCAAGCTGCAGCACACCTGGGGGGTCTAGGGTCAGGGTTAAAAACATGGGTGGAAAGTGGGCAGGGTTTAAGCAAATCAAGCGCACAATATCTCGGAAACCAAAGCGGCGCAAACGTTCATTTTTGCGGCACAAACCAGCACAAATGCAGCACAAACGAATGGTGTATTTCTTTTTAAAATTTAAGAACATGGGATGGAAAGTGGGCAGGGTTTCAGCAAATCAAGCGCGCAATATCTCGGAAACCAAATCGGCGCTAACGTTCATTTTTGCAGCACAAACGCAGTACAAACGAATGGTGTATTTCTTTTTGAAATTTAAAAACATGGGGTGGAAAGTGGGCGGGGTTTCAGCAAATCAAGCGCGCAATATCTCGGAAACCAAAGTGGCGCAAACGTTCATTTTTGCGGCACAAACCAGCACAAACGCAGCACAAACGAATGGTGTATTTCTTTTTGAAATTTAAAAACATGGGGTGGAAAGTGGGTGGGGTTTCAGCAAGTCAAGCGCGCAATATCTCAGAAACCAAAGCGGCACAAACGTTCATTTTTGCAACACAAACCAGCACAAACGCAGCACAAACGAATGGTCTATTTCTTTTTGACATTTAAGAACATGGGGTGGAAAGTGGGCAGGGCTTCATAAAAATCTAACGTGCAATATCTCAGGAACCGAATCGGCACAAACGTTTATTTTTGCGGCACAAACCAGCACAAACGCAGCACAAACAAATGGTGTATTTCTTTTTGAAATTTAAGAACATGGGGTGCCAACTTCACACAGGTTGCAAGAGAACATGATTGCAGGATACCTGGTGGATCTCCAGCAGAAGGGCCTTAGTAACCAGCACAGATACTCTTTTTGAACAATTAAAGTTGCTTGAAAGCCTTTAGTAATCCATGCGCATTGCAAGACTAGAATGTTTTTGTCCAATCTTTCTTACAAACAATATGAGGTGAATACTTTAAGAAAATTTAAAACAGACTCATGTTTGAATTCCAATTTAAAACATTATGGGTGCCATTGTAAAAGATGTAAAGAAATGGTGAGAGGTGGACCAACAGAGACCTTGAGGATACATACACATACACACAAGACAAACACACACTAACAGAAGAGAACTAACAGAATAAATCCAAATATTCCTAAATAAGTAGAACATATTCTTGTAGATACCCTGTCTAAGGCCTCATGCACACGACCGTTGTGTGCATCCGTGGCCGTTGTGCCGTTGGGTCAGTGGAAAAATTGGAAAATGCACCGTTTTGCAGCCGCATCCGTGATCCGTGTTTCCTGTCCGTCAAAAAAATGTTTTTGACGGACAACGGTTCACAGATCCATTCAAGTCAATGGGTCCGTGAAAAAACACGGATGCACGCAAGATTGGCATCCGCGTCCGTGATCCGTGGCCGTTGGCAACTTTCACACAGACGGATCACAGATCAGCTTAGTGAAAACTCATATCCGACAGTATATTCTAACACAGAGGCGTTCCCATAGTGATGGGGATGCTTCAAGTTAGAATATACTGAGAACTGTGTACATGACTGCCCCCTGCTGGCAGCACCCGATCTCTTACAGGGGGCTGTGATCCGCACAATTAACCCCTCAGGTGCCGCACCTAAAGGGTTAATTTTGCGTATCATAGCCCCCTGTAAGAGATCAGGTGCTGCTAGGCAGGAAGGGGCAGACCCCCTCCCTCCCCAATATTATATTCATTGGTGGCCAGTGCGGCCTCCCCTCTCCCCCCCCCCCAGTTAAAATCACGTTCTGAATCCCCCATCATTGGTGACCAGTGCGGCCTCACCTCTCCCCCCCCCTAGTTAAAATCACGTTCCGAATCCCCCATCATTGGTGGCCAGTGCGGCCTCACATCTCCCCCCCCCTAGTTAAAATCACGTTCCCCCATCATTGGTGGCAGTGGAGAGTTCCGATCGGAGTCCTAGTTTAATCGCTGGGGCTCCGATCGGTAACCATGGCAACCAAGACGCTACTGCAGTCCTGGTTGCCATGTGTAACGGGGTTCCGAAGGTGCACTCGGTCCCCCATTACCCACAGACCTGTTAGTTAGCTTTGGGAATGTGGATCTGTGTTTGACCTCATTCCCAGGGCGGCTTTACTGCTGGGTGGCTCCCTGCTCCTAAGTCTGCCTTGAGCGCCGAGCTGATCACTCGGTGCTCAACTGGTTGGTCTGTCGGTCATGTGACGCTGACCACGTCACATGACCCTCACTCCCCACTATAAATACAGGCAGCCTGCTAGTTACAGGTTGCCTGTTAATTTCTAGGTTCCTGGCTATTTGTTGGACTACTGATTACTCACCTGATTCCGTTCCCTGACGATCCTTTGCCTGCTCCTCCTGTACTGCGCATCCGTCCTGGTATTGTGACCTCGGCTCCCACCTGACTACTCTCTTAGGACTCCTCTGGTACTTCTCTGCTCTCCTGGTATTGACCCCGGCTTCTCCTGACCATTCTTTGCTTAACCCTTTTGTACTGCGTAGCTCTCTTGGTTATGACCCGGTCCGTTCATGTTCCGTATTTTGTCTTGTCTGTCTTCCCTGCACGTATCCTAAGTTAGGGACTGTCGTCCAGTTGTCCCCTGTTATCAGGACTCGTGAGGCAAGTAGGCAGGGCCAGGGGTGAGGGTGGAGCGCAGTGGTCACTATCCCTCCCCCTGTGTGTGTGTGGACGTGACCTTTACAGATTAACAGGCCCAATAACCACTGTATCATGAATCCTCTTACTACCCTGACTGACCATGTCTCTAACTTGACACAGATGGTGCAGGAGCTAGGAGAGAAACTCAGTTCTTTTGAGTTAGGGCAAGGTTCTTCCACTCCTCTGCCATCCAGTCCACATTTTGAACCCCAGATCAAGCTCCCAGAACCCTTTTCTGGAGACCGGAAGAGCTTTCTCTCCCGAGAGCCAACGTGTGGGGATTATCATTTCTCTACTACAGGGTGATCCCCAGGACTGGGCATTTTCGTTACCTCCTGGGGCCAGTTGTCTAACTTCGGTGGAGGGGTTTTTTTCAGACCCTGGGTACCCTCTATGACGAACCAGACAGGGCCCTGGTAGCCGAGACGGCTCTTAGGGCACTGGTTCAGGGCCATCTCCCTGCGGAGGAGTATTGCACCCAATTCAGACGGTGGTGTGTCCCCTCAAGATGGAATGAACCAGCCCTGAAGAGTCAGTTTAGGTCTGGTCTATCTGATAATTTAAAAGATCTATTAGTCAATTATCAAATTCCTGAGACCTTAGAGGAGATGATGACCCTAGTTGTCCGACTTGACAGACGAGTTAGAGAGAGACAAAAAGAACGACAGTTCTGTTCTCAGATGGTGGTCCAGCCAGAGGCCTTTTCCAGGGACAACACTGAGGTCTCCACTGAGGAACCCATGCAGGTTGGCATGACCCGGGGTAATCTTCGTCGCAGACGCGGAGAGTGCTTCTACTGTGGAGATCCTGGCCATTGGATCAACAAGTGTCCTAAGAGGGTCCTCTCTGACAAGTCTCCTAAGGCAAGACAACCTAAAGACCAGGTACACCCTGATTTTTCTAAATGTAAGCTTTTGGTACCCATAACAATTTCTCTGGGGGTTAATAAGTGGCCGGGTAAGGCCTTTATTGATTCCGGTTCAGCGGCCAGCTTTATTGACTTTGAGTTTGCTAGTAAATTGGGTATTCCAATGTTTGCTTTACCTACACCTATCCATGTCATAGCTATTGATGCTACTCCCCTGATTGGTGGTACGTGAGGTCATGTACCTCTGAAATTTCTCTGACCGTGGGTGTGTGCAACTCTGAGAGAAGTTCTCTTCTAGTCCTGGAGAACCTACCGGTTGAGGTGGTACTAGGGTTGCCTTGGCTCCGTTTACATAACCCCACAATTGATTGGTCCAAAGGAGAGTTGGTGAAATGGGGACCTAAGTGTGACTCATGCTTGTCCGTGGTCCAGGCTGGGGTTTCAGTAAGGTCTAATACATTACCATCTGTTATTAAAGAATATTCTGATGTGTTCTCGTCCCTTACTCCAGAGGTTCTACCCCCCCATAGACCTTATGATTGCGCCATAGAGCTAATAGAGGGTGCCGAATTTCCTAAAGGGCGAATTTATAATCTTTCAGGGCCCGAACGCAAGGCTATGGAAGATTACAAACTAAGAAGACAGGTTGGCATTAGCAGGAGGTGCTTCAAACCCACATGCAGTTGTGCATATATATAGGGGAGCAAATCCTGCACTTGTGGCCCGTTGCTAATGGCAATCCCCAGCAAAATGCATACAATGGAGGATGCCCGCGGCGAACCACAAGTACCACAATAGACATCCTACACAAGGTAACAAGTGCGGATGTAATAATTAATATAACAATATAAAAAAACAATAACAAACACAGGTGCACTCTGCAGTATCACTAAATCCTCAAACTGATTTTAAAATTGAGAGATTAGTCAACATGTCCTACGGTGTAGAACATGTCTAAGCCCGGACACCGCGACAAGGTTTCTCAAGTAGCCCGGGACCCTACACTCTCCTACCTGAGCCGTATGGGCGATACCAGGAGCCAGTGGGCAAATTACAGGAGCATAAGGCCGACTCACAAACAACTCACCAGTTACCTCCAGCATGTGGCCATGCTTGCAATGGGAGGAGGGAGGAGTCTGTGAGTCCCACTCAAGACTTGCTGATATGTCCCAGGCCTCACAGGTGCACCTAAATGTGACCTGTAGATGGAAAACAGGCACATTTAAATAGGAATTTATACACCTCCAGGAATCTATATATACAAACTAAGAAGACAGGTTGGCATTAGCAGGAGGTGCTTCAAACCCACATGCAGTTGTGCATATATATAGGGGAGCAAATCCTGCACTTGTGGCCCGTTGCTAATGGCAATCCCCAGCAAAATGCATACAATGGAGGATGCCCGCGGCGAACCACAAGTACCACAATAGACATCCTACACAAGGTAACAAGTGCGGATGTAATAATTAATATAACAATATGACAAAACAATAACAAACACAGGTGCACTCTGCAGTATCACTAAATCCTCAAACTGATTTTAAAATTGAGAGATTAGTCAACATGTCCTACGGTGTAGAACATGTCTAAGCCCGGACACCGCGACAAGGTTTCTCAAGTAGCCCGGGACCCTACACTCTCCTACCTGAGCCGTATGGGCGATACCAGGAGCCAGTGGGCAAATTACAGGAGCATAAGGCCGACTCACAAACAACTCACCAGTTACCTCCAGCATGTGGCCATGCTTGCAATGGGAGGGGGAGGAGTCTGTGAGTCCCACTCAAGACTTGCTGATATGTCCCAGGCCTCACAGGTGCACCTAAATGTGACCTGTAGATGGAAAACAGGCACATTTAAATAGGAGTTTATACACCTCCTGGAATCTATATATACAAACTAAGAAGACAGGTTGGCATTAGCAGGAGGTGCTTCAAACCCACATGCAGTTGTGCATATATATAGGGGAGCAAATCCTGCACTTGTGGCCCGTTGCTAATGGCAATCCCCAGCAAAATGCATACAATGGAGGATGCCCGCGGCGAACCACAAGTACCACAATAGACATCCTACACAAGGTAACAAGTGCGGATGTAATAAATAATATAACAATATAACAAAACAATAACAAACACAGGTGCACTCTGCAGTATCACTAAATCCTCAAACTGATTTTAAAATTGAGAGATTAGTCAACATGTCCTACGGTGTAGAACATGTCTAAGCCCGGACACCGCGACAAGGTTTCTCAAGTAGCCCGGGACCCTACACTCTCCTACCTGAGCCGTATGGGGCGATACCAGGAGCCAGTGGGCAAATTACAGGAGCATAAGGCCGACTCACAAACAACTCACCAGTTACCTCCAGCATGTGGCCATGCTTGCAATGGGAGGGAGGGAGGAGTCTGTGAGTCCCACTCAAGACTTGCTGATATGTCCCAGGCCTCACAGGTGCACCTAAATGTGACCTGTAGATGGAAAAACAGGCACATTTAAATAGGAGTTTATACACCTCCAGGAATCTATATATACAAACTAAGAAGACAGGTTGGCATTAGCAGGAGGTGCTTCAACCCACATGCAGTTGTGCATATATATAGGGGAGCAAATCCTGCACTTGTGGCCCGTTGCTAATGGCAATCCCCAGCAAAATGCATACAATGGAGGATGCCCGCGGCGAACCACAAGTACCACAATAGACATCCTACACAAGGTAACAAGTGCGGATGTAATAATTAATATAACAATATAACAAAACAATAACAAACACAGGTGCACTCTGCAGTATCACTAAATCCTCAAACTGATTTTAAAATTGAGAGATTAGTCAACATGTCCTACGGTGTAGAACATGTCTAAGCCCGGACACCGCGACAAGGTTTCTCAAGTAGCCCGGGCTACTTGAGAAACCTTGTCGCGGTGTCCGGGCTTAGACATGTTCTACACCGTAGGACATGTTGACTAATCTCTCATTTTAAAATCATTTGAGGATTTATTGATACTGCAGAGTGCACCTGTGTTTGTTATTGTTTTGTTATATTGTTATATTAATTATTACATCCGCACTTGTTACCTTGTGTAGGATGTCTATTGTGGTACTTGTGGTTCGCCGCGGGCATCCTCCATTGTATGCATTTTGCTGGGGATTGCCATTAGCAACGGGCCACAAGTGCAGGATTTGCTCCCCTATATATATGCACAACTGCATGTGGGTTTGAAGCACCTCCTGCTAATGCCAACCTGTCTTCTTAGTTTTGTATATATAGATTCCTGGAGGTGTATAAACTCCTATTTAAATGTGCCTGTTTTCCATCTACAGGTCACATTTAGGTGCACCTGTGAGGCCAGGGGACATATCAGCAAGTCTTGAGTGGGACTCACAGACTCCTCCCTCCTCCCATTGCAAGCATGGCCACATGCTGGAGGTAACTGGTGAGTTGTTTGTGAGTCGGCCTTATGCTCCTGTAATTTGCCCACTGGCTCCTGGTATCGCCCATACGGCTCAGGTAGGAGAGTGTAGGGTCCCGGGCTACTTGAGAAACCTTGTCGCGGTGTCCGGGCTTAGACATGTTCTACACCGTAGGACATGTTGACTAATCTCTCAATTTTAAAATCAGTTTGAGGATTTAGTGATACTGCAGAGTGCACCTGTGTTTGTTATTGTTTTGTTATATTGCTATGGAAGATTATATTAAGGAGAGCCTTGCTAAAGGGCATATTAGACCTTCAGTCTCTCCTATGGGAGCAGGCTTTTTCTTTGTTAAAAAGAAGGATGGTGGTCTTAGGCCTTGTATTGATTACCGGAGATTAAATAAAATCACTGTCCAAAATAGATACTCTCTCCCATTGATTCCGGATTTATTTAACCTGGTTTTGGGGGCAACCTGGTTTTCCAAGATTGACCTGAAAGGGGCATACAATCTAATCCGAATCAAGGAGGGAGATGAATGGAAGACAGCGTTCAATACACCGATAGGACACTTTGAATATCAGGTGATGCCTTTTGGACTCAGCAATGCCCCAGCTGTGTTCCAAAACTTAATGATCGATATTCTTAGGGAGTTCTTAGGGAAATTTATTATTGTCTATCTTGACGACATTTTGATATTCTCTCCTGATTTCGAATCTCATGTGTCTCATGTCAAGCAAGTATTAGAGGTGTTGAGGGAGAACCAGCTATCCGCTAAGCAAGAGAAATGTGTCTTTGGTGAACAGGAGATACTGTTTCTAGGGCACGTTTTGACTCCTCACGCCTTTAAGATGGATCCTGGTAAGATTTTAGCAATTAAGGAATGGGTAAGGCCTTCATCCTTAAAGGCTTTACAACGTTTTTTGGGTTTCGCTAATTACTACCTTAAATTTATTATGAATTTTTCTGTAATTGCTAAGCCATTGACTGACCTTACTAAGAAAGGGGCAGATTTGGAGAATTGGTCTACCAAGGCCATTTCTTCATTTGAAACATTAAAAAAGGCATTTAGTAGCGCTCCCATTCTGATCCAGCCTGATCAGGAGAGACCCTTTATTGTGGAGGTGGATGCGTCCGAGGACGGCGCAGGAGCAGTCCTTTCACAAGGTCCTGCTAGCCTCACTAACCTGAGACCGTGTGCCTTCTTCTCTAGGAAATTCTCTCCCACGGAGAGAAACTACGACATAGGGAACAGGGAGCTGCTGGCTAGTAAATGGGCATTTGAGGAGTGGAGGCATTTTTTGGAGGGGGCAAGGCATCGAGTAACTGTTGTCACTGATCATAAAAACCTAATGTTTCTCGAGTCTGCTAAGAGGTTGAATCCCCGACAAGCCCGTTGGCTCTGTTTTTTACCCGTTTTGATTTTTCCATTACGTTCAGGCCGGGAAGTAAAAATGTGAAGGCAGACGCATTATCTCAGAGCTTCCATGCTTTTCAACCCACTGAGACGCCGCCTGAATCCATCCTACCAGCAAACATCTTCTTAGCGGCTCTAACCCAGGATTTCTCGGCCCGCATTAAGGCTGAACAACATCTGGCACCGGCATCCACCCCAACAGATAAGTTATTTGTCCCCGTACAATTTTGTCTCCAGCTGTTGGGTGAGTGTCACGATTCTGCCTTTTGTGCACATCTGGGTGTTGAGGGCACTAAGGATCTGGTTTCTAGATCATATTGGTGGCCCACTCTGACCAGGGATGTCAAGTCCTACGTGTCAGCCTGTGAGGTTTGTGCCAGGTCTAAGACACCTAGGACTCGCCCTGCTGGTAACCTACGACCCCTACCCATTTCCAGTAGACCCTGGTCCCATATCTCGATGGACTTATAACTGACCTACCGCTGGCGGAGGGTAAGACTGTGCTTTTGGTAGTGGTCGATAGGTTTAGCAAGATGGTTCATCTCATTCCCCTGTCCAAACTTCCGAATGCTAAAACCCTGGCGTCTATTTTTGTGAGAGAGATTGTTTGTTTACATGGCATCCCGGAAAATATTGCTTCTGACAGGGGTGTGCAGTTCGTGTCCAAATTCTGGAGGGCCTTCTGTCAAAGATGTAAAATTCATTGTCTTTTTCTTTCCGCCTACCACCCTGAGAGTAATGGGCCGACTGAACGCCTTAATCAGTCTGTGGAACAATTCCTGAGGTTGTATGTTGCTGATGACCAGCAATTATGGGTCAAATTCCTTCCGTTGGCTGAATTTGCTTTGAATAACCGTGTCAATTCTTCTGCTGGGGTCTCCCCTTTCTTTTGTAACCATGGTTTTCATCCCCGTTTTCATTCTGGGTTGTCCGTCTCCTCCTCTAACCCTGAAGCTGATAAACTCTCCTCCAAACTGTGCACAGTTTGGGCCTGGGTTCAATCGAACCTAGAAAAGGCTCAAAGTTCTCAAAACTCAAGTCCGATAGGAGACATTCTAGGGGGGTGAACTTCAGGTTGGGGATAAAGTATGGTTGTCCTCCAAGAATCTATCTCTCAAGGTAGCTTCTAAAAAATTTGCTCCTCGTTTTATTGGACCATATAAGATCACGGAGGTGATTAACCCGGTATTATTTAGGTTGGAGCTGCCCGAGTCATTCCACATTCATAATGTGTTCCATAAATCTCTACTTAAAAAATATTTTGAACCGGTAGTACCATCGAAAGCCTCGCCTCCGCCGGTTCTTGTTAATGATGCTGTCGAGTATGTCGTGTCTAAAATAGTGGATGTCAGGAAGGTGCGTAATTCCTTGCAGTACCTGATTCACTGGAAGGGGTATGGACTTGAAGAGAGATCTTGGGTACCTGCCAGGGAGGTTCATGCTCCTAGACTGGTTGGTAAATTTAATTTAGAACACCCTGAAAAGCCATCGCCTGAAGTCTTGGGTTCGGTGGCCCCTCGTAGAAGGGGGGGGGACTGTAACGGGGTTCCGAAGGTGCACTCGGTCCCCCATTACCCGCAGACCTGTTGCTTAGCTTTGGGAATGTGGATCTGTGTTTGACCTCATTCCCAGGATGGCTTTACTGCTGGGTGGCTCCCTCCTAAGTCTGCCTTGAGCGCCGAGCTGATCACTCGGTGCTCAAACTGGTTGGTCTGTTTCGGTCATGTGACGCTGACCACGTCACATGACCCTCACTCCCCCACTATAAATACAGGCAGCCTGCTAGTTACAGGTTGCCTGTTAATTTCTAGGTTCCTGGCTATTTGTTGGACTACTGATTACTCACCTGATTCCGTTCCCTGACGATCCTTTGCCTGCTCCTCCTGTACTGCGCATCCGTCCTGGTATTGTGACCTCGGCTCCCACCTGACTACTTTCTTAGGACTCCTCTGGTACTTCTCTGCTCTCCTGGTATTTGACCCCGGCTTCTCCTGACCATTCTTTGCTTAACCCCTTTTGCACTGCGTAGCTCTCTTGGTTCTGACCCAGTCCGTTCATGTTCCGTATTTTGTCTTGTCTGTCTTCCCTGCGCGTATCCTAAGTTAGGGACTGTCGCCCAGTTGTCGTCTGTCATCAGGACTCGTGAGGCAAGTAGGCAGGGCCAGGGGTGAGGGTGGAGCGCAGTGGTCACTATCCCTCCCCCTGTGTGTGTGTGGACGTGACCGTTACACCATGGTTACTTAGCAATTTTTAGAAGCATTAATACTTACCTGCGAGCTGCGATGTCTGTGACCGGCCGGGCGCTCCTCCTACTGGTAAGTGAAAGGTCTGTGCGGCGCATTGCCTATAGCACAGACCTGTTTACTTACCAGTAGGAGGAGCGCCCGGCCGGTCACAGACATCGCATCTCGCAGGTAAGTATAATGCTTCTAAAAATTGCTAAGTAACCATGGCAACCAGGACTGCAGTAGCGTCTTGGTTGCCATGGTTACCGATCGTAGCCCCAGCGATTAAACTGGGACTCCGATCGGAAACTCTCCACTGCCACCAATGATGGGGGAACGTGATTTTAACTAGGGGGGGGGGGGGGAGATGTGAGGCCACACTGGCCACCAATGATGGGGGATTCGGAACGTGATTTTAACTAGGGTGCTGCCAGGCAACAGGGGGCAGTCATGTACACAGTTCGTAGGATGTTCTAACTTGAAGCGTCCCCATCACTATGGGAATGCCTCTGTGTTAGAATATACTGTCGGATATGAGTTTCACGATCTAACTCAAATCCGATGGTATATTCTAACATAGAGGCGTTCCCATGGTGATGGGGACGCTTCAAGTTAAAATATACCATCGGATTGGAGAAAACTCAGATCCTATGGTATATTAACTCCTGACTTTACATTGAAAGTCAATGGGGGACAGATCTGTTTGCAATTGCACCATATTGTGTCAACGTCAAATGGATCCGTCCACATTGACTTGCATTGTAAGTCAGGACAGATCCGTTTGGCTCCGCAAGGCCAGGCGGACACCAAAACGATTTTTTTTTTTATGTCCGTGGATCCTCCAAAAATCAAGGAAGACCCACGGACGAAAAAACGGTCACGGATCACGGACCAACGGGACCCCGTTTTGCGGACTGTGAAAAAATACTGTCGTGTGCATGAGGCCTAAGTAGTGCAGACCGTGAAACTGAAGGCGATAGATAGGCACTAGAGATGAGCGAAGTTTTCAAAAATTCGATTCGCTGGTTCGCCAAATTTTTGGGGAAAAATTATGTTTGATCCGAATGTGTTCGCGGTGAATTACGTTAAAAAACAGCTATTTCCTGGCTGCTGAGAGCATTTATAGTGGTGTAGAACACTGTGCCTTGTAGTAACACGCACAGGGAGTCTGCTTTGGTAGTGAAATAATACTGAGAGTCCGTATGACATGCAGATGACTGGCATCGCTCTTAGAATCACTGCACACTTCACTTATTAGGGCAGTCACGGGGGCCAAAACTGACCAAATGACTCAAGTATGAACTCAACCTTACAGGTCGATGTTAGTGCCAAGAAGAAGTGCACTCCTTTTACACTGTCGCCAGCTGATTCCACATAGATGTTATCAAAACCTGTTCTATTAAACGCTTATACAAGTAGAGCCCCCCCCCCCGACAGACTGGAGAGGGTGTCAGCAGTAAGTTTGTGTTGACGTCAATGATTAATTTGCTCTTCCTCTGATCCGTCAGAACAATAACCCACAAAAAAACTGATCCTGTCTGTGGAGCTTACACCTTCACTCGGTCAGCATTTGTTCAATAATCCATCAGTATTGCTAATGCCCAAAAAAACAGGACTGGATCTAAAACAGAGATGACACGTGAATGGAATATTTGCATGTCTTCTGTGTTTTGTACCCACTCCTGCTTTTGGCTACTAAATCATAATCCAATTCTGATGGGACCATACAGGCCTTACAGCTGCTACACAGAGAGGATCCGTTTGTTTTCCTTCCTTCTGACAGATCATAAGAAGGGTTAAACAAATGATGATGTCAGCCACGGCGAAAGGCAAAAAAAGTGTTGCTTAAAACACGATTTAATAATACACTTTCTCCGGCACAAAAGGCTTGGCAAATTGATTGTTCGTGAATTTCCCTCGAAGACTGGGATAATATATTGGCAAATTTAAGTTTACTTTCTTATTTTGATCAAGTTTTGGTTCAATTTAATATTCAATATTTAATAAATTTAATAATAAAAATGAAGTGTTGCCTAAGACAGGAGAGAATCCGCCAGTCTTCTGTTTATTCAACGATGTGGTTACGATGGAGAAAGCATTCCAAAAAAACGATTTCTCTCCACTTGGATGAATCCTGTCAAGATTGATGCAAGTGCGGTATCGGCTGCTCACCGACCCAGATACTTCTGGGGGAACCTGCTTAGCATGAACAGGCCTCTAGTAGCTACAGACAATGAGAAAACAAAGCGTCAAGATAGCTTTGAGCCTGGAAGAGTCGCGAAGTTCATCAAGATATGTCACTAAAGATTTTACTGCATATAACCGCAGCGCTGACCGCTGAATACATTTTGTTTTTCGACCGAAATACGTCAATAAAGATTTTACTGTATATACCCGCAGCGCTGAACGCTGAATAAAATTTGTTTTCCGACCAAAATATGTCCCAAAAGGTTTTACCACATGTAACTTCGACCGAAATACGTCAATAAAGATTTTACCACATATAACGGAGCACGGAGATGGAGAGGGTTTTCGGATTCCCCCCCACACTATACGGACGTCTCAGAAATGAACCGCTGTTCCCGACAGCAGCTCCTGGGAAGGTCATGAAGCTTCCCGGTCATCAGGCATCTATTCGCTCCGCTGAAGGATTATTTTGAAAGTGTGTAGAAGCCACACTTGGCCGCCATGCTGCAGATTTATAATGGAGACATCATGGAGATTTTACCGCATATAACCGCAGCGCTGAATAAAATTTGTTTTACGACCAAAATACGTCAATAAATATTTAATAGCATATAACTGCAGCGCTGAATGCTGAATAAAATTTGTTTTTCACCAAAAATTTGTCAATAAAGATTGTATCGCATATAACTGCTGCGCTGAACGCTGAATAAAATGTTTTTTTCGACCGAAATACGTCAATAAAGATTTTACCGCATATAACTGCAGGCTGCAGTGCTGAATAAAATTAGTTTTTCGACCAAAATACTTCTCAAACGGTTTTACCACATATAACTTCGACCGAAATACGTCAATAAAGATTTTACCACATATAACGGAGCACGGAGATGGAGAGGGTCTTCGGATTCCCCCCGCACTATATGGACATCTCAGAAATGAACCGCTGCTCCCGACAGCAGCTCCTGGGAAGGTCATAGAGCGTCTTGGTCATCTGGCATCTATTCGCCCTGCTGAAGGATTATTTTGAAAGTGTGTAGAAGCCACACGGGGCAATCACGCTGCAGATTTATCATCGAGACATTATGGAGATTTTTCCGCATATAACCGCAGCGCTGACCGCTGAATAAATTTTGTTTTTCGACCAAAATACTTCAGTAAAGATTTTACCACATATAACCACCGCCGACGTGAACTGAGAATGTATTTTTCTTTTTGTACTGAAATAGGCCACTAGACGCTTTCAACACATATAACTGCCGCTGACATGAACTGAGAATGTATTTTTCTGTTTGTACTGGAATAGGCCACTAAACGCTTTCAACACATATAACCGCCGCAAACTGAGAATGTATTTGGCTCCCGACCTCCCACTGATGCCACCCTTTCTATTTGTACTGAAATACACCACTAAATGCTTTCAAGAGACATAACCGCCGCCGACGTGAACTGAGAATGTATTTTTCTTTTTGTACTGAAATACAAAATAACACCTATAACCACCACACTGACTGACTGTTATTTATGTGAACCCCTGCACCCCTACTTCCCCGGCTGGTAGGCTGCTGCGAAGCATGGGGGTCTACCCCGAGCACGTTTGGCTCCCGACCTCCCACTGCTGCCACCCTGCTGACTCCCAGCCATGCTTTCAACACATATAACCGCTGACGTGAACTGGGAATATATTTTTCTTTTTGTACTGAAATACAAAATGACACATATATCCGCCACACTGACTGACTGCTACTGCCGCTAATTCCGTGAACCCCTGCACCACTACTTCCCAGGTAGGTAGACTGCTGCGAAGCAGGTGGTCTACCCCTGGCACGTTTGGCTCCCGACCTCCCACTGATGCCACCCTGCTGACTCCCAGTCATGCTTTCAACACATATAACCGCCGACGTGAACTGAGAATATATTTTTCTTTTTGTACTGAAATAGGCCACTAATCGCTTTCAGCAGAAATAAATGCACCAGTGAAGTGCGTATATATTTTTCTTTCTGCACTAAAATAGGCCACTAAACGCTTTGCCACAAATAAGTGCACCAATGATGTGTATATTTTTTTTCTTACTGTATGCTTTCAACACATGTAACCGCTGACGTGAACTGAGAATATTTTTTTCTATTTGTACTGAAATACACCACTAAATGCTTTCAAGAGACATAACCGCCGCCGACGTGAACTGAGAATGTATTTTTCTTTTTGTACTGAAATACAAAATAACACATATAACCACCACACTGACTGACTGTTACTTATGTGAACCCCTGCACCCCTACTTCCCCGGCTGGTAGGCTGCTGCAAAGCATGGGGGTCTACCCCGGGCACGTTTGGCTCCCGACCTCCCACTGCTCCCACCCTGCTGACTCCCAGCCATGCTTTCAACACATATAACCGCTGACGTGAACTGGGAATATATTTGTGACAAACTGCCATTTGCCACTGGGCATTGTAGAGGACTTATGGCTAGCCTCCTGCCCTACGACTATGGCCCCGGGACATGTTGCCCTTCAGGAACAGTGACAGAACTGTGCCGCATGTCTGGACTGTTGGTGGGACCGAACGCGGTCAGCGGTGTATGCTGGGGATTCTGTAGAGCTGGAATCGGATGCGCGGATACACGAACGCCGCTGACCCTTACCTTCTGCCATACTGAACTTTCAGCTCCAGAGCCTAAGTCCCGTTCGAAGATGGGACTTAGTCATTTTTCTGCATGGAATTGACCGACCGCACAGCCCAAATCTATGGAACTGTTTTGGGCAGGAAGTTGTGCTTGCGGTCGGTCATAAAGGACTTCCACTAAACTTTTGATCCGCTGGAGGGATTTGTGTGATTTTTGGAAGTGTTTATGTTTGATGTATGCAGAGTTTAAATATGTAATTTTTATGGGGATGGAATGTATGGTTTTAAAGTTACAGTGTATGTTTAAAAACTGTATTTTTACTGTCTGTGATAGTTATGTTAATCCATAATTATATCCCAGACAGAAGGGAGGATTTTGTGTATTCGGGTGGGGATTCCTCTCCTATTGTTCCCACATGTGTATTGGTGGTCTCCCTTTGTCCTAGGAGATAATTGAATTGCACTTCGGGTGTCTCCAGGGCAGAGAGGAGGAGACCATGATGCATTGTGGGGACCTGCATAAATACGGGCGGGTAGCCCTCAATAAAGAGTTCATGTTCAGTTCCTGTTTTAACCCTTCAAAACGCAGCCTCGTCCCGTTATTGGAGGGAATTGCTGTGTCACGCTGGGGATTGCTATGCTCTGCATATTCCCTGGAGGAGAGATCTTTCCCACACGGTCCTGAATGCTGGAGGTTCGTTCAGGGTGGAAGGAAGACGGCGCGGCTCCAGTTAAGCTACGGCGGTTGTGGAGTCTGCGGTGCTTGTGGTGTCCAGTGCGGTGCTTGTGGTCCTCGGCGCAAGCTAGGAAGCGTCCATTAACGGAAGTGGATCCGTTACAATATTTTTCTTTTTGTAGTGAAATACAAAATGACACATATATCCGCCACACTGACTGACTGCTACTGCCGCTAATTCCGTGAACCCCTGCACCACTGCTTCCCAGGTAGGTAGACTGCTGCGAAGCAGGTGGTCTACCCCTGGCACGTTTGGCTCCCGAACTCCCACTGATGCCACCCTGCTGACTCCCAGTCATGCTTTCAACACATATAACCGCCGACGTGAACTGAGAATATATTTTTCTTTTTGTACTGAAATAGGCCACTAATCGCTTTCAGCAGAAATAAATGCACCAGTGAAGTGCGTATATATTTTTCTTTCTGTACTAAAATAGGCCACTAAACGCTTTGCCACAAATAAGTGCACCAATGATGTGCATATTTTTTTTCTTACTGTACGCTTTCAACACGTTACCGCTGACGTGAACTGAGAATATATTTTTCTTTTTTGTACTGAAATAGGCTAGCAAACGCCTTTAGCAGAAATCAATGCACCAGTGAAGTGCATACTGTATATATTTTTCTTTCTGTACTGAAATAGGCCACTAAACCCTTTTGTCACAAATTACTGCACCACTGAAGTGCGTATATTTTTATCTTTCTATAATAAAATAGGCCACTGAACACTGTTGCCACAAATAAGTGCACCAGTGAAGTGCGTATATATTTTTATTTCTGTACTGAAATAGGCCACTTAACCCTCTTGCCACAAATAACTGCACCAGTAAAGTGCGTATATTTTTTTCTTTCTATAATGAAATAGGCCACTGAACGCTTTTGCCACAAATAAGAGCACCAGTGAAGTGCGTATATTTTTTTCTTTCTATAACGAAATAGGCCACTAAACGCTTTTGCCACAAATAAGTGCACCAGTGACGTGCGTATATTTTTTTCTTTCTATAATGAAATAGGCCACTAAACCTTTTTGCCACAAATAAGTGCACCAGTGAAGTGCATATATTTTTTTCTTTCTGTACGCTTTCAACACATATAACTGCAGAAATGAACTGTGTATATATTTTTCTTGTTTGTAAAGATATAAGCCACTAAAGGCTTTTTAACACAGCACTTGCACCCCAAGAACAAATTGCTGAAATGACAGAGCTATATAATGGCTATTTGGATCCCCAAATAATCTTTCCCTGCACTTGTAAATCGCTTTTCTAGCAGGGTCCATAGCGCCTTCTGATGTCTCTCCCTGCACTAAGATGCTGTGAAATGATTCCTCCCTATCCTTTCCCTGCACTTGTAAATCGCTTTTTCATTTTTTTTTTCACAATCAGGTTTTTCCAATTGCTGTCCCTAGTGCCTTCTCACGTCTGTCCCTGCACTCAGAACGCTTGAAAATGTCTCACTCTAAGATGGCCGCATTATTTATAGGGCTGTGACATTACAGGGCTGGCTGGCTGCTGATTGCCTGCATGCATGGTATTATGGGTCAGCCCGCCTTCCCAGGGTTCCTTGCCCCATGTCCTCACACGTGTAGCTGCCATTCTAGGAAAAATTGTGATTTGTTACCACGAAGCGCAAGGAAATTCACATTCGTGCGAATCGCATTTTTCCTGAAATTCGGATCGAATTTCACTTCTTTAGCTTTGATTCTATACTTATGTAATGCGCGTCACATGGTGCTTGCATGGATGTCTGTGATCTCACTATTACGAAGCATACGAGCCTCGCTCACTGCTGTGTTTGTTGTATACAAGTAGAAAAAGATTGTTCCACCACCAGGAGCAAAACAGTAACAATTCAGTTACCTGACAAGAATCTGTATAACTAATCATATGCTAAATAGTTGCAAGTGCAACGTGTCGGTCCGCAGGGGAGAACACGTGAGGTTCACGGTGGGCCATAGGGTACAATAGTTCATCGGGTACTCACGGTTAGCAGATGCCTCCCTGGGCCAGCAGTGCAGTGAAGGGTAGAACAGCACTAGATTCTCCGGGGCACACTCTATTACAGGGGACACCGGCCAGGTGGTGATCGAGGTGCTCTGATGGTGATTGGGTTTCTGAGTGCTTGTGTGGCTGGGCCCCTGACTTAGGAATGTCGTGACGCCAGCACCTTGGTGGTGCAAAATGATGAGAGTGGTTGTAGTATAGAGATAGAAGAATGAGGCAGGGTTTGAATCCAACTAAGAACTTTACTGTAACCAGGATCTTGACAGCAAATTTACATCCAGTTATAAAACAGTCTCTTATAAACATGCAGGTTGGATGTGGTAAATCACAGTAACAGGCTGTACATGTGGTTATGTATCAGGCTATAGTAGGAGGTTGTCCTCACTGTTGTACTCACTGTCCAAACATATAAAAGATCTGCATAAAGGGAACCCCTCTGGTTTGAAGATATGGGGGATACAAAAAGTTAAGACAGGCCCTAGACAGGGAGGCATAGATAAGAGGTTGCAACAAGAGGAGGCCAAGTGGCTCTATTGCCTCAAATCTCTTTCACCAGGAGGAATAAATGAGGGATTTACATTTGCCTCATTTTTATAAATTGATAAAAATACATGTGTATTTACCAACACACTAAAAAGATTTTTTTTTAAATCAAGCTAGAATTGAGAAACAATAATATAAGAATAGAGATTAAAAATAGACTAATTTTAGTAAGGTAGGGGAATTATATGTAAAAGATAAATAAATATAGAATAAATATGGGAAACGGGTAAAATGGTGATTTCCCTATATAAAAATGAAATTACACCTTTGACAAAATGATGTGTGGCTCCTCGCTGACCATATCTGGTTTCCACGAAAAACGTAAAACAAAAATAAAAAATATGCTATTATATAGACAAAATAAAAAATAAATAAAATTAATATAATGAGAATAGCTTTCTAAAATAAAAAAGGAATAATATAATGAAAAAATGCATACTTACCATTGCTGGGATGCATCATATTGACTGGTGCCCTGTGGGGGACACACGTGCATAGGGTTAAAATTGGGCGGTCTTGGCTCGGATGGGGGTTAACACGTACAGTACAGACCAAAAGTTTGGGCACACCTTCTCATTCAAAGAGTTTTCTTTATTTTCATGACTATGAAAATTGTAGATTCACACTGAAGGCATCAAAACTATGAATTAACACATGTGGAATTATATACATAACAAACAAGTGTGAAACAACTGAAAATATGTCATATTCTAGGTTCTTCAAAGTAGCCACCTTTTGCTTTGATTACTGCTTTGCACACTCTTGGCATTCTCTTGATGAGCTTCAAGAGGTAGTCCCCTGAAATGGTTTTCACTTCACAGGTGTGCCCTGTCAGGTTTAATAAGTGGGATTTCTTGCCTTATAAATGGGGTTGGAACCATTAGTGGCGTTGAGGAGAAGTCAGGTGGATACACAGCTGATAGTCCTACTGAATAGACTGTTAGAATTGGTATTATGGCAAGAAAAAAGCAGCTAAGTAAAGAAAAACGAGTGGCCATCATTAGTATAAGAAATGAAGGTCAGTCAGTCAGCCAAAAAATTGGGAAAACTTTGAAAGTAAGGGCTATTTGACCATGAAGGAGAGTGATGGGGTGCTGCGCCAGATGACCTGGCCTCCACAGTCACCGGACCTGAACCCAATCGAGATGGTTTGGGGTGAGCTGGACTGCAGAGTGAAGGCAAAAGGGCCAACAAGTGCTAAGCATCTCTGGGAACTCCTTCAAGACTGTTGGAAGACCATTTCAGGGGACTACCTCTTGAGAATGCCAAGAGTGTGGAAAGCAGTAATCAAAGCAAAAGGTGGCTACTTTGAAGAACCTAGAATATGACATATTTTCAGTTGTTTCACACTTGTTTGTTATGTATATAATTCCACATGTGTTAATTCATAGTTTTGATGCCTTCATAGTCATGAAAATAAAGAAAACTCTTTGAATGAGAAGGTGTGTCCAAACTTTTGGTCTGTACTGTATGTGCACGCACAAAGGGTGTACCAGTGGGTTTTGTCAGAGACCCAGCCAGCCAGGTCTCAGGCATATGACTTGCTACACCTGGTGAAGAAGTGGCTCCAGCCGGAGACGTTGAGTCCCTCACAAATGATTGAGCGGGTGGTAGTGGACCGTTTTGTGCGCACACTGCCGAGGGCCATACTGCGCTGGGTGGGCCAAGGAGGCCCAGACAACCTTGATCAGTTGGTTAACCTGGTCGAGCGGTATATGGCGACCCAAGACTTGATGCGGGACTCTAATCAGTTGAGAGAGACACACCAGCCCACATCCCAGCCTAGGGAGCCTGGAACAAGGGCCTGGCCTTCTATGGGGGGGGGGGGGCGCTACCAAAACTCATGTGAGGTGAGTGCCGGGGACCCGTGAGGCCACAGTAATTCTGTGCTGGCGCTGCCAAGGCCCGGGACATGTTGCGGCTAACTGCCCTATGACTTCTGAACCCATGGACTGCGGGTTCGCTCGCCGGTCCTCGTTCTATGCAAGGCCTGTGTGTATTGCTGACCCCCTGCTGGCCGCTGATACGCCTCCCTTGTGCCAGGTCTCTGTTAATGGGTACCCGCTCAAGGCGCTGCTGGATTCTTGGAGCCTGGTAACCCTTGTGCATGAGTCACTGATTTCAGAAGAAATACCAGGAAATCAGAAAATAGCCATAGTCTGTATCCATGGAGACCTCCAGGAGTATTCCACAACGAGGGTTACCCTGTCCGCGTCAGGCAGGGAAGTACAACATGTTGTCGGGGTGGGGCGACATCTCCCTTACGACGCCATTTTGGGAAGAGACTTACCCATGTTCTGGAGGAAGAACGGTACGCATTCTCTTAGGGAGGAAAACTGTCTGGGCCCTGAACCCGATGACCCCGATGCTGGGGTACCAGCTGATGGGGTATAAGTAACTCCATTTTGTCTGTTTTAGCAATGTGTATTATGATTACATCTGGTCAGTGCACTGTTTCAAGATTCCCTTTTGTATGGAATGTGAGAAACTTCCTGTTCTGTTTCAAGATACCCATACATTCCTTAGTTTAAACAACTCATACCTTATATGGTCATCCTGGCTCAATGTAATGCAGAGCTCATGTGTATTCATGCTATATGTTAAAACAAATGCTAACATATGATTGGATGTCAAGGAAGCTCAACCCCCTCTATATTAAGTGTTTGCCAACTGTTAATAAACAGAGTGAATTGGAACAAGACACGTGTTTGGTGTTAAATCTGATTCACCCTCCTGGTACCAGAAAATACTTAATTCAAGCTTATCACCGAAAGTCTGGTGTCAGGGACACCAAGGCAAAGAGTCTAAATTGCCTAACACCAGCCATAGGGGTCACCACCACAGATACAGAGTTTAATCCCGATAGGTTTCCCCTAGAGGTGTTGGCTGGTGAGACGGTAGAGACCCCATCCATCCCGGACCTGGAGGTGTCCCGAGAAATGTTCGGGACAGCCCAGCTCCAGGATCCTACATTGATGAGGGTGAGAGAAGGGTTAACCGTAATCAATGGCGTGGTTCAGCACCCAGGAGCAGAATCTGTGTTTCCCCACCTGGCTTTTAACCAAGACCTATTGTACAGGGTGGACAAGGTGCAACAAGAGGTAATAGAGCAGCTGGTGGTACCCCAGCCTTACCGCTGGATGGTGTTAGACTTGGCCCACACGCATGTACTGGGAGGTCATCTGGGGGTAAAAAAGACCCAAGAGCGAATATTGCAGTGTTTTTTTTGGGCCCGGGATATATGAGGAGATTAGGAGGTTCTGTCAGTCCTGTCCTGTGTGTCAGATAACCAGCCCCCAGCCCAATTACCGTAGTCCATTGGTACCTATGCCAATCATAGAGGTACCGTTTGAAAGGATAGCCATGGATCTGGTAGGCCCTATAAATAAGTCGGCCAGAGGTCACCAGCATATCTTGGTGGTATTAGATTATGCTACCAGATATCCTGAGGCAATTCCACGGCGCCACACATCGGCTAAGCTTATAGCCAAAGAATTAATGGGCATGTTCTCTCGGGTAGGGATACCTAAGGAGATCTTGACAGACCAGAGGACTCTCTTCATGTCAAAAGAGCCGTGTCCAAAGATGGGAAGGACTGGGATCTTTTGCTGCCGTATGTATTATTCGCTGTACGAGAAGTGCCCCAGGCCTCCACTGGGTTCTCGCCCTTTGAACTATTGTATGGCGGACATCCTCGGGGGTTGCTTGACATAGCTAAAGAAGCATGGGAGCAACAGCCCACTCCACACAAGAGTGTTATCGAACACATAGAGAAAATGCAAGAAAGAATAGGGACAGTTCTGCCGATTGTCCGGGAGCATATGCATGCGGCACAACTGGCCCAGCGCCGGGTATACAACCGGGCCGCCCAGGTTAGGACTTTTAACCCGGGCGACCAAGTACTAGTACTTGTGCCCACAGTCGACAGTAAATTCCTTTCTAGGTGGCAGGGACCCTACGAAGTGATGGAGAAAGTAGGACCAGTGAACTACAAGGTATACCAGCCGGGTCGGCGAAAGCCAGAGCAGGTATACCATGTTAACTTACTAAAGCCCTGTCTTGACTGCGGGGAAGGCTCTGGTGCCACCAGTGATCCCGCAGAAAGCCTCCTCTGCGGTGAAGATAGCAGATGGCCTGTCTACTAAACAGGTTCAGGAGGTCAGAGAGTTTGTGAGTCGGAATAGGGATGTATTCTCCGAACTTCCTGGACGCACCTCCCTAGTCCGACATGACATTGTCACCGAGCCCCAGGTCAAAGTTCGCTTAAAGCCATATCGGGTGCCTGAGGCTCGGCGACAAGCCATCTCTGAGGAAGTGAAGTCGATGTTGCGACTAGGGGTCATTGAAGAGTCTCGGAATGAGTGGGATAGTCCAATAGTCCTTATACCAAAACCAGACGGAACCTTACGATTCTGTAACGACTTCCGGAAGCTCAATGAAGTATCAAAGTTTGACGCCTACCCCATGCCTCAGGTCGATGAATAGATAGAAAGGTTAGGGCAAGCACGATACTTTTCGGTCTTGGACCTCACAAAAGGGTACTGGCAGGTGCCCTTAATGGAGGCTGCAAAGGAGAAAACTGCCTTTGTCACCCCCGAAGGGCTGTTTCAGTATAACGTGTTGCCCTTTGGCTTACATGGCGCTCCGGCCACCTTCCAACGGTTAATGAATATCATCCTCCGGCCCCATCGTCAGTATGCTTCGGCCTATCTTGATGATATTGTAGTGTTTAGCACAGACTGGGAGAGTCACTTACCCAAGGTGCAGGCGGTGGTAGACTCTCTCCGGAAAGCGGGGTTGATCGCCAACCCGAAGAAATGTACAATAGGGTTGGAAGAAGGTCGGTACCTGGGGTATGTAATTGGACTGGAGTCATTAAACCCCAGGTAAATAAAATAGAAGCCATACAGAACTGGCCCAGACCCCTTATGATGAGGCAGGTAAAAGCTTTTTTAGGGTTAGTGGGATATTACCGGAGGCTTATTCCCAATTTTGCCACGTTGTCTTCTCCATTAACGGATCACCTGAAAGGACGTAAGTCTGTGATGGTCCGCTGGAGTGTTCAGGCAGAGGAGGCCTTCAGGTCATTGAAGTCGGTGTTGTGTGGGACTTCGGTCCTAGTTACACCCAACTTCAATAAAGAGTTTATTGTACAGACAGATGCCTCTGAAGTAGGTCTGTGTGCAGTACTGTCTCAGGAGGTTAACGGGAGGAGCATCCCGTTAGTTTCCTGAGCCGCAAACTAACGCCAGCCGAATCTAGGTATAGTGTTGTCGAGAGGGAGTGTCTCGCTATCAAATGGGCACTTGAATCGCTACGCTATTATCTGCTGGGGAGGACGTTCCGCCTGGTGACCAATCATTCACCTCTCACGTGGATGAGTCAGGCGAAGGAGAGGAATGCTCAGGTCACCAGATGGTTCTTCTCCATGCAAAATTTTAAGTTTACAGTGGAACACAGGTCGGGGATGCTACAGGGGAATGCGGACGCCCTGTCCAGAGTCCACTGTATGGCATGTGTTCACCCCCACAGATTTGAACAAAGGGGGGGTATGTGAAGCGGTGACAGGAGTCATCTATGAGGGGAGATATGTGTCACCCAGAATGTTGCAGGAAGCATTCTAAAGCGGCTTGCTTACCAGGAATGTGCCACCAAGGTGCCCTGCCTTGGTGGAGTAAAAGCCCTAGTCTAGGTGTCCACTAAGTTAGCTGGTGAAAAATAGATAGTGTAGCTGGTCCAGCTAGTTCAGGGCGGGCTTTTACTGGGAACAGGCAATGTGTTGGGTGGGTGCCTGTTCCCCAGGTTCCAGTCCAGGACTTGAGGCATGCTCATGTCCAGGGATCCTATTTAATACTGCTGCTGGATCTTAGTTGTGTCTCAGTCTGGAGGAAAGACACACAGTGTGAGGTAACACTGTCAGTGTGCTACAACTGCTTGACCCGGCTGCGATCCGGATGTACTTTTGATGGAAAAGCCTAAATAAAGAGGACTTTTGTTGAACGTTTTGGTGTCCCTGCCTCTGTACACTGGTCAAGTGAGTACAGTTCCCCACATATGCTATAAAATATTGAGATGACATAACCCGTTTAAGTAACACCATGAAATCCTGTCTACTGAAATGGGTTGACCTCTATTTTCTCCTTCTTAAATATCCCATTTACAGTTCACCTTTTGTAATAATATGAGTAGGAGACGTTTTATAAAGATGGTACCTTTTCACATATGAATGTGTGGATTGTCATGTTTATCGTTTTTAGATGATGAAGTTCATATATATCAGAGTCAAAGAGCAGGCTTAGGGCATTCTTACATATGCATTGGAGGCTCCGCTTGGGACCTCTGTCACAGAACTCATTAAAAACAGGAGAAAAAAGTCTGATTGAAAACCGACCACATTTCCAAAAAACTTATTAGAAAGCTTCTACAGTTCCTAAGTGTTATATAGGCGTATTTCGAGCACCACCAGCATCATATATTTTGCTGCATACTCTGTGCAATTGTGCCTTTTTCTTTCCAAAATTTTTGAATCTCTGTCGCTTGAGTTTTTCTCAGCGCCTTATCTCTGACCTCCTAAACATTCATTATAGCTCAATTCTTATCTTACTGATAAGAATGTGGCTTAAATAAGTGTTTCTGACCTTTTAGTCATTTAGAGATAAGGTTTATTAGATGACTGTCACAAAGTGAAAGTACCATTCACACAGCTAGAAAAACGGTTAGCTCTTTGTGACAAAACAGCTCAATATTTTTTAATAAAGACCAAATGAAAAAATTATTTTTATCCCTAAATAAGTAAAATATAATCATACAAATTTGCCCCCGCAGGTGTACATAGCCTTTAAATACTTTTTTAGTACATCAAGACCACTGTATAGTGTGTTTGTAGCAGGGGATGCCTATACCTCTGTTTATTAACAAAAAACTGTTGCAATTTCGCTACCATGTAGGAGTGCGCATTTCAGCACTTTTTGGTGCATCAATACCCGGGTACAGTGTGTTCATAGCAGGGGGTGTTTAAATGTGCTATTGTTCACTACAAAAAAAAGCTGCAATTTTTTTTAACGTTTAATAATCAGTGCATCAAATCTGTGATTTGTCATTGTTTAAATAGGCCTCATGTAAATGACAGAGTGGAAAATGAAAGAACCTGTGCTTAGTCACTAATGAGTGAGAATATGTCTGGCCATAATAGTGCAAACAGCAGTAGCTGCACGGTAAGCACCAGTAGTAGTAGTAGCAGCAGCAGGCTACAGTTCTCCCTTGCTTCTGGTAGGTGACAGATTATTATTGAAAACAAAGAGGTTGACATTGTGGACTGGATGGCTCACTCATACTCCTAGTCACAGCAGGATGATCTCAATGTCACCTCTGAGTTTGACACAATGCCTTTGAACCAGGGGTCAGCGCATTCCTCCTGCTTCTCCTTCTTGTGGCCTCAGAAGGGGGGCTGTTTATGATTTTGGATAACCCCTTTAAGTCTTTCTTATGTGGCTTATGCAGCTTGCAGAGACAGAATGGTCTACCTTGCACTGTTTGATCCACAATGTTCCAACTTGCCGGAATTCCACCTTCCATATACTGGAGCATCTGTATGAGCAGTAAAGCAGTGAATCATTACAAAATGCACCAGGCCACCACAGCAGGAGGGATGTGTTATTTTGAAGTGAGGCAGTGGCAGCACATCTAGGATGCATGTTGCATACTCCGGTCCTCTGAACAGGCCACCAGAGTTATCAGTAGAGGCAACCATGACATTGACATTCCCCTGATATTTATATAAAAGAACTCCTGCAAAAAAAAATAATCTGTGACCTGCTAGAAAGGTGCATGATGTCATCTGTAGTGAAGATAATCTTCTTATCAGTGACTGTATATTTGAGCTATCACTTCCCTTCAAAATTTTTGCTGTGTCATGTGACCAACTCTCTGATCTCCAACTGACACAGGACAGGAAGTCAGTTACTTCTCTATTTATTCCTCTGAGACTGACATTAAGGCCTCTTTCACACGGGCGTCGCGTGTGAGGGCTGGATAGGATGCAGGTGCGTCGAGGGAAAATGTGCGATTTTTCCGCACGAGTGCAAAGCATTTTAATGCGCATTACACGTGCGTGAGAAAAATCGGCATGTTTGGTACCCAGACCCGAACCCGGACTTCTTCACAGTAGATTTTATTATTTTCCCTTATAACATGGTTATAAGGGAAAATAATAGCATTCTTAATACAGAATGGTTAGTAAAATGTCCATTGAGGGGTTAAAAATAATAAACAAATTTAACTCACCCCATCCACTTGGTCGCGTAGCGGATCTCCTCTTTTTTCTTCTTTCTTCAAGACCTGGGTAAAGGACCTTTGATGACATCACTGCGCTCATCACATGGTCCATCACCATGGTGATGGACCATGTGATGGATCATGTGGTGGGCCATGTGATGAGCGCAGTGACGTCATCAAAGATCCTTTACCCAGGTCCTGAAGAAAGAAGAGGAGATCCGCTACGCAACCAAGTGGATGGGGTGAGTTAAATTTGTTTATTATTTTTAACCCTTCCATCCCTAATTTACTTTGCATTCTGTATTAAGAATGCTATTATTTTCACTTATAACCATGTTATAAGGGAAAATAATAATGATCGGGTCCCCATCCGATCGTCACCTAGCAACCATGCGTGAAAATTGCACCGCATCCGCACTTGCTTGCGGATGCTTGCGATTTTCACGTAGCCCCATTCACTTCTATGGGGCCTGCGTTGCGTGAAAAACGCACAATATAGAGCATGCTGTGATTTTCATGCAACGCACAAGTGATGCGTGAAAATCACCGCTCATGTGAACAGCCGCATAGAAATGAATGGGATCCGGATTCAGTGCAGGTGCAATGCGTTCACCTCACGCATTGCACCCGCGCGGAAAACTCACCCGTGTGAAAGAGGCCTAAGGCTTCCATAGGAATACATAGAGAAACCAACTTCCTGTCCACACATAAGATGCTGTGTTATTTGTAAAGTCTGATTGTTGGTCACATGACACAGCTGAGGATCAGAAGGGATGTTATAACTCACAAATACAGACACTGGTAAGAAGATTACTTTCACTACAGATTACATCATGTACCTTTTTAACAGGTCAGAGAATAAACATTTTTTGTGGAAGTTCTTCTTTAAAGATAATGCTCACGCTGATTCAACTAGGGATGGTGGTAGAAGAATAAGGCTAATTTCACACTCACGTTTCATGGATCCGTTGGAAACGGATCCGTAACACAAATAACAAAATGGAGGCGAAAGGAACCCATTAAGATGGATCCGTTCAAACAGATCCGTCTGCAAAGCGGATCCGTTCGTCATGTTTGTTTCCGTTTCTGGATCTGTTTTTAAGGAGGAGGCGTATCTCAAAGTGTCCACACACTTTTACAGTGTATTTAAGCAGGGAAACCTCCATTCAGGCTCTTTTTTTTTAGGACCATGTTGCCTGCACACATATCGGCGATTGAGCTTACTAATCCTGAAAGCGAGATGGAGAAGACGTGCCCAGGAAAGAAGACGACAACGGTTTTGGGTCCACCCGATATCTTCCAAACGGATGACCAGAGGCATTTTTTCTGTCTTGTATTTGGAGCTTCGTGCTCATTCCGAAAAAAAAAAATCAATTATATGCGCATGACTGTCGAGAGTTATGATCAGCTACTGCAGCGCATTTCAACACTCATTGAAAGACAAGATACCCGCTACAGAAGGGCAATTTCTCCTGCAGAGCAGCTAATGGTGACAATAAGGTAAGGTTTGTCCTAATGTTTTTTTTGTACAGCTGTATATATATATTTTTTAAATTTATTTATATTTGTTCATTTTTTCTAAGGTTTCTTGCTACGGGAGAAAGTCTGTCATCGCTGCATTACCAGTATTGGATGGGAATTTTGACGATCTCTGGTATAGTCCGCGATACTTGTTGTGCCTTGTGGGAGCTATTGCATGAGGATTACATCCCACATCCAACTACAGAACAGTGGATTCAGATTGCAGACAAGTTCCTGGAAACCTGCCAATGCCCTAATTGTGTCGGAGCTGTGGATGGGAAACATATGGATCATAAAACCTTCTGGAAGTGGCTCCGAATTCTTCAACTACAAAAAATATTTCTCTATAATTTTGATGGCCATTGCGGGTGCTGATTACCGATTTGTCACCGTTTGACATAGGCGCTTATGGCCGGACAAATGACTCCATGGCCTTCAAAAACTCAGCAATGGGACGCCTCCTGTATTCAAAGGACTTTGGATTGCCACCTCTGAGACCTTTGCCAGGTACTGATGGACCTCCATTGCCATTTGTGGTAGCAGGGGACGAGGTGTTCCAAATGTGCGAGAACCTCATCAAGTCGTACTCTAGCCATGACTTGAACACTACAAAGCACGTTTAACTATAGACTGACACAAGCTAGACGACTGGTGGAGTGCGCCTTTGGCATTTTAGTTGCCAAATGGCATATTCTTACCAAAGTGATAAATCTGAAGATTGAAACCAGACGATGTAGTTAAAGCTTCTGTAGTTCTACATAACTATCTTTTATCAGAGGAACCACTGCGCCTGGCCCTGCAAGAGGTTGATTGCACACTCACCAGGCTGCAACATCAGGGGTACCGTTCAACCGTTGCCATGGCCCGAATGAGGGACAGTTTCGCTGATTATTTTGTTTCTGAAGCGGGCAAAGTGAGTTGGCAGGATAATGTTGTTTAATTGTTAAACTGTTTGATCTTCTATTAAATAAATAAAAAAAATGTATACACCTTGTGTCTTCTTTTTTAATCAGCCCCAAGAATTCTTCTGCTACACTGGTGATACATTTTTTTTTTTTACACAAGCTTTTGCCACCCATGACGTCTGGATTTTGTGCATGGCATAGTTCAAGTTGCAGCATCACTCTTGTGAACATGCACAACTTCCAGATCCTCCTGGGTGGCATTAGCTTTTGTGAAATAAACGTGAAGGGTAGTAGCCACACATATGGTTATTAAAGGGAGTGTCTCCTCTGAGACATTAGGTGCACATTGCTAGGATTTTCCCTCCTTATAGCTGTGGGTCCCAATGCTGGGACTCGCGCCCATATCGGTGACATGGCCACACAAGTTAAGTGTGCTCGAGGAGTCCGGTCCGGCCACCACCAAGCGCTTTCTCCATGGAAGTGAATTGGAGTGCACCGCACATGACCGTCCAGTGCTCCCATTCACTTTTATGGGCCGGATGGAAACAGCTTATCCAGCGCACGGCTGATTTTGGAGGACCCATAGAAAAGCAAGGGAGGGGATGATGTGCTGAGCAGTGCGCTCACCAGCACTTTCATGTTCTCAATATAGGTGCGTGTACATGCACTGGTACGCAACTATAAGTCAATGTTGGCATATCCTAGCGATATGCCCCCATCATCTTTGTTGAAACAACCCCTTTTAACCTTTTGGCCCTTCCTCAATATTGCAAGGCACAATTGTTTTTTGTTATTTGACAACTTCACACAATTTGCCTTGTCACAAGAAATAATGCTTGATAAAGGGGTTATCCAGGTTCAGAGCTGAACCCAGACATATCCATATTTTCACCCAGACTACCCCACTAAGCTCATCTGAATCACACAGGTCAGAGGCATGTGCCCATCAGTGAGCCCCGTGGCCTCACCAGCACTGAAGGGCCGGCTTTAGCGCTGCCCTACCCTGTAAAACGGCTAGGGCAGCGCTAAAGCCTGCCCATTAGAGCCGGTAACGTCACAAAACACACTGTTTGGTGGAATTCTCCACCTAGAAGTGTGTTATTGTAAGCCCTTGCCCTGACCACATTGCCTTTGAGCCGCCGCGGTGAAATCCCCCCAAGATAGTGAACAACGCCTCACTGATCTCCCTCCATAGCCGCTGGATGTGATGATGGTCGGCATCGTGGCGGTCAGTGTGGTCCCATAAAGCGGGACGCGCCCAGTTGGATGAGGAGTTCGTTGTCGATGTGAGGGACAACGAACTTCTCATCTTCCCTGGTGGAGCTTCTGGAACCCTAAAAGAAAAAGAAAAACAAAATTTTGTTAAAGTCCAAAAACCAAATGAAAATTACAATTACTTATTCAATACTTACATGTCGCCGACTTCCATCGGCTCTCCCACGAACTCTGGAGGAGACTGGGGGATCCTGCCTGGCGGCTCTAGGTGCTAGTTGCTGGGAAAAAAAATATATATATATATACTGTATAGTAAACCATAATTTTTTATTTTTTTTAAAGAGAATATAACTATATATACTTACTTCTTGCAAGCCCTGGTCCGTGCTTGGTCCACCTGCCCTTGGTGACACCAAGGCCCCAGCTGGTGAGCCGGAGGATGTTGAAGAAGATGTCTAGAATAAAAGCACATACTGATTAGCAATGAATCAAACAATATTCCAAACTCCAAGCGTTGCTTATTATACTTACCGTCTGCCTTATGCAACAGCGCCTTCTGGGTGGGCTTCTCTGTTTTGGTGGTGAACTGAAGACATCTGTAATACAAGACCAAATGCAGATTAAAAAACGTTATATGAACATGTTTAGAGCAACATTGACAGAGATATCAGATTTGTAACATATTTATTTCAAGAACTTACTTTCGAGGAGATAAGCTGGTGCTTGCCCACCACAGAAATTTCATATAAATAAGGTTTTTTGAAAATGCTAAAAAAAAATATATATATATATATATACTGTATATACACTCACCTAAAGAATTATTAGGAACACCTGTTGTATTTCTCATTAATGCAATTATCTAGTCAACCAATCACATGGCAGTTGCTTCAATGCATTTAGGGGTGTGGTCCTGGTCAAGACAATCTCCTGAACTCCAAACTGAATGTCAGAATGGGAAAGCAAATGGGATTTAAGCAATTTTGAGCGTGGCATGGTTGTTGGTGCCAGACGGGCCGGTCTGAGTATTTCACAATCTGCTCAGTTACTGGGATTTTCACGCACAACCATTTCT
This sequence comes from Bufo bufo, assembly GCF_905171765.1. Taxonomy (NCBI): domain Eukaryota; kingdom Metazoa; phylum Chordata; class Amphibia; order Anura; family Bufonidae; genus Bufo; species Bufo bufo. Next base: position 213,669,969 of record NC_053394.1, read on the forward strand.
AGGGTTTACAAAGAATGGTGTGAAAAGGGAAAAACATCCAGTATGCGGCAGTCCTGTGGGCAAAAATGCCTTGTGGATGCTAGAGGTCAGAGGAGAATGGGCCGACTGATTCAAGCTGATAGAAGAGCAATGTTGACTGAAATAACCACTCGTTACAACCGAGGAATGCAGCAAAGCATTTGTGAAGCCACAACACGCACAACCTTGAGGCGGATGGGCTACAACAGCAGAAGACCCCAACAGGTACCACTCATCTCCACTACAAATAGGAAAAAGAGGCTACAATTTGCACGAGCTCACCAAAATTGGATTGTTGAAGACTGGAAAAATGTTGTCTGGTCTGATGAGTCTCGATTTCTGTTGAGACATTCAAATGGTAGAGTCCAAATTTGGCGTAAACAGAATGAGAACATGTATCCATCCTCTGATGGCTACTTCCAGCAGGATAATGCACCATGTCACAAAGCTCAAATCATTTCAAATTGGTTTCTTGAACTTGACAATGAGTTCACTGTACTAAAATGGCCCCCACAGTCACCAGATCTCAACCCAATAGAGCATCTTTGGGATGTGGTGGAACGGGAGCTTCGTGCCCTGGATGTGAATCCCTCAAATCTCCATCAACTGCAAGATGCTATCCTATCAATATGGGCCAACATTTCTAAAGAATGCTATCAGCACCTTGTTGAATCAATGCCACGTAGAATTAAGGCAGTTCTGAAGGCAAAAGGGGGTCCAACACAGTATTAGTATGGTGTTCCTAATAATTCTTTAGGTGAGTGTATATTATTCCAATGATCATGTTTTTGAAATACAAAAAAAAAAGGAGTGTGGATGTGAGGCATGGCGGAAAAAGTGAAGCACGGCGGCTGAAGAGAGGCATATGGCGGCTGATGAGAAGCATGGGGTCTGATCAGAAGCACGGTGGCCATAAGTCCCCCTACAGTGCCATAATCTTCCCCATGCCAGCAGCCCCCAAGTGCCAGCAGCCCCCCCTCAGTGCCATCAGACCCCCAAGTACAATAAGCCCCCCCAAGTGCCAGAAGCCTCGCAAGTGCCAGAAGCCCCCCCCAGTGCCATCAGCCCTCCAAGTGCCATACGCCCCCCCAAGTGCCAGCAGCCCCTCAGTGCCATCAGTCCCCCGAGTGCCATAAGCCCCCCATGTAACATAAGTCCCCCCAAGTGCTAGCATCCCCCCAAGTGCCAGCAGCCCCCCCCAGTGCCATCAGCCCCCCTCAGTCCCACAAGCCCCCCCAAGTGCCAGCAGTCCCCCTCAGTGCCATCAGCCCCCCAAGTACCATAAGACCCCCCAAGTGCCAGGATCCCCCCTCAATGCCAGCAGCCCCCCAAGTGCCATAAGCCCCCCAAGTGCTAGAAGTCCCCCTCAGTTCCTTAACCCCCCTTCAGTGCAATAAGCCCCCCAAGTGACATAAGGCCCCCCAAGTGCCAGCAGACCCCCCTCAGTGCCATCAGCCCCCAAGTGCCATAAGTCCCCCCAAGTGCTAGCATCCCCCCAAGTGCCAGCAGCCCCCCCCCCAGTGCCATCAGCCCCCCTCAGTCCCACAAGCCCCCCCAAGTGCCAGCAGTCCCCCTCAGTGCCATCAGCCCCCCAAGTACCATAAGACCCCCCAAGTGCCAGGATCCCCCCTCAATGCCAGCAGCCCCCCAAGTGCCATAAGCCCCCCAAGTGCCAGCATCCCCCCAAGTGCCAGAAGCCCCCCTCAGTTCCTTAACCCCCCTTCAGTGCAATAAGCCCCCCAAGTGACATAAGGCCCCTCAATGCCAGCAGACCCCCTCAGTGCCATAAGCCCCCCAAGTGCCATCAGCTTCCCCCATAGATAGATAGGAGATAGATAGATAGAAAGATGATAGATAAACAGATAGATAGAAAGAGATAAAGAAAGATAGATAGATAGACATTATGACTTCCTATACTTACCAGTCTATTTCCAAAGTTGCTTATCCAAGATGGCCGAATCAAAGATGGCTGCTTGAGGAGGGGACAATTCTTGAACATGCTTAGTGAACAAAACATTTTGAGACAGACCCACCTCAAACGGATCCATTACATATGGATCCGTTCCCTTTGACTTCCATTGTGTGTCAGGACGGATCCATTTGGCTCCAGATCGTCAGGCGGACACCAAAACGCTGAAAGCAGCATTTTGGTGTCCGCCTCCAGAGCCAAATAGAGACTGAACGGAGGCAAACTGATGCATTCTGAGCAGATTTTTTTCCATTCAGAATGCATTAGGGCAAAACTGATCTGTTTTGGACTGCTTTTGAGAGCCCTGAACGGATCTCACAACCGGAAAGCCAAAACGCGAGTGTGAAAGTAGCCTAACTTCCACATGTTGCTGGCCACCAAGTAACTGTTGGGTCCCTTAGACACCGTCAAGTTGTCACCACATGTTGCTGCTCTCCGGAAGAGATGGTAAGGGGTGGTGCAAATAAGTCCAGAGAGTCAGGGTCTGCAGTTAACCAGTGTGCGTCTTTACTGGAGAAATTCAGGTGCAAAACAATACAGGCGAAGTATAGGGCTGGCTGCTCCAATCTCCTCCCTTGCAGAAGAAGGGTTTGATGTTGAGGAAAGGCCTGAGCTAGCTGTCCATTTCTCTCTCTCAGAAGGCTGTTACCCTGGTCAAAACCTGGAGGCCCACAGTCTGTAGCTCAGTAGTCTGGGTGGCTCCTTGGTCACAGGTCTGGCGACCCATAGTCTGTGGCTCAGCGTCTCCATCTCAGCATCTTCTTCTGGTCACTCATGCAGACTGGCATGAGTCTCCCACTGCAAGCACTGATCCCTAACTGCAGAACACTAGGGGCTCTGACTGCTCTCCTTATATGCAGTTTCTGGCTAAACTAGAACCTTCTAGTGGGAGGAGTGGCGTGAAGAAGCTCAGCACAAACAGTTACAATGTTTCCCGTCTCCCGCCTCTCATATACTTGCATTAGAGCTTTAATGACACTCAATGGCAATAACAATAGCAGTTTTTCTAGACAAAAATGGGTTTTCAGTTATAACAAAAGAGCTAAACCAAACAAAAGGTCAGTCTGTCTGATTTTGGTGGTAAACAAGTCTGTCTCCCCCCCCCCAAAAAAAATGAACAGGATACAAAATACAGTTACACAGTATTAAAACAGTGAAAATTAACCCTTTTAGATGAATTAAAGTAAGAGGTTGATGTCTTTGAATAGGGGGAACAGGGCAAATGTTCACAAATGCCTAGACTTCAGAGTACCCCAGCTCCAGGGCACTACATGTATTTATTGGTGATGTCAATGCTATTGCTGGCTTGAAATCCAGAAAAAACAACCTAGAATTAATTCCTAAGGGAGTTAAAACTTTCAAACACTACACATCTTTATAAGTTAATATTTTTGAAGAGGCATTTTCTAATGGAGAAATACTCTGCTCAAAAAAATAAAGGGAACACAAAAATAACACATCCTAGATCTGAGTTCATTAAATATTCTTCTGACATACTTTGTTCTTTACATAATTGAATGTGCTGACAACAAATTCACACAAAAATTAAGAAATGGAAATCGAATTTTTCAACCCATGGAGGTCTAGATTTGGAGTCACACTCAAAATTAAAGTGGAAAAACACACTACAGGCTGATCCAACTTTGATGTAATGTCCTTAAAACAAGTCAAAATGAGGCTCAGTAGTGTGTGTGGCCTCCACGTGCCTGTATGACCTCCCTACAACGCCTGTGTATGCTCCTGATGAGGTGGCGGATAGAGTTGAGCGAACACCTGGATGTTCGGGTTCGAGAAGTTCGGCCGAACTTCCCGGAAATGTTCGGGTTCGGGAGCCGAACCCGATCCGAACTTCGTCCCGAACCCCATTGAAGTCAATGGGGACCCGAACTTTTGGGCACTAAAAAGGCTGTAAAACAGCCCAGGAAAGAGCTAGAGGGCTGCAAAAGGCAGCAACATGTAGGTAAATCCCCTGCAAACAAATGTGGATAGGGAAATGAATTAAAATTAAAATTTAAAAAATAAAAATGAACCAATATCAATTGGACAGAGGTCCCATAGCAGAGAATCTGGCTTCACATCAGCAGAGAAACAGTCTCTTCATGCCATAGCAAAGAATCTGGCTTCATGTCAGCAGAGAATCAGTCTCTTCATGCCATAGCAGAGAATCTGGCTTCATGTCAGCGCAGAATCAGTCTTCATGTCATAGCAGAGAATCAGGCTTCACGTCACCCACCACTGGAACAGGCCACTGTCACACATTTAGGCCCAGGCACCCAGGCAGAGGAGAGGTCCCGTAACAGAGAATCTGGCCTTATGTCAGCGCAGAATCTGTCTTCATGTCATAGCAGAGAATCAGGCTTGACGTCACCCACCACTGGAACAGGCCACTGTCACACATTTAGGCCCCGGCACCCAGACAGAGGAGAGCGGTCCCGTAACAGAGAATCTGGCCTTATGTCAGCGCAGAATCTGTCTTCATGTCATAGCAGAGAATCAGGCTTCACGTCACCCACCACTGGAACAGGCCACTGTCACACATTTAGGCCCAGGCACCCAGGCAGAGGAGAGAGGTCCCGTAACAGAGAATCTGGCCTTATGTCAGCGCAGAATCTGTCTTCATGTCATAGCAGAGAATCAGGCTTCACGTCACCCACCACTGGAACAGGCCACTGTCACACATTTAGGCCCCGGCACCCAGACAGAGGAGAGCGGTCCCGTAACAGAGAATCTGGCCTTATGTCAGCGCAGAATCTGTCTTCATGTCATAACAGAGAATCAGGCTTCACGTCACCCACCACTGGAACAGGCCACTGTCACACATTTAGGCCCAGGCACCCAGGCAGAGGAGAGAGGTCCAGTAACAGAGAATCTGGCCTTATGTCAGCGCAGAATCTGTATTCATGTCATAGCAGAGAATCAGGCTTCACGTCACCCACCACTGGAACAGGCCACTGTCACACATTTAGGCCCCGGCACCCAGACAGAGGAGAGCGGTCCCGTAACAGAGAATCTGGCCTTATGTCAGCGCAGAATCTGTCTTCATGTCATAGCAGAGAATCAGGCTTCACGTCACCCACCACTGGAACAGGCCACTGTCACACATTTAGGCCCAGGCACCCAGGCAGAGGAGAGAGGTCCCGTAACAGAGAATCTGGCCTTATGTCAGCGCAGAATCTGTATTCATGTCATAGCAGAGAATCAGGCTTCACGTCACCCACCACTGGAACAGGCCACTGTCACACATTTAGGCCCCGCCACCCAGACAGAGGAGAGCGGTCCCGTAACAGAGAATCTGGCCTTATGTCAGCGCAGAATCTGTATTCATGTCATAGCAGAGAATCAGGCTTCACGTCACCCACCACTGGAACAGGCCACTGTCACACATTTAGGCCCCGGCACCCAGACAGAGGAGAGGTTCATTCAACTTTGGGTTGCCCCGCAATATAATGGTAAAATGAAATTAAAAATAGTATTGAATGAGGAAGTGCCCTGGAGTAGAATAATATATTGTTAAGGGGAGGTAGTTAATATCTAATCTGCACAAGGGATGGACAGGTCCTGTGGGATCCATGCCTGGTTCATTTTTATGAACGTCAGCTTGTCCACATTGGCTGTAGACAGGCGGCTGCGTTTGTCTGTAATGACGCCCCCTGCCGTGCTGAATACACGTTCAGACAAAACGCTGGCCGCCGGGCAGGCCAGCACCTCCAAGGCATAAAAGGCTAGCTCTGGCCACGTGGACAATTTGGAGACCCAGAAGTTGAATGGGGCCGAACCATCAGTCAGTACGTGGAGAGGTGTGCACAGGTACTGTTCCACCATGTTAGTGAAATGTTGCCTCCTGCTAACACGTTCCGTATCAGGTGGTGGTGCACTTAGCTGTGGCGTGTTGACAAAACTTTTCCACATCTCTGCCATGCTAACCCTGCCCTCAGAGGAGCTGGGCGTGACACAGCTGCGTTGGCGACCTCTTGCTCCTCCTCTGCCTTCGCCTTGGGCTTCCACTGGTTCCCCTGTGACATTTTTGAATGCTCTCAGTAGCGCGTCTACCAACGTGCGCTTGTACTCGCGCATCTTCCTATCACGCTCCAGTGTAGGAAGTAAGGTGGGCACATTGTCTTTGTACCAGGGATCCAGCAGGGTGGCAACCCAGTAGTCCGCACACGTTAAAATGTGGGCAACTCTGCTGTCGTTGCGCAGGCACTGCAGCATGTAGTCGCTCATGTGTGCCAAGCTGTCCTCTGTGGCAGGCGTATCGTCATCGTCCTGTGTTTCCCCCCAGCCACGCACCAGTGATGGGCCCGAGCTGCTTTGGGTGCCACCCCGCTGTGAACATGCTTCATTCTCATCCTCCTCCACCTCCTCCTCATCCTCGTCCTCCTCGTCCTCCAGTAGTGGGCCCTGTCTGGCCACATTTGTACCTGGCCTCTGGTGTTGCAAAAAACCTCCCTCTGAGTCACTTCGAAGAGACTGGCCTGAAAGTGCTAAAAATGACCCCTCTTCCTCCTCTTCCTCCTGGGCCACCTCCTCTTCCATCATCGCCCTAAGTGTTTTCTCAAGGAGACATAGAAGTGGTATTGTAACGCTGATAACGGCGTCATCGCCACTGGCCATGTTGGTGGAGTACTCGAAACAGCGCAACAGGGCACACAGGTCTCGCATGGAGGCCCAGTCATTGGTGGTGAAGTGGGTCTGATCCACAGTGCGACTGACCCGTGCGTGCTGCAGCTGAAACTCCACTATGGTCTGCTGCTTCTCGCACAGTCTGTCCAGCATATGCAAGGTGGAGTTCCACCTGGTGGGCACATCGCATATGAGGCGGTGAGCGGGAAGGCCGAAGTTACTCTGTAGCGCAGACAGGTGAGCAGCGGCAGGGTGTGAACGCCGGAAGCGCGAACAGACGGCCCGCACTTTATGCAGCAGCTCTGACATGTCGGGGTAGTTGCGAATGAACTTCTGCACCACCAAATTCAGCACATGCGCCAGGCAAGGGATGTGCGTCAAACCGGCTAGTCCCAGAGCTGCAACGAGATTTCGCCCATTATCGCACACCACCAGGCCGGGCTTGAGGCTCACCGGCAGCAACCACTCGTCGGTCTGTTGTTCTATACCCCGCCACAACTCCTGTGCGGTGTGGGGCCTGTCCCCCAAACATATGAGTTTCAGAATGGCCTGCTGACGTTTACCCCGTGCTGTGCTGAAGTTGGTGGTGAAGGTGTGTGGCTGACTGGATGAGCAGGTGGAAGAAGAGGAGGAGGAAGCTGAGTAGGAGGAGGAGGAGACAGGAGGCAAAGAATGTTGCCCTGCGATCCTTGGCGGCGGAAGGACGTGCGCCAAACAGCTCTCCGCCTGGGGCCCAGCCGCCACTACATTTACCCAGTGTGCAGTTAGGGAGATATAGCGTCCCTGGCCGTGCTTACTGGTCCACGTATCTGTGGTTAGGTGGACCTTGCCACAGATGGCGTTGCGCAGTGCACACTTGATTTTATCGGACACTTGTTTGTGCAGGGAAGGCACGGCTCTCTTGGAGAAGTAGTGGCGGCTGGGAACAACATACTGTGGGACAGCAAGTGACATGAGCTGTTTGAAGCTGTGTGTGTCCACCAGCCTAAATGACAGCATTTCATAGGCCAGTAGTTTAGAAATGCTGGCATTCAGGGCCAGGGATCGAGGGTGGCTAGGTGGGAATTTACGCTTTCTCTCAAATGTTTGTGAGATGGAGAGCTGAACGCTGCCGTGTGACATGGTTGAGATGCTTGGTGACGCAGGTGGTGGTGTTGGTGGTACATCCCATGTTTGCTGGGCGGCAGGTGCCAACTTTCCTCCAGAGGCGGAGGAAGAGGCCGAGGCGGCGGCAGCAGCAGCAGAAGAGGCCGAGGCGGCGGCAGCAGCAGAAGAGGCCGAGGCGGCAGCAGCAGAAGAGGTAGCAGGGGGAGCCTGAGTGACTTCCTTGTTTTTAAGGTGTTTACTCCACTGCAGTTCATGCTTTGCATGCAGGTGCCTGGTCATGCAGGTTGTGCTAAGGTTCAGAACGTTAATGCCTCGCTTCAGGCTCTGATGGCACAGCGTGCAAACCACTCGGGTCTTGTCGTCAGCACATTGTTTGAAGAAGTGCCATGCCAGGGAACTCCTTGAAGCTGCCTTTGGGGTGCTCGGTCCCAGATGGCAGCGGTCAGTAGCAGGCGGAGTCTCTTGGCGGCGGGTGTTCTGATTTTGCCCACTGCTCCCTCTTTTGCTACGCTGTTGGCTCGGTCTCACCATTGCCTCTTCCTCCGAACTGTGAAAGTCAGTGGCACGACCTTCATTCCATGTGGGGTCTAGGACCTCATCGTCCCCTGCATCGTCTTCCACCCAGTCTTGATCCCTGACCTCCTGTTCAGTCTGCACACTGCAGAAAGACGCAGCAGTTGGCACCTGTGTTTCGTCATCATCAGAGACGTGCTGAGGTGGTATTCCCATGTCCTCATCATCAGGAAAAATAAGTGGTTGTGCGTTAGTGCATTCCATCTCTTCCACCCCTGGGGAAGGGCTAGGTGGATGCCCTTGGGAAACCCTGGCAGCAGAGTCTTCAAACAGCATAAGAGACTGCTGCATAACTTGAGGCTCAGACAGTTTCCCTGATATGCATGGGGGTGATGTGACAGACCGATGGGCTTGGTTTTCATGCGCCATCTGTGCGCTTTCTGCAGAAGACTGGGTGGGAGATAATGTGAACGTGCTGGATCCACTGTCGGCCACCCAATTGACTAATGCCTGTACCTGCTCAGGCCTTACCATCCTTAGAACGGCATTGGGCCCCACCAAATATCGCTGTAAATTCTGCTGGCTACTGGGACCTGAGGTAGTTGGTTCACTAGGACGTGTGGCTATGGCAGAACGGCCACGTCCTCTCCCAGCACCAGAAGGTCCACTAACACCGCCACGACCATGTCCACGTCCGCGTCCCTTATTAGATGTTTTCCTCATTGTTCCCGTTCACCACAATTTTGAGAATGGCAAATTTGGGAATGCTTTTTCAACCCAGAAAAAAAAGTGTGCTTTTACGGTCGCTACAAATAACTTGACCAGCTAAAACAGTGCAGATTTGGTTGAATAGAGATGTGAGACCTGTTTTTTTTTGCGCTGTGTGACAGGTATAGGTTTAATCACAGAATCACACTTCTATCAGCACACTAGCGTGTGTCTTAGGTTTTTCTGAATGACACTATCAATACCTTCAATGTAAGATTTTCTTTTTGGGATAGATTTCAAGTAGGCCTCAAATACCAGAAACTAGTTATTTTGAGAATGGCAAATTTGGGAATGCTTTTTCAACCCAGAACAAAAAGTGTGCTTTTACGGTCACTACAAATAACTTGACCAGCTAAAACAGTGCAGATTTGGTTGAATAGAGATGTGAGACCTGTTTTTTTTTGCGCTGTGTGACAGGTATAGGTTTAATCACAAAATCACACTTCTATCAGCACGCTAGCGTGTGTCTTAGGTTTTTCTGAATGACACTATCAATACCTTCAATGTAAGATTTTCTTTTTGGGATAGATTTCAAGTAGGCCTCAAATACCAGAAACTAGTTATTTTGAGAATGGCAAATTTGGGAATGCTTTTTCAACCCAGAACAAAAAGTGTGCTTTTACGGTCACTACAAATAACTTGACCAGCTAAAACAGTGCAGATTTGGTTGAATAGAGATGTGAGACCTGTTTTTTTTTGCGCTGTGTGACAGGTATAGGTTTAATCACAGAATCACACTTCTATCAGCACGCTAGTGTGTGTCTTAGGTTTTTCTGAATGACCTTATCAATACCTTCAATGTAAGATTTTCTTTTTGGGATATATTTCAAGTAGGCCTCAAATACCAGAAACTAGTTATTTTGAGAATGGCAAATTTGGGAATGCTTTTTCAACCCAGAACAAAAAGTGTGCTTTTACGGTCACTACAAATAACTTGACCAGCTAAAACAGTGCAGATTTGGTTGAATAGAGATGTGAGACCTGTTTTTTTTTTGCGCTGTGTGACAGGTATAGGTTTAATCACAGAATCACACTTCTATCAGCACGCTAGCATGTGTCTTAGGTTTTTCTGAATGACACTATCAATACCTTCAATGTAAGATTTTCTTTTTGGGATAGATTTCAAGTAGGCCTCAAATACCAGAAACTAGTTATTTTGAGAATGGCAAATTTGGGAATGCTTTTTCAACCCAGAACAAAAAGTGTGCTTTTACGGTCACTACAAATAACTTGACCAGCTAAAACAGTGCAGATTTGGTTGAATAGAGATGTGAGACCTGTTTTTTTTTTGCGCTGTGTGACAGGTATAGGTTTAATCACAGAATCACACTTCTATCAGCACGCTAGCGTGTGTCTTAGGTTTTTCTGAATGACACTATCAATACTTTCAATGTAAGATTTTCTTTTTGGGATAGATTTCAAGTAGGCCTCAAATACCAGAAACTAGTTATTTTGAGAATGGCAAATTTGGGAATGCTTTTTCAAACCAGAACAAAAAGTCTGCTTTTACGGTCACTACAAATAACTTGACCAGCTAAAACAGTGCAGATTTGGTTGAATAGAGATGTGAGACCTGTTTTTTTTTGCGCTCTGTGACAGGTATAGGTTTAATCACAGAATCACACTTCTATCAGCACGCTAGTGTGTGTCTTAGGTTTTTCTGAATGACACTATCAATACCTTCAATGTAAGATTTTCTTTTTGGGACATATTTCAAGTAGGCCTTAAATACCAGAAACTAGTTATTTTGAGAATGGCAAATTTGGGAATGCTTTTTCAACCCAGAACAAAAAGTGTGCTTTTACGGTCACTACAAATAACTTGACCAGCTAAAACAGTGCAGATTTGGTTGAATAGAGATGTGAGACCTGTTTTTTTTTTGCGCTGTGTGACAGGTATAGGTTTAATCACAGAATAACACTTCTATCAGCACGCTAGCGTGTGTCTTAGGTTTTTCTGAATGACACTATCAATACCTTCAATGTAAGATTTTCTTTTTGGGATAGATTTCAAGTAGGCCTCAAATACCAGAAACTAGTTATTTTGAGAATGGCAAATTTGGGAATGCTTTTTCAACCCAGAAAAAAAAGTGTGCTTTTACGGTCAATACAAATAACTTGACCAGCTAAAACAGTACAGATTTGGTTGAATAGAAATGTCAGGTCTATTTTTTAGGCGCTGGGTGACAGGCTCAACTTGCCCCTGATGTAATATATGGCCAAAAAATAACCACACTGTTGATGGTTAAATGCACTTGGGTGACACAGGCTCAGCCTGCACCAGATGTAGTATATGGCCAAAAAATAATCAGACTGTTGATGGTTAAATGCACTTAACATAGAATGTGTCGGCAGATAAGAACCATTTGGCCCATCTAGTCTGCACTTGGGTGACACAGGCTCAGCCTGCACCAGATGTAGTATATGGCCAAAAAATAATCTGACTGTTGATGGTTAAATGCACTTGGGTGACACAGGCTCAGCCTGCAGCTGATGTAGGATATAGCACAAAATAACCACACTATCGATGGTTAAATACACTTGGGTGACACAGGCTCAGCCTGCAGCTGATGTAGTATATGGCCAAAAAATAATCAGACTGTTGATGGTTAAATGCACTTGGGTGACACAGGCTCAGCCTGCAGCTGATGTAGTATATGGCCAAAAAATAACCAGACTGTTGATGGTTAAATGCACTTCGGTGACACAGGCTCAGCCTGCAGCTGATGTAGGATATAGCACAAAATAACCACACTATCGATGGTTAAATACACTTGGTGATAGCTCGTGCTGGTGCACCACAAGTCACAAAATGGCCGCCGATCACCCCAGAAAAAAAGTGATCTAAAAACGCTCTGGGCAGCCTCAAAAAAGTGAGCAAGTCAATAATAGCACTTCAATGATCCACAGCTGCAGATCGATCACAGAATGAAGTCTTTTGGAGGAGTTAATCTGCCTAATCTCGCCCTAACGTCGCAGCTGCAACCTCTCCCTATACTGATCATAGCAGAGTGACGTGCGGCGCTACGTGACTCCAGCTTAAATAGAGGCTGGGTCACATGGTGCACTGGCCAATCACAGCCATGCCAATAGTAGGCATGGCTGTGATGGCCTCTTGGGCCAAGTAGTATGACGCTTGTTGATTGGCTGCTTTGCAGCCTTTCAAAAAGCGCCAAGAAAGCGCCGAACACCGAACCCGAACCCGGACTTTTACGAAAATGTTCGGGTTCGGGTCCGTGTCACGGACACCCCAAAATTCGGTACGAACCCGAACTATACAGTTCGGGTTTGCTCATCCCTAGTGGCGGACGGTCTCCTGAGGGATCTCCTCCCAGACCTGGACTAAAGCATCTGCCAACTCCTGGACAGTATGTGGTGCAACGTGACGTTGGTGGAAAGAGCGAGACATGATGTCCCAGATGTGCTCAATTGGATTCAGGTCTGGGGAACGGGCGGGCCAGTCCATAGCATCAATGCCTTCGTCTTGCAGGAACTGCTGACACACTCCAGCCACATGAGGTCTAGCATTGTCTTGCATAAGGAGGAACCCAGGGCCAACCGCACCAGCATATGGTCTCACAAGGGGTCTGAGGATCTCATCTCAGTACCTAATGGCAGTCAGGCTACCTCTGGCGAGCACATTAAGGGTTGTGCGGCCCTCCAAAGAAATTCCACCCCACACCATTACTGACCCAATGCCAAACCGGTCATGCTGGAGGATGTTGCAGGCAGCAGAACGTTCTCCACGGCATCTCCAGACTGTCACATGTGCTCAGTGTGAACCTGCTTTCATCTGTGAAGAGCACAGGGCGCCAGTGGCGAAATTTGCCAATCTTGGTGTTCTCTGGCAAATGCCAAACGTCCTGCACGGTGTTGGGCTGTAAGCACAACCCCCACCTGTGGACGTCGGGCCCTCATATCACCCTCATGGAGTCTGTTTCTGACCGTTTTAGCAGACACATGCACATTTGTGGCCTGCTGGAGGTCATTTTGCAGGGCTCTAGCAGTGCTCCTCCTGTTCCTCCTTGCACAAAGGCAGAGGTAGCGGTCCTGCTGCTGGGTTGTTGCCCTCCTACGGCCTCCTCCATGTCTCCTGATGTACTGGCCTGTCTCCTGGTAGCGCCTCCATGCTCTGGACACTACGCTGACAGACACAGCAAACCTTCTTGCCACAGCTCCCATTGATGTGCCATCCTGGATAGGCTGCACTACCTGAGCCACTTGTGTGGGTTGTAGACTCCATCTCATGCTACCACTAGAGTGAAAGCACCGCCAGCATTCAAAAGTGACCAAAACATCAGCCAGGAAGCAAAGGAACTAAGAAGTGGTCTGTGGTCACTACCTGCAGATCCACTCCTCTATTGGGGGTGTCTTGCTAATTGCCTATAATTTCCACCTATTGTCTATCCCATTTGCACAACAGCATGTGAAATTGATTGTCATTCAGTGTTGCTTCCTAAGTGGACAGTTTGATTTCACAGAAGTGTGATTGACTTGGAGTTACATTGTGTTGTTTAAGTGTTCCCTTTATTTTTTTGAGCAGTGTATTTCCAAATGCCTATTTCAGTTTTTCATGTTTTACCAAAAATTCACTATATTTTATCTATGAGATTTATATATTTATACATTTTCTCTATAAGATTACTTATTAATTCCATTTTTGTTTGCTATATCCTTTACATTAGGTAAAGCTTCTTTTATAACATACTGTATATGGTAATTATGCATATATGTAAATGTATATAGTATAGTCAAATAAAACTTTAAAAAAATGTTCCATGGTCTTAGAAGTTTTAGATTATGTAATATTCATAATCAGCATTACTAATGTCACGAGGGTGTCAAGAGCCACGCCTGACTCCGTTATACCCGGGGTCAGGAAGTCGCAGCGGGTGGCTGTGCGCTCTATGTCTAAAGACAGTGCTGTTTATTAATGGTAGCTTTCTGGGTTTGCCTTGCAATCCTTTTTGGCTCACTCAGGCATCCGTAGCTTCTCCTCCTCAGCTGTTTCTTGTCCAGCAATCCCAACCTCCTTATATTCCCATCTCTCACTTCTCTGGTTGCCAGATATAGAGCTTCCTGCCTGGACTTCTATACTGACCCACTGGAGCTGTGTAGCTGTGTTCCCTGGTTGTTGTTCCAGAACGTTACCCTCCGGATCCCTGTTGGGCCTTGGTGGTCTGCTGTTGTCGCCCACCTGGGATTATATATTTGTCTGTATTGTCTGTCCTCTCCTTGGTGTTTTCCTCTTAGTGTCAGTGGTGCGGACTAGTGATCCCACCGCCCCGTTCACTACATAGGGCTCATCTTAGGGAAAGCCAGGGTTTAGGCACGTGATCGGCGTACGGGTGAGGAACCCGTCTAGGGACGTCAGGGCAGTCAGGTGCCAGCCGCAAGGTGAGTCAGGGGTCACCATCTTTCCCTCTCCCTTGGACAGGGCCTTCCCATTTCACATTATATCTGGCCCTTATTTTGTGTAGGGAAAAAAATAAATAAACTTTTTCTTTCTACCTACTTAGAATCCAGTATGGATCCAATTGCTGCTTTGTCAAAGCAACTTCAAGGCCTGTCTTTGGAGGTGGCAGGATTGAAGGCGTCGGTCCTCCAGCAACAGCAGCAATTGCTACAGACCGCAAGCCCAGCGGTTGCTACAGGTAACCAGGTTGTTGCGGAACCCAAGGTTGCTCTTCCTGACAGATTTTCTGGGGGAAGGGACAAATTTGTGACGTTCCGTGAGGCCTGTAAATTATATTTTAAACTGCGCCCTTACTCCTCTGGTAATGAAGAACAGCGGGTGGGGGTTGTTATTTCCCTGCTTCAGGGGGACCCGCAATCCTGGGCGTTCTCTTTACCCACTGATTCCCAGGCTCTCCGGTCAGTGGATGAATTTTTTGGGGCCTTGGGTCTCATATATGATGACCCTGACCGAATCGCACTGGCTGAATCAAAGTTACGGAGACTCCTACAGGGAGAGCGGCCAGTAGAGGAGTATTGCTCAGAGTTCCGTAGGTGGGCTACGGATACCCAGTGGAACGACCCGGCTCTCAGGAATCAGTTCTGCTCTGGGTTATCCGAAAGGATTAAGGATGCGCTTGCGCTGTATGAGACTCCCTTTTCCTTTGATGCGGTTATGTCCCTTTCTATCAGGATAGATAGACGTCTTAGGGACGGATTGAAAAATCCGGAGCAACTGGTAACCCCTCCCAAGCAGCAGTTAGTCTGTACGGACTTAGACGAGCCTATGCAGCTAGGAGGAACTACTCGTCAGGTACGTCCTCCTGAGGCTCGCCGTAGGTGTGGGGTTTGTTTTTTCTGTGGGGAGAGGGGTCATTTTATTAATGTCTGTCCTTCCTTTCTCAAAAACAAAAGACCGTCTGAAAACTACTAACCCCAGGCTGTGTGGAGGATGTCAGCTGGGGGGTATACGTTTCCTCCATACGAACATCGCAATTTGTGTTGCCAGCGGTTGTTGTTTTTGGTGTTAAGACGGAGACTATTTCTTTTTTTCTAGACAGTGGAGCAGGAGTAAATTTGATAGATGCCCATTTTGCCCACACTATGGGTTTGTCTCTCTGTACGCTGCAGAGACCTATTTCCATATTCGCTATTGATTCTGCTCCTCTGTCTCAGAGAAACCTCACTCACATTGTCCATAACTTACACCTTCGGGTAGGGGACCACCATAACGAGTGGCTTTCATGTTATGTTCTGGAGGGGCTTCCCACTCCTGTGGTGTTGGGTCTTCCCTGGTTGGTAGTGCACAATCCAGTGGTGGATTGGCAGGCCAGGGAGATATTGGAGTGGAGTGAGCATTGCAGAGAAAATTGCTTAAATAGCAATTGCTTAGTCGCCTCCATAGCTACCCTACCTACATTTGTTTCGGACTTTGAGGACGTTTTTTCTGAAAAGGGTTGCCAGAAGTTACCACCTCACCGTCCTTATGATTGCCCGGTTAACCTGATTCCCGGTGCAAAATTACCCAAGACCAGGTTATATAATTTTTCGGGTCTGGAGAGACAAGCCATGAAAGATTATATCTCCGAAAGCTTGGCTAAGGGACACATCAGACCCTCTTCTTCACCCGTGGCTGCAGGGTTTTTCTTCGTTAAAAAAAAAGATGGGGGCCTGCGTCCTTGCCTAGATTTTCACGAATTAAACCGGATAACCATCCGAGACCCATACCCTCTTCCTCTCATTCCTGACCTGTTTAATCAGATTGCGGGTGCTAGGTGGTTCTCCAAACTTGATCTTAGGGGGGCCTACAATCTGATTCGTATCAAGGAAGGGGATGAGTGGAAGACAGCTTTTAACACCCCTGAGGGGCATTATGAAAATCTAGTCATGCCTTTCGGTCTGACCAATGCTCCTGCTGTCTTCCAACATTTCGTTAATGACATTTTTAGTCATCTTATAGGCAGGTTTGTGGTGACATACCTAGATGATATTTTAATTTATTCGTCTGATCTGAAAACACATGAGGTGCATGTCAGACAGGTACTGCAGGTCCTACGGACGAATAAATTATATGCTAAAATTGAAAAGTGTGTCTTCGCCGTTCAGGAAATACAGTTCCTAGGTTATTTTTTATCTGCTTCAGGTTTCCGTATGGATCCTAGGAAGGTCCAGGCAATTTTAGATTGGGATCTTCCTGAGAACCTCAAAGCACTGCAACGGTTCTTGGGCTTCGCAAATTTCTATAGAAAGTTCATTAAAAATTATTCAGTGATTGTAAAACCCCTTACTGACATGACTAGGAAGGGGACTGATTTTTCTAAATGGTCTGAAGCCGCTAAAATTGCTTTTTCCTCTCTAAGGCCTCATGCACACGACCGTATTTTTTTGCGGTCCGCAAAACGGGGTTCCGTTTTACCGTGATCCGTGACCGTTTTTTCGTCCGTGGGTCTTCCTTGATTTTTGGAGGATCCACGGACATGAAAAAAAAAGTCGTTTTGGTGTCCGCCTGGCCGTGCGGAGCCAAACGGATCCGTCCTGAATTACAATGCAAGTCAATGGGGACGGATCCGTTTGACGTTGACACAATATGGTGCCATTTCAAACGGATCCGTCCCCATTGACTTTCAATGTAAAGTCTGGAGTCCCTTTTATACCATCAGATCTGAGTTTTCTCCAATCCGATGGTATATTTTAACTTGAAGCGTCCCCATCACCATGGGAACGCCTCTATGTTAGAATATACTGTCGGATATGAGTTAGATCGTGAAACCTCATTTCCGACAGTATATTCTAACACAGAGGCGTTCCCATGGTGATGGGGACGCTTCTAGTTAGAATATACTACAAACTGTGTACATGACTGCCCCCTGCTGCCTAGCAGCATCCGATCTCTTACAGGGGGCCGTGATCAGCACAATT
The DNA here is from genome assembly GCF_905171765.1 of Bufo bufo. Lineage (NCBI taxonomy): Eukaryota > Metazoa > Chordata > Amphibia > Anura > Bufonidae > Bufo > Bufo bufo. The sequence goes on from NC_053394.1 coordinate 213,687,339, forward strand.
AACCCCTCAGGTGCCGCACCTGAAGGGGTTAATTGTACTATCATATCCCCCTGTAAGAGATCAGGGCTGCCAGGCAGCAGGGGGCAGACCCTCCCCCCCCTCCCCAGTTTGAATATCATTGGTGGCCAGTGCGGCCCCCCCCCTTCCTCCCTCTATTGTAATAATTCGTTGGTGGCACAGTGTGCGCCCCCCCCCTTCCTCCCTCTATTGTAATAAATCGTTGGTGGCACAGTGTGCGCCCCCCATTGGCCCCCCCTCCCTCTATAGCATTAACAACATTGGTGGCCAGTGTGCGGCCTCCCATCTTCCCCCCCCGATCATTGGTGGCAGCGGGTTACTAGCAATAGTACAATAGTAAAAGATTCATACTTACCTGGGAGCTGCGATGTTCGTGTCCGGGCGGGAGCTCCTCCTACTAGTAAGTGACAGTTCATTTAGCAATGCGCCGCACAGACCTGTCACTTACCAGTAGGTGGAGCTCCCGGCCGGACACGAACATCGCAGCAGCAGCCAGCAGCAGGTAAGTATGAATCTTCTACTATTGTACTATTGCTAAGTAACCATGGCAACCAGGACTGTAGTAGCGTCCCGGTTGCCATGGTTACCGATCGGAGCCCCAGCGATTAAACTGGGACTCCGATCGGAACTCTGCTGCCACCAATGATGGGGGGGGGGGGGGAGATGGGAGGCCGCACACTGGCCACCAATGTTGTTAATGCTACAGAGGGAGGGGGGGCCGATGGGGGGCTCACACTGTGCCACCAACGAATTATTACAATAGAGGGAGGGGGGGGGCCGCACTGGCCACCAATGATATTCAAACTGGGGAGGGGGGGAGGGTCTGCCCCCTGCTGCCTGGCAGCCCTGATCTCTTACAGGGGGCCGTGATCAGCACAATTAACCCCTTCAGGTGCCGCACCTGAAGGGGTTAATTGTGCTGATCACGGCCTCCTGTAAGAGATCGGATGCTGCCAGGCAGCAGGGGGCAGTCTTGTACACAGTTTGTAGTGTATTCTAACTAGAAGCGTCCCCATCACCATGGGAACGCTTCTGTGTTAGAATATACTGTCGGTTCTGAGTTTTCACGAAGTGAAAACTCAGCTTTGAAAAAGCTTTTATGCAGACGGATCTTCGGATCCGTCTGTATAAAAACTAACCTACGGCCACGGATCACGGACACGGATGCCAATCTTGTGTGCATCCGTGTTCTTTCACGGACCCATTGACTTGAATGGGTCCGTGAACCGTTGGCCGTGAAAAAAATAGGACAGGTCATATTTTTTTCACGGCCAGGAAACACGGCTCACGGATGCGGCTGCCAAACGGTGCATTTTCCGTTTTTTCCACGGACCCATTGAAAGTCAATGGGTCCGCGAAAAAAAACGGAAAACGGCACAACGGCCACGGATGCACACAACGGTCGTGTGCATGAGGCCTAAAAGAGAGGTTTACCTCGGCACCTGTACTAATCCAACCTGATGTCTCCCAGCCTTTTATTGTTGAAGTTGATGCGTCAGAGGTGGGAGTGGGGGCTGTGCTGTCTCAGGGTCCGTCTCCTGGCAAATGGCGTCCTTGTGCGTTCTTTTCTAAAAAACTATCTGCAGCAGAGAAGAACTATGATATTGGCAATAGGGAACTATTAGCTATTAAACTAGCGTTTGAAGAATGGCGTCACTTTTTAGAGGGGGCAATCCACCCCGTCACTGTGATTACGGACCACAAAAACCTTCTGTACCTCGAATCAGCTAAGCGTCTCACCCCTAGACAAGTTAGATGGTCGCTATTTTTTACCAGGTTTAACTTTGTTATTACCTATCGTCCTGGGGCAAAAAATACCAAGGCAGATGCACTATCTCGTTGTTTCCCTGGAGGGGGTAATGTGAGTGATCCAGTACCCATTCTACAAAGAGGAGTGGTTGTCTCGGCTGTACACTCTGTTCTGGAGGGGAAGGTGTTAGAGGCCCAGGGGGACGCCCCGGTCTCTTGCCCCTCAGAGAAATTGTTTGTACCGTTAAACCTGCATCTCGAATTATTAAAGGAACATCATAATTAGGCACTTGCTGGGCACCCGGGTAGTAAAGCAACCTTGGAGCTATTGTCTCGTCGTTTTTGGTGGCCAAGGTTGCGTCAGAATGTAATGGATTTTGTGTCTTCCTGTTCTACTTGTGCGCGCGCGAAAGTCTCTCATATACGTCCTGCAGGGTCTTTATTGCCACTTGTCATTCCCAATAGGCCATAGACACATCTGTCAATGGATTTTATCACTGACTTACCTTTGTCTGCGGGTAAAACAGTTATCTTGGTAGTAGTGGACAGGTTTAGCAAAATGGTACACTTCATTGCGTTACCCGCACTACCTAATGCTAAGATTCTTGCTCAGGTATTTGTCAGTGAAATCGTCAAGCTTCACGGGGTCCCTTCCGATGTTGTTTCGGATCGGGGAACCCAGTTTATTTCTAAATTTTGGAAAGCTTTTTGTTCCCGTTTGGGGGTACACTTGTCCTTTTTCTCAGCTTTCCATCCTCAGTCGAATGGACAGACTGAGCGTACCAACCAAAACCTTGAGACATATCTAAGATGTTTTGTGTCTGAAAACCAAGAGTTGTGGTCATCATATTTACCGTTAGCCGAGTTTGCCATAAATAATCGCCGTCAGGAATCTACTGGCAAGTCACCATTTCTTGGTGCATATGGTTTTCATCCCCAATTCTGTACTTTCAAAGAGGGGGGGTCTTCTTGGGTTCCCGAAGAGGAACGGTTTTCGTCATCTCTTTCTTCTGTATGGCAGAAAGTGCAAGCTAATTTGAAAAATATGGGAGGTAAATATAAATGCATGGCTGATAAGAGACGGTCGCCAGGTCCGGACCTAGGAGTGAATGACTATGTGTGGTTGTCTACTAGGAATATTAAATTAAAGGTTCCCTCTTGGAAACTGGGTCCTAGGTTCATTGGCCCTTACAAAATAGTAGCCATCATTAACCCCGTGGCTTTTCGCCTGGAGCTACCTCAGACTTTTAAAATCCATAACGTCTTCCATAAGTCGTTACTCAAGAAGTATATTCCACCTCTAGAATCGTCACCGCTGCCACCTCCTCCTGTTGTTGTGGATGGTAATCTAGAGTTTCAAATATCCAAAATTGTTGATTCTCGTTGGGTCCGCCGCTCTCTTCAATATCTGGTGCATTGGAGGGGTTACGGTCCCGAGGAAAGAATGTGGGTTCCAGCGTCTGAGGTAAACGCCGACAGGTTAGTTTGGGCTTTTCATGCCTCTCATCCTGAGAGACCTAGTCCTGAGTGTCCGGAGGCCCCTCGTAGAGAGGGGGGTACTGTCACGAGGGTGTCAAGAGCCACGCCTGACTCCGTTATACCCGGGGTCAGGAAGTCGCAGCGGGTGGCTGCACGCACTATGTCTAAAGACAGTGCTGTTTATTAATGGTAGCTTTCTGGGTTTGCCTTGCAATCCTTTTTGGCTCACTCAGGGATCCGTAGCTTCTCCTCCTCAGCTGTTTCTTGTCCAGCAATCCCAACCTCCTTATATTCCCATCTCTCACTTCTCTGGTTGCCAGATATAGAGCTTCCTGCCTGGACTTCTATACTGACCCACTGGAGCTGTGTAGCTGTGTTCCCTGGTTGTTGTTCCAGAACGTTACCCTCCGGATCCCTGTTGGGCCTTGGTGGTCTGCTGTTGTCGCCCACCTGGGATTATATGTTTGTCTGTATTGTCTGTCCTCTCCTTGGTGTTTTCCTCTTAGTGTCAGTGGTGCGGACTAGTGATCCCACCGTCCCATTCACTACATAGGGCTCATCTTAGGGAAAGCCAGGGTTTAGGCACGTGATCAGCATACAGGTGAGGAACCCGTTTAGGGACGTCAGGGCAGTCAGGTGCCAGTCGCAAGGTGAGTCAGGGGTCACCATCTTTCCCTCTCCCTTGGACAGGGCCTTCCCATTTCCCTCCCTTTGCGTGACGCCGGTCATTACAACTAACCCACCAGATGATCCATGTAAATATTTTTTGACATGTTCCAAGTGGCATTAGTGAATTACGGCAGCCCTCACCCTCAAAAATATCCTGGCCCTTGGCCAAATGGTATTTTTGTCAATCTCAACCACTATTGCATACATTGATTGGTAATCTTCTCAAGCAAGAGAGTCCCTGATTTTGAAAGGGAATAATCTTTGTGCAGCCTCATATATCCATACTGAATATTTACTGGGTCCATAGTGAAAGGGGTAATAAAATACTAATTATAACCTGTGCATTTACACTTACACAAGGGTTATATTTATGCTTTTATTAAATAGGACCCTTTCAGCTTAAAAGTGAATTTTTGTAGCATCCATGCAGTGACTGGTAGTTAGCCCTTATTTGCCAAGCCACTGTTCTGGTTCTGGCCAAGCTGCCAGTTCGGTTGATGTACTGCTCCAAATTAATTAATGTACGTGCACGGAGAGATCAGACTGAGACAACCCACAGCACGGGGTTAAACAGGATCTCTAGTTTATTTTTTGAAAACAACACACAATACATAGGTTTTAAGACAGGATGAAGTGGGAGGGGGAGGGTGAAAGATAGAGTATATCTTTCTATTGGCTACGAACATTATACTTTTTCTGTAACCTTGAAGGCTCAGAGGAATTCCTCCCCCCCTCCCCCCTTGCTCGTGGGAGAAACCGTTACTTCTTATTCTTTGTAACTGCTTGCTTGAGCTGAACGGAAACCTCTTTGTAACTGCTTCCTTGAGCTGAACGGAAACCACAAAGAAACACATGATAAAACACAAAGTAAGATTCTAGTTTATAGGTGTTGGCTGAATGCCTGGCCGCCATCTTAGCTAAACATAGTCCTCAACAAGCAAGTATCCATTTTGTATCAATAGTCCAATAGAAACTTGATTGTAGACTTTCCCTTCGCTTAGCGAATCCCCTGGGCATACCATTCGTATCCTCTTCACCCGCAGTGGCGACAACCTACCCCTTATAGGTAGGCTCCCGTTTGCTCGGACTTGTGGTAATACCCTGGGATTCATCTCACCCTATCTCAGCCAGGCATCATTGTGAGGAGGGGGAGCTGTGTTGAACGATGTTTCCTTCTGTCCTTTCTCATCGTAGAGGAGCATAATAGGTCGTTCATCAGTTTTCTTCATTCTTTTTGAAAAGCGGGTCACACAAATAAGAATGAGCTTAATCACTACATATATCACCAATATTATTAGGGCTACCTGCAATATTACTTGGACAATTCCCATGAACAAACCCCCAATACCTTTGAACCAGTTATTGGGGTTAAGGGAAGAGAAGGTATCAGACCACCATGTATCTTTATCAGCTTTATGTGCATCCAGCCATTTATCTCTTAAATCCGCCATCTTCTCTATATCCACCTTAACTTGCAAATTACCCTGCGGGTCTATGTAATGGCAACAAGAGGGTCCCACAATCTGGCACATACCTCCATCTTTAGCTGTAACATAATCTAGAACTAATGTGTGTTGGTTGGTGACAATGATTAACTGGTTTTGCACAATGTTTGAGGTATTCATAAGTCTCATCACTTCCCATATTTGGTCATCCAGGTAGTCTGTTGCTACTACCAGATGATCCCACATCTGCATTATCATGGGATATATGAAGATGGAACTAACAATTTTGTTGGTAATGCTCATCTCTACTACATGTGGCTTGCCATTTGGTCTGGGTGTGTTATCTTTGGCCCTACGGTACAAGGTGTGTTTAGGTACTGCATTTATGTCAATTTCAGAGTGTGGTACTATAAAGGTAGCAGGAGTAAGCCTGACGATGCTGCACAGTCCTGTGACATTCTCGGATAACCATTTGTATGCTTTGTGTCCACAAACTAAGTATATGTCGTCTGGAACTGCTACTGCTGTGCCATTGAATAATCGGGTAATTAGTTTGGCTAATTGTGTCCCTTTCGCCAAATCATATCCTTTTGACTGACTTTCGGTGTCGTTAGCTAATATACCTGTCCGGAGATCCTGTACAGTACGGTTGTTACAGGGCAGATCCTTTCCGTTCACAGCATCTACACCAATACACTGCACGTGGCTGTCTGTTTTTGAATCATTGCAACCTGAGTGTATGTGTGGACTAAATGTCATACCTTTGGTTTGTACTTGGAGACAATAACAGTGTGTCCAGCTAGGAAAACATGTGACATTAGCCCAGTGTCCCTCTTGCCAAGGAGTAGAGCTATGATCTACCGAGGGTCCTGATCTGTTTATCATGAGCCATGGGGCATCTGCCCACCCTGCAACAGGTAAGGCTACTTCCTTGTCCTTGTTTGTACTGGATTTAACTTGGTGTATACTAGTGAGAAAGATGGTAGAATTAGACAGGTCAATCAGTTCAGAAAGGTCCAGGGGTATTGCAAAATAAGGCATACTGGTTGAACTCACGGGACTGTGGGTACAGATCCAACAATCTCTCAGAGTTTCAGTCTCCTTCAACCCCTGGACTAAAATTTGATGGTGCCGTATCAGTGAATTGTCCCAATTATCACCCAGTGGCATGAATACTGCAGATATGCCCACTGTCAAAGTCATGATCAGTATGTGAATCCTCATGGCTTATGGTTCCTGGGACGGTGGGACAGCCTTCACTCTTTTACAATGTGAAGCGTGGATCCAGGTGGGTCTCCCTTCGAGTTTCACAAAGGTTGGGGTGGTCAGCAACACCTGGTAAGGTCCCTTGTATCGTGGTTCGAGGGTGCTTCTAACGTGTTTCTTGACCACCACCCACTCTCCAGGTTTGAGAGTGTGGCTTCCCTCCAGGGAGTTAGGATCTGGAATGGAAGAGAAAACTTGTGCATGTATATTAGACAATTGCTTGCTCAAGGCTATCACATATTTTGCAACAGATTCATAATGCATTTGTAACTGTTGTGGGAAATACTGTCCCATTCTTGGCCCTGTTCCAAATAAGATCTCATATGGGGTTAGTTTGTGTGGGGGCCTTGGTGTATGCCTAACTGAAAAGAGGGTTATAGGCAAACACTGAACCCAATTAAGCCCTGTCTCCCTGGTCATCTTCAGCATTTTAGATTTTAACACCCCGTTCAATCTTTCGACTTTGCCGCTGCTTTGGGGCCTGTATGGGGTATGATACGCCAGGTGTGACCCTACCATCTTCCAGACCTCTTGGGTTAGACTAGCAGTGAATGCTGGGCCCTGATCACTCTCAATGACCTCAGGTACTCCGAACCTACAGACAAGCTCCTGCATCAGTTTTTTTTCAGTAGTGGTTGCTGTCTGGTTTCGGACGGGGTAGGCTTCTGGCCACCCAGAGAACAAGTCTATCACTACTAGCACATATTGAAACCCTTGGCACATTGGCATCTGGATATGATCGATTTGTATCCTCTGAAAGGGATATAAGGCTTTCGGGAGACATTTTCTGGGAGTGGGCTCGGTTCTGCCGGGGTTACACTCTGCACAGATGAGACACGCTTGAGTATGTCTCACCAGGACAGGGGTTATCCCTGGGGCCACCCATATTTTGTCAATTAGTTCTTTCATGATGGTTTTGGATTGGTGGGTGGGCCCATGGGCCACTGAGGCTATTAGGGGATAAAGAGCTCTGGGTAGGCAGACTCTCTTTCCTTGTGTCCAGAGTCCAGATTCTTCTTCGAGGGCTGATTCTTTCAGCCAGATTTCCTTTTCCCTGGGAGTGGCCTGTTTCTGCATTTGTTTCAGTAGGTCCCATGTGATTTCTTCTTGTTCCAGGTCTTCCTGTGTTATCATAATCTGGTCTGACTGGACTCTTTCCTCTTTCACTGCTGCTTCCTTGGCCGCTTGGTCAGCTAGGGCGTTTCCTCTGGCCTCAGGGGTGTCAGCTCGAGTATGGGCCTTTACTTTGATCACTGCCACTTGGTTGGGCAGGAGTACTGCTGCCATTAGGGCTGCTACTGCTGCAGCATTCTTAATTGGGGTTCCTGCAGCTGTGATGTAATCCCGGGCCTTCCATTAGTCCAAAGTCATGAACCACTCCAAAGGCATATCTAGAATCTGTGTAGATATTGGCGGTAGAGTCTTTTGCCATGAGGCAGGCTTCAGTGAGGGCAATGAGTTCAGCTTCTTGTGCTGACTGGTCTGGGCGCAATTGTCTTGCAATCGGCGTACCTTGAGCCGTCCACAAAGAGAATCCAATGAGGGTTTGTCAGAGGAGTGTCTTGGACTGATGGTGGTGTCCCTACTTCAGCTTCCATCATTGTGATGCAATCATGTTCTTGTTCCTTGTAAAGAGAGTCGGTTGAGGCCCATAGTTCTTCTTCCTGAAGATCCTCTTCAGCATGTAGATCAATAAAATCTTCAGAATCTCCATTATACTCCCCCCTTGGAAGAGGAAGGAGTGCAGCAGGATTGAGGATGTGGCACCTCTGAATGGTGACATTATCTGGCAGAAGCAAACTACACTGAAGCCGAAGGTGGCGCTGTGCAGTGAGGTGTTTAGGTTGAGTCTGCTGGAGGATGGCAGAAATGTCATGGGGAGCCAGAATAGTGAGGGGATGACCCAGCACAACGTCAGATGTGACGTTTAGAAGAGAGCTGGCAGCATGGATAGCTCTGACACAGGAAGGGGCAGTTCTGGCTACCGGGTCAAGACGCTTAGAATAGTAACCCAAGGGTCGATTGCGGCCACCATGAGTTTGAGTGAGGACTCCAGTGGTGTGACCTTGGCGTTCCATGACATACAGCCGGAAAGGAAGATTGTAGTTGGGGATGCCAAGAGCAGGGGCAGATGCAATGGCGGCCTTCAATGACTGAAAAGCTTCTCCGGCCTCCATTGTCATCTGGAAAGGAGTAGCAGCATTACGAGGTATACAGTCATATAAGGGCTGCATGAGGACAGAAGCATCAGATATCCAAGGCCTGCAGTAGGAGATGAGTCCCAGAAAGGTTGGCAGCTGATGAGGAGTGTCCGGGAGTTGGATGTCAGAGATAGCCTTCTTCCTCGCCTCAGTTAGGTGCTTGTGACCTTGAGAGATGCAATGACCTAGGAAGACAACTTTGGGGAGACACAGTTGTAGTTTGGCTTGTGAGACTCGACATCCAGCAGAGGCTAAAAACTGGAGAAGTGAGACAGATTTTGTCATGCAGATTTGGGGAGAGACCGCACAGAGGAGAAGGTCATCCACATACTGGAGGAGTTCCACATCCGGATGATCTGCTTGCCAGGGTTGCAGAACAGAGGACATAGCCTTGCTGAAGCAGGAAGGGCTGTTTTGAGCCCCTTGAGGCATAACAGTCCAGGTGTACTGTTTGCCTGCATGTGTGAAAGCAAAAAGAAACTGACATTTCTCATGTAAGGGAACAGAAAAGAATGCATTGGCCAGATCAATGACAGTGAAAGTAGTGGCAGTGGGTGGAATGCCAGCAAGGAGTGTGTGCGGATTGGGGACAATAGGTGTCTCAAGAACAGTAGCCTCATTGACAGCTCGGAGGTCCTGCACCATGCGGTACGTTGGAGGCTGTCCTTTCTCCCTTTTCTTCCATACTGGGTAAAGGGGTGAGTTACAGGGAGAAGTAGTGATCTTGATTGCCCCATTCTGCAGGAGGGCCTGCACCTGGAGGGTAATAGCATCCTGTTGTGAGATAGAAAGCGGATATTGCGCTTTGTATGGCAGAACCTTGGGATCCTTCAGGGTCACAGTGACCGTTGGGACATTGAGGCGTCCGATATCCTGGGGTCCTTTGGTCCAGAGAGTATCGGGGATGAGGTGCAAAATGGTTTGCAGCGAATCCCCTTGCTCATATGAATCAGTGCAGAATTTTATTGTCAGACATCCGGAAGCTGTGGGTGTCACATAATTTGAGCGAAAACCACAAAGTCCAAGAAGCAAGACAGTTTCTTATCAGAAAGAGGATCTTAAACTAACACAGAAGAAACTAACATTTCTGTGAAAAGAAAAAAGGTGGGGGTCAACTGATCCCCCGTAGCTGTCCTGCAATGTGGTGGAATGATCTGCTAATCTTGCTTTCGCCCATTTCTGCAGTTGTTCTATAAAGAATTCTCCAGACTCATGATCCCGGGGGTCAAAGTTAGCACCTTTAAGTTCAGGGATGTGGATTTGATCCATTATCAGTGTGGAGTATTCACCTGTCTTGTTTTCCACTATACTTTGCAGGTCCGACCATGTGCACCCATAGGTTTGATGCACTTGGGACAGTTTCCTGAAAAAGGGCATGGGATGGGTCTCAGGGTCAGGCAGTAAATTCACTATGGTGAATAACTGTTGTGGGGTGAAAGACACATATTTTGGTGGTCCCTGTGGCCGGTTAAGTGCTAGGGCTTCTTTCAGTGTCTCAAGGTTTCCCTGCTCAATTTTCTGTAAGTTCTTTTGTAACTCTGTAATCTGACCCTGCAGTATTTGATCTTGTGAACGTCGTGATGGGCGCACGACCATGGGCACAGTCCACTGTGGTGCCAGGGACAAAGTTGGCGGATCACCGTAGTCTGTCGGGGTACCCCGCGGAGGAGTCTGCATATTACCCGGTGCATTTTGTATGCCCATTGTGGATTCTGCAGCACCGTCTGCATCCCCCTGTTCTGCCCCCCTACCATTATAGGAGTAAGGGTGGCAGGTGAGTGTGGTAGCATGAATGTACCGTCCGGGTTAACCATGGGGTACAAGGTAGTAGGAAGGGGCAAGGGTGACATAGGAGTGACGGGGGGGTCCGGACCGGATGATATTCAAAGTCCGTTCATGGGCGTTGCCTGGGGACAAGATGGCGCTGTAGCTAACACGGGAAGTGATGGGACGTGTCGGGGAGTAGTTACCAAGGTGTGGTTTTGTGGGTGGGGAGCCCCACAGGCAAGGCACGTATTTTGGGAGGAGGGATTCTGTTGACCACATGTTTTGCAGGTCCACCCACCTGCTTTCTTCCCGGCGCCATTATAGGTTGTTGGCAAGTCATGTATCAATGCAACACCAGGTTTACAGAAATATCTTTGTCTTTTCTCATCAAAATTTTGTTCTCCCCCCCGTCTGTTCAAATTCTTTACTACAGTCCAACCACACACGGACCATGTCTGTCAATTTATCATCCTCTAACTTCTCTCTTTTCTCATTCAACAACGTCTGCCACATAACAGGGCAGTGTGCCACCTTTTGGTATGTTATATAGATGTAGCAGGGTTAGCACTTAAACTCTTAACTCAAATTTCCTAAATCATCATGTTATCTTGAAACAAAAGCCATTGAAAAGCAATTGAAGGTGTTTGCTTCTCCGGTCCGCCACGTACTGTTCGGGTGAACAGTAGCCCTTCGGGACACTTTCCTCATTTCCCATCTTCTGGATCCTTCACCTTGTTTTGGACAACACAGAAACCCGATATAACACGTTGAGCCTAATGTCCCACACACTCTGGGTAGACACTGGCCGGTCTCCTCCCTTCTGTCGCCTCTCGGTCACAACACCAGGGTGACCGATTGACACAGGCACTTTAGAAGACCTTTGGGTTTCTATCAGTCTGTGTTTCCGTTACAAAGGGTCGCACATTAAAAACAAGAAACCACAATACATCAAGGAAGAACCCTTGCGTACTGTCTAATTGTCTCTCGCACCTACTGGAGCCGCCTAAAGACCTCTGTATAAAGTAATCACTGGACGTGAAGACCTTTGAGTCCCGGCAGCACACTCTGGGCTACCCCGAACCGCTCTCCACCCATCTGTGATCGTCCCCTTTATGGAGATTTGAGTCAGACGCCGGGCTGAACTCCGATACAGGCACACAGGAGAACTCCGTGTCTCAGTCAGTGATACTTGTCAACAGGGTCTTCACAACTTATAGGCACAACACAGTACATCAAGACTTTAAAAAACATATGGGGTTCTTACTTTCATGCCCTCGAGGACGTCCCAGACTGCTTCCGCACCCCTCCCTCAGACGAACTCCAAGAGGCTACACCAGGGGACACTTTATGGGCAAGATGACTCAATTTTCTTACCTCATATCACGGGTTGCGATCCCGGTGTCCGTTAGTGCGCCTCTCCTCGTCTGGTCTCTGGGGGTACGGGAACAGAGGGTCCAATCCTCGAGCCCCACGATGGGTGCCAAAATTGTTCTGGTTCTGGCCAAGCTGCCAGTTCGGTTGATGTACTGCTCCAAATTAATTAATGTACGTGCACGGAGAGATCAGACTGAGACAACCCACAGCACGGGGTTAAACAGGATCTCTAGTTTATTTTTTGAAAACAACACACAATACATAGCTTTTACGACAGGATGAAGTGGGAGGGTGAGGGTGAAAGATAGAGTATATCTTTCTATTGGCTACGAACATTATACTTTTTCTGTAACCTTGACGGCTCAGAGGAATTCCTCCCCCCCTCCCCCCCTTGCTCGTGGGAGAAACCGTTACTTCTTATTCTTTGTAACTGCTTGCTTGAGCTGAACGGAAACCTCTTTGTAACTGCTTGCTTGAGCTGAACGGAAACCACAAAGAAACACATGATAAAACACAAAGTAAGATTCTAGTTTATAGGTGTTGGCTGAATGCCTGGCCGCCATCTTAGCTAAACATAGTCCTCAACAAGCAAGTATCCATTTTGTATCAATAGTCCATAACACCACTAACAGCAGTAACACCAGTACTAGCCTGATGGCCTGAATAAAATTCCCACTGATTAATCACACTCCTGTTGAAGTTATCAGTATATGGAGGGGAGGACAGGGTACGTCACAATTGATTTATAATTTAGCACATGTTCCAAACATGTAACAGCATAACTTTTATGATAAAAAATAATGAGGCGTAATATTTTTAACCAATTTGTCTACACATACTGTATTTTGCCCCGTGAGGAAGCGCATAGCAAAACTATCGTCGGGCAGACGCTCCAGACTGGGTCAGTAATATTGATTTTCTTTGTGATTTCTATTAGCAGCATTACACTTTGGGTGTGCATAGGTATATCACCGCCCCTCTTGCTTCAGTGTTGTGCGGCGAATTGCAATATATGGACGCATGTTTGCTATAATGAGCCCCATGTGATGATTCTGCTACTTGACATTATACTAGTCCCTTGACGTCTGGAGCCTACTTTTATTGACACACTCCAGTGTTCTCATGTTTGCTGCTTTATATATTTTTGAATATAATTATTGGCCCAGATTCAGGTAGATTTGCCCATTACTTACACCTCAGCCGCTCAGCTGAATTTCTCTGCGCTGGAGCAATTTTGCCAAATTGCCACCTGATTCAGGAATCGTTTGTTCATTTAATTTGCTCCTGTTTAAGGCAAAGCTGAGGGCGCAAGGCCGTGCAAGTCAAAGTGGGTGTGCCCCTATGTAAATGAGGAATTTTCGGCTCAGCAGAGGTTTGCTAGCATAATTTCAGGGCAAATCCTGCTCAGCAGCTTGCACTGAGCAAATAAATAGGAGCAGACTTGCGCAGGTTCTTTGCTGAATTTCACCCTGCTTTTTCCTCCCCCCCCTCCTCCCCCCACCCCTCCATCCCCACCCCATGCCTCCTCCGCACCACGGAGATTGAGGAGCCAGAGCCGGGGCACCCTTGGCCCAAAGAAAAAAACTAAAAAATAATTTTATGTCGACATTTTTTTGCTCAACACAATATGATTTTTTTATTATTTTTCTATATGCTCAGGATTTGGGATTTGGATTTGGGTCGGGCTGCTGATGTCATCCTGCAGGATTGTTACCAACTCAAGGATGACTTCAGGGCTAAAGCGAAACATGCGATACACCTCAGTATCAGGCCTCATGCACACGACCGGTTTTTTTTTGCGGTCCGCAAAACGGATTTCCGTTGTTCCGTGATCCGTGACCGTTTTTTCTTCCGTGGGTCTTCCTTGATTTTTGGAGGATCCACGGACATGAAAAGTGAAAAAGAAAACTAAGTCAAGTTTCCATTGAAAATGATAGGAAAAACGGACACGGATCACGGACACGGATCACGGACGCGGATGACTATCTTGTGTGCATCCGTGATTTTTCACGGCCCCATTGACTTGAATGGGTCCGTGAACCGTTGTCCGTGAAAAAAATAGGACAGGTCATATTTTTTTCACGGACTGGAAAAACGGATCACGGACGCGGAAGCCAAACGGTGCATTTTCCGATTTTTCCACGGACCCATTGAAAGTCAATGGGTCCGCGAAAAAAAACAGAAAACGGAACAACGGCCGCGGATGTACACAACGGTCGTGTGCATGAGGCCTCAGTCATCTGAAAAAGGTTGTAGCGCCCTCTGTAAATCCTCTCCCGTGCCCTCCTACGAGTCGGCTCAGTCAATAGAATATCAAGAACCATAGCTGCCCCTGGCATGTTGGTGCACAGATGTGAGGTCCCGAAAATGTGGGTGCTCTGCTTGTTCAGATCGTCTGTCTAGGTGCTGCTGAAGTTGCGCGCTCCTTCAGATGACATTTGGCCATCTTTTGCTAACTTGCCCCTGCTTTTAACAGGAGCAAGTTTGCCCAGGGAAAAAAGCTTGCACGCTTCCAGCGCAAGATGCGCATCACACGCGCATGTTTCTGAATCATCGGCAGTACCTAATTTGCATATTCGCTGAGGGAATTCCATGAAGGCGCAACTTACACCCCGCGCAAAATTGCGCAGGAACAGCTAGGCTGCGTGCGCGGGAAAATGGCCGCATTTCAGGCTTAACTGGTTTACAGAATCAGCCGCAAATTTGCATAGGAGCAAATCAGTACTTGCGCGGCGCAAATCACACTTGTTCCCGCGCAAGTGCTTCTTGAATCTGGGCCATTGTGTTTTTTTTTATGTGGATTTCTAATAAAGTATTACATTTACAATATTTACTTGCGTGGTAGCTTTTTTTTAGCGTTATAGGAGGTGTACGGATGATTCCATGTGAGATACTTATGGTATTAATTTTTGGGTGTTTTACATACTGTATTTTCCATTTTCTTCCCAAAACAGTACAATAAATTATATCCAGAGTAACCAAACAATTACAATAAACGGTACATCAAAATATAAACAAACAAAGAGCATTGTAGAAGGAAGATATTCCTTGCCAAGTGAGACTTTTGGCTCGTTCTGATCCCATTTGAATCATGGAGGAATGGGGGAGCAGACATCTGTCATTGTAATTCTGCTTTGTTAGTGTGCAAAATGGAATTGCCCCTTTTTGCTGCGAATCTACTTCCCTACATTATGTGGAGATAGATATGAGTGCCAGGCAGGAGTAATTCTGAGTCTCGCAGACAAGTATAAATTATGCCTTGTAAAGCTTTTGACAGTTTGATGAGAAGATTTGGAAACACAATTGTCTACTGGGAATTCCTGCTGTCACACTGCATGCTTTTTATACCTACTCACCAAATGATGGTTTATTCTATTTGTTTAGTTTTTAAGGTGGCACAGTAAAAAAAAAAAAAATGTGCCAGTCATAGTTTTCTGCTTCTCCTTTGCTCATGACAAAATTTATAAAAGGACCTCTAGAGTCTAGACTTCCAAGAGTGGCTCAGTACCTTCCAATGCTGTTCAGTCTGACCAGAATGTTTTAAAAATTATCTGTCCCATGATCGGTACTTTATATTGCTCATCCTCAGTTCTGAAAACGACCAGAATCATTTATATACTGTATGCATGTTCAATACTAAGGGTATGTTCACATTTTTATAATAGCACTAGTGTTGAGCAAATCGAAGCATCTGAAGTGGAATTTGATTCGAAGTTTAGGAAAAATTCCATTTGTCACAAATCTGAATTTCCTGGCACTTTGTGGCAACGTATCATTTTTTTCTAAAATGGTGGCTGCAATTGTTACACAGTGAAAGTAAGAAGCCCAGGAATACGAGTTCACCCATAATGCGTGCAGCCAGCCAATCCGATGATAAAAACCTCATCCCGTGCGGTGAGGGAGTGACGTGGCATGCGCTCATGCGCTAGGGACAGTGTTGCTGAAAACAGTTTAAAAAATATATTGGATAGAGAGCGTGCAGAGACTGTAGTGAGATCATAGGGAGAGTTTTTTTTGAGACTGTAGGGACATAGGTAGACAGCAGGAAGACTACAGGTTGAGTGTAATCACCGTGTACAGTACAGACCAAAAGTTTGGACACACCTTCTCATTCAAAGAGTTTTCTTTATTTTCATGACTATGAAGGCATCAAAACTATGAATTAACACATGTGGCATTATATACATAACAAACAAGTGTGTAACAACTGAAAATATGTCATATTCTAGGTTCTTCAAAGTAGCCACCTTTTGCTTTGATTACTGCTTTGCACACTCTTGGCATTCTCTTTATGAGCTTCAAGAGGTAGTCCCCTGAAATGGTCTTCCGACAGTCTTGAAGGAGTTCCCAGAGATGCTTAGCACTTGTTGGCCCTTTTGCCTTCACTCTGCGGTCCAGCTCACCCCAAAGCATCTCGATTGGGTTCAGGTCCGGTGACTGTGGAGGCCAGGTCATCTGGCGCAGCACCCCATCACTCTCCTTCATGGTCAAATAGCCCTTACTTTCAAAGTTTTCCCAATTTTTTGGCTGACTGACTGACCTTCATTTCTTAAAGTAATGATGGCCACTCGTTTTTCTTTACTTAGCTGCTTTTTTCTTGCCATAATACAAATTCTAACAGTCTATTCAGTAGGACTATCAGCTGTGTATCCACCTGACTTCTCCTCAACGCCACTGATGGTCCCAACCCCATTTATAAGGCAAGAAATCCCACTTATTAAACCTGACAGGGCACACCTGTGAAGTGAAAACCATTTCAGGAGATTACCTCTTGAAGCTCATCAAGAGAATGCCAAGAGTGTGCAAAGCAGTAATCAAAGCAAAAGGTGGCTACATTGAAGAACCTAGAATATGACATATTTTCAGTTGTCTCACACTTGTGTGTTATGTATTTAATTCCACGTGTTAATTCATAGTTTTGATGCCTTCAGTGTGAATCTACAATTTTCATAGTCATGAAAATAAAGAAAACTCTTTAAATGAGAAGGTGTGTCCAAACTTTTGGTTTGTACTATATGTGGACACTTTGTCGATAATTATATAGATATTTATATCGATTTTTATTGATTTATTCACATTGCACTTATGTAATTGTAATTTTTTTTTACTGCAAAGAGTTGAAGTTCGAAGTTATACTAATCGCAGAATAATTATTATCGCCGAATATTTTAGTCACAGAATATTGTAGGGGTAAATTTTATTGTATTTCCTAATAAATCAATAATTATTTTAAACTGGTAGATGGTGAGTGCCTGTTTTTAAATTTATATACTGCCTTTATAACCAGATGATTAGGTGAATCATCAAAAAGCAGAGCACCTTAACCATACTTTGGATTTGGGTGAGCCACGGTATATTTGTTATATAATATATTTTGATCAAAACACATCTGTGCCCACCTACCCTCGCCACGGTGATCTCAGTCAGGCAGGTCCTACTCTAAACCTACCTATGCCATTGGATATCTATATTTAGGAGAGCACACCCTGCACATATAGTGTGTTGCTCCTAGTTACCTCTGTGTGCACACTTATTCTCCCACTTATCCAAGGTTTTATGAAATAATAATTACTCTCCGTTTCTGTTAAGAGCTATTTTTTGTGCTCACCATAGCATCCAATAAGAGTAGCTAAGAGTATGCAAAAGATCATCAGAATACAGATGGGGTGGCACTGCCCAGATTCTTCTTTTGAGACCACTGCTCTTGAGTCGGGTCTTTTCCCCCCACTGTCGGCGGTGCTCTGCTCTCAAGTCTTCATGCAAATGTCCCACAAAAGAAAAACACATAAGCGACACTCACCAAAAGAATGGGTTTCTTTATTTTCCAACTTCTCACATCACATCAGTACAGGCATGGGGCGGATCGACATATCGCAGGCAGTAACTCGTGGCAACGGCCGCTTCGCACCTCAGTGCTTCCTCAGGCCACTGACGTCCTGTCGCACAAGCATCATCTTTAAGTATCAGAACCTTTGCGCGGCACACTCTAGTGACGTCACCAGAGGTTTGGTGCCATACATAAAAGCATACAATATAATAAAAAACAAAAGAGAAATCACAAACCAAAATGGTATACTATCTATAAAAAATACTCCTAAATCATTCCTATCATTTAAGCCTAGTGGGCCTATAGCTCCAGATAGCAGTATCCATCTTGCCTCTCTTCTCAAGAGCTCTTGATGTCTTTCGACCCCTTGTGGTGGATTACACACTAACTCAATTCCTGCAAACCTCAAAACCTTACTATCACTATTATATTCCAGTCTCACATGTTCTATTAATTCATGGACAATCTTTCCCTGTATTGATGGAATTCAAATGTTCTCTAAATCTTTCAATTATGTTCCTGATAGTCTTGCCTACATAAAATCTACCACATATACATGAGACAAGATATACAACATATTTACTCTTACATGTGATCAGAGTGTTTGTTGCAAACCCCCAAAGACTAACAAGTCCCATTGGGGATTGTAATTACAGTAAGAACAGTTCCCACAGCGGCGATTCCCAGTAGGTACCCAATCTCTTAGCCACATATCTGACTTTAATTCTACAAATATCCATATAGAAAGGACCGGCACTCGCTGATATCAATGCAATATTCTTTTATTGTTTCACATGGAGGAACAATAATAGATCAGGTAAGGTGTTTCGACTCTACATGAGTCTTTGTCAAACCAGAAAATGTGAATATAAAATTAGTGCATTTAAATAGACCGCCGGTTACCACGTCAGCGGAAGTGACGTTCCGTAACCACAGAAACATAGAAACAAAGTAAATTGAGAGTTCATGCAAGAAATCGACAGGGAACATAAAGAAAACATAACAAATGAAAAATATTAGAAACAACAAAGTTAATTATTATCAAAATTAAGATTCTTGTACCTCTACTTAACCAGGGAAACAAGTAAACAAATATATCGGACATTTATCCTGGGGCTTGGCGAGACCATATACAGAACAGAGGATCAAAATACCATGAATTACCAAAATAAACAATGTTGCAAACAATGGATGCAAAATATCTCGATGTATGGTATACCAAATAACACCATAATTAACATTGTTAGTATTGTTAATATTGGAATAGATGAAAAGTAAAGAGAGACCTCTTAGGGTAATGTCTTTTCACATCAGGTTTTCTGTAAGCAAAACAAAAGTATATAAGTTAAAACCTATAGAAAGGCATTTAATTCATATTCGCGATTTAAGCCTCCTGGCTCCAAGGTTCGTAACCTATGGATCCAGAATGCCTCGTGTTTTTTTAAAAACTGGACTCTGTGACCTCCCCTGCAAAGAGGTTGTACCTGCTCAATAATTTGAAACCGTAATTGGGAGGTGTTGTGGCGACAGCGATCAAAATAAAAGGGTATAGGTAACAATAAATTCTTCTACCTTATTGTCGATTTATGTTTGGAAAATCTGTCTTTCATTCTGGTCGATGTCTCCCCAACATACAATAATCCACAAGGAGATTTTAAAATATAAACTGGTGTCACAAGTGAAAAAACCTTTAATTGGGAATCTCTCTCCAGAACGTGGATGTACAAAATATTCCCCTTTTTTTTTTTACGCTTGAGCAATGTATACATTGTAGGCAGGGAAATGTGCCTCTTTTAGGTGTAGCAAGTGTCATTTGTCATGGTAAGGTCTTATTGCTGCCTACATCAGTCCTGATGATAATGTCCCTAATGTTCTTCGATCTTTTGTAACAAATCGGTAACTGCTGGAATTCTGTTACTAATGGGTAGCGTCTATACTACAAATAAGGAAGGGATTTTTTTGTTGCAGGTGAATGATTGCTAATGAAATGTAGAAGACGGTCAGTCTCCTTGACGTATAGGTCAGTTTGTAATGATCCAACATCTTTTTTCATGACCCAGGTGTCAAGGAAACAGATTTTCACATTATCCCAATGCATTGTGAATTGAAGTTCCTGCCATTCCGAATTCAGATACATAGAAAAGTCCAGCAAGGATTGAATGCCGCCCTGCCATACGCAAAAGACATCGTCAATAAAACGCTGCCACAATATACAGTGTTTTCTATATAACTCATGATTGTAAATATACAGTACATATGTTCAAACCATGCCATTCGATGCCATACCATACTTAGCGGTAGGCGTAGCGGTGTAGCTACATGGGCGTACCGCGCGTCCGCGTGGGGACTGCCCCTACATCCACCTGCCTCAGCCCGGCGTCTCGGCGTTCTCTCCTCCTCGCCTGCTTTAGCGCGGTATACACTGGCGCTTGGCACCCTCCATGATACCGAGCAGCGGTTAAAGCGAGGCCACTGAGTTAATACCCAGCGCCGCCGGATAGAAGTCCCACTATGGATTGACGTCAGGCATCTGCATGGAACCAGATAACTACTACCCGCACCTACAACCTGCACAGCGCATTAAACCGGATCCCCTGAAGTGTCTGATGGCCGGCTACACCGCGGAACGCTGAGACCACACCTGAGACCACACACCTGAGACCACACCCGCGACTGTATACCCCCCTCCTGGCCGGCTGGCTGAAAATTGGTGAGCCCGCTTCCTTTTGGCTTTTGACATTTCTCATTGCGGAAGGAGGGTTGATGACCGGCTGACCAGCCGTGGGCGCAGGTTGCTATATCGCTTGCTATACTGCTGGGGTCGCGCTCTGGGTGTGTCCCGCCGAGATGGCCCTGTGGAGATGCCCTTTGATACTCCTGATGGAGCTGCAGGCTGAAAAGTGAGGGTTTGATGATTTAGCCTGGTGGTACGGGTGAGTCGGGTGTTGTGCCCCCCTTCCCCAACCCTGCCGTTCCCCTTCTGCATTGGCGCATGGCAACGGAGCATCAATTGGCCACTCGGATGGAAGATTAGTGGTGTCCCCACATCTTTGGGGTTCTAATTGGACCACTGCGCTCTACACCGTCTTATTAAGTAAACGGTGAGATCAACACCACGTGGAACACTAAGACCCCACTGCCCAGGTAGGAGGGCTGAAGATTGGCGGGACAAATCTGCTTGCATATTACATTGACACTCCAAGGGTGGACATAACTCATCGAATCCCGTTAGGCGCAGCACTAGGTGTATGCGGGGAGTGGCGAGGAGTACTCCCACTCCACCACTGCCTCCACCTGTACATATTCCCGTGGTGCAATATCCATCTTGCGACACCACTGTGCGACATCACTGCGCTGTTCACGCGGTTACTGGACAGAGTATCGATCCTCACCGGTACTGTGATACTGTGATATCTCTATGCCTGTTTCTATGCCTGTTTCTTACTTTTCTGTTTCCTTTTTTTTTTTTTTTTTCCCTGTTGTATTTTCACCCTATGTGTCTGTGGCTTTGGGTTTACGGTCTAGTAGGAGGGTGGCGCAGGTTGGTGCAGGTACACCCCCCTCCTGATCGGTCAGGAGATACCAATACTTGGCTTTAAGATATACTTCAGGGTGTAAATAACCAGCCGCAGTAAATTTACCACCCAGAATACAATATTTGCTAAAACAAATAGTTAAATAACGAGTGTCGACCCGACTTTAGCCCGCTCTAAGCAGGTAATATAACTCTGGTGCGATATTGCGACTTTGGCCGCCCGGGGACTGTTTTATCTCCCCTTACTCCTCTCCTGTTGTTAATATACGGCTTGCCTCTCTAGGCTAGATTATTGTTAATATGCCTCCCAAATACAACAGGAGATCTGTGGGTACGGGATCCCCTAAGGCGGGCGAGGGTAACAGTCCACAGGCTAGGATGGACAAATACCTGAAATCACCCCCACCCAAACATAGAGCGGGGAAGAGAATTCCAGAGCCGGCGGAGGCGCAGGGAGATTTACAGACACTGGTGGAACAATATACTAGACCTGATATGGGTAGATTTGACACCATAGATAATAAGTTGGCAGACATATTGACGGTAGTCCATACAACTAGCCAATCAGTCACAGACATCTCCACCACGTTAAAGACATTACAGGCAGAGTTAATGCTGATTAGAGACGATATGAATAAAATTAGGGCCAGTATTAAGTATGTAGAAACTGGTTTATTGGAGGTTCAAACAGTCCAGAGACAGATGACCATAAAAATAAATGACTTGGATAGGGAAAACAAACTGAGTAACGCGAGATTAACAGATATGGAGGATAGAGCATGTCGGAACAACTTGAGAATGGTGGGCTTCCCTAAGGGTGTAGAGGGGGGGAACCCCGTGGAGTTTATACAAAAGTGGTTGATCAATACATTGGGAGCTCGTGGGGATGTCCCCCCGCTCTGTGTAGAGAGAGCACACAGAATTCCTTTTAAAAAGCCTCCACCGGGCGGCCCCCCTCGATCCTTCTTGATTAGAATACTATCCTCGAGTGATAGAGATTGGGTGCTCCGACGTAAGAGGGAACTAAAGGAGATTGCTCTTAATGGGCATCCAATACAAATATACCCTGATTTTTCTAGGGACACCCAAAACAAGGCCTGTTTGCGGCTGCCCTTGGGGGGCGACGGACGCTTTTCTCATAGCTCCATGACATGACGAATAACAGAGTTATGATATGGAATGTGCGTGGACTGGGTGATAGAACGAAACTGGTTGTGGTCTTTGATCTGATTATTCGACATCTCCCCGCAATAGTTGCCTTATTGGAAACGCATGCTACATCTGATATACCAGAATATCTAATAAAGAGATGGGCGGGGCATCAGTTCAGCTTTTCGTCATATTCCCGAGGGATCAGTGTATACGTACATCAAAGCATTGATTTTATCCTACTGGACCAGTCGATCGATAGAGATGGGAGATTCATCTTCCTCTATGCTCAATGGAACGGAAGAAAGTGTGTCCTAGCTTTTTTGTATATCCCCCCACCATTCGCAATGACAGTCCTAAATCAGTTGACGGTTTTCATGTATAATAGAGAGCGGTCCCCGGTATTAATATGTGGCGACTTTAACTGCGTCCTGGACCCGGCGTTGGATAGAATTTCAACTGCGGGGAAAAGTTTGCAGGGAAAGCACGCCCTACTTCGAGGGTTTTGTGAGGAGATAGGACTAATAGATGTCTGGCGATGGCTTTATGGCAACAAACAGGTGTTCTCTTGCTTTAGTAAAACATATAGCGCTATGTCCAGGATTGATATTGCCTTGGCCAATGGTGAGATGCTCGACTCCATCTTAAAAATGACATATGTCCATTTTTTTTGGAATGCCATGAAGGCGTTTATTCGCGGGCTATACTTCTGCAGAATAAAAAGGAAGAAAAATGAATTCTTTAAAGAGCAAAAAAATTTGGAAGCAAACATTGCATATCTAGAGGGTTGCATCCGAATACATAACGACGCGAGCACACGTACTAAGTTAAAATCCGCTAAAGACCACTATATAACCTATATGAGGAAAAAAGCTCAGAATCAATTATTTTTTAGGGGCTATAAACACTTTTGTGAGGGCGGTACCCCGGGTAAGCTATTGGTTTCTATCATTGCGAATCAAAAGCCCCCCCAAAAAATTTGACAAATACTGACAGGTGACGGGCGCAGATTGGAAAGAGGAGTGGAGATGGAGGGAGAATTTTTGGAATATTTCAGTAATCTTTACGGTTCCGGAGCGGATGATACGGAGACTAAGATAGATGACTTTTTAAAACAGGTCAAGATCCCTGTGCTGTCGGATTTGGACTCAGCCCCCTTGAGCGCCCCCATCTCTTTGGGTGAGCTACAGGCGGCTTTGCATGAGACCCGGGGTTCCTCGGTGCCCGGATCGGATGGACTCCCGTTTGGCATATACAAGAGCCATGCGGGGGTGCTCCTGCCCGGGTTGCTGCAGGTCCTGAACGAATCTAGTAAATGTGGCAAGCTGCCCCCGTCTTTGACGGAGGAAACTGTTACGTTGATCCTGAAGAAGGGGAAAAATGGAAACAAAGTTGATGACTATCGCCCTATATCGCTGCTTAATGCAGATTATAAAATAATTGCAAGGGTTCTCTCTAACAGGCTAAAAAAAGTAATAGCTGGCCTAGTCCATACAGACCAGACAGGGTTTATCCCCGGGCGACAGATCCAGACCAATATACGCCGGACCATTCTCAACATTCAGATTGGGGGGGGGGGAGGACCGCTCCATCCTGTCTTTGGACGCCGCTAAGGCGTTCGATCGGGTGGAGTGGTCCTTCCTCTGGCGCATCATGCATAGGATGAATCTGGGTCAGGAATTTATTGGATGGTCAAATTGCTATATAGCGGACCAACGGCCAGAATTAATGTTAACGGGGTGCTCACCCCTGCCGTCTCCCTAAAGCGGGGGACACGACAGGGATGCCCCCTCTCTCCACTCCTCTTTTCAATTTTTATGGAACCCCTCGCCTGCATGATACGGGCTGAACATAGTATAGTGGGGTTTGGGGGGAGAGGGACGGACGATAAGATATGTCTATATGCAGACGACGTATTGCTCTATCTGAACTACGGATGGAGAAGCGTCCCAGATGTTATGCGGATAACAGAGGAATTTGGTAGAATTGCCGGATATGAGATAAATTGGGTAAAGTCTGTACTCTTCCCCCTGAATCGGATCCCCCCCTTGAACGATCTCAGGGTCAGAATTATTGCCCCAACAGACCACTTAGACTATTTAGGGATAAAAATTGGCAGCACCATCAGGGACTACAATATATTAAATGTTACCCCTCTAGTCGGGAAAATAAGGGAAAAAATAAGGATTTGGCAGAGACTTCCGCTTTCGCAGATTAATAGAATTGCGTTGATTAAAATGGTTCTGTTGCCTTGGATATTGTACACGGTTAGCTCTTGCCCTGCCTGGATCGAGGATAGTGTTTTTAATCTGATTGATCGATTGATAAATGATCTGATATGGGGCAGAAAAAGGGTCCGCATTAAGTTACAATACCTGAGGATGGCGGCAAGCAACGGCGGCTTAGGCCTGCCTCATTTTCAAATCTATTACTTGTGTTCACAACTACAGTGGTGTGTCAATACGGGGGATGGAGTACTATTATCCCATATCTTAGGGCAACGTCAACAGTATACATACAATATATTCAGCATAATGGAATCCGGGCTTCTGGAGTGTGCGGATTCTGTCTGTCCCATCAGGGCAGCGCTACAGAAGACCTGGAATAAAATTAAGGTACTTACTCAGGCCTCTCAAGTTCTAGATTTTACCCCGCTATGGGACAACCCTGCGTTAACAGAGTTTTTGGCCCTTAAAGAAAATGACTATTGGACTCGGAGAGGTACTACGTTATTTTCACATATATACACGAAAGGGAAAATTAAATTAATAGGGGAACTGTTTCATCAGACACCAATAACTGCATTAGAACACTATAGATATTTCCAATTACAACATGCATTAGCATGCACACTTAAAAAAATACCTCTGATAACAACCACTCAGAGGTTTTTATTATTTTGTCATAATATAGTAGGGAACAAAGTTAGGGTTTCATTAATATATAGGAGATTTATCGAGGAATTAAGCACGGTCACTAAATTTAAAAGTGTAGATAAATGGAAGGTGGATATAGGGGAATGTAACACTTCACAATGGCGGGAAATATATCAAAACATTAAGAAGGCTTCCCTCTCACGACAACATCGGTTGACACAATTTAAAATAATACACCGTTTATATGTTACCCCGAGTCTCTTATCCAAAATGTATAGTAATAAGGGACAAGAATTTAGTTGCTTGAAATGCTCTCTTGTAGCTGCAGGGTATGTACATATGCTATGGGATTGCCCAGTTATCAAGACCTTTTGGGGCAGCATATTTCAGGAGATGGCGGCACTAAGTGGGAATAGCCCCCCCTTGACCATCCAAGTAGTTGTGCTTGGAGTTCTCCCCCCCCCCCCCCCCCGAGTACAAAAAAAAAACTACCAAAAATGAACAGGTTTACTGGCTGAAGGGACTCCTATTGGCCAAGGTAATAATCTTGAGACAATGGGTGAAAGATAGACCGCCAACAATAAATGAATGGCAAAGCTTAATGGCAAGAGTAACAGACTTTGAGTGTATGAAACGGCGCGGGATGATCTATACTACAGAAATAGGTTCATAGATAGGGGAAGTGGCGAGAGGAAATATTCGGACTGGAACTGATGACCCCCCATTCTCTGTCGCTAAGCCCTAATATAAATAAACTTTCAATCACCTCTAAATAACAAATAATGATTACAACTAGTCCATATTAAATAGGATCTGCCCCTATGAAGGTTCGAGAAATACCCAAGAGAGGGGCATGAGCGTCCTACCGCCTCTCGTGGCGGCCGTACCAGGCCAGGTATGTTGGGTGGGGGGAGTAGGGGGGGGGTTCTGGTGTTTGGGGGGGGGGTTGGCTTTGTTTTGATATGTGTGACAGAGAATTGACAGGTATCTTTTGATTTAGATGCCTTTATATGTATGTACGTTGCCTAGCACCAAAGTAACACATTGTTTAAATGTACCTGTCATATGTGCTCATTCTCTGTGACCAGATATCTTTTTTACATTGTTTTTATTTAAGAAAAGCAATAAAGACATTTAATCAAAAAAAAAAAAAAATAAGGAAGGGATTTTTTTGTTGCAGGTGAATGATTGCTAATGAAATGTAGAAGACGGTCAGTCTCCTTGACGTATAGGTCAGTTTGTAATGATCCAACATCTTTTTTCATGACCCAGGTGTCAAGGAAACTGATTTTCACATTATCCCAATGCATTGTGAATTGAAGTTCCTGCCATTCCGAATTCAGATACAAAGAAAAGTCCAGCAAGGATTGAATGCCGCCCCGCCATACGCAAAAGACTTCGTCAATAAAACGCTGCCACAATATACAGTGTTTTCTATATAACTCATGATTGTAAATATACAGTACATATGTTCAAACCATGCCATTCGAACCCATCGCGGTACCACGACATTGTTGATAAAAACTATCCTGGAATAAAAAATAGTTTTCCGTTAACACAATCTCAAGGAGTTTCAATGATTAGTTGGAGAACTCAAAAATCCATTCCACAGCTATAAGGCCCTTTGTATGTTGAATTGATGTGTACAGACTGCACACATCAAAAGTTACTAGTATATCTTCTTCATTTATGGTGAGATTTTTTATTTCGCTTAGTAATTGGCCAGTATCTAATAAGAAAGATGGCATCTCTTTAGTTAAAGGTGTCAGAACTTTTTCTAAAAGAATGGCTGGTTGAGACAAGATGGAATTAGTAGACGCCATTATAGGGCGTCCCAGAGGTTGTGTTAAAGACTTATGAATCTTGGGCAGGGTATAAAAAACTGGAGTAATGGGATGTTGGTTGATTAAAAAGGTACAAAGCTTTTCATCCAATACGCCTCTGTCCCTAAATTCACTAACAATATTCATAAGCTTACGTTTTATATCATAAACCGGATCGTGTTCAAGGGGTATATAAGTATTCCTCAGCTAATTGACCCAGAATCTCTGAGATATAATAATTTTTATCCATGAGGACAAGGGCTCCCCTTTTATCCACAGGTTTAAAGATAAGTGAATTATCATCTAATGAAGTATATAAAGCATCACGTTCAATAGATGATAGATTATCAGATAAAAACAATTTACCATGTTTACAATCCTGCAATAAATGTGTCATATCTAGGGTTGAGCGAACCCGAACTGTAAAGTTCGGGTTCGTACCGAACTTTAGGATTTTTGGACCCCGGACCCGAACATTTCTGTAAAAGTTTGGGTTCGGTGTTCGGCGCTTTCTTGGTGCTTTTTGAAAGGCTGCACAGCAGCCAATCAACAAGCGTCATACTACTTGCCCCAAGAGGCCATCACAGCCATACCTACTAATGGCATGGCTGTGATTGGCCAGAGCAGCATGTGACCCAGGCTCTATATAAGCTTGAGTCACGTAGCGCTGTACGTCACTCTGCTGTTACAAGTGTAGGGAGAGGATGCTGCTGGACTTGTGATTTCAGGGAGAGAATAGGAGAGAATCTAACTCAGCGATCTACCTAGAAATAGTTGTGTGGGTGCAGGACACAATCGTTCTACCCTGCCCTGCCCTGAGGCCATTTTATGCATACTCAGTGCACCAGCACTGCATCTGAGCTTTTGGGACATTGCAAATCACCATTTTCTGGGGTTTGAAAAACACACTTGTTTTTAAAGAAAAACAGTATTTTCCAGATCTGCAAGTGTTAAATTCAAGTTTAATATATACAGCATTCATATTCTGCAATCTACAACATCTGTATTAGTCAGTGTCCAATTTAAGCTAGAAATACACCCATCATTTTCTGGGGTTTGAAAAACACACTTCTTTTGGACAAAAAACACTATTTTCAGGCCTTGCAGCATCAGCACGTGTGAAATTACAGGCTTATATACTGCTGTTAAACAAACAGTCGTTTGGGCACGAAAAATTTAGTTGGCAGCCTTTGATACAGATGTCATTGTGAGATACACCCTTCATACATTTGGGTTACATTCAGAGATTTTAAATACCGCCATTTGGTGCACCAATATTGAATTCAGGCCTACAGAGGTTCAGGCCCTGTGAGATACCACCTATACATACAGGGTTTTGAATTAGGCATTTGAAATACAGCCATTTAATAATACAGCCTTTTTGTGCAAAGATATATTTACTTCAGGCCTACACTGATTCAGGGCGTGTGTGATCTTCCCTATACATACAGGGGTTTGATTCCGCCATTTGAAATACAGCCATTTGAAATACAGCCATTTTGTGAAAAGAAATCTTAACTTCAGGCCTACACTGTTTCAGGGCGTGTGTGATCCCCCCCTATACATACAGGGGTTTGAATTAGGCATTTGAAATACAGCCTTTTGAAATACAGCCTTTTTGTGCAAAGATATATTTACTTCAGGCCTACACTAATTCAGGGCGTGTGAGATGCCCCTATACATACAGGGGTTTGATTCAGCCATTTGAAATTCAGCCATTTGAAAAACAGCCATTTTGTGCAAAGAAATCTTGAGCTCCTGTTGCAGGGAGAGGATGTGGTCGATCTGTGCCAGCTACACGCACAAGTGAAACCCCTTCCTCAGGTGCGAGTAGGTGACAAAACCTGCAGCGGTATTTGGTCGGGCCTAATGCTGCTCTACGAATGGTGAGGCCTGAACAAGTACAGGCGATAGTAGATTGGGTTGCTGACAGTAGATCCAGTTCCTTCACATTGTCTCCCACCCAGTCTCCTGCTGAAAGACCACAGTTGGCACCTGCAGCCGATGTCCATCAGTCTTTCACCTCACCCCCTTGCAAATCAGCCAAGCAGTCTGAGCCCCAAGTCATGCAGCAGTCTCTTCTGATTTTTGATGACTCTGTTAGCAGGGTTTCCCAGGGCCATCCACCTAGCCCTGCCCCAGAAGTGGAAGAGATTGAGTGCACCGATGCCCAACCACTTATTTTTCAAGATAAGTACATGGGAGGACCATCGCAGCACGTCTCGGATGATGACGAAACACAGGTGCCAACTGCTGGGGCTTTCGAAAGTGTGCAGACCGACAAGGAAGTCAGGGGTGAAGACTGGGTGGAAGATGATGTGGAGGGTGATGAGGTCCTCGAGCCCACATGGAATCAAGGTCATGCGAGTGACTGATGTAGTTCGGAGGAGGAGGCGGTGGTCGCACAGAGCCACCAGCACAGCAGAAGAGGGAGCAGGGTGCAAAAGCGGAGCGGCCGTCCTCTAGACAGTACGCCTCCTACTGCCCACCGCAGCAAGGGACCAAGCACACCAAAGCCAGCTCCAAGGAGTTCCCTGGCGTGGCAGTTCTTCAGACAATGTGCTGACGACAAGACACGAGTGGTTTGCATGCTGTGCAATCAGAGCCTGAAGCGAGGCATAAACGTTCTCAACCTGAGCACAACCTGCATGACCAGGCATTTAAGTGCAAAGCACGAGCTGCAGTGAAGTAGACACCTCAAAAACCAAGAAAGGTCTCTGGCTCCTCCTGCTTCCTCTTCTGCTGCAGTCGCGGCCTCTTCATCCACCTCTGGAGTAACAGTGCCACCTGGCACCCCACAAACAGGATCTGCCAGCAACACCAACACCTGGGTCACCAAGCATCTCCACAATGTCACACCGAAGCGTTCAGCTCTCCATATCCCAAACGCTGGAGAGGAAGAGGAAGTACCCCCTACCCACCCACGATCCCTAGCCCTGAATGCCAGCATTTCTAAATTACTTGCCATTGAAATGCTGTCATTCCGTCTGGTGGAGACGGATAGTTTTAAAGGCCTTATGGGGGTGGCTGTCCCACAGTACGTCGTGCCCAGCCGCCACTACTTTTCAAGGCGAGCCATCCCTTCCCTTCACAACCAAGTAGGGGACAAAATCAAGTGTGCACTGCGCAACGCCATCTGTGGCAAGGTGCACCTGACTACGGATACGTGGACCAGTAAGCACGGTCAGGGCTGTTATATCTCCATAACAGCACACTGGGTAAATGCAGTGGCGGCTGGGCCTGAGGCGGATAGCAGTTTGACGCATGTGCAGCCAGCCAGAACTGCAGGGGCAACACGTGAGGTGCACGGTGGACCGATGAGGGGCCAAATAACAACACAGTTCATCAGTTTACTCACGCAGAAAGCCTCCCTGGGCTGGCAGCACAGTGTTGAGGAAGACAGCACGAAATCCTCCGGGACACGCTCTGTGATAGGGAAGCATCAGCCAAGATGGAGGTTGAGGTGCCCTTGATGTCAGGGGTGCTTAGGGTGCTTGTTGCGGCTGAGTCCCTTGATGGTATTTGTCGTGATGCCAGTACTGTTAATGGTGGTACAACCAATGGTAAGAATGAAGTAGACAGTGGTAGGATACAACTCACAGCTTTTACTGATGTTGGTTCCAGTTGCAGCAGGTACATTAAACAGAATACAGTCCTTGGCAATTTAAAGGAATCCTGCTGATCCACTGTTAATAGGTTTGGCTGGGTTTAGCTTAGCTTGGAGGTTCTGCCGAAGTAGTTCTGGTAGGTAACTTTGCTTCAGGTCCCTAGTAAATCAGAGCTATTTGGTGAGGTTGCCTGTAATACTTATTTGGTATGCTTAGTCCTTTTGTCTCTGTATCTTTCAAGCCCTTAAACAGGTAGCTAATCTGTATTCTTCAAAATATGGTGAGGCTGCCTGTAGCTAGATTGTCCTCCACCATGTGCAAAGGTGCCCATTAAGCCTTTAGTAATGGCTGTTATCATTGATGTCTCTCTTTAGCCTGGTTATCTTCTTCCAGGGACGAAAACACTATCCTCTGGTTGTAGGTGCTGGGATCTAAGAAGGTCACAGGAGGAAAACGCTCTCCTGCGCCTCATACCTTGGCTCTATCTTCATTTCTGCATTTAGCTTCACCCACTGGATCTGTGGTGTGTAGCCCAAGAGTAACCATTGACTCTGCTCTCTCATCTAATCTTCCAGACTCTTCTGAACTAAACCACTAATCTGTCTCATCTGACCCACTAGGCCTGACCTAGGTATTTATATGGCCTAAGTACTATACCCATCTAGTGGTGGTATGTCTAAATTACACCAGAACAGCCTATGAACAGGGATACAACAGGTGTTGCAATACAAAATGACATACAGTAAGATAATGCTGTTTTAAGCTATTTTGCAGTTCCCACGTGTTCCTGAGTGGGACGCTGCATACCCCCATGGTAAAATATAAGTCACCCTCGACGTTGGTAATATCTGAAGCTGTGGATCTCTAAGCAGTGTCCTGAAATACACCAAATACACACCACCAAATATGCATATATGGATATAAACATTGCAATGCATTATCATGACTCTTCGATAACCTCCTGTAAATAAAGGGTTATGCACAAAAATACATTCTAGGCAAATATTTAAGATATGACATACACATATATTTTTTTTTCCGTGGTAGATGTGTTACGGCCAAAAATGGGGATTAGATAATGATCTCACATAAGGGCAGTAAAGTCCATGATACGGGTTTAAAGTTAAAGTCCATACCTAAAATGGGGTATAAAACATGTATAAAACTTTTTTAACCCCTTTAGGACACAGCCTTATTTTACATTAAGGACCAGGCCATTTTTTGCAATTCTGACCAGTGTCACTTTAAGTGGTGATAACTTTAAAACGCTTTGACTTATCCAGGCCATTCTGAGATTATTTTTTCGTCACATATTGTACTTCAGGACACTGAAAAATAAAGTTAAAAAAAATAATTTTTATTTATAAAAAAATACCAAATTTACCAAAAATTTGTAAAAAATTGCAAATTTCCAAGTTTCAATTTCTCTACTTCTATAATACATAGTAATACCTCCAAAAATAGTTATTACTTTACATTCCCCATATGTATACTTCATGTTTGGATCATTTTGGGAATGATATTTTATTTTTTGGGGATGTTACAAGGCTTAGAATTTTAGAAGCAAATCTTGAAATTTTTCAGAAATTTTCAAAAACCCAATTTTTAGGGACCAGTTCAGGTCTGAAGTTACTTTGCGAGGCTTACATAATAGAAACCACCCAAAAATGACCCCATTCTAGAAACTACACCCCTCAAGGTATTCAAAACTGATTTTACAAACTTTGTTAACCCTTTAGGTGTTCCACAAGAATGAATAGAAAATAGAGATAAAATTTCAAAATGTCACTTTTTTGGGCGATTTTCCATTTTTTTTTTTTTTTTTTACTTTTACAAAGCAAGGGTTAACAGCCAAACAAAACTCAATATTTATGGCCCTGATTCTGTAGTTTACAGAAATACCTCATATGTGGTCGTAAACTGCTGTACGGGCACATAGTAGGGCGCAGAAGGAAAGGAATGCCATATGGTTTTTGGAAGGCAGATTTTGCTGGACTGGATTTTTTGACACCATGTCCCATTTGAAGCCCCCCTAATGCACCCCTAGAGTAGAAACTCCAAAAAAGTGACCCCATTTTAGAAACTACGGGCTAGGGTGGAAGTTTTGTTGGTACTAGTTTAGGGTACATATGATTTTTGGTTGCTCTATATTACACTTTTTGTGAGGCAAGGTAACAAGAAATAGCTGTTTTGGCACCGTTTTTATTTTTTGTTATTTACAAAAT
Source organism: Bufo bufo (assembly GCF_905171765.1). Taxonomy (NCBI): domain Eukaryota; kingdom Metazoa; phylum Chordata; class Amphibia; order Anura; family Bufonidae; genus Bufo; species Bufo bufo. The sequence goes on from NC_053394.1 coordinate 213,720,350, forward strand.
TCATCTGACAGGTTAGATCATGTGGTATTTTTATAGACCAGGTTGTCATGGAGAGGCGATACCCAATATGTATACTTTTTTTTTATTTATGTAAGTTTTACACAATGATTTCATTTTTGAAGCAAAAAAAAATCATGTTTTAGTGTTTCCATAGTCTGAGAGCCATAATTTTTTCAGTTTTTGGGCGATTACCTTACGTAGGGTATGATTTTTGCGGGATGAGATGACTGTTTTATTGGCACTATTTTGGGGTGCGTGTGACTTTTTGATCGCTTGCTATTACACTTTTTGTGATGTAAGGTGACAAAAAATGGTTTATTTAGCACAGTTTTTATTTTTTATGCTGTTCATCTGAGGGGTTAGGTCATGTGATATTTTTATAGAGCCAGTCGATACGGACGCGGCGATACCTAATATGTATACTTTTTTTATTTATGTACCGTATTTTTCGCCCTATAAGACGCACTTTCTCCCCCCCAAAAAATGGGGGGAAATGCCCCTGCGTCTTATGGGGCGAATGCTGACAGTTTAAAGAGGACCTTTCACCATAATAAAACCTCTTAACTAACTATACAGACGTGTAGAGCGGCACCCCCAGGGATCTCCCTGCACTTACTGTTATCCCCGGGCGCCGCTCCGTTCTCCCGTTATAGCCTCCGGTATCTTCATAGTTAGGCTCCACCCAGGGGAACCTCAAGGCGTCTCATTCTTCCATGCTGTAGCGCTGGCCAATCGCAGCGCTCACCTCATAGCCTACAGCATAGGAGAAAGAGACGCAGGCAGGTTCCCCTGGGTGGAGCCTAACTATGAAGATACCGGAGGCTATAACCGGAGAACGGAGCGGCGCCCGGGGATAATAGTAAGTGCAGGGAGATCCCTGGGCGCCGCTCTACGCGTCTGTATAGTTAGTTTAGAGGTTTTATTATGGTGAAAGGTCCTCTTTAACATCGCAGTTTGCGATGTACGAGCGAGCGGGGGAGGGACTGGGAGGAGGAGCTGGGGGCCGGCAATTGTGGCGGGGCGATGCAGTCACTGTACTATAGCCCCGCCCTGCCGCTCCAGTGCTGCACAAATATAAAATGTCTTATTTAATTAAAAGCTATTAAACATGCCCCCCAACTCCTAATAGTACCGTACATCCTAATAGCTTCTGTACAATGCCGGCAGGCCGTGCGGGCGGCAGCGTAACTCCCTGATGTCACGTGCCTGCGCCGCCTACTTTATGAATGAAGCAGGCGGCGCAGGCAAGTGACGTCAGTGAGTGACGCGCCGGCCGCCCGGCCTGCCTGCTGGCATTGTACAGAAGCTATTAGGATGTACGGTACTATTAGGAGTGAGGGGGCATGTGTAATCATTTGTAATTGAATAAGACATTTTATATTTGTATACTGGGGCGGCGGGGGGGATCTGTGGATAACATCCGTGGATGGCACAGTTAAGGGGTGGGGGTCTGTGGATGGCACTGTTATGGGCTGGGGGGGTCTGTGGATGGCACTGTTATGGGGTGGGGGGTCTGTGGATGACACATATATAACAGTGCCATCCACAGATCTCCCCCTGTAACAGTGCCAGTCACAGATCCCCCCTGTAACAGTGCCAGCCACAGATCCCCCCTGTAACAGTGTCCGTCATCCACAGATCTCCCCGTAACAGTGTCCGTCATCCACAGATCCCCCCATAACAGTGTCCGTCATCCACAGATCCCCCATAACAGTGTCCGTCATCCACAGATCCCCCCATAACAGTGTCCGTCATCCACAGATCCCCCCATAACAGTGTCCGTCATCCACAGATCCCCCCATAACAGTGTCCGTCATCCACAGATCCCCCATAACAGTGTCCGTCATCCACAGATCCCCCCATAACAGTGTCCGTCATCCACAGATGCCCCCATAACAGTGTCCGTCATCCACAGATCCCCCCATAACAGTGTCCGTCATCCACAGATCCCCAGTAATAGTGCCATCCACAGACCACCATTAGTTCCAAACCCACCAAAAGCACACCTTTTGGTTAAAAATATTTTTTTTCTTATTTTCCTCCCCAAAAACCTAGGTGCATCTTATGGGCCGGTTCGTCTTATAGGGCGAAAAATATGGTAAGTTTTACACAATAACAGCTTTTTTAAAACAAAAAAAATTATGTTTTAGTGTCTCCATATTCTGAGCCATAGTTTTTTTATTTTTTGGGCAATTGTCTCAGGTAGGGACTCATTTTTTGCGGGATGAGGTGACGGTTAGATTGGTACTATTTTGGTGGGCAAACGCCTTTTTGATCGCTTGCTGTTGTACTTTTTGTGATGTAAGGTGACAAAAAAATAGTTTATTCAGCACAGTTTTTATTTTTTATTTTATATGATATTCATCTGAGGGGTTAGGTCATGTGATATGTGTATAGAGCCGGCCGATACGGACGCGGAGATACCTAATATGTATACTTTTTTTTTTCCCCCTATTTTTTACCAATTTTCTTTTAACTTTATTTGGGGAAAATGACATTTTTGTTTATATTTACTTTTAACTTTTAATTATTTTGGGGGAAAACTTTATTTTTTCAACTTTTTTTTCACTTAATTTTTTGTCCCACTTTGGGACTTGAACTTTTGGGGGTCTAATCCTTTACAATGCATTCCAATACTTCTGTATTGGAATGCAATGGCTGTTGGAGTAATACTGTGTGTATTACTCATACAGCTTCCGGCCTGTGAGATCCAGGGCACTGGATCGCAAAGGCTCATCACCGGAAGGCAGCGCAATGCCTTCCTTAGGCTTCGCGCTGCCTTCCATGCCATCGGGTCCCCCCTACAGCCGCATGGGGACTCGATGCCACCGCAATAGGTAAAAGCCGCAAACCGCAGGTCTGAATTGACCTGCGGTTTGCGGCGATCGCCGACATGGGGGGTCACGGGAACCCCCGCGCATTTAGCCGAGGTGCCTGCTCAATGATTTGAGCAGGCACTAGCTTCCGATCACCGCCCGCCGCGCGGCGGTGATCAGAAATACACAGGGCGTACAGGTATGCCCTGTGTCCTTAAGTACCAGGACATAAAGGCGTACCTGTTCGCCCTGTGTCCTGAAGAGGTTAAAATGCAAAAAAATTTGTATAAAAAGAATGAGCACAGAAAAGGCTTTCTGGGTAGTATACTTTAAACGTTACATCAACATAGTCCCTTGATAACCTGAATATGGGGTAAAAAGGGTTAAACATGATAACACACACATAAAGTGCAACTTTTTCTCTTCTGGTTTCAAGTGGAGTCCTTGATGGAGTCCTTGCAAATAAAACATAGAGAGGGGCTCAAAACAAAAACAATAAGAGAAGTCCTCTCAAACCAATGGCAGCTCCTGCTCCATATAAGTGGTTGGTGAACGGCCTACTTTAATTGTAGGGATCTGAACGGGATGACACATCCGTAGGGATTGGGCTTCCAGAATCCCAGGAATCAGGGGAAGATCCTTCTGGTTGTCCCGCCATCATCCGCTGTTTAGGAGTGGATGGCAAGTTCAGTTCCTTTTTCACCTTTTCAAAGATAGGGGGCTGTCCTTTCTTTAGGTTGTAATACAGCCCACTCGCGGGGTCAATCCTGGTTACAGGGTTGGATTCCTCTGGTGGATCTTTCATTGATGAAGAATTTTCTGGTTTCTCTTCATAAGGTGGGATAGTGAATCCCTGATGCTGCTGTACAGCTAGTTGTTGGAACAAAACTGCACAGTCCTGTACAGCTGTACTGAGACTTTGTGGCTCGGCCTTCTCCTTCTAACCTGTTCCCTCTGGGGTCTAGGTTTACTGACAGGGTCTTTGATAACAATGGCGGGTTGCCAAAGAATATTGGTACCTGCAAAACCAGTGGCGTATTGGTTCTGAGTACTTGGTGGCACATACTTTGCAGCAGGCCGCACTGGGGCGGGAGAAGGTTCCTGGTCTAGATCCTCCTCAGACTCAGAGTCTTTATCAAGCTCCTGGGTCTCTGTCGGCTGTCCTGGCCAACGTACTGCGGTAGCATAAGGTCCACGTGTACCCTCTGCAGGGGTGAACTCAACCACCTCATTAACATATAGGCTATGGAGCCAGGCAGGGAGCTCCTTCCTCTTCACAGACCGGCGATTTACATAATAGTCACGATTGGTCTCCATATCGCGGATAAATCCAAATCCCCGTTGTTTGCAGAAGTCAAGAACTTGGCCCAATTTCCGTACTGGAACCGGGAAGTCTTTCACAGGTTCCTCCAGTAATTTACGAGTTAGACCCTTATTATATTTCTTACAAGCATGGGTGCGCGGGAGTCGGGCTGACTTAATCTCCACGGACAACTTAGCCCAAAGTGCTGTCTGTTCAAGAGTGGGCCACGCTATGGCGGGGGCATCAGCAGCCAGACCGGACCTTTCGGCATACTTTGGAGGCTGGTGTCGCGGCATCGCGACTGCGCGCTGACCTGTACTGTAATCCGTTGATTCAGTGTTGCGGTCCACACTTCGTTCCCTCTAGTGGCGATCCCACAAGTCGTGTACATGAACCTGCAGCTCTGGAGTTATATGCGTTGGGGTCCATGTTGGAGCGGTGACAGGGTCCCGTCCTGATTCAATCTCTGGTGCAGAGCTCTCTTGCTTTTCTGCCATGCTGCTTCGGCAATACACTCCTCTCTCCATACAGCAATCAGCGTCTCTCTTTTTAACGTGCGCACGCACGTCGTGCTCTTCCTGAGTGCTAGGCCCGCCTCCCAGGTCTGTCTGAGTGACAGGGGCGACACAACCATTATCCACCGTGCAAGAGGCGTTCTCAGGGAACCAGAGGTCCGGAGCAACACTGGTCAGTACTCCAATTGGGTTAAGTGGTGTGGTGGCAGACAATAATGGAGTAGTCTTTTGTGCATTAAGATATTCATAGGTAACTATGTCTTGGTCACAACATCCAATAGGTGGGCACATTGATATTCCACACATGGTTCCACCCATTCGGCTCTGCGGCAGCACTTTTCATAGGGCAGAGAAGGCGGCGCTGCGTTTGCATACAGGGTTCGGCCTCTCAGAGTTAACACAGTAAAGGTAGGATGGGCTTGACCAGACAATTTTGCATAAGTGGGCGGCACTAGGTTTTCACGCTCTTCAGGGGGTGTCACTAACTTGTCCACAGTGATGGCGCAGTATTTTTTTTTTCAAACAAGAACTCCGGCGGCTATCTTAAATGCATAGAAACAGTCTATTCAATGACAGCAAGCCGTTTTAGTAACACACAAATGTCTGCTTTACTCACTTTTAACACATTTTTATGCTGGTGACTAGTATAGCACTTCCATGCAATTTCCAAGCAGTTTAAACAGTTCTGTAGCCCAAAACAGTGCACAATAAGCAAAAGTCTCTCAATCAAATAAAGGGGCTTATTCACATGCGACAGTCTCTCAATTATGGCGCAAGGGTTAATATCCTGTTCGTGATGCCAAGAAAAGATATGCAGCCAGCCAGAACCGCAGGGGCAACACGTGAGGTGCACGGTGGACCGATGAGGGGCCAAATAACAACACAGTTCATCAGTTTACTCACAGTTAGCAGAAAGCCTCCCTGGGCTGGCAGCACAGTGTTGAGGAAGACAGCACGAAATCCTCCGGGGCACGCTCTGTGGTAGGGAAGCATCAGCCAGGATGGAGGTTGAGGTGCCCTTGAGGTCAGGGGTGCTTAGGGTGCTTGTTGTGGCTGAGTCTTTTGATGGTATTTGTCGTGACGCCAGTACCGTTAATGGTGGTACAACCAATGGTAAGAATGAAATAGACAGTGGTAGGATACAATTCACAGCTTTTACTGATGTTGGTTCCAGTTGCAGCAGGTACATTAAACAGAATACAGTCCTTGACAATTTAAAGGAATCCTGCTGATCCACTGTTAATAGGTTTGGCTGGGTTTAGCTTCGCTTGGAGGTTCTGCAGAAGTAGTTCTGGTAGGTAACTTTGCTTCAGGTCCCTAGTAAATCAGAGCTATTTGGTGAGGTTGCCTGTAATACTTATTTGGTATGCTTAGTCCTTTTGTCTCTGTATCTTCCAAGCCTTTAAACAGGTAGCTAATCTGTATTCTTTAAAATATGGTGAGGCTGCCTGTAGCTAGATTGTCCTCCACCATGTGCAAAGGTGCCCATTAAGCCTTTAGTAATGGCTGTTATCATCGATGTCTCTCCTTAGCCTGGTTATCTTCTTCCAGGGACAAAAACACTATCCTCTGGTTGTAGGTGCTGGGATCTAAGAAGGTCACAGGAGGAAAACGCTCTCCTGCGCCTCATACCTTGGCTCTATCTTCATTTCTGCATTTAGCTTCACCCACTGGATCTGTGGTGTGTAGCCCAAGAGTAACCATTGACTCTGCTCTCTCATCTAATCTTCCAGACTCTTCTGAACTAAACCACTAATCTGTCTAATCTGTCCCATCTGACCCACTAGGCCTGACCTAGGTATTTATATGGCCTAAGTACTATCCCCATTTAGTGGTGGGATGTCTAAATTACACCAGACCAGCCTATGAACAGGGATACAACAGGTGTTGCAATACAAAATGTTTCAATCTATTTTGCAGTTCCCACGTGTTCCTGAGTGGGACGCTGCACATGTCCTTCCACCACCGAGGATTGCAGGGTGCTTCAGTTTGCCTACTGTTTCTTCGTTCTCCTACTCCGCTTCCTCATCCTCTACCAGCTCCTCATCCGGTCAGCGTAACACCTTCACCACCAACTTCAGCACAGCCAGGAGTAAACGACATCAGGCAGTTTTAAAACTTATCTGTTTGGGGGGAAAACCCCACACCGCACAGGAGCTGTGGACGAGCCTTGAACAACAGACCGATGAGTGGTTTGTGCCAGTCAGCCTCAAGCCCGGCCTGGTGGTGTGCGATAATGGGCGAAATCTCGTAGCAGCTCTGGGACTAGCCGGTTTGACGCACATCCCTTGCCTGGCGCATGTGCTGAATTTGGTGGTGCAGAGATTCCTTAAAAATTACTTCGACATGTCAGAGCTGCTGCATAAAGTGCGGTCCGTCTGTGCGCGCTTTCGGCGTTCTCACCCTGCTGCTGCCCGCCTGTCAGCGCTGCAGCGTAACTTCGGCCTTCCCGCTCACAGACTCATATGCGACGTGCCCACAAGGTGGAACTCCACCTTGCACATGCTGGCCAGACTGTGCGAGCAGCAGCAGGCGATAGTGGAGTTTCAGCTGCAGCACGCACGGGTGAGTCGCTCGGCGGAACAGCACCACTTCACCACCAATGACTGGTCCTCCATGCGAGACCTGTGTTCCTTGTTGCACTGTTTCGAGTACTCCACCAACATGGCCATTGCCGATAACGCCGTTCTTAACGTTACTATCCCACTTCTATGCCTCCTTGAAAAAACTCTCTTGGCGATGATGGAAGAGGATGTGGCACAGGAGGAGGAAGAGGAGGAAGAGGGATCATTTTCGTAGGGTTTCCGGCCCGTCATTCCCAAGTGGCTCCGAGGGTGGGTTCCTGCACCCACAAACCCAAGGTACACTATTGTCCAGCCAGGGCACAGTTCTGGAGGATAAGGAGGTGGAGGATGAGGAGGAGGAGATGCAGTAGGAGGAACCATGTTCACAGCAGACCAGCTCATGGTCATCACTAGTGCATGGATGGGGTGATACAGAGGACACAGATGTTACACCTCCCACAAAGGACAGCTTTTCTTTACCTCTGGGCAGCCTGGCATATGAGCGATTACATGCTGCAGTGTCTCCGCAACGACAGCCGAGTTGCCCACATTCTAACTTGTGCTGATTACTGGGTGGCCACGCTGCTGGATCCCCGTTACAAGGACAACGTACCGTCCTTAATTCCGTCCCTGGAGCGTGATCGTAAGATGCGCAAGTACAAGCGCACGCTGGTAGACGCGCTGCTGGTGGCATTCCCACCTGACAGCGGGGGCACAGTGGAAGCACAAGGCGAAGGCAGAGGACGAGAAAGAGGTCGCCAATGCAGCTGGGGCACCGCCAGCACCTCAGAAGGCAGGCTTAGCATGGCCGAAATGTGGAAAAGCTTTGTCAGCACGCCACAACAACCAGCACCACCATCTGATATGGAACGTCTTAGCAGGAGGCAGCATTTCACCAACATGGTGGAGCAGTATGTGTGCACACGCCTACACATACTGAATGACGGGTCTGCCCCCTTCAACTTCTGGGTCTCCAAATTGGGCGCATGGCCTGAACTTGCCCTTTACGCCTTGGAGGTACTGGCCTGCCTTGCAGCCAGTGTATTATCTGAACGTGTGTTTAGCACGGCAGGGGGCGTCATCACAGACAAGCGCAGCCGCCTGTCCACAGCCAACGTGAACAAGCTCACGTTCATTAAAATGAACCAGGCTTGGATCCCAACAGACTTGTCTGTACCTTGTGCAGAATAGACATTTCTACCACCATCAAACATACATTCTTGTACTCAAGTCAAGTGCAATGATTCTTTGTTTTATTTTTTTTTAATTTGTCCCAATATTTTGGGGGCTACCTACCCCAATAAAAAATAAAACATTGTTGGCTACCTCCTCCTCCTCCATTGCTGCCTCCACCTACAACACCACATTCACCGCCTCCTCAACCTCCAACTCCATATCCACCTCCTTCTCTGAGTTGCAGGTTAATAATTTGTAATTTTTAGTTATTTTATTTTATTTTAAGTTATTTCCCTATCCACATTTGTTTGCAGAGCAATTGCCATGCTCTTAAGCACATTTTACATCCCTCTAGCCTTTTCCAGGACTATTTCAGAGCCATTTTAATGCAAAAAAGTGCAAATTTTAGTGCCCTAAATTGAAAAAATTCTTATTTTCAATTGTCGGGTGACATTTTACCATATTTGGCATATACAAACCGGATTCCAAAAAAGTTGGGACACTAAACAAATTGTGAATAAAAACTGAATGCAATGATGTGGAGATCGCAAATGTCAATATTTTATTTGTAATAGAACGTAGATGACAGATCAAACGTTTAATCCGAGTACATGTATCATTTTAAAGGAAAAATACGTTGACTCAAAATTTCACGGTGTCAACAAATCCCCAAAAAGTTGGGACAAGTAGAAATAAGAGGCTGGAAAAAGTAAATTTGAGCATAACGAAGAGCTGGAAGACCAATTAACACTAATTAGGTCAATTGGCAACATGATTGGGTATAAAAAGAGCTTCTCAGAATGCAGTGTCTCTCAGAAGATGGGTAGAGGATCACCAATTCCCACAATGTTGCGCAGAAAGATAGTGGAGCATTATCAGAAAGGTGTTACCCAGCGAAAAATTGCAAAGACTTTGCATCTATCATCATCAACTGTGCATAACATCATCCCAAGATTCAGAGAATCTGGAACAATCTCTGTGCGTAAGGGTCAAGGCCGTAAAACAATACTGGATGCCCGTGATCTCCGGACCCTTAAACGACACTGCACCACAAACAGGAATGCTACTGTAAAGGAAATCACAGAATGGGCTCAGGAATACTTCCAGAAACCATTGCCAGTGAACACAATCCACCGTGCCATCCGCTGTTGCCAGCTGAAACTCTACAGTGCAAAGAAGAAGCCATTTCTAAGCAAGATTTTGGCGGCCATTTTGAAATCGGCCATTTTTAATCCAACTTTTGTTTTTTCAATAGGAAGAGGGTCATGTGACACATCAAACTCATTGGGAATTTCACACGAAAAACAATGGTGTGCTTGGTTTTAATGTAACTTTATTCTTTCATGAGTAATTTACAAGTTTCTCTTTGTTTACAGCCATTGACATGTCGCCGAGGTTAACACGTGAGGAGCGGATAGAAATTGTGTTGGTGTCTGGTGAATGCAGTAACCGGGTCATTGCAGCAGATTTCAATGCAAGACACCCTACGACACCACCCATCTCCCATGCTACAGTTGGCAAACTGCTTGCTAAGTTTTGTGAAACTGGTTCAGTGTTGGATTTGCCAAAATGTGGACGCATGAAATCTGTCTCTAATGAAGAAACATCAGTGGCTGTCCTAGCTTCATTCAGCAAGAGCCCACAGCGTAGCACTCGCCGCATGTCACTGGAGAGTGGCATTAGTCAAACATCCCTTCGGCGGATATTAGCTACTCACAAATGGCACCCTTACAAACTCCAGCTACTGCAGCATCTCAACGAGGATGACCCAGATCGGCGCACTGAATTTGCAGAATGAGCAAAACAAAAATTGGAACAGGACCCTCAGTTTACGCAGAAGATTTTGTTCAGTGATGAGGCAAACTTTTATGTGAATGGTGAAGTTAACAAACAAAACCACCGCTATTGGTCTGACACTAACCCACATTGGATAGATCCCTCCAAGACTGTTGGAACAAAAAAATTGATGGTATGGTGTGGTATATGGGGTACAAAGATAGTGGGGACATTCTTCATCAATGGAAACCTCAAGGCCACTGGATATGCGAAATTGCTACATGATGATGTGTTTCCCTCTTTATGCACTGAAGCTGGCACGTTTCCTGAGTTTTTCCAGCAAGATGGTCCACCACAACATTATGGGTGTCAGGTCCGAGCATTCCTAGATGAACAGTTTCCTGGAAAGTGAATTGGTCGTTGTGGGCCAGTTGAATGGCCCCCAAGGTCTCCCGATCTGACCCCCTTAGACTTTTATCTTTGGGGTCATCTGAAGGCAATTGTCTATGCTGTGAAGATACGAGATGTGCAGCACCTGAAACTACGGCTACTGGAAGCCTGTGCTAGCATTTCTCCTGCGGTGTTGCTATCAGTGTGTGAAGAGTGGGAGAAGAGGGTTGCATTGACAATCCAACACAATGGGCAGCACATTGAACACATTTTATAAGTGGTCAGAAACTTGTAAATAACTCATGAAAGAATAAAGTTACGTTAAAACCATTGTTTTTCTTGTTAAATTCCCGATAAGTTTGATGTGTCACATGACCCTCTTCCTATTGAAAAAACAAAAGTTGGATTCAAAATGGCCAACTTCAAAATGGCCACCATGGTCACCACCCATCTTGAAAAGTTTCCCCCCTCACATATACTAATGTGCCACAAACAGGAAGCTAATATCACCAACCATTCCCATTTTATTAAGGTGTATCTATATAAATGGCCCACCCTGTAGATCTCGATATAGCCTTGATATCAGCTTCTTACCAGCTGTTAACTTAGATATATTTACTATAGGTTGTGGGGGGATAGATATATATGTTCCCCTCCCTACCGACACCCGCAGGGCTTGTTTCAATTGTAAATAGTAGAAAGACAAGTCTCTATTTCCCGGATCACAGGCTTTTCTAAGTTCTAAATAATCAATTACATCTCCATCCTTCCATACCTGTACCAATTTGTAAATACAATTTTTCCACCACACTTCTTGTTCAATAGATTTTAATTCTCCAAGATAGGTGTTGTCCCAGAGTAGAGTGCTCTGATGCACTCCAGTCTGGGGCCACATATTCCTTATCTCCTTCCAAATTTTAGTCCATAACCCAAATAGTGGTACTTTATTGATTTGCTAATGCAACAAGGTATTAGCTTCCACTAATTGAAAAATACTGCATTTATCTAAGTTTTTATTAATCCCTTCTAACATAACCTTATATCTTTGTGAATTACTCCAGTTTATCATATTTCTAATTTGACCAGAAAAAAAATAAAGTTCCAAGTCCGGGACCGAAAGCCCACCTTCTTTCTCTCGAATATTCAGTATTTGCGCTTTAATTCTATTTTTTTTACCGCGCCATATCAAATCCATCAATAGGGATACTATCCTTTTAATAATTATCTTAGGGATTATTATCGGCGTGTTCCACATAATATAATTCAAGGAAGGTAAAATAGACATTTTCGCCAGTGAGATACGGCCTGCCATTTTCTTAATCTCCAATTGGCCCGGTATTACATTCTTTAGAGGGTCAATCGGGATACATGCTGATTTAGCCCAGTTTATTTTAAGGCTGGAATATCTACCATAGTCATCAAATATCTGGAAAATCTTAGAAAGTGAACCATGTGAACCCACAAATAGCATAATATCATCCGCGTATAAGGCAATTTTTTATTCGTGGGAACCATACCTAAAACCCACAATCTCCCTATCTTACCTGATCATATCCGCTAACGGTTCCATGGCTATGGCAATTAATAGAGGGGAAAGGGGACACCCCTGTCTAACACCTCTACCAATTGGTATGTTATCAGAGTGTTCTCCATTCAATATCACTTTTGCAGATACAGTTGCAAGAAAAAGTATGTGAACCCTTTGGAATGATATGGATTTCTGCACAAATTGGTCATAAAATGTGATCTGATCTTTATCTAAGTCACAACAATAGACAATCACAGTCTACTTAAACTAATAACACACAAAGAATTAAATGTTACCATGTAAACATTCACAGTGCAGGTGGAAAAAGTATGTGAACCCTTGGATTTAATAACTGGTTGAACCTCATTTGGCAGCAATAACTTCAACCAAACGTTTCCTGTAGTTGCAGATCACACGTGCACAACGGTCAGGAGTAGAGTTGAGCGAACACCTGGATGTTCGGGTTCGAGAAGTTCGGCCGAACTTCCCGGAAATGTTCGGGTTCGGGATCCGAACCCGAACCGAACTTCGTCCCGAACCCGAACCCCATTGAAGTCAATGGGGACCCGAACTTTTGGGCACTAAAAAGGCTGTAAAACAGCCCAGGAAAGAGCTAGAGGGCTGCAAAAGGCAGCAACATGTAGGTAAATCCCCTGCAAACAAATGTGGATAGGGAAATGAATTAAAATAAAAATAAAAAAAATAAAAATGACCCAATATCAATTGGACAGAGGTCCCATAGCAGAGAATCTGGCTTCACGTCAGCAGAGAATCAGTCTCTTCATGTCATAGCAAAGAATCTGGCTTCATGTCAGCAGAGAATCAGTCTCTTCATGCCATAGCAGAGAATCTGGCTTCATGTCACCCACCACTAGAAGAGGCCACTGTCACATATTTAGGCCCCGGCACCCAGACAGAGGAGAGCGGTTCCGTAACAGAGAATCTGGCCTTATGTCAGCGCAGAATCTGTCTTCATGTCATAGCAGAGAATCAGGCTTCACGTCACCCACCACTGGAACAGGCCACTGTCACACATTTAGGCCCAGGCAGAGGAGAGAGGTCCCGTAACAGAGAATCTGGCCTTATGTCAGCACAGAATCTGTCTTCATGTCATAGCAGAGAATCAGGCTTCACGTCACCCACCACTGGAACAGGCCACTGTCACACAGTCAGGCCCAGGCACCCAGGCAGAGGAGAGAGGTCCCGTAACAGAGAATCTGGCCTTATGTCAGCGCAGAATCTGTCTTCATGTCATAGCAGAGAATCAGGCTTCACGTCACCCACCACTGGAACAGGCCACTGTCACACATTTAGGCCCAGGCACCCAGGCAGAGGAGAGAGGTCCCGTAACAGAGAATCTGGCCTTATGTCAGCGCAGAATCTGTCTTCATGTCATAGCAGAGAATCAGGCTTCACGTCACCCACCACTGGAACAGGCCACTGTCACACATTTAGGCCCAGGCACCCAGGCAGAGGAGAGAGGTCCCGTAACAGAGAATCTAGCCTTATGTCAGCGCAGAATCTGTCTTCATGTCATAGCAGAGAATCAGGCTTCACGTCACCCACCACTGGAACAGGCCACTGTCACACATTTAGGCCCAGGCACCCAGGCAGAGGAGAGAGGTCCCGTAACAGAGAATCTGGCCTTATGTCAGCGCAGAATCTGTCTTCATGTCATAGCAGAGAATCAGGCTTCACGTCACCCACCACTGGAACAGGCCACTGTCACACATTTAGGCCCAGGCACCCAGGCAGAAGAGAGAGGTCCCGTAACAGAGAATCTGGCCTTATGTCAGCGCAGAATCTGTATTCATGTCATAGCAGAGAATCAGGCTTCACGTCACCCACCACTGGAACAGGCCACTGTCACACATTTAGGCCCAGGCACCCAGGCAGAGGAGAGAGGTCCCGTAACAGAGAATCTGGCCTTATGTCAGCGCAGAATCTGTCTTCATGTCATAGCAGAGAATCAGGCTTCACGTCACCCACCACTGGAACAGGCCACTGTCACACATCTAGGCCCAGGCACCCAGGCAGAGGAGAGAGGTCCCGTAACAGAGAATCTGGCCTTATGTCAGCACAGAATCTGTCTTCATGTCATAGCAGAGAATCAGGCTTCACGTCACCCACCACTGGAACAAGCCACTGTCACACATTTAGGCCCAGGCACCCAGGCAGAGGAGAGAGGTCGCGTAACAGAGAATCTGGCCTTATGTCAGCACAGAATCAGTCTTCATGTCATAGCAGAGAATCTGGCTTCATGTCACCCACCACTAGAAGAGGCCACTGTCACATATTTAGGCCCCGGCACCCAGACAGAGGAGAGCGGTTCCGTAACAGAGAATCTGGCCTTATGTCAGCGCAGAATCTGTTTTCATGTCATAGCAGAGAATCAGGCTTCACGTCACCCACCACTGGAACAGGCCACTGTCACACATTTAGGCCCAGGCAGAGGAGAGAGGTCCCGTAACAGAGAATCTGGCCTTATGTCAGCACAGAATCTGTCTTCATGTCATAGCAGAGAATCAGGCTTCACGTCACCCACCACTGGAACAGGCCACTGTCACACATTTAGGCCCAGGCACCCAGGCAGAGGAGAGAGGTCCCGTAACAGAGAATCTGGCCTTATGTCAGCGCAGAATCTGTCTTCATGTCATAGCAGAGAATCAGGCTTCACGTCACCCACCACTGGAACAGGCCACTGTCACACATTTAGGCCCAGGCACCCAGGCAGAGGAGAGAGGTCCCGTAACAGAGAATCTGGCCTTATGTCAGCGCAGAATCTGTCTTCATGTCATAGCAGAGAATCAGGCTTCACGTCACCCACCACTGGAACAGGCCACTGTCACACATTTAGGCCCAGGCACCCAGGCAGAGGAGAGAGGTCCCGTAACAGAGAATCTAGCCTTATGTCAGCGCAGAATCTGTCTTCATGTCATAGCAGAGAATCAGGCTTCACGTCACCCACCACTGGAACAGGCCACTGTCACACATTTAGGCCCAGGCACCCAGGCAGAGGAGAGAGGTCCCGTAACAGAGAATCTGGCCTTATGTCAGCGCAGAATCTGTCTTCATGTCATAGCAGAGGATCAGGCTTCACGTCACCCACCACTGGAACAGGCCACTGTCACACATTTAGGCCCAGGCACCCAGGCAGAAGAGAGAGGTTCCGTAACAGAGAATCTGGCCTTATGTCAGCGCAGAATCTGTATTCATGTCATAGCAGAGAATCAGGCTTCACGTCACCCACCACTGGAACAGGCCACTGTCACACATTTAGGCCCAGGCACCCAGGCAGAGGAGAGAGGTCCCGTAACAGAGAATCTGGCCTTATGTCAGCGCAGAATCTGTCTTCATGTCATAGCAGAGAATCAGGCTTCACGTCACCCACCACTGGAACAGGCCACTGTCACACATTTAGGCCCAGGCACCCAGGCAGAGGAGAGAGGTCCCGTAACAGAGAATCTGGCCTTATGTCAGCACAGAATCTGTCTTCATGTCATAGCAGAGAATCAGGCTTCACGTCACCCACCACTGGAACAAGCCACTGTCACACATTTAGGCCCAGGCACCCAGGCAGAGGAGAGAGGTCGCGTAACAGAGAATCTGGCCTTATGTCAGCACAGAATCAGTCTTCATGTCATAGCAGAGAATCAGGCTTCACGTCACCCACCACTAGAACAGGCCACTGTCACATATTTAGGCCCAGGCACCCAGGCAGAGGAGAGAGGTCGCGTAACAGAGAATCTGGCTTCATGTCAGCACAGAATAAGTCTTCATGTCATAGCAGAGAATCAGGCTTCACGTCACCCACCACTGAAACAGGCCACTCTCACACATTTAGGCCCCGGCACCCAGGCAGAGGAGAGGTTCATTCAACTTTGGGTTGCCCCGCAATATAATGGTAAAATGAAATAAAAAATAGTATTGAATGAGGAAGTGCCCTGGAGTAGAATAATATATTGTTAAGGGGAGGTAGTTAATATCTAATCTGCACAAGGGATGGACAGGTCCTGTGGGATCCATGCCTGGTTCATTTTTATGAACGTCAGCTTGTCCACATTGGCTGTAGACAGGCGGCTGCGTTTGTCTGTAATGACGCCCCCTGCCGTGCTGAATACACGTTCAGACAAAACGCTGGCCGCCGGGCAGGCCAGCACCTCCAAGGCATAAAAGGCTAGCTCTGGCCACGTGGACAATTTGGAGACCCAGAAGTTGAATGGGGCCGAACCATCAGTCAGTACGTGGAGAGGTGTGCACAGGTACTGTTCCACCATGTTAGTGAAATGTTGCCTCCTGCTAACACGTTCCGTATCAGGTGGTGGTGCAGTTAGCTGTGTCGTGTTGACAAAACTTTTCCACATCTCTGCCATGCTAACCCTGCCCTCAGAGGAGCTGGCCGTGACACAGCTGCGTTGGCGACCTCTTGCTCCTCCTCTGCCTTCGCCTTGGGCTTCCACTGGTTCCCCTGTGACATTTGGGAATGCTCTCAGTAGCGCGTCTACCGACGTGCGCTTGTACTCGCGCATCTTCCTATCACGCTCCAGTGTAGGAAGTAAGGTGGGCACATTGTCTTTGTACCGGGGATCCAGCAGGGTGGCAACCCAGTAGTCCGCACACGTTAAAATGTGGGCAACTCTGCTGTCGTTGCGCAGGCACTGCAGCATGTAGTCGCTCATGTGTGCCAGGCTGCCCAGAGGTAAGGACAAGCTGTCCTCTGTGGGAGGCGTATCGTCATCGTCCTGAGTTTCCCCCCAGCCACACACCAGTGATGGGCCCGAGCTGCTTTGGGTGCCACCCTGCTGTGAACACGCTTCATCCTCATCCTCCTCCACCTCCTCCTCATCCTCGTCCTCCTCGTCCTCCAGTAGTGCGCCCTGTCTGGCCACATTTGTACCTGGCCTCTGGTGTTGCAAAAAAACTCCCTCTGAGTCACTTCGAAGAGACTGGCCTGAAAGTGCTAAAAATGACCCCTCTTCCTCCTCTTCCTCCTGGGCCACCTCCTCTTCCATCATCGCCCTAAGTGTTTTCTCAAGGAGACATAGAAGTGGTATTGTAACGCTGATAACGGCGTCATCGCCACTGGCCATGTTGGTGGAGTACTCGAAACAACGCAACAGGGCACACAGGTCTTGCATGGAGGCCCAGTCATTGGTGGTGAAGTGTGTCTGATCCGCAGTGCGACTGACCCGTGCATGCTGCAGCTGAAACTCCACTATGGCCTGCTGCTGCTCGCACAGTCTGTCCAGCATATGCAAGGTGGAGTTCCACCTGGTGGGCACGTCGCATATGAGGCGGTGAGCGGGAAGGCCGAAGTTACGCTGTAGCGCAGACAGGTGAGCAGCGGCAGGGTGTGAACGCCGGAAGCGCGAACAGACGGCCCGCACTTTATGCAGCAGCTCTGACATGTCGGGGTAGTTGCGAATGAACTTCTGCACCACCAAATTCAGCACATGCGCCAGGCAAGGGATGTGCGTCAAACCGGCTAGTCCCAGAGCTGCAACGAGATTTCGCCCATTATCGCACACCACCAGGCCGGGCTTGAGGCTCACCGGCAGCAACCACTCGTCGGTCTGTTGTTCTATACCCCGCCACAACTCCTGTGCGGTGTGGGGCCTGTCCCCCAAACATATGAGTTTCAGAATGGCCTGCTGACGTTTACCCCGGGCTGTGCTGAAGTTGGTGGTGAAGGTGTGTGGCTGACTGGATGAGCAGGTGGAAGAAGAGGAGGAGGAAGCTGAGTAGGAGGAGGAGGAGACAGAAGGCAAAGAATGTTGCCCTGCGATCCTTGGCGACGGAAGGACGTGCGCCAAACAGCTCTCCGCCTGGGGCCCAGCCGCCACTACATTTACCCAGTGTGCAGTTAGGGAGATATAGCGTCCCTGGCCGTGCTTACTGGTCCACGTATCTGTGGTTAGGTGGACCTTGCCACAGATGGCTTTGCGCAGTGCACACTTGATTTTATCGGACACTTGTTTGTGCAGGGAAGGCACGGCTCTCTTGGAGAAGTAGTGGCGGCTGGGAACAACATACTGTGGGACAGCAAGTGACATGAGCTGTTTGAAGCTGTGTGTGTCCACCAGCCTAAATGACAGCATTTCATAGGCCAGTAGTTTAGAAATACTGGCATTCAGGGCCAGGGATCGATGGTGGTTAGGTGGGAATTTACGCTTTCTCTTAAATGTTTGTGAGATGGAGAGCTGAACGCTGCCGTGTGACATGGTTGAGATGCTTGGTGACGCAGGTGGTGGTGTTGGTGGTACATCCCATGTTTGCTGGGCGGCAGGTGCCAACGTTCCTCCAGAGGCAGAGGAAGAGGCTGAGGCGGCGGCAGCAGCAGCAGCAGAAGAGGCCGAGGCGGCGGCAGCAGCAGAAGAGGCCGAGGCGGCAGCAGCAGAAGAGGTAGCAGGGGGAGCCTGAGTGACTTCCTTGTTTTTAAGGTGTTTACTCCACTGCAGTTCATGCTTTGCATGCAGGTGCCTGGTCATGCAGGTTGTGCTAAGGTTCCGTACGTTAATGCCTCGCTTCAGGCTCTGATGGCACAGCGTGCAAACCACTCGGGTCTTGTCGTCAGCACATTGTTTGAAGAAGTGCCATGCCAGGGAACTCCTTGAAGCTGCCTTTGGGGTGCTCGGTCCCAGATGGAGGCGGTCAGTAGCACGCGGAGTCTCTTGGCGGCGGGTGTTCTGATTTTGCCCACTGCTCCCTCTTTTGCTACGCTGTTGGCTCGGTATCACCACTGCCTCTTCCTCCGAACTGTGAAAGTCAGTGGTACGACCTTCATTCCATGTGGGGTCTAGGACCTCATCGTCCCCTGCATCGTCTTCCACCCAGTCTTGATCCCTGACCTCCTGTTCAGTCTGCACACTGCAGAAAGACGCAGCAGTTGGCACCTGTGTTTCGTCATCATCAGAGACGTGCTGAGGTGGTATTCCCATGTCCTCATCAACAGGAAAAATAAGTGGTTGTGCGTTAGTGCATTCTATCTCTTCCACCCCTGGGGAAGGGCTAGGTGGATGCCCTTGGGAAACCCTGGCAGCAGAGTCTTCAAACAGCATAAGAGACTGCTGCATAACTTGAGGCTCAGACAGTTTCCCTGATATGCATGGGGGTGATGTGACAGACCGATGGGCTTGGTTTTCATGCGCCATCTGTGCGCTTTCTGCAGAAGACTGGGTGGGAGATAATGTGAACGTGCTGGATCCACTGTCGGCCACCCAATTGACTAATGCCTGTACCTGCTCAGGCCTTACCATCCTTAGAACGGCATTGGGCCCCACCAAATATCGCTGTAAATTCTGCTGGCTACTGGGACCTGAGGTAGTTGGTTCACTAGGACGTGTGGCTGTGGCAGAACGGCCACGTCCTCTCCCAGCACCAGAGGGTCCACTAACACCACCACGACCATGTCCACGTCCGCGTCCGCGTCCCTTATTAGATGTTTTTCTCATTGTTCCCGTTCACCACAATTTTGAGAATGGCAAATTTGGGAATGCTTTTTCAACCCAGAAAAAAAAGTGTGCTTTTACGGTCGCTACAAATAACTTGACCAGCTAAAACAGTGCAGATTTGGTTGAATAGAGATGTGAGACCTGTTTTTTTTTGCGCTGTGTGACAGGTATAGGTTTAATCACAGAATCAGACTTCTATCTGCACGGTAGCGTGTGTCTTAGGTTTTTCTGAATGACACTATCAGCACCTTCAATGTAAGATATCCTTTTTGGGATAGATTTCAAGTAGGCCTCAAATACCACAAACTAGTTATTTTGAGAATGGCAAATTTGGGAATAGTTTTTCAACCCAGAACAAAAAGTCTGCTTTTACGGTCACTACAAATAACTTGACCAGCTAAAACACTACAGATTTGGTTGAATAGAAATGTCAGGCCTGTTTTTTTTTTGCGCTATGTGACAGGTATAGGTTTAATCACAGAATCAGACTTCTTTCTGCACGGTAGCGTGTGTCTTAGGTTTTTCTGAATGACACTATCAGCACCTTCAATGTAAGATATCCTTTTTGGGATAGATTTCAAGTAGGCCTCATATACCAGAAACTAGTTATTTTGAGAATGGCAAATTTAGTTTTTCAACCCAGAACAAAAAGTCTGCTTTTACGGTCACTACAAATAACTTGACCAGCTAAAACACTACAGATTTGGTTGAATAGAAATGTCAGGCCTGTTTTTTTTTTGCGCTATGTGACAGGTATAGGTTTAATCACAGAATCAGACTTCTATCTGCACGGTAGCGTGTGTCTTAGGTTTTTCTGAATGACACTATCAGCACCTTCAATGTAAGATATCCTTTTTGGGATAGATTTCAAGTAGGCCTCATATACCAGAAACTAGTTATTTTGAGAATGGCAAATTTGGGAATAGTTTTTCAACCCAGAACAAAAAGTGTGCTTTTACGGTCACTACAAATAACTTGACCAGCTAAAACAGTACAGATTTGGTTGAATAGAAATGTCAGGCCTGTTTTTTTTTTGCGCTATGTGACAGGTATAGGTTTATTCACAGAATCAGACTTCTATCTGCACGGTAGCGTGTGTCTTAGGTTTTTCTGAATGACACTATCAGCACCTTCAATGTAAGATATCCTTTTTGGGATAGATTTCAAGTAGGCCTCATATACCACAAACTAGTTATTTTGAGAATGGCAAATTTGGGAATAGTTTTTCAACCCAGAACAAAAAGTCTGCTTTTACGGTCACTACAAATAACTTGACCAGCTAAAACACTACAGATTTGGTTGAATAGAAATGTCAGGCCTGTTTTTTTTTTGCGCTATGTGACAGGTATAGGTTTAATCACAGAATAAGACTTCTATCTGCACGGTAGCGTGTGTCTTAGGTTTTTCTGAATGACACTATCAGCACCTTCAATGTAAGATATCCTTTTTGGGATAGATTTCAAGTAGGCTTCATATACCAGAAACTAGTTATTTTGAGAATGGCAAATTTGGGAATAGTTTTTCAACCCAGAACAAAAAGTCTGCTTTTACGGTCACTACAAATAACTTGACCAGCTAAAACACTACAGATTTGGTTGAATAGAAATGTCAGGCCTGTTTTTTTTTTTGCGCTATGTGACAGGTATAGGTTTAATCACAGAATTAGACTTCTATCTGCACGGTAGCGTGTGTCTTAGGTTTTTCTGAATGACACTATCAGCACCTTCAATGTAAGATATCCTTTTTGGGATAGATTTCAAGTAGGCCTCATATACCAGAAACTAGTTATTTTGAGAATGGCAAATTTGGGAATAGTTTTTCAACCCAGAACAAAAAGTCTGCTTTTACGGTCACTACAAATAACTTGACCAGCTAAAACACTACAGATTTGGTTGAATAGAAATGTCAGGCCTGTTTTTTTTTTGCGCTATGTGACAGGTATAGGTTTAATCACAGAATTAGACTTCTATCTGCACGGTAGCGTGTGTCTTAGGTTTTTCTGAATGACACTATCAGCACCTTCAATGTAAGATATCCTTTTTGGGATAGATTTCAAGTAGGCCTCATATACCAGAAACTAGTTATTTTGAGAATGGCAAATTTGGGAATAGTTTTTCAACCCAGAACAAAAAGTCTGCTTTTACGGTGACTACAAATAACTTGACCAGCTAAAACAGTACAGATTTGGTTGAATAGAAATGTCAGGCCTGTTTTTTTTTTGCGCTGTGTGACAGGTATAGGTTTAATCACAGAATCAGACTTCTATCTGCACGGTAGCGTGTGTCTTAGGTTTTTCTGAATGACACTATCAGCACCTTCAATGTAAGATATCCTTTTTTGGATAGATTTCAAGTAGGCCTCATATACCAGAAACTAGTTATTTTGAGAATGGCAAATTTGGGAATAGTTTTTCAACCCAGAACAAAAAGTCTGCTTTTACGGTCACTACAAATAACTTGACCAGCCAAAACACTACAGATTTGGTTGAATAGAAATGTCAGGCCTGTTTTTTTTTTTGCGCTATGTGACAGGTATAGGTTTAATCACAGAATTAGACTTCTATCTGCACGGTAGCGTGTGTCTTAGGTTTTTCTGAATGACACTATCAGCACCTTCAATGTAAGATATCCTTTTTGGGATAGATTTCAAGTAGGCCTCATATACCAGAAACTAGTTATTTTGAGAATGGCAAATTTGGGAATAGTTTTTCAACCCAGAACAAAAAGTCTGCTTTTACGGTCACTACAAATAACTTGACCAGCTAAAACACTACAGATTTGGTTGAATAGAAATGTCAGGCCTGTTTTTTTTTTGCGCTATGTGACAGGTATAGGTTTAATCACAGAATTAGACTTCTATCTGCACGGTAGCGTGTGTCTTAGGTTTTTCTGAATGACACTATCAGCACCTTCAATGTAAGATATCCTTTTTGGGATAGATTTCAAGTAGGCCTCATATACCAGAAACTAGTTATTTTGAGAATGGCAAATTTGGGAATAGTTTTTCAACCCAGAACAAAAAGTCTGCTTTTACGGTCACTACAAATAACTTGACCAGCTAAAACAGTACAGATTTGGTTGAATAGAAATGTCAGGCCTGTTTTTTTTTTGCGCTGTGTGACAGGTATAGGTTTAATCACAGAATCAGACTTCTATCTGCACGGTAGCGTGTGTCTTAGGTTTTTCTGAATGACACTATCAGCACCTTCAATGTAAGATATCCTTTTTGGGATAGATTTCAAGTAGGCCTCATATACCAGAAACTAGTTATTTTGAGAATAGCAAATTTGGGAATAGTTTTTCAACCCAGAACAAAAAGTGTGCTTTTACAGTCACTACAAATAACTTGACCAGCTAAAACAGTACAGATTTGGTTGAATAGAAATGTCAGGTCTATTTTTTAGGCGCTGGGTGACAGGCTCAACTTGCCCCTGATGTAGTATATGGCCAAAAAATAACCACACTGTTGATGGTTAAATGCACTTGGGTGACACAGGCTCAGCCTGCACCAGATGCAGTATATGGCCAAAAAAAAAACAGACTGTTGATGGTTAAATGCACTTCGGTGACACAGGCTCAGCCTGCAGCTGATGTAGTATATGGCCAAAAAATAACCAGACTGTTGATGGTTAAATGCACTTCGGTGACACAGGCTCAGCCTGCAGCTGATGTAGGATATAGCACAAAATAACCACACTATTGATGGTTAAATACACTTGGTGATAGCTTGTGCTGGCGCACCACAAGTCACAAAATGGCCGCCGATCACCCCAGAAAAAAAGTGATCTAAAAACGCTCTGGGCAGCCTCAAAAAAGTGAGCAAGTCAATATTAGCACTTCAATGATCCACAGCTGCAGATCGATCACAGAATGAAGTCTTTTGGAGGAGTTAATCTGCCTAATCTCGCCCTAACGTCGCAGCTGCAACCTCTCCCTGTGCTTGAATCAGCAGAGTGACGTGCAGCGCAACGTGACCCAAGCTTATATAGAGGCTGGGTCACATGCTGCACTGGCCAATCACAGCCATGCCAATAGTAGGCAAGGCTGTGATGGCCTCTTGGGGCAAGTAGTAAGACGCTTGTTGATTGGCTGCTTTGCAGCCTTTCAAAAAGCGCCAAGAAAGCGCCGAACACCGAACCCGAACCCAGACTTTTACGAAAATGTTCGGGTTCGGGTCCGTGTCACGGACACCCCAAAATTCGGTATGAACCCGAACTATACAGTTCGGGTTCGCTCATCCCTAGTCAGGAGTAATTCTTGACCATTCCTCTTTACAGAACTGTTTCAGTTCAGCAATATTCTTGGGATGTCTGGTGTGAATCGCTTTCTTGAGGTCATGCCACAGCATCTTAATCGGGTTGAGGTCAGGACTCTGACTGGGCCACTCCAGAAGGTGTATTTTCTTCTGTTTAAGCCATTCTGTTGTTGATTTACTTCTATGCTTTGGGTTGTTGTCCTGTTGCAACACCCATCTTCTGATGAGCTTCAGCTAGTGGACAGATAGCCTTAAGTTCTCCTGCAAAATGTCTTGATAAACTAGGGAATTCATTTTTCCGTCAATGATAGCAATCCGTTCAGGCCCTGACCCAGCAAAGCAGCCCCAAACCATAATGCCCCCACCATCATACTTTACAGTTGGGATGAGGTTTTGATGTTGGTGTGCTGTGCCTCTTTTTCTCCACACATAGTGTTGTGTGTTCCTCCCAAACAACTCAACTGTGGTTTCATCTGTCCACAGAATATTTTGCCAGTACTGCTGTGGAACATCCAGGTGCTCTTGTGCAAACTGTAAACGTGAAGCAATGTTTTTTTTGGACAGCAGTGGCTTCCTCTGTGGTATCCTCCCATGAAATACATTCTTGTTTAGTGTTTTACATATCGTAGATTCGCTAACAGGGATGTTAGCATATGCCAGAGACTTTTTTAAGTCTTTGGCTGACACTCTAGGATTCTTCTTCACCTCATTGAGCAGTCTGCGCTGTGCTCTTGCAGTTATCTTTACAGGATGGCCACTCCTATGGAGAGTAGCAGCAGTGCTGAACTTTCTCCTTTTATAGAAAATTTGTCTTTGATGAACAGCAAGGCTTTTGGAGATACTTTTATAACTCTTTCCAGCTTTATGCAAGTCAACAAATCTTAATTGTTGGTCTTCTGAGAGCTCTTTTGTGTGAGGCATCATTCACATCAGGCAATGCTTCTTGTGAAAAGCAAACCCAGAACTGGTGTGTGTGTTTTATAGGGCAGGGAAGCTGTAACAAACACCTCCAATCTCATCTCATTGATTGGACTCCAGCTGGCTGACACCTAACTCCAATTAGCTCTTGCAGATGTCATTAGTCTAGGGGTTCACATACTTTTTCCACCTGCACTGTGAATGTTTACATGGTGTGTTCAATAAAAACATGGTAACATTTAATTCTTTGTGTGTTATTAGTTTAAGCAGACTGTGATTATCTATTGTTGTGACTTAGATGAAGATCAGATCACATTTTATGACCAATTTGTGCAGAAATCCATATCATTTCAAAGGGTTCACATACTTTTTCTTGCAACTGTATATCAGTATATAATAATTTAACCCAAGAAACAAATATATCTCCAACTCCCATTTTTTTTAATGTTGCCATCAAAAAAGGCTATTCTCTGGTATCAAAAGCTTTTAAGGTCAGTATCATCCTCTCACCGCTATTTGTGGGTTCCACCTGGGTATTTACAAAATATCTAATAAGGTTGTCAGTTGTTGTTTTACTTGACATGAATCTCGACTGATCCTCATGTATAAGAACCGGCAGCACCTCCCTAAGCCTAGTCGCCAATATTTTTGCTAATATCTTATTATCAGTGTTAATCAGAGAAATGTGGCGATATGAATCTGGAGACGTTGGATTTTTCCCTGGTTTTAAAATAAGGGTAATTAAGGCTTCCCTCAGGGAGTCGGGCAATTTCCCCGACTCTCTCGAGGAGTCCCACATTTTAAGCAAGTTCGGGATCAGTATTTCCCTATACTGGGTATAGACTTTAAACTGGATACCATCAGTACCTGGGGTCTTGTTTTTAGTTATCTTTAATAATATATTCACCACTTCTGTTAAGTCTAAGGGGATTTCCAATCTATCCCTTTGATCTATAGTAAGTATCTTAATCGTAATTTTCTCCAAAAAGTGTTGTATTTCCGCTGCACTCTTCTTTATTTTACTACTATAAATATCTTTAAAGTATTCTTTAAGTAGATCTATTTTGGCCGCTTGTTCAACGATATTGTGTCCGGATTTATCTACCAGGCAATATATATACCTACTTTTATTTATCTGGGCTGCCACCAGGGCGGCTAATTTGTTGCCAGGTATATGTGCATGGATGTAGTTATCTCGCACAAAATTCTCTTTTTTTTTGTATCGCCATCAAGAACAACTCATCCTCCATCAAAGTAACTTTATCTAACCATACTTTATAATTTTGCTCTGTGGGGTTTTCAATATATATTTTTTCATAACTTTCCACTTCGTGTTCTAATTATGATATTTTCCCCCTTAATTTTTTTTTATATATTTCCGTGTATTTTATAATGATCCCTCTAATATAGGCTTTTGCGGCCTCCCAAACAGTGTTAATTCCCTCTGAACCCTCATTTATGAAAAAATATTCTTTAATTTCTTTCAAAATGTTGTTGTGTACCCCCATTATATTTATCCAACCTATATTTATATTCATACCTCTTTTCGTATTTAGAACAATGGGGTTATGGTCCGAGACCCCCCGTTGTCCATACTTGACTCGTTCAATTTCTAATGAGCCCTTATTATTAGTGAATACTAAATCGATCCGTGATAAACATTTGTGCGTTTTGGAGAAACACGAATATTTCCTTAATTTTGGATGCATTGCTCTCCAAATATCGATCCAACCCAATTCTTGTATTGTGCTTTTTAATTTAGATCCCATACCTTTCCCTTGAGTATTTCCTATTCTACATCTGTCTATTTTTTCTTCCATTATATTATTAAAGTCCCCTAACACCATCAGTGATTTATCCCGTGCATTGAGCGTAAAGTCATGAATTTTTAACAGAGTATCTATTTTGAAAGGAGGCAGTATATAAACATTCACTATTATCCATGCTCTACCTTCTAGTAAACAATCCATAAGAATATAGCGGCCCTCCTTATCTACAATAGTTTTTTAGTTTTTACTATTTTAATATCAATGTCACGGTGTATTAATATACTCACTCCCCTCGCATAAGATGAATAAACCGAATGAAAAGAGTGCTGCATCCAAGGTCTACTTAAACCCCCCACCGTCTCATTCGTCAAATGCGTTTCCTGCAGACAGACTATGGCGGGGAGAAACCTTTGTATTGCATTGAACATAGCAACTCTTTTTATACCCCTACTGAAACCGCTAATATTCCATGAGATTATTTTCATGAAAAACTATATAGGCCCGTTCAATAAAGTTCTTATACTCTGAGATATCCTGGCCTAGTTGTTCCACCAGCCAGTTTTGTATAAACCCACCGGGATCTCTCCTTCCACCCCCTCCGAAACCCCCAAGCATCTTGTTAGACCTCCTGGACTTGTTTTCTAATTCTAATACTTTATTTTTTAGTTCTCTATTATGATTCTTCAGACAATTTTTTTCCTTAACCGTTAACTGGAGAAGGTCTTCCGCGTCTGATATTCTTTTTTCTACTTCAGATAATCTATCATTGTATTTTTGTAAATCCGCTCTAAGGAGCCCCACTACTTCCCTGATACTTCCAGTCTGGAGAGAGAGGTCTTTTATTGCCGTACTACAGTTTTTTATTTCTTGAAATATGTCCTGCAGGATCGGCACCTGTTCCCCCTTATTGGGGTTGTTTTCTTCTGACTCCTTTTGTTGTTTAGTACCTCTCTCCCCAGACTGGTGGTCCACCTTGGCCATTTCCACAGTAACGTTCTCGGTTAAACCCAGGGAACCATCATGGTCTAGAAACACATCGTCCTTTTTTTTCTTTGGGGGGCTAATCTGTCCTCGCATATTAATCAATAACTGTTGCTTAGGCCTTTCAGCCTTTTTAAACCTTAGGGAGATTGAAGTATTTAATTCAGGCTGCCCCCTCCCCTTCTTTCCTGCTCCCTGTCTAGTCTTCCCTTCCATAATATACGACACCAAGAGCTAAAACAATCCGGAACCCAGCACACCCCAGGGGCCGTTTGCTAACCCCTCTGTACCATTTATTGAGGCCCCGACTTTTTTAACTCCAATCCACCTTTACCTCAATAATCTGTACATGACTGGCAGCGCACACACTGTGCTAAGTGCAAACCGAAAAAAATTTTAAAAAGTATATGCGCGGTCAGTCCTGAAGGGCCCAGTATGGGCCAGTTTACACCCCACAATGTGCAATTTAAATCACATATATGTTCCTCCAACACCACCGCGTGCATATCCCATTTAATATGGTAACATTAGTAGGAGTGTCTTCCAGCCAAAATAAATTCCAGCATATATAGCTGACACCACTAAAGATTTCCCCAATGTCCCACGGTTAGTGTGGTTAACTCCGCTGAGTTAGCAGTCCGAGCAGATAGTTAGCAGTAAATGTACCAGTCCAGTTAGTATATTACACACTGCCAATTGGCAGGGCCCACACTTCTCTGCTGTAATGGAGCATATTTAGCCAGCAAAGGTTAGTTGGGTTAGATCATGCACTGGCTGTAAGTTCTTAAGTTCTTGTTACAAAATCATTCAACAATACTGCCGTACTCCCATCAGCCGTTCACCTTCAGCACACAGCAGCAGGGGCCACACAGAGTTCATTTAGGTTGTTTAGCACATTACTAGGGGCCTCCCCAGGACTGCGTGTGCGGTGTCCCAACCAGGTACTCAGGGAAAAAAGGGGGGGAACTCCCAGGGGTCACCCCCTTATACTGCCATATATCTTCAATATATCTTCAATCAAAGGAATCAGCCTTATAGTCTTATACAATATGCAGAAAAGGGATTTTACCATGGAGGTCTCCCCTCTTCCTTTCCACCATCACTTCCCGCGTCTCCAGGTTCCCCCTATCCTGGGGGTGAATTTAGAACCGGGTAGTGCCCCGTCTAGAGATATTCTTCGACTCGTCCCAATCCCTACCTCCCACCGCGTCAGCTGGGACCCCACCAACCAAGTCCCCCCTGGACCAGCCTCTGTGTGTCTCACCTCAAGGCCGATCCTGACATCACAGGGATCAAAAAGCGGTAGACAGAAGGAACAAACGATGGGGGGGGGGGGGGGTGGAGCGGGAGGCTCCGAGCTCTCAGGCATCAAACAATCCAGCTTCCGGCACCATGTTCCAGCCGCCACTGCTCACCTGCCGTCCCGTCTTCACGATCAGCCGAGGAATTCAGGCCCATCCAACAAACAAGGCACCATAGGCGGGGAGAACAGCGGTCTAAGCTCTGGGGACCGTGCAATATAGTCCAAAGGCAGAGGCAGTCGAGCGGCAGCAGAGTCGGGAGCGATATACCGCACTGTGGCTTCATTCGTTCACCACAGTGCGAGCCGATACAGCTGACCGGCATTCAACAGCTGGAAGGGAGGTGCGCGCATCACCTGTGTGCGTCCGCGCTCATGCTCCCGTGCGCAATATCTATTTTTAACACATCCTGCGCTTAATAGCGTGTAATGGTTAGGCTGCTGCAGACAGCGACATTAGCTGCGCCACATCTCCTGTGTAAAGTGTGCGCAACCAAAAAAACATCTGTGACATCCAGTGTACTTTTTCAGTAGACGTTGTCCGCTGCGGACAGTGACATTAGCTATGCCACATCTCCAGTGTAAAATGTGCGCATCCAAAAAATATCTGTGACATCCAGTGTACTTTTTCCATCGACGGTGTTCGCTGCGGACAGTGAGATTTGCTGCGCCACATCTCCTATGTAAAGTGTGTGCATCCCAAAAATATCTGTGACATCCAGTGTACTTTTTACGTAGATGGTGTCCGCTTCTGACAGTGACATTACCAGTGCCACATCTCCAGTATAACGTGTGCGCATAAAATTTTTAGCTGTGACATACAGTGTACTTTTTCCGTAGACTCTGCGGACATTACCGGTGGTACCTCTCCTGTATAATGTTTCCTCATCCCAAATACCTGTGACATTCCCTGTCATTTTTTATTAGCCGCTGGTGACAGCACTGACATTATCTTCGGGATATTTCCTGTGTGACGTTTCCACATCCCAAATACCTTTTTAAATTTGATTGCGCATACAATTACAAATCCTACGCTACTGTACGTGTGACATATTGTCAAGCATATATAACATTTAATATGAAGAAGGCGAGCAGTAAGGGATGAGGAAGTAGCCGTGATGCTGATGGTGCACATAGAGGCCGTGGCCCTGGGTGCGTTGAAACTGTGCCTGCTGCCAGAGCACAAGAAAAATAATCATCCACGATACCTTGATGTCCCAGTTTGTAGTGCGGCACAGAACATCACTCTTAGGCATCATGCACACGACAGTATTTTTTTTGCGGTCCGCAAAACGGGGTTCCGTTTTTCCGTGATCCGTGACCGTTTTTTCGTCCGTGGGTCTTCCTTGATTTTTGGAGGATCCACGGACATGAAAAAAAAGTCGTTTTGGTGTCCGCCTGGCCGTGCGGAGCCAAACGGATCCGTCCTGAATTACAATGCAAGTCAACGGGGACGGATCCTTTTGACGTTGACACAATATGGTGAAATTTCAAACGGATCCGTCCCCCATTGACTTTCAATGTAAAGTCAGGAGTTAATATACCATTGGATCGGAGTTTTCTCCAATCCGATGGTATATTTTAACTTGAAGCGTCCCCATCACCATGGGAACGCCTCTATGTTAGAATATAACGTCGGATTTGAGTTACATCGTGAAACTCAAATCCGACAGTATATTCTAACACAGAGGCGTTCCCATGGTGATGGGGACGCTTCAGGTTAGAATATACTAAAAGAACTGTGTACAGGACTGCCCCCTGCTGCCTGGCAGGTGCTGCCAGGCAGCAGGGGGCAGCCCCCCCCCTGTAGTTAACACATTGGTGGCCAGTGCGGCCGCCCCCCCCTCCCCTGTAGTTAACTCATTGGTGGCCAGTGCGGCCGGCCCCCCCTCCCCTGTAGTTAACTCATTGGTGGCCAGTGGGCCCCCCCTCCCCTGTAGTTAACTCATTGGTGGCCAGTGGGCCCCCCCTCCCCTGTAGTTAAC
This sequence comes from Bufo bufo, assembly GCF_905171765.1. Lineage (NCBI taxonomy): Eukaryota > Metazoa > Chordata > Amphibia > Anura > Bufonidae > Bufo > Bufo bufo. The sequence goes on from NC_053394.1 coordinate 213,751,076, forward strand.
TCATTGGTGGCCAGTGGGCCCCCCCTCCCCTGTAGTTAACTCGTTGGTGGCCAGTGGGCCTTCTCCCCTCCCTCCCCCTCCTAATTAAAATCTCCCCCCTATCATTGGTGGCAGCGGAGTGTACCGATCGGAGTCCCAGTTTAATCGATGGGGCTCCGATCGGTAACCATGGCAACCAGGATGCTACTGCAGTCCCGGTTGCCATGGTTACTTAGCAATTTGTAGAACCATTATACTTACCTGCGAGCTGCGATGTCTGCGTCCGGCCGGGAGCTCCTCCTACTGGTAAGTGACATGACCTGTCACTTACCAGTAGGAGGAGCTCCCGGCCGGATGCAGACATCGCAGCTCGCAGGTAAGTATAATGGTTCTACAAATTGCTAGGTAACCATGGCAACCAGGACGCTACTGCAGTCCCGGTTGCCATGGTTACTTAGCAATTTGTAGAACCATCGATTAAACTGGGACTCCGATCGGTACACTCCGCTGCCACCAATGATAGGGGGGAGATTTTAATTAGGAGGGGGAGGGAGGGGAGAAGGCCCACTGGCCACCAACGAGTTAACTACAGGGGAGGGAGGGGGGCCCACTGACCACCAATGAGTTAACTACAGGGGAGGGAGGGGGGCCCACTGGCCACCAATGAGTTAACTACAGGGAAGGGAGGGGGGGGGGCGGCTGCACTGGCCACCAATGTGTTAACTACAGGGGGGGGGGGCTGCCCCCTGCTGCCTGGCAGCACCTGCAAGGCAACAGGGGGCAGTCATGTACACAGTTCTTTTAGTATATTCTAACCTGAAGCGTCCCCATCACCATGGGAATGCCTCTGTGTTAGAATATACTGTCGGTTCTGAGTTTTCACGAAGTGAAAACTCAGCTATGAAAAAGCTTTTATGCAGACGGATCTTCGGATCCGTCTGTATAAAAACTAACCTACGGCCACGGATCACGGACACGGATGCCAATCTTGTGTGCATCCGTGTTCTTTCACGGACCCATTGACTTGAATGGGTCCGTGAACCGTTGTCCGTCAAAAAAATAGGACAGGTCCTATTTTTTTGACGGACAGGATACACGGATCACGGTCTCGGCTGCAAAACGGTGCATTTTCCGATTTTTCCACGGACCCATTGAAAGTCAATGGGTCCGCGAAAAAAAACGGAAAACGGCACAACGGCCACGGATGCACACAACGGTCGTGTGCAGGAGGCCGTAAAGTCAGACCAGTGTGACCAGGTGGTCGGTTGGATTGCAGCAGATAATGCTTCCAGTCGGTTAAGCACCACCGTGTCTTCCACCAAGTCCAGTCTCAGTAGCCAACAGTCTGCTCAACATAATCTTCACCCTGATCTTCCTTCCTCCCACCTTGGAGAGTCTGGGCAAACAAGTGATCCCACACTCGGATATTCCGAGTACCTTTTTTCAGCGCCATTCCTTGATTTGGCCCTCTCGCCAAGCATGCTTGAAGAGGGACAGGTCTTGTGCCCTGATTCCCATACTCTAGAGCATCCACAGTCACAAGAAGATGACGGTGGGCAACGGCAATTACTGTTTAATGAGGTGGTTGATGATGAGACACAGTTGCCAATAAGTCAATGTCAATTACTGTTTCAAAAAGGTGATGAAGAGGATAAGACACAGTTGTCAATCACTGAGGTTATGGTTAGGTCAACAAGTCAGGAGGATGAGCAGAGTGAGGAAGTGGAAGAGGAGATAGTGGACGATGAAGACAATGACCCAACCTGGGAAGGTGGAAAGCCGAGCGAGGACAGCAGTACAGGGGGGGGATCTGCAGCACTGCAACAGGCTGAAAGAGGCAGTGGGATAGCAAAAGGGAGAAGGCCACAACAAACAAGCCCGCAACTGTTCCACCCGCTTGTGGAAATCTCCCTTGCCAACGGGTAGGTGTTCCGCAGTCTGGCGCTTTTTTGAGGAAAGTGCGGACGACAAAAGAATAGTAGTTTGCAACCTGTGCCGTACCAAAATGAGCCGGGGCGTAACTCACCACCACCAGCATGATCCGCCACATGGCATCCAAGAACCGCAATAAGTGGACCGAACACCTGGGTCCTGTCACGAGGGTGTCAAGAACCACGCCTGACTCCGTTATACCCGGGGTCAGGAAGTCGCAGCGGTTGGCTGCGCGCTCTATGTAAGATAGGGCTGTTTCCTTATGGTAGCTTTCTGGGTTTGCTTTGCAACCCTTTTGGCTCACTCAGGGATCCGTAGCTCTTTCTCCTCAGCTGTTCCTTGTCCAGCACTCCCAACCTCCTTATATTCCCCTCTCACACTTCTCTGGTTGCCAGATATAGAGCTTCCTGCCTGGACATCTATTCTGACCCTCTGGAGCTGTGTTGCTGCGTTCTCTGGTTGTTGGTCCAGAACGCTACCCTCCGGATCCCTGTTGGACCTTTGTGGTCTGCTGTGGTCGCCCACCTGGGTGTATGTGTTTGTCTGTATTGTCTGTCCTCTCCCTGGTGTTTCCCTCTTAGTGTCAGTGGTGCGGACTAGCGATCCCACCGGCCCGTTCACTATCTAGGGCTCATTTTAGGGAAAGCCAGGGTTTAGGCACGTGATCGCCGCACGGGTGAGGAACCCGTCTAGGGACGTCAGGGCAGTCAGGTGCCAGCCGCAAGGTGAGTCAGGGGTCACCACCTTTCCCTCTCCCTTGGGCAGGGCTTTCCCTTTTCCCTCCCTGTGCGTGACGCCGGTCATTACATTATATCTGGCCCTTATTTTGTGTAGGTAAAAAAAAACTACTTTACCTACTTAGAATCCAGTATGGATCAAATTGCTGCTCTGACCAAACAATTTCATGGCCTGTCTTTGGAGGTGGCAGGATTGAAGGCGTCGGTCCTCCAGCAACAGCAGCAATTACAACAGACCGCAAGCCCAGCGGTTGCTACTGGTAACCAGGTTGTTGCGGAACCCAAGGTCCCTCTCCCTGGCAGATTTTCTGGGGGAAGGGACAAGTTTTTGACATTCCGTGAGGCCTGTAAATTATATTTTAAACTGCGCCCTTACTCCTCTGGTAATGAAGAACAGCGGGTGGGGGTTGTTATTTCCCTGCTGCAGGGGGACCCGCAGTCCTGGGCGTTCTCTTTACCTACTGATTCCCAGGCTCTTCGGTCAGTGGATGAGTTTTTCGGGGCCTTGAGTCTCATATATGACGACCCTGACCGAGTCGCACTGGCTGAATCAAGATTACGGAGACTCCTACAAGGAGAGCGGCCGGTAGAGGAGTATTGCTCTGACTTCCGTAGGTGGGCTACGGATACCCAATGGAACGACCCGGCTCTCAGGAGTCAGTTCTGCTCTGGGTTATCCGAAAGGGTTAAGGATGCGCTTGCATTATATGAGACCCCCTTTTCCCTTGATGCGGTTATGTCCCTTTCTATCCGAATAGATAGACGCCTTAGGGACAGGTTGAAAAAAACTGAGCAATTGGTAACCCCTCCCAAGCAGCAGTTAGTCTGTACGGACTTAGACGAGCCTATGCAGCTAGGAGGAACTACTCGTCAGGTCCGTCCTCCTGAGGCTCGCCGTAGGCGTGGGGTTTGTTTTTTTTGTGGGGAGAGGGGTCATTTCATTAATGTCTGTCCTTCTTTCCTCAGAAACAAAAGACCGTCGGAAAACTACTAACCCCAGGCTGTGTGGAGGATATCAGCCGGGGGGTATACGTTTCCTCCATACGTACATCGCAATTTGTGTTGCCAGCAGTTATTGTTTTTGGTGATAAGACTGAGACTATTTCTTTCTTTCTAGACAGTGGAGCAGGGGTAAATTTGATAGATGCCCATTTTGCCCGCACTATGGGTTTGTCTCTCTGTACGCTACAGAGACCTATTCCCATATTCGCTATTGATTCTGCTCCTCTGTCTCAGAGAAACCTCACCCACATTGTTCATAATTTACACCTTCGGGTAGGGGACCACCATAACGAGATGCTTTCATGTTATGTTCTGGAGGGGCTTCCCACTCCGGTAGTGCTGGGTCTTCCCTGGTTGGTAGCGCACAATCTAGTGGTGGATTGGCAGGCCAGGGAGATATTGGAGTGGAGTGAGCAGTGCAGAGAAAATTGCTTAAATAGCAATTGCTTAGTCGCCTCCATAACTACCCTACCTACATTTATTTTGGATTTTGAGGACGTTTTTTCTGAAAAGGGTTGTCACCTCATCGTCCTTATGATTGCCCGGTTAACATTATTCCCGGCGCAAAATTACCCAAGACCAGGTTATATAATCTTTCAGGTCCAGAGAGACAAGCCAGGAAAGATTATATCTCTGAGAGCTTGGCTAAGGGACACATCAGACCCTCTTCTTCACCCGTGGCTGCAGGGTTTTTCTTCGTTAAAAAGAAAGATGGGGGCCTGCGTCCTTGCCTAGATTTTCGCAAATTAAATCGGATAACCATCCGAGACCCATACCCTCTTCCTCTCATTCCTGACCTGTTTAACCAGATTGCGGGTGCTAGGTGGTTCTCCAAACTTGATCTTAGGGGGGCCTACAATCTGATTCGTATTAAGGAGGGGGATGAGTGGAAGACAGCTTTTAACACTCCTGCCGTCTTTCAACATTTCGTTAATGACATTTTTAGTCATCTAATCGGCAGGTTTGTGGTAATATACCTAGATGATGATTAAATTTATTCGTCTGATCTGAGAACACATGAGGTGCATGTCAGACAAGTACTGCAGGTCCTACGGACGAATAAATTATATGCTAAAATTGAAAAATGTGTCTTCGCCGTTCAGGAGATACAATTCCTAGGTTATTTTTTATCTGCTTCAGGTTTCCGTATGGATCCCAGGAAGGTCCAGGCAATTTTAGATTGGGATCTTCCTGAAAACCTCAAAGCACTGCAACGGTTCTTGGGCTTCGCGAATTTCTATAGGAAATTCATTAAAAATTATTCACTTATTGTAAAACCCCTTACTGACATGACTAGGAAGGGGACTGATTTTTCTAAATGGTCTGACGCCGCTAAAGTTGCTTTTTCCTCTCTAAAAGAGAGGTTTACCTCAGCACCTGTACTAGTCCAACCTGATGTCTCTCAGCCTTTTATTGTTGAAGTCGATGCGTCAGAGGTGGGAGTGGGGGCGGTGCTGTCTCAGGGTCCGTCTCCTGGCAAATGGCGTCCTTGTGCTTTCTTTTCTAAAAAATTATCTGCAGCAGATAAGAACTACGATATTGGCAATAGGGAACTATTAGCTATTAAACTAGCGTTTGAAGAATGGCGTCACTTTTTGGAGGGGGCAATCAACCCCGTCACTGTGATTACGGACCACAAAAATCTTCTGTACCTCGAATCAGCTAAGCGTCTCACCCCTAGACAAGCTAGGTGGTCGCTATTTTTTACCAGGTTTAACTTTGTGATTACCTATCGTCCTGGGGCAAAGAATACCAAGGCTGATGCACTCTCTCGTTGTTTCCCTGGAGGGGGTAATGTGAGTGATCCGGTGCCCATTCTTCAAAGAGGAGTGGTTGTTTCTGCGGTACACTCTGTTCTGGAGGGGAAGGTGTTAGAGGCCCAGGGGGACGCCCCGGTCTCTTGCCCCTCAGAGAAATTGTTTGTACCGTTGAACCTGCGTTTCGAATTATTAAAGGAACATCATAATTCGGCACTTGCTGGGCACCCGGGTAGTAAAGCAACCTTGGAGCTATTGTCTCGTCGTTTTTGGTGGCCAAGGTTGCGTCAGGATGTATTGGATTTTGTGTCTTCTTGTTCTACCTGTGCGCACGCAAAAGTTTCACATACACGTCCTGCAGGGTCTCTATTACCACTCGTGATTCCCAATAGACCATGGACACATCTGTCAATGGATTTTATCACTGACTTACCTTTGTCTGCGGGTAAAACAGTTATTTTGGTAGTAGTGGACAGGTTTAGCAAAATGGTACACTTCATTGCGTTACCCGCATTACCTAATGCTAAGACTCTTAGGCTACTTTCACACTAGCGCTCGGGGCTCCGCTTGTGAGTTCCGTTTGAAGGCTCTCACAAGCGGCCCCGAACGGATCCGTCCAGCCCTAATGCATTCTGAATGGATGCGGATCCGCTCAGAATGCATCAGTCTGGCGGCGTTCAGCCTCCGCTCCGCTCAGCAGGCGGACACCTGAACGCAGCTTGCAGCGTTCAGGTGTCCGCCTGGCCGTGCGGAGGCAAACGGATCCGTCCAGACTTACAATGTAAGTCAATGGGGACGGATCCGTTTGAAGTTGACACAGTATGGCTCAATTTTCAAACGGATCCGTCTCCCATAGACTTTCAATGTAAAGTCAAAACGGATCCGTTTGCATTATCATGAACAAAAAAAAAGTCGCAGCGGTTGGCTGCGCGCTCTATGTAAGATAGGGCTGTTTCCTTATGGTAGCTTTCTGGGTTTGCTTTGCAACCCTTTTGGCTCACTCAGGGATCCGCCGGTCATTACAGGTCCACAAGATATGTCTGCGGGTCACACCACTGTGTTACGTGCTGGCCAATCCCCTGTCAAAGGTGCAGGCCCGAATGCCTCCCGCCCTGCACCTGTACCTTCGCAAGCACCATCAGCTAGCACATCCACTTCCATGTCCCAGCGCAGCGTCCAAATGTCCTTACCCCAGGCCTTTAAACGCGAGCGCAAATATTCAGCCACCCACCTACAGGCCATAGCACTAAATGTGCTCACATAAAATGTTTTATAGGGTCAGCTCACATACAGGCCCGCACCTACAACATTTTAGAGGGTCAGCTCACCTGCAGGCCCTGGCATATAATGTTTTAGAGGGTCAGCTCACATGTAGGCCCTCGTATATAATGTTTAACAGGTCAGCTCACCTATAGGCCCTTGCATATAATGTTTTACAGAATCAGCTCACCTGTAGGCACTCACCTACAATCTTTTACAGTGTCAGCTCACCATCAGGCCCTCACATATAATGTTTTATAGGGTCAGCTCACATACAGGCCCTCATCTACAACCTTTTAGAGGGTCTGCTCACCTGCAGGCACTTGCATATAATGTTTTCGAGGGTCAGCTCACCTGCAGGCCCTCGCATATTATGTTTTACAGGGTCAGCTCACCTGTAGGCCCTCGCATATAATGTTTACAGGGTTAGCTCAGCGATAGACCCTCACCTACAATCTTTTAAAGGGTCAGCTCACCTGCAGGCCCTCGCATATAATGTTTAAAGGGTCAGCTCACCTGTAGGCCCTCGCATATAATGATTAAAGGGTTAGCTCACCTATAGACCATCACTTACAATCTTTTAAAGGGTCAGTTCATCTGCAGGCCATCGCATATAATGCTTTACAGGGTCAGCTCACCTTCACGACCTGGCAAATAATGTTTTAGAGGGTCAGCTCACCTGCAGGCCCTCGCATATAATGTTTTCCAGGGTCAGCTCACCTGTAGGCACTCGCATATAATGTTTTAAAGGGTCAGCTCAGCTGTAGGCCCTCGCATATAATGTTTTACATGGTCAGCTCACCTGTAGGCCCTCACATATAATGTTTTACAGGGTCAGCTCAACTGTAGGCCCTCCCCTACAATCTTTTACAGGGTCAGCTCACTTGCCGGCCCTCGCATATAATGTTTTACAGGGTCAGTCACCTGCAGGTCCTCGCATATAATGTATTACAGCGTCAGCTCACATGCAGGCCCTCGCATATAATGATTTACAGGGTCAGCTCACCTGCAGGCCCTCACCTACAATCTTTTACAGGGTCAGCTCACCTGCAGGCCCAAGCATATAATGTTTTACAGGGTCAGCTCACCTGTAGGCCATCCAATAAAATCTTTTACAGGGTCAGCTCACCTGCCGGACCTCGCATATAATGTTTTACAGGGTCAGTCACCTACAGCCCCTCGCATATAATGTATTACAGGGTCAGCTCACCAGCAGGCCCTCGCATATAATGTTTTACAGGGTCAGCTCACCTGCAGGCCCTCACCTACAATCTTTTACAGGGTCATTTCACCTGCAGACACTCGCATATAATGTTTTACAGCGTCAGCTCACATGTAAGCCCTCACCTACAATCTTTTACAGGGTCAGCTCACCTGGAGGCCCTCGCATATAATGTTTTACAGGGTCAGCTCACATGTAGCCCCTCAGCTACAATCTTTTAGAGGGTCAAATCACCTGCAGGCCCTCAAGAACAATCTTTTATAGGGTCAGCTCACCTGCAGGCCCTCGCCTACAATCTTTTACAGGGTCAGCTCATCTGTAGGCCCTCACATATAATGTTTTATAGGGTCAGCTCACATACAGGCCCTCATCTACAACCTTTTAGAGGGTCTGCTCACCTGCAGGCCCTTGCATATAATGTTTTAGACGGTCAGTTCACCTGCAGGCCCTCTCATATAATGTTTTACAGGGTCAGCTCACATGTAGGCCCTAGCATATAATGTTTTACAGGGTTAGCTCACCTATAGACCCTCACCTACAATCTTTTAAAGGGTCAGCTCACCTGCAGGCCCTCGCATATAATGTTTAAAGGGTCAGCTCACCTGCAGGCCCTCGCATATAATGTTTAAAGGGTTAGCTCAGCTATAGACCCTCACTTACAATCTTTTAAAGGGTCAGCGCACCTGCAGGCCATCACATATAATGCTTTACAGGGTCAGCTCACCTTCACGCCCTGGCATATAATGTTTTAGAGGGTCAGCTCACCTGCAGGCCCTTGCATATAATGTTTTCCAGGGTCAGCTCACCTGTAGGCACTCGCATATAATGTTTTAAAGGGTCAGCTCACCTGTAGGCCCTCGCATATAATGTTTTACATGGTCAGCTCACCTGTAGGCCTTCACATATAATGTTTTACAGGGTCAGCTCAACTGTAGGCCCTCCCCTACAATCTTTTACAGGGTCAGCTCACCTGCCGGCCCTCGCATATAATGTTTTACAGGGTCAGTCACCTGCAGGTCCTCGCATATAATGTATTACAGCGTCAGCTCACTTGCAGGCCCTCGCATATAATGATTTACAGGGTCAGATCACCTGCAGGCCCTCACCTACAATCTTTTACAGGGTCAGCTCACCTGCAGACACTCGCATATAATGTTTTACAGGGTCAGCTCACATGTAGGCCCTCACCTACAATCTTTTACAGGGTCAGCTCACCTGCAGGCCCTCGCATATAATGTTTTACAGGATCAGCTCACATGTAGCCCCTCACCTACAATCTTTTAGAGGGTCAAATCACCTGTAGGCCCTCAAGAACAATCTTTTATAGGGTCAGCTCACCTGCAGGCCCTCGCCTACAATATTTTACAAGGTCAACTCATCTGCAGGCACTCGAATATAAAATTTTACAAGGTCAGCTCACCTGAAGGCCCTCACCAACAATCTTTTAAAGGGTCAGCGCACCAGCAGGCCCTCAAGAAAAATCTTTTATAGGGTCAGCTCACCTAAAGGCCCTAACCAACAACCTTTTATAGGGTCAGCTCACCTGCAGGATCTCGCATATAATGTTTTACAGGGTCAGCTCACCTGTAGGCCATCACCTACAATCTTTTACACGGTCAGCTAACCTGTACACCCTTGCATATAATGTTTTACAGGGTCAGCTTACCTACAGGCCCTCACCTACAATCTTTTATAGGATCAGCTCACCTGCAGGCCCTCATACATATTGTTTTATACGGTCAGCTCACCTGTAGGCCCTCGCATATAATGTTTTACAGGGTTTGCTCACCTGTAGGCCCTAACCTACAATCTTTTACAGGTTCAGCTCACCTATAGACCCTCGCATATAATGTTTTACAAGGTCAGCTCCCCTGCAGGCCCTTGCATACAATGTTTTACAGGGTCAGCTCACCTGCAGGCTCTAGCATATAATGTTTTACAGGGTCATTTAACCTATACGCCCTCGCATAAAATGTTTTACAGGGTCAGCTCACCTGCCGGCCCTCGCATAAAATGTTTTACAGGGTCACTCACCTGCAGGCCCTCGCATATAATGTATTACAAGGTCAGCTCACCTGCAGGCCCTCGCATATAATGTTTTACAGGGTCAGCTCACCTGCAGGCCCTCACCTACAATCATTTACAGGGTGAGCTCATCTGCAGGCCCTTGCATATAATGTTTTACAGGGTAAGCTCACATGTAGCCCCTCACCTACAATCTTTTAGAGGGTCAAATCACCTGTAGGCCCTCAAGAACAATATTTTATAGGGTCAGCTCACCTGCAGGCCCTCACCTACAATATTTTACAGGGTCAGCTCATCTGCAGGCACTCGAATATAAAATTTTACAGGGTCAATTCACCTGAAGGCCCTCACCAACAATCTTTTAAAGGGTCAGCTCACCTGCAGGACCTCGCATATAATGTTTTACAGAGTCAGCTGACCTGTAGGCCCTCACCTACAGTCTTTTACAGGGTCAGCTGACCTTCAGGCCCTCGTATATAATGTGTAACAGGGTCTGCTCACCTGCAAGCCCTCACCTACAATCTTTTACAGGTTCAGATCAACTATACACCCTCACATATAATGTTTTACAAGGTCAGCTCACCTGCAGGCCCTAGCATATAATGTTTTACAGGGTCAGCTTACTTACAGGCCCTCACCTACAATCTTTTACAGGGTCAGCTCACCTGCAGGCCCTCACTTACAATCTTTTACAGGTTCAGATCAACTATACACCCTCACATATAATGTTTTACAAGGTCAGCTCACCTGCAGGCCCTCGCATATAATGTATTACAGGGTCAGCTCACCTGCAGGCCCTAGCATATAATGTTTTACAGGGTCAGCTTACTTACAGGCCCTCACCTACAATCTTTTACAGGATCAGCTCACCTGCAGGCCCTCGTATATAATGTTTTCGAGGGTCAGCTCACCAGCAGCCCTCGCATATAATGTTTTACAGGATCAGAGCACCTGCAGGCCCTCACCTACAACCTTTTAGAGGCTCAACTCACCAGCAGGCCCTCACCTACAATCTTTTACAAGGTCAGCTCACCTGTAGGCTCTAGCATATAATGTTTTACAGGGTCATCTAACCTGTACACCCTTGCATATAATGTTTTACAGGGTCAGCTTACCTATAGGCCCTCACCTACAAACATTTAGAGGGTCAGCTCACCTGCATGCCCTCACCTATAAACTTTTAGAAGGTCAGCTCACCAGCAGGCCCTCACCTACTATCTTTTACAGGGTCAGCTCACAAGCAGGCCCTCGCATATAATGTTTTACAGGGTCAGCTCACCTGCAAGCCCTCCCCTACAATCTTTTATATGGTCAGCTCACCTGTAGGCCCTGGCATATAATGTTTTACAGGGTCAGCTCACCTGCAGGCCCTGGCATATAATGTTTTAAAGGGACAGCTCACCTGTAGGCCCTCGCATATAATGTTTTACAGGGTCAGCTCACCTGCAGGCCCTCGCATATAATGTTTTACAGGGTCAGCTCACCTGCAGGAACTCGCATATAATGTTTTATTGGGTCAGCTCACATGTAGGCCCTCGCATATAATGTTTAAAGTGTCAGCTAACCTGTAGGCCCTTGCATATAATGTTTCACAGGGTCAGCTGACCTGTAGGCCCTCACCTACAGTCTTTTACAGGGTCAGCTGACCTTCAGGCCCTCGCATATAATGTATTACAGGGTCAGCTCACCTGCAGGCCCTAGCATATAATGTTTTACAGGGTCAGCTTACTTACAGGCCCTCACCTACAATCTTTTACAGGGTCAGCTCACCTGCAGGCCCTCGTATATAATGTTTTCGAGGGTCAGCTCACCTGCAGGAACTCGCATATAATGTTTTATTGGGTCAGCTCACATGTAGGCCCTCACCTACAACCTTTTAGAGGGTCAAATCACCTGTAGGCCCTCAAGAACAATATTTTATAGGGTCAGCTCACCTGCAGGCCCTCACCTACAATCTTTCACAGGGTCAGCTCACCTGCAGGATCTCGCATATAATGTTTTACAGGGTCAGCTCACCTGTAGGCCATAACCTACAATCTTTTACACGGTCAGCTAACCTGTACACCCTTGCATATAATGTTTTACAGGGTCAGCTTACCTACAGGCCCTCACCTACAATCTTTTATAGGATCAGCTCACCTGCAGGCCCTCATACATATTGTTTTATACGGTCAGCTCACCTGTAGGCCCTCGCATATAATGTTTTACAGGGTTTGCTCACCTGTAGGCCCTAACCTACAATCTTTTACAGGGTCAGCTCACCAGCAGACCCTCACATATAATGTTTTATAGTGTCAGCTCACAAACAGGCCCTCATCTACAACCTTTTAAATAGTCAGCTCACCTGCAGGCCCTCGCACATAATGTTTTAGAGTGTCAGCTCACCTGCAGGCCCTTGCATATAATGTTTTAAAGGGTCAGCTCGCCTGTAGGCCCTCGCATATAATGTTTAAAGTGTCAGCTAACCTGTAGGCCCTTGCATATAATGTTTCACAGGGTCAGCTGACCTGTAGGCCCTCACCTACAGTCTTTTACAGGGTCAGCTGACCTTCAGGCCCTCGTATATAATGTGTAACAGGGTCTGCTTACCTGCAAGCCCTCACTTACAATCTTTTACAGGTTCAGATCAACTATACACCCTCACATATAATGTTTTACAAGGTCAGCTCACCTGCAGGCCCTCGCATATAATGTATTACAGGGTCAGCTCACCTGCAGGCCCTAGCATATAATGTTTTACAGGGTCAGCTTACTTACAGGCCCTCACCTACAATCTTTTACAGGGTCAGCTCACCTGCAGGCCCTCGTATATAATGTTTTCGAGGGTCAGCTCACCAGCAGCCCTCGCATATAATGTTTTACAGGATCAGCGCACCTGCAGGCCCTCACCTACAACCTTTTAGAGGCTCAACTCACCAGCAGGCCCTCACCTACAATCTTTTACAAGGTCAGCTCACCTGTAGGCTCTAGCATATAATGTTTTACAGGGTCATCTAACCTGTACACCCTTGCATATAATGTTTTACAGGGTCAGCTTACCTATAGGCCCTCACCTACAAACATTTAGAGGGTCAGCTCACCTGCATGCCCTCACCTATAAACTTTTAGAAGGTCAGCTCACCAGCAGGCCCTCACCTACTATCTTTTACAGGGTCAGCTCACAAGCAGGCCCTCGCATATAATGTTTTACAGGGTCAGCTCACCTGCAAGCCCTCCCCTACAATCTTTTATATGGTCAGCTCACCTGTAGGCCCTGGCATATAATGTTTTACAGGGTCAGCTCACCTGCAGGCCCTGGCATATAATGTTTTAAAGGGACAGCTCACCTGTAGGCCCTCGCATATAATGTTTTACAGGGTCAGCTCACCTGCAGGCCCTCGCATATAATGTTTTACAGGGTCAGCTCACCTGCAGGAACTCGCATATAATGTTTTATTGAGTCAGCTCACATGTAGGCCCTCGCATATAATGTTTAAAGTGTCAGCTAACCTGTAGGCCCTTGCATATAATGTTTCACAGGGTCAGCTGACCTGTAGGCCCTCACCTACAGTCTTTTACAGGGTCAGCTGACCTTCAGGCCCTCGCATATAATGTATTACAGGGTCAGCTCACCTGCAGGCCCTAGCATATAATGTTTTACAGGGTCAGCTTACTTACAGGCCCTCACCTACAATCTTTTACAGGGTCAGCTCACCTGCAGGCCCTCGTATATAATGTTTTCGAGGGTCAGCTCACCTGCAGGAACTCGCATATAATGTTTTATTGGGTCAGCTCACATGTAGGCCCTCACCTACAACCTTTTAGAGGGTCAAATCACCTGTAGGCCCTCAAGAACAATATTTTATAGGGTCAGCTCACCTGCAGGCCCTCACCTACAATCTTTTACAGGGTCAGCTCATCTGTAGGCACTCGCATATAATGTTTTACAGGGTCATCTCACCTGAAGGCCCTAACCAACAACCTTTTAAAGGGTCAGCTCACCTGCAGGATCTCGCATATAATGTTTTACAGGGTCAGCTCACCTGTAGGCCATAACCTACAATCTTTTACACGGTCAGCTAACCTGTACACCCTTGCATATAATGTTTTACAGGGTCAGCTTACCTACAGGCCCTCACCTACAATCTTTTATAGGATCAGCTCACCTGCAGGCCCTCATACATATTGTTTTATACGGTCAGCTCACCTGTAGGCCCTCGCATATAATGTTTTACAGGGTTTGCTCACCTGTAGGCCCTAACCTACAATCTTTTACAGGGTCAGCTCACCAGCAGACCCTCACATATAATGTTTTATAGTGTCAGCTCACAAACAGGCCCTCATCTACAACCTTTTAAATAGTCAGCTCACCTGCAGGCCCTCGCACATAATGTTTTAGAGTGTCAGCTCACCTGCAGGCCCTTGCATATAATGTTTTAAAGGGTCAGCTCGCCTGTAGGCCCTCGCATATAATGTTTAAAGTGTCAGCTAACCTGTAGGCCCTTGCATATAATGTTTCACAGGGTCAGCTGACCTGTAGGCCCTCACCTACAGTCTTTTACAGGGTCAGCTGACCTTCAGGCTCTCGTATATAATGTGTAACAGGGTCTGCTCACCTGCAAGCCCTCACTTACAATCTTTTACAGGTTCAGATCAACTATACACCCTCACATATAATGTTTTACAAGGTCAGCTCACCTGCAGGCCCTCGCATATAATGTATTACAGGGTCAGCTCACCTGCAGGCCCTAGCATATAATGTTTTACAGGGTCAGCTTACTTACAGGCCCTCACCTACAATCTTTTACAGGGTCAGCTCACCTGCAGGCCCTCGTATATAATGTTTTCGAGGGTCAGCTCACCAGCAGCCCTCGCATATAATGTTTTACAGGATCAGCGCACCTGCAGGCCCTAACCTACAACCTTTTAGAGGCTCAACTCACCAGCAGGCCCTCACCTACAATCTTTTACAAGGTCAGCTCACCTGTAGGCTCTAGCATATAATGTTTTACAGGGTCATCTAACCTGTACACCCTTGCATATAATGTTTTACAGGGTCAGCTTACCTATAGGCCCTCACCTACAAACATTTAGAGGGTCAGCTCACCTGCATGCCCTCACCTATAAACTTTTAGAAGGTCAGCTCACCAGCAGGCCCTCACCTACTATCTTTTACAGGGTCAGCTCACAAGCAGGCCCTCGCATATAATGTTTTACAGGGTCAGCTCACCTGCAAGCCCTCCCCTACAATCTTTTATATGGTCAGCTCACCTGTAGGCCCTGGCATATAATGTTTTACAGGGTCAGCTCACCTGCAGGCCCTGGCATATAATGTTTTAAAGGGACAGCTCACCTGTAGGCCCTCGCATATAATGTTTTACAGGGTCAGCTCACCTGCAGGCCCTCGCATATAATGTTTTACAGGGTCAGCTCACCTGCAGGAACTCGCATATAATGTTTTATTGGGTCAGCTCACATGTAGGCCCTCGCATATAATGTTTAAAGTGTCAGCTAACCTGTAGGCCCTTGCATATAATGTTTCACAGGGTCAGCTGACCTGTAGGCCCTCACCTACAGTCTTTTACAGGGTCAGCTGACCTTCAGGCCCTCGCATATAATGTATTACAGGGTCAGCTCACCTGCAGGCCCTAGCATATAATGTTTTACAGGGTCAGCTTACTTACAGGCCCTCACCTACAATCTTTTACAGGGTCAGCTCACCTGCAGGCCCTCGTATATAATGTTTTCGAGGGTCAGCTCACCTGCAGGAACTCGCATATAATGTTTAATTGGGTCAGCTCACATGTAGGCCCTCACCTACAACCTTTTAGAGGGTCAAATCACCTGTAGGCCCTCAAGAACAATATTTTATAGGGTCAGCTCACCTGCAGGCCCTCACCTACAATCTTTCACAGGGTCAGCTCATCTGTAGGCACTCGCATATAATGTTTTACAGGGTCATCTCACCTGAAGGCCCTAACCAACAACCTTTTAAAGGGTCAGCTCACCTGCAGGATCTCGCATATAATGTTTTACAGGGTCAGCTCACATGTAGGCCATAACCTACAATCTTTTACACGGTCAGCTAACCTGTACACCCTTGCATATAATGTTTTACAGGGTCAGCTTACCTACAGGCCCTCACCTACAATCTTTTATAGGATCAGCTCACCTGCAGGCCCTCATACATATTGTTTTATACGGTCAGCTCACCTGTAGGCCCTCGCATATAATGTTTTACAGGGTTTGCTCACCTGTAGGCCCTAACCTACAATCTTTTACAGGGTCAGCTCACCAGCAGACCCTCACATATAATGTTTTATAGTGTCAGCTCACAAACAGGCCCTCATCTACAACCTTTTAAATAGTCAGCTCACCTGCAGGCCCTCGCATATAATGTTTTAGAGTGTCAGCTCACCTGCAGGCCCTTGCATATAATGTTTTAAAGGGTCAGCTCGCCTGTAGGCCCTCGCATATAATGTTTAAAGTGTCAGCTAACCTGTAGGCCCTTGCATATAATGTTTCACAGGGTCAGCTGACCTGTAGGCCCTCACCTACAGTCTTTTACAGGGTCAGCTGACCTTCAGGCCCTCGTATATAATGTGTAACAGGGTCTGCTCACCTGCAAGCCCTCAACTACAATCTTTTACAGGTTCAGATCAACTATACACCCTCACATATAATGTTTTACAAGGTCAGCTCACCTGCAGGCCCTCGCATATAATGTATTACAGGGTCAGCTCACCTGCAGGCCCTAGCATATAATGTTTTACAGGGTCAGCTTACTTACAGGCCCTCACCTACAATCTTTTACAGGGTCAGCTCAACTGCAGGCCCTCGTATATAATGTTTTCGAGGGTCAGCTCACCTGCAGGAACTCGCATATAATGTTTTATTGGGTCAGCTCACATGTAGGCCCTCACCTACAATCTTTTAGAGGGTCAAATCACCTGTAGGCCCTCAAGAACAATCTTTTATAGGGTCAGCTCACCTGCAGGCCCTCGCCTACAATATTTTACAAGGTCAACTCATCTGCAGGCACTCGAATATAAAATTTTACAAGGTCAGCTCACCTGAAGGCCCTCACCAACAATCTTTTAAAGGGTCAGCGCACCAGCAGGCCCTCAAGAAAAATCTTTTATAGGGTCAGCTCACCTGCAGGCCCTCACCTACAATCTTTCACAGGGTCAGCTCATCTGCAGGCACTCGCATATAATGTTTTACAGGGTCAGTCACCTGCAGGTCCTCGCATATAATGTATTACAGCGTCAGCTCACTTGCAGGCCCTCGCATATAATGATTTACAGGGTCAGCTCACCTGCAGGCCCAAGCATATAATGTTTTACAGGGTCAGCTCACCTGTAGGCCATCCCCTAAAATCTTTTACAGGGTCAGCTCACCTGCCGGACCTCGCATATAATATTTTACAGGGTCAGTCACCCACAGCCCCTCGCATATAATGTATTACAGGGTCAGCTCACCTGCAGGCCCTCACCTACAATCTTTTACAGGGTCAGCTCACCTGCAGGCCCAAGCATATAATGTTTTACAGGGTCAGCTCACCTGTAGGCCATCCCCTAAAATCTTTTACAGGGTCAGCTCACCTGCC
Organism: Bufo bufo; assembly: GCF_905171765.1. Classification (NCBI taxonomy): domain Eukaryota; kingdom Metazoa; phylum Chordata; class Amphibia; order Anura; family Bufonidae; genus Bufo; species Bufo bufo. The sequence continues at coordinate 213,768,578 of NC_053394.1, forward strand.
GGACCTCGCATATAATATTTTACTGGGTCAGTCACCTACAGCCCCTCGCATATAATGTATTACAGGGTCAGCTCACCAGCAGGCCCTCGCATATATTGTTTTACAGGGTCAGCTCACCTGCAGGCCCTCACCGACAATCTTTTACAGGGTCAGATCACCTGCAGACACTCGCATATAATGTTTTACAGGGTCAGCTCACATGTAGGCCCTCACCTACAATCTTTTACAGGGTCAGCTCACCTGCAGGACCTCGCATATAATGTTTTACAGGGTCAGCTCACATCTAGCCCCTCACCTACAATCTTTTACAGGGTCAGATCACCTGCAGACAATCGCATATAATGTTTTACAGGGTCAGCTCACATGTAGGCCCTCACCTACAATCTTTTACAGGGTCAGCTCACCTGCAGGACCTCGAATATAATGTATTACAGGGTCAGCTCACCAGCAGGCCCTCGCATATAATGTTTTACAGGGTCAGCTCACCTGCAGGCCCTCACCTACAATCTTTTACAGGGTCAGATCACCTGCAGACACTCGCATATAATGTTTTACAGGGTCAGCTCACATGTAGGCCCTCACCTACAATCTTTTACAGGGTCAGCTCACCTGCCGGCCCACGCATAAAATGTTTTACAGGGTCACTCACCTGCAGGCCCTCGCATATAATGTATTACAAGGTCAGCTCACGTGCAGGCCCTCGCATATAATGTTTTACAGGGTCAGCTCACCTGCAGGCCCTCACCTACAATCTTTTACAGGGTGAGCTCAACTGCAGGCCCTTGCATATAATGTTTTACAGGGTAAGCTCACATGTAGCCCCTCACCTACAATCTTTTAGAGGGTCAAATCACCTGTAGGCCCTCAAGAACAATATTTTATAGGGTCAGCTCACCTGCAGGCACTCGAATATAAAATTTTACAGGGTCAGCTCACCTGAAGGCCCTCACCAACAATCTTTAAAAGGGTCAGCTCACCTGCAGGACCTCGCATATAATGTTTTACAGAGTCAGCTCATCTGTAGGCCATCACCTACAATCTTTTACAGGGTCAGCTCACCAGCAGACCCTCACATATAATGTTTTATAGTGTCAGCTCACAAACAGGCCCTCATCTACAACCTTTTAAATGGTCAGCTCACCTGCAGGCCCTCGCATATAATGTTTTAGAGTGTCAGCTCACCTGCAGGCCCTTGCATATAATGTTTTAAAGGGTCAGCTCGCCTGTAGGCCCTCGCATATAATGTTTAAAGTGTCAGCTAACCTGTAGGCCCTTGCATATAATGTTTCACAGGGTCAGCTGACCTGTAGGCCCTCACCTACAGTCTTTTACAGGGTCAGCTGACCTTCAGGCCCTCGCATATAATGTATTACAGGGTCAGCTCACCTGCAGGCCCTAGCATATAATGTTTTACAGGGTCAGCTTACTTACAGGCCCTCACCTACAATCTTTTACAGGGTCAGCTCACCTGCAGGCCCTCGTATATAATGTTTTCGAGGGTCAGCTCACCTGCAGGAACTCGCATATAATGTTTTATTGGGTCAGCTCACATGTAGGCCCTCACCTACAATCTTTTAGAGGGTCAAATCACCTGTAGGCCCTCAAGAACAATATTTTATAGGGTCAGCTGACCTGCAGGCCCTCACCTACAATCTTTCACAGGGTCAGCTCATCTGTAGGCACTCGCATATAATGTTTTACAGGGTCATCTCACCTGAAGGCCCTAACCAACAACCTTTTAAAGGGTCAGCTCACCTGCAGGATCTCGCATATAATGTTTTACAGGGTCAGCTCACCTGTAGGCCATAACCTACAATCTTTTACACGGTCAGCTAACCTGTACACCCTTGCATATAATGTTTTACAGGGTCAGCTTACCTACAGGCCCTCACCTACAATCTTTTATAGGATCAGCTCACCTGCAGGCCCTCATACATATTGTTTTATACGGTCAGCTCACCTGTAGGCCCTCGCATATAATGTTTTACAGGGTTTGCTCACCTGTAGGCCCTAACCTACAATCTTTTACAGGGTCAGCTCACCAGCAGACCCTCACATATAATGTTTTATAGTGTCAGCTCACAAACAGGCCCTCATCTACAACCTTTTAAATAGTCAGCTCACCTGCAGGCCCTCGCATATAATGTTTTAGAGTGTCAGCTCACCTGCAGGCCCTTGCATATAATGTTTTAAAGGGTCAGCTCGCCTGTAGGCCCTCGCATATAATGTTTAAAGTGTCAGCTAACCTGTAGGCCCTTGCATATAATGTTTCACAGGGTCAGCTGACCTGTAGGCCCTCACCTACAGTCTTTTACAGGGTCAGCTGACCTTCAGGCCCTCGTATATAATGTGTAACAGGGTCTGCTCACCTGCAAGCCCTCACCTACAATCTTTTACAGGTTCAGAATAACTATACACCCTCACATATAATGTTTTACAAGGTCAGCTCACCTGCAGGCCCTCGCATATAATGTATTACAGGGTCAGCTCACCTGCAGGCCCTAGCATATAATGTTTTACAGGGTCAGCTTACTTACAGGCCCTCACCTACAATCTTTTACAGGGTCAGCTCACCTGCAGGCCCTCGTATATAATGTTTTCGAGGGTCAGCTCACCTGCAGGAACTCGCATATAATGTTTTATTGGGTCAGCTCACATGTAGGCCCTCACCTACAATCTTTTAGAGGGTCAAATCACCTGTAGGCCCTCAAGAACAATATTTTATAGGGTCAGCTCACCTGCAGGCCCTCACCTACAATCTTTCACAGGGTCAGCTCATCTGTAGGCACTCGCATATAATGTTTTACAGGGTCATCTCACCTGAAGGCCCTAACCAACAACCTTTTAAAGGGTCAGCTCACCTGCAGGATCTCGCATATAATGTTTTACAGGGTCAGCTCACCTGTAGGCCATAACCTACAATCTTTTACACGGTCAGCTAACCTGTACACCCTTGCATATAATGTTTTACAGGGTCAGCTTACCTACAGGCCCTCACCTACAATCTTTTATAGGATCAGCTCACCTGCAGGCCCTCATACATATTGTTTTATACGGTCAGCTCACCTGTAGGCCCTCGCATATAATGTTTTACAGGGTTTGCTCACCTGTAGGCCCTAACCTACAATCTTTTACAGGGTCAGCTCACAAGCAGGCCCTCGCATATAATGTTTTACAGGGTCAGCTCACCTGCAGGCCCTCCCCTACAATCTTTTATATGGTCAGCTCACCTGTAGGCCCTGGCATATAATGTTTTAGAGGGTCAGCTCAACTGCAGGTTCTCGCATATAATGGTTTATAGGGTCAGCTCACTTGTAGGCCCTCGCATATAATGTTTTAAAGGGACAGTTCACCTGTAGGCCCTCGCATATAATGTTTTACAGTGTCAGCTCACCTGTAGGACCTCCCCTAAAATCTTTTACAGGGTCTGCTAACCTGCCGGCCCTCGCATATAATGTTTTACAGGGTCAGTCACCTGCAGCCCCTCGCATATAATGTTTTACAGGATCAGCTCACCTGCAGGCCCTCACCTACAATCTTTTACAGGGTGAGCTCATCTGCAGGCCCTTGCATATAATGTTTTACAGGGTAAGCTCACATGTAGGCCCTCACCTACAATCTTTTAGAGGGTTAAATCACCTGTAGGCCCTCAAGAACAATATTTTATAGGGTCAGCTCACCTGCAGGCCCTCACCTACAATATTTTACAGGGTCAGCTCATCTGCAGGCACTCGAATATAAAATTTTACAGGGTCAGCTCACCTGAAAGCCTTCACCAACAATTTTTTAAAGGGTCAGCTGACCTGCAGGACCTCGCATATAATGTTTTACAGAGTCAGCTCATCTGTAGGCCATCACCTACAATCTTTTACAGGGTCAGCTCACCAGCAGACCCTCACATATAATGTTTTATAGTGTCAGCTCACAAACAGGCCCTCATCTACAACCTTTTAAATAGTCAGCTCACCTGCAGGCCCTCGCACATAATGTTTTAGAGTGTCAGCTCACCTGCAGGCCCTTGCATATAATGTTTTAAAGGGTCAGCTCGCCTGTAGGCCCTCGCATATAATGTTTAAAGTGTCAGCTAACCTGTAGGCCCTTGCATATAATGTTTCACAGGGTCAGCTGACCTGTAGGCCCTCACCTACAGTCTTTTACAGGGTCAGCTGACCTTCAGGCCCTCGTATATAATGTGTAACAGGGTCTGCTCACCTGCAAGCCCTCACTTACAATCTTTTACAGGTTCAGATCAACTATACACCCTCACATATAATGTTTTACAAGGTCAGCTCACCTGCAGGCCCTCGCATATAATGTATTACAGGGTCAGCTCACCTGCAGGCCCTAGCATATAATGTTTTACAGGGTCAGCTTACTTACAGGCCCTCACCTACAATCTTTTACAGGGTCAGCTCACCTGCAGGCCCTCGTATATAATGTTTTCGAGGGTCATCTCACCAGCAGCCCTCGCATATAATGTTTTACAGGATCAGCGCACCTGCAGGCCCTCACCTACAACCTTTTAGAGGCTCAACTCACCAGCAGGCCCTCACCTACAATCTTTTACAAGGACAGCTCACCTTTAGGCTCTAGCATATAATGTTTTACAGGGTCATCTAACCTGTACACCCTTGAATATAATGTTTTACAGGGTCAGCTTACCTATAGGCCCTCACCTACAAACATTTAGAGGGTCAGCTCACCTGCATGCCCTCACCTATAAACTTTTAGAAGGTCAGCTCACCAGCAGGCCCTCACCTTCTATCTTTTACAGGGTCAGCTCACAAGCAGGCCCTCGCATATAATGTTTTACAGGGTCAGCTCACCTGCAAGCCCTCCCCTACAATCTTTTATATGGTCAGCTCACCTGTAGGCCCTGGCATATAATGTTTTACAGGGTCAGCTCACCTGCAGGCCCTGGCATATAATGTTTTAAAGGGACAGCTCACCTGTAGGCCCTCGCATATAATGTTTTACAGGGTCAGCTCACCTGCAGGCCCTCGCATATAATGTTTTACAGGGTCAGCTCACCTGCAGGAACTCGCATATAATGTTTTATTGGGTCAGCTCACATGTAGGCCCTCGCATATAATGTTTAAAGTGTCAGCTAACCTGTAGGCCCTTGCATATAATGTTTCACAGGGTCAGCTGACCTGTAGGCCCTCACCTACAGTCTTTTACAGGGTCAGCTGACCTTCAGGCCCTCGCATATAATGTATTACAGGGTCAGCTCACCTGCAGGCCCTAGCATATAATGTTTTACAGGGTCAGCTTACTTACAGGCCCTCACCTACAATCTTTTACAGGGTCAGCTCACCTGCAGGCCCTCGTATATAATGTTTTCGAGGGTCAGCTCACCTGCAGGAACTCGCATATAATGTTTTATTGGGTCAGCTCACATGTAGGCCCTCACCTGCAACCTTTTAGAGGGTCAAATCACCTGTAGGCCCTCAAGAACAATATTTTATAGGGTCAGCTCACCTGCAGGCCCTCACCTACAATCTTTCACAGGGTCAGCTCATCTGTAGGCACTCGCATATAATGTTTTACAGGGTCATCTCACCTGAAGGCCCTAACCAACAACCTTTTAAAGGGTCAGCTCACCTGCAGGATCTCGCATATAATGTTTTACAGGGTCAGCTCACATGTAGGCCATAACCTACAATCTTTTACACGGTCAGCTAACCTGTACACCCTTGCATATAATGTTTTACAGGGTCAGCTTACCTACAGGCCCTCACCTACAATCTTTTATAGGATCAGCTCACCTGCAGGCCCTCATACATATTGTTTTATACGGTCAGCTCACCTGTAGGCCCTCGCATATAATGTTTTACAGGGTTTGCTCACCTGTAGGCCCTAACCTACAATCTTTTACAGGGTCAGCTCACCAGCAGACCCTCACATATAATGTTTTATAGTGTCAGCTCACAAACAGGCCCTCATCTACAACCTTTTAAATAGTCAGCTCACCTGCAGGCCCTCGCATATAATGTTTTAGAGTGTCAGCTCACCTGCAGGCCCTTGCATATAATGTTTTAAAGGGTCAGCTCGCCTGTAGGCCCTCGCATATAATGTTTAAAGTGTCAGCTAACCTGTAGGCCCTTGCATATAATGTTTCACAGGGTCAGCTGACCTGTAGGCCCTCACCTACAGTCTTTTACAGGGTCAGCTGACCTTCAGGCCCTCGTATATAATGTGTAACAGGGTCTGCTCACCTGCAAGCCCTCACCTACAATATTTTACAGGTTCAGATCAACTATACACCCTCACATATAATGTTTTACAAGGTCAGCTCACCTGCAGGCCCTCGCATATAATGTATTACAGGGTCAGCTCACCTGCAGGCCCTAGCATATAATGTTTTACAGGGTCAGCTTACTTACAGGCCCTCACCTACAATCTTTTACAGGGTCAGCTCACCTGCAGGCCCTCGTATATAATGTTTTCGAGGGTCAGCTCACCTGCAGGAACTCGCATATAATGTTTTATTGGGTCAGCTCACATGTAGGCCCTCACCTGCAACCTTTTAGAGGGTCAAATCACCTGTAGGCCCTCAAGAACAATATTTTATAGGGTCAGCTCACCTGCAGGCCCTCACCTACAATCTTTCACAGGGTCAGATCATCTGTAGGCACTCGCATATAATGTTTTACAGGGTCATCTCACCTGAAGGCCCTAACCAACAACCTTTTAAAGGGTCAGCTCACCTGCAGGATCTCGCATATAATGTTTTACAGGGTCAGCTCACATGTAGGCCATAACCTACAATCTTTTACACGGTCAGCTAACCTGTACACCCTTGCATATAATGTTTTACAGGGTCAGCTTACCTACAGGCCCTCACCTACAATCTTTTATAGGATCAGCTCACCTGCAGGCCCTCATACATATTGTTTTATACGGTCAGCTCACCTGTAGGCCCTCGCATATAATGTTTTACAGGGTTTGCTCACCTGTAGGCCCTAACCTACAATCTTTTACAGGGTCAGCTCACCAGCAGACCCTCACATATAATGTTTTATAGTGTCAGCTCACAAACAGGCCCTCATCTACAACCTTTTAAATAGTCAGCTCACCTGCAGGCCCTCGCATATAATGTTTTAGAGTGTCAGCTCACCTGCAGGCCCTTGCATATAATGTTTTAAAGGGTCAGCTCGCCTGTAGGCCCTCGCATATAATGTTTAAAGTGTCAGCTAACCTGTAGGCCCTTGCATATAATGTTTCACAGGGTCAGCTGACCTGTAGGCCCTCACCTACAGTCTTTTACAGGGTCAGCTGACCTTCAGGCCCTCGTATATAATGTGTAACAGGGTCTGCTCACCTGCAAGCCCTCACCTACAATATTTTACAGGTTCAGATCAACTATACACCCTCACATATAATGTTTTACAAGGTCAGCTCACCTGCAGGCCCTCGCATATAATGTATTACAGGGTCAGCTCACCTGCAGGCCCTAGCATATAATGTTTTACAGGGTCAGCTTACTTACAGGCCCTCACCTACAATCTTTTACAGGGTCAGCTCACCTGCAGGCCCTCGTATATAATGTTTTCGAGGGTCAGCTCACCTGCAGGAACTCGCATATAATGTTTTATTGGGTCAGCTCACATGTAGGCCCTCACCTACAATCTTTTAGAGGGTCAAATCACCTGTAGGCCCTCAAGAACAATATTTTATAGGGTCAGCTCACCTGCAGGCCCTCACCTACAATCTTTCACAGGGTCAGCTCATCTGTAGGCACTCGCATATAATGTTTTACAGGGTCATCTCACCTGAAGGCCCTAACCAACAACCTTTTAAAGGGTCAGCTCACCTGCAGGATCTCGCATATAATGTTTTACAGGGTCAGCTCACCTGTAGGCCATAACCTACAATCTTTTACACGGTCAGCTAACCTGTACACCCTTGCATATAATGTTTTACAGGGTCAGCTTACCTACAGGCCCTCACCTACAATCTTTTATAGGATCAGCTCACCTGCAGGCCCTCATACATATTGTTTTATACGGTCAGCTCACCTGTAGGCCCTCGCATATAATGTTTTACAGGGTTTGCTCACCTGTAGGCCCTAACCTACAATCTTTTACAGGGTCAGCTCACAAGCAGGCCCTCGCATATAATGTTTTACAGGGTCAGCTCACCTGCAGGCCCTCCCCTACAATCTTTTATATGGTCAGCTCACCTGTAGGCCCTGGCATATAATGTTTTAGAGGGTCAGCTCACCTGCAGGTTCTCGCATATAATGGTTTATAGGGTCAGCTCACCTGTAGGCCCTCGCATATAATGTTTTAAAGGGACAGCTCACCTGTAGGCCCTCGCATATAATGTTTTACAGGGTCAGCTCACCTGCAGGCCCTCGCATATAATGTTTTACAGGGTCAGCTCACCTGCAGGAACTCGCATATAATGTTTTATTGGGTCAGCTCACATGTAGGCCCTCACCTACAATCTTTTAGAGGGTAAAATCACCTGTAGGCCCTCAAGAACAATATTTTATAGGGTCAGCTCACCTGCAGGCCCTCACCTACAATCTTTCACAGGGTCAGCTCATCTGTAGGCACTCGCATATAATGTTTTACAGGGTCATCTCACCTGAAGGCCCTAACCAACAACCTTTTAAAGGGTCAGCTCACCTGCAGGATCTCGCATATAATGTTTTACAGGGTCAGCTCACCTGTAGGCCATAACCTACAATCTTTTACACGGTCAGCTAACCTGTACACCCTTGCATATAATGTTTTACAAGGTCAGCTTACCTACAGGCCCTCACCTACAATATTTTATAGGATCAGCTCACCTGCAGGCCCTCATACATATTGTTTTATACGGTCAGCTCACCTGTAGGCCCTCGCATATAATGTTTTACAGGGTTTGCTCACCTGTAGGCCCTAACCTACAATCTTTTACAGATTCAGCTCACCTATAGACCCTCACATATAATGTTTTACAAGGTCAGCTCCCCTGCAGGCCCTTGCATACAATGTTTTACACGGTCAGCTCACCTGCAGGCTCTAGCATATAATGTTTTACAGGGTCATCTAAACTATACGCCCTCGCATATAATGTTTTACAGGGTCAGCTCACCTGCCGGCCCTCACATAAAATGTTTTACAGGGTCACTCACCTGCAGGCCCTCGCATATAATGTATTACAATGTCAGCTCACCTGCAGGCCCTCGCATATAATGTTTTACAGGGTCAGCTCACCTGCAGGCCCTCACCTACAATCTTTTACAGGGTCAGCTCATCTGCAGGCCCTTGCATATAATGTTTTACAGGGTAAGCTCACATGTAGCCCTTTACCTACAATCTTTTATAGGGTCAGCTCACCTGCCGGCCCTCGCATATAATGTTTTACAGGGTCAGTCACCTGCAGGTCCTCGCATATAATGTATTACAGCGTCAGCTCACTTGCAGGCCTTCGCATATAATGATTTACAGGGTCAGCTCACCTGCAGGCCCTCACCTACAATCTTTTACAGGGTCTGCTCACCTGCAGGCCCAAGCATATAATGTTTTACAGGGTCAGCTCACCTGTAGGCCATCCCCTAAAATCTTTTACAGGGTCAGCTCACCTGCCGGACCTCGCATATAATATTTTACAGGGTCAGTCACCTACAGCCCCTCGCATATAATGTATTACAGGGTCAGCTAACCAGCAGGCCCCCGCATATAATGTTTTACAGGGTCAGCTCACCTGCAGGCCCTCACCTACAATCTTTTACAGGGTCAGCTCACCTGCAGACACTCGCATATAATGGTTTATAAGGTCAGCTCACCTGTAGGCTCTCGCATATAATGTTTTAAAGGGACAGCTAACATGTAGGCTCTTGCATATAATGTTTTACAGGGTCAGCTCACCTGCCGCCCTCGCATATAATGTTTTACAGGGTCAGTCACCTGCAGGCCCTCTCATATAATGTATGACAGGGTAAGCTCACTTGCAGGCCTTCGCATATAATGTTTTACAGGGTCAGCTCACCTGCAGGCCCTCACCTACAATCTTTTACAGGGTCAGCTCACCTGCAGGCCCTCGCATATAATGTTTAACAGGGTCAGCTCACATGTAGTCCCTCACCTACAATCTTTTAGAGGGTGAAATCACCTGTAGGCCCTGAAGAACAATCTTTTATAGGGTCAGCTCACCTGCAGGCCCTCACCTACAATCTTTTACAGGGTCAGCTCATCTGCAGGCACTCGAATATAAAATATTACAGGGTCAGCTCCCCTGAAGGCCCTCACCAACAATCTTTTAAAGGGTCAGCTCACCTGCAGGCCCTCGCATATAATGTTTTACAGGGTCAGCTCACCTGCAGAAACTCGCATATAAAGTTTTATAGGGTCAGCTCACCTGTAGGCCCTCACCTAAAGTCTTTTTCAAGGTCAGCTGACCTTCAGGCCCTCGCATATAATGTGTAACAGGGTCTGCTCAGCAGCAGGCCCTCACATACAATCTTTTACAGGTTCATCTCAACTATAGACCCTCACATATAATGTTTTACATGGTCAGCTCACCTACAGGCCCTAGCATATAATGTTTTACAGGGTGACCTCTGAGCACCTAGGACTGACCTTATGTAGGTGCGCCTTGTGAAAAGCCTTCAGAAGGCGACTAGCACTGACATCAGTCGTCGGAACCCAGATTCTTTCTTTTGGACCGTAAACCTTCCAATGTACAAGGTACTGAAGGGGACCACGAAGAATACGCAGGTTAATTATTCTGGAGATCTGAAACTCCACATTACCATCTACCAAGACAGGAGGAGGTGGCAAGGGAAATGGTTTAGCAGGTTCCACATAGTTTTTCAACAAAGACCTGTGAAACACATTAAGGGTCTTCCAAGCCTGTGGAAGATCGAGACGAAACGCAACTGGATTAATAATGGCAGAGATCTTGTAAGGACCAATAAATCTTGGGCCCAACTTCCAAGAGGGTACCTTCAACTTAATGTTCTTAGTGGACAACCACACCAAATCACCCACACACAGGTCCGGACCAGTCATACGTCTTTTGTCAGCCATACGTTTATATCTTTCGCCCATTTATTTTTTATTAATTTGAATCTTCCGCGAGATACATGACAATGAGGAAGAGAATCAGGTATACCAGAGGACTCAGTCCCATAAAAGGTACCAAACTGAGGGTGAAACCCATATGCATCAAAAAATGGTGACTTATCAGTGGACTCCTGTCTACGGTTATTTAAGGCAAACTCAGCCAAAGACAAAAATGAAGACCACTCTTCCTGATTCTCAGAGACAAAACACCTCAAATAATTTTCCAGATTCTGGTTAGTCCGCTCAGTTTGTCAGTTCGACTGAGGGTGGAAAGCCGAAGAGAAGGACCACTGAACTTCTAGACGAGTACAGAATGCCCTCCAGAGCCTGGAAACAAATTGCGTCTCCCAATCAGACACAACATCAGAGATAATGCCGTGTAATTTCACGATGTCATCAATAAACACTTGAACGAGAGTTTTTGCATTGGGCAAACCTGATCCATCTTACTGAAGTGGTCCACCACCACCAAAATCACCGTCTTCCCAGAGGAACTAGGCAAATCAGTGGTGAAGTGCATGGACAAATGTGTCCAGGGATGGGATGGAATAGACAAAGGAAGAAGAGATCCTGAAGGCCAAGTATGAGTCACCTTGGCACGTGCACAGGTCTCACAGGCTGCCACATAACCCCCCACACCTTTACGTAAACCTGGCCACCAGAATCTCAGAGAAATAAGATCCACAGTGGATCTGCTCCCAGGGTATCCCACAAGGACAATATCATGATGTTGCTTGAGCACCTTGTGCTGAAGCCCAGAAGGAACAAACAACCTCCCTGGAGGACAAGAATCAGGTGCCTAACCTTGAGCTTCCAACACCTCCGCCTCAAGTTCGGGATACAGGGCAGAAACCACCACCCCATCAGCCAAAATCCGAATCCCCCCCCCCCCCAGGAAAGCTACGCGACAATGCATCCGCCTTGACGTTTTTGACCACAGGGCAATAAGTGACCATAAAATTTAATCTGGTAAAAAACAATTACCATCTGGCCTGCCTTGGGTTCAGACGATTCGCCATTTGCAGGTAAGATAGATTCTTATGATCAGTAATTACCGTAGTGGGATGAATCGCTCCTTTTAACCAATGATGCCATTCTTCAAAGGCCAATTTAATTGCCAGCAACTCTCTATTACCAACATCATAATTTATTTCGGCAGAAGAGAGTTAAAAAAAAAAAAAGCACAAGGGAACCATTTGTCAGGAGAAGGACCCTGCAACAAAACTGCTCCAACTCCCACTTCTCACACGTCAACCTCCACAATGAAAGGCTGGGACACATCAGGTTGCACCAGAATGGGAGCAGAAGCGAAACATTTCTTTATTGCAGAAAAAGAATCTAATGCCTCTTCAGACCAGACTGAGAAATTCACACCTTTCTTGGTCATATCGGTCAAAGACTTGACAACAGTAGAATAAATCAGGAGAAATTTTCTGTAGTAATTAGTAAACAAGAATCAGAAGGTAAAGTATAGAGGTCAGATCAATATATATCTGCGCTCTGGATCATCTGGGGTATATGCAAAATTCTGAAAGAATAATCCTAAAACATAACATTTATTAGTTAATGCTAATAAAATCCTAATTAGTGTGTGCAAAAAAACTGTATACAGGGATAAGCATGGAAGTGAACCGCTATATGGAGTGGTCCATGGTCATCCCGGTATCAGAAACGAAGATAATTAAAGTGCACGGCGGCACTAAGGTGGTAACCAGTGTGTCCTACCGGTACCCAGGGAAGGTCGTCAGGTGCTCCACCACACGATGTTGTAGCAGTTGTTCATCCTGTATGGATGGTCGGATGAATAACAGGGTAAGGGATAATTCAAGTCAGACATATGCATGTAGGGTCCCTAGGGTGATCCCTATAGCTGTCTAACCGCAAACCCTGATGCTATAGATATAGTAGCAGCCTGACCACAGGGCACTCGTCCTTGAAAGGACGACCCCGTCCGGAACCTGTCCCTGTTCTAGAATACTAAATGTCCCTAAATATTCATAGGCAAATCCCTACATGCACGTTTCGCTGCCAGGACATGGGGCAGTTCATCAGGGGAAATGGTAAGAAGTCAGGCAAGTCAAACCTAGATAAAGTGATCAAGCCTGCAGACCAAAATGACACGGTCAGTCATATGGTCATGAGGTGCACGAAGATATTCGGCCCCTGCGTGGGCTACCTCATCGGTAGGAGGTTAAGGAAAGATGCAGTATACAAATGAGAGTGACTGCATATGGGACGCCCTGGGCGTCCCATATGCAGTCACTCTCATTTGTATACTGCATCTTTCCTTAACCTCCTACCGATGGGTGGGGCGTCCCATATGCCCAGGGCGTCCCATATGCAGTCACTCTCATTTGTATACTGCATCTTTCCTTAACCTCCTACCGATGAGGTAGCCCACCCATCGGTAGGAGGTTAAGGAAAGATGCAGTATACAAATGAGAGTGACTGCATATGGGACGCCCAGGGCGTCCCATATGCAGTCACTCTCATTTGTATACTGCATCTTTCCTTAACCTCCTACCGATGAGGTAGCCCACGCAGGGGCCGAATATCTTCGTGCACCTCATGACCATATGACTGACCGTGTCATTTTGGTCTGCAGGCTTGATCACTTTATCTAGGTTTGACTTGCCTGACTTCTTACCATCTCCCCTGATGAACTGCCCCATGTCCTGGCAGCGAAACGTGCATGTAGGGATTTGCCTATGCATATTTAGGGACATTTAGTATTCTAGAACAGGGACAGGTTCCGGATGGGGTCGTCCTTTCAAGGACGAGTGCCCTGTGGTCAGGCTGCTACTATATCTATAGCATCAGGGTTCGCGGTTAGACAGCTATAGGGATCACCCTAGGGACCCTACATGCATATGTCTGACTTGAATTATCCCTTACCCTGTTATTCATCCGACCATCCATACAGGATGAACAACTGCTACAACATCGTGTGGTGGAGCACCTGACTTCCCTGGGTACCGGTAGGACACACTGGTTACCACCTTAGTGCCGCCGTGCACTTTAATTATCTTTGTTTCTGATACCGGGATGACCATGGACCACTCCATATAGCGGTTCACTTCCATGCTTATCCCTGTATACAGTTTTTTTGCACACACTAATTAGGATTTTATTAGCATTAACTAATAAATGTTATGTTTTAGGATTATTCTTTCAGAGTAATTAGTAAACCTCAAAAACCACATCAGCGCTTTCTGATTCTCAGGTCAATCCCAGTTCAATACTGCACGGATCTTTTCGGGATCCATATGAAAACCTGAGGCAGAAAGCAGGTAACCCAGGAACTGCAGCTCCTGAAGGGCAAACACACATTTTTCTAACTTAGCATATAACTTATTATGCCAGGGGATCAGTAATACTTGTCTTAAATGATCATTATGAGTTTCCATATCGGGCAAGTAAATTAGTATGTCATCGAGGTAAATAACAACAAACCTCTCCACCAAATGATGAAAAATGTCATTGATAAAGTGCTAAAAGACCGCCGGGGCATTAGTCAACCCAAAGGGTATGACCAAGTTCTCAAAGTGGCCCTCAGGGGTATTAAAGGCTGTCTTCCATTCGTCCCCTTCCGTGATTCTTATCAGATTATAAGCCCCTCTTAAATCCAACTTGGAAAACACCTTGGCTCCGACAATATGATCGAATAAATCCGGGATTAAGGGAAGGGGATAAGGATTACGGACAGTGATACGATTTAGCTCCCGGAAGTCTAAACACGGTCTAAGGGTCCCATCTTTTTTTTTTTAACAAAAAAGAAGCTGGCAGCCACAGGTGACTTAAATGGTCTAATATGTTTGTTTCCCAAACTCTCGGAAATATACTCTCGCATAGCTACTCTTTCCGGTTGGGAAAGATTATACAACCGAGACTTTGGCAATTTAGCTCTGGCAATAAGGTTGACCGGACAATCATACTCTCGATGAGGGGGTAACTTTTGTTCTCCACCCTCAGAGAATACGTCAGAAAAATTTGAAAGAAATAGGGGTAACACCTTAGTGGATACCACAGAAAGTGACACGCCGAGACAATTGTCTATACAGAAATCACTCCAATTACTGATCTGTCTTGCCTGCCAATCTATGCTAGGATTATGTCTGGTCAACCATGGTAAACCTAGCACTAGAAGGGCAGGCAAACCCTTCAGTACAAAACAAGAAATGGACTCAACATGGGAATCACCCACCCTCAAATGAATATCATGCACCATATGAGTCAGACACTTTTGCGAGAGAGGGGCGGAATCAATAGCAAATACAGATATCCCCTTTAATGCGCTTGTTTCAAAACCATAACTCTGAACGAACTGATAATCCACAAGGTTAACCCCTGCCCCACTGTCAACAAATACTTCCAATTCAATATTTTCGGAGTCTAGCGCCACCATGGCAGGCAGGAGAAATCAAGTACTACCAGTAAAAGACAAAAATACCTTTTCCGTCTCCCCACCCACACTGCAAAGAGTAAGAGGACTAGACCCATTAGTTACAACCTTTTTTTGTCCTTTTTTTCCTTGAGGTTTTATATAAGGACATACGTTAATAAAATGTCCTTCTTTACCACAGAAGAAACAAAGCCTTCTCTGAACCCTGAAGTTCCTATTACTAGGGGATGAAAAGACCTATCCCAATTGCATAGGCTCATCACCAGACACAAGCTCGAGTGTCTCTGTACCCCGTGGGACAGAAGACGCTGTTTCCCCATATGGTAGTACATCCTGAGTGAGGGGAAGCTTGCACCTCTCTCTCAGGCGTCTATCAATCCATACGGTCAGGGACATAGCTGCCTCCAAGGAATCAGAGTTTTCGTGGAATGCCAGTGCGTCTTTTAGTCTCTCAGACAGCCCTTGACAGAATTGACTACAGAGTGCTGGGTCATTCCACTCCGAATCAGTCGCCCATCTCCTAAATTCAGAGCAATATGACTCTGCACAACGTTCTCCCTGACTCAAACTACGCAGCTTAGATTCAGCCAGATAAACCCGGTCTGGGTCATCATAAATAGGGCCCAGGGCTCTGAAAAAATCATCCACCAATCGGAGGGATTGGGAACCGATCGGTAGAGAAAAGGCCCAGGACTGAGCATCACCTTTCAGCAGAGAAATAATAATCCCCATTTTTTGATTTTTGTCCCCAGAGGAGAGCGGACGGAGTCAAAAATACAGTTTACAAGATTCTCTGAACCAAACAAAATTATCACTCCCCCAGAAAACCTATCAGGAAGGGTGACTTTAGGTTCAAAGCTGCCCTGGTTCCCACTGACGGAACCAGACGCCTGAGAATTCTGAAACTGAGCAACTGAATTACAGAGGTCAGGTACCTCCAAAGATAATCCCTGCATGCGATCCACCAATGCATTAACAGTATCCATATCTGCACAAAGCAAGGAAAATAATGACGGTAGGGGTGGTTGATAAGGTCACGGCAAGTGGGGATAAGAGAAACACCAAGTAAACAAACAGCAACAGGTAAACAGACTAGGCCCCGAAGCTAGGGAGAAGGGAATAGTAACCTCCTAACAATCCCTGAGCCTCTCCCTGACTGCTGACAGTATGAGCAAGTCGTGATGGTAAACAAACTCATACGCTGAAACATAAGCCCTGCTGACACTGTAGCAAACCCTAACTTAGGGAGTGAGGAATGAGACAGCCGATACTTTCCACTGTGAAGGGACCAGCGTCTTGCTGAGACCTAGAAGCAACACACGCACAAAGGAGAAAACAGGAGGACTTAACTTGAGACAAACCGGAAGTAGAAGATCCACAAACAACCAGTATAGAACTCCAGAAGGAAAATATCAACCACCAAGTCAACAGTAAGAGGCGGACCTAAATAGAGCTTTTAAACAGCTAACGAGCAGAACCTGTAAAGAGGTAGGATCCTGCCCACAACAACAAACAGAAAGGAAATACAGAAAGACCTATCAGATAGATTCATGTACTGCAAGTCTACGCAATCTTCTCAGATCTCTCACAGGGCAGGCAGTGACTATAATGTGTTAAAGGGTCAGCTCACCTGTAACCCCTCGCATATTAATGTTTTACAGTGTCAGCTCACCTATAGGCCCTCACCTACAATCTTTTACAGGGTCAGCTCACCTGCAGGCCCTTGCATATAATGTTTTACACGGTCAGCATACCTGCAGGCCCTTGCATATAATGTTCTACAGGGTCAGCTCACCTACCATCTTTTACAGGGTCAGCTCACCTACAGGCCCTCGCATATAATTTTTTACAGGGTAAGCTCCCCTGCAGGCTCTCGCATATAATGTTTTATCCGGTCAGGTCACCTGTAGGCCCTCGCATATAATGTTTTACAGGGTCAGCTCACCTTCAGGCCCTCGCATATAATGTTTTAGAGGGTCAGCTCACCTGCAGGCTCTCGCATATAATGTTTTACAGGGTCAGCTCACCTACAGGCCTTTGCATATAATGTTTTACAGGGTCAGGTCACCTGTAGGCCCTCGCATATAATGTTTTACAGGGTCAGCTCACCTGCAGGCCCTCACATATAATGTTTTACAGGGTCAGCTCACCTGCAGGCCCTCGAAATATAATGTTTTACAGGGTCAGGTCACCTGTAGGCCCTCGCATATAATGTTTTACAGGGTCAGCTCACCTTCAGGCCCTCGCATATAATGTTTTAGAGGGTCAGCTTACCTGCAGGCCCTCATATATAATGTTTTACAGGGTCAGCTCACCTGTAGGCCCTCGCATATAATGTTTAAAGGGTCAGCTCACCTGTAGGCCCTCGCATATAATGTTTTACAGCGTTAGCTCACCTATAGACCCTCACCTTTAATCTTTTAAAGGGTCAGCTCACCTGCAGGCCATCGCATATAATGCTTTACAGGGTCAGCTCACCTGCAGGCCCTCACCTACAATCTTTTACAGTATCAGCTCACCTGCCGGCCCTCGCATATATTTTTTTACAGGGTGAGCTCACCTGCAGGCCCTAGCATATAATGTTTTACAAGGTCAGATCACCTGTAAGCCCTCGCATATAATGTTTTACAGGGTCAGCTCACCTGTAGGCCCTCGCATATAATGTTTAAAGGGTCAGCTCACCTGCAGGCCCTCGCATATAATGTTTTACAGGGTTAGCTCACCTATAGACCCTCACCTTTAATCTTTTAAAAGGTCAGCTCACTTGCAGGCCATCGCATATAATGCTTTACAGGGTCAGCTCACCTGCAGGCCCTCACCTACAATCTTTTACAGTATCAGCTCACCTGCCGGCCCTTGCATATATTTTTTTACAGGGTGAGCTCACCTGCAGGCCCTCGCATATAATGTTTTACACGGTCAGCTCACCTGCAGGCCCTTGCATATAATGTTTTACAGGGTCAGCTCACCTGTAGGCCCTCACCTAAAGTCTTTTTCAAGGTCAGCTGACTTTCAGGCCCTCGCATATAATGTGTAACAGGGTCTGCTCAGCTGCAGGCCCTCACATACAATCTTTTACAGGTTCAGCTCAACTATAGACCCTCAAATATAATGTTTTACATGGTCAGCTCACCTACAGGCCCTCGCATATAATGTTTTACAGGGTCAGCTCACCTGCAGGCCATAGCATATAATGTTTTACAGGGTCATCTCACCTGTAAGCCCTGGCATATAATGTTTTACAGCGTCAGCTTACCTACAGGCCCTCACCTACAATCTTTTACAGGGTCAGCTCACCTACAGGCCCTCGTATATAATGTTTTAGAGGGCCAGCTCACCAGCAGGCCCTCGCATATAATGTTTTACAGGATCAGCTCACATGCAGGCCCTCCCCTACAATCTTTTATAGGGTCAGCTCACCCGGGATGTGGGCAGCACAACTATATTCAGCTGAAAGGATCTTCACCTATTGGACATTTTATATACAGATGACCTTACCCCATATATAGGACTTTATTACCAGTATATTGCTTATTGTATTTTATATACATTTATGGGACATTTATATGTGTGATTATATTTTTCCGGAAATTGTGATATTTTTATAGTGTGATATATATTTTATAGTGTGATATACAGTACAGACCAAAAGTTTGGACACACCTTCTTATTCAAAGAGTTTTCTTAATTTTCATGACTATGAAAATTGTAGATTCACACTGAAGGCATAAAAACTATGAATTAACACATGTGGAATTATATACATAACAAACAAGTGTGAAACAACTGAAAATATGTCATATTCTAGGTTCTTCAAAGTAACCACCTTTTGCTTTGATTACTGCTTTGCACACTCTTGGCATTCTCTTCATGAGCTTCAAGAGGTAGTCCCCTGAAATGGTTTTCACTTCATAGGTGTGCCCTGTCAGGTTTAATAAGTGGGATTTCTTGCCTTATAAATGGGGTTGGGACCATCAGTGGCGTTGAGGAGAAGTCAGGTGGATACACAGCTGATAGTCCTACTGAATAGACTGTTAGAATTTGTATTATGGCAAGAAAAAAGCAGCTAAGTAAAGAAAAACAGTGGCCATCATTACTTTAAGAAATGAAGGTCAGTCAGTCAGCCAAAAAATTGGGAAAACTTTGAAAGTAAGGGCTATTTGACCATGAAGGAGAGTGATGGGGTGCTGTGCCAGATGACCTGGCCTCCACAGTCACCGGACCTGAACCCAATCGAGATGGTTTGGGGTGAGCTGGACCGCAGAGTGAAGGCAAAAGGGCCAACAAGTGCTAAGCATCTCTGGGAACTCCTTCAAGGCTGTTGGAAGACCATTTCAGGGGACTACCACTTGAAGCTCATGAAGAGAATGCCAAGAGTGTGCATAGCAGTAATCAAAGCAAAAGGTGGCTACTTTGAAGAACCTAGAATATGACATATTTTCAGTTGTTTCACACTTATTTGTTATGTATATAATTCCACATGTGTTAATTCATAGTTTTGATGCCTTCATAGTCATGAAAATAAAGAAAACTCTTTGAATGAGAAGGTGTGTCCAAACTTTTGGTCTGTACTGTATATTTTATAATGCTGTGGATGTGACCTACATAGCAAGTGCCAGTCGTATATTTATCAATTTTTAACACACGCTTTGACTGATTGGGTGATCAGTTTTTGACTAGAGCACCTTAGCCATACAGAGAAAGGTGGTGAGCTATCCACGTTAATTGATTTTCAAATATCCTTGCATATAATGTTTTACAGGGTCAGCTCACCTTCAGGCCCTCGCATATAATGTTTTAGAGGGTCAGCTTACCTGCAGGTCCTCGCATATAATGTTTTACAGGGTCAGCTCACCTGCAGGCCCTCGCATATAATGTTTAACAGGGTTAGCTCACCTATAGACCCTCACCTTTAATCTTTTAAAGGGTCAGCTCACCTGCAGGCCATCGCATATAATGCTTTACAGGGTCAGCTCACCTGCAGGCCCTCACCTACAAAGATTATGACTAAGAACACTACTGTTCGAAACGCATAAATCTACTGGGAGTAAGTGGAAATCAGTGCCACTGTATGCTGTATTTACTTTGAACAATTTTTGGTGAATAAAGATCGGGACTGCTAAAGCGTCTGCCACTGGTTCTGGAGCCTCTTTTTTTTTTATGTGGACTTACATTGGGACTGGCTTGGGTCCGCTCCGTGCACCGCTACACAGGATGATATAGGTGAGCTGGCTGTAACCTTCTCTTCTCCTCACCTACAATCTTTTACAGTATCAGCTCACCTGCCGGCCCTCGCATATATTTTTTTACAGGTTGAGCTCACCTGCAGGCCCTCGCATATAATGTTTTACATGGTCAGCTCACCTGCAGGCCCTTGCATATAATGTTCTACAGGGTCAGCTCACCTACCATCTTTTACAGGGTCAGCTCCCCTGCAGGCCCTCGCATATAATTTTTTACAGGGCCAGCTCACCTGCAGGCCCTCGCATATAAAGTTAGTTAGCTTATATATATATATATATATATATATATATATATAATAAAGATAGTGTGAGATAGTCAGTGTACGACCGTTGTGTGCATCCGTGGCCGTTGTGCCGTTTTCTTTTTTTTTTCGCGAACCCATTGACTTTCAATGGGTCCGTGGAAAAATCGGAAAATGCACTGTTTTGCAGCCGCATCCGTGATCAGTGTTTCCTGTCCGTCAAAAAAATATGACCTGTCCTATTTTTTTGACGAACAACGGTTCACGGACCCATTCAAGTCAATGGGTCCATGAAAAAACACGGATGCACACAAGATTGGCATCTGCGTCCGTGGTCCGTGGCCGTAGGCTACTTTCACACAGACGGATCCGCAGATCCATCTGCATAAAAGCTTTTTCAGAGCTGAGTTTTCACTTCGTGAAAACTCAGATCCGACAGTATATTCTAACACAGAGGCGTTCCCATAGTGATGGGGACGCTTCTAGTTAGAATATACTTTGAACTGTGTACATGACTGCCCCCTGCTGCCTGGCAGCACCCGATCTCTTACAGGGGGCTATGATCCGCACAATTTGTTTTAAAAATCAATTATCTTTATCAATTAGCATACCAAACAAGTTACAATACAAGAAAGAATACAGAAAATAATTTTTTCCCTTCCCTTTTACCAACCCCCCTCCCCCTACCTGTGGTGCGACAAAAAAAAATATTAAATTTTTTTTTAGCACAACTAATCTAATCAAATCCTCCAACCACCCCATATCTTAGTCCACTTCTCATCAGCTTCCCTCTTTTTATACATGATTTTCTCATAGTTTTTTACCTTATCAATTAGGTTTATCCATATATTTATATCTGGAGTATATCGAGCAAACCAGGTCCGACTGACCAAAACTCTGGCCAACATCAGTATCCTACCTAGGAAGATCTTTTGGTACTTATGGTTATTTATTTTGGTAAGATCATTAAGCAAGAACACTTGTGGTTCAAAAGGGATTCGTATTTTTAGTTTATAGATGATAAAGTTATTAATGCTATTCCAATAGTTTATGAGTTCTGGGCAGGTCCAGATCATATGAAGGTAGTCCGCTCCTGAGGTGTCACATTTAGGGCAGTTAGATGTGTCTCTTAGTCCACATTTATTCATCCATAAGGGGGTGATATATAATCTGTGGCAAATATTAAAATGTACTAGAACATGGTTGAAGTTCTGGGATAGTGAACCTAAATTCCCAAAAATATTCTCCCACCCTTCTGATTGTAAATTCGGACAATCCACCTCCCGCGCTCTTTGTCCTGGTGACTGTATATCACTAAACCGTGCCTTGAGTAATAGCTTATATATATTTGAAATCTTCATTCTAGACGGTGTCCCCCCTACCCAGTCATTCAAGAAAGATGAACTATCTATATCCAACACCAGTTTATCGTCCAGACTTAATAGTGCTGAACGCAATTGAAAATATCTAAGCCATGAAAAGTTTTCTATATTATGTGTCATCTCTATAAGTGGCTTAATGTCTCTATCCTTAACTACCTGTGAAATATAAGTGAACCCTTTACCTTCAACCATGTCCTAGTAGTAGCCCACATTTTCAGGAGTAGTTTTATAGTCTCTCTGTAGCCCGGCTCATAGCTCTTCAGTAGCCCGGATTCCAACAAAGTGAATATATTATTATGAGCGTGGCTATCTACCAACTTCCCCAACAGTGCACTGTTTTCTGATTCGTAGCACATCAATAGCTGGGCAGCAATAAAATACCCTTTAAAGTAAGGGAGATTTAAACCCCCGCACTCCAATGATTTATACAAATATTCCAACTTTATCCGAACTCGTTTTCTTCCCCATATTAAATCATGAATTATTCTTTCCATGAGTTTAAAGTATTTATCTTGTATCCAAATAGGTGTATTCCTAAGCACATAAAGAAATTGTGGTAATATCACAATTTTGACCAGTGAAACTCGGTCAGCTCTAGATAAGGGAAGTCTCAGCCAAATCCCTATCTTAGCTCTAATCTTTGCCATTATGTGGATCAAATTAAGTTGTACAAAATTTTCAACCCGGGGTGATATAATCAAACCCAAGTATTGAAAAGTGTCAACGGAATCCAACTGTGTCACAAGAACCTCTTTCTGTGGCAGGGGGTCGATTGGCATCAAACTGGTCTTAGACCAGTTTATAAGAAGACCGGACACCTCACCAAATGATTTAACCATTTGAATAATTCTAGGAAGAGTTATTTCCGTATGGTCTATAAAAAAAAGAATATCATCCGCATATAAGGAGATCCGGTCTTGCACTCCTAGCGTACCAAATCCTTTAACCTGATCGTCCTGCCTAATAGCCATCGCAAGGAGTTCAATGTAAATATCAAATAACAATGGGGATAGTGGGCAGCCCTGCCGCGTGCCTCTATTTAAATCAAAACTAGTAGTCAGGATCCCATTGAGACTTAATTTTGCCCTGGGAGATCTATACAAAAGTTTGAGAATGCCTATAAATCTTTCCCCAAAGCCCATCCTTGCCAGAACCTTCCAGAGGAAGCGCCACTCCACCCTGTCGAAGGCCTTAGAGGCATCCAGTGACAGGATGGAGCGAGCGGTCCCCCCAGGGGCCTGTATATTGGCAAAGAGCCGATGCAGATTATGATGGGTGCCCTTGTTTTGAATAAAGCCATTCTGATCTGGGTGGACAATGGAGGAAATAACCCTAGAAAGCCTTGTGGCCAAAACCCTCGCAAGAAGCTTTACATCTGCATTAAGCAGTGAGATTGGTCTATACGATTCTAGATCTACAGGATCCTTGCCTTTTTTTTTAAATTAATGTTATTACGGCTTCCATCATTGAATCTGGCAACTTCCCATCCTCCACTGATTCAGAAAAAACCTCCAGCAGTCTGGGGAGAATACAGTCCCCATATTTACTATAGAATTCATATGGGAGTCCATCTGAACCAGGGGTGGAGTTGGCTGAACATAATTTAATAGCTCCCTCAAGTTCCTGAATTGAGACCTCCAGTTCAAGTGCTTTCTTTTGCGCCTCAGTAATAGTTGGAAAAGCAATCCCATCAAGATAGGAATCCATCTTATCATCTGTGATCTTAGATTCAGCTTTATACAAATCCAGGAAGTAGTCCACAAAGGCCTTCTCTACCGGACCCTGTCCCCTAACCATCCTACCATTAATCAGTCGAACATTATCTATATATTTTTTAGATTGTTGGCTTGAGAGCACTCTGGACAAAAGTTTACCAGGTCGCCCTGACTCCGTAAAATATTTTTGCCCTTTAAAAAAAAGGCTCTGTTGGGCCTTGTCCAATAAGAAGTTAGAGTATACTTGTGTGGCCCTTTGCATACTTTCCCTATTCTCCTCCGTCTTATTCATATAGAAGGATTCTGTCGCCAGTGATGCAAGTTCTTCTAGGTTTTTCTGTTTTTTCCCGTACTCCTTTCTGAGGTTCGCAATATTACTGACCATCATTCCCCTCATATACGCCTTAAAGGTGTCCCATACCACTTGAATTTTTGCTGAACCATAGTTGTTATCCCAAAATCGGCCAATTTCATTCTGAATTATTTCGTGTGTCTTTATTACTGATAACCAATAGGGGTTTAATCTAAAAGGGTGTTTTTGTATGCGTCTTTCCTGGGTCAAGCAGAGTTCGAGGAGTAACGGTGAATGGTCCGATATTGACCTTGTTTCATATTTCATTCGCTTTACCAGTTTCACATATTTACTACTTATCAATGCAAGATCTATTCTAGACATAGATTTACCTGCTTTACTAAAGCATGAAAAAGCCCTTTTCCCCTGTCCTAAGTATCCCCAAACATCTTCAAAACCAGCCTCCAAGCAAAACTGTGCCAAGGGAGACCCCTGAACCGGACTATCTCCCTTGACGCTCGTAGAGACCCTGTCACGTAAAGGATTAATGACACAGTTGAAATCACCAATAATCAATGTTAGACACTCTGGCCATTTATCCATAAATAATAACAAAGAATTAAGAACCGAAAAGGAAAATGGTGGTGGAATATAGACAAAAGCCAAAATACATGTCTTCCCCCTTAACCTAGAATATAGGAAGATAAATCTCCCCTGCTGGTCGACAGAGGATGCCTCACAGACGAAATCAATCAGTCTATGTATCAAGACAGTAACACCTCTGGAGTGGCTGGAAAAAGTAGAATGATACGTATGCGCAGCCCATCCCCTGCCGACCATCCTGGAGGTCTCTTCAGTAAGATGGGTTTCTAACAAACATACTATTGCTGGTAAGTGGACCTGTGTCAAATGAAAAACTGCTTGTCTTTTTCCTCTGTCTCCCAAACCGCGTATATTCCAAGCAATAATTCTAGTCGACATTATCAGAAGCGGTTAGGTGGGACAAGGAAAAAAAAAAAAATATATAAAAAAAATAAAATAAAAAAAATGTAGACGCACCACAGCCTAACTCCCACCCCAGACCCCCCCCCCCCCCCCGTACAGGTAATCCACCACATATTATAGTAGATTTCTCTCCTATGACCATCCCTCCCACACTCCCCCCATTCAGCCCTCCCTATTAAGAAGCAGAAAAAAAAACGAGAATTGGGGGTATAAGCCCTTTATAACAGTTATTGTTCCCACCAAATCCTAAAAAAGATTAAGTCACAGATCATTTCGTTCAAGCCAGTCCGTATCAAAAAAAAGGACTTTGTCATTGAAAATAATCCGCAATTTTGCTGGGAACATAAGGGAGTATTTAATATCCCTTTCTCTTAGCTTCTTTTTAACCGTCATAAATGTGCGTCTCTTTTCTTGTATGTCTTTTGAGAAATCCGGAAAAAAGGCCAATCTATTACCATTATATACAACCGGTGAGCATTCCCTCGCCCTTCTCAATAACATATCTTTGTCCCCTATGGCCAGTAACTTAACAAGAAATGTCCGAGGTTGTCTCCCTGGGATTGGTTTACCCCCTGGGACCCGATGAGCTTTTTCTATCATAAACAGTGGGGAGAACGAGTCCTTTCCAAAATTCTCAAAAATTAGCTTCTGTATGAATTGAGTAGAATTCTTCTCTTCAGCACCCTCTGGGATCCCTATTATTCTCACATTGTATCTTCGCGATCTATCCTCAAGGTCCACCACCTTTTTCTTCAGAAGGTTACTTCTGCTGCACCTGAGGGGTTAATTGTGTGTATCATAGCCCCCTGTAAGAGATCATGTGCTGCCCCCTCCCCCCTCCCACCCCAGTTTTAAATTCATTGGTGGCCAGTGGGCCCCCCTCCCTCCCTTGTATTTAACACATTTGTGGCCAGTGCAGCCGACCCCCCCTCCCTCCCCTGTAGTTAACACATTGGTGGCCAGTGCGGCCGCCCCCCCCCTCCCTCCCCTGTAGTACTGTAGATTCATTGGTGGCCAGTGGCCCCCCCTCGCTCCCCCTCCTAATTAAAATCTCCCCCCTATCATTGGTGGCAGCGGAGAGTACCGATCGGAGTCCCAGTTTAATCGCTGGGGCTCCAATCGGTAACCATGGCAACCAGGACGATACTGCAGTCCTGATAGCCATGGTTACTTAGCAATTTTTAGAAGCATTATACTTACCTGGGAGCTGCGATGTCTGTGACCAGCCGGGCGCTCCTCCTACTGGTAAGTGACAGGTCTGTGCTATAAGCAATGCGCCGCACAGACCTTTCACTTACCAGTAGGAGGAGCGCCCGGCCGGGCACAGACATCGCAGCTCGCAGGTAAGTATAATGCTTCAAAAAATTGCTAAGTAACCATGGCAACCAGGACTGCAGTAGCGTCCTGGTTGCCATGGTTACCGATCGGAGCCCCAGCGATTAAACTGGGACTCCGATTGGTACTCTCCGCTGCCACCAATGACAGGGGGGGAGATTTTAATTAGGAGGGGGAGGGCCCACTGGCCACCAATGAATCTACAGTACTACAGGGGAGGGAGGGGGGGCAGACCGCACTGGCCACCAATGTGTTAACTACAGGGGAGGGAGGGGGGGCCGGCCGCACTGGCCACCAATGTGTTAACTACATTGAGGGAGGGGGGCCGGCCGCACTGGCCACCAATGTGTTAACTACAGGGGAGGGAGGGGGGGCCGGCCGCACTAGCCACCAATGTGTTAACTACAGGGGAGGGATGGGGGGCCGGCCGCACTGGCCACCAATGAGTTAAATACAGGAAGGGGGTCTGCCAGGGAGCAGGGGGCAGTCATGTACACAGTTCTTTTAGTATATTCTAACCTGAAGCGTCCCCATCACCATGGGAACGCCTCTGTGTTAGAATATACTGTCAGATCTGAGTTTCACGATCTAACTCAAATGCGATGGTATATTCTAGTGGGGACGCTTCAAGTTAAAATATACCATCGGATTGGAGAAAACTCAGATCCGATGGTATAAAAGGGACTCCTGACTTTACATTGAAAGTCAATGGGGGACGGATCCGTTTGCAATTGCACCATATTGTGTCAACGTCAAACGGATCCGTCCCCATTGACTTGCATTGTAATTCAGGACGGATCCGTTTGGCTCCGCACGGCCAGACGGACACCAAAACGACTTTTTCATGTCCGTGGATCCTCCAAAAATCAAGGAAGACCCACGGATGAAAAAACGGTCACGGATCACGGACATACGGACCCCGTTTTTGCGGAATTAAAAAAAAAACGGTCATGTGCATGAGGCCTAAGTTAGATAGTGATATACTGTAGTGTAGCTTATAGGTTCTGCTGTCCATACTTACATGCTACAGACATACAGATGTAGCAGGGTTAGCACTCAAGCTCTTAACTCAAATTTCTTAACTCATCGCGCCTCCCTTTATGAATAGCGAAGCGGTGCCCTAGGTGGATGATTACCCTCGCCTATCCATTGTCCCGGCCCTATGTCACGGCCTATGGTGTACACTGTTGCCACACTTGCGGTTGCCCGCGGCAACGTGTTGCTGTGAGAGCATGCAGTAGCAGTGTCTCGGCCTTCTGGGTGATTGCCGTGACATGGTTGCCACGCATGCTGTTGCCGGTGGTTACGTGGTTTAGTATGCTTCTGTGTGCACTTCACCTTTTAAGTTGTAGCCTCCCTCTGTCTGGTGCTGTAAGGGTTAACTCCCTGAATGGGTGTGGTCAAATGGCTTATATCTTCTGTGGTTTCCTGGCTGGAGGCAGTGGTACTTCAGCTGTTGTTGGTGCTGGAGCTCTGCTCCAGTCCAGGGTGTTCCATCTGTCCAGTGAGGGTCACCCTTGTGGTCATCAATGTTATCGCCTTCCCTTCCTGTCCTTATTTGTATGGAGTGGGTTATGTTCAGGGTGTTTGTATGTCTAGTTTGGTGTTACATGTCTGGTGGTGTTTGGTGTCCAGCATGTTTACTAGACATTCCCCTGTCTCATGTTATTGCAGCTATGGGTGTCCTGGGTTCCTGTGTGGTGTGTGCTGTGTCCTTTAATGTTGGTGTGGACAGCAGCACTAGTGCACGGGTTCCAGACAGTATGTCCAACTAAGCCTCTCCGCTTGGTGCCTTCGAAAGAGGGCTCAGCATGTGTCGCCTGCCATTTTCTGCCGCACATGCTTATCCTGAAAGGGGAGTTGCTGTTAACGGCACGGTTCTGGGTAACAGGTGTTGCCATTGTTGTTGAACCGTTGCTTGTGTTGGTGTGTCCCCTCGTTCCGTTCTCAGTTTTTCCTTGCTCTTGGGCTGGTTGTGCAATGAGCAGGACACTGGGTCAGTGGGCATGCTATGCAGTGGGTCAGTATATATGTGTATATGTTCGTGACGCCAGTTGCAGCTTGCGCAGGTACTGTAGCAGGGCCCTTTAAGATGTTATGAACTCACGTACCAGGTGAGGAATGCCAGAGGGGGATAGTATCTCTGTATAGTAGATATGGTAGTGTCAACGGTGTCTCCTACCTTGGTATGGCTGGACTCCTGTATCCTGGCTCACATGCAACAAAATGAGCGCTGTTAATAGGAGTAATTGAGGAATGATGGAAATCCACACAAATAATAGGGTCCAACTTGTCTTTACTTGGTGATATGATATGCAGCTGTGATCCATACAAGTATACAGCAATAGTCTAGGGTCCCAGCAGGTTTTGGCAATATGTGGCAGGAATTTATATGTATTCTGCATCTGATCATATGCCTAGAGAAACTGGCAGGTATCTATCTTCTGCTCTGTCTGTGGTCTGCTTGATATGGGCCTGACTAGCTGGTGAAGTATTTATCTTCTCTTTGTCTTGGGATCTTTACTTACAGGACTGCTCGCAGGGTATGATGGTGGCTTCCTGGAGATCTGATAGTTCTGTGAAGGGCTTCTTTCTCTGTCCACCAGCTGAGGTAAGGGACTCAGACTGGGAAGGTTGATCTTGGGCCTCAGCCGAGGCTTGGATCCTTGGTTGGGGTCCCTGGTTCTGGGAGCTCCTACTAACACAGCCTTCCCCAGCAGGGGGCTGGTTACACACTGACTAACTTCCTTCTCCTCCTCATAATGCATGGCATGGGACATCCCACTTCTGCTCATGTAGGGGAGACTAGACTGGAATGGACTGTTCCAGGCTAGATCTATTAACTAACTCGGACTTGCTGCATACTGCTGCCACCTGCTGGTGTACATTAAGTACTACAGCAAATATACATAACAGGCACAAAAATATACATTTTGGCAAATACACAGTTATATTACACAAGATGATAAAACACATTCACATTTAACATTATGAAGCAGGGGAACAGAAGTTTGGTGACATACTTCAGGATGTTACAGTTGCTGGCAGCATTCCTTTGGTGTACTGGCTGTGTGCTGGTTGGGAATGCTTGCTGATAGCCGCCCAGAGTGTGAACTGTGTCTGAGATGGACGCTGTGTTCAGTATGGTTTCTCCTTACTGCTTGTTGGCTGGCTGCCAGGGGCCTAGTTGCTGGTCCTGGCATGCTGGCGGCAGTTTTGAGGGATGTGCTGAGACAGAATCTGCACTTTTTTTTATTCCCCATTATTTTTTGGGGAGGGCTTTGAGGGGAGGGAGTGTCACGGCTGTGTCATGGTCTGGTGTAGTGGACCATGACACTTTTGCCGTGCATGCTTGTTGATGGTGGCAACATGTTGTTTTGCATACTTTGACACTTTCCCTTTAAGTTGTGTGTCCCTTCCCATCCTGGTGTGTTCGGGGTTAAGAGGTGTGCTTGGTGGAGCTGGGTGTGGCCTCTGGCTCTTTTATACTGTGTTGTGAGCCTGAAGGTCAGATTGTTGTTTGCCTGCATATGTGTAGGAGCTCTGCTCCTTTTTGGATGTCTATCTTACCTGTGTCTCCCTTGTCTCCTTTCCCTACCTCGCCTGTTATGTTGTTTGGTGTGGTTCATGTTGGGGTTTTGTTGTTTATGTCATTTCTGGTGTTCCATTTCAGGTCGGTTTGGTGTTGTGATCTGCATGGATGTTTGATATTTTCCCCTTTCTGTTGTTGAACCATAAGCCTGTATGCAGCGCTGCTTGGAGCTTCCATGCTTCTGGTGTTCGCACAGAGGTCCGGGTAGATGTTTGGCTCCGTCTTTCCATCTCTGCTGCGGCAGGTAAGTGTTGGTTGTTGCTAGTGTTTTTTTGTTGCACTGTGTACTTACCTGCTGTCCAGTTGATGCATATGGTCTTTTCCCTTCTGTTACTAGGCCTGTGGGAGACTCCAATTTATCTGTGTCGTGGATGAATTGGCTGTCTCTAGAGTTGAGCGAACACCTGGATGTTCGGGTTCGAGAAGTTCGGCCGAACTTCCCGTAAATGTTCGGGTTCGGGATCCGAACCGAACTTCGTCCCGAACCCCATTGAAGTCAATGGGGACCCAAACTTTTGGGCACTAAAAAGGCTGTAAAACAGCCCAGGAAAGAGCTAGAGGGCTGCAAAAGGCAGCAACATGTAGGTAAATCTCCTGCAAACAAATGTGGATAGGGAAATGAATTAAAATTAAAATAAAAAAAATAAAAATGAACCAATATCAATTGGACAGAGGTCCCATAGCAGAGAATCTGGCTTCACGTCAGCAGAGAATCAGTCTCTTCATGCCATAGCAAAGAATCTGGCTTCATGTCAGCAGAGAATCAGTCTCTTCATGCCATAGCAGAGAATCTGGCTTCATGTCAGCGCAGAATCAGTCTTCATGTCATAGCAGAGAATCAGGCTTCACGTCACCCACCACTGGAACAGGCCACTGTCACACATTTAGGCCCAGGCACCCAGGCAGAGGAGAGAGGTCCCGTAACAGAGAATCTGGCCTTATGTCAGCACAGAATCTGTCTTCATGTCATAGCAGAGAATCAGGGTGCACGTCACCCACCACTGGAACAGGCCACTGTCACACATTTAGGCCCAGGCACCCAGACAGAGGAGAGCGGTCCCGTAACAGAGAATCTGGCCTTATGTCAGCGCAGAATCTGTATTCATGTCATAGCAGAGAATCAGGCTTCACGTCACCCACCACTGGAACAGGCCACTGTCACACATTTAGGCCCAGGCACCCAGGCAGAGGAGAGAGGTCCCGTAACAGAGAATCTGGCCTTATGTCAGCGCACAATCTGTATTCATGTCATAGCAGAGAATCAGGCTTCACGTCACCCACCACTGGAACAGGCCACTGTCACACATTTAGGCCCCGGCACCCAGACAGAGGAGAGCGGTCCCGTAACAGAGAATCTGGCCTTATGTCAGCGCAGAATCTGTATTCATGTCATAGCAGAGAATCAGGCTTCACGTCACCCACCACTGGAACAGGCCACTGTCACACATTTAGGCCCAGGCACCCAGGCAGAGGAGAGAGGTCCCGTAACAGAGAATCTGGCCTTATGTCAGCACAGAATCTGTATTCATGTCATAGCAGAGAATCAGGCTTCACGTCACCCACCACTGGAACAGGCCACTGTCACACATTTAGGCCCAGGCACCCAGGCAGAGAAGAGAGGTCCCGTAACAGAGAATCTGGCCTTATGTCAGCGCAGAATCTGTATTCATGTCATAGCAGAGAATCAGGCTTCACGTCACCCACCACTGGAACAGGCCACTGTCACACATTTAGGCCCAGGCACCCAGGCAGAGGAGAGAGGTCCCGTAACAGAGAATCTGGCCTTATGTCAGCGCACAATCTGTATTCATGTCATAGCAGAGAATCAGGCTTCACGTCACCCACCACTGGAACAGGCCACTGTCACACATTTAGGCCCCGGCACCCAGACAGAGGAGAGCGGTCCCGTAACAGAGAATCTGGCCTTATGTCAGCGCAGAATCTGTATTCATGTCATAGCAGAGAATCAGGCTTCACGTCACCCACCACTGGAACAGGCCACTGTCACACATTTAGGCCCAGGCACCCAGGCAGAGGAGAGAGGTCCCGTAACAGAGAATCTGGCCTTATGTCAGCACAGAATCTGTATTCATGTCATAGCAGAGAATCAGGCTTCACGTCACCCACCACTGGAACAGGCCACTGTCACACATTTAGGCCCAGGCACCCAGGCAGAGAAGAGAGGTCCCGTAACAGAGAATCTGGCCTTATGTAAGCGCAGAATCTGTATTCATGTCATAGCAGAGAATCAGGCTTCACGTCACCCACCACTGGAACAGGCCACTGTCACACATTTAGGCCCCGGCACCCAGACAGAGGAGAGCGGTCCCGTAACAGAGAATCTGGCCTTATGTCAGCACAGAATCTGTCTTCATGTCATAGCAGAGAATCAGGCTTCACGTCACCCACCACTGGAACAGGCCACTGTCACACATTTAGGCCCAGGCACCCAGGCAGAGGAGAGAGGTCCCGTAACAGAGAATCTGGCCTTATGTCAGCGCAGAATCTGTATTCATGTCATAGCAGAGAATCAGGCTTCACGTCACCCACCACTGGAACAGGCCACTGTCACACATTTAGGCTCCGGCACCCAGACAGAGGAGAGCGGTCCCGTAACAGAGAATCTGGCCTTATGTCAGCGCAGAATCTGTCTTCATGTCATAGCAGAGAATCAGGCTTCACGTCAGCCACCACTGGAACAGGCCACTGTCACACATTTAGGCCCAGGTACCCAGGCAGAGGAGAGCGGTCCCGTAACAGAGAATCTGGCCTTATGTCAGCGCAGAATCTGTATTCATGTCATAGCAGAGAATCAGGCTTCACGTCACCCACCACTGGAACAGGCCACTGTCACACATTTAGGCCCAGGCACCCAGGCAGAGGAGAGAGGTCCCGTAACAGAGAATCTGGCCTTATGTCAGCGCAGAATCTGTCTTCATGTCATAGCAGAGAATCAGGCTTCACGTCACCCACCACTGGAACAGGCCACTGTCACACATTCAGGCCCCGGCACCCAGACAGAGGAGAGCGGTCCCGTAACTGAGAATCTGGCCTTATGTCAGCGCAGAATCTGTATTCATGTCATAGCAGAGAATCAGGCTTCACGTCACCCACCACTGGAACAGGCCACTGTCACACATTTAGGCCCCGGCACCCAGGCAGAGGAGAGAGGTCCCGTAACAGAGAATCTGGCCTTATGTCAGCGCAGAATCTGTATTCATGTCATAGCAGAGAATCAGGCTTCACGTCACCCACCACTGGAACAGGCCACTGTCACACATTTAGGCCCCGGCACCCAGACAGAGGAGAGCGGTCCCGGACAGAGAATCTGGCCTTATGTCAGCGCAGAATCTGTCTTCATGTCATAGCAGAGAATCAGGCTTCACGTCACCCACCACTGGAACAGGCCACTGTCACACATTTAGGCCCAGGCACCCAGGCAGAGGAGAGAGGTCCCGTAACAGAGAATCTGGCCTTATGTCAGCGCAGAATCTGTATTCATGTCATAGCAGAGAATCAGGCTTCACGTCACCCTCCACTGGAACAGGCCACTGTCACACATTTAGGCCCCGGCACCCAGACAGAGGAGAGCGGTCCCGTAACAGAGAATCTGGCCTTATGTCAGCGCAGAATCTGTCTTCATGTCATAGCAGAGAATCAGGCTTTACGTCAGCCACCACTGGAACAGGCCACTGTCACACATTTAGGCCCAGGCACCCAGGCAGAGGAGAGAGGTCCCGTAACAGAGAATCTGGCCTTATGTCAGCGCAGAATCTGTATTCATGTCATAGCAGAGAATCAGGCTTCACGTCACCCACTGTAGTGTACGGGGACTGTAATGCCCGTCACTACAAAAGGTCACTTGGTGTGCTGTCGTCCCCCCCTTATTTATGGGGAATTTGGTATATGTCATCTTTATAAAATGTCATGTAATGTAATGCTATGTATTTCCCTGTTACTGTGAAACTTGCATGTACAGGCCTGCTAGGGGTGTCATTCCAGCTCTTAGTCACTAGAGGGAGCTAGGGAGCCCTAGGTTATATAAGGCCCAGTCAGGTATAGAAAAACAGGATTTAGTCTGTGTTAGAGATCAGACTATGTCAGAGACAAGTCCAGGCCTGAAGCCTGCGGACCAGGAGAGGGTATTGCAGTCCCTGTAACCGGGTTCCAGATCCAAGGAGAAGGTTCCCCTCCTGAACTTATATATGCAGAAGCAGGAAGACCACTGTTAAACAGCCTGGGAGTTCAGAAGTTTCTAGAGCCTGAGGAAGCTGAGAGAGAGACAGAGGCATGTCAAGGAAAGCAAGAGGTACTCAAGACAACAGAGGAGGTACTTGATAAAGATAAAACCAAGGATATACGCCAGAGCTAGGGCATTGGACCTTGGAGAAGAGTTTATATGTTCCAGGATCAGTCAGGAATAGAGTGCAAGCTGCCTGTACTACAAGTCCTGTGTTTAACACTCTGAAGTCACCTTGCTATACATATATTGCCTGCATCAACTGTATTGAAAATCTACTGTCTGCAAAGGAGCTGCGTTTCCGTTAATGTCCCTATATGATGACTACTAAAGTTTGAGTTCTGCTTTAACGTCACGTGGTTCCTCAATTATTCCTGCTATCAGCAAACGGCGTGCCACCGTTTAATTGGCACTGGCGTCACGAACATTTCTCATCATCACCTGCCCTTGCAGAGAGTCAGCCGTCTCAGGTTAGTGTCTATTGCACTACAACACCCAGGAACACTATTACACCTAACTTGAGTACGCTGCACCTCTCTTTTGGCGTCACGAACAGGATACGCACGCTTTCTAGTGCAAGAAGCGTGAACTTTGTGCCTTATACAGTTGCCCTGTGACCAAAGTGACAAATTGCCTGTTTTATTAAAGTGGACTTTGTGGACTGAAAATCCTACCCAAAGTGTTCCAAAAACCTCCAAAAAGCGCTGTGCAGTGTTGCAATATCAAGAGGAAGAAAATCGCCACACCGGAGTGTGGTTTTATGGACTTTTCATCATCCTGCTTGCTGTCAGTGAATAGACAGCGTTTATACCCAAAGATGGCCGCTGAGGCTACTGAAATAGCTGCTGCGTCATCTTCATCCCGAAAAGGCGGGAAAAATTGGCGCCTTTCTGAGGAAATAGCGGGAAGGAGTTCAAGGTCAGGCGCCACTGCTTATCTGGACATTTGCATGTCGGCCAGCATGGACTCCGCCTTCCATATACTGGAATACCTTGGGGGCGGCCTCCCAGTGCAAGGGGAGGAGCTGGCTGATCTTATTGGCGCCACCCTATCGCTCTCCAGAGAAGGATCGAGCATGTTGGAGAGTGAGGACCGCTTTGCTGCAACGTCCGCGCCTGAAATACCAAAAATGAATGATCTTGGTGTAGAGCCAGAAGAGGCTCCACCGGCCTACTCTCCGGGACCGGAGAAACCCGCCTGCCCGCCACGGGAGAAAGAACCAGAGCCCTTCTATGGCTCTTGGAGAGACTTCTTTCAGCCCTCTTTCAAGTGGTCCTCACTAATGGCAGAGATCCGGGAGGCCGCTATAAAGCGGAATACAAAGACTAAAATCTATTATGAGGAATTGACCAAGACTATCCATGAACGACACACCAACACCCAACCCCGCCTGGAAAGGAGAA
Organism: Bufo bufo; assembly: GCF_905171765.1. Lineage (NCBI taxonomy): Eukaryota > Metazoa > Chordata > Amphibia > Anura > Bufonidae > Bufo > Bufo bufo. Next base: position 213,804,489 of record NC_053394.1, read on the forward strand.
AGGGGTTGGTGGTGTCCTTTGACAAAGCCCGTGGCTACGGGTTCATACAAGATCACCTGACTGGCAGAGACCTATATGTTAACAGAAGATCTGTCAAGAGAGACTACCTCCCTTCCTATCAGCACAGCCTCCGCGAGGGAGAGGAAGTGGAGTTCACCCCTGCCGAGAGCCTGAGAGGCCCTTATGCAACTGCCGTGACCCGTCCCAAGCGAGAACCTGAGGACTGGGAGGCAGAAGAAGAAGACTACTCTGGCTGCGAGCGGGAACCCGAACGCTCTCCAGAGCTGGCCCATCACGCCTTCCAGGAGCGGAGCTCCTTCTTTGGGCCTAACGTCTTCTGGCAGCCAACCGTGTTGGAAAAATGGGTGAGCCCCTATCCTTCCCCTGAGCTTCCTCGTCGGGAGAAGACCATACAAGATATGGAAAACTTAAAAGGACTTCGCAATATCTTTGAGAACATCCGGAGGGGTCGGAGACCCGATGCATCACCAGAACCTGCAGAGGCCGAGTCCGCGCCATCGTTGACTGTACCTGCGCCGGCGGCGCCAACAGATGACAGCGACTCTGACACGGAGAGCATCGGTGAACAGATTGTCCGGCTGGAGGAGAAGTTGCGGGAACTGCGCAAGATCGCGACCGCCAGGATCCAGACGCCGCCAAAGAAGGACGAGGTAAGGGTGCCTGTCACCACCCGTAAACCACCGTCTGCTAATGTTGCTCTGTCAAGGCCCCAAGGAAGACCCGTTATTCCTGTGAGTTGCTGCACCGAGCCCACCGGACCGCTTGCGGCGGCGGTACCAACTGTCTTACATCCCACAATTATCATGCCGGGACCCGTACGGTCCACCCAAGGGTTTACCCCTAGGCCCATGGGGCCAATACCTATTAGGGGCCCCTTTACCTTGCAGCTGCCCCCTAACACCGTTATGTGGGCCCATCCTCCTGTAGAGGACTACTACAGGCCGTATTTGCCAGCAGAGGCGGGTAATGATGACATACCCCTGTGAATCAGCCTGCTAGGCCTTTGATTTATTTCACCAAAGAATGATGTTATTAACCCTTCCAGGACAGGAGTCCTATGTTTCCTGGTCGTTTGTTGCTGCTGCCAGTTTATCCACGGCTCAGTGGTAGGTGAAGTAATAAAGTCAACAAAACCACGTTTGTTTCCAGGACCTCCTGCCTGCTTTTGCTATCCCACGCCAAGTTGTGCCTGTTCCTGAGTTGCACCTTTTACCCTTAACCCCCTTTTCAGGTTGATCAGGGGTATTACAGCACTTGTTTTATATTCTACAATTTTATTGTGCAACTTGATACTAAGGAACCGTGCCCGGAGACAGACTGAAAAGAACCTGAGCCTCTGAGATTTTTGCTCTTTTAAAAGGAAATGTGCCCAGAGATGGACTCCACCGCATGAGAGCCTCTGTGATATAATAGGAAAGTAACCTGGGTACGGACTCATGTTTGTTCTTTGAGCCTCCAAGAACTTTTCTACTGTTTTATCTATTTTGCTGTTCTATTATGGACTTATTCATTGTCATGGACTATCCTGATTATAATGTTACGCTGTGCCAGGTCAGCGCCCCAGTTCCATTCAGGAACTGAGGAGAAGAGAACGATGCCCCTTGTCACCACCCTTCACCTTCGCCAATTGGACCTGATATGAATGTAAATGCAGATGAATTACATATATGTATGCCTGCATGTCTCTTTTTCTGTTTCAGGTAGAGATTCCAGTTGGGCGAGCCCTGATGGAGTACGAGGTCGTACTCAGCTTAAAGCAGTGGGGTATGTAGTGTACGGGGACTGTAATGCCCGTCACTACAAAAGGGTCACTTGGTGTGCTGTCGTCCCCCCCTTATTTATGGGGAAGTTGGTATATGTCATCTTTATAAAATGTCATGTAATGTAATGCTATGTATTTCCCTGTTACTGTGAAACTTGCATGTACAGGCCTGCTAGGGGTGTCATTCCAGCTCTTAGTCACTAGAGGGAGCTAGGGAGCCCTAGGTTATATAAGGCCCAGTCAGGGAGAGAAAAACAGGATTTAGTCTGTGTTAGAGATCAGACTATGTCAGAGACAAGTCCAGGCCTGAAGCCTGCGGACCAGGAGAGGGTATTGCAGTCCCTGTAACCGGGTTCCAGATCCAAGGAGAAGGTTCCCCTCCTGAACTTATATATGCAGAAGCAGGAAGACCACTGTTAAACAGCCTGGGAGTTCAGAAGTTTCTAGAGCCTGAGGAAGCTGAGAGAGAGACAGAGGCATGTCAAGGAAAGCAAGAGGTACTCAAGACAACAGAGGAGGTACTTGATAAAGATAAAACCAAGGATATACGCCAGAGCTAGGGCATTGGACCTTGGAGAAGAGTTTATATGTGCCAGGATCAGTCAGGAATAGAGTGCAAGCTGCCTGTACTACAAGTCCTGTGTTTAACCACCTCCGGACCGCCTAACGCAGATTCGCGTTCCGGAGGTGGCAGCGCTGCGCACAGTCACGCATATACGCGTCATCTCGCGAGACGCGAGATTTCGCTCCAAGCCGGCCCGCGCATGCGCATCGCGGGCCGGCAAAAGTTAAAGAACAAGTTCGTCACCAGCCTGCCAGCAACGATCATTGGCTGGCAGGCTGGCGATTTTTAAAAAATCCAATCACAAGCCATATAACAGATCATATTAGTAAATATGATCTGTTATATGGCTTCTCTGCTCCTGTGCTGGTCCTTTTCGTCGGTTGGATCCAGCACAGGAGCAGACTGAACTGTGAGTAGCACCAACACTACACCTTAGCCCCAGATCACCCCCCTGCACCCCAATTAACCCTTTGATCACCCCTTTGATCGCCCCTGTCAATCACCAGTGAAAGGAAAAAAAGTGATCAGTGTAAACTGTCACTTTTTTTTTTTCACTAGTATTGGCTGTTAGGTTTTAGGGATAGTTTAGGCCCCTTGGTTAGGTAGTTAGCGTCAGTTAGCGCCCACCCCACCGCACCGCAGTCACTTTTATTCGCTGAATAGCGTATCGCTAATCAGCATTTGTACTTTTATAGTATCTGTAAGTGATCAAAACTGATCACGGTCAGATCTATAATAGTATTAGTGTCACTTTAGTTCGCCCTCCACCCAAAACGCAGTGTTTGCCCGATCAGGCCTGATCGGTCGCCCACACGTGCGTTCACCCACGCCCGCCCCACCGCAGTGACAAAAAATATATATATTTTGATCACTGCACATTCATTTTACACGCACTGCGGCGATAAAAAAATCTGTTTTGATATTTTTTATCAACCGCAGCGGCCTCCGGTACTTCGCTAGCCTCCCCTTTGTAAGACAGGCTTGCTTTTTTTCTTGGGTAGTCTCAGGGAATACCCCTAAATTTAGTAGTCCAAAATGTCAAACAGGGGGTATTCTTCTGAAGAGGCCTACAGGATTCTGACCCAGTCGGATGAGGAGTGGGAACCCTCATCTGACGAATCTAGCGGGTCAGAATATGAACCTGTAGAAAGCAGTGGCTCTCTGACCCAAAGTTCGGACGAGGAGGTGGAGGTCCCTGGCAGCACCAGGCGTACCCGGCCCCATGTCGCTAGACCACAGGTTATGCAGGATCCGCTTCAAGAGCAGCAGAGTGGGGCTGTGGCTGCCGGATCACGTGGTGAGGCATACACCAGCAGCGCAGCCCTCCCTGGACCTAGTACCAGCACTGCCGTACAACATGGTGACGTGGCGAGCACCAGAAGGGCAGTTGAAGCTGGTACGGTGGCACGTGCACTAGTTACCCCGTCGCAGCCACCGCAAAGACAGGCCCGTAGAGCCCCTAGAATCCCTGAGGTGCTGGCAAACCCTGATTGGCAGTCACCAACTTCAGCCGCACCTGTAGTTCCCCCTTTCACCGCCCAGTCTGGAGTTCGGGTTGAGACGGCTCAAATCGGTTCGGCCCTGGGATTTTTTGAGCTGTTCTTGACTGCGGAGCTCTTGGACTTAGTCGTGGCAGAGACCAACCAGTATGCCACACAATTTATATCCGCCAACCCGGGAAGCTTTTATGCCCAGCCTTTCCGGTGGAAACCAGTCCAAGTTTCCGAAATTAAAATTTTTTTGGGCCTTCTCCTCAACATGGGCCTGACAAAAAAGCATGAATTGCGGTCATATTGGTCAACGCACCCGATTCATCACATGCCCATGTTCTCTGCTGCTATGTCCAGGGCACGATTTGAGGCCATCCTCCGTTTCCTGCATTTTAGCGACAACACCACCTCCCGTCCCAGAGGCCACCCAGCTTTTGACCGGCTCCACAAAATTCGGCCCCTCATAGACCATTTCAACCAGAAATTTGCAGATTTGTATACCCCCGAGCAAAACATCTGCGTAGACGAGTCCCTAATACATTTTACCGGGCGCCTTGGCTTCAAACAGTACATCCCAAGCAAGCGTGCCCGGTATGGGGTCAAATTGTATAAGCTCTGTGAAAGGGCCACAGGCTATACCCACAAATTTCGTGTCTATGAGGGAAAAGATCAGACCCTGGAGCCGGTCGGTTGCCCTGACTACCTGGGGAGCAGTGGGAAGACAGTCTGGGACTTGGTGTCACCCTTATTCGGCAAGGGGTACCATCTTTATGTGGACAATTTTTACACAAGTGTGGCCCTCTTTAGGCATTTGTTTCTAGAACGGATTTGCGCCTGTGGCACCGCGCGAACTAGTCGCGTGGGCTTCCCCCAACGGCTTGTAACCACCCGTCTTGCAAGGGGGGAGAGGGCTGCCTTGTGTAACGAAGAACTGCTCGCGGTGAAATGGAGAGACAAGCGTGACGTTTACATGCTCTCCTCCATTCACGCAGACACGACAATCCAAATTGAGCGAGCAACCCGTGTCATTGAAAAGCCCCTCTGTGTCCACGACTATAATGCGCTCATGGGAGGGGTGGACTTCAATGACCAGATGTTGTCTCCGTATTTAGTTTCCCGCAGAACCAGACGCTGGTATAAGAAGGTGTCTGTATATTTAATTCAATTGGCGCTGTACAATAGTTTTGTTCTCTACAGTAAGGCTGGGAGAACACGATCTTTCCTCAAATTCCAGGAAGAGATCATCGAGAACCTCCTTTACCCAGGAGGTTCCGTGGCCCCATCCCCCAGTGTAGTTAGCCGTCTACACGAGCGACATTTCCCCAGTGTCGTTCCTGGTACCTCAACCCAACCGTCACCCCGAAAAAGATGTCGTGTCTGTAGCAGGAGTGGAATAAGGCGTGACACCCGCTATTTCTGTCCTGACTGTGCTGACCACCCTGCCCTATGCTATGGAGAGTGTTTCCGGAAGTACCACACACAGGTACACCTAGCATAGGGATTGCATCTCACAGTACAGGCACACAGGGCTATTAGGGCCCTTTTACTCTCAGCTGCTGCAAACCTCTCCTTTCACCTGGGATAAAGTGCATAACGTACTTCGCCACATCTTTGGGCGATTTGCGCTTTGCACATTGTCCCATGGGGAAGGAGAGGTTTGTTCTATAAAGGTAAAAAAAACTAAACAAAAAAAAAATTACCGGTAAGTAAAAAAGTTAAAAAAGTTTAAAAAAGTTAATATGTTCTGTTCTAAAGTTAATAAAGTTATTGCTTTGCGGCCTGGTTTTTTCTTTTTTGTTTTGTTTTTTTTTACCTTCCAGGTGGACCAACCGATCGACCAGCTGCAGCACTGATGTGCATTCGGACAGAAGCATTGTGCTGCTGTCAGATTACACGCAAGTCGGTGTATGCGGCGCTGCAAGACGAGATTTCTCCTCTGCAGTAAAAGATATGTTTGCCGAGGCATATGAGCTGAGGAGGTGGCGGTGTTCATATACTTTGGCAAACACTTTGTATATATAAAAAAAAAAATCCCGGCAATGATTTATTCATCCACATCGATTGATGTGAATGGAGAAATCTGGTTTGCCAGGGCATACGAGCTGAAGTGGGTATGGATGTTGGGCGGAGCTCCTATGTCCTGGCAGACGCCTTTCCCCTCCTTTTTCTTTTTTTGGCAGAGATTTTTTCATCCACATTGATCGATGCGAATGAAGAAATCTGTGCCGTTCATTTTTTTCTTTCAGCCCAGAGGCTGAACGGAAAAAAAAAATCTCATTACCCGTATGCTCAATATAAGGAGAATAGCAGAAACTCCTAATGCTGGGCATACATGTAATGATTGCGGAGACCCTCAAATGCCAGGGCAGTACAAACACCCCACAAATAACACCATTTTGGAAAGAAGACACCCCAAGGTATTCGCTGAGGGGCATATTGAGTCCATGAAAGATTGAAATTTTTGTCCCAAGTTAGCGGAAAGGGAGACTTTGTGAGAACAAAATCCAAAAAATCAATTTCCGCTAACTTGTGCCAAATTTTTTTTTTTTCAATGAACTCGCCATGCCCCTCATTGAATACCTTGGGGTGTCTTCTTTCCAAAATGGGGTCACATGTGGGGTATTTATACTGCCCTGGCATTTTAGGGGCCCCAAAGCGTGAGAAGAAGTCTGGTATCCAAATGTCTAAAAATGCCCTCCTAAAAGGAATTTGGGCCCCTTTGCCCACCTAGGCTGCAAAAAAGTGTCACACATGTGGTATCTCCGTATTCAGCAGAAGTTGGGGAATATGTTTTGGGGTGTCATTTTACATATACCCATGCTGGGTGAGATAAATATCTTGGTCAAATGCCAACTTTGTATAAAAAAAATGGGAAAAGTTGTCTTTTGCCAAGATATTTCTCTCACCCAGCATGGGTATATGTAAAATGACACCCCAAAACACATTCCTTACCTTCTCCTGAGTACGGAGATACCAGATGTGTGACACTTTTTTGCAGCCTAGCTGGGCAAAGGGGCCCACATTCCAAAGAGCACCTTTCAGATTTCACAGGTCATTTACCTACTTACCAGACATTAGGGCCCCTGGAAAATGCCAGGGCAGTATAACTGCCCCACAAGTGACCCCATTTTGGAAAGAAGACACCCCAAGGTATTCCGTGAGGGGCATGGCAAGTTCCTAGAATTTTTTATTTTTTGTCACAAGTTAGTGGAAAATGATGATTTTTTTTTTTTTCATACAAAGTCTCCTATTCCACTAACTTGTGACAAAAAAAAAAAATTTCCATGAACTCACTATGCCCATCAGCGAATACCTTGGGGTCTCTTCTTTCCAAAATGGGGTCACTTGTGGGGTAGTTATACTGCCCTGGCATTCTAGGGGCCCAAATGTGTGGTAAGGAGTTTGAAATCAAATTCAGTAAAAAATGACCTGTGAAATCCGAAAGGTGCTCTTTGGAATATGGGCCCCTTTGCCCACCTAGGCTGCAAAAAAGTGTCACACATCTGGTATCTCCGTACTCAGGAGAAGGTGGGGAATGTGTTTTGGGGTGTCATTTTATATATACCCATGCTGGGTGAGAGAAATATCTTGGCAAAAGACAACTTTTCCCATTTTTTTATACAAAGTTGTCATTTGACCAAGATATTTATCTCACCCAGCATGGGTATATGTAAAAAGACACCCCAAAACACATTCCTCAACTTCTCCTGAGTACGGCAATACCACATGTGTGACACTTTTTTGCAGCCTAGGTGGGCAAAGGGGCCCATATTCCAAAGAGCACCTTTCGGATTTCACTCGTCATTTTTTACAGAATTTGATTTCAAACTCCTTACCACACATTTGGGCCCCTAGAATGCCAGGGCAGTATAACTATACCACAAGTGACCCCATTTTGGAAAGAAGAGACCCCAAGGTATTCGCTGATGGGCATAGTGAGTTCATGGAAGTTTTTATTTTTTGTCACAAGTTAGTGGAATATGAGACTTTGTATGAAAAAAAAAAAAAAAAAAAAATCATCATTTTCCACTAACTTGTGACAAAAAATAAAAAATTCGAGGAACTCGCCATGCCCCTCACGGAATAGCTTGGGGTGTCTTCTTTCCACAATGGGGTCACTTGTGGGGTAGTTATACTGCCCTGGCATTCTAGGGGCCCAAATGTGTGGTAAGGAGTTTGAAATCAAATTCTGTAAAAAATGACGAGTGAAATCCGAAAGGTGCTCTTTGGAATATGGGCCCCTTTGCCCACCTAGGCTGCAAAAAAGTGTCACACATCTGGTATCTCCGTACTCAGGAGAAGGTGGGGAATGTGTTTTGGGGTGTCATTTTATATATACCCATGCTGGGTGAGAGAAATATCTTGGCAAAAGACAACTTTTCCCATTTTTTTATACAAAGTTGTCATTTGACCAAGATATTTATCTCACCCAGCATGGGTATATGTAAAAAGACACCCCAAAACACATTCCTCAACTTCTCCTGAGTACGGGGATACCAGATGTGTGACACTTTTTTGCAGCCTAGGTGGGCAAAGGGGCCCATATTCCAAAGAGCACCTTTCGGATTTCACAGGTCATTTTTTACTGAATTTGATTTCAAACTCTTTACCACACATTTGGGCCCCTAGAATGCCAGGGCAGTATAACTACCCCACAAGTGACCCCATTTTGGAAAGAAGAGACCCCAAGGTATTCGCTGATGGGCATAGTGAGTTCATAGAACTTTTTATTTTTTGTCACAAGTTAGTGGAATATGAGACTTTGTAAGAAAAAAAAAAATAAAAAATCATCATTTTCCGCTAACTTGTGACAAAAAATAAAAAGTTCTATGAACTCACTATGCCCATCAGCGAATACCTTAGGGTGTGTACTTTCAGAAATGGGGTCATTTGTGGGGTGTTTGTACTGTCTGGGCATTGTAGAACCTCAGGAAACATGACAGGTGCTCAGAAAGTCAGAGCTGCTTCAAAAAGCAGAAATTCACATTTTTGTACCATAGTTTGTAAACGCTATAACTTTTACCCAAACCATTTTTTTTTTACCCAAACATTTTTTTTTTATCAAAGACATGTAGAACTATAAATTTAGAGCAAAATTTCTATATGGATGTCGTTTTTTTTGCAAAATTTTACAACTGAAAGTGAAAAATGTCATTTTTTTGCAAAAAAATCGTTAAATTTCGATTAATAACAAAAAAAGTAAAAATGTCAGCAGCAATGAAATACCACCAAATGAAAGCTCTATTAGTGAGAAGAAAAGGAGGTAAAATTCATTTGGGTGGTAAGTTGCATGACCGAGCAATAAACGGTGAAAGTAGTGTAGGTCAGAAGTGTAAAAAGTGGCCTGGTCTTTCAGGGTGTTTAAGCACTGGGGGCTGAGGTGGTTAACACTCTGAAGTCACCTTGCTATACATATATTGCCTGCATCAACTGTATTGAAAATCTACTGTCTGCAAAGGAGCTGCGTTTCCGTTAATGTCCCTATATGATGACTACTAAAGTTTGAGTTCTGCTTTAACGTCACGTGGTTCCTCAATTATTTCTGCTATCAGCAAACGGCGTGCCACCGTTTAATTGGCACTGGCGTCACGAACATTTCTCATCATCACCTGCCCTTGCAGAGAGTCAGCCGTCTCAGGTTAGTGTCTATTGCACTACAACACCCAGGAACACTATTACACCTAACTTGAGTACGCTGCACCACCACTGGAACAGGCCACTGTCACACATTTAGGCCCCGGCACCCAGACAGAGGAGAGCGGTCCCGTAACAGAGAATCTGGCCTTATGTCAGCGCAGAATCTGTCTTCATGTCATAGCAGAGAATCAGGCTTCACGTCAGCCACCACTGGAACAGGCCACTGTCACACATTTAGGCCCAGGCACCCAGGCAGAGGAGAGCGGTCCCGTAACAGAGAATCTGGCCTTATGTCAGCGCAGAATCTGTATTCATGTCATAGCAGAGAATCAGGCTTCACGTCACCCACCACTGGAACAGGCCACTGTCACACATTTAGGCCCCGGCACCCAGACAGAGGAGAGGTCCATTCATCTTTGGGTTGCCCCGCAATATAATGGTAAAATGAAATTAAAAATAGCATTGAATGAGGAAGTGCCCTGGAGTAGAATAATATATTGTTAAGGGGAGGTAGTTAATATCTAATCTGCACAAGGGATGGACAGGTCCTGTGGGATCCATGCCTGGTTCATTTTTATGAACGTCAGCTTGTCCACATTGGCTGTAGACAGGCGGCTGCGTTTGTCTGTAATGACGCCCCCTGCCGTGCTGAATACACGTTCAGACAAAACGCTGGCCGCCGGGCAGGCCAGCACCTCCAAGGCATAAAAGGCTAGCTCTGGCCACGTGGACAATTTGGAGACCCAAAAGTTGAATGGGGCCGAACCATCAGTCAGTACGTGGAGGGGTGTGCACAGGTACTGTTCCACCATGTTAGTGAAATGTTGCCTCCTGCTAACACGTTCCGTATCAGGTGGTGGTGCACTTAGCTGTGGCGTGTTGACAAAACTTTTCCACATCTCTGCCATGCTAACCCTGCCCTCAGAGGAGCTGGGCGTGACACAGCTGCGTTGGCGACCTCTTGCTCCTCCTCTGCCTTCGCCTTGGGCTTCCACTGGTTCCCCTGTGACATTTGGGAATGCTCTCAGTAGCGCGTCTACCAACGTGCGCTTGTACTCGCGCATCTTCCTATCACGCTCCAGTGTAGGAAGTAAGGTGGGCACATTGTCTTTGTACCGGGGATCCAGCAGGGTGGCAACCCAGTAGTCCGCACACGTTAAAATGTGGGCAACTCTGCTGTCGTTGCGCAGGCACTGCAGCATGTAGTCGCTCATGTGTGCCAGGCTGCCCAGAGGTAACGACAAGCTGTCCTCTGTGGGAGGCGTATCGTCATCGTCCTGTGTTTCCCCCCAGCCACGCACCAGTGATGGGCCCGAGCTGCTTTGGGTGCCACCCCGCTGTGAACATGCTTCATCCTCATCCTCCTCCACCTCCTCCTCATCCTCGTCCTCCTCGTCTTCCAGTAGTGGGCCCTGTCTGGCCACATTTGTACCTGGCCTCTGGTGTTGCAAAAAACCTCCCTCTGAGTCACTTCGAAGAGACTGGCCTGAAAGTGCTAAAAATGACCCCTCTTCCTCCTCTTCCTTCTGGGCAACCTCCTCTTCCATCATCGCCCTAAGTGTTTTCTCAAGGAGACATAGAAGTGGTATTGTAACGCTGATAACGGCGTCATCGCCACTGGCCATGTTGGTGGAGTACTCGAAACAGCGCAACAGAGCACACAGGTCTCGCATGGAGGCCCAGTCATTGGTGGTGAAGTGGGTCTGATCTGCAGTGCGACTGACCCGTGCGTGCTGCAGCTGAAACTCCACTATGGCCTGCTGCTGCTCGCACAGTCTGTCCAGCATATGCAAGGTGGAGTTCCACCTGGTGGGCACGTCGCATATGAGGCGGTGAGCGGGAAGGCCGAAGTTACGCTGTAGCGCAGACAGGCGAGCAGCGGCAGGGTGTGAACGTCGGAAGCGCGAACAGACGGCCCGCACTTTATGCAGCAGCTCTGACATGTCGGGGTAGTTGCGAATGAACTTCTGCACCACCAAATTCAGCACATGCGCCAGGCAAGGGATGTGCGTCAAACCGGCTAGTCCCAGAGCTGCAACGAGATTTCGCCCATTATCGCACACCACCAGGCCGGGCTTGAGGCTCACCGGCAGCAACCACTCGTCGGTCTGTTGTTCTATACCCCGCCACAACTCCTGTGCGGTGTGGAGCCTGTCCCCCAAACATATGAGTTTCAGAATGGCCTGCTAACGTTTACCCCGTGCTGTGCTGAAGTTGGTGGTGAAGGTGTGTGGCTGACTGGATGAGCAGGTGGAAGAAGAGGAGGAGGAAGCTGAGTAGGAGGAGGAGGAGACAGGAGGCAAAGAATGTTGCCCTGCGATCCTTGGCGGCGGAAGGACGTGCGCCAAATAGCTCTCCGCCTGGGGCCCAGCCGCCACTACATTTACCCAGTGTGCAGTTAGGGAGATATAGCGTCCCTGGCCGTGCTTACTGGTCCACGTATCTGTGGTTAGGTGGACCTTGCCACAGATGGCGTTGCGCAGTGCACACTTGATTTTATCGGACACTTGTTTGTGCAGGGAAGGCACGGCTCTCTTGGAGAAGTAGTGGCGGCTGGGAACAACATACTGTGGGACAGCAAGTGACATGAGCTGTTTGAAGCTGTGTGTGTCCACCAGCCTAAATGACAGCATTTCATAGGCCAGTAGTTTCGAAATGCTGGCATTCAGGGCCAGGGATCGAGGGTGGCTAGGTGAGAATTTACGCTTTCTCTCAAATGTTTGTGAGATGGAGAGCTGAATGCTGCCGTGTGACATGGTTGAGATGCTTGGTGACGCAGGTGGTGGTGTTGGTGGTACATCCCATGTTTGCTGGGCGGCAGGTGCCAACGTTCCTCCAGAGGCGGAGGAAGAGGCCGAGGCGGCGGCAGCAGCAGCAGAAGAGGCCGAGGCGGCAGCAGCAGAAGAGGTAGCAGGGGGAGCCTGAGTGACTTCCTTGTTTTTATGGTGTTTACTCCACTGCAGTTCATGCTTTGCATGCAGGTGCCTGGTCATGCAGGTTGTGCTAAGGTTCAGAACGTTAATGCCTCGCTTCAGGCTCTGATGGCACAGCGTGCAAACCACTCGGGTCTTGTCGTCAGCACATTGTTTAAAGAAGTGCCATGCCAGGGAACTCCTTGAAGCTGCCTTTGGGGTGCTCGGTCCCAGATGGCGGCGGTCAGTAGCAGGCGGAGTCTCTTGGCGGCGGGTGTTCTGATTTTGCCCACTGCTCCCTCTTTTGCTACGCTGTTGGCTCGGTCTCACCACTGCCTCTTCCTCCGAACTGTGAAAGTCAGTGGCACGACCTTCATTCCATGTGGGGTCTAGGACCTCATCGTCCCCTGCATCGTCTTCCACCCAGTCTTGATCCCTGACCTCCTGTTCAGTCTGCACACTGCAGAAAGACGCAGCAGTTGGCACCTGTGTTTCGTCATCATCAGAGACGTGCTGAGGTGGTATTCCCATGTCCTCATCATCAGGAAAAATAAGTGGTTGTGCGTTAGTGCATTCTATCTCTTCCACCCCTGGGGAAGGGCTAGGTGGATGCCCTTGGGAAACCCTGGCAGCAGAGTCTTCAAACAGCATAAGAGACTGCTGCATAACTTGAGGCTCAGACAGTTTCCCTGATATGCATGGGGGTGATGTGACAGACCGATGGGCTTGGTTTTCATGCGCCATCTGTGCGCTTTCTGCAGAAGACTGGGTGGGAGATAATGTGAACGTGCTGGATCCACTGTCGGCCACCCAATTGACTAATGCCTGTACCTGCTCAGGCCTTACCATCCTTAGAACGGCATTGGGCCCCACCAAATATCGCTGTAAATTCTGCTGGCTACTGGGACCTGAGGTAGTTGGTTCACTAGGACGTGTGGCTGTGGCAGAACGGCCACGTCCTCTCCCAGCACCAGAGGGTCCACTAACACCACCACGACCATGTCCACGTCCGCGTCCCTTATTAGATGTTTTCCTCATTGTTCCCGTTCACCACAATTTTGAGAATGGCAAATTTGGGAATGCTTTTTCAAGCCAGAACAAAAAGTCTGCTTTTACGGTCACTACAAATAACTTGACCAGCTAAAACTGTGCAGATTTGGTTGAATAGAGATGTGAGACCTGTTTTTTTTTTGCGCTGTGTGACAGTTATAGGTTTAATCACAGAATGACACTTCTATCAGCACGCTAGCGTGTGTCTTAGGTTTTTCTGAATGACACTATCAATACCTTCAATGTAAGATTTTCTTTTTGGGATAGATTTCAAGTAGGCCTCAAATACCACAAACTAGTTATTTTCAGAATGGCAAATTTGGGAATTCTTTTTCAACCCAGAACAAAAAGTCTGCTTTTACGGTCACTACAAATAACTTGACCAGCTAAAACTGTGCAGATTTGGTTGAATAGAGATGTGAGACCTGTTTTTTTTTGCGCTGTGTGACAGTTATAGGTTTAATCACAGAATGACACTTCTATCAGCACGCTAGCGTGTGTCTTAGGTTTTTCTGAATGACACTATCAATACCTTCAATGTAATATTTTCTTTTTGGGATAGATTTCAAGTAGGCCTCAAATACCACAAACTAGTTATTTTCAGAATGGCAAATTAGGGAATGCTTTTTCAACCCAGAACAAAAAGTCTGCTTTTACGGTCACTACAAATAACTTGACCAGCTAAAACTGTGCAGATTTGGTTGAATAGAAATGTCAGGTCTATTTTTTAGGCGCTGGGTGACAGGCTCAACTTGCCCCTGATGTAATATATGGCCAAAAAATAACCACACTGTTGATGGTTAAATGCACTTTGGGTGACACAGGCTCAGCCTGCAGCTGATGTAGTATATGGCCAAAAAATAATCAGACTGTTGATGGTTAAATGCACTTGGGTGACACAGGCTCAGCCTGCAGCTGATGTAGTATATGGCCAAAAAATAACCAGACTGTTGATGGTTAAATGCACTTCGGTGACACAGGCTCAGCCTGCAGCTGATGGAGGATATAGCACAAAATAACCACACTATCGATGGTTAAATACACTTGGTGATAGCTCGTGCTGGCGCACCACAAGTCACAAAATGGCCGCCGATCACCCCAGAAAAAAAGTGATCTAAAAACGCTCTGGGCAGCCTCAAAAAAGTGAGCAAGTCAATAATAGCACTTCAATGATCCACAGCTGCAGATCGATCACAGAATGAAGTCTTTTGGAGGAGTTAATCTGCCTAATCTCGCCCTAACGTCGCAGCTGCAACCTCTCCCTATACTGATCATAGCAGAGTGACGTGCGGCGCTACGTGACTCCAGCTTAAATAGAGGCTGGGTCACATGGTGCACTGGCCAATCACAGCCATGCCAATAGTAGGCATGGCTGTGATGGCCTCTTGGGCCAAGTAGTATGACGCTTGTTGATTGGCTGCTTTGCAGCCTTTCAAAAAGCGCCAAGAAAGCGCCGAACACCGAACCCGAACCCAGACTTTTACGATAATGTTCGGGTTCGGGTCCGTGTCACGGACACCCCAAAATTCGGTACGAACCCGAACTATACAGTTCGGGTACGCTCATCCCTAGCTGTCTCTTATTCCTGACTTCCTTATTGCAGGGACCGATAGGGTCAGTAGGGCCCAGGTTTGAGAGTAGCTCATACCATCGAGGGTGGCTCATACAGTCAGGAGGTCAGGGATCGGATTAGGGAGACTGTAGGAGGGGACCCACTCCCTATCCCTGTTTTCGGGCTTAGTAACAGTTCCCATTATACGGTGGGGGTTTCCCCCACTCCCCACCATGACACCCTAATTCAGAGCACATTACCGCAGGAGGTATAACAGGAGAGAACTATAGCTTCCAGCATGTCTAAGCCATTATTATTTAATATCAGAACACATTACAGGGGGACGTATAAGAGGATGGGACTACAACTCAGACATTTCCAAGCCGTTATTATCTAATATCAGAGTACATTATTACATCTCCCTCATTCACTGGAAGCCATTTGGCACCAGGAGAGGTATAGTGTGGACTCTCATTGCATTCTTTGGTGGCCATTTGGCACCAGGAGTGGTGTGGAGTGGGCTCGGCATGCATGTTGGTACCTGCATTCCTTGGATATAATGGAGGCCATTTTGGCACCAAAGATGTCAAAAATTATAGCAGGCCCAGCATGCATGTGGAACCTACACTCCTTGAATTGTATGGTAGCCGTCATGGCACATAACAGGTAGAATTTAGTGTTAGGAACCTGTCTTACAGAGATCGCCTAGACGTGCGGCAGACGGGCTCAAATAATTTTGTACAAAATAATTTACCAAGCATCTGTAATTTCTAAGTATAACAATAGCAATTATTATGCATTTTTGTACTTTGTTTTGTTTGCAGAGAGCTGTTGCATTGCATGTTTTGTTTTACATTATAAGAGGAGGTATAAGAGGAGAGGACTACAACTCCCAGCACTTCCCTGGCACTTACATTGAATCCTTCACTTCTTCCCATGCATCACTGGTCTTTGTCTTCATTACTTTACAGCACTGCTTAGCTCCTCCTGTTCTGGTCACATGATGGTGAGGTCATCACAGGTCCTTCACCCCCCTCCTTTCTGCTGAGCTCCGCCTCCTGCACGTGACATCATCGCAGGTCCTACAGCTCCAGTAGAAGAGTGTTGCTGGTGTCTGGAGTTGTCAATTTGCAGAGCAGCACTTTGGTAATGATTTATGTTAAGTGTACAGGGAGGGGGCTATTCACTGTATTGTAAAGTGCAGCTTTTCAGCCGTCTGCCCGTTTGCTTCCACGGATGTTCAGCTGAACAGCAGCACTGAAGCAATTGCCCAGTTTCCCCCCTCCTTCCCCCCGAATGCCAGCCCTGAGTACAAAATATATTCTCTTATTACATGTTCGGTACCACTTGTAACAGAACCCGAGTTCAGTTTTTTTACAGTAGATATCAATTTATGAAGTTGTTATGTGAAGTCTCGCAAGACTTCGCATAGTAAGAACTTTGGCTCATCGGAGCCAATATATTCTAATACTGTACGAAGCGCTTGCTCCGTACTGTATTGAAACAAATTTTTATGAGAATCGACTTCGGATGTTTCTTTCGAAGTCGATTCGCTCATTCCTAACTATAATAACAGGGCATGCAGGTAGCTGTAAATAGTTGCATTGTGTTAGAGCCACAGTCCCTGTCCATCGCAGTCCTGCTGTACATTGTGTCCGTGGATACCGTGCTACTCATCATGCTGTCTGGTGTCCTGGCCTCAGGCATTCACTGCAAGCTGTCACCTCCATGCTGCTGCCCAGTGCTCCAATCTCTCCTTAGGCCTGGGTGTGCGCACACTCCCCTATGACCTCTTAAAGGTCCAGTGCACAGGCTTGCTAATCCTTCCCCAGCCAATGGCTGGGGGTCCCTGGGTATTCAAGGCATTCTCTTCAGGTAGAGGGTGCCTGAGTTTCAAGGTTCTTTGTAAGGATGAGCGAATCGACTTTGGATGAAACATCCGAAGTTGATTCGCATAAAACTTAATTTAAATACTATACGGAGCGAGCGCTTTGTACTGTATTAGAATGTACTGGCTCAGATGAGCCGAAGTTATTACTTTGCGAAGTCTCGCGAGATTTCGCGTAATAGCTTCATAATTTGATTTCTATTGCCAATACATTCTAATACTGTACGGACCCCTCCATACAGTATTGAAACAAAGTTTCCAGGACTTCCTCCATGACAGCACTACATGGAGGTTGTCCCCCCACCCACTATTGGGACAGGAAACAGAGAGAGGTTAAAAGTTCCCCCCCACCCACTTCCACCAGTGTTTTTTCCTGTCCCAATAATGGATGGGGCAGAGAGAGGATCTCTCTTTTATATCTTCACTTTTTTTTTTCCTTTTTCTTTGTATCGCCTGGCTAATACCCCTAAACTGGAGGTCCCTTATCCTTCTGTCACTTCTGGCCTTCCGCGTGGAGCAGGAAGTGACGTGAGGACGCCGGGAAGAGGTGCACATGCGCGTAACCTCCGACACCGGATCCAATATGGCGGCGCCCTGCAAATGATTCCACGGCGAGGGACGCTGGAGGCCGGGGGTTCTGGCCTTGCGTCCCATCTGGTGCCTCTCTGAGGACGGGTACCGGAAGGAGGAATGGGAGGAGCACCAACATGAGGAGGGGTAAGTGCCAGTGGCATTTTAAATTCTGTTGGGGCTAGTGTGAGTTCCTCGCTCATGGATTCCGCTGGAATCCTTTCTTATACTATCATCATGTCTCTTAGGGAGAAAAAGATCCTACCCTTAAGGTGGAAAGTAAAAAGAAGCCCAAAAGATGCGCTATCTGCAGCAAAAGGCTTCAGGATACATATGCAAAGAAACTTTGTGTGGAATGTATTAACAAGATAATGAAAGAAGAACAGCCGTCCCTACTAACAGACCTTAGAGCTATTATTAAAGAAGAAATTAAAGCGTCTGTTTCCTCCTTGATAACGCCTAAGGTGGCTGAACAAACCACGGGGATAAAAAGACCTAAAGAGGCCTTAGATTTAGACCCAGAGGTTATAGAGGTAGAATTTTCGGATGAGGAATAGGAAGAAGAATCCTTGCCTTCTTCTTCCCATGAAGAGAAGCGTAAATACTGTTTCTCAACCGAAGACATGGATTCTCTTCTGTCCGCAGTAAGACAAACTATGGATATCTCGGACGAACAGACAAAAAGATCCATTCAGGAGGAAATGTTTGCTGGCCTAATTACAAAAAAGAGAAAGTTTTTTCCCTTGAATTCTAGTTTAAAACAAATGATCCTTGAAGAGTGGGAAGACGTAGAAAAGAGGCTTTTCATTCCCAGGGAATTCAAAAGTCGCTTATCCTTTGTCAAAGAGGATACTAAACTATGGAATGAAATCCCAAAAATAGACGCCCCAGTCGCCAGGGTAGCTAAAAAAAACAGCGATCCCATTTGAGGACTCTTCCCAACTGAAAGACCACATGGACCGCAAAGCTGATGGTCTCCTGAGAAAATCTTGGGAGGCTTCTGCAGCCCTAATATCAACCAACGTCGCAGCTACTTCAGTTGCTAGATCTATGTTGGTGTGGCTATCTCAGTTGGAGAATAATTTGTCAATGGGAACTCCCAGGGAAGACATTCTGGCGACTATCCCGCTCCTAAAGATGGCGACTGCCTTTACAGCGGACGCTTCGGCTGAATCGGTCAGGTTCGCAGCAAAAAACGGAGCCCTTCTGAATACGGCAAGAAGAGCTCTGTAGTTAAAAAACTGGTCTGGCGATCTTACCTCAAAAAATAAATTGTGTGCAATTCCGTTTTCAGGATCATATGTTTTTGGGCCTACTTCAGATAAAATTCTTGAGAAAGCCTCAGATAAAAAAATAGGGTTTCCAGAAACAAAAACTAAGAAAACACATTTTTTTTTCGTAGAAAATTCCAGCCTAAAAACCAAACATATAAGGATAAAGGGAAATCGGGAAGATGGTCCTATCCAAAAGGGGGTAAAGGTAGAGGATTTTTGCTTAACCCCAACACTTCCCAGGACAAACAATGACGCCAGGCCAGTCGGGGGGAGATTTCTCCCAGCATGGAGCCAAATAACTCAAAATCCGTGGGTGCTCCAAATTATTCAAGAAGGATACAAGATAGAACCTCAACAAAAATTTGTGCTGACAGGGTACGGAGAAGGTACATCACAAGCAAATCTATTAAAAGACGTCGCGAAATTGAGGAATCTAGGCGCGGTGACTCGCGTCCCCTCAGATCAGGAAGGCAGGGGTTACTATTCAAGACTATTCCTAGTCAAAAAACCAGATGGTTCATTCAGAACTATAATCAACTTAAAACCCCTAAACGTCTTCATAAAGTATTGTTGCTTCAAGATGGAGTCCGTAAAATCAACTACACCCCTTATCTCTCAGGGAGCGGTAATGTGCACTTTGGACTTAAAGGATGCTTATTACCATGTACCAATACATCTGGACCACCAAAAATGTCTAAGATTTGCGATAAGAAAAGCAGGGAAAGTAAATCACTATCAATTTCAATGTCTGCCCTTTGGAATATCATCGGCCCCTCGGGTGTTTACGAAACAGGTAATAGAGATGGTGGCTTTTCTCAGATTGAAGGGGATAAAGATTGTGCCTTACTTAGACGATCTTCTAAGTACTAATGGAGCAAACGCTGACGACAATATCCCTCTTACAGGACCTAGGCTGGATCCTGAATTGGGAAAATTTCTAGTACCAGAAACCAGAATTGTTTTCCTAGGGACGATGCTAGATTCGAATTTACAGAGATCTTTCCTTCCAGTTCAAAAACAACAGAACCTTGTCAGGAGATTAAATGCATTTCAGAAGAAATCAGTGTGCACCATCAGAGAGGCCATGAGCATTCTGGGCCTAATGACAGCTTGTATCTTCACGGTACCGTGGAGTCAACACCACACAAGAGTCTTACAGAAAATGATCCTAGCGGTCTGGGACGGAGACCATCGATCTATAGACCGGAAAATCCATATAAAAGAAGATGCTCGGAGATCTCTGGATTGGTGGAAAATAACAGACAACCTATCAAAAGGAGTCTCCTGGAATCTAAGTCCGCATATTGTAGTGACAACGGATGCCAGCCAACAAGGATGGGGTGCAAAGGTTGAAATCTACTACTTCCAGGGAGCCTGGAACCAGACCTTAAAAAACTGATCTTCAAATTTCAGAGAGCTTCAAGCCGTTTGGGAGATGCTCAAACAGAGTCAGGATCTCCTGAGCGGTTAAAATATAAGAATTTTATCGGACAATATGACAGCGGTGTCCTTTCTTAAACATCAGGGGGGAACAAAATATCCCCTCCTTCAGAATCTGGCAAACAAATTTTTTTCCTGGGCAGAAGAGAATGTGCTGTCAATTTCAGCGGTACACCTATAGGGCTCAAAAAAACAGTCGGCAGATTTCCTCAGCAGACATTTTGTAGATCTGAACGAATGGACTCTAAACAGACAAGTGTTTCTGGAGCTGACATCAACATGGGGATATCCCGAAATAGATCTCTTCGCATCAAGGGAAAATGCACAAACAACTTCCTTCTTCTCCCGAAATCCAGCCGACCGTCCTACAGCAGTGGACGCTTTATCCCAGCCCTAGAACATGAAGGTAGCTTATGCGTTTCCTCCTTTCCCCTTAATTTCAGTAGCCCTAAGGAAGATCAGCAGGGAATGATCCAAAGTGATCTTCATAGCCCCCTCTTGGCCAAAACAAGCCTGGTTCCCGGTTCTGTCCTCACTAAGCCAGGAAAATCCGATTCCTCTCCCCCTCAGACCAGACCTGCTGCATCAGGGTCTGATCTGGAATCCAGAAATAACCAAACTAATATGAACGGCATGGCTTCTGAAAGGGACTTATTGAAATTACAGGGATTCTCAGATGAAGTAATATCCACCATTCAGAAGGGCCATAAACAGGTTACATCTGCTATTTATAATAAAATTTTGAAAAAATTCTGCTTCTGGATGACACTGAGGGAAAAAAATTCTCTACTCCCGAGTCTAGGAGACGTTCTAGATTTTCTCCAAGAAGGGTTCAATATGGGTCTTAAACCCAGTACCCTTAAGGTTCAGATAGCAGCCTTAAGCTGGTTCCTAAATTACTCTCTTTCAGAAAATCGATGGGTAAACAGGTTTTTAAAGGCAACGACACGGATTAGACCAACACTAATAAAGTCCCCGGTTCCACCTTGGGATCTGTCGCTAGTTCTCAGTGCCTTAATAAAGCCACCCTTTGAACCTTTACATGAAAGCAGTTTAAGAAACTTAACCTTGAAAATTGTGTTTCTAGTAGCTATCAGATCAGCTCGTAGACTAGGGGAAATCCAAGCTCTTACCATCCGTGAGCCATACCTTACAATCTGTGAAGATAGTCATACTAAGACTAGACCCATCTTTTATACCTAAAGTGGTTTCTTCCTTTCACCTTAATCAGGAAATAGTACTACCAACCTTTTACACAGATCCGAAAACCGAAAAGGAGGAGTTCCATCTTCTAGACGTTAGACGTTCTCTCCTTACCTACCTAGACGTTACTAGTACTTTCAGATTAGATTCTAATCAGTTTATTCAGTTCTCAGGCCGCAATAAAGGCAAAAAAGCTTCTAAGACGACATTAGCCAGATGGATTAAAACAGTGATTAAAGAGGCCTATCAGGTCCAAGGACTCCCCTGTCCTCAAGATATTAGGGCTCATTCAACTAGAGCAGTCTCGGCTTCATGGGCCGAACACGCAAATGCTTCTATTGACCAGATATGTAAGGCAGCCACCTGGGCAAGTTCCCATACCTTTTGTAAGCATTACAGATTAAATGTGTCAGGGAATGAAGACCAGATGTTCGGACGTAAAGTTCTTCAGGCTGCGGTCCCTCCCTAGTTATCAGATTCATTTGGTATTCCTACTCCATGTAGTGCTGTCATGGAAGACGTCCTGGCAAGTAAGAATTAGTCTTACCGGTAATGATGTTTCAAGGAGTCCGACATGACAGCACTGGTAGTTCCCTCCCTAATGTTTGAAATATTTTTTCTTTAAGTTGTATTACAATACCCATTATTGTGTGATAATCTATAAAACACTGGTGGAAGTGGGTGGGGGGGGGGCGGGAGCTTTTAACCTCTCTCTGTTTCCTGTCCCAATAGTGGGCGAGGGGACAACCTTCATGTAGTGCTGTCATGTCGGACTCCTGGAAACATCATTACAGGTAAGACTAATTCTTACTTTTATGCAAATCGACTTGGGATGTTTCAAGTCTAGTATTGAAGTCTAGTATCTCAGCAATTTGTCTGTGTTATCTCCTGTCTGTGTATCCAGTGTGTCTCCAGTCCTGACTTGCCCTGCATGTATGATCCTACACTTTTTTTTGTATTTTGAGCTAACCCAGGTCATCAGCCCTTGTCTGTATTCCTGAGAACCCCCAGCCTGCCCTGCCTGTTTCTGCACTACCACCCTGCCAACCAGTCTTTCCTCTGTTTGTATTTATCCACACTTCTAGTGTGCTTCTTGGAACTCAAAGCCACCAATCAAGTTCCTTACCCCAGTTGGTCCTTTGCCAACTATACTGGGACTATCCCAGGAGGTTGTGGCCTGGCTCTTCCCCTGCAGCAATGTCCAGATCCCTGTACAGGTGTTAAAGGGTGAATATCAGGGGAGCGCCAAAATAATGCCCTTAGGGTTTGGCCCAAAGCCAAATCAGTAAGTTTACACAGTGGGTCCACACTTACTGATCTGTAACACATTGGGGTAGATTTTCAAAACTGAAGTAAAGGAAAAGTGACTTAGTTGCTCATAGCAACCAGTCAGATTGCACCTTTCATTTTTCAGAGCTCCTTTGCAAAATGAAAGGTGGATTGTTTGCTATGGGCAACTAAGCCAGTTTTCCTTTACATTCATTAAACCCAAAGCAGGAATCTGAATTTGGCCCCCATGGTCCTTCCCTAGCCCCTCTGACTACCCATTCTTGATCCCTCCCACCATGTACCCCTAGCCTCTCCCCTGCCCCACCCATGAACTGTGCACTAAGTAGAAATGCTGGTGCTACATTATACATTATTACTGTTTGTGATATCCTGGGGGGTGGTTATGAAACAACATGTACATATGTAGGGTGACATTAGTAGGTAAAATGTACTATATAGCACTTCCATATAAGACAGGGATCACATCTTAGTCTTCCATTTTTCTAATCCATCAGAAAAATAAACAAATAACATACATATGGTGTATTTAACCACTTCAGTACCGAACCACTTTTCACCTTAAATCCCAGGCCGATTTTCGCAAATCTGACATGTATCACTTTACAGGGTAATAACTTTGTAACGCTTTTACTTATCTAAGCCATTCTGAGATTGTTTTCTTGTGACACATTGTACTTCATGATAGTGGTATATTTCAGTCAATATTTTTCTTTTCTTTTTTAACCACCTCCCGTATCGCTAACGATAGGCGTGATTGCTGCAGCGCTGCCAGGTCACACTAACGCCAATAGGCGTCATCTCGCGCGAGCCGAGATTTCCTGTGAACGCGCGCTCACAGGAACGCGCAGTTCACAAGTTCATCTACAGCCTGCCGGCCGCGATCATTGGCTGGCAGGCTGTGGATTTTTGAAATGACCAATGAAATCGGTATGTCAGACGCTATTTTGAAAATAGCGTCTGATATAACTGCTAACTGCTCCTCTGGTGGTCCCTTTTGCTTAGATCGACCACCAGAGGACACAGGCAGCTCTGTAAGTAGCACCAAATCACCACACTACACATTAGACATTACCCTGTCATTTATTAACCCCTTATTTAGCACCTGATCACCCATATTAGACTCCCTGATCACCCCCTTGTCCACCCCCCTGTCATTGATCACCCCCCTGTGAGGGTCCCTCATCACCGCCAGGTAGTTAGCTACTTGCTAGGTAGTTTAGCGCCCAGCCCACCGCACCGCAGTCACTGATTAGTCGCTGATTAGCGTCATCGCTGTCGATAATCAGCACTAGTACTATATAGTATCTGTAAGTGATCAAGACTGATCGCAATCAGATCTATATAAGTACATTAGGGTCACCTTAGGCTCTACAAAACGCAGTGTTCGCCCAATCAGGCCTGATCTTGTGCGCACACTTGCGTTCAGTCCGCCCGACCGCAGTGACAGAATTTTTTTTTCTTCTGATCACTGCAAAAAAAAAAGTAAAATCGATGCGCCGCTATAAAGATCACTTTTGAGCTTTTTGGATCTTTATTAGCGATCGCAGCTTTACTTCGCAAGCACTCCTTTTTACTAGATAGGTTTGCTCTTTTTCCTGGGTAGTCTCAGAGGAATACCCCCTAAATTTAGTGAACCCAAAATATCAAACAAGGGGTATTCCGCTGAAGAGGCCTACAGGATTCTGGCCGTGATGGATGAAAGCGATGGGGACGCCTCACCCGCTGAATCCAGTGGTTCAGAATATGAACCTGTAGACAGCAGTGGCACTCTAACCGCTAGCGAAGATGACGAGGTAGAGGTCCCTGCTACCCGATCCCATGTCAGGGTTCTGCATACCCCGCATGATGAGCCTCATTTGCAGCAGAGTGGTGCTAGCGCTGATCTTGTTTATGGTGCGGCATACACCAGCAGCGCAGCACATGCTGGACCTTCTACCAGCACTGCCGTATTCCTTGGTGAAGTGGCGAGCACCAGAAGGGCAGTTCCAGTTGGTACGGTGGCACGTGCAATAACTCCCCCGTCGCAGCCACCGAGTTCACAGGCCCGTAGAACCCTTAGTCTCCCAGAGGTGCTGGCAAATCCTAATTGGCACTCCCCTGCTTCCGCCGCACCCGTATTGCCCCCTTTCACCGCCCAGTCTGGAGTTCGCGTGGAGACGGCTCATTTAGGATCGGCCCTTCAGTTTTTTGAGCTGTTCTTCACCGCGGATCTCTATGACCTAGTTGTGGCAGAAACCAACCGCTACGCCACACAGTTTATTACCGCCAATCCGGAAAGCTTCTATGCCCAGCCTTTCCGGTGGAAACCAGTCAGTTTCCGAGTTAAAAAAATTTTTGGGCCTTATCCTCAGCAAGCGTCTAACTAAAAAAAATGTATTGCGGTCATATTGGTCTAAAGACCCAATACATTACATGCCCATGTTCTCTGCTGCAATGTCCAGGGCACGTTTTGAGGTCATCATGTGCTTTATGCATTTCGCTGACAATAACACCTGTCATCCAAGAGGCCACCCTGCTTATGACCGGCTCCACAAAATTCGGCCCCTCATAGACCATTTGTCATCCAGATTTGCAGATGCGTATACCCCTAATCAAAACATCTGCATAGACGAGTCCCTAGTACATTTTACCGGGCACCTTGGCATAAAACAGTACATCCCCAGCAAGCGCGCCCGGTATGGGGTCAAACTGTATAAGCTCTGTGAAAGGGCTACAGGCTATACATATCGTTTTAGGGTCTATGAGGGAAAAGACTCAAAACTGGAGCCGGTCGGATGTCCTGACTACCTGGTGAGCAGTGGCAAGATTGTCTGGGACTTGGTGTCACCCTTACTCTACAAGGGGTACCACTTATACGGGGACAATTTTTACTCAAGCGTGGCCCTCTTTCGGCACTTACATCTAGTCGGAATTCAATGCTGTGGCACCGCGCGACCTAGTCGCCGGGGCTTCCCCAACGGCTCGTTAGTACCCGACTTGCACGGGGGGAGAGGGCTGCCTTGTGTGACCAAGAACTGCTCGCGGTGAAGTGGAGGGACAAGAGGGACGTTTACCTTCTATCCACCATTCACGCAGACATGACTGTCCAAATTTAACGGGCAACTGGAGTCATTGTGAAACCCCTCTCTGTCCACGACTATAACCTTCACATGGGAGGGGTGGACTTCAATGACCAGATGTTGGCTCCCTATTTAGTTTCCCGACACACCAGACGCTGGTATAAGAAGGTGTCTGTATATTTGATTCAATTGGCTGTATATAATAGTTTTGTTCTCTACAATAAGGCTGGGAGAACAGGATCCTTCCTAAAATTCCAGGAAGAGATCATTTCGGAAATCCTGTATCCAGGAGGGTCCGTGCCCCAAGTCCCTGATGTAGTTAGCCGGCTACATGGCAGACACTTCCCGTCTGTCTATCCTGGTACCCCAACTCAACGTTCCCCAAGAAAAATAAGTCGTGTCTGTAGCAGGGGTGGAATAAGGCGTGACACCACCTTTTTTTGTCCTGACCAGCCTGCCCTATGCATAGGGGAGTGTTTCCGCAAGTTCCACACTCAGGTACACTATTAGCATAGGGATTGCGTGACACAGGACAGGCACACAGGGGTCTTAGGGCCCTTTCACACAGAGCTGCCACAAACCTCTCCTTTCACCTGGGACAAAGTGCATAATGTACTTCGCCACATCTCTGGGTGATTTGCGCTTTGCACATTGTCCCATGGGGAAGGAGAGGTTTGTCCTATAAAAAAGGTAAAAAAATAAAATTAAATAAAAATCACTGGTAAGCAAAAAAGTTATTGTTCTGTTTATAAAAGTTAATGTTCAGTTCAAATGTTATCTAAAGTTAATGTTAATAAATTTATTGTGTTGCGGCCTGTTTTTTTTTTTTTTTTTTACCTTCTAGGTGGACCAAGCGATCAAGCAGCTGCAGCACTGATGTGCATTCTGACAGAGGCATTGCGCTGCTGTCAGATTACACAAAAGTCGGTGTATGCGGCCCCTCATTGAATACCTTGGGGTGTCTTCTTTCCAAATTGGGGTCACATGTGGGGTATTTATACTGCCCTGGCATTTTAGGGGCCCTAAAGCGTGAGAAGAAGTTTGGGATCCAAATGTCTAAAAATGCCCTCCTAAAAGGAATTTGGGCCCCTTTGCGCATCTAGGCTGCAAAAAAGTGTCACACATGTGGTATTGCCGTACTCAGGAGAAGTTGGGCAATGTGTTTTGGGGAGTCTTTTTACATATACCCATGCTGGGTGAGAGAAATATCTCTCTATAATGACAACTTTGTATAAAAAAATGGGAAAAGTTGCCTTTTAGAGAGATATTTCTCTCACCCAGCATGGGTATATGTAAAAATACACCCCAAAACACATTGCCCTACTTCTTCCGAGCACGGCGATACCACATGTGTGACACTTTTTTGCAGCTTAGGTGGGCAAAGGGGCCCATATTCTAAAGAGCACCTTTAAGATTTCACAGGGCATTTTTTACACATTTTGATTTCAAACTACTTTTCACGCATTAGGGCCTCTAAAATGCCAGGGCAGTATAAATACCCCACAAGTGACCCCATTTTGGAAAGAAGACACCCCAAGGTATTCCGTGAGGGGCATGGTGAGTTCCTAGAATTTTTTATTTTTTGTCACACGTTAGAGGAAAATGATGATTATTATTATTTATTTATTTTTTCCTTACAAAGTCTCATATTCCACTAACTTGTGACAAAAAATAAAATGTTCTATGAACTCGCCATGCCCCTCACGGAATACCTTGGGGTGTCTTCTTTCCAAAATGGGGTCACTTGTAGGGTATTTATACTGCCCTGGCATTTTAGGGGCCCTAATGCGTGAGAAGTAGTTTGAAATCAAAATGTGTAAAAAATGCCCTGTGAAATCCTATATGTGCTCTTTGGAATGTGGGCCCCTTTGCCCACCTAGGCTGCAAAAAAGTGTCACACATGTGGTATCGCCGTACTCAGGAGAAGTCGGGCAATGTGATTTGGGGTGTCATTTTACATATACCCATGCTGGGTGAGATAAATATCTCGGTCAAATGCCAACTTTGTATAAAAAAATGGGAAAAGTTGTCTTTTAGAGAGATATTTCTCTCACCCAGTATGGGTATATGTAAAAAGACACCCCAAAACACATTGCCCAACTTCTCCTGAGTACGGCGATACCACATGTGTGACACTTTTTTGCAGCCTAGGTGGGCAAAGGGGCCCACATTCCAAAGAGCACCTTTAGGATTTCACAGGGCATTTTTTACACATTTTGATTTCAAACTACTTCTCACGCATTAGGGCCCCTAAAATGCCAGGGCAGTATAACTACCCCACAAGTGACCCCATTTTGGAAAGAAGACACCCCAAGGTATTTCGTGAAGGGCATAGTGAGTTCATAGTGAGTTTTTTTATTTTTTGTCACAAGTTAGTGGAATATGAGACTTTGTAAGAAAAAAATAAAAGAAAAAAATCATAATTTTCCGCTAACTTGTGACAAAAAATAAAAAGTTCTATGAACTCACTATGCACATCAGCTAATACCTTGGGGTGTCTACTTTCCGAAATGGGGTCATTTGTGGGGTTTTTCTTCTGTCTGGGCATTGGAGAACCTCAGGAAACATGACAGATGTTCAGAAAGTTAGAGCTGCTTCAAAAAGCGGAAAATCACATTTTTGTACCATTTTTTTTTATCAAAGACATGTAGAAAAAAATTTATATAGAAATGTATTTTTTTTTTTAAAAAATTTACAACTGAAATTGAAAAATGACATTTTTTTGCTAAAATTTCGGTAAATTTCGATTAATAACAAAAAAAGTTAAAATGTCAGCAGCAATGAAATACCAGCAAATGAAAGCTCTATTAGTGAGAAGAAAAGGAGGTAAAATTCATTTGGGTGGTAAGTTGCATGACCGAGCAATAAACCGTTAAAGTTGTGGAGTGCCGATTTGTAAAAAAGGGCCTGGTCACTAGGGGGGTATAAACCTGTGGTCCTTAAGTGGTTAAATACCAAATTTCCCAAAAAAATGCTAAACTTTCCAAATATAAATTTCTCTGCTTTTAAAACAGTTAGTGATACCTCATATAATAGTTATTACTTTACATTTCCCATATGTCTACTTTATGTTTGGATAATTTTGTGAATGCCATTGAATTTTTTGGGAATGTTAGAAGGCTTAGAAGTTTAGAAGCAAATCTTGAAATTTTTCAGAAAATTTTCAAAACCCACTTTTTAAGGACCGGTTCAGGTCGGAAGTCACTTTGTAAGGCTTACATAATAGAAACCACCCAGAAATTACCCCATTTTAGAAACAACGCCCAAATTAAAGGAAAATGTAGATGAAATTTCAGAATATCACTTTTTTGGCAGATTTTCCATTTTAATCAATTTTTTACAGTAACAAAGCAAGGGTTAACAGCCAAACAAAACTCAATATTTATTACCCTGATTCTGTCGTTTACATAAACACTCCATATGTGGTCGTAAACTGCTGTATAGGCACACGGCAGGGCGCAGAAGGAAAGGAGCGCCATATGGTTTTTGGAGGGCAGATTTCACTGTGATAATTTTAAGTTGCCATGTCACATTTGAAGACCCCCTGATGCACCCCTAGAGTAGAAACTCCAAAAAAAGACCCCATTTTGGAAACTACAGGATAAGGTGGCAGTTTTGTTGGTACTATTTTTGGGTACATATGATTTTTGGTTGCCCTATATTACACTTTTTGTGAGGCAAGGTAACAAAAAAATAGCTGTTTTGGCACACATACATATAGATACATTACACATTTATACATATTTATTACACACATGCATATATACATATATTAACAACACGTATTACAATCGAATGCACTTACCTTCTGTGCAGACTAGATGGAACTTTTCATGCTTTGCAGTTCTCGGGGTAAATACTCCAAAGAGATGCTAATGATCTTCTCATCAGCTGGGCAGTGCATGCGCTCTTCTCTCCTTCTGTCCCGACTATTGAACTGGACCACATTACCGAGTAGGAAGATGCAATGTGCCAGAACAGGTAGGAGGAGCACAGTGGGGGACGGGAGCAGTGCAGTCTCTATCGACATGTTGCAGGCTGCTGCCTGAGGCTAGAGGCATTGCCTCATGGTAAAATCGGGCCCTTAATGGGGGTAGGGGGGGAAAGCCCAAGCACAACCTGCATCGAGAAGCAGTAAGGGGATCTGGAAGGTGGGGTCAGGAGCTGTTGTACTAATTGTAATAAAGAGGTGGGGCCTTTTGTCCATGGCTGGGCCCCCTTCCCACACGGGCCCCATAGCAACTGTGTAGTATGCCTCTATTGGAGGTGCACCACTGCTTACACCAATGCTTGTGAGAGGAGAAAACAATCATGGAAAGTATGTTCCTTTACTTGTTAATCCCACCAACAATAAACCCTAGCAACATCAAAAAAGTGGTACTATACAGAGCAGGGCAAAATCTAAGTGGTATGTGATTTTTTTGTTAATGTTAATTCATCTTAAGGTACAGGTGCATTTTGTACAGTTTTTCTTTTAGACTAGTTGGAGTAAACAGGCAATATGATGCCTACACTTCCTTACCCGATATAATAGTTTATTTTAATGTACATTTTCAACTGTGGGAAGGAATTAATTTAATTGTGAGCTTTGAAAAGCAGAAATGACTGCAGTCTTGTTTTAATGTCAGCTCTAAATTTAACAAATGCAGAAAATGTGTTCAATTTCAGTTCTTTCTCTGGAGGCTGCTTGTGATTCCTGGCTTTGAGACTGATGAGTTTGGACACATTGCTTAGTTTTGTTGCTAATTAGCTCCCCTGTTGGGAAGATGCCCCTAGCTTCTACCACGTAAGAGTGCAGGAGGGGGTTGATGTGACAGTGGATACAGTTAATGCCATATGTAGAACAAGGATAAATGTGGTGTGTGCATGAAGAGCAAAACAAGAGTATTAAAGAACGCCACTTCTGCAGAAAACAAACAATCCTGTTTCGTACAAGGAACAATATAGCAGAAAAATACTATTGATAGAGTCAAATCTCCATTTTCTTTTTATACATCCTTATTTAACTGACTATATGTGATAGTCTGTGGGGGGTTCAGTCAGCACAACCCTGTATGCAGGTGCACATCGTTATGGCGAAATACACATACCAACGCAAAAACACAAATGCAATAGCACTCTGCAACCAGCACTCTGCCCTGCCTCTATACTGGATGTTGAATGAGGCATTAGTGTACACTGCGTGCAGAATTATTAGGCAAATGAGTATTTTGACCACATCATCCTCTTTATGCATGTTGTCTTACTCCAAGCTGTATAGGCTCGAAAGCCTACTACCAATTAAGCATATTAGGTGATGTGCATCTCTGTAATGAGAAGGGGTGTGGTCTAATGACATCAACACCCTATATTAGGTGTGCATAATTATTAGGCAACTTCCTTTCCTTTGGCAAAATGGGTCAAAAGAAGGACTTGACAGGCTCAGAAAAGTCAAAAATAGTGAGATATCTTGCAGAGGGATGCAGCACTCTTAAAATTGCAAAGCTTCTGAAGCGTGATCATCGAACAATCAAGCGTTTCATTCAAAATAGTCAACAGGGTCGCAAGAAGCGTGTGGAAAAACCAAGGCGCAAAATAACTGCCCATGAACTGAGAAAAGTCAAGCGTGCAGCTGCCAAGATGCCACTTGCCACCAGTTTGGCCATATTTCAGAGCTGCAACATCACTGGAGTGCCCAAAAGCACAAGGTGTGCAATACTCAGAGACATGGCCAAGGTAAGAAAGGCTGAAAGACGACCACCACTGAACAAGACACACAAGCTGAAACGTCAAGACTGGGCCAAGAAATATCTCAAGACTGATTTTTCAAAGGTTTTATGGACTGATGAAATGAGAGTGAGTCTTGATGGGCCAGATGGATGGGCCCGTGGCTGGATTGGTAAAGGGCAGAGAGCTCCAGTCCGACTCAGACGCCAGCAAGGTGGAGGTGGAGTACTGGTTTGGGCTGGTATCATCAAAGATGAGCTTGTGGGGCCTTTTCGGGTTGAGGATGGAGTCAAGCTCAACTCCCAGTCCTACTGCCAGTTTCTGGAAGACACCTTCTTCAAGCAATGGTACAGGAAGAAGTCTGCATCCTTCAGGAAAAACATGATTTTCATGCAGGACAATGCTCCATCACACGCGTCCAAGTACTCCACAGCGTGGCTGGCAAGAAAGGGTATAAAAGAAGAAAATCTAATGACATGGCCTCCTTGTTCACCTGATCTGAACCCCATTGAGAACCTGTGGTCCATCATCAAATGTGAGATTTACAAGGAGGGAAAACAGTACACCTCTCTGAACAGTGTCTGGGAGGCTGTGGTTGCTGCTGCACGCAATGTTGATGGTGAACAGATCAAAACACTGACAGAATCCATGGATGGCAGGCTTTTGAGTGTCCTTGCAAAGAAAGGTGGCTATATTGGTCACTGATTTGTTTTTGTTTTGTTTTTGAATGTCAGAAATGTATATTTGTGAATGTTGAGATGTTATATTGGTTTCACTGGTAAAAATAAATAATTGAAATGGGTATATATTTGTTTTTTGTTAAGTTGCCTAATAATTATGCACAGTAATAGTCACCTGCACACACAGATATCCCCCTAAAATAGCTAAAACTAAAAACAAACTGAAAACTACTTCCAAAAATATTCAGCTTTGATATTAATGAGTTTTTTGGGTTCATTGAGAACATGGTTGTTGTTTAATAATAAAATTAATCCTCAAAAATACAACTTGCCTAATAATTCTGCACTCCCTGTACATTTTGGCCAAAGCGTAATAAGCCACTCACCACGTCAAGGTCGCCTCTATGAGTGGTCCCTAACACTAGTTCCTACCTGTTATGGGCCATGATAGCCACACAAAGTCCAGGGAGTGCAGGTACAGCATGCACGCCAGGCACACTCTGCTTTTAACCCTGTCCGGTGCCGTGACAGCTTTCATCGGATCCAGGGATGCAAGTACCAACATGCATGCTGAGCCCACTATATACTTCTCCTGGAGCCAAATGGCTACTGGTAGGCGCTGTAAAAGCAGACTCAGTTTTATACTGACTTTAAAACCAGCCTCCAGGGCATACAAACGCAAAAACACAAATGCGAAACTCAGGGCGTACCGGTACGTCCTAACTTTAAACAGACATTGTGGCGCAGCGGGTGTTAATAGGAACAGGATGCCCGCTGAAATCATTCAGCGGGCATCCTGTCACAACGCCGGGGGGGGGGGGGTGTCATGTGATCGCCGCAAACCGCAGGTCAATTCAGACCTGCGGTTTGCAGCTTTTACCTGCGGTTGCAGCGGCTGTGCGGCGGTGCCATCGGGTCCCCATGCGGCTGTAGGGGGGACCCGATGGCATGGAAGGCAGCGCGATGTCTAAGGAAGGCATCGCGCTGCCTTCCGGTTAAGAGCCTTTGAGATCCAGCCCACTGGATCTCACAGGCCGGAAGCTGTATGAGTAATACACACAGTATTACTCATACAGCCAATGCATTACAATACAGAAGTATTGGAATGCATTGTAAAGGATTAGACCCCCAAAAGTTCAAGTCCCAAAGTGGGACAAAAAATAAAGTGAAAAAAAAAGTTGAAAAAATTTAGTTTCCCCCCCCAAAAATTAAAAGTTTCAAGTAAAAATAAACAAAAACTTAATTTTCCCCAAATAAAGTTAAAAAAAAATTGGTAAAAAATAGGGGATAAAAAAAGTATACATATTAGGTATCGCCGCGTCCGTATCGATCGGCTCTATAAACATATCACATGACCTAACCCCTCAGATGAACACCGTAAAAAATAAAAATTGTGCTAAATAAACAATTTTTTGTCACCTTACATCACAAAAAGTGTAATCGCAAGCGATCAAAAAGTCACACACACCCCAAAATAGTGCCAATAAAACCGTCATCTCCTCCCACAAAAATCATACCCTACCCAAGGTAATCGCCAAAAAACTGAAAAAATGATGGCTCTCAGACTATGGAAACACAAAAACATGATTTTTTTTTGCTTCAAAAATGAAATCATTGTGTAAAACTTACATAAATAAAAAAAAGTATACATATTAGGTATCGCCACATCCAAGACAACCTGGTCTATAAAAATATCACATGATCTAACCTGTCAGATGAATGTTGTAAATAACAAAAAATAAAAACGGTGCCAAAACAGCTATTTCTTGTTATCTTGCCTCACAAAAAGTGTAATATAGAGCAACCAAAAATCATATGTACCCTAAACTAGTACCAACAATACTGCCACCCTATCCCGTAGTTTCTAAAATGGGGCCACTTTTTGGAGTTTCTAGACTGTTGGTAGTCACTTTCAGGAAAGGAGAGGGGGTGAGGGAACCATCTAACCCTTGGCCCCAACATGCCCTCCCACCACAAATGACACAGACAACCTTGTCACGTTTATAACTTTTATTTAACAATTTTGTTGGGTGGTAGTCGGCCACAGCTAATTCTTTAAACGGCATAACCATAGCTGAGCCCATGCGATCCGCCAGCCGCTGGCCTCCCAGCGGGCGGATGACGCCAGTTCACCTGCTCAGTAACCAACTTCTCTTTACCAGCCGCCAGCTGTGACTTAATAGGATGCCCCAATTAACAAGACCTACATGACCAAAAACCCACCAACATAAACCTTGTATCCAAACAATAGGGAGGGAGGGAGGGACACAGCGCTTCTGCAAAGAGGAAGAGGGAGGGGACGCAGAGCCTTATAAAGGGGCACTCAGCAGCATGCCCCTTCCTGCCAGCAGGATGCAACCATTAACCCCCAACGTATTAGAACCTTAATCCAAACGAATGGGGCCCTATAACAAGGATAGGGGACCTAGGAAAAGGGGAAGGGGGACCCACAGTCCCTGTACACCCTCCCGATATGGTCAGGTGTCTACCACACTAGGGGTGCATCGGGGGGAGGGGGGGGGGGAGTTAAATGGGACATGGTGTCAAAAAAGCCAGTCCAGCAAAATCTGCCTTCTAAAAACCGTATGGCATTTCTTTCCTTCGGCGCCCTGCCGTGTGCCCGTACAGCTGTTTACAACCACATATGCGGTGTAAACTACAGAATCAGAATTTTGTTTGGCTGTTAACCCTTGCTTTGTTACTGGGAAAAATGGATTAAAATGGAAAATTTGCCAAAAAATTGAAATTTAGAAATTGTATCTCTATTTTCCATTAATTCTCGTGGAACACCTAAAGGGTTAACGACGTTTGGAAAATCAGTTTTGAATACCTTTAGGGGTGTAGTTTATACAGTCGTGGCCAAAAGTTTTGAGAAT
Organism: Bufo bufo; assembly: GCF_905171765.1. Taxonomy (NCBI): domain Eukaryota; kingdom Metazoa; phylum Chordata; class Amphibia; order Anura; family Bufonidae; genus Bufo; species Bufo bufo. The sequence goes on from NC_053394.1 coordinate 213,839,464, forward strand.
TACATAAATATTGGAAATTGGAACAGTTGCTGCTTAAGTTTTTATAATAGCAATTTGCATATACTCCAGAATGTTATGAAGAGTGATCAGATGAATTGAATAGCTCTTCTTTGCCATGAAAATTAACTTAATCCCAAAATAACCTTTCCACTGCATTTCATTGCTGTCATTAAAGGACCTGCTGAGATCATTTCAGTAATCGTCTTGTTAACTCAGGTGAGAATGTTGACGAGCACAAGGCTGGTCATCATTATGTCAGGCTGATCAGGTTAAAATGCCAGACTTGACATGTTAAAAGGAGGGTGATGCTTGAAATCATTGTTCTTCCATTGTTAACCATGGTGACCTGCAAAGAAACGCGTGAAGCCATCATTGCGTTGCATAAAAATGGCTTCACAGGCAAGGATATTGTGGCTACTAAGATTGCACCTCAATCAACAATTTATAGGATCATCAAGAACTTCAAGGAAAGAGGTTCAATGCTTGTTAAGAAGGCTTCAGGGCGTCCAAGAAAGTCCAGCAAGCGCCAGGATCGTCTCCTAAAGAGGATTCAGCTGTGGGATCGGAGTGCCACCAGTGCAGAGCTTGCTCAGGAATGGCAGCAGGCAGGTGTGAGCGCATCTGCACGCACAGTGAGGCGAAGACTTTTGGAAGATGGCCTGGTGTCAAGAATGGCAGCAAAGAAGCCACTTCTCTCCCAAAAAAACATCAGGGACAGATTGATCTTCTGCAGAAAGTATGGTGAATGGACTGCTGAGGACTGGGGCAAAGTCATATTCTCCGATGAAGCCTCTTTCCAACTGTTTGGGGCATCTGGAAAAAGGCTTGTCCGGAGAAGAAAAGGTGAGCGCTACCATCAGTCCTGTGTCATGCCAACAGTAAAGCATCCTGAGACCATTCATTTGTGGGGTTGCTTCTCATCCAAGGGAGTGGGCTCACTCACAATTTTGCCCAAAATCACAGCCATGAATAAAGAATGGTACCAAAACACCCTCCAACAGCAACTTCTTCCAACAATCCAACAACAGTTTTGCCTTATGGCACGATAAGCCATAAGGCAAAAGTGATAACTAAGTGGCTCGGGGACCAAAAAGTTGACATTTTGGGTCCATGGCCTGGAAACTCCCCAGATCTTATTCCCATTGAGAACTTGTGGTCAATCCTCAAGAGGCGGGTGGACAAACAAAAACCCACTAATTCTGACAAACTCCAAGAAGTGATTATGAAAGAATGGGTTGCTATCAGTCAGGAATTGGCCCAGAAGTTGATTGAGAGCATGCCCAGTCGAATTGCAGAGGTCCGGAAAAAGAAGGGCCAACACTGCAAATACTGACTCTTTGCATAAATGTCATGTAATTGTCGATAAAAGCCTTTGAAACGTATGAAGTGCGTGTAATTATATTTCACTACATCACAAAAACAACTGAAACAAAGATCTAAAAGCAGTTTAGCAGCAAACCTTGTGAAAACTAATATTTGTGTCATTCTCAAAACTTTTGGCCACGACTGTAGAATGGGGTCATTTTTGGGTGGTTTCTATTATGTAAGCCTCACAAAGTGACTTCAGACCTGAACTGGTCCCTAAAAATTGGGTTTTTGAAAATTTCTGAAAAATTTCAAGATTTTCTTCTAAACTTCTAAGCCTTGTAACATCCCCAAAAAATAAAATATCATTCCCAAAATGATCCAAACATGAAGTAGACATATGGGGAATGTAAAGTAATAACTATTTTTGGAGGTATTACTGTGTATTATAGAAGTAGAGAAATTGAAACTTGGAAATTTGCAATTTATTACAAATTTTTGGTAAATTTGGTATTTTTTTATAAATAATTTTTTATTTTTCTTTACTCCATTTTACCAGTGTCATGAAGTACAATATGTGACAAAAAAAAACAATCTCAGAATGGCCTGGATAAGTCAAAGCGTTTTAAAGTTATCAGCACTTAAAGTGACACTGGTCAGATTTGCAAAAAATGGCCAAGTCCTTAAGGTGAAATAGGGCTGAGTCCTTAAGGGGTTAATCATCTTCTGGTGAAGCCATTCCTTTGTTGATTTGGATGTATGCTTTGGGTCGTTGTCATGCTGAAAGATGAAGTTCCTCTTCATGTTCAGCTTTCTAGCAGAAGCCTGAAGGTTTTGTGCCAATATTGACTGGTATTTGGAACTGTTCATAATTCCGTCTAGTCTAACTAAGGCCCCAGTTTCAGCTGAAGAAAAACAGCCGCAAAGCATGATGCTGCCACCACCATGCTTCACTGTGGGTATGTGCAGTGTTGTTTTGGCGCCAAACATATCTTTTTGGAATTATGGCCAAAAAGTTCAACCTTGGTTTTATCAGACCATAACTAGAGTTGAGCGGACACCTGGATGTTCGGGTTCGACGGGTTCGGCCGAACTTGAGAAAAAAGTTCGATATCGGGACCCGAACTTGACCCCGAACCCCACTGAAGTCAATGGGTCTTTTGAGCACTAAAATGGCTGTAAAAATGTCATGGAAAGGGCTAGAGGCCTGCAAATGGCATCAAAATGTGGTTAAGAGCATAACAAGTGCTCTGCAAACAAATGTGGATAGGGAAATGACTATAAATAACATAAAATAGGTAAAAATAAAAAATAATAATCTTGATCTAGGAGGATGAGGTCCATATGGAGTAGGAGGTTGAGGAGGCGGTGGATGTGGCGGTGTAGATGGAAGCGGCAGTGAAGGAGGAGGTAGCCTACACTGCTTTTTTGTTTTAAATTTAATTTTTAAAATTAGGGTACACCCCAAAACATTAGGAAAAATAACCTGTGATAACCCCCTTCAGACATGCTAAACACACGTTCAGACAATATACTGGCTGAAGAGCAGGCCAGCACCTCCAAGGGGTAAAAGGCAAGCTCACGCCATTTGCCCAAATTGGAGACCCAGAAGTTGCATGGCCTGACCCCTGTCAGTCAGTTCGTGTAGGCGTGTGCACACTTACTGTCCCACCATGTCGCACATCCCCGTGATGTTCACGATCCAATTTGATATCTGCTCTATCAACATTTGATGTTCTTTTATGCGCCTACCATGGTGATCACGGGTGGCGGGGAATCAGGGTTCCAGGCCAGAGAGGGAGCGTGAGAAAGAGAGACCACATACAAGGGAGGATACATTTTTTCAAATTTAAAATTATAGAGTTGAAATATGGGAGAAATTATTAAAGCATAAAAGTTTAACAACTTTTCAAAGTTTAAGCATTGAATGAAAGGATGTGGCGCGCATTAATTACTGAATAATTTATAAAATTTTATTCCCTGTCACCTATACATAGCAGGTGTTTATTCACGTCTAAAATTGTATAATGTCAACCCAAGAATGTAACAGAAAAATTATTGAAATTTATTAAGCTGTCAACTAGGCAGAGGAGGGGTATATTACACCCAAAAATCGGTGAATTTCACCAAAAAATGTAACTGCCAATTTTTTTTTTAACCGGCCTACTAGGTATAGCAGTGGTACTATACACCCAAAAATTGGTGAATTTCACCCGAAAATTTAAATGACAAAGTAGTGAAATGATATAAAATGCGTACAAATAAAATAAAAAAATTGGATTTATGTATGAGTTCCATATGGAGTAGGAGTTCGAGGAGGCGGTGGACGTAGCGGTGTAGGTGGAAGCGGCGGTGGAGGAGGACGAGGTAGCCAACACAGGTTTTTGGTTTTATTATTTTTTAATTAGGGCACACTCTAAAAGAGTGTGAAATATCCAAAATACAAGAATGAGCAATTGCGCTGCAGTATAACAATGGCTGGTTAGTGCCGGTATACATGTCTATTCTGCACAAGGTACGGACAAGTCTCCTGAGGGATCCATGCCTGGTTCATTTTAATGAACGTGAGCTTGTTCACATTGGCTGTGGACAGGCGGCTGCGCTTGTCTGTGATGACGCCCCCTGCCGTGCTAAACACACGTTTAGATAATACACTGGCTGCAGGGCAGGCCAGAACCTCCAAGGCGTAAAGGGCAAGCTCAGGCCATGTACCCAATTTGGAGACCCAGAAGTTGAAGGGGGCATACCCGTCATTCAGTACGTGTAGGCGTGTGCACACATACTGCTCCACCATGTTGGTGAAATGCTGCCTCCTGCTAAGACGTTCCATATCAGCTGGTGGTGCTGGTTGTTGTGGCATGCTGACAAAGCTTTTCCACATTTCGGCCATGCTAACCCTGCCTTCTGAGGTGCTGGCGGTGCCCCAGCTGCGTTGGCGACCTCTTCCTCATCCTCTGCCTTCGCCTTGTGCTTCCACTGTGCCCACGCTGTCAGGTGGGAATGCCGCCAGCAGCGCATCTACCAGCGTGCGCTTGTACTCGCGCATCTTACGATCACGCTCCGGTGACGAAATTAAGGACGGTATGTTGTCCTTGTAACGGGGATCCAGCAGCGTGGCCACCCAGTAATCAGCACAAGTTAGAATATGGGCAACTCGGCGGTCGTTGCGGAGACACTGCAGCATGTAATCGCTCATGTGTGCCAGGCTGCCCAGAGGCAACAAAAAGCTGTCCTCTGTGGGAGGTGTATCGTCTGTGTCCTCTGTATCCTCCCAGCCATGCACCAGTAATAACCATGAGCTGATCTGGGTGCCACCCTGCTGTGAACATGGTTCCTCATCCTCCATCTCCTCCTCCTCATCCTCCACCTCGTCATCCTCCAGAACTGTGCCCTGGCTGGACAATTGTGTACCTTGGGTTTGTGGGTGCAGGAACCCATCCTCGAAGCCACTTGGGAATGACTGGCCGGAAACCCTACGAAATTATCCCTCTTCCTCCTCCTCCTGTGCCACATCCTCTTCCATCATCGCCAGGAGCGTTTTTTCAAGGTGGCATAGAAGTGGGATAATAACGCTGAGAACGGCGTTATCGGCACTGGCCATGTTGGTGGAGTACTCTAAACAGCGCAAAAAGGAACACAGGTTTCGCATGGAGGCCCAGTCATTGGTGGTGAAGTGGTGCTGTTCCGCCGAGCGACTAACCCGTGCGTGCTTCAGCTGAAACTCCACTATCGCCTGCTGCTGCTCGCACAGTCTGGCCAGCATGTGTAAGGTGGAGTTCCACCTTGTGGGCACGTCGCATATGAGGCAGTGAGTGGGAAGGCCGAAGTTACGCTGCAGCGCTGACAGGCGAGCAGCAGCAGGATGAGAACGCCGAAAGCGCGCACAGACGGCCCGCACTTTATGCAGCAGCTCTGACATATCGGGGTAATTTTTAAGGAATCTCTGCACCACCAAATTCAGCACATGCACCAGGCAAGGGATGTGTGTCAAACCGGCTAGTCCCAGAGCTGCTACGAGATTTCGCCCATTATTGCACACCACCAGGCCGGCCTTGAGGCTGACTGGCACAAACTACTCATAGGCCTGTTGTTCAAGGCCCGTCCACAGCTCCTGCGCGGTGTGGGGTTTGTCCCTGTCGTTTACCCCTGGCTGTGCTGAAGTTGGTGGTGAAGGTGTTACGCTGACCGGATGATGAGCTGGTAGAGGGTGAGGAAGCAGACTGCTATCCGCCTCAGGCCCAGCCGCCACTGCATTTACCCAGTGTGCTGTTATGGTGATATAACGTCCCTGACCTCGCTTACTGGTCCACGTATCCGTAGTCAGGGGCACCTTGCCACAGATGGCGTTGCGCAGTGCACACCTGATTTTGTCCCCTACTTGGTTGTGCAAGGAAGGGATTTCTCTCCTGGAGAAGTAGTGGCGGCTGGGCACAACGTACTGTGGGACAGCCACAGCCATAAGGCCTTTAAAACTATCTGTCTCCACCAGACGGAATGACAGCATTTCGAAGGCCAGTAATTTAGAAATGCTGGCATTCAGTGCTAGGGATCGCGGGTGGGTAGGGGGGTACTTCCACTTCCTCTCCAGCGTTTGGGAGATGGAGAGCTGAACGCTTCCTTGGGACATTGTGGTTATGCTTGGTGACCCAGGTGTTGGTGTTGCTGGCAGATCCTCTATTTGCGGGGTGGCAGGTGGCACTGTCACTCCAGAGGTGGATGAAGAGGCCGAGACTGCAGCAGAAGAGGAAGCAGGAGGAGCCAGAGACCTTTTTTGGTTTTTGAGGTGTCTACTCCACTGCAGCTCGTGCTTTGCACTTAAATGCCTGGTGATGCAGGTTATGCTCAGGTTGAGAACGTTTATGCCTCGCTTCAGGCTCTGATTGCACAGCATGCAAACCACTCGTGTCTTGCCGTCGGCACATTGTCTGAAGAACTGCCACGCCAGGGAACTCCTTGGAGCTGGCTTTGGTGTGCTCGGTCCCTTGCTGCGGTAGGCAGTAGCAGGCGTACTGTCTAGAGGACGGCCTCTCCGCTTTTTCACCTTGCTCCCTCTTCTGCTGTGCTGGTGGCTTTGTGCGACCACCGCCTCTTCCTCCGAACTACATAGGTCACTCTCATGACCTTGATTTAATGTGGGGTCGAGGACCTCATCGTCCTCCACATCATCTTCCACCCAGTCTTCACCCCTGCCTTCCTTGTCGGTCTGCACACTTTCGAAAGCCCCAGCAGTTGGCACCTGTGTTTCGTCATCATCCGAGACGTGCTGCGATGGTCCTCCCATGTACTCATCTCATCTTGAAAGATAAGTGGTTGGGCATCGGTGCACTCAATATCTTCAACTTCTGGGGCAGGGCTAGGGGGATAGCCCTGGGAAACCCTGCTAACAGTCATCAAAAAGCAAAAGAGACTGCTGCATGACTTGGGGCTCAGACTGCTTAGTTGATTTGCAAGGAGGTCAGGTGAAAGACTGATGGACATCGGCTGCAGGTGCCAACTGTGGTCTTTCAGCAGGAGACTGGGTGGGAGACAATGTGAATGAACTGGATCCACTGTCAGCAACCCAATCTACTATCGCCTGTACTTGTTCAGGCCTCACCATTCGTAGAGCCGCATTAGGCCCGACCAAATAATGCTGCAGATTCTACTCGCACCTGAGGAAGGGTTTTCACTTGTGCGTGTAGCTGGCACAGAACGACCACGTCCTCTCCCTGCAACAGTAGCTCCACGAGTAGCACCACGACTGGGCCACGTCCCTTATTTGACGCTCTCCTCATATTTCTCGAATTTAGGATCTTGCCCTAAATGGGTGTTTAATTAATAGCAGATTAGAACAACAGTATGTAAAGGGTGTATCTCACACGGCCTGACCCACAGTAGGCCTCAATTAAAGATTTCTTTGCCCAAAATGGCTGTATTTCAAATGCCTGAATCAAACCACTGTATGTAAAGGATGAATCTCACACGGTCTGAACCACTGTAGGCCTGAATTAAATATTGGTGCACCAAATGGCGGTATTTCAAATCTCTGAATCTAACCCAAATGTATTAAGGGTGTTTCTCATAATGACATCTGCATCAAAGGCTGACAACTAATTTTTTTTTGCCCAAACGAGTGTTTGTTTAACAACTGAATTTGACAGCAGTATATAAGCCTGTAATTTCAAACGTGCTGATGCTGCAAGGCCTGAAAATAGTGTTTTTGGGCAAAAAAGCATGTTTTTAAAACCCCAGAAAATGATGGCTGTATTTCTAGCTTAAATTGCACACTGACTTAACCAGATGTTGTATACTGCCCAAAAAAATTTGATTTTCAATGGTCCAAAAGCTCAGATGGTGCACTGAGCTTGCATAAAATGGCCGCCGCCACCCACCTAACTAACAGATGGATAAAAGTTATTTTTTTTTGGTCAATGGGCTCAGGGCAGGGTAAAAAGATTGTGCCCTGCACCCACACAACTATTTGTATGTAGATCCTTGAGTTAGATTCTCTCCTATTCTCTAACTGAAATCACCAATCCAGAAGCATCCTCTCCCTACACTAGTAACAGCGCTACGTGACTCAAGCTTATATAGAGCCTGGGTCACATGCTGCTCTGGCCAATCACGGCCATGCCATTAGTAGGCATGGCTGTGATGGCTTCTACACAGAAACATAGAAACATAGAATGTGTCGGCAGATAAGAACCATTTGGCCTATCTAGTCTGCCCAATATATCTGAATCCTATGAATAGTCCCTGGCCCTATCTTATATAAAGGATAGCCTTATGCCTATCCCATGCATGCTTAAACCCCTTCACTGTATTTACAGCTAACACTTCTGCAGGAAGGCTATTCCATGCATCCACTACTCTCTCAGTAAAGTAATACTTCCTTATATTACTTTTAAACCTTTGCCCCTCTAATTTAAAACTGTGTCCTCTTGTGGTAGTTTTTCTTCTTTTAAATATGCTCTCCTCCTTTACCGAGTTGATTCCCTTTATGTATTTAAAAGTTTCTATCATATCCCCTCTGTCTCTTCTTTCTTCCAAGCTATACATGTTAAGGTCCTTTAACCTTTCCTGGTAAGTTTTATCCTGCAATCCATGTACTAGTTTAGTAGCTCTTCTCTGAACTCTCTCTAGAGTATCTATATCCTTCTGGAGATATGGCCTCCAGTACTGCGCACAATACTCCAAGTTCTAAGGTCAGACAGTTAAACGCTTGTTGACTGGCTGCTCTGCAGCCTTTCAAAAAGCGCCGAGAAATCGCCGAACATCGAACCCAAACTTTTACTGAAATGTTCGGGTTCGGGTCAGGGGTCCAAAAATCCTAAAGTTCGGTATGAACCCGAACTTTACAGTTCGGGTTCGCTCAACCCTAAACATAACACCTTTTCCCACATACTTTTTGGAGACTTCAGATGTGTTTTTGCAAAATGTAGCGTGGCTTGGATGTTTTTCTTCGTAAGAAAAGGCTTTCGCCTGGCCACTCTACCCAATAGCCCAGACATATGAAGAATACGGGAGATTGTTGTCACACGTACCACACAGCCAGTACTTGCCAGATATTCCTGCAACTCCTTTAATGTTGCTGTCGGCCTTTTGAGGTAGCCTCCCAGACCAGTTTTCTTCTCGTCTTTTCATCAATTTTGGAGGGACGTCCAGTTCTTGGTAATGTCACTGTTGTGCCATATTTTCTCCACTTGATGATGACTGTCTTCACTGTGTTCCATGGTATATCTAATGCCTTGGAAATTCTTTTGTACCCTTCTCCTGACTGATACCTTTTAACAATGAGATGCCTCTGATGCTTTGGAAGCTCTCTGTGGACCATGGCTTTTGCTGTGGGATGCGACTAAGAAAATTTCAGGAAAGACCAACTAGAGCAGCTAAATTTTATTTGGGGTTAATCAGAGGCACTTTAAATGATGGCAGGTGTAGGATAACTCCTATTTAACATGATTTTGAATGTGATTGTTTAATTCTGAACACAGCTACATCGCCAGTTATAAGAGGGTGTGCACACTTATGCAACCAGATTATTTTTGTTTTTTTTTGCTTTCTTCCCTCCACCTAAAAGATTTCAGTTTGTTTTTCAATTGAGTGGTACAGTTTATAGGTCACATTAAAGGTGAAAAAAGTTCTGAAATTATTTACCTTTGTCTCATTTTTTTACAGCACAGAAACCTGACATTTAACAAGGGTGTGTAGACTTTTTATATCCACTGTGTATATATATATATATATATATATATATATATATACACATACACAGTCAGGTCCATAAATATTGGGACATTGACACAATTCTAAAATTTTTGGCCCTATACACCACCACAATGGATTTGAAATGAAATGAACAAGATGCGCTTTAACTGCAGACTGTCAGCTTTAATTTGAGGGTATTTACATCCAAATCAGGTGAACGGTGTAGGAATTACAACAGTTTGCATATGTGCCTCCCACTTGTTAAGGGACCAAAAGTTATGGGACAAAATAATAATCATAAATCAAACTTTTACTTTTTAATACTTGGTTGCAAATCCTTTGCAGTCAATTACAGCCTGAACTCTGGAACGCATAGAAATCACCAGACGCTGGCTTTCATCCTTGGTGATGCTCTGCCAGGCCTCTACTGCAACTGTCTTCAGTTCCTGCTTGTTCTTGGGGCATTTTCCCTTCAGTTTTGTCTTCACCAAGTGAAATGCATGCTCAATCGTATTCAGGTCAGGTGATTGACTTGGCCATTGCATAACATTCTACCTCTTTCCCTTAAAAAACTCTTTGGTTGCTTTTGCAGTATGCTTTGGGTCATTGTCCATCTGTACTGTGAAGTGCCGCCCAATGAGTTCTGAAGCATTTGGTTGAATATGAGCAGATAATATTGCCCGAAACACTTCATAATTCATCCTGCTGCTTTTGTCAGCAGTCACATCATCAATAAATACAAGAGAACCAAGTTCCATTGGCAGCCATACATGCCCACGCCATGACACTACCACCACCATGCTTCACTGATGAGGTGGTATGCTTAGGATCATGAGCAGTTCCTTTCCTTTTCCATACTCTTTTCTTCCCATCACTCTGGTACAAGTTGATCTTGGTCTCATCTGTCCATAGGATGTCGTTCCAGAACTGTGAAGCCTTTTTTAGATGTCGTTTGACAAACTCTATTCTGGCCTTCCTGTTTTTGAGGCTCACCAATGGTTTACATCTTTTGGTGAACCCTCTGTATTCACTCTGGTGAAGTCTTCTCTTGATTGTTGACTTTGACACACATACACCTACCTCCTGGAGAGTGTTCTTGATCTGGCCAACTGTTGTGAAGGGTGTTTTCTTCACCAGGGAAAGAATTCTTCGGTCATCCACCACAGTTATTTTCCGTGGTCTCCCGGGTCTTTTGGTGTTGCTGAGCTCACCGATGCGTTCCTTCTTTTCAAGAATGTTCCAAACAGTTTTTTTGGTCGCATCTAATGTTTTTGCTATCTCTCTGATGGGTTTGTTTTGTTTTTTCAGCCTAATAATGGCTTGCTTCACTGATAGTGATAGCTCTTTGGATCTCATCTTTAGAGTTGACAGCAACAGATTCCAAATGCAAATAGCACACTTGAAATGAACTCTGGACCTTTTATCTGCTCATTGTAATTGGGATAATGAGGGAATAACACAGACCTGGCCATGGAACAGCTGAGAAGCCAATTGTCTCATTACTTTTGGTTCCTTAAGAAGTGTGAGGCACTTATGCAAACTGTTGTAATTCCTACACCGTTCTCCTGATTTGGATGTAAATACCCTCAAATTAAATCTGACAGTCTGCAGTTAAAGCACATCTTGTTCGTTTCATTTCAAATCCATTGTGGTGGTGTATAGAGCCAAAAATGTTAGAATTGTGTCGATGTCCCAATATTTATGGACCTGACTGTATATACACTGCTCAAAAAAATAAAGGGAACACAATAATAACACATCCTAGATCTGAATTAATTAAATATTCTTCTGAAATACTTTGTTCTTTACATAGTTGAATGTGCTGACAACAAAATCACACAAAAATAAAAAAATGGAAATCAAATTTTTCAACCCATGGAGGTCTGGATTTGGAGTCACACTCAAAATTAAAGTGGAAAAACACACTACAGGCTGATCCAACTTTGATGTAATGTCCTTAAAACAAGTCAAAATGAGGCTCATTAGTGTGTGTGGCCTCCACGTGCCTGTATGACCTCCCTACAACGCCTGTGCATGCTCCTGATGAGGTGGTGGACGGTCTCCTGAGGGATCTCCTCCCAGACCTAGAATAAAGCATCTGCCAACTCCTAGACAGTCTGTGGTGCAACGTGACGTTGGTGGATAGAGCGAGACATGATGTCCCAGATGTGCTCAATTGTATTCAGGTCTGAGGAACGGGCGGGCCAGTCCATAGCATCAATGCCTTCGTCTTGCAGGAACTGCTGACACACTCCAGCCACATGAGGTCTAGCATTGTCTTGCATTAGCAGGAACCCAGGGCCAACCGCACCAGCATATGGTCTCACAAGGGGTCTGAGGATCTCATCTCGGTACCTAATGGCAGTCAGGCTACCTCTGGCGAGCACATGGGGGGCTGTGCGGCCCTCCAAAGAAATGCCACCCCACACCATTACTGACCCAATGCCAAACCGGTCATGCTGGAGGATGTTGCAGGCAGCAGAACGTTCTCCACGGCGTCTCAAGACTCTGTCACGTCTGTCACGTGCTCAGCGTGAACCTGCTTTCATCTGTGAAGAGCACAGGGCGCCAGTGGCGAATTTGCCAATCTTGGTGTTCTCTGGCAAATGCCAAACGTCCTGCACGGTGTTGGGCTGTAAGCACAACCCCCACCTGTGGACGTCGGGCCCTCATATCACCCTCATGGAGTCTGTTTCTGACCGTTTGAGCAGACACATGCACATTTGTGGCCTGCTGGAGGTCATTTTGAAGGGCTCTGGCAGTGCTCCCCCTGTTCCTCCTTGCACAAAGGCGGAGGTAGCGGTCCTGCTGCTGGGTTGTTGCCCTCCTACGGCCTCCTCCACGTCTCCTGATGTACTGGCCTGTCTCCTGGTAGCGCCTCCATGCTCTGGACACTACGCTGACAGACACAGCAAACCTTCTTGCCACAGCTCGCATTGATGTGCCATCCTGGATAGGCTGCACTACCTGAGCCACTTGTGTGGGTTGTCGACTCCATCTCATGCTACCACTAGAGTGAAAGCACCGCCAGTGTTCAAAAGTGACCAAAACATCAGCCAGGAAGCATAGGAACTGAGAATTGGTCTGTGGTCACCACCTGCAGAACCACTCCTTTATTGGGGGTGTCTTGCTAATTGCCTATAATTTTCACCTGTTGTCTATCCCATTTGCACAACAGCATGTGAAATTGATTGTCACTCAGTGTTGCTTCCTAAGTGGACAGTTTGATTTCACAGAAGTGTGATTGACTTGGAGTTACATTGTGTTGTTTAAGTGTTCCCTTTATTTTTTTGAGCAGTGTACATATATATATATTAGAAGGCTGAGTTTTCTCAGCCTGCGTTTGTGGGAGGGGTGTAGATATATATATATCCCCAGGGGGTGCATGCTGCTCGCGTGCGCTTCCGGTGCCTCCTCACCTCAAGCGGCATGTCCTCTCTCACGGCGCGCCTTCACAGGTAAGCAGGGCCCGACGGGGTTTGTCTCGGGCAGCGCAAGTCTCATTCGGCATCCCGGGTAAGTCCGCCCCTCCCCTGCTTCTATTTTGCTGCCTACCCTACAGCCTCCGTGTTTCTCATCTTGGCCAACCGCCGTACGCTGCTGGGCCGGCTCCGCTGCGCTCATATCTCCTGCCTGCCGACGCTGAGGGGTCCTGTGGGCCGCGAGCTCTGAGTCTCGCCGCTTGGACTTCTGTTTCACCGGCAATGTAGCTCGCGTCCCCGGACTGCGGCCACGTGACCCCGGCGCTGACTAGGCTTTCAACCAAGCGCCTAGTAGGGAATGGAACAGTGTACCAACATGCACATTACTGCTGCATTTAGGGAGGTGGACTTGGAGTTCCTCTGTTTTGGGATGGCCATGTCCCAGCAATCAGACCCAATATAGCAGTTCCCCCGTGTTTATACATATACAGTCAGGTCCATAAATATTGGGACATCAACACAATTTTAACATTTTTGGCTCTATACACCACCACAACTGATTTGAAATGAAACGGACAAGATGTGCTTTACCTGCAGACTGCCAGCTTTAGTTTGATGGTATTTAAATCCAAATCAGGTGAACGGTGTAGGAATTACAACAGTTTGCATATGTGCCTCCCACTTGTTAAGGCACCAGAAGTAATGAGACAATTGGCTTCTCAGCTGTTCCATGGCCAGGTGTGTGTTATTCCCTCATTATCCCAATTTCAATGAGCAGAAAAAAGGTCCAGAGTACATTTCCAGTGTGCTATTTGCATTTGGAATCTGTTGCTGTCAACTCTCAAGATGAGATCCAAAGAGTTGTCACTATCAGTGAAGCAAGATATCATTAGGCTGAAAAAACAAAACAAACCCATCAGAGAGATAGCAAAAACATTAGGCGTGGCCAAAACAACCGTTTGGAACATTCTTAAAAAGAAGAAACGCACCGGTGAGCTGAGCAACACTAAAAGACCCGGAAGACCACGGAAAACAACTGTGGTGGATGACCGAAGAATTCTTTCCCTGGTGCAGAAAACACCTTTGACAACTGTTGGCCAGATCAAGAACACTCTCCAGGAGGTAGGTGTATGTGTGTCAAAGTCAACAATCAAGAGAAGACTTCACCAGAGTGAATACAGAGGGTTCACCACAAGATGTAAACCATTGGTGAGCCTTAAAAACAGGAAGGCCAGATTAGAGTTTGCCAAATGACATCTAAAAAAGGCTGGAAGTTCTGGAACAACATCCTATGGACAGATGAGACCAAGATCAACTTGTACCAGAGTGATGGGAAGAGAAGAGTATGGAGACGGAAAGGAACTGCTCATGATCTTAAGCATACCACCTCATCAGTGAAACATGGTGGTGGTAGTGTCATGGCGTTGGCATGTATGGCTGCCAATGGAACTGGTTCTCCTGTATTTATTGATGATGTGACTGCTGACAAAAGCATCAGGATGAATTCTGAAGTGTTTCGGGCAATATTATCTGCTCATATTCAGCCAAATGCTTCAGAACTCATTGGACGGCGCTTCACAGTGCAGATGGACAATGACCCAAAGCATACTGCAAAAGCAACCAAAGATTTTTTTAAGGGAAAGAAGTGGAATGTTATGCAATGGCCAAGTCAATCACCTGACCTGAATCCGATTGAGCATGCATTTGACTTGCTGAAATCAAAACTGAAGGGAAAATGCCCCAAGAACAAGCAGGAACGGAAGACAGTTGCAGTAGAGTCCTGGCAGAGCATCACCAGGGATGAAACCCAGCGTCTGGTGATGTCTATGCGTTCCAGACTTCAGGCTGTAATTGACTACAAAGGATTTAAAACCAATTATTAAAAAGTGAAAGTTTGATTTATGATTATTATTCTGTCCCATTACTTTTGGTCCCTTAACAAGTGGGAGGCACATATGCAAACTGTTGTAATTCCTACACCGTTCACCTGATTTGGATGTAAATACCCTCAAATTAAAGCTGACAGTCTGCAGTTAAAGCACATCTTGTCCGTTTCATTTCAAATCCATTGGGGTGGTGTATAGAGCCAAAAAAGTTTGAATTGTGTCGATGTCCCAATATTTATGGACCTGACTTTACTTATAGTAATATGTCCTTTATACTATATTATGTGCCTAGGCGTCCCTTAGTGTAATATATTATACAGGGTGGGCCATTTATATGGATACACCTTAATAAAATGGGAATGGTTGGGGATATTAACTTCCTGTTTGTGGCACATTAGTATATGTGAGGGGGGAAACTTTTCAAGATGGGTGGTCACCATGGCGGCCATTTTTGAAGTCAGCCATTTTGAATCCAACTTTTGCTTTTTCAATAGGAAGAGGGTCATGTGGCACATCAAACTTAGGCTACTTTCACACTTGCGTTCGGAACGGATCCGTCTGGTGTCTGCACAGACGGATCCGCTCCTATAATGCAAGCGATGGTATCTGTTCAGAACGGATCCGTCTGCATTGTATTTCAGAAAAAAATCTAAGTGTAACAGTTAGTCAGACGGATCCGTCCAGACTTTACATTAAAGTCAATGGGGGACGGATCCGTTTGAAATTGCACCATATTGTGTCAACTTCAAACGGATCCGTCCCCATTGACTTACATTGTAAGTCTGGACGGATCCGTTTGGCTCCGCACGGCCAGGCGGACACCCGAACGCTGCAAGCTGCGTTCGGGTGTCCGCCTGCCGAGCAGAACGGAGGCCAAGTGGAGACAGACTGAGGCATTCTGAGCGGATCCGCATCCACTCAGAATGCATTGGGGCTGGACGGATGCGTTCGGGGCCGCTTGTGAGAGCCTTCAAACGGAGCTCACAAGCGGAACCCCGAAATCAAGTGTGAAAGTAGCCTTATTGGGAATTTCACACGAAAAACAATGGTGTGCTTGGTTTTAACGTAACTTTATTCTTTCATGAGTTATTTACAAGTTTCTCTTTGTTTACAGCCATTGACAGGTCGCCGAGGTTAACACGTGAGGAGCGGATAGAAATTGTGTTGATGTCTGGTGAACGCAGTAACCGGGTCATTGCAGCAGATTTCAATGCAAGACACCCTACGAGACCACCCATCTCCTATGCTACAGTTGGCAAACTGCTTGCTAAGTTTTGTGAAACTGGTTCAGTGTTGGATTTGCCAAAATGTGGACGCATGAAATCTGTCTCTAATGAAGAAACATCAGTGGCTGTCCTAGCTTCATTCAGCAAGAGCCCACAGCGTAGCACTCGCCGCATGTCACTGGAGAGTGGCATTAGTCGAACATCCCTTCAGCGGATATTAGCTACTCACAAATGGCACCCTTACAAACTCCAGCTACTGCAGCATCTCAACGAGGATGACCCAGATCGGCGCACTGAATTTGCAGAATGGGCAAAACAAAAGTTGGAATAGGACCCTCAGTTTACGCAGAAGATTTTGTTCAGTGATGAGGCAAACTTTTATGTGAATGGTGAAGTTAACAAACAAAACCACCGCTATTGGTCTGACACTAACCCACATTGGATAGATCCCTCCAAGACTGTTGGAACAAAAAAAATTGATGGTATGGTGTGGTATATGAGGTACAAAGATAGTGGGGACATTCTTCATCAATGGAAACCTCAAGGCCACTGGATATGCGAAATTGCTACATGATGATGTGTTTCCCTCTTTATGCACTGCAGCTGGCATGTTCCCTGAGTTTTTTCCAGCAAGATGGTGCACCACCACATTATGGGTGTCAGGTCCGAGCATTCCTAGATGAACAGTTTCCTGGAAAGTGGATTGGTCGTCTTGGGCCAGTTGAATGGCCCCCATGGTCTGCCGATCTGACCCCCTTAGACTTTTATCTTTGGGGTCATCTGAAAGCAATTGTCTATGCTGTGAAGATACGAGATGTGCAGCACCTGAAACTACGGATACTGGAAGCCTGTGCTAGCATTTCTCTTGCGGTGTTGCTATCAGTGTGTGAAGAGTGGGAGAAGAGGGTTGCATTAACAATCCAACACAATGGGCAGCACATTGAACACATTTTATAAGTGGTCAGAAACTTGTAAATAACTCATGAAAGAATAAAGTTATGTTAAAACCAAGCACACCATTGTTTTTCTTGTGAAATTCCCAATAAGTTTGATGTGTCACATGACCCTCTTCCTATTGAAAAAACAAAAGTTGGATTCAAAATGTCCGACTTCAAAATGGCCGCCATGGTCACCACCCATCTTCAATTTAGACATTAGTTAGACATCAGTATAGTGCAGGGGTCTGCAACCTTTAAGACATAAAGAGCCACTTCGACCCGTTTCCGAAGGAAAAAAAAAACTGGGAGCCGCAAAACCATTGCGACATTTAAAACAAATATAACACTGCATATATTGTTTCTTACCTTAATGCTATATACAGGATCGTGCAGTCAGCTGTCAATCTGAAGAAAAAAAAGACTTTTTCACTTAACAATGTAAAATATATTTTTGCAAATTAATAGCTAATTAAAATATTTAATTTACCTTTAGCAGACCACCCCTAATCATGTGCCAGTAATACCAGACCCCCCCCCAATCATGTGCCAGTAATACCAGACCCCCCTCCAATCATGTGCCAGTAATACCAGACCCCCCTCCAATCATGTGCCAGTAATACCAGACCCCCCCAATCATGTGCCAGTAATACAAGACCCCCCAATCATGTGCCAGTAATACCAGACCCCCCTCCAATCATGTGCCAGTAATACCAGACCCCCCCAATCATGTGCCAGTAATACCAGATCCCCCTCCAATCATGTGCCAGTAATACCAGACCCCCCTCCAATCATGTGCCAGTAATACCAGACCCCCCCAATCATGTGCCAGTAATACCAGACCCCCCTCCAATCATGTGGCAGTAATACCAGACCCCCTCCAATCATGTGCCAGTAATACCAGACCCCCCTCCAATCATGTGCCAGTAATACCAGACCCCCCTCCAATCATGTGCCAGTAATACCAGATCCCCCTCCAATCATGTGCCAGTAGTAATACCAGACCCCCCCCAATCATGTGCCAGTAGTAATACCAGACCCCCCCCAATCATGTGCCATTAGTAGTACCAGACCCCCCCCAATCATGTGCCAGTAGTAATACCAGACCCCCCCCCAATCATGTGCCAGTAGTAATACCAGACCCCCCCCCGCCGCACACACCTGCCAGTAGTAATACCAGACCCCCCCCCCAATCATGTGCCAGTAATTCCAGGGCCCCCCCCAAATTCCCCAATCATGTGCCAGTATAATACCATTATGTGCCAGACTGCCAGTTAAAAAAATAAATAATTAACACTTATACTTACCTCTTTGGAGCGATGCGATGCAGGCCTCTTCCGGCCTGTGTCCCGACTCCAGCGCTGTACGGCTCAGGTGGCGCAATGAAGTCATCGCGCCGCCTACGCCGGCCTCTGATAGGCTGCCGCCCTAGTAGTGCCGGCAGCCTATCAGAGGAACAGGAAAGGGACACACCTCCCTGCCCTGCTCATCCGCACAGCCTTCTGTTTGTATCGCTGTCCTGAGGACGGCGATGCAAACAGATCACTATGGAGATGAGCGCTTCGCTTCCACAATGGAAGCGCTCATCTCAGTGCCTGCCCAGCCGCCGCCGCACAGTGCCTGCCCCGCCGCCGCCGCCGCACACACACTGCTCATGCCGCACACACACTGCTCATGCCCATGCCGGAGCCGCGGCTAAGGTTCAAAAGAGCCGCATGCGGCTCCAGAGCCGCGGGTTGCTGACCACTGGTATAGTCCAATCATATACACTCACCTAAAGAATTATTAGGAACACCTGTTCTATTTCTCATGAATGCAATTATCTAGTCAACCAATCACATGGCAGTTTCTTCAATGCATTTAGGGGGGTGGTCCTGGTCAAGACAATCTCCTGAACTCCAAACTGAATGTCAGAATGGGAAAGAAAGGTGATTTAAGCAATTTTGAGCGTGGCATGGTTGTTGGTGCCAGACGAGCCGGTCTGAGTATTTCACAATCTGCTCAGTTACTGGGATTTTCACACACAACCATTTCTAGGGTTTACAAAGAATGGTGTGAAAAGGGAAAAACATCCAGTATGCGGCAGTCCTGGGGGCAAAAATGCCTTGTGGATGCTAGAGGTCAGAGGAGAATGGGCCGACTGATTCAAGCTGATAGAAGAGCAACGTTGACTGAAATAACCACTCGTTACAACCGAGGTATGCAGCAAAGCATTTGTGAAGCCACAACACGCACAACCTTGAGGCGGATGGGCTACAACAGCAGAAGACCCCACCGGGTACCACTCATCTCCACTACAAATAGGAAAAAGAGGCTACAATTTGCATGAAATAAATAAAGATATGGCACTCAATATCTGGAGGACTGCTCAAAGCAAATTACTTTATTACTACTACTATAACAGTTCTCAATTATTAAAAGATTTAAAATATCATACAAGATACGTAAGTTGTACAGAAATTAAATAACAAAAGGATAAAACATCACAAATGACGGTAAGGTAAAAAATCACTTGAGGTATAAATGTGTATGTCAGACAGCTTATAGGTGCTTTCTGAATTTCTGATTAGTCCACCACAGAAAAATTGGTTATCAGCACTATATAGGCTGTTTGTTAGTAATTCTCTGAGATTTTCGATAGTCACCAATTCTTCAGTTAGTAAAATAATAAGCGATTCTTGATGTTATAACGCAATGTTAGACTTTATGAAAGAGTCATATTATTCTTATAACACAGTTCTTAAATTTGTCAAATTGTAGAAATTCGGGAATTATTAGCTCTGGGTGGCGTCCCACCTATTATCGAGCTGCCTTATTCCCTTACCTCCAACCTCTGAGTGCGGCTTTTTCCTTTTGGTCGCCGTTCCTTCAGCGTCCCACGTGTTCAGCTTCTCCTTAGCTTAAATTTAGGTGAAGGGTGGAACTGTGTCATTCCAAGAAGCTATCAGGCATAAGTCTTTATGTAGGACGAATCAGTCACTTGAGAGGTTAAAACGGAGGTAGAGCTGTAAGTGTCCTTGCGTACACCAGAATGGTGGTAATGTGGGGTCCAGATTCCTCCCAGACGCGTTTCGAAGTCCGAAAAGATACTGACTTCTTCCCCACTGAGGAAGAAGTCAGTACTTCTGTGATTTTGTTGTCAGCACATTCAATATTTAATTAACTCAGATCTAGGATGTGTTTGTGTTCCCTTTATTTTTTTTGAGTAGTGTGTGTATATATATATATATATATATATATATATATAGTATATTAGACAGCAGTGCTGGCATTATTTATTCAAAGTTTTTCACGTGTTTTTAGCCTAGCACGTTCTAATATATTTTTCCTGTGCCTTGCCTGTTGCTTTCAGCTGTTGCGGCCTTCACAGTCGTTTCACCAGGTTCAGCGAACCCCTCTTTTGCCTCCTTGTTTTCTGTCTAGGTCAAAGGTATGGTCTTCATGCTTCTAGGGTCACCTCCACGTTGGCCAGGTTACGTTTTAAATTCCAGCTGCCTGGCACGTTCTCAGGCCACATAGTTCATTTTTCTTAGGGTCAGCCTGCCACGTTGCCCAGGTTTTTGTTTGTCTAATGTTAACTGCCTGCCACTCCACTCAGGCCACGTAGTACGATTCGTTTCGGGTCAATCTGCCACGTTGGTCAGGTTTACGTTTGTTAATATCTACCGCCTGTTACGTTACTCAGGTCATGTAGTTCAAATTGCTCAGGGTCAACCTGCCACGTCAGCCATGTTACGTTTGTTAATGTTTAACCGCCTGCCACGTTACCCAGGCCACGTAGTACAATTCGTCTTAGGGTCAACCTATCACGTCGGCCAGGTTTACGTTTGTTAATTTTCTACCGCCTGTCACGTTACTCAGGCCACGTAGCTCAAATTGATCAGGGCCAACCCGCCACGTCGCTCAGGTCACGTTTTTAAAAACTAACCTCCTATTACATTTACTCAGGCCACATAGTACAATTCGTTTAGGGTCAATCTGCCACGTCGGCTAGGTTACGTTTGTTAATATCCACTGCCTGTCCCAGGCCATCTAGCTCAAATCGATCAGGGTCAACCTGCCACGTCGGCCAGGTCACGTTTGTTAATGTTAACCGCCTATCATGTTAGGCCACGTAGTACAAATTTGCTCAGGGCTAACCTGTCATACCGCCAGGTCATTAGCCTGGTTTATCACCCAGGCCACATAGTTCATCTCACAACCGGGCCTCCGCCCGGCAGGTCATTTATTCAAGTTCCATTGTCTATTACGTTGCTGCCTGTACTCGTGTTTACATGTCATCGCAAGGTCCCTTCATTCAATTCCTTCTATAGTTATTTGCATTCGTGCTTTTTCTCCAGGTCTCAGCTAATCTCAACCCAGGTAACAGTGCACCCAATAGCCGGTCACTTCCCTCTCTTCGCCTTAATTTTCTTACTTCCACGTCCTTCCGAGTCGCTCTCCCGGAGTCTTGTGGGTTCGCTACCGTCTGCTCTCAGCTATCAACCAATTCATCTTCTATTCTATTGCACATTTCGGGGTTGCTCTCGTTCATTCGAGGTCACGCCTAGGCTTAATTTTTTTCTTGCTTCACAATTGCAGTCATGTCGCACGTAAATGATATAAAGAACACTGTCTCAGTTCCGGAATCTCAACCCTCCGATCATGCTAGCTGCATGTCCCTGCGAAGCTGGACCGTACCTAGGTTAATTGTGGAACTAAACCATTGAGGCAATCGCCATCCGGCTTCCACTCGGAAGGCTGAACTATATAGACTTTTGGTTACCAGCACATCAGCTCCTGCTGAGGATCAAGTGTCCATGTCCACTATCCAACTCTCCCTGCAACAGTTGCACGCATCCATTAACAGCATCTCCAGCGCGGTATCAGATATGCAGTCTCGGCTGCTTGCTGTCGAGTCCCGCACCTCCACGGCCAATACTTCAATCCCACCTGTTTCAGTCCCCTCCACTTCCCGCTGCCTCTCTCCAGGTAGGGTTCCCAGTACCCCTGCCATAGCACCTTCCCATTTCGTTCTCGAGAATATTAGGAAGGATATTTTGCAGGGAAGGATGTCAATCTAGCCTCCATACTTATCGCCACCCAAGATACCATAGAGAATAAGACAATCGCCTGCAGCGATGTGTCCATAATCCTCAAGTATACAGACGCCTGTCTAACTAAGAAGCTGTCTATACCAGAATTCGTTCTGGCTTTCAGTCTAGTCAGGTACATGGTTTGCTCTGCCCAGCCAGAGAGACGGGAGGAACTGGACATTTATCTCTACAGGGTCACCAACCTGGGGCATAAGTATGGTGGTTTCGCTTTCTATGACTACCACCGCTCCTTCCCAGCCAAAGCTGCCGCCGCCTTAGGTCAGTTTACGCACATCACCAACTGGGCCGTATTAGATATGGAGCTTTTCTGCCGGCACTTCGCAAGTCTCAAGGATCCTTCCTGCGCATCTTGCCAGTCCATTCTCCATTCGTCCGATTGGTGCCCCAATTTAGCCTCCGCTTCTCAAGATAGTCATGTCCCCGGTCCATCCAGCCTCCAAAGGCAGGCTCCAGCAGTGGATAAATTTGGTAGACCCATAGGTGACTTTGTAATACAGCGGGGGTGCTGTTTGACTGCTGGGTCCCGCTGCCTGCTGGGGTGGTGCTGCAGCGTCGGCGGTCGCCGGGCAGTACTGCGTCAAATCTAGAATAGGGTCCCATTCAAAGAGGCAACCTTGTCGTGGTGAGTGGGCCTATGCTTTTTGATCAAATTGTTTACTAATGCCTCATGTCTAGCATGCAGCATAGGGGTAGGTATACGATAAATTACGCTGAGAAGCAATGTTTATTATGCTGAGAAGCAGTTAGATAAAAGCATAATATTGAGGATGTGCGATCCAGTTCTGTTTCTTGTATTTATACAGACCCATAGTTTTGCTAGGCAAAAGTCAAATCTGTAATAACTATAATCTCGCAGTTTGCAATTATAACGAGTGTCGAGCTTTTCATGTCTGCTCAGTTTGCTTCAGGGCCCACCCCCAAACCACCTGCCCTCATAGATCTTCAAAGCATTCCTGACTAGTTGGGGTCAATGTAGAGCTGTTAGCATCACTTCTGCTGAATCACCACGATCCTTACTTTGTCCAATTTTTGGTTTCCGGCTTCACAGGGGGTTTTCACACAGGGCTCGTAACCCTGCCTCAGTCCACCTGGGAGGGAAATAATCTTCTGTCTGCATTTAGGGATCCTGATTCTGTAAGTACCCTGCTCCAGTCCAAGCTCCAAAAGGGTTTTCTCATCGGTCCTTTTTCTACTGTTCCTTTCGACTACTGGAGGGTTAGCCCTATGGGAATTATTACAAAGAAATTTTCAAATAAAAAACGGTTAATTTATGACCTTTCAGCTCCTCACCGTTCTCACATACCCAGTCTTAACTCTTTGATTCCATCCAAAGAGTTTTCCATGCACTATTCCTCAGTAGATGAAGCTACCCAGTTGATCCTGCTGGCGGGAAGAGGTGCATGGTTAACAAAAGTAGACATCGCCGATGCCTTCAAGCTGCTGCCTGTCCAGGCACAGCTTTGGAAATTTTATGGTATCAAATGGATGGATAAATATTACTTCGCGAACAGGTTGACTTTCTGATCCAAAAGTAGTCCATGGTTGTTCTACCAGTTCGCGCAAGCACTGCACTGAATTTTGGTTAACCATTGCCACTGCCCAATGGTTGTTGATTATCTAGATGACTTTCTTTTGATAGAAGAACCAGGTCATGAGCCCGACAGGCTAGCGTCCCTACTGCAACTTTTTTCAAAACTCAACGTTCCAGTCGCAGATTAAAAAACAGAGGGTCCTTCCACGACAGTCACATTCCTGGGCATCGTTCTGGATTCCGTCAAGATGGAAGCAAGGCATCCAGAAGAAAAGTTGGCAAAAATTAAAGACACCATATCTAAATCAGTAACATATAATACCCTCACCAAGGCAGATTTGCAGTCCTTATTAGGCATGTTAAACTTTGCCACGAGAGTAATGCCCCAAGACAGGGACTTCATTTCCAGGTTGCTCCGGTTACTTTCCACGGCTGCTGAACAGGACTCTCCCATTCATTTGGATTCACAAGTAGGGTTGAGCGAACCCGAACTTTAGGATTTTTGGACCCCGGACCCGAACATTTCAGTAAAGGTTCGGGTTCGCTGTTCGGCACTTTCTTGGCGCTTTTTGAAAGGCTGCAGAGCAGCCAATCAACAAGCGGTTAACTGCCTACTAATGGCATGGCTGTGATTGGCCAGTGTAGCATGTGACCCAGCCTCTATATAAGCTGGAGTCACGTAGCGCTGCACGTCACTCTGCTGTGCTTAGTGTAGGGAGAGGATGCTGCTGGTGATTTCAGGTAGAGAATAGGACTGAATCTTTTCTCAAAATCTGAATCTAACTCAGCAATCTACATACATTGTGTTTTGTGGGTTCAGGGCACAACTTTTTTATCCTGCCCAGAGCCCAGTGACCGAAAAAAAAAATAACTTTAATAAGTCAGTTAGGTGGGCGGTGGTGGCAGCCATTTTATGCAAGCTCAGTGCACTAGCACTGCATCTGAGCTTTTGGGACATTAAAAATCCCACTTTTTTTGGGCAATTTACATCTACATCTGGTGCATTTGCAGGCTTAGTCAGTGTGCAATTTAAGCTAGAAATACAGCCATCATTTTCTGGGGTTTTAACAACACACTTTTTTTGGCCAAAAAACACTATTTTCAGGCCTTGCAGCATCAGCACGTGTGAAATTACAGGGTTATATACTGCTGTCAAATTCAGTTATTAAGCAAACACCCATTTGGGCAAAAAAAAATTGTTGGCAGCCTTTGCTGCAGATGTCATTGTGAGATATACCCTTTTATCATTTGGGTTATATTCAGATATTTGAAATACCGCCATTCGGTGCACAAATCTTTAATTGAGGCCTACTGTGGGTCAGGCCGTGTCGGATACACCCTGTATATACAGGGCTTATATTCTTTCATTAATAAAACACCCTTTTTGGGGCAAAATACACAATATTTCAGGCCTTGCAGCATCTTGATGTTTGCAATTCCTGGGTTATATACTGCTGTCAAATTCAGTTATTAAACAAACACCCATTTGGGCAAAAAAAATTGAGTTGGCAGCCTTTGTTGCAGATGTTATTGTGAGATACACCCTTTATACATTTGGGTTATAGTCAGATATTTGAAATACCGCCATTTGGTGCACAAATCTTTAATTGAGGTCTACTGTGGGTCAGGCCGTGTGAGATACACCCTTTAAATACAGGGGTTTGATTCAGGTATTTGAAATACACCCATTTTGGGCAAAGAAATCTTTAATTGAGGCCTACTGTGGGTCAGGCCGTGTGAGATACACCCTTTAAATACAGGGGTTTGATTCAGGTATTTGAAATACACCCATTTTGGGCAAAGAAATCTTTAATTGAGGCCTACTGTGGGTCAGGCCGTGTGAGATACACCCTTTAAATACAGGGGTTTGATTCAGGTATTTGAAATACAGCCATTTTGGGCAAAGAAATAATTGAGGCCTACTGTGGGTCAGGCCATGTGAGATACACCCTTTAAATACAGGGGTTTGATTCAGGTATTTGAAATACAGCCATTTTGGGCAAAGAAATAATTGAGGCCTACTGTGGGTCAGGCCATGTGAGATACACCCTTTAAATACAGGGGTTTGATTCAGGTATTTGAAATACAGCCATTTTGGGCAAATAAATCTTTAATTGAGGCCTACTGTGGGTAAGGCCGTGTGAGATACACCCTTTAAATACAGGGGTTTGATTCAGGTATTTGAAATGCAGCCATTTTGGGCAAAGAAATCTTTAATTGAGGCCTACTGTGGGTCAGGCCGTGTGAGATACACCCTTTAAATATAGGGGTTTGATTCAGGTATTTGAAATGCAGCCATTTTGGGCAAACAAATCTTTAATTGAGGCCTAGTCTGGTTAAGGCCATGTGAGATACACCCTTTACATACTGTCGTTCTATTCTACTATTAATTAAACACCCATTTAGGGCAAGATCCTAAATTCGAGAAATATGAGGAGAGTGTCAAATAAGGGACGTGGCCCAGGTCGTGGTGCTGCTGGTGGAGCTCCTGTTGCAGGGAGAGGACATGGTCGATCTGTGCCAGTAACATGCACAAGTGAAACACCTTCCTCAGGTGCGAGTAGGTGACAGAACCTGCAGCGGTATTTGGTCGGGCCTAATGCGGCTCTACGAATAGTGATGCCTGAACAAGTACAGGCGATAGTAGATTGGGTTGCTGACAATGGATCCAGTTCCTTCACATTGTCTCCCACCCAGTCTCCTGCTGAAAGACCACGGTTGGCACCTGCAGCCGATGTCCATCAGTCTTTCACCTCACCCCCTTGCAAATCAGCCAAGCAGTCTGAGCCCCAAGTCATGCAGCAGTCTCTTCTGCTTTTTGATGACACTGTTAGCAGGGTTTCCCAGGGCCATCCACCTAGCCCTGCCTCAGAAGTGGAAGAGATTGAGTGCACCGATGCCCAACCACTTATCTTTCAAGATGAGTACATGGGAGGACCATCGCAGCACGTCTCGGATGATGACGAAACACAGGTGCCAACTGCTGGGGCTTTCGAAAGTGTGCAGACTGACAAGGAAGGCAGGGGTGAAGACTGGGTGGAAGATGATGTGGAGGACGATGAGGTCCTCGACCCCACATGGAATCAAGGTCATGCGAGTGACCTATGTAGTTCGGAGGAAGAGGTCGCACAGAGCCACCAGCACAGCAGAAGAGGGAGCAGGCTGCAAAAGCGGAGCGGCCGTCCTCTAGACAGTACGCCTGCTACTGCCCACCGCAGCAAGGGACCGAGCACACCAAAGCCAGCTCCAAGGAGTTCCCTGGCGTGGCAGTTGTTCAGACAATGTGCTGACGACAAGACACGAGTGGTTTGCACGCTGTGTAATCAGAGCCTGAAGCGAGGCATAAACGTTCTCAACCTTAGCACAATCTGCATGACAAGGCAGCTAAGTGCAAAGCACAAGCTGCAGTGGAGTAGACACCTCAAAAACCAAGAAAGGTCTCTGGCTCCATCTGCTTCCTCTTCTGATGCAGTCTTGGCCTCTTCATCCCCCTCTGGAGTGACAGTGGCACCTGACACCCCGCAAACAGAGGATGTGCCAGAAACGCCACCACCTGGGTCACCAAGCTTCTCCACAGTGTCCCATGGAAGCGTTCAACTGTCTAGGATATCTCCCAAAAACTGGAGCGGAAGAGGAAGTACCCCCCTACCCACCCGCGATCCCTGGCCCTGAATGCCAGCATTTCAAAATTAGTGGCCTTTGAAATGCTGTCATTCCGTCTGGTGGAGACGGAGAGTTTTAAAAGCCTTATGGCGGTGGCAGTCCCACAGTACGTCGTTCCCAGCCGCCACTACTTTTCCAGGTGAGCCATCCCTTCCCTGCACAACTAAGTGTGGGACAAAATCGCCATCTGTGACAAGTTCCACTTAACTACGGATACGTGGACCAGTAAGCACGGTCAGGGATGTTATATCTCCCTAACAGCACACTGGGTAAATGCAGTGGCAGCTGGGCCTGAGGCGGATAGCAGTTTGGCACATGTCCTTCCACCACCAAGGATTGCAGGGCGCTTCAGTTT
This sequence comes from Bufo bufo, assembly GCF_905171765.1. Taxonomy (NCBI): domain Eukaryota; kingdom Metazoa; phylum Chordata; class Amphibia; order Anura; family Bufonidae; genus Bufo; species Bufo bufo. Next base: position 213,867,070 of record NC_053394.1, read on the forward strand.
GCCTCCTGCTGCTTCCTCTTCCTACTCCGCTTCCTCATCCTCTGCCGGCTCCTCATCCAGTCAGCGTAACACCTTCACCACCAACTTCAGCACAGCCAGGGGTAAACAATAGCAGGCAGTTTTAAAACTTATCTGTTTGGGGGAGAAACCCCACACCGCGCAGGAGCTGTGGACGCGCCTTGAACAACAGATCAATGAGTGGTGGCTGCCCGACTGTTTAGGGAGGGTAGACAGGGACTGTGGGTCTCCCCCTTCCCCCTTTTTTCTATCCTTAGGGCACTTGTATGGCCCTAGATTTAGAGTTTAAGTTGGTGGGAGTATGAAGGGTTAATTTATTGCACGGCAGGAAGAGTAGGCGGGTAGCGGGAGGGTACTTAGGTGCTGTCCCCGCCTATCCTCTTCCTCTTTATCGGAAGCGCGGTGCCGTGGTGAGTCGCACCTGCGCTCTGTCTGGATAAGAGATTGCGATGGCCGCGGGTGATGCCCGTCTGAGGGAGGTTTTGTTGGTGCGCATGGCGGAGGGGGGTGAGGGGTGGCTGCGCTAATTTTTGTGTAGTCTGGGTTCCCCTGATCCCTCACCTCCTTCTGTCAGTGCGCCGGCTGCTGAGGTCCCAGTGCAGCCATGTGATGTCGCGATTGCTCCTGTGGGGGTCAGGCGGTTCTCCTGGCTTATCCGCCCCCCCCCCCCCCCCCGTGCGTCTTGGCCATAGCCCCCCTCCTTCCCCACTTACCTTGGGCTCCCATGTCTATGCTGCTGCAGGATCGTTGGAGATGCAGGCTGCCGGCTCTGTGCTGAGGGCAGTAGCTCCGCCCATTCCTCCCCCCTCTCGGCCTCCGGCGCTTCCCTCCTCACATGAGGTCAGTGGAAGTTTAGGTGCACACGCAAGCAGCAGGATGGGGTCACAGGTTAGCAGCCATTCTTCCCAGAGTCTCCCCCCTACCCCCCCTTCCACTCAGATCACTGAGCCCTCTGCCATTACTGAGCAGCAGCTGGGATTTAGTTCTGTAGCTCCTTCCCTGGCCATGCTGCCTGCAGTGACCCCTGGTGGTGCTGAGGTGCCTTTTCCCCCTATCACTGCTCTGTCTCAGCCACTCTACCCCCTCCCCCTCCTGCCCCCGAACGGTCACGTGCCCGCAGAGGAAGGTCCAGCTCTTCATCCTCCTCTCATGAGAGCCGGAGGCGCCATGGATCCCGCAGGCGCCGGTCGCGTCGCAGGTCAGGTGACTCAGCCTGGAGCAGCCGATCCAGATCCTCCAGGTGGCGGTCCCCGTCATCCTCGGAGGGGTCCGTTGCCGCGTCGGGGGAGTCTGTGTGGCGTGTGTGGGTCCAGCGCAATAGGCGGACGTCTGGTCGGTCTTCCAGGGCTCAGAGCCTGGTTCTGGCAGCTTCTCTACAGCCTGAGGTTCCCATTCCTGGTCCCGTGGTAGCGCCAATACCGCCTCCATCCGGTGAGTACCAATTTACGGGTGCGTGGGGGGCGGGTGCGTGGGGGGCGGGTGCGTGGGGGGCGGGTGGTGGGGGTTCTGATATGGCTACACTGTTAAAACTGTTAGTGGATCATTTGCAGCCGACTACTGACCAGTCCCATCCGCCTCCTCCTGCTAAGCCAGCTCTGGTGTTAGCGGGGGTGCATAAAGAGTCGTGTTTTTGTGGGGGTTAGTTTTTTGGGTGCCCATTTGGACGAGGCCGTCCGGGAGAATGTTTGGGCTAACCATTATGTGGATATTTGGTCTCTCATATCAGTTGATCAACATACTGTTGACAAGGAGAGGCGTTTTTCGGACAAGCCGTATGAGCGTAGGCCCAACGTTGCCAGAACCATGAACAATTGGTTACAGGCTTTTTCGGTGTTGGGTTGCATTATGGGTCAGCGTCACCCCGAGCGCTGTTCTGAGTTGTTTGTTTATCAGGACATTATTTATAGCGCCTACAAGTCCCATGGGGGTAGGTTGTTCGTTATGAGTCTGGTTCTACGTCAGTTTTGCATTATTTAGACGATTTTCTCTTTGTTTCCCCTGGTAGTGGTGGTGGTTGCCTATCCCTGTTAACAGTTTTTCTGGAAAGGATGGCGCAATTTGGGGTTCCCATTTCGAGTGAGAAGACTGAGGGCCCGGTTACGCGGCTGTCGTTTTTGGGCATTGAGATTGACACGTTGGATATGGTTTTCAGGTTGCCGCCGGAGAAGTTGCAGAAGCTTATGGGGTTGATTGATGGTTTCCTGTCGGTTAGGAAGGTTACCTTGTTGCAGCTTCAGTCCCTGTTAGGTCTGTTGTGTTTTGCATGCCGAGTTATGCTCATGGGCCGGGTTTTTGCCCGTCGCCTGTCGTTGGCCACATGGGGTGTTAAATCTCTGCGGCACCGCATCCGGCTCTCCAAGTCCCTGAAAGATGACTTGGGGGTCTGGAGGTCCTTTTTGTTGTCTTACAATGGTCACACGTGTTACATGTCCAAGGAAATATCTAACGCTGAGTTGTCTTTGTTTTCTGATGCGTCGGGGTCTTGTGGTTTCGGGACCATTCTGGGGAAGGACTGGTGCGCTGCTGAGTGGCCTGAGTCGTGGCGGACATCTGGGTTGTGTAAGAACCTTACTCTGCTCGAGTTGTTCCCCATTATCGTGGCGGTGGAGCTGTGGGGGGACAGGTTGTCCAACAAGCATGTGTCGTTTTGGACGGACAATCTGGGAGTGGTGTATTGTGTCAACAGCTTATCCTCCTCTTCTCTTCCTGTCTTGTCCCTACTGCGTTACTTGGTTCATCGGTGTCTTGCATTAAATGTTTATTTTAGGGCTCGTCATGTTCCAGGTGTTGAAAATAAGGTTGCTGATGCTCTTTCCGGTTTTCGTTGGCAGGAATTCCGATCCTTTCTCCCGGAAGCGGATCGGGAGGGCCGGGAATGCCCCCCGCACCTGTGGGATTTGGTGGACAGCAACTGATGTCGCTTGTCAGATCCTCGGTTTCTCCTGCTACCTGGCAGGCTCACGGTAATTCATGGGTTCAATGGTGGGGGATGGTGGGTGCACGAGATGTTGGCGCTAGGGATGATCTGCGGCTGGAGGTGACTGTGGAATGGCTGTTGTATTTGCGATCATTGTGGGTTTCTGCAGCGGTTGCGCAGCGTCGTCTATCGGGCATTGCGTTTCACCTTAAGCTGCGGGGATGGCCGGATGTTACCAAGCAATTCGTTATTCGGCAGGCTTTAAAGGGTTGGAGGAAGGAGTATGTTTCCCGAGAGAGTCGACGGCCGGTCTCATTTGGCTTACTCGGCAAGCTTATTTCCCTGCATCCCGAGGTTTGCTCATCTCCCTTTGAGGTGGCCCTGTTTTCAGGCAGTTTTAGTTTGGTCTTTTTTGCGGCCCTTAGGGTCAGCGAGTTGGTTGCCCCTTCCTGTCGTAAACCGGGGGGGCTTTCTAGTGATGACGTTGTCCTGGGTAATGATTCGCTTAGGATCCGGGTCCGGCGTTCAAAGACGGACCAATTTGGTAGGGGCGCCTGGATTCCCCTCCACTCGGTTCCTGGTGTTTCATGCCCGGTTCATCTGATATCACAGTATAGTTGTTTGGCTTTAAGTGGTGTTGATCCCAAGGAATTTGGGACTCACTTGTTTCGTATTGGGGCTGCTACTGAGGCTGCCAGGGCGGGTTTACCTGAATCGGAGATTATGAGGATAGGTAGATGGAAATCGGCCTGTTTTGCACAGTACATCAGACCGGACCTTTTTGTTGTAAAAAAAAAAAAAAGAAGTGTGTTTTATTTGTCGATATTTCTAGTGCTATGCTTCGTTCTAACAGTTTTTTCTTGCAGGTTCGGGCAGGCCGGCGGTGTGGTTGATTGGCTATTCCTATGTTTTTTGGGCAGCGCAGCGAGCCGACTGTAGGCCTGGCGGAAGATCGCTCGGTTTTTGAGAGGTGGAAGTATCATGGTGAGGTATTCGTGGCCTCCGGTGGTCGCATCTCCTCTCGCAGGTGGTGGAGATTGGCTTTCAGGCCGTGGGCCCGGTGGTCCTGGTTGTTCACGCTGGGGGCAATGACATTGGTTCCGTGCCCTTGCTGGAGCTGTTGACCCTGATGCGGTCAGATTTGGAGAGGTTCCCGTCCTTCTTTAGGGAGGTAGTGTTGGTATGGTCTGAGATTGTTCCGCGGGTGGTTTGGCACGGTGACAGGGACGGGGAGGCTATAGAAAGATGCAGGTGGACGTTGAATTTGCGTGTTTCCCGTTTTGTCAGGTCCCGGGGGTGTGTGGTTGTTCGGCACCGCCAGTTGGAAGGGGACAATCGTTCTTTAATGAGGCCTGACGGTGTCCATTTGACTGACATTAGACTAGATATCTTCCTTTCTGGACTTCAGGATAGGATTGAGCAGGCCCTGTTCTTGTTGGGTGGTGGTCGGAGCCCTGTTTGAGGACAGGTCTCCTCCGTGGCGGCAAGTTACTGTAACTAAAAAGTTATTAATGATGGGTTTGGCAAAATCTGCCTGTTGGGAGTCCAGCGGCTGGCGGATCGCACGGTTTTTATACTGTTTCCGTTTTTGATGAATAAAAATATAGCAGTGGCCGACTACCACCCAGCAATAAAGAAAGGTTAAAAGAAAGAACGTGGTCAGTGTCCTTATTTGGGATGGTTGTTAAGTATGGGCCAGTGTGGGTAGGGGTCACCCCCCCTTCATCCTTTGTTATTACCAACAGTCTGGTGGCTGCCCGACTGTTTAGGGAGGGTAGACAGGGACTGTGGGTCCCCCCCCCCCCCCCTTTTTTCTATCCTTAGGGCACTTGTATGGCCCTAGATTTAGAGTTTAAGTTGGTGGGAGTATGAAGGGTTAATTTATTGCACGGCAGGAAGAGGAGGCGGGTAGCGGGAGGGTACTTAGGTGCTGTCCCCGCCTATCCTCTTCCTCTTTATCGGAAGCGCGGTGCCCCCTCCCTCCCTCCCTTTTGTTTCCTGTATTTGAAAGTTTTCATGTTAATTTATATTTCTGTTTGTCTGTGTGTTATGTCCTCAAGGAGGCTGTATGCAGGCTTGAAGAATTTTAAAAGTCACAGCTGGCGGCAAGTTACTGTAACTAAAAAGTTATTAATGATGGGTTTGGCGAAATCTGCCCGTTGGAAGTCCAGCGGCTGGCGGATCGCACGGTTTTTATACTGTTGCCGTTTTTAATGAATAAAAATATAGCTGTGGCCGACTACCACCCAGCAATAAAGAAAAGTTAAAAGAAAGAACGTGGTCAGTGTCCTTATTTGGGATGGTTGTTAAGTATGGGCCAGTGTGGGTAGGGGTCACCCCACCCCCCCTTTATCCTTTGTTATTACCAACAGTCTGGTTGGTGCCAGTGAGCCTCAAGCCCGGCCTGGTGGTGTGCGATAATGGGTGAAATCTCGTAGCAGCTCTGGGACTAGCCGGTTTAACACACATCCATTGCCTGGCCCATGTGCTGAATTTGGTGGTGCAGAGGTTCCTTAAAAATTACCCCGATATGTCAGAGCTGCTGCATAAAGTGCGGGCCGTCTGTGCGCGCTTTCGGCGTTCTCACCCTGCTGCTACTCGCCTGTCAGCGCTGCAGCGTAACTTGTACAGCGCCAGTCCGATTAGGGTTGGTGCTGTGGGACTGAGGGTGGCCCCCATATGGTCGTTTTTCCCTCCCTTCCTATCCTCCTTTCCTCCAGGGATTCATGGGTTAAGACTTTCCCATGATCCCTTGTAAGGGGCACTGACGCCCCTCCCTGAATGAGGCTATATAATTCCCCTCCCTCTTCCGGCCGGTCTCTTGGCTGCTGGAACGTCTGCCCTCAGCACTCCTGGCCAAGATGTCCGCGGATAATGCCCTTAGGGAGGCGCTTCTGGCGCGTTTTTCTGCTGAGGGAGAAGGTTGGTTAACGGCATTTGTGGCCGGCTTGTCCCTTCCTTCCCCTCAACCCTCGGCTCCTTCCCTGCACCTGCAGTCTGTGGCACCCGATCCCCCTGCGCTACCACAAAGTCGGCGGTCGGCACCCGCCCCCCCGCTCGTTTAGGCCATAGCCCCCCTCTGACTCACCTCCAGGGCGCAGGTAACAAAGCTGCCGGCGGTCCTGTACAGGGAAGAGAGCGTTCGGTGCGCTCTTCGTCGCAAGCTCCTCCCCTTCCGGTCCCGGCAGCTGTCACTTCCGCCCATCGGGTTCGCGCGCTGTTACATGCGGCAGCCGCGAACATGGGAGCGCAAGCAAGCTCCTCTTCTCTGTCAGAGCAGCCTCCCACTCCTCCACCAACGATCAATATCCCCACCAGTAATGAACCCCTGCCACCAGTAGATAATGGTGGTGGGGTCTGTTTGCCACACATCACAGCTGCAGCAGGGGGAGGGGTTACTACCCCTTCTCATACCCTTTCCCAGGTTGAAGCTGTGAGCGCTCCTGGGTACTCTTATATAGCTGCTACCCCCTCTGCCCCTTCATCTCAGCCTCCTGTTTTCCCAGCACCTCCTCTTCCTCCCACCGCACCTGTCCGGAGACGTCGTCGCCGTTCGCCTTCCTCCTCACCTGGGGAGTACAGGCATCGGTCCCGCCATGCTTCTGGTAGGCGCCAGTCCCGACACCATCACAGGGATTCCGGGAGAAGAAGGCGCTCCAGATCCTCAAGATGGCGCTCACCGTCATCTTCGGATGTTTCGACGAGTGAATCTGGGGAGTCTGGTTCGGTGTCACACACCATTCGCAAGAGGCGGGAGCCTGTCGCTGCTTCCAGGACTCCTAGCCTGGCCCCTCCTCCGGTTGGTCCATCGTCGGTTCCAGATCCGGTTCCATCTACAAGTACCGCGGTTTTTCCTCCCGTGCTCCCGGGTCCGTCTTCAACTGGTGAGTTTCAGTATACGGGGGCTTGGGAGGCGGGCGGTCAGAGTTCGGAGGTTGTCTCAGCCCTTAAGGCGGTATTGGAGAAATTTCAATCTGTAAATCCTTCTCCTCCTCTTGCGTCGCAAAAACCTCCCCCGGTTTTAGTGTCTATACACAAGGACTCTTTCTTTTGCGGGGGTTAGCCCATTAGGGGCTCACTTGGCGGAGGAGATCAGGGAGAAAATATGGGAAAATCAGTATGTGGATATCTGGTCCCTAGTCACCATTGATCAACAATCAGTGGATAAAGAGCGACGTCCTTCTGACAAGTCGTACGAGAGGCGGCCGCGAGTCGCTAAAACCATGAATAACTGGCTTCAGGCCTTTTCAGTGTTAGGTTGTGTGATGGGGCAACGCTTTCCTGAGCGTTGTTCGGAGCTATTTATTTATCAGGATGTGATATATAGCGCTTATAAGGCACATGGAGGTTCGGCATGGTGGAGATACGACGAAGAATTTCGTCGCCGTTTAGCGCTGCAACCCGAACTGGGGTGGGGTGTTAAAGCCACTGATGTCTGGCTTCGGCTGATGATGGCTCAGAGGCCCTTTCCCGGAGCGGCTGCCGGCCCTGGTTCCTCAACCGTTGGGTCGGTGACCATGTTCGCCGTCCAGGAACCTGCTGGTTATTCAATGAGGGCCATTGCCGATTCGCAGGCCTCTGCAGGTTTAAGCATGAATGCTCTTCCTGTGGTGCCTCCCATGCGGCCATTCGTTGCGCTCGGCAACCCACTAGGCCCCAAAAATCCACCATCCCTCCTGACCCAAAAGACTCCGGTGACCGTCTCCGAGATGTCCCCCTGGTTAGATCTCTACCCCAATAAGCCTGATGCGGCACAGTTGCATTTTGGTTTTACGTACGGGTTCTTTATACCATTTGTCCTGAGCAGGCTTCCGGTTTTTTCTAATAACTTGCAGTCTGCCCAGGAACATCCAACGGCCCTACATGAGAAAATAACTAAGGAGGTGTCTTTAGGCAGGATTGAGGGCCCCTTTTTTGTCCCCTCCTTTCCCTAATCTGCGAGTGTCACCTCTGGGGGTGGTTCCAAAGAAGGACCCGGGTAAGTTCTGTTTAATTCATCACCTTTCTCACCCCAAAGGTTCCTCTGTAAATGATGCCATCCCCGATGAGGACTCCTCGGTGTCCTATGTTTCTTTTGACAGGGCTGTGGAGTTAGTCAGGCAAGCTGGCAGGGGGGCCCTATTGGCAAAGTAGGACATAGAATCCGCCTTCCGTTTGCTTCCGGTTCACCCGGACTGTTATCACCTACTGGGATGTTATGTTGATGGTTTTTATTTTTATGATACATGTTTGCCCATGGGTTGCTCTATCTCTTGTCACTACTTTGAGATGTTTAGCACCTTTTTGGAATGGGTGGTTAGGTACTAAACTGGTTCCCGGTCCATTATTCACTATTTGGACGATTTTTTGTTTGTGGCCCCTGATTCTGATGACTCTTGCCTTTACCTACTAAATACCTTTATCCAGTTGATGAGACGTTTTGGTGTTCCACTCTCCCCGGAGAAGACTGAGGGTCCTTGCACTTGTCTGTCTTTCCTGGGGATTGAAATTGACACGGTTGACATGGTCTTTAGGCTCCCCAGGGATAAGTTGGACAAATTGTTTTCCCTAATAGAAGGTTTCAGGTCAATGACTAAGGTCACTCTACGGCAGCTTCAGTCCCTGTTAGGTTTATTAGTCTTTGCCTGCAGGGTCATGCCTATGGGCAGAGTTTTTTCCCGATGCCTGTCGATTGCTACTCGGGGTTTGAAGTCACCACGCCATCATGTCCGGGTAACTAAATCCATGAAGTCTGATTTGCTTGTATGGCGACAATTTTTAGCATCTTACAATGGCCACACATGTTTTTTGCCCCCTGTATTGACCAACTCGGAGCTCTCTTTGTTTACAGATGCTTCTGGTTCCTGTGGTTTTGGTTCCATTTTCAATAATTCATGGTGTGCCTCTCGGTGGCCTGAACCTTGGGCTGCGGCTGGCCTTTGCAGGAACTTAACTTTGCTTGAATTATTCCCTATAATAGTAGCCGTTGAGATCTGGGGTTCACAGTTTTCTAATCGTCATATTTGTTTCTGGACTGATAACTTAAGTGTGGTTCATTGCATTAACAGCTTATCTTCGTCATCCCTGCCGGTTCTAAGCCTTCTCCGCCATTTGGTGTTGCGTTGCCTGGAATTGAACATCTATTTCAGGGCCCGTCATGTCCCCGGTGCATGTAATCTTATTGCTGTATCTCTTTCTCGTTTTAATTGGCAGGAATTCCGGGCCCTCCTTCCTGGAGCGGAGCAGATTGGGGTGCAGTGCCCAACTCACCTTTGGCGGCTGGTGGACGGGAATTGATGTCCTTGATTTCCTCTTCAGTGACCCCGGCGACATGGAGAGCTCATGGTAAGGCGTGGGGGGAGTGGCTTGAATTAGCTGGATCACGGGATGTATCTCCCGATGACGTAAAACTGGAGGTAACGGTTGAGCTATTGCTGCGCCTGCGTTCACTGGGTTCCTCGGCGGTGGTTGCGCAGCGACGCCTCTCTGGCGTGGCCTTTTACTTTCGCCTGATGGGATGTCCCGATGTCACCAAGCATTTTTTAGTCACTCAGGCATTGCGGGGTTGGCGTAAAGAATCCATTCGGCGGGAATGCCGCCGCCCTGTTTCTTACTCATTACTCGTTAGGTTGATTGCGGAATGCTCGGTAACTTGTGGTTGCCCTTTTGAGGCCCTCCTGTTATCGGTTGCGTTCGGCCTTGCCTTTTTTGCTGCCCTTCGCATTTGCGAACTGGTACCTCCTTCTCGCCTTAAGCCTGGAGGACTCCTTTTTCGGGATGTGGTGTTTGGCAATGGGTCGGTTAGGGTAAATATTCGCCGTTCCAAAACCGACACGTTTGGTCACGGAGCGTGGATCCCTATTCACACCATACCGGGACCCGTTTGCCCAGTTCATTTGGTCGCTTCCTACCTAGCGGTTAGTCCTGGAGGCGATCATTTCCTGGTACACCAGGATTGCTCCCCGCTTACCAGGTACCAGTTTTCTTCACTTTTTCAGCGCTGCTTAGTGTCAGTAGGTTGTAATCCACGTGACTTTGGTACCCATTCGTTCCGTATTGGGGCGGCCACGGAGGCGGCCAGGGCCGGCCTTTCTGAGGATGATGTTATGCGCATTGGTCGCTGGCGCTCCCGTTGCTTTGCCAGCTATATTCGCCCTGACCTGTTGCCATTGATAGAATAAAAAAAAATATATAATAATAAAAAAAATAAAAAAAAAATAAAAATAAAAATAATAATAACAATAATAATAGAAGTAGGATTGGATTGGCTCACCCTCCAATTTATACGGAATGGGTGCTCCCCCTAAAAGAAAGATATCCCCAATCTTCTAGGTAGGTAGATAAACTATATGGAGGAGAGGGGCACACCTCATATGATGATCAAATGGAACTGCAGCCAATGCGTTTGAACTATTTATTAGTTACAATAAAATAATATACGGTACCTGAATAGCATAAAATACATTCACTAAAATACAATTAATACATAAATAACTATCTGTGTAAATTGAGAAAGCCAGTATGAGTGTCACTGATATCCAATGAGATTGGAAAATTTGATGGTATTCAAGTTCAAATGCGCAATGGTATATGCGCTATATCTCTCCTATTGTCGGGAAATAACTAGCAGCTATGGCTAGTATGTTGCAATGTGATACAAAGTCTCGTATATTGCTTGCTGTTTGTTACAGCATATCAATTAATGCGATATAATGGCTGGGTGTGTATGAACACACTACTCACTGTTTGAAGCGGTATAATGTCCGGTCACTCGTGCTTGGCGTGGCGTCCCACGTGTTGCAGCACAAGAAGCCTCAGTTCCGGTCCGCTCTCGATATATGTGAGTAAGGTACTGTAGCAGGCAAAGAAACTGTCCGTTTTAGACGCCGGGGTATAATTGTTTTGACCCACTTGATTATCGGCGTTACTTTGGTGTCTGTTAGTTTAGACACAGATGGACTTGCATTTCTTCCTGATTGATATGTGGAAAGCGCTCCAGAAAAAACTTCAAATGTTGCGCAGATAATACGCTGCGGTTTCTTTCTTGCTTTACTTGAGACTTGTGCACCAGACGCGTTTCGGAGTTGGCAGTGACTCCTTCCTCAGTGGTCAAGTCTCATCTGTTATCCAAAGGTTTATATAGGGCTGAAGCCATCTGTTCATTATAATTTATTTCATTTTCATGGGGTGGAACAGAAAATCTGGATTTAGGATTCCCGGCTGTTTGACATTTAGTTATTTTATTGTTTGCACATAAATATATATCTATAGACGTACTCTACATGTCTAAAATCCATAAGAATACATATATATGTATGTATACATGTATGCAATAAAAATAAAAATAAAAATAAATAAAATTAAACGCATTGGTTGATAGTGTGATGTTTAAATGCGGTTTTTCATGTGAACAAAGTCCTACAGACATCATAGTCAGATTGAATATAAGTTTAGTTTAAAATTACTTATTCATACTGGATGGTTTGCATATAACATGTGGTTGATCTTTAATCGTCATATATTTTTAATAAAAATTTAATATTATTTGTTTCTCAATCTGATGCGGTTTTTGTGCGTTTTGTCCCTATAACCATGAATCTGATCTTTTTTTGGGTGCATATAAAAATACAAAAATACAGACAAGATCAGATATTTAACAATACCGCTCTTCAAGATTTTGACATGATAAAAAATGATAAAAGGTTAAAAATACATTAAAAATGTGACCTACATATATGATGTATAATAAAATTTGTAGAATTATCTAGTGAGTCATTCATTGATCAAACTGAATGTCTATTCTATATCAATAATGTGAAATTCCACTATTTGTTCAGCGTCATATGTCCCATCTCTTACTGTTTAACCGTGTATACATCCTTATTCATTATAACTCATAGGGGTTGATCTCCATATGTAGGCGTCTCCGGATACACCGCATCATATATATGTATATATATTGGTTGTAGAAATATATGTTGCAATATAGAGTATAATTAATATGGGATTAAAATGGCGCTGAACAATACGTATGGAACTGATAAATACGGTATGGTAAAAGTGATAAAATGGGTTTATATAAAATATATATATGCTTAAATACAATAATACATAATTTAATAAGATATTAATATAATCATTAATTAGTGTATCGATTTTATAATTGGCATTAATTTAAAATGTATAAATTGTTTATATATATGTCTAATGAGCAATAGTGCATGCAAGGTCAATACTCTACAAAAAACCAAAAACTTCCATTTCCGCGTTTAGTCCTAGAGGGAGGATAGAATTGAACTCAAAAATTTTTTGGGATTCAATTCTAGACATGCGACTTATATGATCTCCTCCTCTCCAGTGAATATTCACTTTTTCCAAGGCTGCAAAAGTCATTCCATGTGGATTTTGGTTATGTACCATTTTAAAATGGAGGGATAAGGTGTGTTTATCATAACCTTTTTTGATGTTGGAGATATGTTCAGCAATACGTTTTTTCAGTGTTCTTTTCGTTCTGCCCACATATTGTTTTTTACATGGGCATTGAATAATGTATATGACACTTTCTGTATTGCATGTCAAGAACTCTCTGATTTTATGAATGTGAGTGTTGCTGGTGGATTGGACTTCAGTGGTTTTTTTAGGGAATGAGGTGGATCTGCATCCCATACATGCCCCACATCTATAAAAGCCTGTTAACCCTATCCATTTTTGGATTGATGATATATTTGGGGATTTATTAATGATTGTAGGTGCTACCAATAAGCCCAAATTGGGAGCCTTAGTGAAGGTGATTTGGGGTTTATTTGGTAGAATATGGCCTATTGTTTTATCTTTGACAATATGGTGCCAATGTTTATTGATTATATATCTAATCTTTTTATATTGGGAGTTAAAAGGCAGTATTAGTCTTACATTATCATCAGTCTTTGGGGTTTCTATTTTATCTGAAAAAAAGGAATTACGATCAAGTTTGCGCACTGTTTCCAGAGAGGATTCCAATACTTGCAGTGGATATTTTTTCTGCAAAAATTGGTCCTTTAGTTTTATTGCTTCTGATTCAAAAATTTCTTCTTTTGAGCAATTTCTTTTGAGGCCAATTTAGACGGATCAAAAGAAATTGCTCAAAAGAAGAAATTTTTGAATCAGAAGCAATAAAACTAAAGGACCAATTTTTGCAGAAAAAATATCCACTGCAAGTATTGGAATCCTCTCTGGAAACAGTGCGCAAACTTGATCGTAATTCCTTTTTTTCAGATAAAATAGAAACCCCAAAGACTGATGATAATGTAAGACTAATACTGCCTTTTAACTCCCAATATAAAAAGATTAGATATATAATCAATAAACATTGGCACCATATTGTCAAAGATAAAACAATAGGCCATATTCTACCAAATAAACCCCAAATCACCTTCACTAAGGCTCCCAATTTGGGCTTATTGGTAGCACCTACAATCATTAATAAATCCCCAAATATATCATCAATCCAAAAATGGATAGGGTTAACAGGCTTTTATAGATGTGGGGCATGTATGGGATGCAGATCCACCTCATTCCCTAAAAAAACCACTGAAGTCCAATCCACCAGCAACACTCACATTCATAAAATCAGAGAGTTCTTGACATGCAATACAGAAAGTGTCATATACATTATTCAATGCCCATGTAAAAAACAATATGTGGGCAGAACGAAAAGAACACTGAAAAAACGTATTGCTGAACATATCTCCAACATCAAAAAAGGTTATGATAAACACACCTTATCCCTCCATTTTAAAATGGTACATAACCAAAATCCACATGGAATGACTTTTGCAGCCTTGGAAAAAGTGAATATTCACTGGAGAGGAGGAGATCATATAAGTCGCATGTCTAGAATTGAATCCAAAAAAATTTTTGAGTTCAATTCTATCCTCCCTCTAGGACTAAACGCGGAAATGGAAGTTTTTGGTTTTTTGTAGAGTATTGACCTTGCATGCACTATTGCTCATTAGACATATATATAAACAATTTATACATTTTAAATTAATGCCAATTATAAAATCGATACACTAATTAATGATTATATTAATATCTTATTAAATTATGTATTATTGTATTTAAGCATATATATATTTTATATAAACCCATTTTATCACTTTTACCATACCGTATTTATCAGTTCCATACGTATTGTTCAGCGCCATTTTAATCCCATATTAATTATACTCTATATTGCAACATATATTTCTACAACCAATATATATACATATATATGATGCGGTGTATCCGGAGACGCCTACATATGGAGATCAACCCCTATGAGTTATAATGAATAAGGATGTATACACGGTTAAACAGTAAGAGATGGGACATATGACGCTGAACAAATAGTGGAATTTCACATTATTGATATAGAATAGACATTCAGTTTGATCAATGAATGACTCACTAGATAATTCTACAAATTTTATTATACATCATATATGTAGGTCACATTTTTAATGTATTTTTAACCTTTTATCATTTTTTATCATGTCAAAATCTTGAAGAGCGGTATTGTTAAATATCTGATCTTGTCTGTATTTTTGTATTTTTATATGCACCCAAAAAAAGATCAGATTCATGGTTATAGGGACAAAACGCACAAAAACCGCATCAGATTGAGAAACAAATAATATTAAATTTTTATTAAAAATATATGACGATTAAAGATCAACCACATGTTATATGCAAACCATCCAGTATGAATAAGTAATTTTAAACTAAACTTATATTCAATCTGACTATGATGTCTGTAGGACTTTGTTCACATGAAAAACCGCATTTAAACATCACACTATCAACCAATGCGTTTAATTTTATTTATTTTTATTTTTATTGCATACATGTATACATACATATATATGTATTCTTATGGATTTTAGACATGTAGAGTACGTCTATAGATATATATTTATGTGCAAACAATAAAATAACTAAATGTCAAACAGCCGGGAATCCTAAATCCAGATTTTCTGTTCCACCCCATGAAAATGAAATAAATTATAATGAACAGATGGCTTCAGCCCTATATAAACCTTTGGATAACAGATGAGACTTGACCACTGAGGAAGGAGTCACTGCCAACTCCGAAACGCGTCTGGTGCACAAGTCTCAAGTAAAGCAAGAAAGAAACCGCAGCGTATTATCTGCGCAACATTTGAAGTTTTTTCTGGAGCGCTTTCCACATATCAATCAGGAAGAAATGCAAGTCCATCTGTGTCTAAACTAACAGACACCAAAGTAACGCCGATAATCAAGTGGGTCAAAACAATTATACCCCGGCGTCTAAAACGGACAGTTTCTTTGCCTGCTACAGTACCTTACTCACATATATCGAGAGCGGACCGGAACTGAGGCTTCTTGTGCTGCAACACGTGGGACGCCACGCCAAGCACGAGTGACCGGACATTATACCGCTTCAAACAGTGAGTAGTGTGTTCATACACACCCAGCCATTATATCGCATTAATTGATATGCTGTAACAAACAGCAAGCAATATACGAGACTTTGTATCACATTGCAACATACTAGCCATAGCTGCTAGTTATTTCCCGACAATAGGAGAGATATAGCGCATATACCATTGCGCATTTGAACTTGAATACCATCAAATTTTCCAATCTCATTGGATATCAGTGACACTCATACTGGCTTTCTCAATTTACACAGATAGTTATTTATGTATTAATTGTATTTTAGTGAATGTATTTTATGCTATTCAGGTACCGTATATTATTTTATTGTAACTAATAAATAGTTCAAACGCATTGGCTGCAGTTCCATTTGATCATCATATGAGGTGTGCCCCTCTCCTCCATATAGTTTAATAACAATAATAAAACATTTTTATATGATACCATAATAATTAGTGGTATCCCGATGTTCTGTTGTTGCTTAATTCCATGTTTTATATTTATATGGTGTCTTTTCAGGGTTTCCCCGTCCGGCCGTATGGATCCTCGGTCACTCCTACGTCTTTTGGGCGGCGCGAAGGGCGGAATGCAGGCCGGGAGGCCGAACCCTGGGCTTTCGTGAGGTCGATGTTTTCTGGAGGGGTATTAGGGGCCTTCGCTGGCCTCAGGTTCTTTCAGAGGTTGTGGGAATCAGCCGGTCCAACTCCGGCCCAGTGATTCTTGTTGTCCACGCCGGGGGGAATGATCTCTGTTCCTTACGGATTGCGGAGCTAATGACCTTAATGCGTTCCGACATGGAACGTTTTTCTTCTTTTTTTTTCCTGATTTAGTCCTGGTTTGGTCGGAGATCATCCCCCGGGCGGTGTGGCAAGGGGCTAGAGACCCAGACGCAATGGAGAAAAGTCGTAGGACCATAAATTCACGTATTTCTAGGTTTATTAGATCCCGGGGCGGTGTAGCCGTTCGCCACCGGCAGCTGGAGGGCGACAACAGAGCATTGTTGAGGTCCGATGGTGTCCACCTTTCCGACATTGGGTTGGACATTTTCCTCTCGGGGCTTCAGGACGGAGTGGAACAGGCCATGTTCTTGTTGGGTGGTGGTCGGAGCCCGGTGTAGGTAGTGGGCTCCTCCGTGGCGGTTTGGAGGCAATCGGAATACCCGGTGTGAAATGTAAAGGGCAGACTTGCCCGCTGCGAGGGCAGCGGCTGGCATACCGCTCCCTCTAACGGTTTCTGGAGCAGTTCTTAAGCTCGTGGTTTGGTTATGTTCAATAACAAATAAAGAAAAGCTGTGGCCGATCACCACCCAACCCAGTGGCGTTTGTGTCTTTATTGGGTAAGAAGGTTTTATTCAGCGGGAGGATGGGAAGGTGTGTGTGTGGTTGCTTGGCCTACCGGCAGTCTGTACAGCGCCAGTCCGATTAGGGTTGGTGCTGTGGGACTGAGGGTGGCCCCCATATGGTCGTTTTTCCCTCCCTTCCTATCCTCCTTTCCTCCAGGGATTCATGGGTTAAGACTTTCCCATGATCCCTTGTAAGGGGCACTGACGCCCCTCCCTGAATGAGGCTATATAATTCCCCTCCCTCTTCCGGCCGGTCTCTTGGCTGCTGGAACGTCTCCCTCCCTCCCTTCCCTGGATGTTGTGTTTTATGGTTGGCCGTTCGGCTCCCATTGGCTATTGGAATGTTCATACATTTTTCTATTTCTTAGTATAGGTTACATCGTATTCTCAAGTCACAGCTGGCGGTTTGGAGGCAATCGGAATACCCGGTGTGAAATGTAAAGGGCAGACTTGCCCGCTGCGAGGGCAGCGGCTGGCATACCGCTCCCTGTAACGGTTTCTGGAGCAGTTCTTAAGCTCGTGGTTTGGTTATGTTCAATAACAAATAAAGAAAAGCTGTGGCCGATCACCACCCAACCCAGTGGCGTTTGTGTCTTTATTGGGTAAGAAGGTTTTATTCAGCGGGAGGATGGGAAGGTGTGTGTGTGGTTGCTTGGCCTACCGGCAGTCTCGGCCTTCCAGCTCACCGCCTCATATGCGACGTGGCCACAAGGTGGAACTCCACCTTACAAATGCTGGCCAGACTGTGCGAGCAGCAGCAGGCTATAGTGGAGTTTTAGCTGCAGCACGCATGGTTGAATCGCTCTGTGGAACAGCACCACTTTACCACCAATGACTGGGTCTCCATGCGAGACCTGTGTTCCTTGTTGCGCTGTTTCAAGTACTCCACCAACATGGCCAGTGCCGATAATGCCGTTCTCAGCATTACTATCGCACTTCTATGCCTCCTTAAAAAAAAACGTTTCTGGCGATGATGGAAGAGGATGTGGCACAGGAGGAGGAGGAGAAAGAAGGATAATTTCATAGGATTTCCGACCAGTCATTCATAAGTGGCTCAGAGGGTAGGTTCCTGCACCCACAAACGCCAAGTACACAAATGTCCATCCAGGGCACAGTTCTGGAGGATGACAAGGTGGAGGAGGAGGAACCGTGTTCACAGCAGGGTGGCACCCAAAAAAGCTCATGGCCATCACTGGTGCGTGGCTGGAGGGATACAGAGGACACAGGCGATACTCCTCCCACAGAGGACAGCTTGTCGTTGCCTCTGGGCAGTCTGGCACATAAGAGCGATAACATGCTGCAGTGACTCCACAACGACTGCCGAGTTCCCCACATTCTAACTTGTGCTGATTACTGGGTGGTCACGCTGCTGGATCCCCGTTACAAGGACAACGTACCGTTTTTAATTTGTGAGTACAAGCGCACGCTGGTAGACACGCTGCTGGTGGCATTCCCACCTGACAGCAGGGGCACAGTGGAAGCACAAGGCGAAGGTAGAGGACGGGGAAGAGGTCGCCAACGCAGCTGGGGTACCACCAGCCCCTCAGAAGGCAGAGTTTGCATGGCCAAAATGTGGAAAAGCTTTGTCAGCACGCCACAACAACCAGCACCCACCACAGCTGATGTAGAACGTCTTAGCAGAAGGCAGCAATTCAGTAACATGGTGGAGCAGTATGTGTGCACACGCCTACACGTACTGAATGACGGGTCTGCCCCCTTCAACTTCTGGGTCTCCAAATAGGGCACATCGCTTGAGCTTGCCCTTTACGCCTTGGAGGTGCTGGCCTGCCCTGCAGCCAGTGTATTGTCTGAACGTGTGTTTAGCAAGGCAGGGGGCGTTATCACAGACAAGCGCAGCCGCCTGTCCACAGCCAATGTGGACAAGCTCATGTTCATTAAAATGAACCAGGCATGGATCCCACAGGACTTGTCCGTACCTTGTGCACAATAGACATGTATACCAGCCTTACCCAGCCATTGTTATACTACAGCGCAATTACTCATTGGATATTTCCCATTCTTTTGGAGTGTAACCCAATAAAAATAAATAAAAAAAATTTAAAGAAAAAAACTGTGTTGGCTACCTCGTCCTCCTCTACCGCCGCTTCCACCTACACCACTATGTCCACCGCCTCCTCAAACTCCTACTCCATATGGACCTCCACCTCAAAAATCAAGATTATTTTTTTTAATTTGTACGGATTTTATTTTATGTCATTTCACTAATTTGTCTGTTACATTTTCGGGTGAAATTCACCAATTTTTTTGTGTGATATACCACTGCTATACCTAGTAGACAGGTAAAAAAAAATCACTAATTTGTCTGCTACATATTCTGGTGAAATTCACCAATTTTTGGGTGTGAGCTTGCCCTTTATGCCTTGGAGGTGCTGGCCTGCCCTGCAGCCAGTGTATTGTCTGAACGTTTGTTTAGCACGACTGGAGGGGGTTATCACAGGTTATATTTTCCAATGTTTTGGGGTGTACCCTAATAAAAAAAATAAAAAATTTAAACCAAAAAACAGTGTAGGCTACCTCCTCCTCCTCCACCGCCGCTTCCACCCACATCCACTGCCTCCCCAACCTCCTTCTCCATATGGACCTTGTCCTCCTAGATCAAGATTATTATTTTTTTTTTTAATGTATTTTATGTTATTTGAAGTCATTTCCCTATCCACATTTGTTTGCAGAGCACTTGCCATGCTCTTAACCACATTTTACTTGCATTTGCATGACATTTTTAGAGCCATTTTAGTGCTCAGAAGTTCGGGTCCCTATTGACTTCAATAGGGTTTGGGTTCGGGGTCAAGTTCGGGTCTGAACCGATCTCACCACTTCATCCCCTGAGCAAATAATTGATTGCTAGTAGAAAGGGGATTAAAAGGTTAATCGACAGGAGGACAGTTTGGCGCTGCTCAACACCTAATGTCATTGTATTTAATTAATAAAAAATGGCAGCATCTCTGTATCCTAATAACAGTAATCTGCCATTTTCTTCACTGCCAGGTCTTTTTATAGCTGGATCGCGCAATACAGAATATTCAGCCAATCACATTCTAGTTCCCACGGTCATGGGAACCAATCAGAAGCCGGTTCTCTGGCAATCCAGCTTAATTGGTGATGACAGCTTGTCAAAACAATTATGTCATATTGGTTAACAAGGTATTTAGTCCGGCTGTAGGCCAGATTTTAGTTCATTATTAATAAAAGGTATATTTTAATTGGGAAGGTGTTCTAGTGCATAACAAGGTATTTAACCTTAATTTCCGTGAGAACCGGCCTGTGATTGGTTCCCATGACCGTGGGAACTAGAATGTGTTATTAGGATACAGAGATGCTGCCATTTTTTTTAATATTAATTAAATACAATGACATTAGGTGTTGAGCAGCGCCCAACTGGCCTCCTGTCGATTAACCTTTTAATCCCCTTTCTACTAGCATTCAATTATTTGCTCAGGGGATGAAGTGGTGAGATCGGTTATTTACAGTTTATTTCAGAGCCCCAGTAAAATACATTTTCAGTAGTAAAATTTTATATATATGTGTATATACATGTGCATATATGTGTATATATGTGTGTGTCTGTGTATACATGCATGTATGTATATATATGTTTGTGCGTGTATATAAATATACATATATATATATATATATATATATCTACACTCACCTAAAGAATTATTAGGAACACCTATTCTATTTCTCATTAATGCAATTATCTAGTCAACCAATCACATGGCAGTTGCTTCAATGCATTTAGGGGTGTGGTCCTGGTCAAGACAATCCCCTGAACTCCAAACTGAATGTCAGAATGGGAAAGAAAGGTGATTTAAAGAGGACCTTTCAACTGGAAAAACATTGTGAACTAAGTATCCTGACATATACAGCGGTGCCCAGGGATCTCACTGCACTTACCATTATACCTGGGCGCCGCTCCGTTCTCCCGTTATGTCCTCCGGTATCTTCGCTCAGTAAGTTATAGTAGGCGGTGTCTGCCCTTGTTCTGTGGGCGTCTCCTTCTCCTAGGCTGTAGCGCTGGCCAATCGCAGTGCAGAGCTCACAGCCTGGGAGTTTTTTTCTCCCAGGCTGTGAGCTGTGCGCTGCGATTGGCCAGCGCTACAGCCTAGGAGGAGGAGACGCCCAGCAGAACAAGGGCAATCTCCACCTACTATAACTTACTGAGCGAAGATACCGGAGGACATAACGGGAGAACGGAGCGGCGCCCAGGCATAATAGTAAGTGCAGTGAGATCCCTGGGCGCCGCTGTATATGTCAGGATACTTAGTTCACAATGTTTTTCCAGGTGAAAGGTTCTCTTTAAGCAATTTTGAGCGTGGCATGGTTGTTGGTGCCAGACGGGCCGGTCTGAGTATTTCACAATCTGCTCAGTTACTGGGATTTTCACACACAACCAGTTCTAGGGTTTACAAAGAATGGTGTGAAAAAGGAAAAACATCCAGTATGCGGCAGTCCTGTGGGAAAAAATGCCTTGTGGATGCTAGAGGTCAGAGGAGAATGGGCTGACTGATTCAAGCTGATAGAAGAGTAACGTTGACTGAAATAACCATTCGTTACGACCGAGGTATGCAGCAAAGCATTTGTGAAGCCACAACACGCACAACCTTGAGGCGGATGGGCTACAACAGCAGAAGACCCCACCGGGTACCACTCATCTCCACTACAAATAGGAAAAAGAGGCTACAATTTGCACGAGCTCACCAAAATTGGACTGTTGAAGACTGGAAAAATGTTGCCTGGTCTGATGAGTCTCGATTTCTGGTGAGACATTCAAATGGTAGAGTCCGAATTTGGCGTAAACAGAATGAGAACATGTATCCATCCTCTGATGGCTACTTCCAGCAGGATAATGCACCATGTCACAAAGCTCGAATAATTTCAAATTGGTTTCTTGAACATGACAATGAGTTCACTGTACTAAAATGGCCCCCACAGTCACCAGATCTCAACCCAATAGAGCATCTTTGGGATGTAGTGGAATGGGAGCTTCGTGCCCTGGATGTGCATCCGTCAAATCTCCATCAACTGCAAGATGCTATCCTATCAATATGGGCCAACATTTCTTAAGAATGCTATCAGCACCTTGTTGAATCAATGCCACATAGAATTAAGGCAGTTCTGAAGGCAAAAGGGGGTCCAACACCGTATTAGTATGGTGTTCCTAATAATTTTTTAGGTGAGTGTATGTGTATATATATATGTGTGTGTGTCTGTGTATACATGTATCTATATATATATATATATATATATATATATTATATGTTTGTAATTACATGTATATATTCAGGTATCTATTGCTCTCCAAAAAAAAAAAAGGGAGTAGTGCATACAGTACTTTCTTTAGCAGAACAAAGGCTCTTTACAGGAACTGACTAACATTCGATTTGCTAATATAAGCTTAAGTCCTCAGAAGTGTTTTATGTTATATTTATATCCAGTGCAGCAGTATATTGTGTATATACATAGTTCCACTACCAATCGCAATGTATGACTTCATAGAAATGTAAAAACTGATATTATTGATAACTAGCAATGCATTTTTTTCAAATATAAAAATATATTACAAGTTATATTGTAATATAAATAATAATATAATTATAATATATATATATATACACACACACAAACATATATATATATACATACATGCATGTATACACAGACACACACACATATATACACATATACAGTACAGACCAAAAGTTTGGAAACACCTTCTCATTCAAAGAGTTTTCTTTATTTTCATGACTATGAAAATTGTAGATTCACACTGAAGGCATCAAAACTATGAATTAACACATGTGGAATTATATACATAACAAACAAGTGTGAAACCACTAAAAATATGTCATATTCTAGGTTCTTCAAAGTAGCCACCTTTTGCTTTGATTACTGCTTTGCACACTCTTGGCATTCTCTTCATGAGCTTCAAGAGGTAGTCCCCTGAAATGGTTTTCACTTCACAGGTGTGCCCTGTCAGGTTTAATAAGTGGGATTTCTTGCCTTATAAATGGGGTTGGGACCATCAGTTGCGTTGAGGAGAAGTCAGGTGGATACACAGCTGATAGTCCTACTGAATAGACTGTTAGAATTTGTATTATGGCAAGAAAAAAGCAGCTAAGTAAAGAAAAACGAGTGGCCATCATTACTTTAAGAAATGAAGGTCAGTCAGTCAGCCGAAAAATTGGGAAAACTTTGAAAGTAAGGGCTATTTGACCATGAAGGAGAGTGATGGGGTGCTGCGCCAAATGACCTGGCCTCCACAGTCACCGGACCTGAACCCAATCGAGATGGTTTGGGGTGAGCTGGACCGCAGAGTGAAGGCAAAAGGGTCAACAAGTGCTAAGCATCTCTGGGAACTTCTTCAAGACTTTTGGAAGACCATTTCAGGTGACTTCCTCTTGAAGTGCATCAAGAGAATGCCAAGAGTGTGCAAAGCAGTAATCAAAGCAAAAGGTGGCTACTTTGAAGAACCTAGAATATGACATATTTTCAGTTGTTTCACACTTGTTTGTAATGTATATAATTCCACATGTGTTAATTCATAGTTTTGATGCCTTCATAGTCATGAAAATAATGAAAACTCTTTGAATGAGAAGGTGTGGCCAAACTGTTGGTCTGTACATGTATATACACATATATATATTAAATTTTACTACTGAAAAATTTACTTTACTGGGGCTCTGAAATAAACTGTAAATAACCGATCTCACCACTTCATCCCCTGAGCAAATAATTGAATGCTAGTAGAAAGGGGATTAAAAGGTTAATCGACAGGAGGCCAGTGGGGCGCTACTCAACAACTAATGTCATTGTATTTAATTAATATAAAAAAAAATGGCAGCATCTCTGTATCCTAATAACAGTAATCTGCCATTTTCTTCACTGCCAGGTCTTTTTATAGCTGGAGCGCTCAATACAGAATATTCAGCCAATTACATTCTAGTTCATAATTAAAAATCTAATTATTCATTTTTATTCATAAAAATACTGTACATCTAATTCATTGGGAAAATAAATAATTTAAAGGAAATGTCGGCACCTGTACTATACTGCAGATGCTCTATAGTACTGTAAACTGATCACCAGTCCAAATTTGCCCCATTTTAAGGATTCATTTATAAATAATTAAAACAACCAGAAGCTCAGTGAAAGGCACCAGCAGTGAAAGGGTCTCCAGCAGGAAAATAACCTGCACTTTCAGCCATCTGCAGACAATACCCCCCCCCTTCCCCCAAACAGGGAGTTCCTTTTGTCTCCGGGCTTTCAGTGAATTGGAGGGCAGGGCATCAGTGTGTAGAGAGATAGTGTGCGATCTAATTCACAGACAGCAAGATCCCTGTAGGGGGGAGGAGGATGCATCACTATTCAGAGCCCCAGTAAAGTTCATTTGATATACATGTATGCATATATGTGTATATATGTGTGTGTGTCTGTGTATACATGTATCTATATATATATATACATATATATATATAATATGTTTGTAATTACATGTATATATTCAGGTTTCTATTGCTCTCCAAGAAAAAAAAGGGAGTAGTGCATACAGTACTTTCTTTAGCAGAACAAAGGCTCTTTACAGGAACTGACTAACATTCGATTTGCTAATATAAGCTTAAGTCCTCAGAAGTGTTTTATGTTATATTTATATCCAGTGCAGCAGTATATTGTGTATATACCAATCGCAATGCATGACTTCATAGAAATGTAAAAACTGATATTATTGATAACTAGCAATGCATTTTTTGCAAATATAAAAATATATTACAAGATATATTATAGTATAAATAATAATATAATTATAATATGTATATATATATATATATATATATTTATATAAATATATATATATATATATATATATTTATATACACGCACAAACATATATATACATAAATGCATGTACTGTATATACAGACACAGGTTTTGCTATGGACATGAGATGTGACCCGATCCAGCCCACATTTTTCTGATACCGGCTTGTTAACAGCGGCGATATCGGAGTGTGTTCTCCCAAAAACCTTGGTTCAGTTCTATTTAATAAATATAAAAAAATCGCATATTTTGACGACCTGCCATAACCAATTAACCTTAATAGCGTGGGAACTTAACGGTAATTGGTTCACATGACCGTGGGAACTCTCATATCATTGGCTGAATCTTCCATATTCATTGAATGGAGCAAATTTTCTTATGAGTTATCATACCGGTATGCTGCGATTTTTTGATATTTATTAAATAGAATTGAACAAAGGTTTTTGTGAGAACGCACCACTGTCCTCTGTTACTATTTTATTGGCTTACTGGCTGAAGCGTTGCTGCACTGTAGAAGATGCAGTGGGGTACAGGACATTACAGTCTGGTGCAGTGGGGCACAGGACAGTACAGTCGGGTGCAGTGGGGCACAGGACAGTACAGTCGGTTGCAGTGCGGTACAGGACCATTTTTTTTTTATGATTTAATGTTGAGGTGCCATCGCCCGGCTCCTGTATAGTGTCGGGATGACTACGGGCTGTATCAGAAGCCGGATAGCGATATTAACTTTAACTCAACACCGCCATCTACTGGCATTGGTGTGTATTGTTAGACTGGAGGAGATAAAATCGCGTTTAGTTAGTAACGAATTGCGAAATAAGGGAACGGTAGCGATGACACATCTGTAACAGAAAAGTTAAAACGAGTAAAAAACAGGGCCCATCTGGCTTGTCTAGGATTAAGGCGTTTGGCCGCCTCAAGAAACACTAAGTTCTTATGATCAGTGAGAACAGTAATACGGTGTCTAGCCCCTTCTAAAAAATGCCTCCACTCCTCAAATGCCCATTTAATGGCCAGTAACTCGCAGTTTCCAATATCGTAATTTCTCTCCGAAGCAGAGAACTTGCGAGAGAAGAAGGCGCATGGCCTTAAATTTAGAGGTTAGAGGACCCCTGTGAAAGGACGGCCCCCACACCATCCTCTGAGGCATCGACCTCCACCACAAAAGGTTCCTCGGTATCGGGCTGAACCAAGACTGGAGCCATTTGGAAACAATTTTATAGGGTATCAAAGGCTCGACAGGCCTCCAACGACCAGTTAACCAGATCCGAACCTTTCTTAGTTAGATCCGTGAGGGGTTTGGCAATATCTGAAAAATTCTTTATGAATTTACGGTAAAAATTGGCGAATCCTAAAAAACTTTGGAGTGCCTTTAAGGAGGATGGTCTTACCCAGTCTTGGATAGCCTGAACCTTACTGGGATCCATTTTAAATGAATGAGGAGTAAGAATATAGCCAAGATAGGGGATCTCTTGAACTCCAAATACACATTTCTCTAATTTAACAGACAAATGGTTCTCCCTGAGGATTTTAAGAACCAGTCTGATGTGAGACACATGAGAATCCCAGTCAGGTGAAAAGACAAGAATATCATCGAGATAAACAATCAAAACTTTGCCAATAAGTTCTCTAAAAATATCATTCATGAAATTCTGAAACACAGCTGGGGCATTGCAAAGACCGAATGGCATAACCAGATACTCAAAGTGTCCCTCTGGAGTATTAAAAGCAGTTTTCCACTCATCTCCCTCCTTAATATGAACTAGGTTATAAGCTCCTCTCAAATCAAATTTAGAAAACCAAGAAGCACCCAAAATCTGGTTAAACAAATCAGGAATCAACAGGATGGAATACTGATTTCTAATAGTAATTTTATTCAAATTTCTGTAGTCAATGCAGGGCCTGAGACCACTGTCTTTCTTTTTAACGAAAAAGAATCCTGCTCCCAGGGGAGAGGTGGAGGGCCTAATATGTCCCTTCTTGAGACTCTCCTGGATGTAGTCTTTCACGGACTTGCGCTCAGGACCAGACAGATTATAAATCCGTCCTTTAGAAAATTTAGACTCAGGTATCAAGTCAATAACACAGTCATAAGACCTATGGGGAGGGAGAGTATCTGTCTCAGAGGTGGAAAAAACATCTGAATAATCAGCAATAAAATGAGGAATATCTGATGAGACCCCAGCTTGAACTACGGTTAAGCAAGAATTACAGTTAGGCCCCCATCTCTCTAACTCGCCCGAACTCCAGTTAATAACTGGATTGTGTTGCTGAAGCCAGGGCATACCAAGGACTACCTGAACTGGAAGATTCTCTAAAACAAAGAATGAACATTTCTCAGAGTGGCAGATCCCTACAGATAGGGTAACCTCAGGAGTACTGAGTTTTACTGTGCCCCCTAGCAGGGGGGTAGAATCGATGGCGAGAACCTGGATCGGGGTGGGTAATTCTAGTATAGGAATTCCCATCTGATCAATGAATTTGCAATCAATAAAACTAAAAGCTGACCCTGAATCCACAAAGGCATTTCCTGACCCCTTTAAGACCCCAAAGGCAATAGAAACCGGCAGCAATAGTTTACTTCTTACCACCTCCGGGAGTACCTTGTCCTTGAATCCCTCAGACTTGGATGATTTTGCAGAAGGCGGAGCTTTAGGACACTGACGGATCCAGTGTTCGGGATCCCCACAATAAAAACAAGAGCCGCGACGACGACTTAGTTCTCTTAGCGTCATCCCGAGTTGCATTGGCTCGTCCGAGTGGGCTTCCATCCTGGGTTCAAGGGGGGAGTCTCAGGTTGAAGAAGGGTGTGAGGAGAAAACAAATGCTCCCGCTGTCTCTCTCTGATCCGTCTATCTAGTCTGATAGCTAGCGTCATGGTCTGCTCTAAAGAGTCAGGACAGGGATAACAAACCAACATATCCTTTAACTTTTCAGTCAAGCCTGCCCTAAATTGACATTTGAGCGCTGGTTCGTTCCAGCCCGAAGGAACGCACCACTTGCGAAATCCCTGAGTGAGGGCCTTGAGATTGGATTCTGCCACAGATGCTCGGTGAGGTTCATCATAAAGAACCCCTAGCGCCTGGAAAAAGAGGTCCAAAGAGCTAAGACAAGGCGAATCTGGTGGTAAAGAAAAGGCCCATTCCTGGGGGTCCCCTTGAAGCAAGGAAATGATAATACCAACCCTCTGTGGGTCAGGGCCGGAGGAGTGGGGTCGTAGTCGAAAATAAAGTTTACAGCTTTCCTTGAAAGCTAAAAAACTTCGGCGGTCACCCAAAAACCGATCGGGCAATTTAATGTGAGGTTCCACCTGAACGGTGGCGGGAGCAAGAATAGGGGGAGTTCGGAAGGTCTCCTGAACTTGTAATCTCTCCCCAAGTTCCTGTACTATTTGAGCAAGACCCTGCACATGTTCGGTGAGGCTCTGTATAGGGTCCATGCTGATTTTGGGCCTGTGATTCTGTCACGGGTAGAGTCACTGGAATCAAGATAGAGCGGAGGTGCACCCCCTGAGCTGCCACCCGGTCCCCTGTCCCTGCCTACTTGCACCAACCGCCCTATGTGACGGAGTGCAACTGGGCGACAGTCCCTAACCTATTAAGTGCAAGAGAGAAAGAGACAGCAGCGAAGAGGACAGTTACTGAGAAGTTACAATAACCGGACAAGAGGTAGAACAGAAACGGAAGGCGAGGCGGCTCAACTAGCCGCGGCTCAACTAGCCGAGGTCAACCAGGAGGTCACGTCAGAACATGGGAAGAGGCAAAGACAAATCCGTAAACAAGCCGAGGTCAAAATCCAAGAGGTAGCGTCAAGGTACAGGGAGCAGGCAGAAGAGGTGTCAAGAGGCGGATCGAGGTTCAATTCCAGAGGTAGCTTAATAAGAATGAAGTACACAGCCTATAGGACGAAAATCACAGGCAACCTGTAGCCAGCAGGCCGCCTGTATTTATAGTGGGGAGTGAGGGTCATGTGACGTGGCCAGCGTCACATGACCGACAGACAAACAAGTAGAGCACCGAGTGATCAGCTCGGCACTCAAGGCAGACCTAGGAGCAGGGAGCCTCCCAGCTAGCAAGGCCGCCCTGGGAACGAGGCCAAACACAGATCCTCGCTCCCGAAGCTAAGCAGCAGGTCTGCGGCTGATGGGAGACCGAGTGTGCCTTCGACGCCCCGTTACACTATGTCCCCTTGACAAAACGCTTCGGACGATGAAGGATGAGGATGTGGCACAGGAGGGAGAGGAGGAGGAACAGGGATCATTCTCACGGTTATCAGGCCAGTTGTCCACAGGTGACTCAGCGAGTGGGTTCCTTAACCAACAGTGGCCAGATACACAACTGTCCAGCCAGGGCACAGTTTTTGAAGATGAGAAGGATGATGTTGAGGAACATCCGCATTCACAGCAGGGTGGCTTTCAAATCATCTCACGGACATCACTGGAGCATGACTGGGGAAGATACAGAGGACAGAGACAATACACCTCCCACTGAGGACAGCTTGTCGTTGCCTCTGGGCAGCCTGGCACACATGAGCGACTACATGCTGCAATGCCTGCGTAATGACTGCTGAGTTGCCCTCATTCTTACCAGTCTAATTACTGGGTGGCCAACCTGCTGGATCCCCACTACAAGGACAATATGCTGTCCTCACTTCCCTCACTGAAGCGTGATTGGAAGATGTGCGAGTACAAGCGCATGCTGGTAGACGCGCTACTGATGGCATTCCCACCTGATGAGGCGATGGAGGAGGTGGAAGTCGCCACCAGCACCTCAGAAGGCAGGATTAGCATTGCCGCAATGTGGAAAAGCTTTGTCAGCATGCCACAACATCCAGCACCACCATCTGATACGGACCGTCTTAGCATGAGGCAGCGATTTAGCAACATGGAGGAACAGTACATGTGCACACGTCTGCACGTACTGACTGATGGGTCTGCCCCCCCCCCCATTTAACTTCTGGGTCTTCAAATTGGGCACATGGCCTGAGCTTGCCCTTTACATCTTGGAGGTGCTAGCCTGCCCTGAGGCAAGTGTATTGTCCGAACTTGTGTTTAGCACAGCAGGGGGAGTGATCATGGACGGACACATCCGCCTGCCCACAGCCAACGTGGACAAGTTCACATTCATTAAAATGAATTAGGCATATATGCCACAGGACATGTCTGTACCTTGGACAGAGTAAAGAAGTATACTGGCCGCACCCAGCCATTGTTATACTCCAGCACAGTTTGTGTGTTCTCTTTGCTATTTCCCAATGTTTTGGGGCCTCCACAAACAAAAAAACGAAATATGTAAGAAAAAATAAATAAATAAAAAACAAAATAAAAAATAAATACATTTTTGGCTACCTCCTCTGACTCTTATGCCAGCACCACCATGTCAGCCTCCTCCTCCACTTGGACCTCCACCTCCTAGCTCAAGATTAGCAATATTGGCAAAGTAGAGAAGTATACTGGCTGTATCCAGCCATTGTAATACTCCAGCTCAATTTTTGCATTCTCTTTGCTATTTCCCAATGTTTTGAGGCCTCCACAAAGAAAAAAAAGGAAGAAAAATTTGAGAAAAAATTTCGAGAAAAAAATATGTTGGCTACCTCCTTCGCCTGCATCACCACGTTTGCCTCCTTCTCCACTCGGACCTCCGCCTCCTGGCTCAAGATTATTATGTCTTATATTGGCAGAGTAGAGAAGTATACTGGCCGCACCAATCCATTGTTACACTCCAGCGCAGTTTGTGTGTTCTCGTTGCTATTACCCAATGTTAATAATGCCGTTTCCAAAAAAATAAATAAAAAAATAAATAAATGTAAAAAATGTTGGCTACCTCCTCCGCCACATCCACCTCCTCCTCCTCTACTCGGACCTCCACCTCCTAGCTGAAGATTATTATTTGTTATATTGTCAGAGTAGAGAAGTATACCGGCCAAACCCCAAAAAATGGCTATAGGTCACGCACAGAATTAACAGACAAAAAAATAAAACAAAAACACAAAAACAGTGTTGGCTTCCTCCTCCGCTTCTTTCACCTACACTGCCACATCCATAGCCTCCTCAATTTACTACTCCACTTGGACCTCCCCCGCCTGGTTCAAGATTGTTATTTTTAATTTTTATGTATTTTATGTTATTTTAAGTCATTTCCCTATCCACATTTGTTTTCAGAGCACTTGTACTGCTCTTACCCCCATTGGATTCCTTGTGTAGCCCTCTAGCCCTTTCTATGACTTTTTTACAGTCATTTTGCAGCCCCAAAGTTCAGGTCCCCATTGACTTCAATGGGGTTCAGTGTTTGGGATCAAGTTCGGGAACGAACCGAACTTTGAAACAAAGTTCGGCCAAACCACTTGAACACGAACATCCACCGCTCATCACTATATACTACTTTTATTGCTGCTTTCTTAAATGCACATTACGCAACATTTAGACAACAATTACAGCAGGTCAAAAAGAATCATGTTAGTTACTGTGACAACAGATTTCTAATTGTTACAATTAGGCACATAAGTGTTGTCCATGCAAATTATTTGAGTTTTAAGTCACAACTTCTCCGGAATACCGTACATGTGCAAAATTTTATAAAATGTTTATCTCATTTTGCAACTGATTTGAATTTGTTATCAGGAAGGGTATGCAGTAAGTAGCCCTGCAGGGTGAGCGAATGTCAGGTCACTGTTACTAGGCAAAACTAGTGTTGCTCTTGGTACTCACAGTTTTAATATACCCTGGGCAGGCGTACAGCAGTGATGGAGAGGCTGGCACATGAATCCTCTGGGGCACTCTCTGTGTATAAGGGACCAGGCCAGGTGGTAGGTGAGGTGCCCTGGGTGTTGTAGGTTTAGTGTGGCAAGATCCCTTAAAGTTCGTGATGCCAGTGCCGGTAACGGTGGCACACCGATTTGTTGAAGTAATAATGGAGGAACACACGTTGCAGTGAAAACTTCCTTTTACTGAACAGATTAACTATTTACAGTCTTTGGTCAGTTCCACATGTAAAAGGTGGTGACAGGCAGGCTTTACATCAAATGGCAAGCAATGTTTTTTGCAAGATACTCAGAGGGTTAAACACTTACAGATCAGGCTGCACTTTTCCTCAGGATCCTGTCTGTCTTTCTCCAAGGCCCGTATGCCTTATTGCTGGCTTTATCCTTGGTTAGGGAAAACGTCCTCTCGTATATGTCTCCTTGCTTTAAATATATCCTTCTGCCCTTCAGCTCTCTGTTTAGCTGAAATAAACTTGGCTCTGCACTGTACTTTTATATGAACTTAGTTTCTCAGGAGGCAGACTCTTCTCCTGGTGCAACTTCTGAGCTTCTTTTGCTCAGGAACCCCAGGCAGGCTAGACTGTACTCACTAACCTCCTGGAATATACTGCACTAACTCCTACCTGTCTGGGCCTACCTATTTATACTAGGGGGTGCCCTAGCTCCCTCTACAGCTTGGGAGGAGAAACTACACCCCTAACAGGCCTGGTACACAGTAATTAACATGGCATTACAATGCAATACAAAACACATTTCTCCCACAAGAGGTGGGAGCAACATAACCCTTAGTAGTGCCCACCTTCACGTAGTGGGACACTACATACGCCGTTGCTTTGAGGTTGCCCGTCCTCGGCGCAACACAAGGGGCCCGCCCAGCTGGAAACTGTAACCTGAAAGACAAAAATGCAAAGCAGGCACATACATCTACATTTGCAATGAAAATATCAGGCAGCTCTGCTGGCAAAGGAACAAGTGTGGTGAAAAGGGGCGTCGTTCTCTTCAAGCAGGATAGTATAGGGAACAGGGGCGCTGACCTGGTACAGCGTATCAGGAACAACCAGGATAGTCCATAATGATAATGATAGAAAATGCAAATATAACATAAGTTCTTGGAGGCTCAAAAGAACAAAATGAGTCCGTACCTGGGTCTTGTGGACAGTTAAACAGGGGTTTCTCGGGAAGAGTTACTCTGGTCAACAATGTAGTCTCCAAATCTCACAGGTGGGTGCCCCTTAGTAGGCCGCGTGGACCTTCTTACTGGCAGAGGCTCTTCCTGTCTTGGTTCAAGGGGGCCAGAGGAATCCACAGGCTCTGGAGCCCTTTCAGGTATATCCTGGGACAGGTCATCCTGGGGTTGAGGACTAACAGGAACTGGAGCCGGCACCACCAAGTTCAACCAGGGTGTGAGGAACCAATGAAGTGGCTCTTTGTCATGTATCAGGTTCTCAACAGCCTGCATAGGGTCAACAGGTTGGGCTGATGACTCTGGTTCAGGAGACTCTAGCTCAATGTCCTCTGTTGCAGTTTCTCCTTCTATGCAGTGCTTTAAACGGTTCCTGTGTACGATTTGGGAGCCTTTACCTTCCCTGGAAATTTGGTAAACATGGGTCTCAGCATTAGGAATATCAGTTATGATGTAGGGAGTCCTCTCCCACTTACTGTCCAGCTTGCTGGTTCGGTGGCTATTCTTCATCCACACCATGTCCCCTAGAGCTAGAGGTTCTGCATGAGCAGCCAGGTCATAGTCTCTCTGCTGTCGCTCTCAGGCACTTTCCATGCGTTCCTGAACAATCTCCTTAGCATTAAGGAGACGTCTTTGATGCTCCACCACCCAATCAGTCTTTGGTAGTGGGTTGATGACATCAGGCACTTGTACATCCAGGGAGTGGTCGGCAGGCAGTCTCCCTTGACGGCCGAACATCAAATAGAAGGGCGTGTACCCGGTGGAACAGTGAATGGTATTGTTATATGTATACATGAGTTGTGGCAGCAGAGCAGGCCAATTACCCCTTGTCTCAGGGGGTACTGCTCTCAACTAGGGATGAGCGAACCCGAACTGTATAGTTCGGGTTCGTACCGAATTTTGGGGTGTCCGTGACACGGACCCGAACATTTTCGCAAAAGTCCGGGTTCGGGTTCGGTGTTTTCTTGGCGCTTTTTGAAAGGCTGCAAAGCAGCCAATCAACAAGCGTCATACTACTTGCCCCAAGAGGACATCACAGCCATGCCTACTATTGGCATGGCTGTGATTGGCCAGTGAAGCATGTGACCCAGCCTCTATTTAAGCTGGAGTCACGTAGCGCCGCACGTCACTCTGCTCTGATCAGTGAAGGGATAGGATGCAGCTGATGCTATTAGGGCGAGATTAGGCAGTGATTTATTTACTGAAGTGATCGATATACAGCTGTGTATCATACAACATCTGCTATTCAATTGCTCACTGTTTTAAGGCTGCCCAGAGCGTTTTTCAGTCACTTTTTTCTGGGGTGATCGGCGTCCATTTTGTGTCTTGTGGTGCGCCAGCACAAGCTGCCACCAAGTCCATTTTTAACCATCAATAGTGTGTTGTTGTTTTTTTGCTATATCCTACATCAGGGGCTTGGCTGTGCTTGCTATTTTATTGAGGGGTAAAATACAATTGCCAAAATAGCAGTACCCTAAATCTGGTGTTTCAGCTGTGGCTAGCCAATTGTAATACTGTCTGCTGTCTGCCGAAGCACAGTTTTTTTTTTTTTGTAATAAAATTTTTTATTTCAATCAGGCACTTGGTAAAATTGTACAGAAAGTATTACAGTACATTCAATGGCATACTCCATACAAGGAAATATGACAGTTACAAGCTACAAGATGTAAGTTTAACAATAGTCAGAGCATACCACAGAAAAGTCGGCCTAGATCTCATTTTTTATTTTTAACCCCCCCAACCCTCCCTCCCCTCCCCCGCACAAAAAGTCAATCAAGACCTAAAGTATCATTTTGATATTAGATTTTCATTACATGACGTTCTGACATGTTTCAGTTATAACTAGAAGTAGAATTAGATTTAATGGTCTCGACCTCCTCATTCCCTTCTCTCTATACAATCCTCTACAGCGTAGAATAGCACCACAGACAATCTAAAACATCCTGAACTATATCAAGAGGTCTCCCAAGCTACCTGCCAGCTTCGCTTTCATGTACCATGTAGTATCAATAAATGGTTTAATAACTTCTTTTTTTTCATACACTGTAAGCGAATTTTCAATGAACGGTCTCCATTTATGAATAAAAGATCGTATGGATAGTTCCTTGTTGCGTTCCGCATCTAGTCTGTCCATATACATGAGCACTTTCACCATGCCGATGACCTCATCCAGAGTGGGCAGCTGGGGTTGAAGCCATTTCCTCAATATGCATTTTTTTGCCGCAAGTAATATCACATGAGGTCCCCTGGTGCTCACTATGGATGCATCAGCGTCTTCCTGGTCCCTGGGAATAAATTGGAATACACATTGTTGGGGTACATCCTTAACTTCGACTTTCCAGGTGTCACTGACATATCCACAAATTTGCTCCCAATACGGTCTAAGTGAACTACATCCCCAAATTCCATGTAGAAGGTCAGCTTTATGCAAATCACATTTGGGGCAGTGTCTCAAGTAATGCGCTGGTGCATTATCGTAAGACAAGTTATAGGCATATGTTGCCCTATGAATTATCCTGAATTGGGTTTCTCTCCAGTGTTCACTACTGATAGCATATCTTATTTTATCCATCCCTTCTCTTATCTTAAAGGTAAGTTTATCATCAGCTACCTGTTTCTCCCATTCCTTGAAGACTGTCTGCGCAAACCCCTTCGAGTTTGATATTCATCAGTTTCCTATATATTATAGAAATAGAGTCCATATTGTTCCCTTGATTCATTAAACTGGCGAACCTAATAATGGTTGTCTCAGTACCTAATGTTTTCGATTGGGCTGCGCAGAATGCCTTTATCTGTAAATATTGTAAATATTGATTTGGGAGTATCGAGTGTTTGGATTGCACTTCTTCCCATGAAAGCATCTTTAGACCGTTTACCGTCAGAAGATCTCCCAGGTTCCTCACATTTTTCCTACGCCACTCCTGGAACAATCTATTGGAACCCCCCTGCGGAAATGCTGGAAGGGACAACAGCGGCATGTAAGATGAGACATAAATTGGCAATTTATAAAATTTTCTGATATGTTTCCACGTCGTTATTGTATCTCTAAGTATCAGAGCCTGTTTGGCTCCCTCTGGAAGTAGTGGAGTTTTTGTGTGCAATAGAGCATGTAGTTCATGTGGCGTTACAAGTTCCTGTTCTAAAGCCCTATCAGTGTAATGTGAGGTTCCTCCCACCCAATCTCGTATATACCGCCAAAGTGCTGCCAAGTTATAGCCCCAAATATCAGGTAATTGCAAACCCCCCTCCCATTTTAGAAGGCAAAGTTTCTTATATGCAATACGGGGTCTTTTTCCTTTCCATAGGAAAGCTATAAACGCGGATTGTAGTTTATTAACATCTGTGTGTTTCAATAAAAGCGGTATCGTCTGTAACGGATATAAGAGCCTGGCAAAACTTGTCATTTTAATAAGGCTCGCTCTTCCCAATAATGTCAGTGGGAGTTCCTGCCATTTCTGTAGCTCTCGAATAATTTTAGCTATCAAGGGGTCATAATTTAATTTGTACATATTAGTTGGGGACTTGCCTATTTTAATACCCAGATATTTTATATGGTCTCGGGCCACAGTAATCAGACCATCATCATACCTCACTCCTATTCCTTTCCCTATATGTAGCAGCTGACACTTAGCCACATTGATCTTGTATCCCATAAAAGTTTGCATTTTATTTAAGGTCTCTAGGACTTTTGGCAGATCTTTAGTGGGATCATGTA
Source organism: Bufo bufo (assembly GCF_905171765.1). Taxonomy (NCBI): domain Eukaryota; kingdom Metazoa; phylum Chordata; class Amphibia; order Anura; family Bufonidae; genus Bufo; species Bufo bufo. Next base: position 213,903,257 of record NC_053394.1, read on the forward strand.
AGAATAATAGCATGTCATCCGCAAAGCATGTCAGTTTAATCTCTCTATTCCCCACTTTTATTCCTTCATAAACCCTCGAACTCAGCAAGTATTTAGCAAGTGGCTCAAGAGCAATGTTGAACAAAAGTGGGGAAAGTGGGCATCCCTGTCTCGTTCCTTTCCAGAGATGAAACCGATCCGACAACCAACCGGGAAGACAAATCCTTGCCTCCGGTGCGGTATAAATTGCATGGATAAAATCCCGGAAAGGGCCCTGAATTCCTATTTTATCTAAAACTAGATCCAACCATTGCCAATTTACATTGTCGAAGGCCTTTTCGGCATCTAAAGCCAAGAGAGCCTCTCTTCCCATCTCGTCCGTCTGCCGCCTCCTGAGGAGCCAGTCCTGCACTACCAGAACAGTACGTATGTTAATTGTGGCTGACCGGCCTTTTACAAATCCGACTTGGTGTGCACCAATGAGCTTGGGCATAATGTTAGCTAGTCTGTTAGCCATTATTTTTGCTAGGATCTTCAAATCCTGATTTATCAAGGAGATGGGTCTATATGACCCCGGAAGAGTTGGGTCTTTGTCTTGTTTGGGTATCAATTTAATATGTGCCAAGTTTCCTGATGGCATCACCTTGTGAGTTTGAATAATAGACTCAAATAATCTTAACAGGCTAGGAACTATTTCTGGGCCCATAGATTTATAAAATTCCGCTGGGAAACCGTCGGGTCCCGGGGCCTTCCCATTATGTAATGATTTTATCACCAAGCTGATTTCTTGTTCCGTGATGGGACCATTCAACATTAATAGATCCGGCTCCTCAACAGACGGCAAAGAGACAGAGCCTAGGAAGGCACAACCTTCCTCAATATCACATGGATCTTGGGCATATAACTTCTCATAATAGTTTTTAAAAATTTCCAGGGTGATTTTTGGGTCACTAGATATATCTCCCTTCTCTGTTTGAAGTTTGGGAGGTGGCATCTGTGTTCTTCTCCCTTGTGCAAGCCTGGCCAGTAATCTACCTGACTTGTTACCAAACTTGAAAAAATAAGCCGAAGAGTGGTCACCGTGGATCCTTTCTACCCTTTCTGCGTAATGGTCGTAATTATGTTTAGCCGTAACCCATTTAGTTTTGTTTGCTTCTGTGGGATTTTGTTGAAAATCTGTATAGAGAGTTCTTAAATTATTTGTGGCCTCTAATAATTTAGAGCGTATATCCCTCTTTTGGGCTGTAGTGTAAGAAATGATCTTTCCTCTTAATACAGCCTTAGCCGTATCCCAAAAAAGGGGGGGATTATCCTGGTGTTGTCCATTCGTGTCTTTATATTCCCACCACCATCCTAATAGTTTGGACTTAAAAGTTTCGTCCATGGCCAAGTAACCCGATAACCTCCATAAAATATCCTGACCTTTTGGAATGACTTCTCTCAGTCTTAATGATACTGGTGAGTGGTCAGAAATCACCATCTCCTCAATCTTCACCTCACTCACTTTGGAGGTCAATAAACTGGATCCTAAGAAATAGTCTATCCGGGACCAAGCAGATTGAGAGTGAGAGAAGTGGGTATACTCCCGTTCCATAGGGTTAGAGTTCCGCCAGATATCCGTTAATTTAGTGACTTTCAACATATTTGGAAGTATGTTCTGTTTATCTTTTATGCCTATCTTTGTTCTCTTCCTATCTTCCAGGGTCGAATGTACCATGTTGAGATCCCCTCCTATTAATACCAAGTTATTGGGGTCTTGTAGAATCCTCCTTTCTAAGTTCCCAATAAAAGGGCCTGCTTGCGCATTAGGGGCATAAACATTATAAATTGATAATGTCCCTGCAGGGGTTTCAAGTGTTAGGGTGGCCAGTCTCCCACTGTCATCTGCCTCCGTTGTCAGTATTTTATATTGTAGTTTTTTATGCAGCAGTATAAGTACTCCTGCCTTCTTCCCATCAGATGGGGATCCTATCACTTCTCCCACCCATAGTTTCTGCATTCTCTTAAAATCTGCTGCCTCTAGATGCGTCTCTTGCAACAAAGCGATATCCGCGTGTAATCTTTTCAAATGGCGTAGAACCATCATTCTCTTATGTGGAGAGCGTAGACCCTTGATATTCCAGGTAACTAAGTTGACCATTTTGATACCTCACTCGTTCCTCTTACAAGGTGAGGGTAGATTGTCTGCAGTGCTATAAGTACCTAACTCCCTCCCTTCCCAACTAAAAAACAAAATAACCTCTTTATCACCAAAGGTGATTACGAACTTATAAATTTCTGACTTCGCTTTTTTCTCGCCTTTTTAGAGATTTCGCTATCTCTCCACCTCCTGTATTCCAATCCAACAGATTATATATTAACTCAATCCGTTAACCTGTAAAACCTTTGCATAGTAAAAATAAAGAAGCCCTTCACACATAACTTAGGCAGACATTCTGGTTAAAGTTCCAAGTCAGTCATTTAAGACGATTCAGCCTTATAGCTTACTAGTTTACGCCCATGAGAGACATGGAAGTTTAAGATAACGTAGTCAATCTGTTAAACATCACATAGACCCGTTGCATCATACATTATAACTTTTTAACATATCTACCACATCATGTAGAATCAGAAAGTTCCTCATAACCGGTATTTATCATTTTAGTCCCTTCTGGAACGTCGGTCCTCATAATTCCGGCTCCCATTTCCTCGCCGGCGTGGTGAACGCGGCCTTTGTGAGGCTGGCCTGTCTCTCTGTGACGATGGAGTAATCCTTTCTGGGGACCGCTCTGTTGTGCCTTCTAAGGTCGACATATTTATATTTTTCTCTGCCTCCTCTGGTGTTTCAAAAGTCTCCGTTGAGCCATCATCTTTAAATACTTTCAGTACCGCCGGATATATTAGGGCAAACTTTCGTTTCTTTTTCACAAGATTTGAACATATTATTGAGAAAGCCCTTCTCCTTCTCGAGACTTCAGCGCTATAGTCTCCAAATAGCAGAACCTTATAGCCTCTAACATCAATTGGTTTCCCTCTTTTCTTGAAGTGTCCTAAGATATCTGCTTTTTCAGCGTAATTTAGGTATTTAACAATGGTGGGACGGGGCCTTGCAAGTTGATCATTACCGCTGTGTTCACCATTTTGATCTGGTCTCACTGGGCCCACCCGATGTGCCCGCTCCACAACACAGGGGCTGCGTATCCCTAAGGCTTTAGGTATGTCCACCGAACAGATCGAAGCCAGCTGGCTAGCCGGTACTGATTCTGGTAGTCCTATAATCCTAACGTTACTACGCCGGGATCGGTTTTCCAGGTCTTCTAGCTTATCTCGGATACCTGTAGTGGATCTCAGCACTGCCTGTAGTTGCATCTGCGCCTGGTTTAGGTCACTTTCCAGTGCGCTGACTTTGTCTTCCAGTTCAGAAATCTGGGACGAATGCTTGGAGACTACAGCCTGTAGCTGTGTTAGCGTGGATTCAACCGCGGCCTCAAGCGCGGCTTTAATGTCTGGGGCCAAAAGTTTAGCGACTTCCACTGCTAGGGCTTTGCATCCAACCCCTAACCCTTGTAGTACCTCAGGCTCCTGGTCGAGCATTTCCAGATCGGTTACCGATTTGGCGACCCTCAGGGTGGCGGGAGGGGGCTGGGATGAGGATCTGGCTGAGCGCATGAGGCGATCTGCAGCGCCCGCCATCTTGTCTCCCTCAGCTGCAGTCTTTGCGTGTCTGCGAAGTGCCGGACTTCCCACACTTGTGCCGCTCCTGGTCAAATACTTCTCCATCCACTCCGGAGGAGATACCCGGTAGGTGAGCGGGGATTACACCCCTTTGCAAAGCCTTGCGGTCTTGTGATCGGTTCACTGGCACGGAGCTCTCTTCTCCTGCTGCCTCACATGCGAGCGCCGGAACCGGAAGTCGAAGCACAGTTTTTGTTCTGGGTTGAATACAATTCCCAACTTAGCAATTCCCTAAATAATTGTTTGTATCAGGCCAAGTTTAAATCTATCCATAAAAGGGTATATTAGATTGAAGGTGCTGATAGGGTCATCCTCAATAACTTCACACGCTACCGTGCATTTCCAAGTCTAATTCTGTCCGTAAAAGGGATACCTGTCATCCAGGGCCTAAATACTAGGCCTACAATTTATATTCAGCTAAATCTGTCGTTACTTCTGTGCCTGTATTAGTGTAATACGGTACCTAAATAGATAGCCAGATAGTGTTAGGTGCCTGTAAAAAAAAAAGGCCTGAATTTAAATTCAATACATTGGGCCAAATAATTTTTTTCTTATTGTGGTGAACGGTAACAATGAGGAAAACATCTAGTAAGGGACGCGGACACGGACATGGTCGTGGTGGTGTTAGTGGTGCTGGGAGAGGACGTGGACGTTCTGCCACAGCCACACGTCCTAGTGAACCAACTACCTCAGGTACCAGTAGCCGCCAGAATTTACAGCGATATTTGGTGGGGCCCAATGCCGTTCTAAGGATGGTAAGGCCTGAGCAGGTACAGGCATTAGTCAATTGGGTGGCCGACAGTGGATCCAGTACGTTCACATCCAGTCTTCTGCAGAAAGCGCACAGATGGCGCCTGAAAACCAAGCCCATCAGTCTGTCACATCACCCCCATTCATATCAGGGAAACTGTCTGAGCCTCAAGTTTTGCAGCAGTCTCTTATGCTGTTTGAAGACTCTGCTGGCAGGGTTTCCCAAGAGCATCCACCTAGCCCTTCCCCAGCAGTGGAAGACATAGAAAGCACTGACGCACAACCACTTATGTTTCCAAATGATGAGGACATGGGAATACCACCTCAGCACGTCTCTGATGATGACGAAACACAGGTGCCAACTGCTGCATCTTTCTGCAGTGTGCAGACTGAACAGGAGGTCAGGGAGGAAGACTGGGTGGAAGACGATGCAGGGGACGATGAGGTCCTAGACCCCACATGGAATGAAGGTCGTGCCACTGACTTTCAGAATTCGGAGGAAGAGGCAGTGGTGAGACCGAGCCAACAGCGTAGCAAAAGAGGGAGCAGTGGGCAAAAGCAGAACACCCGCCGCCAAGAGAGTCCGTCTGCTACTGGCCACCGCCACCTGGGACCGAGCACCCCAAAGGCAGCTTCAAGGAGTTCCCTGGCGTGGCAGTTCTTCAAACAATGTGCTGACGACAAGACCCGAGTGGTTTGCACGCTGTGCCATCAGAGTCTGAAGCGAGGCATTAACGTTCTGAACCTTAGCACAACCTGCATGACCAGGCACCTGCATGCAAAGCATGAACTGCAGTGGAGTAAACACCTTAAAAACAAGGAACTCACTCAGGCTCCCCCTGCTACCTCTTCTGCTGCGGCCGCCTCGGCCTCTTCCTCCGCCTCTGGAGGAACGTTGGCACCTGCCACCCAGCAAACAGAGGATGTACCACCAACACCACCACCTCCGTCACCAAGCATCTCAACCATGTCACACGGCAGCGTTCAGCTCTCCATCTCATAAACATTTGAGAGAAAGCATAAATTCCCACCTAGCCACCCTCGATCCCTGGCCCTGAATGCCAGCATTTCTAAACTACTGGCCTATGAAATGCTGTCATTCAGGCTGGTGGACACAGACAGCTTCAAACAGCTCATGTCGCTTGCTGCCCACAGTATGTTTTTCCCAGCCGCCACTAGTTCTCCAAGAGAGCCGTGCCTTCCCTGCACAACCAAGTATCCGATAAAATCAAGTGTGCACTGCGCAACGCCATCTGTGGCAAGGTCCACCTAACCACAGATACGTGGGCCAGTGGTTGCTGCCGGTGAGCCTCAAGCCCAGCCTGGTGGTGTGCGATAATGGGCGAAATCTCGTTGCAGCTCTGGGACTAGCCGGTTTGACGCACATCCCTTGCCTGGCGCATGTGCTGAATTTGGTGGTGCAGAAGTTCATTCACAACTACCCCGACATGTCAGAGCTGCTGCATAAAGTGCAGGCCGTCTGTGCGCGCTTCCGGCGTTCACATCCTGCCGCTGCTCGCCTGTCTGCGCTACAGCGTAACTTCGGCCTTCCCGCTCACCGCCTCATATGTGACGTGCCCACCAGGTGGAACTCCACCTTGCACATGCTGGACAGACTGTGCGAGCAGCAGCAGGCCATAGTGGAGTTTCAGCTGCAGCACGCACGGGTCAGTCGCACTGCGGAACAGCACCACTTCACCACCAATGACTGGGCCTCCATTCGAGACCTGTGTGCCCTGTTGCGCTGTTTCGAGTACTCCACCAACATGGCCAGTGGCGATGACGCCGTTATCAGCGTTACAATACCACTTCTATGTCTCCTTGAGAAAACACTTAGGACGATGATGGAAGAGGAGGTGGCCCAGGAGGAGGAGGAGGAAGAGGGGTCATTTTTAGCACTTTCAGGCCAGTCTCTTCGAAGTGACTCAGAGGGAGTTTTTTTGCAACAGCAGAGGCCAGGTACAAATGTGGCCAGACAGGGCCCACTACTGGAGGACGAGGAGGACGAGGATGAGGAGGAGGTGGAGGAGGATGAGGATGAAGCATGTTCACAGCGGGGTGGCACCCAACGCAGCTCGAGCCCATCACTGGTGCGTGGCTGGGGGGAAACGCAGGATGATGACGATACGCCTCCCACAGAGGACAGCTTGTCCTTACCTCTGGGCAGCCTGGCACACATGAGCGACTACATGCTGCAGTGCCTGCGCAACGACAGCAGAGTTGCCCACATTTTAACGTGTGCGGACTACTGGGTTGCCACCCTGCTGGATCCCCGGTACAAAGACAATGTGCCCACCTTACTTCCTGCACTGGAGCGTGATAGGAAGATGCGCGAGTACAAGCGCACATTGGTAGACGCGCTACTGAGAGAATTCCCAAATGTCACAGGGGAACAAGTGGAAGCCCAAGGCGAAGGCAGAGGAGGAGCAAGAGGTCGCCAACGCAGCTGTGTCACGGCCAGCTCCTCTGAGGGCTGGCGCCACAGCTAAGTGCACCACCACCTGATACGGAACGTGTTAGCAGGAGGCAACATTTCACTAACATGGTGGAACAGTATGTGTGCACACCCCTCCACGTACTGACTGATGGTTCGGCCCCATTCAACTTCTAGGTCTCCAAATCTGAGAAAGTGTTCTCAACATGAGGTTTCAGGAGAGAGCAGTGGAAAACCGGGTGCACTCGGATGGAGTCGGGAAGGTCGAGTCGGAAGATGACTTCGTTGATTCGAGCCGTGATCCGGAAAGGACCCATGTATTTTTGGCCCAACTTCCGGGAGGGAACCTTTGGGCTTAGGTTTCTGGTGGAGAGCCACACCTTGTCTCCTACCTGGAGTTCCGGAGCGGGTTTGCGGTGTTTATCCGCTGCCTGCTTGAAGCGGCTCTGGGCTCGATGTAGATTGTGCCAAATATTTTCCTGTGCCTGTTGTAGACTTGCAAGACGTTCGGCCACAGCTGGGACTGTGGTGGAAATGGGCAAGTGAGGGATGAAGGTTGGGTGTAGGCCAGTGTTATCGTAGAACGGGCTGTATTGGGTAGAACTGTGCTCCGCATTGTTATAGGCGAACTCGGCCGTAGAGAGGTGGTCCAGCCAGTCGTCCTGCAGATGGGTGACGAAACAGCGCAAATACTGCTCGAGGATTTGATTCGTTCTCTCGGTCTGCCCATTGGATTGGGGGTGGAACGCAGAAGACAGGTTCACCTTGATCCCAAGGGCTTGACAGAAGTTTCTCCAGAACCTGGAAGTGAACTGTACTCCCCGATCCGAAACAACATCGTCCGGGGCCCCATGTAGCCTAAAAACCTCTCGGAGTACGAGATTGTCCGTCTGTTTGGCGGTAGGTAAGCCCTTGCAGGGGATGAAGTGGGCCATTTTGGTGAGACGGTCGACGATGACCAGAACGGTGTTCATGCCCTTGGAGGGAGGAAGGTCCACAATAAAGTCCATGGAGATTGAACCCCAGGGGCGGGAGGGAACTGGGAGTGGACATAGCAAGCCCACGGGGAGGAGCGAGGGGGTCTTGTTGCGGGCGCACGCCGTGCATGAGGAGACAAACCTCTCGGTATCTTTTCTGTAAGTTGGCCACCAGAAGAAACGGGAGAGGAGCTCCTGGGTCCTTCTGATACCCAGATGGCCGGCCGGTTTGGAATCGTGGTTGAGTTTAAGTACGTCAAGTCGTGCAGATTCTGGTACGTACAACTGCTGATCCCGGTACAACCAGTAGCCACCCTTGAGAGTAAGGTTTAAAGCTCCAGGTGGGTAGGTGAGGAGGTGATCGTTCTCATACCCTTCCTTGAGGGAACCCAGGAGTTCCCTCAAGTAGGTGGCTCCTAGGATGCTTCTGTCGGGAAGGATACCGGCCGGAGCCTCATTGATCTGAGAGGGTTCAGAGAACATCCTTGAGAGAGCATCCACTTTGCCGTTCTTCGACCCAGGGCGATAGGAGATAACAAAATTGAATCTGAAGAAAAACAGACTCCACCTGGCCTGTCTGGCGGTGAGTCTCTTGGCGCTGCGGATAAACTCTAGGTTCCGGTGGTCGGTGTATACAGAGATGGGATTGTGGGCCCCCTCCAGCAAGTGTCTCCACTCAGTGAAAGCGTCCTTGATTGCCAGCAGTTCCTTATTCCCGATGTCGTAATTCCGGTCAGCGGGGGACATCTGGCGGGAGAAGAAAGCGCAAGGGTGTAGGAGCATCTTTTCCCCTGAACGTTGAGACCGAATTGTGCCAACCGCAGCGTCGGAGGCGTCCACCTCGACCGTAAATGGTAATTGAGGGTTTGGGTGGGCCAGGATCGGGGCAGAGGTGAAGAGGGACTTCAGTTTAGCAAAGGCCTCCTGTGCCTCCGGAGTCCACACGAAAGGGACAGTCTTTTTTGTTAGTTGAGTGATTGGGGCGATGATTTTCGAAATGTTCCTGATGAACTTCCGATAAAAGTTTGCAAAACCTACAAACCTCTGGACCTCCTTTTCGTTCTTCGGGGCGGGCCACTCAGTCACGGCCTGGATCTTCCGGGGATCCATACTTAAGCCCTCCGGGGAAATAATATAGCCGAGGAATTGGGTGGAAGTCTGTTCAAATTCGCACTTCTCCAGTTTAATATAGAGAGACTGTTCACTGAGTTTCTGTAGCACCCTGCGGACATGCCCACGATGTTGTTCAGGGTCTTCTGAGAAAATCAAAATATCGTCCAGATATGCTACCACAAATTGGTCAAGCATGTTGCTGAGGACGTCGTTGATAAAATGTTGGAAGGTAGCAGGGGCATTGCAGAGGCCGAAAGGCATGACCAGATACTCAAAGTGACCGTAGCGGGTTCGGAAGGCGCCAAACCCCTGAAGTTCGGAGACTTGTTTGCGCAGGGTGGCCATCGCGGACTTTTTTTTGCTGGTTATTCTGTTGCAATCCTACAGGCTCACCTGAGTCAGAGGACAGCTGGCTGGAGGTGGGAGCCCAGTGGCAAGGACCGCAGGCAGGTTGTAGTTGCAGGAAGTCAGGCAGAGGCGTAATCGCTTGGCAGGCGGTGGGTCAGGGCAGGCGGCATTGAGCGTGGTCAGACAATACGGATCGGGAACGGTGGTAGCAGTTCAGTTGGTAGGGACAAGCAGAAGAGTAGTCGGGGACAATTTTGAGGTCGGCAGCAGTCAAGTTGGTAGCAGTAGCAACAGAGGAACAGCGGTAGATGCAGCAGGATCAAGTCCAGAAGAACAATAACCAGCAGGGATCTGGTGCAAGAGGCTGGGCTTATAAAGAGGAAGTAGCAGGTGCAAGGAATCACAGAGATTAACAAGGCAAGGCTGGAACAAGGTAGATCAAAGAGTTCAGTAGAAGGAAATGTCCAGAAGGGTTGGTAGTCTAGTGGCTAGAGCTGGTTCGAATCCTGACACCTTTTATGCCTTGGAGGTGCTGGCCTACCCGGCGGCCAGCGTTTTGTCTGAACGTGTATTCAGCACGGCAGGGGGCATCATTACAGACAAACGCAGCCGCCTGTCTACAGCCAATGTGGACAAGCTGACGTTCATAAAAATGAACCAAGCATGGATCCCACAGGACCTGTCCATCCCTTGTGCAGATTAGACATTTATAACTACCTCCCCTTAACCATATATTATTGTACTCCAGGGCACTTCCTCATTCAATCCTTTTTTTATTTTCATTTTACCATTATATTGCGGGGCAACCCAAAGTTGAATGAACCTCTCCTCTGTCTGGGTGCCGGGGCCTAAAAATATCTGACAGTGGCCTGTTCCAGTGTTGGGTGACATGAAGCCTGATTCTCTGCTATGACATGAAGCCTGATTCTCTGCAATGGGACCTCTCTACTCTGACTGGGTGCCGGGGCCTAAATATCTGACAATGGCCTGTTCCAGTGGTGGGTGACGTGAAGCCTGATTCTCTGCAATGGGACCTCTCTCCTCTGTCTGGGTGCCGGGCCCTAAATATCTGACAATGGCCTGTTCCAGTGGTGGGTGACGTGAAGCCTGATTCTCTGCTATGACATGAAGCCTGATTCTCTGCTATGACTTGAAGCCTGATTCTCTGCTATGACATGAAGCCTGATTCTCTGCTATGGGACCTCTCTCCTCTGTCTGGGTGCCGGGGCCTAAATATCTGAAAATGACCTGTTCCAGTGGTGGGTGATGTGAAGCCTGATTCTCTGCTATGACATGAAGCCTGATTCTCTGCCATGAGACCACTCTCCAATTGATATTGGTTAATTTTAATTTATTTTATTTTAATTAATTTCCCTATCCACCTTTGTTTGCAGGGGATTTACCTACATTTTGCTGCCTTTTGCAGCCCTCTAGCCCTTTCCTGGGCTATTTTACAGCCTTTTTAGTGCTGGAAAGTTCTGGTCCCCATTGACTTCAATGGGGTTCGGAGGTGAAGTTCGGGTCAAGTTCGGATCCCGAACCCGAACAACTTCCCGAACTTCTCGAACCCGAACATCCAGGTGTTCGCTCAACTCTACTCTCAACATTTCAATGAGAGTTTGGTTCATCTTTTCACAGAGTCCGTTACCTTGCGGATGATAGGCTGTGGTCCGGACCTTCTGGCAATTATGTAGCAGGCACATCTCCTGGAACAACTGTGATTCAAACGCAGACCCCCTGGTCGATGAGGATCCTCTCTGGGCAGCCGTAGGGTAGGAGGAAATGCTTCCAGAACGCCTCCACCGCAGTCTTGGCTGTCAGGTCCTTCACAAGCACTGCTACAACAAACTTAGTGAAGTGATCAATAATGATCATGGCAAAAGTATAACCTGAGCGACTTGGCTCCAACTTCACATGATCAATGGCAACAAGTTCTAAGGGAGTTTTACTCACAATAGGATGGAGAGGCGCTTTCTGGTCATGGCGCTCACTTCTCCCGACGGTACAGGCAGTACATTCCCGGCACCATTTTTCAATGTCTTCTCTCATCCCAATCCAATAGAACCTTCTGCGAATGGTGGCCTCAGTTTTCTGCACGCCAAAGTGTCCGGACTGATTATGATACATCCCTAACACCAGACTGGCATCTCGACGTGGTATGAGGATCTAGTACACCCTATCGCAGGACACTGGATCCAGGCTCCTTCTTAGCAACAGGGCTTTTTGAATGAAGAGTTGGTGGCGATGTCTCCACAATTTCAGTAGTTCTGGGTCTGCGCTCTTCCTGCGGACTCTTACAGGAGTTCTTCCACTAGTAAGGAAGTCAAGCAGTTCACCGAGGACTCTACTTTCTGACTGGAGCTTAATCCACCTTTCTTGTTCGCCCCTAGACTTAGGATTATTCGGTGGAGAGAGATCAGCAGCTGAGTGATTTTCAGTGCGAACATTATCTTGTTGAGCAAATTTGTTGTAAAACGCCGGCATCTCCACTTCTTCCCAGGCATCCTTTGATTCATCTGGTGCTTCTGTAGTGGGAAGCCGAGACAGGGCATCAGCATTATCATTTGAGCTGCCTGCCCGGTATTTCACAGTGAAGTCATAGTTGGCAAGACGAGAGGCTCATCTTTGCTCCAGAGCCCCTAACTTGGCTGTATTCAGGTGCGCCAGGGGATTGTTGTCCGTGAAGGCGACAAACAGAGTGGACTAAGAAAAATTGTGCACAAAGGTCTAGCTTAAAGCCTTGACCAATAAACTCCCAAATTTCAAAATGCAAATGGACTGATCCCCTGGGTGGGACCAAAGGGAATAAAACGTAACATTTAATCAAAGATGCTTTAGAATAAGTGGCACAAAAAAGGACAATCACAAAATACATAAATAGACAAGCAGGGGTGGGCCAAAAGACAAGAGCACGGAAAAGAAAACCAGTGTAGAAGAGGAACGTTCTCACCCAAGATGAACTTGATGGATGGATGGATGGATGGATGGGTCTTTTCAGACGGTGCCAAGGCAAAAGAACATCATGGGAATTTTCTAATTCTTGGAGGTGGTGATCACTGGAGACCATGCATAGAAGATGACGCACAATAGATTGCTGGGTAGTAGGCAAGGTCAGGAACAGAGTCCCTAGTAAATCCCTGAGGGGAGGGAGGGGGCTAGTAGACCCTGCCTACCTATACGGAGTACTTGCCCCGCAAGGAGCGACCCCGTCCGGATACCCTGGTGGGGGGCGGTATCCCTAGTGTACCCTAAAGATATCCCGACGTGTCACGTTTCAGTTGAAAAAACTCATCAGGGGAAGTAAAAATTACAGGGTAACAGGCAAAGAGGCGCCTGTAGAAATAGCAAAACTGGTAGCCAGGTGGGCTACAAATTGTTACATTTAAAGCCAAACAGGGTACAGGCTATGAGCAGGGTCGTTAAGGCCAGAGTGGCTCAAGAATGACAAAAAATGGACCAGTGGGACCAGTTAAAGCTCAAGGTACGGTGGCCAGGCCAGTGGAACCTGACAACATGCTTGTCTTCACAGAAAGACCTCAGGTGCTGGCATGCCAGTGGGCTGCCGTAGCACAATGGAGCGCTGTACAGAAGCACAATATGGTCACTGTGGGGCCCTACACGTAGGGTCTGTAGTATGGGGCTGTCGGCAACTGCTTACCTTCTAAGTGCCGCTTTTAAAGGCAAACACAGCGCGCCATCCACCAGGCTAAGCCCTCCAGGATCACGTGGGGCCAGGTCAGCTTGACCACGTGATCGGCGGTCCTGCGTGCCATGGAACGCAGCGCACGGCAGCGTGTGCGCTCCAGGTCAGGCCCAGGGAGCTGCAGGGATGGAGGTGTGCTAAGCGTCAGAGGCGGAGGGACGTGGATCGCAACGCCCGCCGCTGCCGCCGGAATGACACGCAGGATGGAGGGAGGGGCCAAAAGTAAAACAACCTGGGGGCGGGCTGGTTACCTAGCAACCGGGACGCTGTGAATGGTGTCACGGGAAAACAACGGTTGCATAAGAGACCAGCGTATCAGCGGTCTCCAAAATACAGCAAAACAAGATTTGCTGAGCTCAAGAGCTACATATGTGCTGGTAACACAGACATACAGGCCCAGTTACAGAGACAATATGACTGATGGTGGGGCTCAAAAAGGGTAAACAAAAGGTAAATGGTAAATGGGGAGTGGCGAGAGCCATGATCCAGAGAGAGGGGGGGGGGGCACAGCTGAGATCAGGGGATCACAAGAAACAGCTAAAATTAAGCTGTTCATTGAGGCCCAATGGAGTCATGGATTTTAAGTAATAGATCTAGCGGGTTTCGCGCTGCAGGATCACCCGATCCCAGTCTCCCCCCCAACGTGGAGGGAAGACTCTGTCAATGCCCATGACGGACACGGCGCGATACTGACGACCTCGGCTGTTCAGAAAATGTTCCACAGCCTTAAGACCCAAGGAGTGGGGGATACTCGAGTACAGTGCCTCCACATCTATACTGGCAAGTAAACTATTTGCCTCAGTATAGATCCCCTCCAACCGCTTCAGGAGGTCTAATTTCTAAAACAGAGGAGGGTGAGCTGACCACAACAGTTTACAGGAAACCTACCTCGACAAATAATCTACTTAAGTGGGAGAGTAGTCATCCTCTCCCACTTAAGAAAGGTATCTCCTCCGTCTTAGGAGAAATTGCTCCTCTAAAAAAGAGTATATCAAACAGGTCGCTGACTTGCGACTGAGATTCATTCAGCGAGGATACCCTGACAAGGTGTTGCGACAAGCCTTTAGAGCAGCACTGCAGGTAGACCGCACAAATCTTTTAATTCCTAAGTCTAACCAGGCACAGACAGGGAATCTAATTCGCCTGGTCAGCACTTTTGATCGTGCAGCACCTGAGGTTCGCAACATCATATGCAACAACTGGGGTGTCCTTCTGATAGATCCAGATCTCAGAGAGGTTTTGGGGCAATACCCTAGCATTACTTATCGCAGAGAACGTAATCTTCACGATAGATTGGTCTCGAGTGAGTTCATACCGCAGTACCCTCAGGTTCTGCATGGTTACAGTCTAACATCAAAGGCTGTTACAGATGCAGTGGCTGCATTGCCTGCAGCCACCTGCAAACCGGTAAGAATTTCCGCAGTAACAACACTGGGAAGCTCTATACCATTAACCACTTCATCAATTGCAGGACACGTGGGGTGATCTACCGCCTCGCCTGTGAATGCGGCAAAGAGTATGTCGGTAAAACCATCCGCGAGTTTCGCAGGCGGGTGGGCGAGCACCTTAACGACATATCCAAGGGCAAGGATACACCAGTAGGCAACCACATCCAGAATCATCATAACGGCATTGCCCATGTGTCCATCATGGACATTGACAGAGTCTTCCCTCCACGTCGGGGGGGGGGGGGGGGGAGACTGGGATGGGGCGAACCTGCAGCGCGAAACCCGCTAGATCTATTACTTAAAATCCATGACTCCATTGGGCCTCAATGAACAGCTTAATTTTAGCTGTTTCTTGTGATCTCCTGATCTCAGCTGTGCCCCCCCCCCCCCCTCACTGGATCATGGCTCTCGCCCCTCCCCATTTACCGTTTACCTTTTGTTTACCCTTTTTGAGCCCCACCATCAGTCATATTGTCTCTGTAACTGGGCCTGTATGTCTGTGTTACCCGCACATATGTAGCTCTTGAGGTCAGCAAATCTTGTTTTGCTGTATTTTGGAGACTGCTGATACGCTGGTCTCTTATGCAACCGTTGTTTTCCCGTGACACCATTCACGGCGTCCCGGTTGCTAGGTAACCAGCCCGCCCCCAGGTTGTTTCACTTTTGGCCCCTCCCTCCATCCTGCGTGTCATTCCGGCGGCGGCGGGCGTTGCGTTCCACGTCCCTCCGCACCTGACGCTTAGCACACCTCCATCCCTGCAGCTCCCTGGCACGCAGGACCGCCGATCATGTGGTCAAGCTGACCTGGCCCCACGTGACCCTGGAGGGCTTACCCTGGTGGATGGCGCGCTGTGTTTGCCTTTAAAAGCGGCACTTAGAAGGTAAGCAGTTGCCGACAGCCCCATACTACAGACCCTACGTGTAGGGCCCCACAGTGACTATATTTTGCTTCTGTACAGCGCTCCATTGTGCTACGGCAGCCCACTGGCATTCCAGCACCTGAGGTCTTTCTGTGAAGACAAGCGTGTTGTCAGGTTTCACTGGCCTGGCCACCGTATCTTGAGCTTTAACTGGTCCCACTGGTCCATTTTTTGTCGTTCTTGAGCCACTCTGGCCTTAACGACCCTGCTTATAGGTAGGCAGGGTCTACTAGCCCCCTCCCTCCCCTCAGGGATTTACTAGGGACTCTGTTCCTGACGTTGCCTACTACCCAGCAATCTATTGTACGTCATCTTCTATGCATGGTCTCCAGTGATCACCACCTCCAAGAATTGGAAAACTCCCATGATGTTCTCTTGCCTTGGCACCGTCTGAAAAGACCCATCCATCCATCCATCCATCAAGTTCATCTTGGGTGAGAACATTCCTCTTCTACACAGGTTTTCTTTTCCGTGCTCTTGTCTTTTGGCCCACCCGGGCTTGTCTATTTATGTATTTTGTGATTGTCCTTTTTTGTGCCACTTATTCTAAAGCATCTTTAATTAAATGTTACGTTTTATTCCCTTTGGTCCCACCCAGGGGATCAGTCCATTGACAAACAGAGTGGCAGCAAGGTAGTCCTTGAACTTTTCAGTCACAGCCCACACTAAAGCAAGGAACTCCAGCTTGAAGGAACTATAATTCTGATCGTTTTTCTCAGCTCCCTTCAGGGATCTGCTGGCGTAAGCAATCACCCTCTTTTTGTTGTCTTGCACCTGAGCCAACACGGCTCTTAGGCCTCTTTTACTGGCATCCGTATAGAGGTGAAACGGCTTCTGATAATCCGGGTAACCCAGGACAGGGGGTTCAGTCAGCTTCTTCTTTAGGAGCTGGAAGGCAATCTCCCGTTCTTCATTCCATTCAACAGGCATAGGAGTCTTTGGACTCTTTTTGCGATGCCCCCTTAGGAGTTCCTGGATGGGATCCGCAATCTGTGCAAAATGCGGGATGAAGCGTCTGTAATATCCTGCAAAGCTGAGGAAACTTCTCACCTCCTTCACGGTGGTAGGAGTAGGCCAATTACGGACAGCAGCAAGTTTATCAGGATCAGGCTGGACTCCTTATGCACTAATAACATGGCCCAGGTACTTCACAGCTGGTTTCAGCAGATGGCACTTGGACGGCTTGATTTTAAGGCCATATTTAATGAGGACTTGAAACACTTCAGCCAGATGTTTTAAATGATCCTCGTATGTCTTGGAGTAGATAATGACGTCATCCAAGTATAGCAAGACAGTCTCAAAGTTCTTATGGCCTAAACAACGCTCCATCAACCGCTGGAATGTCCCTGGAGCATTACACAGTCCGAAAGGCATGTAGTTAAATTTAAACAGGCCCATAGGCATAGTGAAAGCGGTCTTTTCCCGGTCTTCCGGGGCCATAGGTACCTGCCAGTATCCACTGGTTAAGTCCAGGGTGGAGAAGTAGGCTAATAACCCCAGGGCAGTCAAGGACTCTTCAATGCATGGCAAAGGATAAGCGTCTTTGTGGGTGATTTGATAGATTTTTCTATAGTCCACGCAGAACCTAATGCTGCCATCTTTTTTACAAACAAGAACTAGGGGCGCAGCCCAGGGACTATGACTGTCCTGGATTATATTAGAGTCCTTCATTTCCTGTATCATCTCTTTTACGGACTGATAGGTAGTAGGTGGTATGGGTCTGTATCTCTCCTTGATAGGAGGATGAGAGCCAGTGGGTATGGTGTGTTTGATTACACTGACCTCTCCGTAGTCCGTGGAGTGCTTGCTAAAAGCCTTGTGTTGCTCTTTCACCAAATTCAGGATTCCCTCTATTTGGTCCTTTGGGGTAGATTTGTTCCCCACATGAAGTTCTTCCCACCAGGATACTGAAGAGGCGCTGGCAGGAGCGCTGCTGCTCTGTGCTGTTTGGAACGTCTCCGTGGCAGGCAGACGGATAACATCCTGGAAGGATACCTGGAAAAGCTGAGCAATAGGGCAGTGCTTAGAGAGAGCAACAGGGTGATCACCGAAATTAATCAAACGGACAGGCACTTTACCTTGAGATACAGTCACCAGGCTCTTGGCTGCTCGTACGAAGGGATGATTCTCAATTTGGATGGGCTCCACTAGGATAGTCTTGGCCCTGGATACCCAGCACGGCACGGCACCACAGGATGATCTGGGAATTCGGTGGCAGGATTACCGGCCGGTTTTCCCGGATCTGGGCAGTACAGATCTCTTCTTTTCCAGTTGCAAATTTTTGCTGAGCACACAGCAAACTGATAGTCTTCTGAATGACTCTTTTAGAAGCAGATGAAGCTGAAGGTATGGATTGGTTCAATGCCTCAAGCACCTCTGAGTAACAATTTTTAAAGACATTAGTCCCTAAGATCATGGGGTGTCCCCCTTTATCTCCGGCTTGCACCACAATCACACCTTGCTGTGGTAAGGTGGCTTATCCCACCTGAAGGGTAGGTTCCCAGTACCCATGGACTTTCACCGGCTTGCCGTTGCTCACAATGATATCCAGCCAGGATTCCGGTGGCTGGGTGAGGAGACTTGAATCCCAGAATTTGTCAAAGGTGGGTCGTTGAATGGTGGTGACCTGAGACCCCGTATCCAGCAGGGCTTCAAGAGGTATCCTGTTGACGCATATGTCAATTTTTGGACGAGATCCTACATATCTGGGCATCCAACTTGTATCCTTTGAACCTACTGTTCTACCTCCCGAGGGGCGGTCCTCGGCCTCGGGGGTGGCCCGTTTAACTGCCAACACGTTGATTCAGTATGTCCATATTTTTTACAATTGTGGCAGACAGGCTGCTTACGATTCTTAGACCAGTAACTCGGTCGTCCATCAGGTTATTTGGGATAGACCTCTTTATATGCAGGCGGGAGGAGCCTTTGAGGTAGGGGGCTTTTGTCTTCCAATAACAATGGTCTTTCCCATTCCTCTATTTTTCTGCACACCTTTTCTAGGCTCTTAGTGAGATGGTTAACTTGTTCCATTAAAGCCACCACCACATCGGTTACTGGAGCCTGGGTGGCTTGATTGGCTCCGGACGGTCTCACATTATTAGTTTTTGACTGGCAGGCTTGAGGTTCAAGGGAGTTCGCCGGCCCTGAGAGCGGGTTTTGACCCAGGATACTGATGGCCAGCTCTTTAACCGCTTGCCGTCACACTAACGCCGAAAGGCGTGAGTGCGGCGGCTCTCTCAGGTCACACTAATGCCGAAAGGCGTCATCTCGTGAGACCCGAGATTTCCTGTGAACGCGCGCTCACAGGAGCACGCGTTCACAGGATCGCGCAGTTCAGAAGTTCATCTACAGCCTGCCAGCAGCGATCATTGGCTGGCAGGCTGTAGATTTTTAAAAGATCCAATCAAAGAGGTATGTCAGATGCTATTTTGTAAATAGCGTTTGATATACCTGCTACCTGGTCCTCTGGTGGTCCCTTTTGCTTGGATCGACCACCAGAGGACACAGGCAGCTCTGTAAGTAGCACCAATCACCACACATACACTACACCCCCCCTGTCACTTATTAACCCCTTATTAACCCCTGATCACCCATATTAGACTCCCTGATTACCCCCCTGTCACCCCCTTTTCATTGATCACCCCCCTGTAAGAATCCCTCATCACCGGCAGGTAGTTAGCTACTTGCTAGGTAGTTAGCGCCCAGCCCACCGCACCGCAGTCACTGATTAGTCGCTGATTAGCGTCATCGCTGTCGCTAATAAGCACTAGTACTATATAGAATCTGTAAGTGATCAAGACTGATCACAATCAGATCTATATAAGTACATTAGGGTCACCTTAGGCTCTACAAAAAACGCAGTGTTCGCCCGATCAGGCCTGATCTTGTGCGTACACTTGCGTTAAGTCTGCCCCACCGCAGTGGCAGAATTTTTTTTTTCTGATTACTGCAAAAACACCGTAAAATCGCTGCGCCGATATAAAGATCACTTTTGAGCTTTTTGGATCTTTATTAGTGATCGCAGCTTTACTTCGCAAGCACTCCTTTTTACTAGGTAGGTTTGCTCTTTTTCCTGGGTAGTCTCAGAGGAATATCCCCTAAATTTAGTGAACCCAAAATGTCAAACAAGGGGTATTCCGCTGAAGAGGCCTACAGGATTCTGGCTGTGATGGATGAAAGCGATGGGGACGCCTCACCCGCTGAATCCAGTGGTTCAGAATATGAACCTGTAGACAGCAGTGGCACTCTAACCGCTAGCGAAGATGATGAGGTTGAGGTCCCTGCCACGGTCAGGCGTACCCGATCCCATGTCAGTGTTCTGCATACCCTGCATGATGAGCCTCATTTGCAGCAGAGTGGTGCTAGCGCTGATCTTTTTTATGGTGCGACATACACCAGCAGCGCAGCACATGCTGGACCTTCTACCAGCACTGCCGTATTCCCTGGTGAAGTGGCGAGCACCAGAAGGGTAGTTCAAGCTGGTACGGTGGCACGTGCAGTAACTCCCCCGTCGCAGCCACCACTTTCACAGGCCCGTAGAGCCCTTAGTTTGGGAAACCCTAATTGGCACTCCCCTGCTTCCGCTGCACCCGTATTGCCCCCTTTCACCGCCCAGTCTGGAGTTTGCGTGGAGACATCTCATTTAGGATCAGCCCTCGAGTTTTTTGAGCTGTTCTTCACCGCGGATCTCTATGACTTAGTTGTGGCAGAAACCAACCGCTACGCCACACAGTACATAACCGCCAATCTGGAAAGCTTCTATGCCCAGCCTTACCGGTGGAAACCAGTCACAGTTTCAGAAATAAAAATTTTTTGGGCCTTCTCCTCAGCATGGGTCTAACTAAAAAAAAATGTATTGCGGTCCTATTGGTCTAAAGACCCAATACATTACATGCCCATGTTCTGTGCTGCAATGTCCAGGGCACGTTTTGAGGTCATCATTTGCTTTATGCATTTCGCTGACAATAAAACCAGTCATCCAAGAGGCCACCTTGCTTATGACCGGCTCCACAAAATTCGGCCCCTCATAGACCATTTGTCATCCAGATTTGCAGATGCGTATACCCCCAATCAGAACATCTGCATAGACGAGTCCCTAGTACATTTTACCGGGCGCCTTGGCATCAAACAGTACATCCCCAGCAAGCGCGCCCGGTATGGGGTCAAACTGTATAAGCTCTGTGAAAGGGCCATAGCCTCATTTAGGATCATAGCCTATACTTAGGGTCTATGAGGGAAAAGACTCAAAAGTGGAGCCGGTCGGATGTCCTGACTACCTGGGGAGCAGTGGCAAGATTGTCTGGGACTTGGTGTCACCCTTACTCCACAAGGGGTACCACTTATGCGTGGACAATTTTTACTCAAGCGTGGCCCTCTTTCGGCACTTACATCTAGTCGGAATTCAATGCTGTGGCACCTCGCGATCTAGTCGCCGGGGCTTCCCCCAACGGCTCGTTAATACCCGACTTGCACGGGGGGAGAGGGCTGCCTTGTGTGACCAAGAACTGCTTGCGGTGAAGTGGAGGGACAAGAGGGACGTTTACCTTCTGTCCACGGCAGTGCAAATTGAAAGGGCAACTGGAGTCATTGAGAAACCCCTCTCTGTCCACGACTATAACCTTCACATGGGAGGGGTGGACTTCAATGACCAGATGTTGGCTCCCTATTTAGTGTCCTGCCACACCAGACGCTGGTATAAGAAGGTGTCTGTTTATTTAATTCAATTGGCTGTATATAATAGTTTTGTTCTCTACAGTAAGGCTGGGAGAACAGGATCCTTCCTAAAATTCCAGGAAGAGATCATTTCGGAAATCCTGTATCCAGGAGGGTCCGTGCCCCAAGTCCCTGATGTAGTTAGCCGACTACATGGCAGACACTTCCAGAGTGTCTATTCTGGTACTCCAACTCAACGTTCCCCAAGAAAAAGATGTCGTGTCTGTAGCAGGGATGGAATAAGGCGTGACACCACAGTTTTTGTCCTGACTGTCCTGACCAGCCTGCCCTATGCATAGGGGAGTGTTTCCGCAAGTACCACACACAGGTACACTATTAGTGTAGGGATTGCGTGACACAGGACAGGCACACAGGGGTCTTAGGGCCCTTTCACACAGAGCTGCCACAAACCTCTCCTTTCACCTGGGACAAAGTGCATAATGTACTTCGCCACATCTCTGGGCGATTTGCGCTTTGCACATTGTCCCATGGGGAAGGAGAGGTTTATCCTCTAAAGGTAAAAAAAAATAAGTTAATGTTCTGTTCAAATTTTATATAAAGTTAATGTTAATAAATTCATTGCGTTGCGACCTGTTTTTTTTTTTTTTTACCTTCTAGGTGGACCAAGCGATCAACCAGCTGCAGCACTGATGTGCATTCTGACAGAAGCATTGCTCTGCTGTCAGATTACACAAAAGTCGGTGTATGCGGCGCTGCAAGACAAGATTTCTCCTCTGCAGTAAAAAAGATACGTTTGCCGAGGCTTATGAGCTGAGGGGCGGTGTTCATATGCTTTGGCAAACACTTTGTATAAAAAATAAAATAAAAAATACATTCTGGCAATTATTTATTCATCCACATCGATTGATGTGAATGGAGAAATCGGGTTTGCCAGGGCATACGAGCTGAGTGGGTTTGGATGTTGGGCGGAGCTCCTATGTCCTGGCAGACGCCTTTCCCCTTCTTTTTTTTTTTTGCACATTTTTTGGCAGAGATTTTTTCATCCACATGGATCAATGCGAATGAAGAAATCTGTGCCGTTTATGCTCAATATAAGGAGAATAGCAGAAACTCCTAATGCTGGCCATACATGTAATGATTGTGGAGACCCTTAAATGCCAGGGCAGTACAAACACCCCACAAATGACCCCATTTTGGAAAGAAGACACCCCAAGGTATTAGCTGAGGGGCATATTGAGTCCATGAAAGATTGAACTTTTTGTCCCAAGTTAGCGGAAAGGGAGACTTTGTGAGAAAAAACAAAAAAAGAATCAATTTCCGCTAACTTGTGCCGGAATACCTTGGGGTGTCTTCTTTCCAAAATGGGGTCACATGTGGGGTATTTATACTGCCCTGGCATTTTAGGGGCCCTAAAGTGTGAGAAGAAGTCTGGAATCCAAATGTCTAAAAATGCCCTCCTAAAAGGTACTCATTGGAATTTGGGCCCCTTTGCGCACCTAGGCTGCAAAAAAGTGTCACACATGTGGCATTGCCGTACTCAGGAAAAGTAGGGCAATGTGTTTTGCGGTGTCTTTTTACATATACCCATGCTGGGTGAGAGAAATATCTCTGTAAATTGACAACTTTGTATAAAAAAAATGGGAAAAGTTGTCATTTACAAAGATATTTCTCTCACCCAGCATGGGTATATGTAAAAATACACCCCAAAACACATTGCCCTACTTCTTCTGAGTACGGCGATACCACATGTGTGACACGTTTTTGCAGCCTAGTTACGCAAAGGCGCCCAAATTCCAATGAGTACTTTTAGGATTTCACAGGGCATTTTTTACGCATTTGGATTCCAAACTACTTCTCACGCTTTAGGGCCCCTAAAATGCCAAGGCAGTATAAATACCCCACAAGTGACCCCATTTTGGAAAGAAGACACCCCAGGGTATTTCGTGAGCGGCATGGCGAGTTCATGTAAAATTTAATTTTTTGTCACAAGTTAGTGGAATATGAGACTTTGTAAGAGAAAAAAAATTAAAATAATAATTTTTCGCTAACTTGTGCCAAAAAAAAAAAAATATTCTAGTAACTCGCCATGCCCCTCACGGAACACCTTGGGGTGTCTTCTTTCCAAAATGGGGTCACTTGTGGGGTATTTATACTGCCCTGGTATTTTAGGGACCCTAAAGCGTGAGAAGTAGTTTGGAATCCAAATGCGTTAAAAATGTCCTGTAAAATCCTAAAAGTACTCATTGGAATTTGGGCCCCTTTGTGCACCTAGGCTTCAAAAAAGTGTCACACATGTGGTATCGCCGTACTCAGGAGAAGTAGGGCAATGTGTTTTGGGGTGTATTTTTACATATACCCATACTGTGTGTGAGAAATATCTCTGTAAATGACAACTTTAAAAAAAAACATTATACAAAGTTGTCAATTTACAGAGATATTTCTCTCACCCAGCATGGGTATATGTAAAAATACACCCCAAAACACATTGCCCTACTTCTCCTGAGTACAGCGATACCACATGTGTGACACTTTTTTGCAGCCTAGGTGCGTAAAGGGGTCGAAAGTCCAACGAGTACCTTTAGGCTTTACAGGGTTGCTCACAATTTAGCCCCGCCCAAAATGCCAGAACAGTAAACACACTCCACAAATGAACCCATTTCGGAAAGTAGACACCCCAAGGTATTCACTGAGGGGCATAGTGAGTCCGTGGGAGATTTTTTATTTTTTTGCCAGAAGTTAGCAGAAATGGCAACTTTATTTATTTTATTTTTTTCTCAGAAAGTGTCATTTTCCGCTAACTTGTGAAAAAAAATTAAATCATGCATGAACTCACCATGCCCCTCCGCGAATACTTTGGGGTGTCTTCTTTCTAAAATGGGGTCATTTGGGGGGTATTTATACTATCCTGGCATTGTAGCACCTCAAGAAACATGACAGGTGCTCAGAAAGTCAGAGCTGCTTCAAAATGCAGAAATTCCCATTTTTGTACCATAGTTTTTAAACGCTATAACTTTTGCGCAAACCAATAAATATACACTTATTGGATTTTTTTTTATCAAAGACATGTAGCACAATAAATTCTGACACAAACTTGTATAGAAATGTAATTATATTTGAACTATTTAACCAGAGAAAGTTAAAAATACACTTTTTTGTGGCCTATTTTGATTAATATCGAAAAAACAAAAAATCTTAGCAGCAATCAAATACCACCAAAAGAAAGCTGTATTTGTGAGAAGAAAAGGAGGTAAAATTCATTTGGGTGCCAAGTTGCATGACTGAGCAATAAACCGTTAAAATTGTGAAGTGCCGATTTGTAAAAAAGGGCCTGGTAACTAGGGGGGTATAAACCTGAGGTCCTTAAGTGGTTAAAGTCCAAAAACGCACAATTGGGGTGTTGGGCCGACAGCATCCTCAGCTGGCCCTTTAAGTTCTCAGTGTTTACACCCGCAATGAACTGCTTTCTCAAAGTTCGGTCCTGGTCCTCAGCCTCCCGGGGGTCCACCTAGACCACAGCCCTCAGGGTCTCTTGCAGGGACAAAGCAAAATCACCGAGGGACTCACCAGGCTGTTGCTTCCTGCTGAAAAATCGCATCTTAACTTCTGACACCGTCCTGGCCTCAAACGTGGTGCTGAGGCGATCAAAGATCTGTTCCAGGCTACTCTTCTCGGAACTGGGCCATGACATGACTTCCCTGCGGGCGGCCCCTTCTAACTGTGCTAAGAGGATCTCCATTTGTTGCTCAGCGGAGATGGGATAGAGCCGGAATAAGGCCAGGATCTGGTCTCTAAAGTCTTTCAATTTGTGGGCTTCCCCGGAGTATCGCGGGAACCAGGGGGCCCCAAAATAATATGGCATGGTCAGCGGCATCAGGCTGGATGCTGCCGCAGCGGTGGGCGCCCTGTTGTCAGCTGCGTACACTACAGAAGGTTCATCGGGGGCCACCTGCCCCGCTTCTTCAGGTGCGGACATGGCGTAGTCTCTGGGGGCAAGTTCTGGAAGCAGACTCACGTTGGGCTTCACTTGCTTAAGTGTTGCTATGGGTGACCACGGAGTGGGTATGACCCTTTAAGTGGCGATGGAGCAGGCCAAATCTGAATCGGATGTACTTTCTCCCGGATTAATTCCTTTGTTACTAACGAGGGGCCTCCCCCAGTCCCCCAGTAAGGATCAGAATCTTCCTGGTACTTGTATACAAAGGGGCCGGTAAATACCAACGTTTTTACTCACTCCGGTGATGCGCAGTCCAAGTCTCGCGAGGTACGTGGTTACGTCGTGTGGAGGTCCCACGCGCAGCGTCAGGAGATAGGCGCGGCCTCTCTGAGCTCCGGGATTCAAGGTAGGCGGTATCTCCTTTCCCTCTTTTTCGCACCAGAGGGACACAGCGATGGCGCAACAATTATTCCGGTCAGCTTATACGGCCATCTTTAAACACAGGCCTGTCAATTCACTGACAGCAAGCGGTGACTTAGGAAGCGGCAAACTGTCCACAAAAATACAGTTTTCACACCGCAACTTTTCACAGTACTTTGGCCCAACTTTTTCAAATAAACGTATAGGGCATTTATCACTTTATAGGCAATAATGGCACACAGTTCAAATTCCACTATGGCGTAGGAATATTCCGTATCCTGTTCGTGACGCCAAAATATGCAGTACGCAGCCCTGCAGGGTGAGCAAATGTGAGGTCACGGTTACTAGGCAAAACGAGGGTTGCTCTTGGTACTCACAGTTTTTATATACCCTGGGCAGGCGTACAGCAGTGATGGAGAGGCTGGCACATGAATCCTCTGGGGCACTCTCTGTGTATAAGGGACCAGGCCAGGTGGTAGGTGAGGTGCCCTGGGTGTTGTAGGTTTAGTGTGCCTGTGGCAAGATCCCTTAAAGTTTGTGACGCCAGTGCCGGTAATGGTGGCACACCGATTTGTTGAAGTAATAATTGAGGAACACACGTTGCAGTGAACCAAAACTTCCTTTTACTGAAACGATTAACTATTTCCAGCTTTGGTCAGTTCCACATGTAAAAGGTGGTGACAGGCAGGCTTTACATCAAATGGCAGGCAATGTTCTTTGCAAGATACTCAGAGGGTTAAACACTTACAGATCAGGCTGCACTTTTCCTCAGGATCCTGTCTGTCTTTCTCCAAGGCCCGTATGCCCTATTGCTGGCTTTATCCTTGGTTAGGGAAAACTTCCTCTCGTATATGACTCCGTGCTTTAAATATATCCTTCTGCCCTTCAGCTCTCTGTTTAGCTGGAATAAAATTGGCTCTGCACTGTACTTTTATATGAACTTAGTTTCTCAGGAGGCAGACTCTTCTCCTGGTGCAACTTCTGAGCTTCTTTTGCTCAGGAACCTCAGGCAGGCTAGAATGTACTCACCAACCTCCTGGAATATACTGCACTAACTCCTTCCTGTCTGGGCCTAACTATTTATACTAGGGGGTGCCCTAGCTCCCTCTACAGCTTGGGAGGAGAAACTACACCCCTAACAGGCCTGGTACACAGGAATTAACATGGCATTACAATGCAATACAAAACACCATTCTCCCACAGGAGGTGGGAGCAACATAACCCTTAATAGTGCCCACCTTTACGTAGTGGGACACTACAGGTACATAACAGAGTGAGGTGACATGATACTCACACGTGTTACTCACCTGCCCCAGATACAGCAGTGAGCACTATATCACTCCTCCTCTCTGGCCAGCGCTGCGGACTGTCTATTGCATCAACAGATAATTTGAACACCATCTGATAATTCAGTGTAGTCCTCAGTGTCTCTGCCCTTTGTCCATTGAACATTTATTCCTTGGCTACCATCCGTCTAGCACATTTAACTCTGCTACATTGTTTGTTCCTCTATACCATCAACTCTTCTACATGGTTTGGTTAACTACCCCCCAACTCTGCCAACTAATTTTCAACTTTACTACTCTTCAACGCTACCTCGGTTGTTTAACTACACTCACAAATCTGCCTTTTCACAGCCTCAACATCAACTGTTACACCATGATATCACTTTTGCTACGTGCATAAACTGTGGTGCATCACTGCCTCGATACTGCCTTTTCACAACATCAATTTGGGGACTTTACAGTTGCAACTGTGCCTCTTTACTTTAATCCCACTGCATCAGCTTCACATTCCTCCACACCAGTTCTCTGGCTCTGCTGCATTTGTGTCTGCACTCTGCTGTACCAGTGCTGCATAGTGGTAAGGTTTAAGACCTGCTCTTCAGGACAAGTGGCTTAAATGATCTGCATCACCAGATGAGAACATAATAGTTTTATCAAGCCATGCATCCCAAAGGTGAAGTGGCATCTATACTATTGCTGCTTGACCTTGATAAATTAGGTGGATTCACGAGTCAACTAGATATAGCCCAGGCTGATGAATTGGGTAGAATGGCAACTCAACTCAGTAAAGTTTTTGGGACCCTTGCCCCATCTACCAACATATGCCTGGTTTGATAGAAACCCAAAAACATACTAGGGCTCTATAAACCAGTGTGTTTTAAATTGTGTTTCTTGCAGTTCTACTTTGATCAAGCTAAGATGACATACATATTGTTGCTGCTCTCTGGAGAAGCAATGTCAATGTACCTTTTTTGGGACCATGATGATCATATTATGTACTCCCGGTCACCATTCCTTTTAGATTTCTTCAAAGTGTTTGGAAAACTGTATCATGTTTACTCATCTGATGCCCTCCTTCCACTAAGATGAGGCTCCAATTTAGTGGCATACCGGAGTTTCAAAATCCCCTACTTCTTTCATATAGGAGGGGTGCGAACATAAGAGACAAATTGGTTCATGCAGACTCCACCCCCCGACTACGGTCGCCCCCTAAAAAAAAGTGTTGCTTTCCATGTTTGTGCTGCTGCCACTGTAGCAGTATGATTAGGGGCAACTCATTTGTACCCTCATACACCCTCATACAGGCACCATGTATCACATCAAAGATTTCTACACATGTACTTCAACATACGTTATTTGCATCCTACAATGCCCCTGTGGACTCTTATATGTGGGTGAGACCACACAAGAAATTAAAAAGAGACTTACGCAACACAAATCGAAGATCCGCAAATCTGTTATGGAACTCCCTGTCTCTGAACATTTTTCCAAATTTGGACATAACATTTCTCAACTAAGATTTCAGGTAATTGATGGGGTTTCATTACCCCGGAGAGGAGGTGATCGGGAGACCCTCCTCAAGAAACTTGAATTGAAATGGATTCATAGACTGAACACCCATGAACCAAAAGGACTCAATAGGGACTTCAATTTGAGCATTTTCATCTAATGTGATTTATTCCCCAACTCTGTTTTTTGCTGAACCCTTATTGTTTAGATAAACTACATAGTTTTATAACATAAGTATAGCGCCCAACAACTGGTTTGTTTTGATTGTTTTTAAGTTTAGCACATCACGGATTCACCCCCTTTTTTTCCACAGGCAGCATCCACTGTGAGGCCCATTTTTTAACTTTCTTCCTGGCTTGTCCACTCCTCAATATGCGCCCACCAGGACTACCATGCACCGATCCCTCAATTATTCCTATTTTCAATGGCCTGCACTCGTTAAGGACACACTCGGGGTAAGTCTTTTCTTTAAGTTGGCCTAGGGGGCTGGTTTACATGATTGGGGTCCATGGTTCTTAACCCTGGGAACTGAATAGTCATTTCTATGACCCATTTGGGGGGTTTATATACACGTGACCTTTTTTATCCCGTGCTTGGATGTAGTGTGGCCGTGCCTAGTCCAATGGGCTGTCCACACTATATGAAAAGGGGAAGTGTGAATGGTCACCTCGATACTCCTATAAAGGACTGATGGTCAACCAAATGCTGACCATGATCCTGTGGAGACCGAGGCCGTGGGGGGACTCATGACATGACTAGTAGCCGCCTCAACGCCAACACTAGCCGATTGTGTTCCCCTTGTGTGTATACAAGCAACCTTGTGCCATTTACCTATACATAAACAGTTAATGTTCTCTCTCCCGATGTAGTTGCCCATATGGGGTGTCCAGTAAGCCGTATTCATTAATATAAATATTCTAATATAAATATTCCAATATTATTGAGCCACTGGAATTAGGGAGCGGTCTGGTTCATTTATGTCTCTATAGTATGTGAAGTCTGTGGGTGGAGCTCCCCTTGGCTGGATGCCTTGGGTGGGGAGTGTCTCCATTTCCTGGGAGATTGCTTCCTCCCCCTGACAACAGCTGACGACGGCAATACTCGTGACCTCCTTTTTTTTTCAGTGGCTGATGTGCGACACATGAGAGCGCACGGCGCATGCGCTGTCGCAGAAGGGACACGCCGGGATTTGGCGCCCGCATTCTCCATGTACAGCGCAGGACCTCACAGGAATGCTGCACATTTAACATAAGTGTATGAATTTATGTGATTTGTTTATATGAGAATACTGTCCATTTCATAGGATACTTTTGATGTTATACTCCCACTTTGGGTGATAGGAATTCCTACAACACACACTATTTAAAGCACAATATTATACTATGTTCGCACTGCTTGAGAAAGTCCAGTCATGGTCGAAACGTCGCTGTGATTATGCTGCTGTTTGAATAAAACAACCAGATTTTTTTCACCTCATTGGCGAGTTCTGCGGATTCTTTTACTTTGGGCATTTGAATGGGACCCCTAGCCTGGATCTCTACCCGCGTGCACCATAAACTACTCTTCACTGATCGGTACGTTTATTTCCGGATTGGGATGGGTGGTGCTCTTTCTTCATTATTTTTTTCCAATTTAGTGGGACAACATGTCATCCAGTTCTGCACCAGTTCATCCGAGTTTGCATGGAACAACAATGCCCTGCTGGCAACTTTTTATACTAGACTAGAGAGAATAGAGAGCTGTATTAAAGACACATTAGCTACATCCGTTGGTAAACTGGTCTCTCTGGCAGCTAGAGTGGATTTGTGTTTCAGGGTTGCCAGGTAGCATAAGTCCATACTCCTTCCAAGTTATCACTCAGGGAGAGGGCAGTGTAACTCATGCAACTAGGGCATACAACCCTATCTCCCTCAGAAAGGGCTTGCTGTGTGTCTGAAGGGCTCTGTCTATATTGTGGGAAGGATAGTCCCTTCTGTATGGACTGTTTCAGACTGAAGGTAAAGCAAATCACCCTGGGTCTAACGCGTCCCAAAAAAGGCTCTTAAAGAGGACCTTTTGCAGCGTACTCAAGTTAGGGTAATAGTGTTCCTGGGTGTTGTAGTGCAATTGTGACCACTAACCTGAGACAGCTGACTCTCTGCAAGGGCAGGTAATGATAGGTAATGTTCGTGACGCCAGTGCCAATTAAACGGTGGCACGCCGTTTGCTGATAGCAGGAATAACTGAGGAACCACGTGATGTTAAAACAGAACTCAAACTTTAGTAGTCATCATACATGGACGCAGATGGAAGCGCAGTTCCTTTGAAGACAGTGGGTTTCAATACATTTGATGCAGGCAATATATAGCAAGGTGACTTCAGAGTGTTAAACACAGGACTTGCAGTACAGGCGGCTTGCACTCTATTCCTGACTGATCCTGGAACATAGAAACTCTTCTCCAAGGCCCAAGGCCCTAGCTCTGGCTTATATCCTTGGTTTTATAATGATCAAGTACCTCCTCTGTTATCTTTAGTACCTCTTGCTTTTCTGGACTTGCCTCTGTCTCTCCCAGTTTCCTCAGGCTGATTAACTGTGGTGTTCCTGCTTCTGCATATATGAACTCAGGAGGGGAACCTTCTCCTTGGATCTGGAACCCGGTTACAGGGACTGCAATACCCTCTCCTGGTCTGCAAGCTCCAGGCCTGGACTTAACTCAGACATAGTCTGATCTCTAACACAGACTAAATTCTCCACAACCTCTCCCTGACTGGGCCTTATATAACCTAGGGCTCCCTAGCTCCCTCTAGTGACTCAGAGCTGGAATGACATCCCTAGCAGGCCTGTACATGCACATTTCACAGTAACAGGGAAATACATAGCATTACATTATGAAGATGACTTGTACCAACCTCCCCATAAATAAGGGGAAACGACAGCACACAAGTGACCCTTCTGTAGTGACGGGCATTACAGCTCCCGTACACTACATACCCCGCTGCTTTAAGCTGAGTACGACTTTCGTACTCCATCAGGGCCCGCCCAACTGGAATTTTCACCTGAAATAGAAAAAGACACATGCAGGCATACATATCCATAATTCATCTGCATATACATTCATATCAGGTTCAACTGGCAAAGGTGAAGGGTAGTGACAAGGGGCGTCGTTCTCTTCTCTCAGGATAGTGAGTGGAACTGGGGCGCTGACCTGGCACAGCGTAACATTATGACCAGGATAGTCAATATGTGCAAATTATCCTTAATAGAACAGCAGAAAAGATAAAACAATATAAAAGTTCTTGGAGGCTCAAAGAACAAATATGAGTCCGTACCCAGGTTCCTTTCTTATAAATCACAGAGGCTCTCGTGCGGTGGAGTCCATCTCTGGGCACATTTCCTTAAAAACAAAGATCTCAGAGGCTCAGGTACTTTTGAGTCTATCACTGGGCACATTTCTTAAAAACAAAGATCTCAGAGGCTCAGGTACTTTTGAGTCTATCACTGGGCACATTTCCTTGGAGTTCCGTTGCACAATAACAATGACAGCTAAAAACAAGTGCTGTAATACCCCTGATCAACCTGAAAAGGGGGTTAAGGGTAAAAGGTGCAACAATGGAACAGGCACAACTTGGTGTGTGATAGCAGAAGCAGGCAGGAGGTCCTGGAAACAAACTTGGCTTTGTTGACTTTATTATTTCAGTGGGTGACCACTACCGCTGAGCCGTGGGTAAACTGGCAGCAGCAACAAAGGACCAGAAACATAGGACTCCTGTCCTGGAAGGGTTAAATTTTCAAAATCATCCCTTGGCAAAATAAATCAAAGGCCTAGCAGGCTAATTCACAAGGGCGCATCATACTTGTCCCGCTCTGCTGGCAAATAAGGGCTGTAGTAGTTCTCTACAGGTGGATGTGCCCACATTACAGTGTCAGGGGGCAGCTGCAAAGTGAAGGGACCCCTAATAGGTATTGGCCCCATAGGCCTAGGGGTATAGACTCTTGTGGACCGCACCGGTCCAGGCATAATTATTGTAGGCTGCGGTGGACTTGATACCGCCGCCGCAAGCGGTCCGGTGGGCTCTGTGCAGCAAGTCACAGGATTAGCGGGACTTCTTTGGGGCCTTGACGGAGCAATGTTAGCAGAAGGTGGTTTACGGGTGGTGACAGGCACCCTTAACTCGTCCTCCTTAGGCGGCGTCTGGATCCTGGCGGTGGCAATCTTGCGCAGCTCCCGCAACTTTTCCTCCAGCCGGACGATCTGGTCACTTATACTTTCAGTCTCCGAATCGCTGTCCTCTGCTGGCGCCGCCGGCGCAGGTATAGCGTAGGATGCGTCGAACGTGGCCGCTGCAGGCTCCGGTGGCGCATCGGGTCTCCGACCCTTCCGGATATTCTCCAGGGTAACGCAGAGTCCTTTGAGATTCTCCAAGTCCTGGATTGTCTTCTCCCGGCGTGGCAGCTCGGGGGATGGATAGGGACTCACCCATTTCTCCAACACGGTTGGCTGCCAAAACACATTAGGACCAATGAAAGAGCCCCGCTCTTGGAATGCGTGATGGACCGGTTCTGGAGAGCGTACAGGTTCCCGCTCGCAGCCAGAATAGTCCTCTTCTGCCTCCCAGTCCTCCGGTTCCTTCTTGGGACGGGTCACGGCAGTCGCATATGGGCCTCGCAGGCTCTCGGCAGGGGTGAATTCTACCTCCTCTCCCTCGCGGAGGTTATGCAGATGCTCAGGGAGGTAACCTCTCTTGACAGACCTCCGGTTGACGTATAAGTCTCTGCCAGTCACACAGTCCTGTATGAACCCGTAGCCACGGGTTTTGTCAAAGGACAGTACCAACCCCCTTCTCCTTTCCAGGCGGGGTTGGGTATTGGAATGACGGTCATAAATGGACTTGGTCAGTTCTTCATAATATATTTTGGTTTTAGTATTCCTCTTTATAGCGGCCTCCCGGATCTCTGCCATTAATGCGGACCACTTGAAAGAGGGCTGAAAGAAATCTCTCCAAGAGCCATAGCAATGCTCCGGTTCTTTCCCCAGTGGCGGGCAGGCGGGTCTCTCCGGTCCCGGAGAGTAGGCCGGTGGAGCCTCCTCTGGCTCTACACCAACGACATCCGTCTTCAATAGCTCAGGCGCAGACATCTCAGCAGAGCAGTCTTTACTCTCCAACATGCTCGATCCTTCTACGGAGAGCGACAGGGTGGCGCCAATAAGTTCAGCCAGATCCTCCCATTGCACTGGGAGGCCGCCCCCCAGGTATTCCAGAATGTGGAAGGCGGAGTCCATGCTGGTAGACATGCAAATGTCCAGACAGGCGGTGGCGCCTGACCTTGAACCTTTTCCCGCTTTTTCAGTAAAAAGCCGCCAACTTTTCCCGCCTTTTCGGGATGAAGATGACGCAGCAGTAAATTCAGCAAGCTAAGCGGCCATCTTTTAGCAAGCAACGCTGTCTATTCACTGACAGCAAGCAGGATGGTAAAAAGTCCATAAAACCACACTCCGATGTGGCGATTTCCTTCCTCTTGATAGCACAACACTGCACAGTGCTTTTTGGAGGTTTTAGGGACACTTTTGGTATGTTTTTCAGTCCACAAAGTCCACTTTAATAAAACAGGCAATTTGTCACTTTGGTCACAGGGCAACTGTATAAGGCACAAAGTTCACGCTTCTTGCACTGGAAAGCGTGCGTATCCTGTTCGTGACGCCAAAAGAGAAATGCAGCGTACTCAAGTTAGGGTAATAGTGTTCCTGGGTGTTGTAGTGCAATTGTGACCACTAACCTGAGACAGCTGACTCTCTGCAAGGGCAGGTAATGATAGGTAATGTTCGTGACGCCAGTGCCAATTAAACGGTGGCACGCCGTTTGCTGATAGCAGGAATAACTGAGGAACCACGTGATGTTAAAACAGAACTCAAACTTTAGTAGTCATCATACATGGATGCAGATGGAAGCGCAGTTCCTTTGAAGACAGTGGGTTTCAATACATTTGATGCAGGCAATATATAGCAAGGTGACTTCAGAGTGTTAAACACAGGACTTGCAGTACAGGCGGCTTGCACTCTATTCCTGACTGATCCTGGAACATAGAAACTTTTCTCCAAGGCCCAATGCCCTAGCTCTGGCTTATATCCTTGGTTTTATAATGATCAAGTACCTCCTCTGTTATCTTTAGTACCTCTTGCTTTTCTGGACTTGCCTCTGTCTCTCCCAGTTTCCTCAGGCTGATTAACTGTGGTGTTCCTGCTTCTGCATATATGAACTCAGGAGGGGAACCTTCTCCTTGGATCTGGAACCCGGTTACAGGGACTGCAATACCCTCTCCTGGTCTGCAAGCTCCAGGCCTGGACTTAACTCAGACATAGTCTGATCTCTAACACAGACTAAATTCTCCACAACCTCTCCCTGACTGGGCCTTATATAACCTAGGGCTCCCTAGCTCCCTCTAGTGACTCAGAGCTGGAATGACACCCCTAGCAGGCCTGTACATGCACAATTCACAGTAACAGGGAAATACATAGCATTACATTATGAAGATGACTTGTACCAACCTCCCCATAAATAAGGGGAAACGACAGCACACAAGTGACCCTTCTGTAGTGACGGGCATTACAGCTCCCGTACACTACACTTTCATGAGTCCAGACATTATCAAATAAGTAGGGGGTTGTGTAGGGCATATTGTAGGGATGTAAGATCACTTACTCGTTTATCTGTCCGGGGCTCCATTCCCCCGCTGTGCACCCCTTTTACTTTTCCTGCCTGGTATGTAAATGAATATCATTGGTACAGGGAGGAGGAGATGGCCCTGTTTCTCAATGGGTGTCTCCTTGTCCCTGGTTGTAGCGAGGTCCAATCACAGCGGAGAGCGTCACAGCCAGGGAGTAAAAAAAGCTCACCTTCTCCCTGGCTGTGATGCTCTCCACTGCGATTTGACCTCGCTACAGCCAGGGAGAAGGAGACGCCCATTGAGAAACAGGGCAGTCTCCTCCTCCCTGTACCGATGATATTAATTTACATACCAGACGGAAAAAGTAAAAGGGGGGCACAGCGGGGGAACGGAGGGCCGGACAGATAAGCTAGTAAGTGATCTTACATCCCTGCAATATGCCCTACACAACCCCCTACTTATTTGATAATGTCTGGACCCATGAAAGTTCCTCTTTAATACTGCTTTCTCTATTCTTCAAGTCATCTCAAAGCATTTGTGGATTCTGAATATTATGGTGCTACCCCTACAGAGACTATTAAGAGTGACCTCTGTGAATAACTCCGTAATTCCACATTACCTTATCCATTATTGCACTGTTGACAAAGTCAGAGTTCCTCATTTTGATGACATTTCTTTTTAAGTTACTCCTCTTTTTAGCACTTTGGTGCTCCTGGTATTTTATGGCTAAATCTATGTCATTTAACTTTGACTCTGTTAACTTCAACATTTCTTCACCCAGGGCCGGAATAACGTAGGGGCTGATGGAGCTGCAGCTCCAGGCCCCTACTATAAAATAGGCCCATCCGCCAGCCAAAAGGCCGTCGGGAGCGGCCCGCGCTAAAAGTCCTCTGTTGTACACAGCGCAGCGTCACACAGCACACAGACAATGCAGAGACGCTCACCTCACGCTGGCAGCAGGGAGCCTGAGGGAGGGACTCGGGAGGAGCGTAATATGATCCTAGAGTGGAAGCTGCTTCTGCCAGCCCCTCCCCTCCCCACCCACCAACCAATCAGAGCTGAGGCAAGGCAAGCACTAGCAGCTCTGAGTCACTGAGTAGTACAGGGAGTTAGAATAGAAATGAATCGAATGAGTCTCAGGTTAAAAGAATCGAAAGATCCGATTAGTTAGACACTCATTCGATTCTTTGAGTTAAAAGAGCCGTGAGTCAGACTCTAGAACAGGTTACACTGAGGCTGTCGGCTGATGCTTTTGTTGCATCAGTGATAAGATTAAGGGACAGGAGCAGAGAGATGAGAGAAGTGACAGATGACACAGAGTTTAGATTACAGGTTGAATTAACCCTTTAGGATCAAATTGGCTTCTCAGGAGATATATATGTTAAAGGCATCTCGTTCAGTAGATATATAACTAAGGGTGGGTTCACATCTCCTTTATGGATTCCGTTAAGTGGGGTCTGTGGGGACTATTTTATTATCAGCCAGTGACTGTAATTCAGCACATAGTTTTCCCTGTACGTGCATTCACATTTCACTTCACTTGGTTCGTTGTACTACTGTCAGTGTCAGACTGTTGTCACTGTGGGTAACAATGCACAACAGACAACAATGCACACCACAGTGACAGCTCCTGACTCCTGTCCTGAGTCTTCCTGTCCGGCGTCAGCCTCAGCTTCCCTTCACTATCACTATCATCAATCACTCTTCCTGATCCTGACTCACTCATTAGAGAGCTGAAGAGCCGACTGAGTCAGCAGCAGCAAGTGAATCGAATGGATAGCATCTGCGCATGCGCACCGGCACCTAGAGTCTTCGGTTCACTTGCGAGTCAGCTCAGCAGTCAGTGACTCAGCAAGTGAACCGAAGATCCGATTCATCTGAAAGATCTGAACTTCCCATCACTACTGAGGTCATATCCGGCGGGCCGCGGCATTACAGGAACAGCACCAGCTTCTCTGACGTCCTGCCGCCGGATATACGTCACAGGATATCCGGCGGCAGGACGTCAGAGCAGCTGGTGCGGTTCCTGTAATGCCGGCCCACCGGATATGACCTCAGTGCGCCCGCATTTATCCCTCCTGCACGCTGCGCTGTGTACAACCTGCTCAGCAGTTTCAACCAGCACACGGCCCACAGCGCTCAGCCACACCAGCCCGCGAGACAGCAGGAGCTTCTGGAGCAGGGAAGGTATCAGATAAACTCATCCAGTTGGAAGGGAGGGCAATCATAGTGCTGTTATGATTTATGGACACAGCTCTCAGCAGTCTTCTATCTGGCTTTGCATCTTGAGAGTCACAGTCCACAGGCTGTTTCTGAGCCTGTGGACTGTGACTCTCAAGAAGCACAGCCAGATAGAAGGCTGGCTAAGCATGCTGAGAGCTGTGTCCATAAATCATAACAGCACTATGAAAATTACTGACTGGCTAAGCATGCTGAGAGCTCAGTCTAAATAACATAACACATAAAGAAATTACTGTTTCTAGCTGCTAGTCCACAGCAGCTAGAAACAGTAATTTCTTTAAAGGGATTCTGTCACCAGGTTTCACCCCTGTCAGCTAAAAATATGCTGATGTTCAGGGCGTCTTCACGATTCCTAATGTGGGCTTATAAATGTCATCTGTGGGCTTATTTAGCTAAAAAACAGCTATTACTAACCTGTCAGTCAAACAAATAAGGTGCCCAAGGGGATGTTAATGGATGCAAGGTGCCGGCTGCACCCACCGCCGTTCGAGCCCAGCGCCGCCTTTCCGGACTTCTGCGCCGCCTCCTAATCCTCTGTGCCGCCTCTCGCTCTCCCTCCCTCCCCCCTCCTTCTGCTGTAAGATCTCGCGCTTGCGCACAGGGCTCTGCCTGATGCGCCCGTGCGGACTTCTCCATTTGGCTTCTTACAGCGAAGTGCGCATGCGCCGGCACTTCGCTCAACCCCTGTATGCGCGAGATCTTACAGCAGGAGGAGGGGGAGGGAGAGCAAGAGGCCACAGAGGATTAGGAGGCGGCGCAGAAGTCTGGAAAGGCGGCGCTGGGCACGAACGGCGGCGGGTGCGGCCGGCACCTTGCATCCATTAACATCCCCTTGGGCACCTTATTTGTTTGACTGACAGGTTAGTAAAAGCTGTTTTTTAGCTAAATAAGCCCACAGATGACATTTATAAGCCCACATTAGGAATCGTGAAGATGCCCTGAACATCAGCATATTTTTAGCTGACAGGGGTGAAACCTGGTGACAGAATCCCTTTAATGTGTTATGTTATTTAGACACAGCTCTCAGCATGCTTAGCCAGCCTTCTATCTGACTGGCTAAGCATGCTGAGTGCTGTGTCCATAAATCATAACACAGCTCTATGAAAATTACTGTTTCTAGCTGCTGTTGTCCACAGTCCACAGCAGCTAGAAAACAGTAATCTTCATAGTCATGTTAAATGATCACTATAGTGTCAGGAAAACAAAGCGGTTTTCCTGACACTATAGTGCCCCCCTCCCGTGGTCCCCCTCCATGTTGCCAAGATAGACGCCAAATGAAGGGGTAGTTGCAGGAACAAAATACTTTAATGGTATCGATAAAATAGTGCAGTTCCATAAAAAGGCCCAGCAAAATCCTCAGCACCATGCCCATGATGCTCTTAATCCGGCCCTGTCTTCACCCCACCAGGACTTCTTTTACATCTTTTCAAAACAAAAATCTGAGACACCCTCTTCTCATTGTTCATTTAATTGTGCCATACATCTCCTTCTGGGTAAGAAACCAACTCAAGGAAGAGTGTATTCCCTCTCCTTTCCTGAGACCACGGAGCTCATGTCAGTCTACACCAAGGAGAACCTGGAGAGGGTCTACATCTCCCACTGGGTTCTTTGTGAAAAAAGAATTGATCCCTAAGACCATGCATCGAATACTCAGGTCTAAGCAAGATGAATGTAAAAAATCACTATCCGCTGCCTTTCATTTGGGAACTCTTTCACTGGAAAAAGGGTGCCCGAGTCTTCACAACACTGGATCAGCGCAGGCCCTACAATTTGATTTTATCAAGGAGGGGGAATAAATGAAGGTTTCATTCAACATGCGGGATGGCTACTATGAGTATCTACTGTATGTGGTCATACCTTTTGGCCTATGCACTGTACCAGCAGTATTCCAGCATTTTGTGAATAAAATCTTCTAGGACATATTGAATGAATACCATCTTATGTATCTGGATGATATCCTGATCTATTCCTATGATTTGATCGCTCATCACCTTCATGCCCATGCACTTCTACCTCGACTCTGTGAGAATCACCTGTATGCAAAATTGGAAAAATGCTTATTTGAGTGACAGAAGTTGCCATTCTTGGTATAAAGTAATTCCACTGGTTGGTTAAGGATGGATCCTCAGCAACTTGCCACAACCTATTGGACATAAAGTCCTCCAGAGATTGGCTTCTCCAATTACTTCCAGAAGCTCATACAAAGTTACTCTGAAGTTGTTGCACCCTAACAGACAAACACTCACAAGTGGTCTGCACTTTAAGCCTTAAATCTTCTCAAGACTCATTTCTACTCTGGAGGTTGAAATTGAATGCATCCAAACTGGTCAGTGTGGATGGGTAGGCAGGTAGGTATGTACATGTTATATCTATTGTATACTGCATTGCAAATTCCAACTGATATACTCTGAGCCAGTGTACTAGTGCTACTAAATGTCCCCAGTATGTGGTGGAGGAGTGCTTTACTTTAGTTGGGGTCTTATTGCATGGACTACTCCATAGAATAGGAACCTATAGTCTGGTCTGGATTGGGGTAGCTGTGAATACTTGAGTTCATCTTGTAATAGCAGATCGGCTAAGGCCAGCTTTCTGGGAATTAGCAGAAAA
Organism: Bufo bufo; assembly: GCF_905171765.1. Taxonomy (NCBI): domain Eukaryota; kingdom Metazoa; phylum Chordata; class Amphibia; order Anura; family Bufonidae; genus Bufo; species Bufo bufo. The sequence continues at coordinate 213,942,956 of NC_053394.1, forward strand.
TGGGGTGGATAAAGGGTGACTAAAATCCCTTTGTACAATATATCCCCTCATTTTAAATACTTTCTCTACAGTACAAAAAGCACAGTACATAAAAGTCTAGAAAATATAATCCATGGATAAGCAGACAGGTCTGCTTTAATTTTCAGACTTTTAGGGCTCGTTCACATGAACTTAAGGCCTCCATGTCCATGCTGCCAACTGCAAATTGCGGTCCGCAATGCATGGGCACCGACCATGGGGCAGCCGCATGCGGAATGCAGACCCATTCACTTGAATGGGGTCCGCGATCCGTCCGTTCGGAACGTAAGCATGGAATGGAACACCACAGAAGCACTCCTTAGTGCTTTTGTGTGGTCCTGTTCCATGCTTCCGTTCCGTTCTGCACCACACCTCCAGATTTGGGGACCCTTTCACGTGAATGGGTCCACAACCGTGACGCGGAATTTACACGGCTGGTGACCCGTGTGCCACTGTGTTATTGTCCCTGCTTGTTCACAAGTTTGTAATGTGGATAATATTTTTATCATTGTTATTAATAAATATTACATTTTATCATTCATTTATGGTGTTTTTGCACTCCTTTCTGTTGTTATTCATTTATGTATTGGGAGTGTACCATTCCATTGAGACCGTTTGGTGATTTGACCCGTGTATTGCGGAACGCATACGGCGGTTCCGCAGCACGGGCATGTAGCCCTTACATTCGTGTGAAAGAGGCCTAACATTTCCTTTAGGATTAATATTGCATAATAAATTTATATTTCCATACTATGTAATTGAAACCTTTCAGCCTATCATGACAAAGTAATCAGCAATTTTGTGTTATAAAGCAGTAGGTATTTTTTTAAATAGAAGCTGTTTTTTTGGCCTTTGCAGGTCTATGAAACCTGCAGTAAGGCGCTGGTAATACTATAATCAGAAGCTGCAACTAGACTACAGAAAATAGGTTTCATCTCTCTTCTCCAAGGAAAAAATTCTTTACCCTAAAGGCAGCTAGGCAATGTAAAGTATTCCCTGCTGAGCCAGAACTGACAGCCTCAGTAAATATTATGAGAGCAAAGCTGGGTATGAGAGAGCAACAGAGGAAAAGGGAGGGAGGGAGACAGAATGAAAGAATGATAGAAAAATGGGGTAATGAGGAGAGAAAGAGGTGGAGAGAGATTGTACTGAAAGCGCTCAACAGAGGAAACAGAAAAGGGTAAATAATGATATACCACAATATGAGGAACATGTCTGTTAATAATGAACACCAATGTGTATTTCCAAGGCCCTAGGTGGGTAAAAGGGTAACGGAAAACAAGTCTGAAAAACGCAAGTGAAGATAGTGACACAAAACTAGGGAATAGAGATTATGTGCGAATTTCCTATTAGGGTAAGTTCAAATGAGCAAGAATTGTTACAGACATTTCTGCAAGTAACTCATTCTTTTGAAATGGGCTGTACATACAACCCCATTGAGATGTATAGAACTCATTTTTTATCACAAAAAGGGTGAGCAGCATACTGTACTCTCCAGGAGCTGGATGTCATGATATTCCCCCAGTAGAGGCTGAAATAGTGATATATATTAAAGCTTATATAAGGGGAAATACAGCTCCATAATCGGAAATTCACTGCTGCTGAACCCCATTTTGCTTATTTCTATGGACAAAGTTAAAATAATAACGTATAATTAATTGATTTACCATAGTGGATATAGGATTAAACTGCACCTTCTTATGCCCCAACACGGGGGCGTACACAAATCAAATAGGTCCCATAACATTTTTCTAGTATTCATGCGTAAAACTATCTAAGACAATGCAGAATCAAAAGCACAGCACTCAAGATCTCTGACAAATTTACTTAATTTAATTTTGGATTTTATTAAAGAGAATAAATTTTTATTAAAAAAATGCAATAAAAAAGCTTCCCTTGACCTTACCTACTTTATACAATTTCAAAGGGTATGTTCACACAGCAGATTTAAACACTGTTTCTGCTGCGGTTGTTCACTTTGAAATCTCTGAACCCACTTGCAGTTTAGCTCCACTGAATAGAGCTAAACCGTGAGTTGACACCTGCCACACCTTTAGGGGGTGTTGTCCAGACACTGCGCCAATAAAGTACATTATTTCTCCTTATTGCAGTTATGGCTTTAAAGGGTTTCTGTAACCCCAATTTTCGCTATTAAACAGGCTGACATTATAGATGTGAAAATGTCACCTGAATTTAACTGCATTTCTTTTAATTAAATATGCCCCCGTTTTCGTGTAATTTGAACTTTTATTATATGCAAATGAGCCTCTAGGAGCAGGGAGGGCGCTGCCGGCTTTCTCACTGCGCCTGCGCCGAATACTGAACGGGACGGCGCAGGCGCGAGAGTTACACGGCAGACGGGGCCAGCAGGAGAACCAACGCTGGCCTTGCCCTGTAAATCAAGACAGAAGGGCGTGGAAGGTGGGCGAACGGAGCCTCTAGGAGCAGGTGCAACGTCCCCCCTGCTCCTAGAGGCTCATTTGCATATAATAAAAGTTAGAAATTACACGGAAATGGGGGCATACTTAAATAAAAGAAATGCCGAGTTAAATTCAGGTGACATTTTCACATCTATAATGTCAGCCTGTTTAATAGCGAAAATTGGGGTGACAGAAACCCTTTAAGACACTGGCCCACAAACTGGAGTGCTGCTTCCCATTGAATACAATTGGAGGGAGAAACCAGGCGGCCACCGCTGAAATTTTGGTGCCAAATTCCACTGTATGAACAGGCCCAGGAAGTGGAACAAGTGCTCATTCTGAACACAAATATTTCCACCATACAACAGGCATAAATAAATATCTACATCTCCCCCATACAGCTCTAATGAATCTGCTTTCCTTCACATTCCTTCACTATTTTCACATATGCAGTTCTCATTGAGCACTGTGGGGAAGATTTATGAAAACTGTTGTCAAGGAAAACTGGCTTAGTTTCCCATAGCAAGGATTCCACCTTTTATTTTCCAAAGTAGCTCTGAAAAAACAAAGGTGCAATCTGATTGCTTGCTATGAGCTATTGATTTTCCTTTACACCATTTTTGATGTCTTTTTCATAAATCTCCCCCAGTGTTTAGAATAGAAGCAGCAGCGCTCTGCAGCCTCTATTGAGCCTCCAATAGATGTGAATTGTCATGATTGCCATGATGATTGTTCTAGGAGGCTGCTGCTGGGTTTAACTAGTAGTGATGAGCGTCAGGGGCTATATTCGAATTTGCGATAATTGACGAATATTTGGCCGAATATTCGGCATATATTCACGAATTCACAAATTTGAGATTATTTTCTTGATTGCGAAAAATCGGCAATGTAATATTTGCGTAAATGTGCGTGCGAAATACAGGCGTGGGTCACTTTTGCTACATTTTCAAAACTGCTAGAAGTTTCCTGAGACTGGAGAAAATGGTTGTCACGGCAGAACATTAAAAATGGCTTTATATGCAGTTAGAGTGCTCCAATATATTTGTGATTGCTCTAATCAGCACTATGTCACGGCTGAGGATGGGGAAAACCCTCAGCTGTGCGATGCCAGAAGATGTAGTCGCTGCTCGGCAAGGACGACAGAACTAGGGAGCAGGTCACCTCCTATCACGTCCCTAATTCTGACCCTGACTCCTAGCTGTATGAGCCGACCCTGATGGTAGGAGGGCTCATACTCCGGAACCTTGGGGTCCCTGCTAGCCCTCAGGGTGGCCCTGAACTAGGAGCAGGGTAAGACAACCTGTTCCTCCTAGGCACGGACGAACAGGAGTCTTACTGGCCAAGCTGCAAAGAGAAGGGGAACATAAACAGACATATGGATATGACAGGTGAACCAAGCAGTTCCACACTAACCTGCCACAGCCTTGCTGACTGGAAGCGTGCTCAAATACGCTGGGCACACAAACACAAGGGAGACAGCACACACATCAAAACACACAGGTAACCAGGACATCCATAGCTGCAATAAATATCAAGAGCATAAAAACATCAACTTAACATCAGACATTCTTTTTATGACCGCAAGGGTGGCCCTTACTGGAAAGATGGTATATGAACCAGGAGGATGACTCCAGCAAACCGCATGGCTGGAGTACACCTCAGGAACTGCCTTCCAGCAGGAAGCTAAATAGCCTAAGCGGCCACACACACACACACACACACACACACACTAGGAAAGGGGTTAACCCTTCCATCACCAAACAAGGTAAGTGTCACTTAAAGGGGAAGTGTACACACCACAAACTCCCTCATACCAAACATAGAAAGTGCACACTAAAACCACACGTTGCCAGAGGCAACCGCATGCCGTGACAGCGAGCGCCTAGCAACCGCTCAGGCCGCTCCACTGCCAACAACCTTATGTTGCCAACGGCAACCACACGTGAGGCAAGATACAGAGCTCACACCTGTGGTTGACAACATAAAACCAACCGCTGACAACTGCATGCGAACCAAGGAGTCACGACCACAACCATGGTCGTGACACACTAATGATGCAAATATTTTGGCGCAATACGTGAAACTTCACATTTTAGCAGGTCTGCATGTATGTATGGACAGCAGAACCTATTGCAATGAGCAGGACACTGGGTCAGTTGGGGCTTCTATGCAGTGGGTCAGTTTTTATGAGTAAAAATTTGTGACGTCCAGTTGCAGCTTGCGCAGGTACTATAGCAGGGCCCTTTAAGATGGTATAGCTCATACCAGGTGAGGAATTCCAGAGGGGGAATAATGTCTCTATGCAGTGTCAACGGTGTCTCCTACCTTGGTATGGCTGGACTCCTGTATCCTGGCTCACATGCAACAAATTGAGTGCTGTTCATAGGAGTTCTGATGGAATAATTAAGATCCAGACAGGGAATATCATCCAATTCGTCTTTACTTAATGCAGATTTGAATCCATACAAGTTACAATGCAGCTTTAGTCTTGGGTCCCAGCAGGTTTTGGCAATATGTGGCAGGAATTTATATCTATTCTGCATCTGGTACATACGCCTATAGATCTGGCAGGTATCCATCTTCTGCTCTGTCTGTATTGTGCTTGGTATGGACCTGACTAGCTGAGGAGGTATTTGGCTTCTCCTGGACTTGGGATTTGTACTCACAGGACAGCTCGCAGGGTATGATGTCTTCTTCCTGGAGGTCTATTGTTCTGTGGATGCTGATTCTCTGGTCATCCAGCTGAGGTAGATGACTCAGGCTGGGAAGATGGATCTGGAACCTCAGCCGAGGTTAGATCCAGGGTTGGCATCCCTGTAACTGGGAGTTCCTACTCACACAACCTACCCCAACAGGGGTGGCTGATACACTCACTAGAACTTTCTTTCCTCCTCCTGAAGTAGGAAGTAGGAACATTCCACTCCTCCTCAGAAAGGGGGAAGCTAGCCTGGAATGGTCTGTTCCAGGCTAGAAGCTAACTCTAACCTGTTACATACTGCTGCCACCTGCTGCTGTACATTGAGAATTACAGCAAATATATAAAATACAAATGAAATGTCAGGTTACACAGGATATTAACACATTTACACTTTAACAACATACAGCAGGGTGACAGAGTTTTAGTGACATACTCTGGGATGTTACACTATCACACTACCTAACACCCTGCACTGCAACAGCTACACTATATCAGGATATAACATACACTGACTATCTCCCACTAACTATCTGTATTATATATATAAGCTAGAGCCTACAATAACCCAAAAACCGAACCTCACTCCCCAACTTACTGCAACTTGTACAAAAAAAGAGCAAGGATTTAACAAGGTAAAAAAAATCTAATTTTATTAATTATAAATCACATGAACATTACAGGTGAGACTCAAAAGGGACAGAACATGGAGACTGGGCCACAAGAGGGCTCTGCAATGTGGAGAATCATAATGGGGGATAATGTGACCATATACAGCAGGTAACAGACAATTAACAGAAGCTATGAATATTGGAGAAGTTGCGGGTGCAATTGCTGTCCCCTAGTGTTGAACAATTACCTAGCTCTTATTCACAGCGTCCAAGCAATGGATGCTGTAGGGTGTAATTGGACAGTGCAATACTACTCATAAAGATGGCATATAACAATAACTGTAAATCACTAGTCCCACCCTAATCCAGATACCATGTTACCTACCCATGTTGCTGCTGAAAAATGGTGACACGGTTCCCCCACTGCTTCGACCTCAACACGTGTTTCGCCACGTAGGCTTCGTCAGGAGGTACAAACACACTAAGACAAATTTGGGCAAATAAAGGCTAAAGAGGAGGGATTAATTATCACTAACCATGATCATCTGTACCAAAGGTGTTCATGTTGTGAGACAGCCTCCTTCAGTGCTTCCTGGTCATTAAAATGCGACCTGATTCCAGCACTTCCGGGTGGCAATCACACAGCACATATGTCAGCCAATCACATAATCGCTACCTGGTCCGTTGGTCCTGATGTCATGGACATGTGACCATCTCCCAGGTCCTTCAACCATAGTTAAAATACTCCCAGGTCCTGTATACAGCTAAAGCTAATTATCTATAACTCAAAACACCTCTCAATTATCTTCATATCAGCTCATAGATCAATTTATAGAATACAAATATAATCACAGGATCATCTCATAGAAGAATATATATTTTTGCATTACCATGATTAAAGAGAACCTGTCACCAGGATTTTGTGCATAGAGCTGGGGACATGGGCTGCTAGATGGCCACTAGCACATCTGCAATACCCGGTCCCCACAGCTCTCTGCGCTTTTATTGTGTTAAAAAACTGTTTTGATCCATATGCAAATGACCTGATATGAGTCCTGTATCCGGAGATGAGTCAAGCGGAAAGGAGCCCAGCACCGCCCCACGTCCTCCGAATCTCCTCCTTGCTGGCTGACGTCACAGAGCTGGAGCGCCGAAATCTCAGCTTCTGTTAATTGTCTGTTACCTGCTGTATATGGTCACATTATCCCCCATTGTGATTCTCCACATTGCAGAGCCCTTTTGTGGCCCAGTCTCCATGTTCTGTCCCTTTTGAGTCTCACCTGTAATGTTCATGTGATTTATAATTAATAAAATGAGATTTTTTTACCTTGTTAAATCCTTGCTCTTTTTTTGTACAAGTTATATATATAAGCTGATTTGTAAAATAAAAGGGATCCGCTCGCCTCTATTTCCCTCAGGATAGGTGCTCCAATCCGGAATTTGAGTCCCCCCTCAAAAATTTCGGATAAATGTATAAGAAGAATGGATTGGTCACTCTTATATGGAAATATAGGATGTTTTATTTAGTATACATATTAAAATGGATAAGAATAAAAAGATAATAAAATATACATAAAAAAATTTCTATAGACTATTCAACACAATATCATATGTCTGTTCTCTGTCCAACTATCATAAATAGAAAAGGCAGCAGCTTTAAGATAAGTACTGATAGTGTCAGATGCCTCTCTCTGCCTCCACCCAGACTGATACAGTCTTAGATGTAAAAAGGGCAGTTTTTATTAGAGAGACAAATTGGCACAAACAGTATCCATCTAATAGATTGACAAAATATCAAATTGATAAAAATAACATAACCACCGATATTTGGTTTAAAAATACAATTCAACCATACAATGGGCCAGTCTCTGGATAGTAGGTCTTTTCTTGTATCTGACAAATATATCCAAGGTCTGTGTTTAAACAAAAGGAATTCCAACTTTTTGTAAATAGGTGGTGGATTATATCAACTTTCCATCTACTATTTCTCCCAATGCTTTAGCGTATAGCTAGATTGCAGTGGAAAAACTTTCGCTAAGGTAACCAGTGCGGTTAGTTTGTGTCACAGCGTCTGTATCAGAAAAAGCACTTCAGCCGCCACAGGCTGATACTATATTGCATCCAACTGCTGACTCCTGTAATGTGTTAGTATGTAGCCGCAGTGCGGGATAATGCTTCAGTAGTCGAAACAGTTCATTCAGTTGTTGTTTGAAAAGGTAATTCTTATTGTTGTACCCACTGTTGTGGGCTTACCTTTGCTGTGACACAAACTAACCGCACTGGTTACCTTAGCGAAAGTTTTTTCCGCTGCAATCTAGCTATACGCTAAAGCATTGGGAGAAATACATGGAAAGTTGATATAATCCACCACCTATTTACAAAAAGTTGGAATTCCTTTTGTTTAAACACAGACCTTGGATATAGTTGTCAGATACAAGAAAAGACCTACTATCCAGAGACTGGCCCATTGTATGGTTGAATTGTATTTTTAAAACAAATATCGGATGTTATGTTATTTTTATCAATTTGATATTTTGTCAATCTATTAGGCTGCGTTCACACGGGCGAGTATTCCGCGCGGGTGCAATGCGGTAGGTGAACGTATTGCACCCGCACTGAATCCTGACCCATTCATTTCTATGGGGCTGTTCAGATGAGCCGTGATTTTCACGCATCACTTGTGCGTTGCGTGAAAATCGCAGCATGCTCTATATTCTGCATTTTTCACGCAACGCTGGCCCCATAGAAGTGAATGGGGTTGCGTGAAAATCGCAAGCATCCGCAAGCAAGTGCGGATGCGGTGCGATTTTCACGCATGGTTGCTAGGTGACAGTCTATTCACTATATTATTTTCCCTTATAACATGGTTATAAGGGAAAATAATAGCATTCTGAAAACAGAATGCTTAGTAGGTGATCAATTAAGGGTTAAAAATAATAATAATAATTAACTCACCTTCTCCTCTTGTTCGCGTAGTTCTCCCGGTCTTTAGTTCTTTAAAAGATGAACTATGGGCTAAAGGACCTTTGGTGACGTCAGATCACATGCTCCAATCACATGGTCCATCACCGCGGTAAGGGGTAGGTAACTTTTCTATTGGTTGCTAGGGATGTTGCTAAGCTCAGACAAAGCCTTCTCATTGGCCCACAAGGGAGGTTACTGCTGAAAAAAAAAATCTGTAAAGTTCGGGTTCGTACCGAACTTTATGATTTTTGAACCCCGGAACCGAACCCGAACATTTCAGTAAAAGTTTGGGTTCATTGTTCAGCGATTTCTTGGCGCTTTTTGAAAGGCTGCAGAGCAGCCAATCAACAATCGTTTAACTGTGTGACCTTAGAAGCCATCACAGCTTTGCCTACTAATGGCATGGCTGTGATTGGCCAGTGCAGCATGTGACCCAGCCTCTATATAAGCTGGAGTCACGTAGCGCTGCACGTCACTCTGCTGTTACTAGTGTAGGGAGAGGATGCTGCTGGTAATTTCAGGGAGAGAATAGGACAGAATCTGTGATCAGAACTCCAATCTAACTCAGCGATCTGCATACATTTAGTTGCGTGGGTGCAGCACACAATCTAATTACCCTGCCTTGAGCCCAGTGACAGAAAAAAATAACTTTTATCCGTCTGTTAGTTAGGTGGGCGGGGGCGTCAGCCATTTTATGCAAGCTCAGTGCACCAGCACTGCATCTGAGCTTTTGTAACATTCAAATCCAAGCTTGAAATACTGCACTAATAATCTGGTTTAAAAAAAAAAAACTTTTTGGGCAATATACAACATCTGGTGCATTTGCAGGAATAGTCAGTGTTCAATTTAAGCTAGAAATACAGCCATAATTTTCTGGGTTTTTACAAACACCCTTTTTTTTGCAAAATACACTATTTTACAGCCCTTGATGCATCTGCACGTATGAAATTCAAGCATTATATACAGCTTTCATATTCTGTTACAAAAAAAGCACACTTTTTTGGCAATATCCAACATCTGGATTAGTCAGTGTGCAATTTAAGCTAGAAATACAGCCATAATTTTCTGGGTTTTTAAAAACACCCTTTTTGTGCAAAATACACTATTTTACAGCCCTAGCTGCATCTGCACGTGTGAAATTAAATCGTTATATACAGCTTTCATATTCTGTTATTAAAAAAACAACCTTTTTTTTGCAAAATACTTAATATTGCAGCCCTTGCTGCATCTGTGATTGTTAAAAACAAGTTTTAAAAATGTAAATAATTTTCTGGCTTTGGAAAAACACCAATTTTTGGCAATATCCAACATCTGGTGCCTTTGCAGGATTATTCAGTGTGCAATTTAAGCTAGAAATTCAGCCATAATTTTCTGGGTTTTTGAAAACACCCTTTTTTTGCAAAATAATTTATTTTCAGTTATTAAACAAACACCCATTTTGGGCCAAAAACTTAAAGGGGTTATCCCATCATAATGATCACTGTTAAATCTGTTAATGATTTGACAGTGATCATTTTTGTAAATATACTTTATTAACAAATTCCCACCGATTAGGAGAAAATTCATCCCCACTTACCTTATTGTTGTGACTCGGTCTCCCCTGGTTACGACCACCGCTCTTCCGCAAAATCCCGATGGTCGCGCTTGCCCAGAAGACTTCTTCTTTTCTCCCGGACGGGCCACTCGCTGTCCTGAACGCGCACGCTGCCGCGCATGCGCGACGGTGACTTCTTCCCGGCCAGAATAGTACAGAGCTGCGAACGCGCACGCCGGCTCTGTACTATACTGGCCAGAAATAAGTCACATTGCGCATGCGCGGCAGCGTGCGCGTTCAGTCCAGTGCGCGGCCCGGCCGGGAGAAGACTTCAATCAAGATGAAGCCCGCCCCCAGCCAGAATCCAGGAAGTGAACGCGCGGTGGCAGCAGGTAAGTATGAAAACGCAAAGTGGGATAACCCCTTTAATTTTGCAGCCTTTGCTGCATATGTCATTGTGAGATACACCCTTTAGATACTGTGGTTCTATTCAGATATTTGCAAAACAGCCATTTTGTGCAAAAAACGTAAATTCCGGCCTAGTCTGGATCAGATACACCCTTTAGATACTGTGGTTATATTCTTCTATTAATAAAACACCCTTTTTACTCCTCCCTGTGCAATTTGCGGCTGGACAGTAACACCACTCAACCCTCTACAGAGGCCATCTCGTCTTTTTTAGATCCCCTTTCCCTCCCCAAAGTGTCTTCAGACGATTTAAGCATTCTAAATAGACCAATTACCACTAAAGAAATTCTCACTATTATCAAAGCCACCTCATCTAATAAGACACCTGGGCTGGACGGCTTTCCAGTAGAATATTATAAAACCTTTCATCCCATGTTACTCCCTTACTTAACTAAGCTGTATAATGTTTTTTTGACTTTTGGAAACATCCCTCCTGAAATGTTAGCAGCCACAGTCGTCACTCTACCCAAACCTGGGAAACCTAATGCCCCTGAAAATTTTAGACCAATTTCCCTGTTAAATACAGACCTCAAATTATTTGCTAAAATCTTAGTCTCTCGTCTTAATACTGTGTTACCTGCTCTGATTGGCCCTGATCCGGTCGGCTTTGTACCAGGAAGGCAATGTAGGGACGGCACTATAAAAATGTTAAACTTAATCCAAATTGCTGAATGGTCCAGGACCCCCTCGATCTTTGTCTCCCTAGACGCTGAAAAAGTGTTTGATAGAGTGCACTGGGGGTTCCTGGACCAGGTCCTAAAAAAATTTGGCTTTCATGGACACATTTTGCAAGCTATTCTAGGACTATACTCAGCCCCATCCGCGAACGTGTTGGCATCGAGGTTTCTATCAGAATCCTTCTTAATCACCAATGGCACTAGACAGGGGTGTCCATTATCACCCTTGATCTTTGCATTGGTTATGGAGCCATTGGCGGAAAAGATCCGCACATGTAACCAGGTTTCAGGGATTTTGGTGGGAAAGCGTTCACATTGCATTGGATTATACGCCAATGATGTCATCCTAACACTATCAGACCCTCTAAACTCACTAGATACAGCAACTGAGATACTTCACCAATACTCCTTGGTATCTTATTACAAACTGAATGTTAACAAAACTAATGTACTACCTATTAATGTAGCGGATAGTTTAAAGCATGAGATCAGTGAGCGACACCCTTTTAATTGGGCTTCTAAGTCAATTAAATATCTAGGGGTAGACTTAACTGGCTCAATATCTGAAATGGTTTCCCTTAACTTCAAGAGTCTAAGGTCTGAACTCCAGAAAGATTACTCTAAATATAGTAAAGTACAGCTTTCATGGATAGCAAAAATTAACATAGTCAAGATGTTAATACTCCCAAAAATCCTGTATATGTTCAGATGTATCCCCCTTAAAATTCCGAAAAAACTCATCAAGCAATTACAGGAAGATATGCAAAGTTTTATGTGGGGCAACACCCAACCTAGAGTCAATAAGAAAACATTATACCCCCCATTACGCAAAGGAGGTTTGGGGGTTCCAGACCTAAACAAATATTACTTAGCCAATTTGTTAGACCAAGCCATGGAATGGTGGTCCCCATCCACGTCCCATCAGTGCCTGCATATCGAAGAACATTTCGTCAAAAGGAGATCTCTAAAAACACTATTAGCAGCATACCTACTAAAACCCCTTACCTTCTCTCTGCCTTTAAGTACAATGCAAGCTACCAGCTTTGCTTGGGCACAATTGTTCAGACTTAAAACACCCTTCCCCCTAGACCATAAACATTTTCCTATCTCGGCCATTGAATACCATATTCCTACACTTCTACTTAAAAACTGGCTAAACAGTGGGATGGATACATTGGGAAGCCTATTTGTCACGAGGGTGTCAAGAGCCACGCCTGACTCTGTTATACCCGGGGTCAGGAAGTCGCAGCGGGTGGCTGCGCGCTCTATGTAGTAAGATTGTGCTGTTTCTTTATGGTAGCTTTCTGGGTTTGCCTTGCAACCCTTTTTGGCTCACTCAGGGATCCGTAGCTCCTTCTCCTCAGCTGTTTCTTGTCCAGCACTCCCAACCTCCTTATATTCCCCTCTCACACTTCTCTGGTTGCCAGATATAATGTAATGACCGGCGTCACGCAAAGGGAGGGAAATGGGAAGGCCCTGTCCAAGGGAGAGGGAAAGGTGGTGACCCCTGACTCACCTTGCGGCTGGCACCTGACTGCCCTGACATCCCTAGACGGGTTCCTCACCCGTACGCCGATCACGTGCCTAAACCCTGGCTTTCCCTAAGATGAGCCCTATGTAGTGAACGGGGCGGTGGGATCACTAGTCCGCACCACTGACACTAAGAGGAAAACACCAAGGAGAGGACAGACAATACAGACAAACATATAATCCCAGGTGGGCGACAACAGCAGACCACCAAGGCCCAACAGGGATCCGGAGGGTAACGTTCTGGAACAACAACCAGGGAACACAGTTACACAGCTCAAGTGGGTCAGTATAGAAGTCCAGGCAGGAAGCTCTATATCTGGCAACCAGAGAAGTGTGAGAGGGGAATATAAGGAGGTTGGGAGTGCTGGACAAGAAACAGCTGAGGAGAAGGAGCTATGGATCCCTGAGTGAGCCAAAAAGGGTTGCAAGGCAAACCCAGAAAGCTACCATAAAGAAACAGCACAATCTTACTACATAGAGCGCGCAGCCACCCGCTGCGACTTCCTGACCCCGGGTATAACGGAGTCAGGCGTGGCTCTTGACACCCTCGTGACACTATTTGACCAATCAATTTTGAAGTCGTATGAAACATTACACTCCACCTACAACCTGACTAATTCTCTCTTTTACCAGTATTTGCAGATCCGCCATTTTATCTCCTCTCTCCCAACTCGGGCGGAGAAGGAAGACAATGACACACTCTGCGGCCTACTTAAAGAGGGCACCACTCTCCGCTCTAGTCTTTCATTTTAGTACTCACATCTTATGTCAGTAGACAAAAACTACAAAAAACCTTTCATGACTAAATGGGAAGCTGACATGGGAAAAGAATTCACTCTAGACTCCTGGACAGATGCTATGCACTGGTCCATGAAAAGCTCGAGACGTATCAACCACGCGGAACAGAATAGAAAGATTCAATTAAGGTGGTACCTTACACCAAATAGATTATCCCATGTTAACCCAGACTATTCTCCCTTATGTTGTAGGGGATGTGGTCAAATAGGCACCCCATACCATATGTGGTGGCTGTGTCCTTCACTCACACACTTCTGGAACTCAGTATCTACTGTTCTTGAGGAGGTAACAGGGATAGGAGGAATCTTAAACCCGGAACTAGCCGTTCTAAACATTGGACTGGCGGAAATTCCTCACAATGCTAGGGGTACTGTAGCCCACATTCTCAACGCCTCAAAAAAGGTGATTGCGCGCCAATGGAAGGTAGCGAACTTCCCTTCAATTAGTGAAGTACTCAAATTAGTAAATTTTCTTATGCAATGTGGGTTAATTTTTGCTTATTCGTTAAAACATAGGATTGCAACGCATAACTCTTGGTTAATAAGGCTATTCAGCCCATACGCTGATCCACATCCTTACTATCTCCTATAAAAGAAAATCTTGAGGAACAAACTTGTCTGTACCTATATATATGCACATGAGCATTGTAAAAATTTCAACATGTCATTGTAACGCATGTTTGCAAGGAACCTTTCTTTATTTGTTTGTGGTTGCACAGATATCCAACTATGCATAATCAACTTTCAATAAAAATTTATTGATGAAAAAATATAATAAAACACCCTTTTTGGGCAAAATACACAATTTTACAGCCCTTGCAGCATCAGCACGTGTGAAATTCAAGGGTTATATACTGCTGCCATATTCAGTTATTAAACAAACACCCGTTTTGGGCAAAAAAGTTAATTTTGCAGCCCTTTGCTGCATATGACATTGTGAGATACACACTTAGATACTGCGGTTATATTCAGTTATTTTAAAAACAGCCATTTTGTGCACAAAACCTAAATTCCGGCCTAGTCTGGAATCAGTACATGTGAGATACACCCTTTAGATACTGTGGTTCTATTCAATAATTAAAAAAACAGCCATTTTGGGCAAAAAAATTGAATTGCTGCCTAGTCTGCATCGGGACGTGTGAGATACACCCTTTAGATACTGTGGTCATATTCTTCTATTAATAAAACACCCTTTTTGGGCCAAATACACAATTTTACTGCCCTTGCAGCATCAGCACGTGTGAAATTAAAGGGTTATATACTGCTGTCATATTCAGTTATTAAACACCCATTTTGGGCCAAAAACTTCATTTTGCAGTCTTTGCTGCATATGTCATTGTGAGATACACCCTTTAGATACTGTGGTTCTATTCAAATATTTGCAAAACAGTCATTTTGTGCAAAAAAATTAAATTCCGGCCTAGTCTGGATCAGCACGTGTGAGATACACCCTTTAGACACTGTGGTTATATTCTTCTATTAATAAAACACCCTTTTTTGGGCAAAAAACTTTCATTGTGGCCTAGTCTGCATCTGTACGTGTGAGATACAACCTTTACATACTGTCGTTCTATTCTGCTATTAATTAAACACCCATTTAGGGCAAGATCATAAAATTGACAAATATGAGGAGAGCGTCAAATAAGGGACGTGGCCCAGGTCGTGGTGCTGCTGGTGGATCTCCTGTTGCAGAGAGAGGACGTGGTCGATCTGTGCCAGCTACACGCACAAGTGAAACCCCTTCCTCAGGTGCGAGTAGGCGACAGAACCTGCAGCGGTATTTGGTCGGGCCTAATGCGGCTCTACAAATGGTGAGGCTAGAACAAGAACAGGCGATAGTAGATTGGGTTGCTGACAGTGCCTCCAGTTCCTTCCCATTGTCTCCCACCCAGTCTCCTGCTGAAAGATCAGAGTTGGCACCTGCAGCCGATGTCCATCAGTCTTTCACCTCACCCCCTTGTAAATCAGCCAAGCAGTCTGAGCAGTCATGCAGCAGTCTCTTCTGCTTTTTGATGACTCTGTTAGCAGGGTTTCCCAGGTCCATCCACTTAGCCCTGCCCCAGAAGTGGAAGAGCTTGATTGCCCCGAATGCCCAACCACTTATGTTTCAAGATGAGTACATGGGAGGACCATCGCAGCACGTCTCGGATGATGATGAAACACAGGTGCCAACTGCTGGGGCTTTCGAAAGTGTGCAGACTTACAAGGAGGGCAGGGGTGAAGACTGGGTGGAAGATGATGTGGAGGACAATGAGGTCCTCGACCCCACATAGAATCAAGGTCATGCGAGTGACCGATGTAGTTCGGAGGAAGAGGCGGCGGTCGCACAGAGCCACCAGCACAGCAGAAGAGGGAGCAGGGTGCAAAAGCGGAGCGGCCCTCCCCTACACAGTACGCCTGCTAATGCCCACCGCAGCAAGGGACCGAGCACACCAAAGCCAGCTCCAAGGAGTTCCCTGGCGTGGCAGTTTTGAAGACAATGTGCTGACGACAAGACACGAGTGGTTTGCACGCTGTGCAATCAGAGCCTGAAGCGAGGCATAAACGTTCTCAACCTGAGCACAACCTGCATGACCAGGCTTTTAAGTGCAAAGCACGAGTTGCAGTGGAGTAGACACCTCAAAAACCAAGAAATGTCTCTGGTTCCTCCTGCTTCTTCTTCTGCTGCAGTCTTGGCCTCTTCATCCACCTCTGGAGTGACAGTGCCACCTGCCACCCCGCAAACAGAGGATCTGCCAGCAACACCACCACCTGGGTAACCAAGCATCTCCACAATGTCCCACGAAGGGTTCAGCTCTCCATCTCCCAAACACTGGAGAGGAAGAGGAAGTACCCCCCTACCCACCCGCGATCCCTAGCCCTGAATGCCAGTATTTCTAAATTACTGGCCTTTGAAATGCTGTCATTCCGTCTGGTGGAGATGGATAGTTTTAAAGGCCTTATGGTGGTGGCTGTACCACAGTACGTCGTGCCCAGCCGCCACTAATTTTCCAGGCGAGCCATCCCTTCCCTGCACAACCAAGTAGGGGACAAAATCAGGTGTGCACTGCGCAACGCCATCTGTGGCAAGGTGCACCTCACTATGGATACTTGGACCAGTAAGCACGGTCAGGTACGTTATATCTCCATAACAGCACACTGGGTAAATGCAGTGGCGGCTGGGCCTGAGGCTGATAGCTGTTTGGCACATGTCCTTCCACCACCGAGTATTGCAGGGCGCTTCAGTTTGCGTCCTGTTGCTTCCTCCTCCTACTCCGCGTCCTCATCCTTTACTGGCTCCTCATCCATTCAGCGTAACACCTTTGCCACCAACTTCAGCACAGCCAGGGGTAAACGACAGAAGGCAGTTTTAAAACTTATATGTTTGGGGGACAAATCCCACACCGCGCAGGAGCTGGGGACGGGCCTTGAACAACAGACCGATGAGTGGTTTGTGCCAGTGAGCCTCAACCCCGGCCTGGTGGTGTGCGATAATGGGCGAAATCTCGTAGCAGCTCTGGTACTAGCCGGTTTGACGCACATCCCTTGCCTGGCGCATGTGCTGAATTTGGTGGTGCAGAGATTCCTTAAAAATTACCCCAATATGTCAGAGCTGCTGCATAAAGTGCGGGCCATCTGTGCGAGCTTACGGTGTTCTCACCCTGCTGCTGCTCGCCTTTTCAGTGCTGCAGCGTAACTTCGGCCTTTCCGCTCACCGTCTCATATGCGATGAGCCCACAAGGTGGAACTCCACCTTGCACATGCTGGCCAGACTGTGCGAGCAGCAGCAGGCGATAGTGGAGTTTCAGCTGCAGCACGCATGGGTGACTCGCTCTGCGGAACAGCACCACTTCACCACCAATGACTGGGCCTCCATGCGAGACCGGTGTTCCTTTTTGCGCTGTTTCAAGTACTCCACCAACATGGCCAGTGCCGATAACACCGTTCTCAGCGTAACTATCCCACTTCTATGCCTCATTGAAAAAACGCTGCTGGCGATGATGGAAGAGGATATGGCACAGGAGGAGGAGGAGGAAGAGAGATCATTTTGCAGGGTTTCCGGCCAGTCATTAACAAGTGGCTCCGAGGGTGGGTTCCTGCACCCACAAACGCCAGGTACACTATTGTCCAGCCAGGTCACAGTTCTGGAGGATGACGAGGTGGTGGATGAGGAGGAGGAACCATGGTAACAGCAGGGTGCGTGGCTTGGGGGATACAGAGGACACAGACGATACACCTCACACAGAGGACAGCTTTTCGTTGCCTCTGGGCAGCCTGGCACACAAAAGCGATTACATGCTGCAGTGTCTCCGCAACGACCGCCGAGTTGCCCACATTCTAACTTGTGCTGATTACTGGGTGGCCACGCTGCTAGATCCCCGTTACAAGGACAAAGTGCCGTCCTTAATTCCCTCACTGGAGCGTGATCGTAAGATGCGCGAGTACAAGCGCATGCTGGTAGACGCGCTGCTGGTGGCATTCCCACTTGACAGCGGGGGCAAAGTGGAAGCAAAAGGCGAAGACAGAGGAGGAGGAAGAGGTCGCCAACACAGCTGCCAGCACCGCAGAAGGCAGGGTTAGCATGGCCAAAATGTGGAAAAGCTTTGTCAGCACGCCACAACAACCAGCACCACCAGCTGATATGGAACATCTTAGCAGGAGGCAGCATTTTACCAACATGGTGTAGCAGTATGTGTGCACATGCCTACAGGTACTGAATGACGGGTCTGCCCCCTTCAACTTCTGGGTCTCCAAATTGGGCACATGGCCTGAGCTTGCCCTTGATGCCTTGGAGATGCTGGCCTGCTCTGCAGCCAGTGTATTGTCTGAACGTGTGTTTAGCACGGCAGGGGGCGTTATCACATACAAGCGCAGCCGCCTGTCCACAGCCAATGTGGACAAGCTCACATTTATTAAAATGAACCAGGCATGTATCCCACGGGACTTGTCCGTATCTTGTGCAGAATAGACATGTATACCGGCCTTAACCAGCCATTGTTATACTGCAGCGCAATTACTCATTCTTGTATTTTGGATATTTCACACTCTATTGGAGTGTACCCTAATTAAAAAAAAAAAATTAAATTAAAATAAAAAACCAGTGTTGGCTACCTCGTCCTCCTCCAACGCTGCTTCCACCTACACCGCTACGTCCATCGCCTCCTCAAACTCCTACTCCATATGGACCTTCACCGCATAAATCAATTTTTTATTTTTTTTTGTACCTATTTTATTATTTGTCATTTTACTTTCATTTCAATGTCTGTTACATTTTCGGGTGAGATTCACCAATTTTTGGGTGTGATGTACCACAGCTATACCTAGTAGACAGGTTTAAAAAATTCACACATTTGTGTTACATTTCTGGGTGAAATTCACCAATTTTTGTGTGTGATGTACCACTGTTATACCTAGTAGACAGGTTTAAAAAATTCACACAATTGTCTGTTATATTTTCAGGTGAAATTTACCAATTTTTGGGTGTGATATACCACTGCTATACCTAGTAGACGGATAAAAAAAAATTCACAAATTTGTCTGTTACATTTTCAGGTGAAATTCACAAATTTTTGGGTGTGATGTACCACTGCTATACCTAGTAGACAGGTTTAAAAAAAATCACAAATTTCTCTGTTACATTTTCAGGTGAAATTCACCAATATTTGGGTGTAATATACCCCTCCTCTACCTAGTTGACAGGTTAATAAATTTCACAATTTTTTTTTTTACATTTTCGGGTGACATTAAACTATTTTTTTCTGTCATAGACCCCTGCTCTACCAAGTAGACAGGTTAATAAATTTCACAAATTTTTCTGTTACATTCATGGGTTGACATTTTACAAATTTGGACGTGAATAAACCCCTGCTCTGCATAGTTGACAGGGAATAAAATTTAAGATTTTTTTCTTTAATTCATGCGCGCCACCTCCTTTCATTCAATGCTTAAACTTTAACAAGTTTTCCCACATTTGCGCTTCAATAATTTGTCACACATTTGCGCTTTAATAATTTGTCCCACATTTGCGCTTCAATAATTTGTCCCACATTTGTGCTCTACTAATTTGTCCCACATTTGCACTTCAATAATTTGTTACACATTTGCGCTTTAATAATTTTTCCAACATTTGCGCTTTAATAATTTGTCCCACATTTGCGCTTTAACAGCTTTTCCCACACTTTCGCTCGATCAAAATATTTTTTTATCCATTTATCTCCCTTGGTTGTGGTCTCTCTTTCTCACGCTCCCTCTCCGGCGTGGAACCATGATTCGCCGATAACCGTGATCAACATGGTAGGCTCAGAAAAGAACATCGAAAGTTGATAGAGAAGATATCAAAATGGATGGTGGATGTCACTGGGGCACCTCTGCATAGGTGACAGGAACATAAATTAAAAAAAATAGTCTGTTACATTGTCAGGGGACATTTTTCAAATTTTGCAGGATAGAAACCCCTGCTCTGCATAGGTGACAGGAAAATAAAATTTTAAAAATTCTTCTCTAATTCATGCGCGCCACCTCCTTTCATTCAATGTTTAAACTTTAACAAGTTGTCCCACATTTGCGCTTCAATACTTTGTCCCATATTTCCTCTATCATATTTAATTTGAAACAATTAACCTCCCTTGGATGTGGTCTCTCTTTCTCACGCTCCCTCTCCGGTGTGGAACCCTGATTTGCCGATAACCGTGATCAAAATGGTAGGCTCAGAAAAGAACATCGAAAGTTGATAGAGAAGATATCCAAATGGATCGAGGACGTCACAGGGACGTGCGATCAGGCAGAAGTTATCTAGAGTCAACAAAGCGGCAGCAGGGCCTCTCCTGGCTAACGTTTCCAAATCCAAAATACCACAGTGACATTCCCTATAATTTTGTATTAATCATTCCAATAACGGGGCATCTTAGGAGTCCTGTATTGTTATTTATCATCACTACCTCCCCGAGTCAGGAGTGGGTAATTCCCTCGCGCCCCCTACTTTCCTCAAAATTCTTCCGTTTTAATAGCTTCTCCCACATTTCCGCTCGATCACAATTAAATTTCATCCATTGATCTCCCTTTGGATGTGGCCTCCCTCTCCGGGGTGGAACCCTGATTCGCCGATAACAGTGATCAACATGGTAGGCGCAGAAAAGAACATTGAAAGTTGATAGAGCAGATATCCAATTGGATCGTGAACATCACGGGGGCGTGTGACATGGTGGGACAGTATGTGAGCACACGCCTACATGAACTGACTGACAGGGGTCAGCCCCTGCAACTTCTGGGTCTCCAAATTGGGCACATGGCCTGAGCTTGCCCTTTACTCCTTGGAGGTGCTGGCCTGCCCTGCAGCCAGTGTATTGTCTGAATGTGTGTTTAGCATGACTGGAAGGGATTATCACAGGTTATATTTCCCAATGTTTTGGGGTGTACCCTAATTTAAAAAAATATATAATAATGTAAAACCAAAAAGCAGTGTAGGCTACCTCCTCCTCCTCCACCGCCGCTTCCACCTACACCGCCACATCAACCGCCTCCTCAACCTCCTACTCCATATGGACCTCGTCCTCCTAGATCACGATTATTATTTTTTATTTTTACATATTTTATGTTATTTAAAGTCATTTCCCTATCCACATTTGTTTGCAGAGCACTTGCCATGCTCTTAACCACATTGTTCTGGCATTTGCAGCCCTCTAGCCCTTTCCATGACATTTTTACAGCCATTTTATTGCTCAAAAGTTTGGGTCCCCATTGACTTTAATGGGGTTCGGGGTCAAGTTCGGGTCCCAAACTCGAACTTTTTTGTGAAAAACATCCAGGTGTTCGCTCAACTCTACTCATGACATGAAAATATAAGTAACTCTACTTTTACAGACATATTGTTATTCATCTTGCATCTTTTTCATGGACATAGGATACCACCAACAAAATCTAAATAGATCATATCCATTTCACAGAAAGTGGGTAATCAAATACCACTGCCCACCATCCTATGTAGCCATGAGTGCTCAGATCATTGCCTGCCACCTGCGTTTGATCAGACAATACAGTATAAAGTTACATGTTATTGAGTTCTTAAAGAGAGTCTGTCACGTCATTTTCACCAATTTAACTAACTTTGCCCCACAGAAGATTGAAAAAAGCATTTTAAGCATACCTGTGTGTACTTTGTTTCTTTATTCCATGTCCTGAAAAGCCACTTTTATTCTGCTAAAAAAGGCTCCTAAGTGCCCAGCTGGGCAGGCTTTGCTTTGAGCACTTGGAACAGCAAAGTTCGGCCACTTGGAAGCTGTTTTTCAGCAGAATAAAAGTACTTCTCCTGTACAGGGAATAAAGACACAAAGTACACACAGGTATGTTTGAAATGTATTTGCACTCTTATGTGGAGCAATGCTGTTATGCTAGTTTCACACCTGTGACAGCTATTCTGGCAGAATCCATCACTGTCGGAGGCAACCAGAACGCCCGCTACTGCATTAACTATAATGGTGTCTGGCAGAGATCCGTCTGCAATTCAGCAAAAATGCACACTGCAGTTTGTGTCCGGCAAATTCCCAGCATTCCCTGCCGGAAATGCTGTAGATGTGAAAGCAGCCTTAGTGAATTGGTGAAAATGACTTGACAGACTACATTTCTCATATCCTCCGCTTCACTATCGACTTCAGATGATATTGTCCTGGACCTCAAGATGTTTAAGGTTGCTTGGATCCGCAGGCTGATTGTCTGGTTACTAGAGTTCAATAAAGCAGCATAAAAACAATGTGATGATGCATTATGCAAATAAAATAGGAATGAAAGTAAACCAATATTTAGAGACTATTTGCTAAGGTAATAAGAGTTCACAGTAAAAACATTGTTAATGCTAAAGAGGATAAATTAGTGCAATGTTGGAACTTCATTTTGAAAAGCCAAAACATAAAAATATGGCAAGGACGCGTGATAGTAAATATGGAAAAACTAGAGGGGGTGAGAGGAGGTGTGACAAAACAATTTATCAAAGCACAAGAAAATCTAATTCTGCAGGTCTATGCGTCACACATAGGAGGCCTGATAATCCAGTCTCTTATGTTAAATGCGGCGTGTTTGTCAGGATTATTTCTGTGCCTCCCGCCTGCCATTGGACAACAGGGATAAAAATGATGCTCTGGGGTCAGAATGAGATGCATCACCCTGCATCTCTCTCTGATCCTCATGTAGACTAATATCTCCTGTGCTAGCTCTCAAAAATAACTCACTGACTCACAACATGTTAGAAGGACAAATGACCTTGAAACACAGAAAATAAGACATGCAGTTCAAATTACTTACCATAACTTAACCCTGTAGCTGACAGTGGAAAGCATAGTGCTCTTGTTAAAAAATTATTCTTCATAGTACTGAACTAGTACTAAAAAGCTATTACCTTAACATATAAGTTAAAATGCCATAGTTTTCTGTAGTGATGCAATCTTTGACTTAAGGAGGTAAGATCATTTCCAGACCCCTTCCACCAACAACTCCTCCCATCCCCAGTAAACACACAGAATCCAAATTCTTGGTGGAAAAGGCCAGAGCAGCCGTTTATTAAACAACCATAATTATCCAACGTCATTTAATGCATACATTAATATATCAAGGTAAACATATCAATACAATGTAACAACATTCACTTTGCGGAAGGATCCTAGAAGGCAACACAAGCAAGCTGCGATCTTTACTCCACACATCTTTCCTTTACCCTCGGCCGCACTCTCCGACCCAAGGGCACCAAATCCTCCAGAATCCATATCTTCCTCTACCCCTGTAGGCCTTTTAGCCCAACAGGAGCCCCCCAGCTTTCAGCTTACCAAACCACATAAGATGCACGTTCCAACGTGTCATGCACCTATAAAAAACATAGTATTGCCTTCCAGGACCCCCGTTAACCTGCCATAGACGCACATAGGAGACACCAATCCACCGGACCCGCAAATCATCCGGCCGGAAACCTAACTGTCGTCCATTTCTCCTCACATCAGCTCTTAACGCTCCCCAATACACATAAGAATGGCCGAGAATCCAAGCCAAACATGAAGGCGGTGCTGCAAACAAACAAATTAAATTAGAACCCAAACATGCCACTTAACAATTAAAAACAGATAACACCCCCAACACACATCACCGTTACAACATGTGAGGACGAACATAAGAACGAAAACACGCTGACTCCCACCTGCAATCCGCATAATGGCCTCATCACCAAGACCCCATCTGGCAGCCTCAGTCGCTGCACCAATGCGAAACGAATGAGACGCAAACTCACTCGCCGTATAACCAGCCGCTGTCAAACATTTCCTGAAAACCGCCACAAACTGATAACGAGACAATGCCGAACCATCCATATGAATCAATAAAGAACCCCCTGTACACTGCCGCAGCGCCAGAAATTCCTCTAAACACCGCACCGGACACACCACCGACCCCACAAGAGGCCGCAACAGAATGCACACCCCTTTCCCCACCTGATCCGTTTTAGACCTACGCAACTTACACCGCAATCCGTCTTCACCAACACACACGTCATCCCGCAGCAAACCCCCACCACTCACACGACTGCCAGCCACCAGCTCTGAAACCCAAAAGGCTCCAAAGAAAGCCAAAGAAAAAGCCGCCCGAAACAAACACGCCTCATACCAAGACGAGCACACACTCCCCGCCCGGTCCCACAACCTCTGCAACACCTGAAAAGAAACCGGACGACGAGCATCCTTCCTAACCACACTACTCCGATACCCTTTCAATGCCTGCCGCACTAGAAAACTTCTGGACACATCAGCCAAACCGCGCAGCCTCAACCAAAAAGCAACCGCCGCCACCCTTTTTGCCGCAACAGAGAAAGACAAACCCGCACTAAACGACATGCCCACAAAGTACACCAGCAACCAATGAAAATCCTCAACCCCTTCGCACCCCCCCACCTGCTCTATTAAACGTTCCCACTGAGACCACACAGATGAATAAGCCGACCACGTACCGCTACTCACGGACCGCTGAATCAGATCTAATGAGACCCCAAGGCCACGCTCCAGAGCCACTGAGGACACAGCAAACCCGTCACGTCCGCACCCGGCACCAGGCTGCGAAAACCATCCCACTGGAAACGAGAAAGAGCATCAGCTATGCAATTATCGACACCTGGAACATGCACCGCCACAAAACAAGCATTCAACCTCAAACCGGTCAGAACCAGGTGCCGAAGCAACCGCACCAATGGTGGGGAATTAGCTGAATGACTATTCACCGCCTGCACCACCCCCAAATTGTCGCAACAAAAACGCACCCGTTTATTCCTCAACAACTCACCCCATAACTCAGTCGCCAAAACTATAGGGAACAACTCCAGCAACGCCAAATTCCCAAGAAACCCGGCCATCCTCCATTCTTCCGGCCAAGTACCCGCACTCCAATGCCCCTGACAAAAGGCACCATAACCACATGAACCTGACGCGTCCGTAAACAATTCCAAATCCACATTAGAAATGGGCGCCTCCATCCAAACGAAACGACCGTTAAATTCACTCAAAAAACTCTCCCACACTTCCAGATCTGCACGCACCTCACCCCCCAACCGCACAAAATGAAAAGGCGCCTTCACCCTCGCCGTGGCCATGGACAAGCGCCTACAAAAAACCCGCCCCATGGGCAAAATCCTACAGGCAAAGTTCAATTTACCTAAAACAGACTGCACCCGTCTAAGCTGGACTTTCCTTGCCTTCCGCAAAAACCCCACTTCGCTACACAAATCCACCACCTTATCTAAGGGCAACCTGCATTCCATAGCAACACTATCAATCACAATCCCCAAAAACGTCACCGTCGTAGACGGACCTTCCGTTTTCTCCCGAGCCAAAGCTACCCCAAAACTCGCAGCCACCCTCTCCATAGTATGCAACAAAACCGAACACACTCTTGACCCAGCCGGGCCTAAAAAAAGAAAGTCATCAAGGTAATGCAGCACCGAACTCCATCCTGCTCCCGCTTCACCACCCATTCCAAAAAAGAACTAAACGTCTCGAACAACGAACAAGAAATCGCACACCCCATGGGTAAACAACAATCCACAAAAAACTGCCCCTCCTATTTAAAACCAAGCAAACGAAAACTATCCGGATGAATTGGTAACAAGCGAAACGCAGCCTCGATATCGGTCTTAGCCAACAAAGTCCCTTGCCCAAAACGCCGCACCCACCGAACTGCCTCATCAAATGACGTATAAGACACAGAACACAACTCATCATCTATACCGTCATTTACGGAACCCCCAGCCGGGTAAGACAGGTTGTGAATAAGCCGAAACTTGTTAGGTTCCTTCTTAGGGACCAACCCCAACGGAGAAACCCACAAGTCCTGTAAAGGACACTTCCTAAAGGGGCCCACTACTCTCCCCGCTGCCACCTCCTTCGCAATCTTGTCAGACACCACTTCTGGCCGCTGCAATGCTGACGACAAATTTCGCACTGCAACGCTCTGACCCACTGCGGCACACGGGATCCTAAAACCATCCCTAAAAAACCAGCCAATAACACAGCTGCCGCCTCCCTATTTGGATAAATCTCTAGAAACGGTGCCATCACGTCCACCCTCACCGGGGTCACCCCTCTTCTGCGTAACCTCCAGTCCCCTCCCCCTACCGCGCTTGAAACACCGCGCAAAACTATGAGCTCCGCCGCAACCGGAACACTCATGTTTGAAACGGCAATCGGCAAGATACTTTCAGTAACCTTCGTTAAACTGCCAGCAACATCCCCTTTTGTTACTACCGGCCGCATCCGTTGCCGAGGAACCCCCGGCCGCCCCACGAAAGGGCAGGCCAACTTCTTTCGGAGCAGTCATCAACCGCATCCACAGACCAATGTCCTTGTGGTCCCACCGAATACTAGGCCTGACCGCTTTCCTCTGGCGAAACTGCTCATCGTACCTGAGCCACGCCACCCCGCCATACGTCCGATACGCCTCCCCTATGGCGTCCATATAGCAAAAAAGAGGGGAACAGTGTTCAGGCGCCTTCTCACCCACCATACTAGCAAGAATAGCAAAAGCCTGAAGCCAATTTAAAAAAGTATGCGGAATCAACCTGTACCTCCTCCTCTCCTCCTCCTCCTTCTTACTCTCATCTGGCTTCACCCTATCCAAATGAAACTTGTCTAACGGAAGCAAGGAGAATATCTCGACATACTCGTCCTTCCAAATCTTCTCCCTGACCTCACTCTTCAAATGAGCCCCCAACGGCCCATCAAAGCACACGTATACCTCCCCTTTTGCCGCGTCCGCCAACCTGACCTCCTCACCGGCCGTCCCTCTACCACCTCCGCTCACGGCGACTTCAACCGCCGCTGACCCAGCCACAACAGCAGGAGAGCCACCACCACCAGCCGCGCTCAAACACACCCCATACCCAACCGCAGGCGCAGCGGCCCATACTGCGGCCGGAGACGGACACAGCCCCAGATTCCAACGCGCCAATAAAGTCCACATACCCGCCAACACTTCACTCGCTAACCCCTCCTCTCCCGACAGTACATCCACGCCCCCCCCCAACAGGAACCTGACCCGACGTCCTCTCACCTGGCCGTCCCTGGGGTATCCTCCCAGCAGCCGCCGACCTCACCGTTGCTCCTCTCCGCGTCGACCCAGCCGATGACCTGGACGTTGAAGGACATGCGCCGTCAGCATCGTCCATCCGACCCTCGATCTCCCACGCCTCCTGGCTGACTTCTCCATCTTCCAACGATTGGTCCGCCACGAAACCCCCGCCAGGAACCACTGGACGTGGCTGCAAGGACGTTAGTTCCCTGCATGCCGGCCCACCACCAGGTGGCCGCCATCGCCGATCATCTCCTGCTTCAGGGTCCACCAGCCCCAGCTCCACGGCCTGTCCACCGCGAGCCGCAACCCGATCCCTCATATTACAGGCATCAACCAGCTGCACTGGGGGCGGAGCCACATCCAGATCCCCAGCCAGCGCATTACTCAGCAGACCTCTGCCTGGCCCATGCTGCGACTGACCAGCAGCTGGCGACATCTCCTCACACTCTCGCCGACGCTGCGTCCCAGCAGACTGCCTCCGACCTGCAGACCCGGACCGTGACGCCGCCCGCCTCAATCTGGACTCTCCGCTCGCAGCCCGGCCACCACCGGAGGTAAGTGAGGCCGCATCCACCTGTCCTCCCTCATCGCCGCTGCCGCCGGACACCTGCTCAGACCGCGGTGCCGACCACTGTCCCCTGGAAGAACTGTAGGCCGTCGGGCCCCCACCGCCAGTCAGTGAGGCCGCCTCAACCCCTCCGCCCCCTGCGCCGAACGCCTGTCCCCTATCGCTCCGGCGAACAGCACTCACCAGGCCCCGACTAACTGCACCGCTGCGCGCCCTACCCCCCCGCCGAGAAGGAGACACTAACCGGGCACCACACATCGAATCCTCCGCAAACGCACGACGCGGCGCAGGATTCCTCCCGCTGCGCCGGCTGGCAGAGACACTTGCCACCCCAGCCGACGGCAGCGGAGGGTCCCCAGGGGGGCTCCTGAGACGCCGCCGAACCCGAGGGGTCGCCTCCGGGCTCAACCGCTCCGGCGGTACCGATCTTCTGGCCCTCACCCGACCACCCGGAGCTACCGCAGGGACACTATGGGGCCCCATCGCTGCCTGCAAACTACTCACAAGCCAGCCAGAACCGTGCTGTTCTGCCGCTGCCCGCACCGCCGCCATTAAATCCTCCAACGACGACATGACACCAAATTAGCCTGCGCTTCACACCGCTAGCAACTCGCAAAGCGCAACGGACACTGGTGCCGTTCCCGCCTCCATCCCAGAATATAACAGCGCGCGCAAATACAAAAACCGCCCCCAAACCCGCCCCTGAAACACTACCCCTTCCCCTACAATTTAACCCTATCCAGGCCTAGAAACTTCCCCCTTCCAGTCAATTCTCGCTGCGCTACGTCTGCGCCTCGCTCCACTGTCATACTTCTTATCAAGTCTTTCACAGTTAACACATTTTGTACAGCCAGGCTTGTCACTAGGTCGACGAAACATCCGGGTCCTGAATGTAGTCCTTGGGGCGGCAATACAATTGAATACTGTGTGGGGAATGTGATCTGCTGACTCCCTGCCCTGCCATTTACCCTCAAAGGCCTCAGATCACTAGGCCATAAAGTAATGATATAACAACTGCCTGCACCATGACACAGGCAACGGGTTGACTTAGGCAACTCATGCCGCAAGCTGGACAAGGTCTGTGGCCTACACCTCAAGTGGCTGAGGGAGCTGGAGTGAGATGTGTATTTTTTTTGCCTTTGTCACTTTGATAGTACTGGGGGCACCATAAATACTCAGGATCCTACATGGGGGCACTACACAGGACCACTATACGGTAAGTATTGAGGGCACTACATGAGGGTACTATAAGAACTGGGGCACCATAAATACAGGGGTACTCTAAGTTCTGGGGGCACTATAAATAGACTGGGCATTACACAAGGGCACTATAAATATTAAGGGCACTACATGTGGCACCCTACTGTAAGTACTGAAGACACTATAAGTACTGGAGTCACTACAAGCATACCTCCCAATGATCCTGGATCCAGAGGGACAGTCCTGGATTCCAACAGCTGTCCTGTGGTCCCGGCTAAGGTATGGCCAGCTTTGAGCTGTCTCTGCGTCCTTAGCACATAGAAACAGTTGATTACTATGGAGAAGCAGGGAGCCCTAGCTTCTGATCCCCGCACAGCCACCACTGCATCCCCCATCACACGTCTCAAAACATCTGG
This sequence comes from Bufo bufo, assembly GCF_905171765.1. Taxonomy (NCBI): domain Eukaryota; kingdom Metazoa; phylum Chordata; class Amphibia; order Anura; family Bufonidae; genus Bufo; species Bufo bufo. Next base: position 213,972,423 of record NC_053394.1, read on the forward strand.
TGCCGGGGAGGGGGGAGGTTAGCCAATAGCAGGCCGCGATGGGGGCGAGCCTCTCTAACGTATGACATGCAGATGACAGACATCGCTCTTACAGGGAGTGCAGAATTATTAGGCAAATTAGTATTTTGACCACATCATCCTCTTTATGCATGTTGTCTTACTCCAAGCTGTATAGGCTCGAAAGCCTACTACCAATTAAGCATATTAGGTGATGTGCATCTCTGTAATGAGAAGGGGTGTGGTCTAATGACATCAACACCCTATATTAGGTGTGCATAATTATTAGGCAACTTCCTTTCCTTTGGCAAAATGGGTCAAAAGAAGGACTTGACAGGCTCAGAAAAGTCAAAAATAGTGAGATATCTTGCAGAGGGATGCAGCACTCTTAAAATTGCAAAGCTTCTGAAGCGTGATCATCGAACAATCATTTCATTCAAAATAGTCAACAGGGTCGCAAGAAGCGTGTGGAAAAACCAAGGCGCAAAATAACTGCCCATGAACTGAGAAAAGTCAAGCGTGCAGCTTCCAAGATGCCACTTGCCACCAGTTTGGCCATATTTCAGAGCTGCAACATCACTGGAGTGCCCAAAAGCACAAGGTGTGCAATGCTCAGAGACATGGCCAAGGTAAGAAAGGCTGAAAGACGACCACCACTGAACAAGACACACAAGCTGAAACGTCAAGACTGGGCCAAGAAATATCTCAAGACTGATTTTTCTAAGGTTTTATGGACTGATGAAATGAGAGTGAGACTTGATGGGCCAGATGGATGGGCCCGTGGCTGGATTGGTAAAGGGCAGAGAGCTCAAGTCCGACTCAGACGCCAGCAAGGTGGAGGTGGAGTACTGGTTTGGGCTGGTATCATCAAAGATGAGCTTGTGGGGCCTTTTCGGGTTGAGGATGGAGTCAAGCTCAACTCCCAGTCCTACTGCCAGTATATGGAAGACACCTTCTTTAAGCAGTGGTACAGGAAGAAGTCTGCATCCTTCAAGAAAAACATGATTTTCATGCAGGACGATGCTCCATCACACGCGTCCAAGTACTCCACAGCGTGGCTGGCGAGAAAGGGTATAAAAGAAGAAAATCTAATGACATGGCCTCCTTGTTCACCTGATCTGAACCCCATTGAGAACCTGTGGTCCATCATCAAATGTGAGATTTACAAGGAGGGAAAACAGTACACCTCTCTGAACAGTGTCTGGGAGGCTGTGGTTGCTGCTGCACGCAATGTTGATGGTGAACAGATCAAAACACTGACAGAATCCATGGATGGCAGGCTTTTGAGTGTCCTTGCAAAGAAAGGTGGCTATATTGGTCACTGATTTGTTTTTGTTTTGTTTCTGAATGTCAGAAATGTAAATTTGTGAATGTTGAGATGTTATATTGATTTCACTATTAAAAATAAATAATTGAAATGGGTATATATTTGTTTTTTGTTAAGTTGCCAAATAATTATGCACAGTAATAGTCACCTGCACACACAGATATCCCCCTAAAATAGCTAAAACTAAAAACAAACTAAAAACTACTTCCAAAAATATTCAGCTTTGATATTAATGAGTTTTTTGGGTTCATTGAGAACATGGTTGTTGTTCAATAATAAAATTAATCCTCAAAAATACAACTTGCCTAATAATTCTGCACTTATTTGGGAAGTCACGGGGCCAAAACCGACAAAATAACTCAAGTATGAACTCAGCCTTACAGGTCGATGTGAGCGTTAAGAAGAAGCACACTTCTTTTACAGCGCACTCCAGCTGATTCCACATAGATGTAAACAGAACCTGTTCTATTAAACGCTTATACAAGTAAAGGCACAGAGTGGAGAGGGTGTCAGCAGTAAGTTTGTGTTGACGTCACTGGTTAAGTTGCCCTTCTTCTGATCTGTCAGAACAATAACCAACAAAAAACGGTCAGCATTTGCTCAATAATCCCTGTATTGCTAGTTTGTTTTGTACCCACTCCTGCTTTTGGCTACCAAATCATAAGCCAATAATATGGGACCATATAGGCCTTACAGCTGCTAGCTGCTACACAGACAGAAGCCGTTATGCGTCTCATTTTTCCTTCTTTCTGACAGATCAGAAGATGGGTCAAACAAATGATGATGTCAGCCAGGCCGAAAGGCAAAATAGTGGCCCAGTCATGAAGTGGGGAGGGTGGGAACAACATGAGAAGTCCACAGAGTGGCCCTATGACTGTCATGCCCTGCTCAGACGATGTGCGGAGGTCTGTCAGATTAGCAGCACGTGTCTAATCATTTGTTTTGTTTTGGAGTTGTGCTAGATCCGCCTCCCTTCAGGTGCTCTGGGTGGGGTCATTGGCTTAAATTACTTTCACTCCCAGGGGGCTGTGCGGGTTATAGCTCAGTCAGTCTGAGGAAGTAAGGAGTGAAGGATTGGCTTTTCCGGCTCAGATAAGATAAGTTGGTTTCTTATTTCTTTGGTTTGCTGTCTTGGCTTTTGTGTGTCGTCTGTCCCCTCCTGGTTCTGAGGGAGCAGGCTGTCCCTTTTTCCCCTTTCCCCATCTCAGGGATTCTAGGCTATTCTCAGCCCAGGCACGAGGACACATTATTCCTACCTTCAAGGTCTGAATGTGGGCAAAGCAGAATAGGGAGAGCAGTTAGGGATTAGCTAGGAGGTGACCTTATCCCCAGCTTCTCGCCTAGAAAACTTGTTTTGTGATTTATGTATCTTATATCCTGTCCGCCGTGACAATGACAGAGTGGTGAGGTGGAAGCAGCATGAGGAGACCACAGAGTGGCCCAATGACAGAGAGTGGAGGTGGCAGCAGTAGCAGCATCAGGAGAAGGCCACAGAGTGGCACAATGATATAGTGTGGAGGTGGCAGCAGTATGAGGAGGTCACCGAGTGGCACAATGACCGAGTGTGGAGGTGGCAGCAGCACGAGGAAGTCACAGAGTGGCACAATGACAAAGTTTTGAGATGGCGGCAGTATGAGGAAGCCACTGAGTGGCACAATGACAACGTTTTGAGGTGGCGGGAGCAGCATAAGGAGAAGGCCACCAGGTGGCACAATGACAGAGTCTGGAGGTGGCGGCAGCAGGAGGAGGCCACAGAGTGACACAATGACAGAGTCTGGAGGTGGTGGCAGCAGCAGCATCAGGAGGAGGCCACCAAGTGGCACAATGACAGAGTATGGGGTGGCGGCGGCAGCAGTAGCAGCATCAAAAGAAGGCCACTGAGTGGCACAATGACAGAGTCTGGAGGTGGTGGCAGCAGCAGAATCAGTAGGAGGCCACAGAGTGGCATAATGACAGAGTCTGAAGGTGGCAGCAGCAGCATCAGGAGAAGGCCACCAAGTGGCACAATGACCGAGTGTAGAGGTGGCAGCAGTATGAAGAAGCCACCGAGTGGCACAATGACAGAGTCTGGAGGTGGCGGCAGCAGCAGTAGCAGCATCAGGAGAAGGCCACCAAGTGGCACAATGACAGAGTATGGAGGTGGCAGCAGTATGAGGAGGGCACAAAGTGTCACAATGAGAGAGTCTGGAGTTGGCAGCAGTATGAGGAGGTCACCGAGTGGCACAATGACCAAGTGTGGAGGTGGCGGCAGCATGAGAAAGTCACAGAGTGGCACAATGACTGAGTGTAGAGGTGGCAGCAGTATGAGGAAGCCACCGAGTGGCACAATGACAAAGTCTTGAGGTGGCGGCAGCAGCAGTCGCAGCATCAGGAGAAGGCCACCGAGTGGCACAATGACAGAGTCTGGAGGTGGCAGCAGTATGAAGAGGCCACCGAGTGGCACAATGACAGAGTCTGGAGGTGGCGGCAGCATGAGGAGGCCACAGAGTGGCACAATGACAGAGTCTGGAGGTGGCAGCAGTATGAGAAAGCCACCGAGTGGCACAATGACAGAATCTGGAGGTAGCGGCAGCTGCAGTAGCAGCATCAGGAGAAGGCCACCGAGTGGCACAATGACAGAGTCTGGAGGAGGCGGCAGCAGCAGAATCAGTAGGAGGCCACAGAGTGGCACAATGACAGAGTGAGGAGGTGGCAGCGGCATCAGCATCAGGGGGAGGCCACAGGGTGTTGCAATGACCAAGTAGGGAGGTGGTGGCAGCATCAGAAGACCACAGAGTGGCAAGGTGACATAGTTTGGAGGTGGTGGCAGCATGAGGAGGTCACAGTATTAGGAGGCCACAGAGGGGCACGACGACGAGAGATTTCTCAACTTTATAAAGTGCTGCTTAAAAGACGATTTAATAATACACGTCCTCTGGCACAAAATGCTTGGCAAATTGATTGTCCGTGAATTTCCCTTGAAGATTTGGATGATATATTGGCAAATTTAAGTTTACTTACTTTTTTAAAGTTTTGGTTCAATTTAATAATAAATATTTAATAAATATAATAATAAAAATTAACTGTTGCCTAAGACAGGAGAGAATCCACCAGTCTTCTGTTTATTCGACGACGTGCTTGCGATGGAGTATTCCAAAAAACAATTTCTCTCCACCTGGAGACGAATCCTGTCAAGATTGATGCAAGTGCGGTATCGGATGCTCATCGAGCCAGATACTTCTGGGGGAACCTGCCTGACATAAATAGGCCTCTAGTAGCTACAGACAATGAAAAGACAAAGCTTCAAGAGAGCTTGGAGCACGGAAGAGTCGCAAAGTTCTTAAAAATTGAAACCATAACTACCAGCCCCTGGTCTCTTCATCAGGGAAAACCTCACGAGTTCCCAGTTATCATGGATGGGAAGGAGGACATCCCGTGGTGCACGGAGATGGAGAGGGTCTTCGGATTCCCCCCGCACTATACGTACGTCTCAGAAATGATCCACTGCTCCCGACAGCAGCTCCTGGGAAGGTCATGGAGCCTCCCGGTCATCCGATATCTATTCGACCCGCTGAAGGATTATTTTGAAAGTGTGTAGAAGCCACACGGGGCCCCATGCTGCAGATTTATCATGGAAACATCATGGAAATTTTACCTCATATAACTACAGCGCTGAATGCTGAATAAATTTAGTTTTTCGACCAAAATATGTCACAAAAGATTTTACCACATATAACTTGTGGGGAACCGTACTCACTTGACCAGTGTACAGAGGCAGGGACACCAAAAGGTTCAACAAAAGTCCTCTTTATTTAGGCTTTTTCATCAAAAGTACAGCCAGTACATCCGGGTCAAGCAGTCGTAGCACACTCTGACAGTGTTACCTCACACTGTCTGCCTTTCCTCCAGACTGAGACACACCCAAGATCCAGCAATAGGATTAAATAGGATCCCTGGACATGAGCATGCCTCAAGTCCCGGACTGGAACCTGGGGAACAGGCACCCACCAAACACATTGCCTGTTCCCAGTAAAAGCCCGCCCTGAACTAGCTGACCCAGCTACACTATCTATTTTCTGTGTCCACTAGCTAACAGTGGACACCTAGACTAGGGCTTTTACTCCACCAAGGCTGGGCACCTTGGTGGCACATTCCTGGTAAGCAAGCCGGTTTAGAATGCTTCCTGCAACATTCTGGGTGACACATATCTCCCCTCATAGATGACACATACCCCCCCTCTTTGTACAAACCTGTGGGGGTGAACACATGCCATACAGTGGACTCTGGACAGGGCGTCCGCATTCCCCTGCAGCGTCCCCGACCTGTGTTCCACTGTAAACTTAAAATTTAGGATGGAGAGGAACCATCTGGTGAACCGAGCATTCCTCTCCTTCGCCTGACTCATCCACGTGAGAGGTGAATGATCGGTCACCAGGCAGAACGTCCTCCCCAGCAGATAATAGCGTAGCGATTCAAGTGCCCATTTGATGGTGAGACACTCTCTCTTGACAACACTATACCTAGATTCGGCTGGTGTTAGTTTGCGGCTTTGAGACCTGAAGGCCTCCTCTGCCTGAACACTCCAGCGGACCATCACAGACTTCAGTCCTTTCAGGAGGTCCGTTAATGGAAAAGACAACGTGGCAAAGTTGGGAATAAACCTCCAGTAATATCCCACTAACCCTAAAAAAGCTTTTACCTGCCTCGTCGTAAGAGGTCTGGGCCAGTTCTGTATGGCTTCTATTTTATTTACCTGGGGTTTAATGACTCCCCGTCCAATTACATACCCCAGGTACCGAGCTTCTTCCAACCCTATTGTACATTTCTTTGGGTTGGCGGTCAACCCCGCTTTCCGGAGAGAGTCAACCACCGCCTGCACCTTGGGTGAGTGACTCTCCCAGTCCGTGCTAAACACTACAATATCATCAAGATAGGCCGAAGCATACAGACGATGGGGCCGGAGGATGATATCCATTAACCGTTGGAAGGTGGCCAAAATGCCATTTAAGCCAAAGGGCAACACCTTATACTGAAACAGCCCTTCGGGTGTGACAAAGGCAGTTTTCTCCTTTGCAGCCTCCGTTAAGGGCACCTGCCAGTACCCTTTCGTGAGGTCCAAGACCGAAAAGTATTGTGCTTGCCCTAACCGTTCTATCAATTCATCGACCCGAGGCATGGGGTAGGCGTCAAACTTTGATACTTCGATGAGCTTCCGGAAGTCGTAATGTTCCGTCTGGTTTTGGTATAAGGACTATTGGACTAGCCCACTCACTCTGAGACTCTCCAATGACTCCTAGTCGCAACATCAACTTCACTTCCTCAGAGATGGCTTGTCACCGAGCCTCAGGCACCTGATATGGCTTTAAGCAAACTTTGACCTGGGGCTCGGTGACAATTAGGGTTGAGCGAACCCGAACTTTAGGATTTTTGGACCCCGGACCCGAACCCGAACTTTTTCTTAAAAGTTTGGGTTCGGCGTTCGGCGCTTTCTTGGCGCTTTTTGATAAGCTGCACAGCAGCCAATCAACAAGCGGTGAACTGTCTGACCTTAGAAGCCATCACAGACATGCCTACTAATGGCATGGCTGTGATTGGCCAGAGCAGCATGTGACCCAGGCTCTATATAAGCTTGAGTCACGTAGCGCTGCACGTTACTCTGCTGTTACAAGTGTAGGGTGAGGATGCTGCTGGACTTGTGATTTCAGGGAGAGAATAGGAGAGAATCTAACTCAGCGATCTACAGAGAAATAGTTGTGTGGGTGCAGGACACAATCATTTTACCCTGCCCTGGGGCCATTGACCAAAAAAAAAAGTAACTTTTATAATTCTGCTAGTTAGGTGGGTGGCGGCGGCAGCCATTTTTTGCAAGCTCAGTGCACCAGCACTGCATCTGAGCTTTTGGGGCATTGCAAATCACAATTTTTTTGGGCAAACTACAACATCTGGATTAGTCAGTGTGAAATTTAAGGTAGAAATACACCCATCATTTTCTGGGGTTTTAAAAACACAATATTTTTTTCAAAAAACAGTATTTTCCAGATCTACAAGTGTTAAATTCAAGTTTAATATATACAGCTTTCATATTCTGTTACCAAAAAAACACTTTTTTGGCAATCTACAACATCTGTATTAGTCAGTGTGCAATTTAAGCTAGAAAGACACCCATCATTTTTTGTGGTTTGAAAAACACACTTTTTTTTTTTTTAAAACGGTATTTTCCAGATCTGCAAGTGTTAAATTCAAGTTTAATATATACAGCTTTTATATTCTGTTACCAAAAAAAGACTTTTTTGGCAATCTACAACATCTGGATTAGTCAGTGTGCAATTTAAGTTGGAAATACACCCATCATTTTCTGGGCTTTTTGAAAAACACCCTTTTTTTTTTTTTTTTTTTTCAAAAAACTGTATTTTCCAGATCTGCAAGTGTTAAATTCAAGTTTAAAATATACAGCTTTCATATTCTGTGTTCCGTTGTTCAGTTTTTATCGCGCGGGTGCAATGCGTTTTGCACGCGCGTGATAAAAAACTGACTGTGGTACCCAGACCCGAACTTCTTCACTGAAGTTCAGGTTTGGGTTCGGTGTTGTGTAGATGTTATTATTTTCCCTTATAACACGGTTATAAGGGAAAATAATAGCATTCTTTAATACAGAATGCTTAGTAGGTGGTCAATTGAGGGCTAAAAAATAAAAAAATATTAACTCACCTTCTCCTCTTGATCGCGTAGCTGCCGGTCTCTTCTTACTTCTTTAATCATGAGCTGCCGGCTAAAGGACCTGTGGAGACGTCAGATCACATGGTCCAATCACATGGTCTATCACAGATGTATTGTAAAGCATTGCAGAAAGGGATCAGACCCCCAAAAGAGTTGGACAGAAATAAAGTTAAAATAAAATGTTTTGAATAAAAAAAAAAAAGTTTAAAGTAAAAAAAAAACACGCCCCATTCCCCTGATTTTCTAATAAAAAAAAAGACAAACCACACATATTAGGTATTGAAAAGGTATAAAAAAGCAATTTTTGGTCACCTTACATCACAAAAAGTGTAATAGCAAGCGATCGAAAAGTCATACGCACCCCAAAATAGTGCCAATCAAACTGTCATCTCATCCCACAAAATCGTACCCTCCCAAGATAATCGCCCAAAAACTGAAAAAACTATGGCTCTCAGACTATGGAGACACTAAAACATGATTTTTTTTGTTTCAAAAATGAAATCATTGTGTAAAACTTACATAAATAAATAAAAAGTATATATATTAGGTATCGCCGCGTCCGTATTAACCTGCTCTATAAAAATATCACATGACCTAACCCCTCAGGTGAATACCTTAAAAAAAAAAACTGTGTAAAAAAAGCAATTTTTTGTCACCTTACATCTCAAAAAGTGTAATAGCAAGCGATCAAAAAGTCATACGCACCCCAAAATAGTGCCAATCAAACCGTCATCTCATCCCGCAAAAATCGTACCCTACCCAAGATAATCGCCCAAAAACTGTAAAAACTATGGCTCTCAGACTATGGAGACACTAAAACATGATTTTTTTTGTTTCAAAAATGAAATCATTGTGCAAAACTTACATAAATAAATAAAAAGTATATATATTAGGTATCGCCGCGTCCGTAATAACCTGCTCTAATATCACATGACCTAAGAAATATCACACGTCCTAACCCCTGAGGTGAATACCGTAAAAAATAAATTAAAAAAACGGTGTAAAAAAAGCTATTTTTTGTCACCTTAGATCACAAAAAGTGTAATAGCAAGCGATCAAAAAGTCATACGCACCCCAAAAAAGTGTAATCAAACCGTCATCTCATCCGGAAAAAAATTAGCCCCTACTAGAGTTGAGCAGACACCTGGATGTTCGTGTTCGACGAGTTCGGCCGAACGTGAAAAAAAAGTTCGGGTTCGGGACCCGAACTTGACCCGAACTTGACCCTGAACCTGAACCCCATTGAAGTCAATGGGGACCCGAACTTTTGGGCACTAAAATGGCTCTAAAATGGTCCTGGAAAGGGCTAGAGGGCTGAAAAAGGCATCAAAATGTGCTTAAGAGCATGGCAAACAAATGTGGATAGGGAAATTACTTCAAATAACATAAAATACAGAAAAATTAAAAATAACAATCTGTATCTAGGAGTAGGAGGTTGAGGAGGCGGTGGATGTGGCGTTGTAGGTTGACGTGGCGTTGTAGGTGGAAGCGGCGGTGAAGGAGGAATAGAGAGCCAACACTGATTTGTGTTATTTTTTATTTTTAAATTGGGGTATCCCCCAAAATATTGGGAAATATAACAAAATAAAACAAAGAATAAGTGCACTTGAGTACAAGAATGGATGGTTGAAGCTGGTATAAATGTCTATTCTGCACAAGGTACGGACAAATCCTGTGGGATCCATGCCTGGTTCATTTTAATAAACGTAAGCTTGTCCACATTGGCTGTGGCCTGTGATAATGCTCTCTGCCGTGCTAAACACACGTTCACACTATACACTGGCTGCAGGGCAGGTCAGCACCTCCAAGGCTGACAAAGCTTTTCCACATTTGGGCCATGCTAACCCTGCCTTCTCAGGTGCTTGTGGTGCCCCAGCTGCATTGGCGACCTCTTCCTCCTCCTCTGCCTTCGCCTTGAGCTTCCACTGTGCACCCGCTGTCAGGTGGGAATGCCATCAGCAGCGTGCGCTTGTAGTCGCGCATCTTCCAATCAGTGACAGATGTTTTCACTAAATTTAGTTCCCTGTCAGCAATGCAGAGCAGGGGTTCATTCACGGCAAAAGGGGGTTCTTGTCACCCAGCAATAGAACAGAGGATTTTGAGAGATTTAGGCCACTGTCACCCAGGCACAGCAGAGGTTCATTCACGGCAAAAGGGGGTTCTTGTCACCCAGCAATAGAACAGAGGATTTTGAGAGATTTAGGCCACTGTCACCCAGGCACAGCAGGGGTTCATTCACGGCAAAAGGGGTTCATGTCACCCAGCAATACAACAGAGGATTTTGAGAGATTTAGGCCCCTGTCACCCAGGCACAGCAGGGGTTCATTTATGGAAAAAGGGGGTTCTTGTCACCCAGCAATAGAACAGAGGATTTTGAGAGATTTAGGCCTCTGTCACCCAGGCACAGCAGGGCTTCATTCACGGCAAAAGGGGGTTCTTGTCACCCAGCAATACAACAGAGGATTTTGAGAGATTTAGGCCCGTCACCCAGGCACAGCCGGGGTTCATTCACAGCAAAAGGGGGTTCTTGTCACCCAGCAATACAACAGAGGATTTTGAGAGATTTAGGCCTCTGTCATCCAGGCACAGCAGGGGTTCCTTCACGGCAAAAGGGGGTTCATGTCACCCAGCAATAGAACAGAGGATTTTGAGAGATTTCGGCCCCTGTCACCCAGGCACAGCAGGGGTTCATTCACGGCAAAAGGGGGTTCATGTCACCCAGCAATAAAACAGAGGATTTTGAGAGATTTAGGCCCCTGTCACCCAGGCACAGCAGGGGTTCATTTACGGAAAAAGGGGGTTCTTGTCACCCAGCAATAGAACAGAGGATTTTGAGAGATTTAGGCCCCTGTCACCCAGGCACAGCAGGGGTTCATTCACGGCAAAAGGGGGTTCATGTCACCCAGCAATAGAACAGAGGATTTTGAGAGATTTAGGCCTCTGTCACCCAAGCACAGCAGGGGTTCATTCACGGCAAAAGGGGGTTCATGTCACCCAGCAATACAACAGAGGATTTTGAGAGATTTAGGCCCCTGTCACCCAGGCACAGCGGGGGTTCATTCACGGCAAAAGGGGGTTCTTGTCACCCAGCAATACAACAGAGGATTTTGAGAGATTTAGGCCCCTGTCACCCAGGCACAGCAGGGGTTTGTATACGCCAAAAATTGTAAAATGTCACCCGACAATTGAAAATAAGATTTTTTTTCAATTTAGGGCACTAAAATTGGCACTTTTTTTTATTAAAATGGCTCTAAAATAGTCCTTGAAAAGGCTAGAGGGATGTAAAAGGCAGTAAAATGTGATTAAGAGCATGGCAACTGCTCTACAAACAAATGTGGATAGGGAAATAACTTAAAATGAAATAAAATAACTAACAATTACAAATTATTAACCTGCAACTCAGAGAAGGAGGTGGATATGAAGTTGGAGGTTGAGGAGGCGGAGAATGTGGTGTTGTAGGTGGAGGCAGCAATGGAGGAGGAGAAGGTAGCCAACAATGTTTTTTATTATTTTTTATTGGGGTAGGTAGCCCCCAAAATATTGGGACAAATAAAAAAAAAAAGAATCATTGCACTTGACTTGAGTACAAGAATGTATGTTTGATGGTGGTATAAATGTCTGTTCTGCACAAGGTACAGACAAATCTTGTGGGATCCAAGCCTGGTTCATTCTAATGAATGTGAGCTTGTCCACGTTGGCTGTGGACAGGCAGCTGCGTCTGTCTGCAATGACGCCTCCTGCCGTGCTAAACACACGTTCAGAGAGTACACTGGCTGCAGGGCAGGCCAGCACCTCCAAGGCATACAGGGCAAGCTCTGGCCATGTGGACAATTTGGAGACCCAGAAGTTGAATGGGGCAGAATCATCAGTCAGTACGTGTAGGCGTGTGCACAGGTACTGTTCCACCATGTTGTTCAAATGCTGCCTCCTGCTAACACGCTCCATATCAACAGTTGGGGCCGGTTGTTGCAGCGAGGTGACAAAGCTTTTCCACATGTCGGCCATGCTAACCCTGCCTTCTGAGGTGCTGGCGCTGACACAGCTGCGTTGGCGACCTCTTCCTCCTCCCCTGCCTTCGCCTTGTGCTTCCACTTGTCCCCTGGCGTCAGTCGGGAATGCTCTCAGGAGCGCGTCTACCAGCGTGCGCCTGTAGTCGTGCATCTACCGATCACGCTCCAGTGAGGGAATTAAGGACGGCACATTGTCTTTGTAATGGGGATCCAGCAGGGTGGCCACCCAGTAGTCAGCACACGTTAAAATGTGGGCAACTCTGCAGTCGTTGCGCAGGCACTGCAGCATGTAGTAGCTCATGTGTGCCAGGCTGCCCAGAGGCAAGGACAAGCTGTCCTCTGTGGGAGGCGTATCGTCTGCGTCCTCCGTATCCCCCCAGCCACGCACCAGAGCTGTGTTGGTTTCCACCCCGCTGTGAACATGCTTCATCCCCATCCTCCTTCTCCTCATAATCCTCCTCCTCGTCCTCCAGTAGTGGGCCCTGGCTGGCCAAATTTGTACCTGGCCTCTGCTGTTGCAAAAACCCTCTTTCTGAGCCACTTCTAAAAGACTGGCCTGAAAGTGTTAGAGATGAGCCCTCTTCCTCCTCCTCATCCTGGGCCACATCCTCTTCCATCATCGCTCTAAGTGTTTTCTCAAGGAGACAAAGAAGTGGTATTGTAACGCTGATAACGGCGTCATCGCCACTGGCCATGTTGGTGGAGTACTCGAAACAACGCAACAGGGCCCACAGGTCTCGAATGGAGGCCCAGTCATTGGTGGTAAAGTGGTGCTGTTCCGCAGTGCGACTCACCCGTGCGTGCTGCAGCTGAAACTCCACTATGGCCTGCTTCTGCTCGCACAGTCTCTCCAGCATGTGCAAGGTGGAGTTCCACCTTGTGGGCACGTCGCATATGAGGCGGTGAGCAGGAAGGCCGAAGTTACGCTGTAGAGCAGACAGCCGAGTGGCGGCAGGATGAGAACGCCGGAAGCACGCACAGACGGCCCGCACTTTATGCAGCAGCTCTGACATGTCGGGGTAGTTGTGAATGGGCAACTACCAGGCAAGGGATGTGTTTCAAACCGGCTAGTCCCAGAGCTGCAACGAGATTTCGCCCATTATCGCACACCACCAGGCCGGGCTTAAGGCTCACAGGCAGCAACCACTCGTCGGTCTGTTGTTCTATACTCCGCAACAACTCCTGCGCTGTGTGGTGCCTGTCCCCCAAACACATCAGTTTCAGAACGGCCTGCTGACGTTTACCCCTGGCTGTGCTGAAGTTGGTGGTGAAGGTCTGTCGCTGACCGGATGAGGAGGTGGTAGAAGAGGAGGAGGAAGCCGAGTAGGAAGAGGAGGCAACAGGAGGCAAAGAATGATGCACTGTGATCCTTGGCGGCGGAAAGACGTGCGCCAAACAGCTCTCCGCCTGGGGCCCAGCCGCCACTACATTAATCCAGTGTGCAGTTAGGGAGATATAGCGTCCCTGGCCGTGCTTACTGGTCCACGTATCTGTGGTTAGGTGGACCTTGCCACAGATGGCGTTGCGCAGTGCACACTTGATTTTATCCGATACTTGGTTATGCAGGGAGGGCACGGCTCTCCTGGAGAAGTAGTGGCGGCTGGGAACGACGTACTGTGGGACAGCAAGCGACATTAGCTGTTTGAAGCTGTCTGTCTCCACCAGCCTGAATGACAGCATTTCAAAGGCCAGTAGTTCAGAAATGCTGGCATTCAGGGCCAGGGATCGAGGGTGGCTAGGTGGGAATTTACGCTTTCTCTCAAAGGTTTGTGAGATGGAGAGCTGAACGCTTCCGTGTGATATGGTGGAGATGCTTGGTGACGGAGGTGGTGTTGTTGGTGGCACATCCTCTGTTTGCTGGGCGGCAGGTGCCAACGTTCCTCCAGCAGAAGAGGGAGCAGGATGGGCCTGAGCCCTTTCTTGGTTTTGAAGGTGCTTACTCCACTGCAGCCCGTGTCTCGCATGTAGATGCCTGGTCATGCAGGTTGTGCTAAGGTTCAGAACGTTAATGCCTCGCTTCAGGTTCTGATGGCACAGCGTGAAAACCACTCGGGTCTTGTCATCAGCACATTGTGTGAAGAAGTGCCATGCCAGGGAACTCCTTGAAGCTGCCTTTGGTGTGCTCGGTCCCTGGTGACGGTGGCCAGTAGCAGGCGAACTGTTTTGGTGACGGCTGCTCTGCTTTTGCACCCTGGTCCCGCTTTTGCTACGCTGCTGGCTCGGTCTCACCACTGCCTCTTCCTCCGAACTCTGAAAGTCAGTGGCACACCTTCATTCCATGTGGGGTCTAGGACCTTATCGTCCCCTGCATCCTCTTCCACTCCCTGACCTCCGTTTCGGTCTGCACACTGCTGAAAGACGCAGTAGTTGGCACCTGTGTTTCGTCATCATCAGAGACTTGCTGAGGTGGTATTCCCATGTCCTCATCAGGAAACATAAGTGGTTGTGCGTCAGTGCATTCTATGTCTTCCACCCCCGGGGAAGGGCTAGGTGGATGCCCTTGGGAAACCCTGCCAGCAGAGTCTTCAAACAGCATAAGTAGAGTTGAGCAAACACCTGGATGTTCGGGTTCGAGAAGTTCGGCCGAACTTCCCGGAAATGTTCGGGTTCGGGATCCGAACCCGACCCGAACTTTGTCCCGAACCCGAACCCCATTGAAGTCAATGGGGACCCGAACTTTTCGGCACTAAAAAGGCTGTAAAACAGCCCAGGAAAGGGCTAGAGGGCTGCAAAAGGCAGCAAAATGTAGTTAAATCCCCTGCAAACAAATGTGGATAGGGAAATGAATTAAAATAAAAATAAAAAAATTAACCAATATCAATTGGACAGAAGTCCCATAGCAGAGAATCTGGCTTCACGTCAGCAGAGAATCAGTCTCTTCATGCCATAGCAGAGAATCTGGCTTCATGTCAGCAGAGAATCAGTCTTCATGTCATAGCAGAGAATCAGGCTTCACGTCACCCACCACTGGAACAGGCCACTGTCACACATTTGGGCCCCGGCACCCAGACAGAGGAGAGAGGTCCCGTAACAGAGAATCTGGCTTCATGTCAGCACAGAATCAGTCTTCATGTCATAGCAGAGAATCAGGCTTCACGTCACCCACCACTGGAACAGGCCACTGTCACATATTTAGGCCCCGGCACCCAGACAGAGGAGAGAGGTCCCGTAACAGAGAATCTGGCTTCATGTCAGCAGAGAATCAGTCTTCATGTCATAGCAGAGAATCAGGCTTCACGTCACCCACCACTGGAACAGGCGACTGTCACATATTTAGGCCCCGGCACCCAGACAGAGGAGAGAGGTCTCGTAACAGAGAATCTGGCTTCATGTCAGGACAGAATCAGTCTTCATGTCATAGCAGAGAATCAGGCTTCACGTCACCCACCACTGGAACAGGCCACTGTCACATATTTAGGCCCAGGCACCCAGGCAGAGGAGAGAGGTCCCGTAACAGAGAATCTGGCTTCACGTCAGCAGAGAATCAGTCTCTTCATGCCATAGCAGAGAATCTGGCTTCATGTCAGCAGAGAATCAGTCTTCATGTCATAGCAGAGAATCAGGCTTCACGTCACCCACCACTGGAACAGGCCACTGTCACACATTTGGGCCCCGGCACCCAGACAGAGGAGAGAGGTCCCGTAACAGAGAATCTGGCTTCATGTCAGCACAGAATCAGTCTTCATGTCATAGCAGAGAATCAGGCTTCACGTCACCCACCACTGGAACAGGCCACTGTCACATATTTAGGCCCCGGCACCCAGACAGAGGAGACAGGTCCCGTAACAGAGAATCTGGCTTCATGTCAGCACAGAATCAGTCTTCATGTCATAGCAGAGAATCAGGCTCCACCTCACCCACCACTGGAACAGGCCACTGTCACATATTTAGGCCCCGGCACCCAGACAGAGGAGAGAGGTCCCGTAACAGAGAATCTGGCTTCATGTCAGCACAGAATCAGTCTTCATGTCATAGCAGAGAATCAGGCTTCACGTCACCCACCACTGGAACAGGCCACTGTCACATATTTAGGCCCAGGCACCCAGGCAGAGGAGAGAGGTCCCGTAACAGAGAATCTGGCTTCATGTCAGCAGAGAATCAGTCTTCATGTCATAGCAGAGAATCAGGCTTCACGTCACCCACCACTGGAACAGGCCACTGTCACATATTTAGGCCCCGGCACCCAGACAGAGGAGAGAGGTCCCGTAACAGAGAATCAGGCTTCATGTCAGCAGAGAATCAGTCTTCATGTCATAGCAGTGAATCAGGCTTCACGTCACCCACCACTGGAACAGGCCACTGTCACATATTTAGGACCCGGCACCCAGACAGAGGAGAGGGGTCCCGTAACAGATAATCTGGCTTCATGTCAGCAGAGAATCAGTCTTCATGTCATAGCAGAGAATCAGGCTTCACGTCACCCACCACTGGAACAGGCCACTGTCACATATTTAGGCCCCGGCACCCAGACAGAGGAGAGAGGTCCCTTAACAGAGAATCTGGCTTCATGTCATCACAGAATCAGTCTTCATGTCATAGCAGAGAATCAGGCTTCACGTCACCCACCACTGGAACAGGCCACTGTCACATATTTAGGCCCCGGCACCCAGACAGAGGAGAGAGGTCCCGTAACACAGAATCTGGCTTCATGTCAGCACAGAATCAGTCTTCATGTCATAGCAGAGAATCAGGCTTCACGTCACCCACCACTGGAACAGGCCACTGTCACATATTTAGGCCCAGGCACCCAGGCAGAGGAGAGAGGTCCCGTAACAGAGAATCTGGCTTCATGTCAGCAGAGAATCAGTGTTCATGTCATAGCAGAGAATCAGGCTTCACGTCACCCACCACTGGAACAGGCCACTGTCACATATTTAGGCCCCGGCACCCAGACAGAGGAGAGAGGTCCCGTAACAAAGAATCTGGCTTCATGTCAGCAGAGAATCAGTCTTCATGTCATAGCAGAGAATCAGGCATAACGTCACCCACCACTGGAACAGGCCACTGTTACATATTTAGGCCCCGGCACCCAGACAGAGGAGAGAGGTCCCGTAACAGATAATCTGGCTTCATGTCAGCAGAGAATCAGTCTTCATGTCATAGCAGAGAATCAGGCTTCACGTCACCCACCACTGGAACAGGCCACTGTCACATATTTAGGCCCCGGCACCCAGACAGAGGAGAGAGATCCCTTAACAGAGAATCTGGCTTCATGTCATCACAGAATCAGTCTTCATGTCATAGCAGAGAATCAGGCTTCACGTCACCCACCACTGGAACAGGCCACTGTCACATATTTAGGCCCCGGCACCCAGACAGAGTAGAGAGGTCCCGTAACACAGAATCTGGCTTCATGTCAGCACAGAATCAGTCTTCATGTCATAGCAGAGAATCAGGCTTCACGTCACCCACCACTGGAACAGGCCACTGTCACATATTTAGGCCCCGGCACCCAGACAGAGGAGAGAGGTCCCGTAACAGAGAATCTGGCTTCATGTCAGCAGAGAATCAGTCTTCATGTCATAGCAGAGAATCAGGCTTCACGTCACCCACCACTGGAACAGGCCACTGTCACACATTTAGGCCCAGGCACCCAGGCAGAGGAGAGAGGTCCCGTAACAAAGAATCTGGCTTCATGTCAGCACAGAATCAGTCTTCATGTCATAGCAGAGAATCAGGCTTCACGTCACCCTCCACTGGAACAGGCCACTGTCACATATTTAGGCCCCGGCACCCAGACAGAGTAGAGAGGTCCCGTAACAGAGAATCTGGCTTCATGTCAGCAGAGAATCAGTCTTCATGTCATAGCAGAGAATCAGGCTTCACGTCACCCACCACTGGAACAGGCCACTGTTACATATTTAGGCCCCGGCACCCAGACAGAGGAGAGAGGTCCCGTAACAGAGAATCTGGCTTTATGTCAGCAGAGAATCAGTCTTCATGTCATAGCAGAGAATCAGGCTTCACGTCACCCACCACTGGAACAGGCCACTGTCACATATTTAGGACCCGGCACCCAGACAGAGGAGAGAGGTCCCTTAACAGAGAATCTGGCTTCATGTCATCACAGAATCAGTCTTCATGTCATAGCAGAGAATCAGGCTTCACGTCACCCACCACTGGAACAGGCCACTGTCACAAATTTAGGCCCCGGCACCCAGACAGAGGAGAGAGGTCCCGTAACACAGAATCTGGCTTCATGTCAGCACAGAATCAGTCTTCATGTCATAGCAGAGAATCAGGCTTCACGTCACCCACCACTGGAACAGGCCACTGTCACATATTTAGGCCCAGGCACCCAGGCAAAGGAGAGAGGTCCCGTAACAGAGAATCTGGCTTCATGTCAGCAGAGAATCAGTCTTCATGTCATAGCAGAGAATCAGGCTTCACGTCACCCACCACTGGAACAGGCCACTGTCACATATTTAGGCCCCGGCACCCAGACAGAGGAGAGAGGTCCCGTAACAGAGAATCTGGCTTCATGTCAGCAGAGAATCAGTCTTCATGTAATAGCAGAGAATCAGGCTTCACGTCACCCACCACTGGAACAGGCCACTGTCACATATTTAGGCCCCGGCACCCAGACAGAGGATAGAGGACCCGTAACAGAGAATCTGGCTTCATGTCAGCACAGAATCAGTCTTCATGTCATAGCAGAGAATCAGGCTTCACGTCACCCACCACTGGAACAGGCCACTGTCACATATTTAGGCCCCGGCACCCAGACAAAGGAGAGAGGTCCCGTAACAGAGAATCTGGCTTCATGTCAGCACAGAATCAGTCTTCATGTCATAGCAGAGAATCAGGCTTCTTGTCACCCACCACTGGAACAGGCCACTGTCACATATTTAGGCCCAGGCACCCAGGCAGAGGAGAGAGGTCCTGTAACAGAGAATCTGGCTTCATGTCAGCAGAGAATCAGTCTTCATGTCATAGCAGAGAATCAGGCTTCACGTCACCCACCACTGGAACAGGCCACTGTCACATATTTAGGCCCCGGCACCCAGATAGATGAGAGAGGTCCCGTAACAGAGAATCTGGCTTCATGTCAGCACAGAATCAGTTTTCATGTCATAACAGAGAATCAGGCTTCACGTCACCCACCACTGGAACAGGCCACTGTCACACATTTAGGCCCAGGCACCCAGGCAGAGGAGAGAGGTCCCGTAACAAAGAATCTGGCTTCATGTCAGCACAGAATCAGTCTTCATGTCATAGCAGAGAATCAGGCTTCACGTCACCCACCACTGGAACAGGCCACTGTCACATATTTAGGCCACGGCACCCAGACAGAGGAGAGAGGTCCCGTAACAGAGAATCTGGCTTCATGTCAGCAGAGAATCAGTCTTCATGTCATAGCAGAGAATCAGGCTTCACGTCACCCACCACTGGAACAGGCCACTGTCACATATTTAGGCCCCGGCACCCAGACAGAGGAGAGAGGTCCCGTAACAGAGAATCTGGCTTCATGTCCGCACAGAATCAGTCTTCATGTCATAGCAGAGAATCAGGCTTCACGTCACCCACCACTGGAACAAGCCACTGTCACACATTTAGGCCCAGGCACCCAGGCAGAGGAGAGAGGTCCCGTAACAAAGAATCTGGCTTCATGTCAGCACAGAATCAGTCTTCATGTCATAGCAGAGAATCAGGCTTCACGTCACCCACCACTGGAACAGGCCACTGTCACATATTTAGGCCCCGGCACCCAGATAGAGGAGAGAGGTCCCGTAACAGAGAATCTGGCTTCATGTCAGCACAGAATCAGTTTTCATGTCATAACAGAGAATCAGGCTTCACGTCACCCACCACTGGAACAAGCCACTGTCACACATTTAGGCCCAGGCACCCAGGCAGAGGAGAGAGGTCCCATAACAAAGAATCTGGCTTCATGTCAGCACAGAATCAGTCTTCATGTCATAGCAGAGAATCAGGCTTCACGTCACCCACCACTGGAACAGGCCACTGTCACATATTTAGGCCCCGGCACCCAGACAGAGGAGAGAGGTCCCGTAACAGAGAATCTGGCTTCATGTCAGCAGAGAATCAGTCTTCATGTCATAGCAGAGAATCAGGCTTCACGTCACCCACCACTGGAACAGGCCACTGTCACATATTTAGGCCCCGGCACCCAGACAGAGGAGAGAGGTCCCGTAACAGAGAATCTGGCTTCATGTCCGCACAGAATCAGTCTTCATGTCATAGCAGAGAATCAGGCTTCACGTCACCCACCACTGGAACAGGCCACTGTCACACATTAAGGCCCCGGCACCCAGACAGAGGAGAGGTTCATTCAACTTTGGGTTGCCCCGCAATATAATGGAAAAATGAAAATAAAAATAGGATTGAATGAGGAAGTGCCCTGGAGTACAATAATATATTGTTAAGGGCAGGTAGTTAATGTCTAATCTGCACAAGGGATGGACAGGTCCTGTGGGATCCATGCCTGGTTCATTTTTATGAACGTCAGCTTGTCCACATTGGCTGTAGACAGGCGGCTGCGTTTGTCTGTAATGACGCCCCCTGCCGTGCTGAATACCCGTTCAGACAAAACGCTGGCCGCCGGGCAGGCCAGCACCTCCAAGGCATAAAAGGCTAGCTCTGGCCACGTGGACAATTTGGAGACCCAGAAGTTGAATGGGGCCGAACCATCAGTCAGTACGTGGAGGGGTGTGCATAGGTACTGTTCCACCATGTTAGTGAAATGTTGCCTCCTGCTAACACGTTCCGTATCAGGTGGTGGTGCAGTTAGCTGTGGCGTGGTGACAAAACTTTTCCACATCTCTGCCATGGTAACCCTGCCCTCAGAGGAGCTGGCCGTGACACAGCTGCGTTGGCGACCTCTTGCTCCTCCTCTGCCTTCGCCTTGGGCTTCCACTGGTTCCCCTGTGACATTTGGGAATGCTCTCAGTAGCGCGTCTACCAAAGTGCGCTTGAAATCGCGCATCTTCCTATCACGCTCCAGTGTAGGAAGTAAGGTGGGCACATTGTCTTTGTACCGGGGATCCAGCAGGGTGGCAACCCAGTAGTCCGCACACGTTAAAATGTGGGCAACTCTGCTGTCGTTGCGCAGGCACTGCAGCATGTAGTCGCTCATGTGTGCCAGGCTGCCCAGAGGTAAGGACAAGCTGTCCTCTGTGGGAGGCGTATCGTCATCGTCCTGTGTTTCCCCCCAGCCACGCACCAGTGATGGGCCCGAGCTGCTTTGGGTGCCACCCCGCTGTGAACATGCTTCATCCTCATCCTCCCCTACCTCCTCCTCATCCTCGTCCTCCTCGTCCTCCAGTAGTGGGCCCTGTCTGGCCACATTTGTACCTGGCCTCTGGTGTTGCAAAAAACCTCCCTCTGAGTCACTTCGAAGAGACTGGCCTGAAAGTGCTAAAAATTACCCCTCTTCCTCCTCTTCCTCCTGGGCCACCTCCTCTTCCATCATCGCCCTAAGTGTTTTCTCAAGGAGACATAGAAGTGGTATTGTAACGCTGATAACGGCGTCATCGCCACTGGCCATGTTGGTGGAGTACTCGAAACAGCGCAACAGGGCACACAGGTCTCGCATGGAGGCCCAGTCATTGGTGGTGAAGTGGTGCTGTTCCGCAGTGCGACTGACCCGTGCGTGCTGCAGCTGAAACTCCACTATGGCCTGCTGCTGCTCTCACAGTCTGTCCAGCATGTGCAAGGTGGAGTTCCACCTGGTGGGCACATCGCATATGAGGCGGTGAGCGGGAAGGCCGAAGTTATGCTGTAGCGCAGACAGGCGAGCAGCGGCAGGGTGTGAACGCTGGAAGCGCGAACAGACGGCCCGCACTTTATGCAGCAGCTCTGACATGTCTGGGTAGTTGCGAATGAACTTCTGCACCACCAAATTCAGCACATGCGCCAGGCAAGGGATGTGCGTCAAACCGGCTAGTCCCAGAGCTGCAACGAGATTTCTCCCATTATCGCACACCACCAGGCCGGGCTTGAGGCTCACGGGCAGCAACCACTCGTCGGTCTGTTGTTCTATACCCCGCCACAACTCCTGTGCGGTGTGGGGCCTGTCCCCCAAACATATAAGTTTCAGAACGGCCTGCTGACGTTTACCCCGGGCTGTGCTGAAGTTGGTGGTGAAGGTGTGTGGCTGACTAGATGAGCAGGTGGAAGAAGAGGAGGAGGAAGCTGAGTAGGAGGAGGAGGAGACAGGAGGCAAAGAATGTTGCCCTGTGATCCTTGCGGCGGAAGGACGTGCGCCAAACAGCTCTCCGCCTGGAGCCCAGCCGCCACTACATTTACCCAGTGTGCAGTTAGGGAGATATAGCGTCCCTGGCCGTGCTTACTGGTCCACGTATCTGTGGTTAGGTGGACCTTGCCACAGATGGCGTTGCGCAGTGCACACTTGATTTTATCGGACACTTGGTTGTGCAGGGAAGGCACGGCTCTCTTGGAGAAGTAGTGTCGGCTGGGAACAACATACTGTGGGACAGCAAGCGACATGAGCTGTTTGAAGCTGTCTGTGTCCACCAGCCTAAATGACAGCATTTCATAGGCCAGTAGTTTAGAAATGCTGGCATTCAGGGCCAGGGATCGAGGGTGGCTAGGTGGGAATTTACGCTTTCTCTCAAATGTTTGTGAGATGGAGAGCTGAACGCTGCCGTGTGACATGGTTGAGATGCTTGGTGACGCAGGTGGTGGTGTTGGTGGTACATCCCATGTTTGCTGGGCGGCAGGTGCCAACGTTCCTCCAGAGGCGGAGGAAGAGGCCGAGGCTGCAGCAGCAGAAGAGGCCGGGGCGGCAGCAGCACAAGAGGTAGCAGGGGGAGCCTGAGTGACTTCCTTGTTTTTAAGGTGTTTACTCCACTGCAGTTCATGCTTTGCATGCACGTGCCTGGTCATGCAGGTTGTGCTAAGGTTCAGAACGTTAATGCCTCGCTTCAGGCTCTGATGGCACAGCGTGCAAACCACTCGGGTCTTGTCGTCAGCATATTGTTTGAAGAAGTGCCATGCCAGGGAACTCCTTGAAGCTGCCTTTGGGGTGCTCGGTCCCAGATGGCGGCGGTCAGTAGCAGGCGGAGTCTCTTGGCGGCGCGTGTTCTGATTTTGCCCACTGCTCCCTCTTTTGCTACGCTGTTGGCTCGATCTCACCACTGCCTCTTCCTCCGAACTCTGAAAGTCAGTGGCACGACCTTCATTCCATGTGGGGTCTAGGACCTCATCGTCCCCTGCATCGTCTTCCACCCAGTCTTGATCCCTGACCTCCTGTTCAGTCTGCACACTGCAGAGAGACGCAGCAGTTGGCACCTGTGTTTCGTCATCATCAGAGACGTGCTGAGGTGGTATTCCCATGTCATCATCATCAGGAAACATAAGTGGTTGTGCGTTAGTGCATTCTATCTCTTCCACCCCTGGGGAAGGGCTAGGTGGATGCCCTTGGGAAACCCTGGCAGCAGAGTCTTCAAACAGCATAAGAGACTGCTGCATAACTTGAGGCTCAAACAGTTTCCCTGATATGCAAGGGGGTGATGTGACAGACTGATGGGCTTGGTTTTCATGCGCCATCTGTGCGCTTTCTGCAGAAGACTGGGTGGGAGATAATGTGAACGTGCTGGATGCACTGTCGGCCACCCAATTGACTAATGCCTGTACCTGCTCAGGCATTACCATCCTTAGAACGGCATTGGGCCCCACCAAATATGGCTGTAAATTCTGGCGGCTACTGGGACCTGAGGTAGTTGGTACACTAGGACGTGTGGCTGTGTGCAGAACGGCCACGTCCTCTCCCAGCACCAGAGGGTCCACTAACACCACCACGACCATGTCCACGTCCGCGTCCCTTATTAGATGTTTTCCTCATTGTTCCCGTTCACCACAATTTTGAAAATGGCAAATTTGGGAATACTTTTTCAACCCAGAACAAAAACTGTGCTTTTACGGTCACTACAAATAATTTGACCAGCTAAAACAGTACTGATTTAGAGGAATATAAATGTCAGGGCTATTTTTTAGGCGCTGTGCGACAGGTATACCTTTAATCACAGAATTAGACTTGTATCTGCACTGTAGCGTGTGTGTTAAGTTTTTCAGAATGACACTATCAGCACCTTGAATCTAATATACCCTTTTTGGGATAGATTTAAAGTAGGCCTGATATAGCAGAAACTACCAATTTAGAAAATGGCAAATTTGGGAATACTTTTTCAACCCAGAACAAAAACTGTGCTTTTACGGTCACTACAAATAACTTGACCAGCTAAAACAGTACTGATTTGGAGGAATATAAATGTCAGGGCTATTTTTTAGGCGCTGGGTGACAGGCTCAACTTGCCCCTGATGTAGTATATGGCCAAAAAATAACCACACTATTGATGGTTAAATGCACTTGGGTGACACAGGCTCAGCCTGCACCTGATGTAGTATATGGCCAAAAAATAACCATACTGTTGATGGTTAAATGCACTTGGGTGACACAGGCTCAGCCTGCACCTGATGTAGTATATGGCCAAAAAATAACCACACTGTTGATGGTTAAATGCACTTGGGTGACACAGGCTCAGCCTGCACCTGATGTAGTATATGGCCAAAAAATAACGACACTATTGATGGTTAAATGCACTTGGGTGACACAGGCTCAGCCTGCAGCTGATGTAGGATATAGCAAAAAATAACCACACTATTGATGGTTAAATGCACTTGGTGGTAGCTTGTGCTGGCGCACCACAAGCCACAAAATGGCCGCCGATCACCCCAGAAAAAAGTTATATAAAAACGCTCTGGGCAGCCTAAAAAAAGTGAGCAATTCAATATCAGCACTTCAATGATCCACAGCTGGAGATCGATCACTGAATTAAGTCTTTTGGAGGAGTTAATCTGCCTAATCTCGCCCTAACGTCGCAGCAGCAACCTCTCCCTATGCTTGAATCAGCAGAGTGACGTGCAGCGCTACGTGACCTAAGCTTATATAGAGGCTGGGTCACATGCTGCACTGGCCAATCACAGCCATGCCAATAGTAGGCAAGGCTGTGATGGCCTCTTGGGGCAAGTAGTATGACGCTTGTTGATTGGCTGCTTTGCAGCCTTTCAAAAAGCGCCAAGAAAGCGCCGAACACCGAACCCGGACTTTTACGAAAATGTTCGGGTTCGGGTCCGTGTCACGGACACCCCAAAATTCGGTACGAACCCAAACTATACAGTTCGGGTTCGCTCATCCCTACAAATAAGCCTATGGATAAATTACTAGCAAATAAATAGTTAAAAGAATGGTAAACCAAGATCGGACAAAAGTGTGATTATCAGAGGATCAGAAGAGTGGTAAACTCTTATAGTAGTTTGTGTCCGATTTTGATTATGTCAATAACATAATATGATATAGTACAAAATCTAAACAAAAGTATCATATCAAAATAGTTCTAAAATGACATGAAAACAGTATCAGGTATCCATTAATGAAATATATCTCTTGTTTGTCAGAGACGATTCAATTACTCATAAATATATAGAAAATAAAGTACAGTGATAAAAGTATACTTTTTAGTTGTTAGTCTTCTTATAGTATAGGAATGAAGATATAAAAATATAAAAAATAATAGTTCCTCAGGTTGTAACAATGTCTCCACTTATAATAAGGTAAGAAATATTCCAAATGGTTGGTGGTTAGTACTCAAATCGTATTAGGGACGTCAATGTTGGTGGTTAGTGGTCAAACCATATTCGCATCATTATTTTCAACACTCTAAATCCCCTGTATAGTTGGATTGCCTTTATTACAGCTTTGATTCATACACTAAGTCCAACTATTATTATAATTGATTTTTATTAACGCGATGGTTGATCATATGACTCCTGTTCGGCCGGTTGCTTTGTTGCTTGCGGTTCGGAGTGTATGTAGGCGGTGGAGGTAGGAGGATACCTTGGATATTAGATGACTGTATATATCCATGTGGAATGTCGTTAGTTGGTTTGCTGGATCATAATGTATTTTCCTTTTAGATGTTGGTTAGGAAATCACTGTTCAAATCAAACGCGTTTTGGAGCACACACGCTCCTTCTTCAGTGGGTATGAACAGTGACTAAGCTGAATAGATTTTTATATAGGGTCTTCTATCAACGAAGAGGAGGAGTATCTGGGTATCTCGATACAGGCAATTAATAGCTGTTCTAGATTCCAGCTCTGTGTGTTCGATAAATTCAAGAAAGCAGAAATAGATAAAAGAACCATTTTATATAAGAGATGCAAATAACATAAAAAAATAAAAACTATTTAAAAATGAATACAATATAAATAAGAAATAAAAACAACAACCAGAAGTCACAATATTGGGTAACAGCGCGCAATGCGTCTTTGCTGTGGTTTTCATGCGTTTCTTGTTTAGAACAAAAAATGATTCATATTTCCATTCCTTTATACAATATGTCATAAAAGATCAACGTAATGTTGTTTGATATTATTTTGGGATTTATTTTCCTTATTTTACATATGTTTTGCTTGTTTCTTTTGTTTTCTTCATTCCAACTGGACTTAATGGTGGACAGACATGTGTTGGGGAGGAAGGAAAAGAAGGGATTGAGGGCTTAGGGATGGGGGCCCTTCAAGGAGGGGAGATCGAGGTGATGATAGACAGCTGGACGTCGATGTCCCGTTTTCAAAAGGGCACCCACCCCATGTCTACAGAAACCCAAAGAGTTTCATTTCAGCGTTGAGGCCTGAAGGAATAATGGTGTCAAACTCGAAGATTATTCTGGATTCGACTCTTTTTTTTTTTTTTTTAACAAATATCTTTTTATTTTTTTTCACGTGAATTATAGATACATAACAATTGTTGTAGAGCAAGTACCGGAAATATGAAAAATATGCAGATATTACAGTAAGATAACATTAAATCATCTTGTAATGATGTGTTAATAATACAAATACAGGAATTATGACTGATGTAAGTGGTAGATACACGTATAGGTTTGTAGTGTGCTTGACATAAGTCAGAACGCATCTTAATGCTGTTCACTTATAACATATAGACTAACATCACATTGAAGAGCAGTACTTAAATGTCAGACTACTTGTATGGATATATATCATCTAGAGGAAGAATAAAGTTCCTCAGAAATCAATAAACCAAAGAAACATAAAAACATAATAACAACTTACATAACGACACAGGTTGCTTCAAGTTATGGAAAAATAAGGTTACTAGGATAAGATGTATAGTTTGAGGATAAAAATGTTTGAACTACTGTTATGGTTGTGACCCTTGCAGATCCCAAATGAGGCATTATTCGTGAAAGTCTTCCTATCTTTTTTCTTTTTGTTTATACCAAGAGGTAGTTGAAGATATGAATGGATTTGTATAAGACGATTTATCGTGTGGCCAATATTTTTTGCGCAGAAGTTATCAGATAAAGAGTCTAACTTGTTTAATCTTTTCTGTAATCAGTCCAAGGTTTCCACAATTTAAGGAACTTGGAGTGTGAACGGTTGGCCCAGCTGCTAAGTTCCTCCATGAGGTAGAGTTGATTTATCTTGTCTTTCCACTGGTTTAATGTGGGAGGGTCTGGATCTAGCCAGTGTAGAGGGATCAGTGATCTAGCAGCTTGAACCAGCCAGGTGACTAGATCATAGGCCTTAGGGGACCAACTTTTTACTGGTAGCCATAAAAGCACTGAAGTGGGAGTGAGCTTAATTGAGGTATTGCAAATTTTATTTATTTCAGATTCAATGGTTGACCAAAAGCCAGTTATTTTAGGGCATGACCACATTATGTGTCCCAGAGTTCCTACCCCTTGATAGCACCGCCAGCAAGTGTCTGAATTAGTTAGACCCATTTTAGAAAGTTTACTCGGGTCGTTATACCACCTAACCATTGTTTTGTATGAGTGTTCTTGAATTCTAACACATCTAGAGAAACCATGTGATCTTAAGTGAATTTGGTCTATTTCTTTTGCACTAAATGTTACTCCCAGGTCTTTCTCCCATTGAGCAATATAGTCTGGTTTGTTCTGTTTTCGTGAGTGGAGCAGGTTCCTATAAATGTTGGAGATTGTATGTCTAAGAGTTTTTTGTTCATGAATAATTTTTTCAAACCAAGTTAACTCCTTGATTAAGGTATATTTGTTATGTAATTTAGAGCACACATCTCTAAACATTTCTATATCCAGGAAATTGTTCTGTTTTATATGAGAGGAACTTAATGCTTCTCTTGCTGAAGTTGAGGTAGAGTTAATTAATAGTTCTGTTATGGTTATGTCTTTAAATGAGTTCCAGAAATCTGGTGGGTTTGAGGTGTTAGGGTAGATTAGAAAGGGGCTTAGTGAGGAGGGGAGAAAATTGGGGGGGTCAGAAAGCAAATGTGTGTTTTTGGAGATATTGTTGAAAGTTGTGAGGATACCTCTGGATAGTTCACCCAGCGGGTAAGCAGATTTTTTTATGCCCCACAGGTTCGCTAATTGACATTTGGTCAAGGAAAGGATTTCTAAATCAGAACCTAAGATTCTGAACTTAGGTATGCAGAGTTGTAGCCACCTTTTTAGTTGGATTGCCCTATAATATGTCTGCGCATCCGGAAGACCCATGCCCCCTTGTGATCTATCTCTACTTAATTTGTCGTATGCTAAGCGTGATTTTTTTCCTTTCCAAAGGAAGGTAGAGAATATTGAGCGTATGGAAGTAAAAAAGGTTTGTGGCAGGTAGATGGGAATCATTTGAAGGAGGTATAACAGCTTAGGCATAATATATGTCTGGAGTAGGTTTTTTCTGCCTAGCCAAGACACAAAGGGAAGAGACAAAGAGCTCAGTTGGTCTTTGATATTTTTCAGTAACGGAGTATAGTTTTTGGAGTATAGGGATTTTGTATCTTTTGTTAAGAAAATACCAAGATATTTGATCTTTTCTTGTTGCCATACAAAAGGGTAAGAAGAGCGTAGAGATTGGACTTGGGCTGATGGGATGGAAATATTAAGTGCTTCAGATTTAGAGTAATTAATTTTAAAATTTGAAAGCGTGCCAAATTGTTCAAATAAAGTCATAAGTGGAGGGAATGCTTGGATAGGATTTGTGATTAGGAGAAGGAGATCATCCGCAAAAGCAGCGCATTTATGCTCTTCCGTAGTGGTTTTCAAACCTTTGATTTGTGGATTGTCCCTTATTGCTTGCAGCAGTGTCTCCATAGTAATGATGAAAAGGGTGGGGGATAACGGACACCCTTGGCGAGTGCCATTACTTATGATGAATGGTTTTGATAATGTACCGTTAATCCTCACCCTTGCACTGGGAAGATGATAGAGTGACATAACTGCGTCAACAAAGAGGGGGGTACACCGAATCTAAGGAGAGCTTTTTGCATATAAGACCAGTCCACACGGTCAAAAGCCTTCTCGGCATCCGTGCCGAGAAGGATGAGAGGATAATTCTTCGACTTCGCTAGTTGAATCGCATGTAGTACTCTACAAGAGTGATGGTTTCCCTCTCTACCCCTCACAAATCCAGCTTGATCTCGATGTATTATACTTGGGACAATTTTATTAAGTCGATTAGCTAATATTCTCGCCCAGACCTTAACGTCTAAATTTAGCAAAGATATTGGTCTATAACTGCTACAATCTGTTTCCTTTTTTCCCTCTTTCGCTATTACTGTGATGGTAGCTTCTAAAGTTTGTTTTGGAGGCCGAGTTCCTGACATTAGTGCCTGACACCATGTTGTCATATGCGGTAGGAGAGTAGGGAGAAGCTTTTTATAATAACCCGCAGGGAGTCCATCAGGGCCTGGGGCTTTTCCATTAGGGAGGGCTTTAACTATATTCGTGAGTTCTTCTATGGTGATAGGGGCTAATAGAGAAAGGTTATCTTCTTTGGAAATGCTAGGGAGGTTGAGCTTAGAGAGAAAGGCATCAATTTTTTGTAATTTTGTTTCTGTCTGTGATGTTGAGGATAAATTATATAGTTGGCTGTAAAAATGACAGAATTCAGTGGCTATCTCCCCGGTGTCGTTGACTAAGTTGCCCGTGTGCGTTTTAATGCATTTAATAAATTGTGCATCTTTCCTTTTTTTGATTAGGAGGGATGTTAGCTTGCTTCCCCTGTCCCCATGTGCGTAATGCTTGAATTGCGCATACTGGTACGCTTTAGCGCATCTAATATTGAGCAATTCTTTTAGTTTAGTTCGAAGGGAGATCAAGTCTTCATTCATGATCTTTGCTTTGGAATATTTCTGAATGGATTCCAGAGCTGCAATTTGTGACAAAAGGGAATTTATACTTTTTTTGTCTATCTTTTTTGACCCTAGAGCCTAGGGCTATCAATTCTCCCCTAATGAAAGCTTTATGTGCTTCCCAAACTATAGTCTGAGAGGTGTCAGAGGGTTTGTTTTCTTGAAAGTAAAGGGACAGTTTTTTAGATAGGTCCAATACAGAGACATCTGAGTCAAGCAGGGTCTCATTAAGCCTCCATGTCCACTCCCTCGCCGGGAGAGAGGAAAGGGACATACAAGCCGAGACCGGCGCATGATCAGAAACTGTGATAGATCCGATTTCTGCTTTCTTAAGGGTGCTCAAGTGTGTGTCTGAAATGAATATGTAGTCAATTCTTTGAAAAGAATGATGTGTTTATGAGAAGTAGGAATAATCTTTAGTTGATGAATTGAGGGTTCTCCATGTGTCTACTAGGTGGGAATTGGTTAATAGTTTTTGGATGCCACCAAGGGTCTTTTGTGCTAGGGCTGAGACACCTTTTGAAGTATCTAAACTGGGGTTAAGTGAAACATTCAAGTCTCCTCCAACTAACCTTAGGCCTTCAGCAAAAGTTTGGAATCTTTCAAGTGTGGCTTTGAGCCATCTGAATTGATTTTTATTAGGTGCATAAATACTTGCTAGGGATATTAAGGTTAGACCTATTTTGCCCTTGACAAAAATATAACGACCATCCGGGTCTGAAATCGTTAATATGTGCTCGAAGGGGATGTGTTTAGCTATTGCTATGCTAACTCCTCTGGCTGCTTTCTTGTAAGTGGAATGATACCATTTATCATAACGTAAATGTGATAGTTTAGGAATTCTGTCAGATTTTAGATGGGTCTCTTGGAGGAAACAGATATCTGCTTTACCTCTCTTCAAGAGAGCTAGTACCTGAGACCTCTTTTGAGGTGAATTGAAGCCTCTTACGTTAAAGGTGGTAGTAGTTACTGAAGCCATGGAGTTGAGATCTGCAAGGGAGCACAATCTTCATGAATAAGGTTTTCCAGAGCAGCCTGTGGTAAATCATAAGTAAAAGAAATAATAACAAAATCATTAAAAACTAACTTGTAAACAGAGGTAATAACATTTAACTTGTTATCAACAGCAGGTCCAAATGTTGTTATTTTTAAATTAGGTTTAGAGAAGGACCAAGTTCTTCTACATGATAGAAAGGGCCTGGTACTTTGGCCATTCTTACTCATGCAGAAGGGACATACGTGTATATTGTAGGTAAAGGTATGCAAACAATGACGAACTAATAGTGGATGTAGACGATGATCTAATCCTGAGGCAACTGGTTATCCCAGATATTAAAACTTCATTGAGAGGGTGAGGGTAGCGGGGGGGGGGGGGGGGGGGAGGGGGAGGGAGGGAGGTATACCACAATGGCAGAAGAAGAGGGGATTAGAGGAGGAGAGTGGTAAGGAATTTAGCGAGGTAGGCAGAAGATGAGACCAACCTAAATGGACGCTAGAGCATTGTTCTGTAAAGGGTTAATTTTAATCCTGGGACAGGATATGGCTATATTTAACCTTTATCCTAAGTTAGTGGGGTAAGATAAAGACACCAATTAAACTAATGCTAACTGTGATTGTACGTGGAGCAGTAAGTGGTCCTGCTATGCGACCACCACACTGATCACATACCTGTTTCTGATCGGTAGTTTTTAGAAATATGTTAGATCTTTGGTGGGACAATAGATAGAACATATAAAAAAGCAGTGACAAGAGGATATATTGAGAGACAAGACTTTGTAAAAACAAGATAGGGGATAACAGAATAATGGGAAAGATGGAGAAATAGTGGAGAGGTAATAAATGAAATATAAATGTATAGTACGCAGCGTAGCTAGTACACTGGACTTAACCATACATGTATTGAGAAACCAACAATAAATGAGTTAGCTGGCTCAAAGAGACACAATACTCAAATGGTTGGAATTCTTGAAGGAAATCTTCTGAGTGAGAAGAATTTTTCATTTTCTGTTAGCTCTCGAGTGTCTATTTCTTGAAGGGGTCGACCACGGCTCCAGACTTGGTAGAGGAAGAAGCTGTCTAGGGAAGTTGTTTACAGGCATCCAAGAGTCCATCGGTATAGGATCAATTTCCAGGTGATCCCATAATTCTGGAAGGTCAGCCGGGGTCCGGATCGTGAAGCGTCGGCCATCTTTGGTGAAGGTGAGCCCAAAAGGAAACAGCCATCTATATAGTACCTTTTGTTCTCTGAGGTGGTCTGTTAGTGGTTTTAACAACCTTCTTTTATAAAGCGTTGATGGGGCTATATCTTGATATAGGGAGATCCTTTCATCCTCATAGCGCAATTCTTTCCTTTCCCTCGCCGCTTGTAATAAGGCCGCAGTGCTTCTGTAGCTCAGGAGGCCGCAGATGACATCGCGTGGTGGTTCACCTTTTTTAGGGGGAGGCCGCAGGGATCTATGAATCCTTTCAATAGTAATGTCCTGAGCTTTGTCTGCCCCCAAAAGATCAATAAAAAGTTGTTCTGCAGTGTTTTGCAGATCTGCATTACTCACAGATTCTGGAAGGCCCTTAAACCGGATATTTCTCCTTCTGCTCCGATTCTCCTGGTCTTCAATTAGCATCAGAGCTGTATTGAGTGATTTTTCTTGTTTTTCCAGGAGAACGGATACTGCAGACGCTCTGTTAGTTATGAGGCCCTGGTTCCCTTCCAGAGAATCGACTCTGTGGCCCAGTGACTTTGCGTCCTCCCTCATTTCTCTGATTTCCTGGAGCAGCGGTGCCATTGCTTGGGTGAGTGAGTCTTTGAGGAAGGATCTAGTGAGAATGGTGTTGCTGTCGTCCGATTGTACGGTACCGAACTCTTCCTTTCCTCCTTCAGCACCTCTGCATTCATCTCCGTCCTCCTCCTCCGATTCTAGTAGTGAGGGATGCGGCGTCATTTTGCTTAGTCGCGCTGGTGAAAGCGCCAACTTTTTCCTGACGTAGCGATCCATCTCCGTCTGCCCTTTCTTTTGCTTAGGGGTAGCCTGGTGGTCTCTGGGCTTGTCTCTCCCAATTTTAACCATGTTCCTCGAAGTTAGGGTGTCTTTTTATCCTGAAACACGGGTCTAGGCGGCAGGAGCTCTTTCTCAGACCTCCATCACGCTCAGCGGTCAGGCTCCGCCCCCTTCTGGATTCGACTCTTGACATGTTTATAATGTGGTTGCCCCCATCCCTAACCCCTTTTTAGCATTCAGTGTGTGCTCCACCGCCTCCAATTTAGTGCAAATTGGGGCCTTCATGCTCCAATGTTTGAAGAGGGATCCCCGTATAAAAATCTTAAAGGGAAAGGATCAGTACTGGGTGGCAATGAACTTAGACACCCGGTACAAACACAAAATGGCGGACATGTTACCAGCATCACAGAGGGCTGTCAGAATGCAGCATTTCCAGGCCTTGCTGTGAGAGATGCTGCATTCTGCTGTTGCGGGTGCTGGCAGAGGAATTTCCACCCACAGCGAAACAGGTGTGGGTACCAATCCTACCGCGCCTGTAAGAAGAGGGCAGTTTGAAGATGTGTTGGTCACTTCGGATCTGAGATCATTCTTGCAGCCAACCCATAGAGAGCCGCCCTCCGGATCCAGCCTCAGGAAACGCCTAGATCGACAGGTGTCCAACTACATCGGGTTAACGGCCGATGTGAACGCTCTGAGAGGCGAGGAACCCCTGGACTACTGGGTGTGCAGGCTTGACCTATGGTCAGAGCTGGCACAATTTGCCATGGAACTCTTGGCTTGCCCCTCGTCGAGTGTCCTGTCCGAAAGGACGTTCAGTGCAGCAGGGAGAATTGTGGCAGTGTGGACTACCTCACATTTCTAAAAATGCCGGGCGCTGGCAGAGAAATTTCCACTCACAGAGAAACAGTTGGGGGTGCAAATCCAACAGCGCATGCAAGAAGAGGGCGGTTTGAAGATATGTTGGTCCCTTCTTATATGAGATCATTCTTGCAGCCAACTTATCGACAGCTGCCCTCCGGATCCAGCCTCACGGAATGTCTACACCGACAGGTCTCCAAATACATCGGGTTAATGGCCTATGTGGACGCTCTGAGAAGCAAGGAACCCCTGGACTACTGGGTGTGCAGGCTTGTCCTGTGGCCAGAGCTGGCACAGTTTCCCATGGAACTGTTGGCTTGCCCCTCGTCCAGTGTCCTGTCCGAAAGTACGTTCAGCGCAGTAGGGGATTTTGTGACCGATAAGCGCACTCGCCTAGCTCACGACAGTGTGGACTGCATCACATTTCTAAAAATGAATGAGGCATGGATTTCGGAGGAATTCAACACCTGTGACGATCACGTGTAATCAAATTTCCTCATGCCAGTATCACGGTCGGCGTGACTATCACATACGTGACGCAGAGGGAGGGAACAAGGAAGGCCCTGCCCAAGTGAGAGGGAAGGTGGTGACCCTGACTCACCTAGCGGCTGGCACCTGGCTGCCCTGACGTCCCTAGACGGGTTCCTCACCTGTACGCCGATCACGTGCCTAAAGCCCTGGCTTTCCCTAAGCTGAGCCCTAGATAGTGAAAAGGGCGGTGGGAACACTAGTCCGCACCACTAGCTCTAAAGGAAAACACCAAGGGAAGGAAAGACAATACAAACTCAACATATAATCCCAGGTGGGCGACAACAGGAGACAACAAGAAGCCCAACTGGGATCCGGAGGGTAGCACTCTGGAACGACAACCAGGATTCACAACTCCAGTGGGTCAGTATAGATGTCCAGGCAGGAAGCTCTATAACTGGCAACTAGAGAAGTGTGAGGGGAGAATATAAGGAGGTTGGGAGTGGCAGACAAGAAACAGCTGAGGAGGAGAAGCTACGGATCCCTGATTGAGACAAAAAGGATAGCAAGGCAAACACAGAAAACAATCACTAAGAAACAACGTGATCTTTAGATATAGAGCGCGCAGCCACCCGCTGCGACCTCCTGACCCCGGGTATAACGGAGTCAGACGTGGCTCTTGATACCCTCGTGACAGTACCCCCCCTTTCACAAGGGGCCTCCGGACACTCAGGACCAGGTCTCTCCGGATGAGAGGTATGGAAAGCCTGAATTAACCTGTTGGCGTTTACCTCTGACGCTGGAACCCACATTCTTTCCTCGGGACCGTAACCCCTCCAATGCACCAGATACTGAAGAGAGCGGCGGACCCAACGAGAATCAACAATTCTGGCTATTTGAAACTCCAGATTACCATCCACAATAACAGGAGGAGGTGGCAGTGGTGATGGTTCTAGAGGTGGAACATACTTCTTGAGTAACGATTTATGGAAGACGTTATGGATCTTAAAAGTCTGAGGTAGCTCCAGGCGAAAAGCCACAGGGTTAAAAACGGCTACTATTTTATAAGGACCAATGAACCTAGGGCCCAGTTTCCAAGAGGGAACCTTCAACTTAATATTCCTAGTAGACAACCACACATAGTCATTCACTCCTAGGTCC
Organism: Bufo bufo; assembly: GCF_905171765.1. Lineage (NCBI taxonomy): Eukaryota > Metazoa > Chordata > Amphibia > Anura > Bufonidae > Bufo > Bufo bufo. Next base: position 214,008,106 of record NC_053394.1, read on the forward strand.
GGACCTGGCGACCGTTTCTTATCGGCCATGCATTTATATTTACCACTCATCTTTTTCAAGTTAACTTGCACCTTCTGCCATACCGATGAAAGAGATGAAGAAAACCTTTCCTCTTCGGGAACCCCAGAAGACCCCCCCTCTCTGAAAGTACAAAATTGGGGATGAAAACCGTATGCACCAAGGAATGGTGACTTGCCAGTGGACTCCTGATAATGATTATTTATGGCAAACTCAGCTAACGGTAAATATGATGACCACAACTCTTGGTTTTCAGACACAAAACACCTTAAATATGTTTCTAGGTTTTGGTTGGTACGCTCAGTCTGTCCATTCGACTGAGGATGGAAAGCTGAGGAAAAGGACAAGTGTACCCCCAAACGGGAACAAAAAGCTTTCCAAAACTTAGAAATAAACTGGGTTCCTCGATCCGAAACCACATCGGAGGGGACCCCGTGAAGCTTCACGATTTCACTGATAAACACCTGAGCAAGAGTTTTAGCATTAGGAAGTGCGGGTAGCGCAATAAAGTGTACCATTTTGCTAAACCTGTCTACTACTACCAAAATAACTGTTTTACCCGCAGACAACGGTAAGTCAGTGATGAAATCCATTGAAGGATGTGTCCATGGCCTATTGGGGATAAAAAGTGGCAATAAAGACCCTGCTGGACGTGTATGAGAGACTTTCGCGAGTGCACAAGTAGAGCAAGTAGACAAGAAATCCATAACATCCTGACGCAACCTTGGCCACCAAAAACGACGAGATAATAGCTCCAAGGTTGCTTTACTACCCGGGTGCCCAGCAAGTGCCGAATTATGATATTCTTTTAATAATTCAAGACGCAGGTTTAACGGTACAAACAATTTCTCTGAGGGGCAAGAGGCCGGGGCGTCCCCCTGGGTCTCTAACACCTTTCCCTCTAGAACAGAGTGTACAGCAGAGACAACCACTCCTCTTTGTAAAATAGGTACCGGATCACTAACATTACCCCCTCCAGGGAAACTACGAGATAACGCGTCTGCCTTGGTATTTTTTGCCCCAGGACGATAGGTGATTACAAAGTTAAATCTGGTAAAGAATAGCGACCACCTAGCTTGTCTAGGGGTGAGACGCTTAGCCGATTCTAGGTACAGAAGGTTTTTGTGATCCGTAATCACCGTGACGGGGTGGATTGCTCCATCTAAGAAGTGACGCCACTCTTCAAGCGCCAGTTTAATCGCCAACAGTTCCCTATTTCCAACATCATAGTTCTTCTCTGCAGAAGATAATTTTTTGGAAAAGAAAGCGCAAGGGCGCCATTTGCCAGGAGACGGACCCTGAGACAATACAGCCCCCACTCCCACCTCTGACGCATCCACCTCAACAATAAAAGGCTGGGAGACATCAGGTTGAATTAGAACAGGTGCCGAGGTAAACCTCTCTTTTAGAGAGGAAAATGCATTTTTAGCGGCGTCAGACCATTTGGAAAAATCAGTCCCCTTCCTAGTCATGTCGGTAAGGGGTTTAACGATCACTGAATAATTTTTAATGAACTTTCTATAGAAATTTGCGAAACCCAAAAACCGTTGTAGGGCTTTAAGGTTCTCAGGAAGATCCCAATCTAAAATTGCCTGGACCTTCCCAGGATCCATACGGAAACCTGAAGCAGATAATAGATATCCCAGGAACTGTATTTCCTGAACGGCGAAGACACATTTTTCAATTTTTGCATATAATTTATTCGTCCGTAGGACCTGCAGTACTTGCCTGACATGCACCTCATGTGTTTTCAGATCAGCCGAATAAATTAAGATATCATCTAGGTATATGACTACAAACCTGCCGATGAGATGACTAAAAATATCATTAACGAAATGTTGGAAGACAGCGGGGGCATTGGTCAGACCGAAAGGCATAACTAGATTTTCATAATGCCCCTCAGGGGTGTTAAAAGCTGTCTTCCACTCATCCCCTTCCCTGATACGAATCAGATTGTAGGCCCCCCTAAGATCAAGTTTGGAGAACCACCTAGCACCAGCAATCTGATTAAAAAGGTCAGGAATGAGAGGAAGAGGGTATGGGTCTCGGATGGTTATCTGGTTTAGCTCACGGAAATCTAGACAAGGACGCAGGCCCCCATCTTTCTTTTTAACAAAGAAAAACCCTGCAGCCACGGGTGAAGAAGAGGGTCTGATGTGTCCCTTAGCCAGACTCTCGGAGATATAATCTTTCATGGCTTGTCTCTCGGGACCCGAAAGATTATACAACCTGGACTTGGGTAATTTTGCACCGGGAATCAGGTTAACCGGGCAATCATAAGGACGATGAGGTGGTAGCTTCTGACAACCCTTTTCAGAAAAAACGTCCTCAAAGTCCGAAATAAATGTAGGTAGGGAAGCTATGGAGGCGATTAAGCAATTGTTATTTAAGCAATTCTCTCTGCAATGCTCACTCCACTCCAATATCTCCCTGGCCTGCCAATCCACCACTGGATTGTGCGCTACCAACCAGGGGAGACCTAATACCACAGGAGAGGGAAGGCCCTCCAGAACGTAACATGAAAGACACTCATTATGGTGGTCCCCTACCCGAAGGTGTAAATTATGAACAATGTGGGTGAGGTTTCTCTGAGACAGAGGAGCCGAATCTATAGCGAATACGGGAATAGGTCTCTGCAGCGTGCAGAGAGACAATCCCATAGTGCGGGCAAAATGGGCATCTATCAAATTTACCCCTGCTCCACTGTCTAGAAAAAAAGAAATAGACTCCATCTTAACACCAAAAACAATAACCGCTGGTAACACAAATTGAGATGTTCGTATGGAGGAAACGTATACCCCCCGGCTGACATCCTCCGCACAGCCTGGGGTTAGTAGTTTTCCGACGGTCTTTTGTTTATGAGAAAAGAGGGACAGACATTAATGAAATGACCCTTCCCCCCACAGAAAAAACAAGCCCCCCTGCGGCGAACCTCAGGAGGACGGACCTGACGAGAAGTTCCGCCTAGCTGCATAGGCTCATCTAAGTCAGTACAGACTAATTGTTGTTTGGGAGAGGTAACCAATTGCTCAGGAATTTTCGATCTCTCCCTAAGACGCCTATCTATTCTGATAGAGAGGGACATAACAGCATCAAGGGAAAGGGGGGTCTCATACAGCGCCAGTGCATCCTTAACCCTTTCAGATAACCCAGAGCAGAACTGACTCCGGAGAGCCGGGTCGTTCCACTGAGTATCCGTAGCCCACCTACGGAACTCTGAGCAATATTCCTCTGCTGACCGATCTCCCTGTAGGAGTCTCCGTAACTTCGACTCAGCCAGGGCGACTCGGTCAGGGTCATCATATATGAGACCCAAAGCCCCAAAAAATCCCTCCACTGACCGGAGAGCCTGGGAACCAGGGGGTAACGAGAACGCCCAGGATTGTGGGTCCCCCTGAAGCAGGGAAATGACAATCCCTACCCGCTGTTCTTCATTACCTGAGGAGTAAGGGCGCAACTTAAAGTATAATTTGCAGGCCTCACGGAACGTCGCAAATTTGTCCCTTCCCCCAGAAAATCTGTCAGGAAGAACAACCTTGGGTTCTGTAACTATCTGGTTACCCATAGCAACCGCTGGGGGTGCGGTCTGCTGCATTTGCTGCTGTTGTTGGAGGACAGACGACTTCAATCCTGCCACCTCCAAAGACAGGCCTTGAAGCTGTTTTGCCAAGGCAGCAATAGGATCCATATTGGATTCTAGGTAGAGAAAAAAAAACAACAAAAAAATTGTATTTATTTTTTTTCTCAAAAAGTAAAGGCCAGTTATAATATCACGGTCGGCGTGACTATCACATAGGTGACGCAGAGGGAGGGAACAAGGAAGGCCCTGCCCAAGTGAGAGGGAAGATGGTGACCCCTGACTCACCTAGCGGCTGGCACCTGGCTGCCCTGACGTCCCTAGACGGGTTCCTCACCCGTACGCCGATCACGTGCCTAAAGCCCTTGCTTTCCCTAAGCTGAGCCCTAGATAGTGAACAGGGCGGTGGGAACACTAGTCCGCACCACTACCTCTAAAGGAAAACACCAAGGGAAGGACAGACAATACAAACTCAACATATAATCCCAGGTGGGCGACAACAGGAGACAACAAGAAGCCCAACAGGGATCCGGAGGGTAGCACTCTGGAACGACAACCAGGATTCACAACTCCAGTGGGTCAGTATAGATGTCCAGGCAGGAAGCTCTATAACTGGCAACTAGAGAAGTGTGAGGGGAGAATATAAGGAGGTAGGGAGTGGCAGACAAGAAACAGCTGAGGAGGAGAAGCTACGGATCCCTGATTGAGACAAAAAGGATAGCAAGGCAAACACAGAAAACAATCACTAAGAAACAACGTGATCTTTAGATATAGAGCGCGCAGCCACCCGCTGCGACCTCCTGACCCCGGGTATAACGGAGTCAGACGTGGCTCTTGATACCCTCGTGACAGCCAGCCCACACATATCCGCCACCACACAGAATAAAGAATGGTCCTTGTCTTATGTATATACAGCGGCCTAAAATGCCTTTTCCATCAGGTGAATGCCTAATTTTTGGGGCCTGTACTGGCCTACAGTAAAATTTATATTCAGTGACTGGCTAATGTACCTCCAGCCACATAATCATAAGTTCTTTTCTGTCAGGTGAATGTCTAATGTTCGGTGCCTCTACTCCAGTGCCCTACTATACAATTTTTTTCCAGTGACCGCCTAATGTACCGCGAGCCACATAATCACAAAGTCTTTTCTGTCAGGTGAATGCCTAACTTTTGGGGCCCGTACTCCCGTGGCCTAGAATAAACTTTTTCTAGGCCCCAGCAGGGCACATTTTTGAGAGTTTCCCTTTAAGACGCATAAAAATGGCCCCTGATTAAAATACATATTTTTCGTGGGAATTTTTGCCATAGATCCCCCTCTGTTATGTCACTGTCCATGTAATGGGAGTATTTGTGCACCTCTAGTAAGTATTTGGTGGATGCAAATATGACCTGAAGCTCCTCTGTCAGAGAGAGAGAGGTATTCACACCCAGCTGACACTGCCGGCTGGGTTTTTTATAGGCCAGTCAAGACCCGGCCTGGAACGTGGGGAGTAGTCACCCACCCAGCACTTTGATTACTCCCAGTAAGAGCCGTCCCAGATCAGCTATACAGCTATACTAAATAGCTAGGTGTCAAACAGCAATTGTTGCTGACACATGAAAACTGACTCTTACTCCACCGAGGCCAGGAACCTCGGTGACACATACCTTCAGTTAACGATGGACCCTTGCACCTTCCTTCATACCCTTTGTTCACCCCTGAGTGGGTGAACACTTGCCAGACAGTGTACCCGGGACAGGGCATCCGCGTTTTCCTTTAAGCGGCCTGCCCTGTGTTCCACTGAGAACTTTAAATTCTGTAAAGACAAGAACCATCTGGTGACCCGAGCATTCCCCGCTTTGGCCTGGCTCACTTGAGAATGGGAGTTGTCGGTCACCAGACGGAAATTACTCCCCAACAGATAATAGCGGAGAAACTAGGGTGCCCATTTGATGGCCAGGCACTCTCCCCCCACTATACTGTACCTAGTCTCGGCTGGGGTGAGTTTGCGGCTCAGGAAAACAACGGGATGTTCCTCCCCATTGATTTCATGAGAGAGTACAGCTCCGAGGCCTACTTCAGAGGCATTAGTCTGTACCACAAACTCCCTCTTGAAGTTGAGCATTACCAAAACCGGTGATCCGCACAGGACCGACTTCAACGTGGAAAAAGCCTCTGCAGCCTGGTCATTCCAGCGGACCATCACGGACTTCCGTCCCTTGAAGAGCCCTGTCAATGGAGCCCCTAAAGTGGCAAAATGGGGAACAAACCTCAAATAATAGCTCCCCATTCCCAGGAACAACTTTACTTGCCTAGTGGTGACAGGTTGGGGCCAATTCCGAATAGCCTCTATTTTATTCACTTGGGGTTTGATAACTCCACGTCCAATGACGTACCCCAGGTACTTAGTCTCCTCTAACCCTATCGTGCATTTCTTTGGGTTAGTGGTCAGTCCAGCCTTCCTAAGGGAGTCCACTACAGCCTGCACTTTGGGTAGATAACTTTCCCAGTCAGTACTGCGGACAACAATATCATCCAGGTAAGCCGACGAGTACCGACTCTGTGGACGAAGTACAATGTCCATGAGTCGTTGGAACGTGGCGGGGGCACCATGAAGACCAAAGGGTAACACTTTATACTGATACAGCCCCTCAGGGGCAAGAAAGGCAGTTTTATCTTTGGCAGCCCCCGTTAAGGGCACCTGCCAGTAGCCCTTCATGAAGTTCAAAACAGAAAAATATCGGGCTTGTCCTAACCTCTCGATAAGATAATCTACCCGGGGCATGGGATACGCATCGAACTTGGAGATTTCGTTTAGTTTGCAAAAATCGTTACAGAACCGTAACGTCTTGTCCGGCTTGGGTATTAAGACTATCGTACTGGCCCATTCACTTTTGGACTCCTCAATGACGTCAAGTTGCAGCATTAGCTGCACTTCCTCCGAGATCACTTGTCGCCGAGCCTCGGGTACCCGGTATGGTTTTAACTGGACTTTTGCCTGAGGCTCAGTGACAATGTCATGCTGGATTATGGAAGTGCATCCAGGGCGTTCCTACTAATGAACTCCCTGGCTTTCTGAGCCTGGTTAGAGGAGAGGCTGTCAGCAATTTTTACTGTGGCAACTGCTTCTCTTGCATCAGACCACTTCTCCTAGAAAACCTGGCCGCGGGCTGTCTTCAGTAGAGGACTCCCTATTTTTCCATGGTTTTAGTAAATGCACATTGTACACCTGCTCCAGCTTTCGCCGCCCCGGCTGGTGTACTTTGTGATTTTCCTCTCCAACTTTGTCGAGTACCTCGTAGGGCCCCTGCCACCTAGCTAGGAACTTACTGTCTATGGTTGGTATCAGTACCAAAACCCTATCATCCGGGTTAAAGTTCCGGACTCGAGCCTGCCGATTATAGACCCTACTCTGGGCTTGCTGTGCTGCCTCCATATGCTCCCTGACCAGAGGCAACACTGTCTCCATCCTGCCTTGCATCTGGGTGATGTACTCAATAACACTTTTGTGCGGTGTGGGTTGCGGTTCCGGTGTGGGTTGTGCTTTTTTTAGCTATGTCCAACAGATCGCGAGGGTGTCTGCCATGTAGCAGTTCGAAGAGCAAGAACCCAGTAGAGGCCTGGGGCACCTCTCGCACTACGAACATAAGATAGGGCAGAAGAAGGCCCCAGTCCCTCCCATCCTTAGACACCACTCTTTTTAACATGTTTTTTAATGTTTGATTAAATCTTTCTACCAGGACATCAATTTGCAGATGATACACGGACGTCAGTAGCTGTTTTATGTGGAGCAACTTACAGAGTTCCCTCATGACCTTGGACATAAAAGGGGTCCCTTGGTCGGTCAAAACCTCTTTAGGTAGACCCACTCAGGAAAACATCTCCATTAACTCCTTAGCTATGAGTTTGGCTGATGTATGTCACAGTGGCACCACCTCCGGGTACCGACTGGCGTAGTCGAGGACGACCAAGATGTGTTGGTGCCCTCTAGCGGACTTCGGTACTGGGCCTATGAGATCCATAGCGATTCGCTCAAACGGGACTTCGATAATTGGGGAGAGGTACCAGGGGACTCCGGAAATGTGGCTGAGGGCCATTTATCTGGCAGGTTGGGCAAAATTTACAAAACTCTTCTACCTCTCTGAACACACTGGGCCAGTAAAACCGCTGTAGTATTTGGTCCTGCGTTTTCTGCCATCCCAAGTGACCCCCAAGAACATGTTGGTGGGCAAGCTCCAATACGAGCTTGCGATACGCCTTGGGCACCACCAGCTGTTCAACATGCTCAACATGTTGGTTTACCCGATACAGCATTTCCTGGTGAATGACAAAACGGGTAAACATCGACTCAGCCCCAGGTTTTTGTGGTTCACCATCAATTATTACAACATTCTCCCAGGCCCGGGATAAGGTTGGGTCCCAGTGTTGTATGGTTCAGAAATTTTCACCGGAGACATTGAGGTCTGCCAATTCAGGACCCGACCACAAGTCCTCCAACGTCTCCTACCAACACACTCAGCGGGGTTGTCTCCCCCTCTTCCACCGAAGTGGCGATCACCCCTCGGCCTTGGGTTCCCAGGGTTCTGGCCTCCCACTCGAGCCAGGCCACTCTGCTGGAATTACCCCTGGCTCAAGGGCATCAACAACTCTCATGGCCGGCCACAGAGCCGGGAAGCCCAGAAAGTCTTCCCTATTATTAATTCAGAAGGTAAAGTGGTGGCAACGGCCACTTCATGGGTCCACCTGCCGCCTCCCGTGGATAGAGACACCAGGGTGGTGGAATAGTCCTTTAAATCTCCATGTATGCACACTACCCCTATTTTTCGGCCAGTATACTTGTCGGGCCGCACCAGGGTAGCTCTTAACAGGGATACCAGACTCCCTGAGTCCAACAAAGCCACTGTCACGGTCATTTTAGTGTTTGACCGTGACGTGGTTGCCATGCAGACTCGTTGCCTGTGGCAACGTGTAGTTTGTTGTTTGCCCGTGCACTTTCCTTTTATATGGTGTTTTTCCTGTTTTGGTTGACACAGGGTTAATTACTAGTGGTGTGGTGAGTGTGACCTCAGGCCTCCTTATATATTGGTGTGTTGGAGCCTGAGGTCATAGTTTGTTGGTTTTCAGTCTGTGTAGGAGCTTTGCTCCCTGGCTGAATGTGGTGTCTGTGTGAGTCACCCTTATTTATTATATTGTTTACCTTTCCCTGGCTGTGTGTCCCCTCCGTTGTGTTTCTGTTATTCCTCCCCCTGGTGTATGTTGTTTTGGTGTGGTCTGTGTTTGGAGGTTTATATGTTGGTGTGCCTGCTCCGAATGGGGCTTGCTTTCCCAGAGGGGTTTAAGCAATAGCAAGACTGTGGGCTTCCCAGCCTGGAGCTGTCCTTCCATCTCGGCTGCGGCAGGTAAGTGTTTATAGCATTTGTTTTGTTGCTGTGTTACTTACCTGCCGTACTGCTTTTCCCATAGTCTTGCATCCTGCCAGCTACTGGGCCTCTGGGGACACCATTTATCCGTGGTAAAGGATGAATGGGTGGTCTCTGCCTGTCATCAGGCCTAGGGCATAGCAGGGATACTTAGGGTTCTAGGTTGGTGAGCATGGCCCCCCTTACCTTCAGAGGCGGCTCATGCACTAGGAGTCTAGGGAGATTTCAGGGTTGCATTAGGAGGTGACCTGCTCCCTGTTCCCTGCTATCTGGCGTTGCAGCCACTGTCATTGCACGGTGGGGGGCCGCCAAACGGACCGCTTTCCGGGCATCATGGACGCTCTTGGATGCTCCTACTGCTTGTAAAACCATCACATGTTGTAACAGCAGCTGGTTTGTTTCCTGCTGCTTCTTATTGGCCTCCCACTGTTGCAGGTTAGCCTCCACGAGGGCTTTCACGACAGCTTCCATTTTGTCGAGGGACACGGGTTATAATCTCGTTGGTTTGATGTAGGACATACAACCGTGCCCGGAAAAACAAAAATATTTCGGCCTTCACGCCAGCCTCACTGCGATGCACGCATCCACCACCAATTGTTGGGATTCGCTCTGGTAGACAGGACAAGCGGACGCAGTATAGAGGCAAAGACCAGTTTGTAACTCAAAAAAACTTCTGTGTTTTATTCACACTTATGGCAACAAAACAGTAGGACAGTCCATTTGCAGTTTTGGTGTTCGTTCACACCTAGACATACATAGTTCATACAGCAACACAGTCATCTGTTATTCTAGGTGTTAGTTCACACCCAATCGGCATTGCTCAGGACAGAGCAGACCTCCCAAACTCAGGCCTCCAGCCTAGCACACGGTTCAGATCCCAATCTAGCGATTGCCAGAGCTCCTCTGTCAGAGAAAGAGGTAATCACACCCAGCTGACACTGCCGGCTGGGTTTTTTATAGGCCAGTCAAGACCCGGCCTGGAACGTGGGGAATAGTCACCCACCCAGCACTTTGACTACTTCCTGTAAGAGCCGTCCCGGATCAGCTATACAGCTATACTAAATAGATAGGTGTCAAACAGCAACTGCTGCTGACACATAAAAACTGTCTCTTACTCCACCGAGGCCCGGAACATATACCGTATTTATCGGCGTATAACACGCACTTTTTCCCCCTGAAAATAGGGGGCAAATGATGTATGCGTGTTATACGCCGATATTCATTGCGGCCCGGCAAAGATGCAGCATCACAGACTGCGCTGTATGAGCCGGGAGAGAGGAGGGGCTGGAGTCCGTAACTAGGGGCGGGGCCCGGTGCAGTCACTGTACTCTTACACCGGGCCCCGCCGCTCACCAAAGTATTTATAAACGTGAATCCTTATCCTGTTATTAAGCTGCCCTCTCCCATGTTCCCATGTCCCCCCTGTATCCCCACAGCACTTACTTAAGCTTCAATAGCAGGCAGAGCAGACGGCAGCAGTAACGTCACTCACTAACGTCGAGCGCCTGCTCCGCCCACTTTATGAATGAAGCAGGCGGAGCAGACGCGCGACGTCAGTGAGTGACGTTACTGGTGCCGTCCGCCCTGCCTGCTATGGAAGCGTGTGAATCGTAAGTGCTGTGGGGATACAGGGGAACATGGGAACATGGGAGAGGGCAGCGTTAGTTCAACTTAATAACAGGATAAGGATTCACGTTTATAAATACTTCGGTGAGCGTTGGGGCCCGGTGTATTGGGGGACACTGTTATGAGGGGCATCTGTGTATGACATATAGCAGTGTCATCCACAGATCCCCCCATAACAGTTCCATCCACAGATCCCCCCACCCCATAGCAGTACCATCCACAGATCTCCCACCCCATAGCAGTACCATCCACAGATATCCCACCCCATAACAATGCCATCCACAGATCTCCCACCCCATAACAATGCCATCCACAGATCTCCCACCCCATAACAATGCCATCCACAGATCCCCCATAACAGCACCATCCACAGATCCCCCACCCCATAACAGTGCCATCCACAGATCAACAGTTGCTTTTACTGTCCTTTTACATTATTTACCTTATAAGTGGTAATAATATTAATAAAAAAAAGTTCTGAGCTACCCTTATTTTGCTTCAAAGTTCTTTATTTGAAATTTAATTTTTTTTCCTGAAATTTCCCTTAAAATGAAGGTGCGTGTTATACGCCTGTGCGTGTTATACGCCGATAAATACGGTACCTTCCGTCAACAACGGACCCTTGCACCTTCCTACACATATATATATATATATATATATACCGTATATATACATACACACACACACACACATGATTACTGCAGCAATACCCACGGTGGAGCAGCAATCTACCTGTGTGTGTTAAGTTGAATTTGAGCATCACGCCTCAACTGTCCATTTATGTATTTTTACTTTTCACACAGTTGCAATTTAATTTATTTTTGGGTGGTGCTTTCAATTTAAATAAGGAGCACATATCTATGATTACTGCAGCAAAACTTACATTGTGGCATCAATCTACCTGTGTGTTAAGTTGAAATTGAGCGTCACACCTAAGTCAGCCATTCTCCATTTAAGTTTTTTAAGTTCCCGCATGGTCGCAATTTTTTTTGGGGGGTGCTTTCAATTTAATTAAGCAGTATATTAATGTTATTATTGCAGCAATACCCATGGTGTAGCAACAATCTACCTGTTTGTTAAGTTGAAATTGAGTGTCGTCAGTCGTCTATTTACGTATTTTTTGCTTTCCACACAGTTGGAATTTAAATATTTTTGGGAATTTTTAAATATAATTAAACCAGCTTATATAGGTTATTTCTCCAAGACACAAGGTATAGCAGCAATCTACCTGTGTGTATTAACAAGAAATTGAGCATCAAGCCTCAGTTCACATGGTTAGAATTTAAATGTTTTTTGGGACTTGTTTCATTTAATTAAACCAGCAGATCAACACCAATACACAGGCCAGCACACAAAAGTATCTATGAGGGTCAATGAATTTAGGGCTAAATCAGTTTCCCTTTATTTTTGAGTTCACAAACACGTTTCTAATCAAAATATTTTTTTTTTATCAGAGACTATTGTATTCAAACTAGCACCATATATACATAATTACTACACCAATACACAGGGTAGCACAAAAAAATATCTGGGAGTGATAACTAATTTAGACCCAAATCAGTTTCCCTGTTTCACACCTTTTTAATAATTTGAATATTTTTTTTGGGGGGGTGGGTTGTTGATTATATTCAAACTTGCAACATATATACGTGTTTACCACACAAAGACACAGGGTAGTGCATAACATTACCTGAGATGCCTAAAAACGTGCAGGCTACAGAAGGGTTCCAAACAAAAGACCCAAAGCCAGAATGTGTGTAGTAGCAGCACCATCTATCCGTGCTGCTGGCTTCGGAAAGGCCCAACATTATAGTTGAGGAGAAAGAGGATGAGATAGTGGATTGTATGGCTCACTCCCCTCTCAGTCGCAGCAAGATGACGTGGAGCTGACTTCAAAGCTGACTTCAACCGTGTCATGGAGCCAGGGGTCACAGCTTTCTTCCTGATCCTTCTCCTTGCAGCCGCAAAGAAGGCTTTTATTGGAGACCTCCCAGTCTTCACTGCCCCTTCCTGGAGGTGCGCCATCCTTTTTCCTAAGAAGTGGCAAGAAACCCCCACCACTTCCTACAGCAGATAGTCAAGAGAGTCTCCTTGTTGACAATTTGTGTGAGAGCCCTCACCGTTTAGACTGGCCTGGGGTTGTAGCGACAGCATTGGTGGTGGGGGCAGCAACAGTTGGAGTCGGGGAAAACGCAGAGCAGGTCAAGGTGGCCCAAGAGCCCACCATGATATATCACGGTCTAATAATAGCGGCAGGGAGGGGGAGGACTCTGATGATGACTGTGCTTGACAAGACCTGAAAACCAGATCGGTGTACTGAGGAGGAGGCAACATCAGTAGAGAAGGACAACAATAAAGAGGCAACGTACCTCCCAAAAAACAGCCACGTCTGCTTCAGGATCTGGTGATGCTGCTGACACTGTGGTTGGGTTAGGCCCAAAATGTGCCAGAGCTAAGCCCAGCTTGGCTGCCTGTAGCTCTCTGTGAGCAACACCCGTTTGGCACCTTTTCTCCACAAGGCGAGCACACAAAACCACCGCAGTGTGCAAGATCTACAGGATTAAAATAAGTCATGGCCATTCAAATACAATTTGAGACATCTATAACGGAATGTTTGGCCATGAAAAAACATTTCTCCACCAGCAATTAGCTTATCTGAACCACCACCTGGCCATGTTGCTGGTGGTGCAGTCGCTGTAGTACCATTGTAGTAGAGCCTTGTACTCTCTTTTGTCAGAGAATGATGCTCCTTGAGATTCTCAATGTGCATCAAGCTGTACTCCACAGTGGATGCCTGGAGCAGCTGATATGGGCAGGGACAGTACATGTCTTTCATGGCCCACTAGGTCAATGTTTTTTGTTGCAGTGGAGAAGCCGCGCCCCATCAACATGGCCAAGTCCTTTTGACCACCTCCCATTATATCATGGGGCTGTCTCCCCCAGCAGGCACTTATCTGCCTCCTCCTCCTCCATGGACACAATCCAGTCCCTAACAGCAACAGGGCACAGGGTCACTCACACTATCCCTCCTTCCTATCACATGTGTCAGGTCAAGCGTTGCCACACCATGTTGGAGCTGATAGGCCTGGGAGAGAGTAGCCACAACTGCGAGCAGTTCCTTAAGTAAATCAAGCAGCAAACATCCTGCTGGCTGTTGCCCTGCTGACTCCAACTGGGTAAGGTGGTCAGCGAAAATGGGCACAACATCGTGGCCACCCTGAACCTGGGTGAAATTACACATGCTCCTTGCATGGCGCATGTCTTCAACATAGTGGTGCAGAGCTTTCTAAATAAGTACACTGGCTTGCACAAGGTGCTGGCAAAGTCCAGTAGACTGTCCAAGCACTTCAGGCACTCTTATGTGGTGAGCAATGCATTCAGAACTTTTCTTTTTCAGTGTAAAAAAAATGTATTTCATACGGAAATGGCACAAGCGGATGCCAAATATACATACCAGATGCACAAGATCCATTTTTTTTACAGCATCCTTTTTTTTCTGTCTTTAGGACGGATTAGACGAACGGAAAAGGAAACTGTGATGTGCAACCAGCCTCAATGGTAAATTGCCTTTAACATATGATTGCAAAATATAAACAATTTGCTGTTAACATACAGTCAGGTCCATAAATATTGGGACATGGACACAGTTCTAAAATTTTTGGCTCTATACACCACCACAATGGATTTGAAATGAAACAAACAAGCTATAATTTGAGCTATAATTTGAGCTATAATTTGAGGGTATTTTCATCCAAATCAGGTGAACGGTGTAGGAATTACAACAGTTTGCATATGTGCCTCCCACTTGTTAAGAGACCAAAAGTAATGGGACATAATAATAATCATAAATCAAACTTTCACTTTTTAATACTTGGTTGCAAATCCTTTGCAGTCAATTACAGCCTGAAGTCTGGAACGCATAGATATCACCAGACACTGGGTTTCATCGCTGGTGATGCTCTGCCAGGCCTCTCCTGCAACTGTCTTCAGTTCCTGGTTGTTGTTGGAGCATTTTCCCTTCAGTTTTGTCTTCAGCAAGTGAAATGCATGCTCAATCGGATTCATGATGAGTTCTGAAGCATTTGGCTGAATATGAGCAGATAATATTGCCCGAAACACTTCAGAATTCATCCTGCTGCTTTTGTCAGCAGTCACATCATCAATAAATACAAGAGAATCAGTTCCATTGGCAGCCATACATGCCCACGCCATGACACTACCACCACCATGCTTCACTGATGAGGTGGTATGCTTAGGATCATGAGCAGTTCCTTTCCTTCTCCATACTCTTCTCTTCCTATTGCTCTGGTACAAGTTAATCTTGGTCTCATCTGTCCATAGGATGTTGTTCCAGAACTGTGAAGGCTTTTTTAGATGTTGTTTGGCAAACTCCAATCTGGCCTTCCTGTTTTTGAGGCTCCCCAATGGTTTACATCTTGTGGTGAACCCTCTGTATTCACTCTGGTGAAGTATTCTCTTGATTGTTGACTTTGACACACACACACACCTACCTCCTGGAGAGTGTTCCTGATCTGGCCAACTGTTGTGCAGGGTGTTTTCTTCAACAGGGAAAGAATTCTTCGGTCATCCACCACAGTTGTTTTCTGTGGTCTTCCGGGTCTTTTGGTGTTACAGAGCTCACCGGTGCGTTCCTTCTTTGTAAGAATGTTCCAAACAGTTGTTTTGGCCACACCTAATAATTTTTCTATCTCTCTGATGGGTTTGTTGTGTTTTTTCAGCCTAATGATGGCTTGCTTCACTGATAGTGACAGCTCTTTGGATCTCATCTTGAGAGTTGACAGCAACAGATTCCAAATGCAAATAGCACACTTGAAATGAACTCTGGACCTTTTATCTGCTCATTGTAATTGGGATAATGAGGGAATAAAACACACCTGGCCATGTTACAGCTGAGAAGCCAATTGTCCCATTACTTTTGGTCCCTTAACAAGTGGAAGGCAGATATGCAAACTGTTGTAATTCCTACACCCTTCACCTGATTTGGATAAAAATACCCTCAAATTAAAGCTGGCAGTCTGCAGTTAAAGCACATCTTGTTTGTTTCATGTCAAATCCATTGTGGTGGTGTATAGAGCCATAAATGTTAGAATTGTGTCGATGTCCCAATATTTATGGCCCTGGCTGTATATGTTTGTGCGTATATGAGGTATGAGAAATAGGTTGTGATCTAACTAGGTACAAATCCCATTAGAGAACACATTCTGTGTACAACATCTAATTTATCTCAATAGGGAATTACGGTACATATTTAGAAATATAGGAAGATATAGAAACATATATTTTTTACAAAACAGTAATCGAATTTCTTGTTCAGCAGTGATGTCTTTAAAAATATATATTATATAGGGCATACTTTTTGATATAATGAGGTGAGTCATAGGACTTCAATAAAGGCAGGTCTCTCCCTCCTGAAAGCTGTGTGTAGTGCATTTCATTTGGCATTCAGTATTTGTTATCACTTGTTTTAGCCTCTAGCATACAACACAGCTGAACATGTTGATACTTTTTGTATAATTGATGTCATTAAGAAACAATCTGACCTATGATTGACCCCACTAGTACTGTATGGGTTAATAAAGCAATGCATTGCTGCCACTTCAGTGCATTTATTTGGAGCTCACAAATGCAACATTTTGCTTCATAAATAGCCAAATGCCCTAGATGCTCACTTTGAGAGGGGTGAAATGCCCTAGATGCTCACTTTGAGAGGGGTGGAATTAATGAGGCTGCTGATGTTGCTGCAGTTGTATGCAAGACACGCTCAGCTCCTGGAATTCTTTGTCTGTAGACAGAGATCTCACTTTACAGAGTTGGCTGCCGCTCTGTCTCCAGGACTGATCCTTAGAGCAGATAATGAACACAAGTATCAGAGAAGGAGGGGTAGAGGGAGAATGAAAGGGGAGGGGGAATGGGATGTAGGAAATAGGAAACAGTCGAGTTCAGTAAGGCACATAGAAGATATGGTGAACAAAAAAAGATAATTTAAAGGGGTATTTAAATTAAAATACAGTTTCATAGCCTGCAAATGGTTAAAAAAAATTATCCTATACTCACTGCAACAATGGATCGATGACCAGCCTCAGCCAGTGATTTGCTGAGTGGCATTCCCAGACATTTCCTGCTGTGTTGACAACAGGTGTAGGAAGCGTAGTGCGACAGGGAACTAACACTGTTCCAGCGGCAGCGCCGGGGGATCACTGAGAGGAGTATAAGATCATTAAAAATTTTTAACTGTTTAGAGGACATAAAATATTTTCATTGTGCTGGAATATCTTAATAAACTGACTTGAATTTCAGCATGTTGAATGAACTGTTTTTCACTAGTTGGTGCAGGTCAGCAGTGATGTGTCTCCCAAGTGTCCCAGTGACATGCACAGAGCCCAATCATTGGCTACAGGGGCACACCTTACCCCCGTCCATTCTGGAAGTTGGAGTGGAGATCAGAGCACAGTAAGTAGTGGACCTAAGGAGCCGGAACCAAACAGTGGGGAACTGGTAAGTGTGCTTCCCTCTACAGATACAACAGTGGTGACCAAAAAGTGTTAAGAAGCTGGACAACCCTATACCCAGTGTAAGTTGCACCTAGAGGGTCTAAGAGTGGAATTTTCAAAAACCACTAGTGTCAGCTACAAATGTTCTAATGCAGTGTTTCCCATACCTGTCCTCAAGGAACCCCAAGAGTTCATGTCTTGAGGGCTTCTCATAGAGAAAGTGTCTAGGATATGCCACCTCTGGGAACCTACAGAATGGAGCACCCAAGGTGAACGAACAGCACAACACATATGCGTGGCATCCTCTACATTCACTGTATTGGCTAATGTGAAAATAGCAAAGCAAGGGCGCAGTTATTTTCAGAAGTTCCAAAGCAGTGAATAGAGAACAAGTCATGCAAGTGTGGCCACCCCTCTAGTAACATAGTAACATAGTACATAAGGCCGAAAAAAGACATTTGTCCATCCAGTTCGGCCTGTCATCCTACAAGTTGATCCAGAGGAAGGCAAAAAAAACCCTGTGAGGTAGAAGCCAATTTTCCTCACTTTAGGGGAATAAAAATTCCTTCCCGACTCCAATCAGGCAATCAGAATAACTCCCTGGATCAACGACCCCTCTCTAGTAGCTATAGCCTGTAATATTATTACACTCCAGAAATACATCCAGGCCCCTCTTGAATTCCTTTATTGTACTCACCATCACCACCTCCTCAGGCAGAGAGTTCCATAGTCTCACTGCTCTTACCGTAAAGAACCCTTTTCTATGTTTGTGTACAAACCTTCTTTCCTCCAAACGCAGAGGATGTCCCCTCGTCACAGTCACAGTCCTGGGGATAAATAGATGATGGGATAGATCTCTGTACTGCCCCCTGATATATTTATACATAGTAATTAGATCTCCCCTCAGTCGTCTTTTTTCTAACGTGAATAACCCTAATTTTGATAATCTTTCAGGGTACTGTAGTTGCCCCATTCCAGTTATTACTTTAGTTGCCCTCCTCTGGACCCTCTCCAGCTCTGCTATGTCTGCCTTGTTTACAGGAGCCTAGAACTGTACACAGTACTCCATGTGTGGTCTGACCAGTGATTTGTAAAGTAGTAGGAATATGTTCTCATCACGGGCATCTATGCCCCTTTTGATGCAACCTATTATCTTATTGGCCTTGGCAGCAGCTGCCTGACACTGTTTTTTGCAGCTTAGTTTGCTGTTTATTAAAATTCCTAGATCCTTTTCCATGTCAGTGTTACCGAGTGTTTTACCATTTAGTATGTACGGGTGACTTGCATTATTCCTTCCCATGTGCATAACTTTACATTTGTCAGTGTTAAACCTCATCTGCCACTTATCTGCCCAAGCCTCCAATCTATCCAGATCCCTCTGTAGTAGTATACTGTCCTCTTCAGTGTTAATTACTTTACACAGTTTAGTGTCATCTGCGAAAATTGATATTTTACTATGCAAGCCTTCTACAAGATCATTAATAAATATATTGAAGAGAATAGGGCCCAATACTGACCCCTGAGGTACTCCACTAGTGACAGTGACCCAATCTGAGTATGTACCGTTAATAACCACCCTCTGTTTTCTATCATTGAGCCAGTTACTTACCCACTTACAGACGTTTTCTCCGAGTCCGAGCATTCTCATTTTATATACTAACCTTTTATGAGGTACAGTGTCAAATGCTTTGGAGAAGTCCAGATACACGACATCCATTGATTCGCCGCTGTCAAGTCTAGTACTTACCTCCTCATAGAAACTGATTAAATTAGTTTGACATGACCGATCCCTCACGAAGCCATGCTGATATGGCGTTATTTGCTTATTTCCGTTAAGATGCTCTAACATAGCATCTCTCAGAAAACCTTCAAACAGTTTACCCACAACAGATGTTAAACTTACCGGCCTATAGTTTCCAGGCTCTGTTTTTGGACCCTTTTTGAATATTGGCACCACATTTGCCATGCGCCAATCCTGTGGGACATTCCCTGTCAGTACAGAGTCCGCAAATATCAGAAATAAGGGTCTGGCTATGACATTACTTAATTCCCTTAGGATACGGGGGTGTATGCCATCCGGTCCTGGCGATTTGTCTATTTTGATATTTTTAAGTCGCTGTTGTACTTCTTCCTGGGTCAGACAGGACACTTTTAATGGCGAATTTATTTCAGCATTCAGCATTTCATCTGACAGTTTATTTTCCTCAGTGAATACATTGGAGCAAAAAATATTTAACAGCTTTGCTTTCTCCTCGTCGCTCTCTGCGACTCCCCCCTCATTACTCTTTAAAGGGCCGACACCTTCAGATTTATACTTTTTAACATTTATATAATTGAAGAACATTTTAGGGTTAGTTTTACTCTCTTTGGCAATTAATCTCTCGGTCTCTAGTTTGGCCGCTTTTATTTGTTTTTTACATGTTCTGTTTTTTTCCTTATAGTTTTTCAGTGCTTCCGTGCTACCCTCCTGTTTTAGTGTTTTATATGCTTTCTTTTTGTCATTTATTGCTTTCTTTACAGTTCTATTTATCCACATTGGTTTCTTTTTGTTCCTTAACCTTTTATTCCCATACGGTATGTACCTCTCACAATGAGATTTTAGGATGTTTTTAAAGATATCCCATTTTTTGGCTGTATTTTTATTTTTGAGGACTTTGTCCCAGTTAGTTAGGCCTATGGCCTCTCTTAGTTGGCTAAATTTAGCTTTTTTGAAGTTTGGTATTTTTGTTCCTCCCTGTAGAAACGCTCTTTTGAATGATAATTGGAAGGTTATTACTTTATGGTCACTATTTCCCAGGTGTCCCCCAACCTGCACGTCTGTTGTTCTGTCAGGTCTATTGGTTAATATTAAGTCCAGTATGGCCGTCCCTCTAGTCGGGTCCTGAACCAGTTGGGAGAGATAATTGTCTTTGGTTATTGCCAAGAATCTGTTTCCTTTATGCGATATACAAGTTTCAGTTTCCCAGTCTATATCTGGGTAGTTGAAGTCCCCCATAATAACCACCTCATTATGATTTGCCGCCTTGTCTATCTCGTTTAGTAGTAGATTTTCTGTGGACTCTGGTATATTAGGTGGTTTATAGTAGACTCCTATTAGTAATTTATTGTTGTTTTTAGCTCCATGTATCTCTACCCACAGTGACTCCACATGTTCATGTCCCTCACTTATATCTTCACGGAGTGTAGGCTTTAGACAAGACTTTACATAAAGGCAGACCCCTCCACCTCTCCGGTTTTGACGATCCTTTCTGAACAGACTGTAACCTTGTACATTAACTGCCCAGTCATAGCTATCATCCAGCCATGTCTCAGTTATTCCCACTATGTCATAGTCCTCCTCACACATCACTAATTCCAGTTCACCAGTTTTATTAGTCAGGCTTCTGGCATTAGTATACATACATATGAGAGGTTTATGTATATTTTTTACCCTACACCTTTCCTTCTGAACTGTTCTTGTCCCTCCTTCCATTTCTCCCCCAGTCCCACTAGCTTGCCCCCGGTCTCTATGTGCACTATCTTCCCCTTCTATAGTGTAATTACCCTCCCCCCCAGTCCCTAGTTTAAACACTCCTCCAACCTTCTAGCCATCTTCTTCCCCAACACAGCTGCCCCTTCCCCATTGAGGTGCAGCCCGTCCCTACGATAGAGCCTGTAGCCGACAGTGAAGTCGGCCCAGTTCTCCAGGAACCCAAACCCCTCCATCCTACACCAGTTCTTGAGCCACTTGTTAATTTCCCTAATCTCCCGCTGCCTTTCTTGTGTGGCCCGTGGTACCGGTAGTATTTCGGAAAATACTACCTTTGAGGTCCTTGCCCTAAGCTTTTGCCCTTTTGCCCTAAGCAACTGCTATGTGATTGGTTGACTAGATAATTGCATTAATGAGAAATAGAACAGGTGTTCCTAATAATTCTTTAGGCGAGTGTATATACAGTTGCAAAAAAAAGTATGTGAACCCTTTGGAATGATATGGATTTCTGCACAAATTGGTCATAAAATGTGATCTGATCTTCATCTAAGTCACAACAATAGACAATCACAGTCTGCTTAAACTAATAAGACACAAAGAATTAAATGTTACCATGTTTTTATTGAACACACCATGTAAACATTCACAGTGCAGGTGGAAAAAGTATGCAAACCCCTAAAATAATGACATCTCCAAGAGCTAATTGGAGTGAGGTGTCAGCCAATTGGAGTCCAATCAATGAGATGAGATTGGAGGTGTTGGTTACAGTTGCCCTGCCCTATAAAAAACACACACCAGTTCTGGGTTTGCTTTTTACAAAAAGCATTGCCTGATGTGAATGATGCCTCGCACAGAAGAGCTCTCAGAAGAACTACGATTAAGAATTGTTGACTTGCATAAAGCCGCAAAGGGTTATAAAAGTATCTCCAAAAGCCTTGCTGTTCATCAGTCCACGGTAAGACAAATTGTCTATAAATGGAGAAAGTTCAGCACTGTTGCTACTCTCCCTAGGATTGGCCGTCCTGTAAAGATGACTGCAAGAGCACAGCACAGACTGCTCAATGAGGTGAAGAAGAATCCTAGAGTGTCAGCTAAAGACTTACAAAAGTCTCTGGCATATGCTAACATCCCTGTTAGCGAATCTACGATACATAAAACACTAAACAAGAATGGATTTCAAGGGAGAATACCACAGAGGAAGCCACTGCTGTCCAAAAAAACAATTGCTGCACGTTTACAGTTTGCACAAGAGCACCTGGATGTTCCACAGCAGTACTGGCAAAATATTCTGTGGACAGATGAAACCAAAGTTGAGTTGTTTGGAACAAACACACAACACTATGTGTGGAGAAAAAGAGGCACAGCACACCAACATCAAAACCTCATCCCAACTGTGAAGTATGGTGGTGGGGCATCATGGTTTGGGGCTGCTTTTCTGCGTCAGGGCCTGGACGGATTTCTATCATCGAAGGAAAAATGAATTCCCAAGTTTATCAAGACATTTTGGAAGAGAACTTAAGGCCATCTGTCCACCAGCTGAAGCTCAACAGAAGATGGGTATTGCAACAGGACAACGACCCAAAGCATAGAAGTAAACCAACAACAGAATGGCTTAAACAGAAGAAAATACGCCTTCTGGAGTGGCCCAGTCAGAGTCCTGACCTCAACCCGATTGAGATGCTGTGGCATGAACTCAAGACAGCATTCACCCCAGACATCCCAAGAATATTGCTGAACTGAAACAGTTCTGTAAAGAGGAGTGGTCAAGAATTACTCCTGACCGAGGTGCATGTCTGATCTGCAACTACAGGAAACGTTTGGTTGAAGTTATTGCTGCCATAGGAGGTTCAGTTATAAAATCCAAGGGTTTACATACTTTTTCCACCTGCACTGTGAATGTTTACATGGTGTGTTCAATAAAAATATGGTAACATTTAATTCTTTGTCTGTTATTAGTTTAAGCAGACTATGATTGTATATTGTTGTGAGTTAGATGAAGATCAGATCACATTTTATGACCAATTTGTGCAGAAATCCATATCATTCCAAAAGGTTCACATACTTTTTCTTGCAACTGTATATATATATATATATATATATATATATATACACTGCTCAAAAAAATAAAGGGAACACAAAAATAACACATCCTAGATCTGAATTAATTAAATATTCTTCTGAAATACTTTGTTCTTTACATAGTTGAATGTGCTGACAACAAAATCACACAAAAAAAAAAAAATGGAAATCAAATTTTTCAACCCATGGAGGTCTGGATTTGGAGTCACACTCAAAATTAAAGTGGAAAAACACACTACAGGCTGATCCAACTTTGATGTAATGTCCTTAAAACAAGTCAAAATGAGGCTCAGGAGTGTGTGTGGCCTCCACGTGCCTGTATGACCTCCCTACAACGCCTGTGCATGCTCCTGATGAGGTGGCGGACGGTCTCCTGAGGGATCTCCTCCCAGACCTGGACTAAAGCATCTGCCAACTCCTGGACAGTCTGTGGTGCAACGTGACGTTGGTGGATAGAGCGACACATGATGTCCCAGATGTGCTCAATTGGATTCAGGTCTGGGGAACGGGCGGGCCAGTCCATAGCATCAATGCCTTCGTCTTGCAGGAACTGCTGACACACTCCAACCACATGAGGTCTAGCATTGTCTTGCATTAGGAGGAACCCAGGGCCAACCGCACCAGCATATGGTCTCACAAGGGGTCTGAGGATCTCATCTCGGAACCTAATGGCAGTCAGGCTACCTCTGGCGAGCACATGGAGGGCTGTGCAGCCCTCCAAAGAAATGCCACCCCACACCATTACTGACCCAATGCCAAACCGGTCATGTTGGAGGATGTTGCAGGCAGCAGAACGTTCTCCACGGCGTCTCCAGACTCTGTCACGTCTGTCACATGTGCTCAGTGTGAAGCTGCTTTCATCTGTGAAGAGCACAGGGCGCCAGTGGCGAATTTGCCAATCTTGGTGTTCTCTGACAAATGCCAAGCGTCCTGCACGGTGTTGGGCTGTAAGCACAACCCCCACCTGTGGACGTCGGGCCCTCATATCACCCTCATGGAGTCTGTTTCTGACCGTTTGAGCAGACACATGAACATTTGTGGCCTGCTGGAGGTCATTTTGCAGGGCTCTGGCAGTGCTCCTCCTGTTCTTCCTTGCACAAAGGCGGAGGTAGCGGTCCTGCTGTTGGGTTGTTGCCCTCCTACGGCCTCCTCCACGTCTCCTGATGTACTGGCCTGTCTCCTGGTAGCGCCTCCATGCTCTGGACACTACGCTGACAGACACAGCAAACCTTCTTGCCACAGCTCGCATTGATGTGCCATCCTGGATAAGCTGCACTACCTGAGCCACTTGTGTGGGTTGTAGACTCCGTCTCATGCTACCACTAGAGTGAAAGCACCACCAGCATTCAAAAGTGACCAAAACATCAGCCAGGAAGCATAGGAACTGAGAAGTGAACGGCGAACGCGATTTTTCGCAAATGTTCGCGAACTGGCGAACCGCCATAGACTTCAGTAGGCAGGCGAATTTTAAAACCCACAGGGACTCTTTCTGGCCACAATAGTAATGGAAAAGTTGTTTCAAGGGGACTAACACCTGGACTGTGGCATGCCGGAGGGGGATCCATGGCAAAACTCCCATGGAAAATTACGTAGTTGACGCAGAGTCTGGTTTTAATCCATAAAGGGCATAAATCACCTAACATTCCTAATTTGTTTGGAATAACGTGCTTTAAAACATCAGGTATGATGTTGTATCGATCAGGTAGTGTAAGGGTTACGCCCACTTCACAGTGACAAACTAAAATCCCAGTTTAACGCACCGCAAACAGTCCATTTGCACAACTGCAAACTCCCCATTTGCACAAGGTTGGATACCAAGCTAGCCATGTCCCGTTCCTGTTTCTCACTGATGTCATTGAAGGTCTCTTCCTCCACCCAGCCACGTACAACACCAAGGGTCCCCGAAAGGTGACAACAAGCCCCCTGGGATGCCTGCTGTGGTTGGTCTTCCACCTCCTCAAAGCCACCTTCCTCCTCTGACTCCTCTTCTTCAGACTCCTCTCTCTGCGTTATTATAAGGTGTGTTAAGTAGCACTATTCCTATCAGTTTAATCCCTGTTATGCCCCCTATCAGGGGACGTGTATATGGCATTGATTTTAGGAACCGGGAGATGGAAAAAGATGCTTGGTCGGTCCTCCTACTTCAAATTTGGGGCACTGCGCGTGCAATCTAATGTGCCGCCAGATAGTTGTGGTGTGTTATGTTGTTCTATTCTTATCAGTTTAATCCCTGTTATGTCCCCTATCAGGGGACGTGTATATGGCATCGATTTTAGGAACGGGGAGGTGGAAAAAGATGCTTGGTCGGTCCTCCTACTTCAAATTTGGGGCACTGCGCGTGCAATCTAATGTGCCGCCAGATAGTTGTGGTGTGTTATGTTGTTCTATTCTTATCAGTTTAATCCCTGTTACGTCCCCTATCAGGGGACGTGTATATGGCATCGATTTTAGGAACGGGGAGATGGAAAAAGATGCTTGGTCGGTCCTCCTACTTCAAATTTGGGGCACTGCGCGTGTAATCTAATGTGCCACCAGATAGGAGTGGTGTGTTAAGTAGTTCTATTCTTATCAGTTTAATCCCTGTTATGTCCCCTATCAGCTTTCAGGCAAGTCAACCCCAAGACAGCGTGACACTGCCGTATCCGGGATGTGGAATAGCCCCTGGGGAGCTGGGGGGGTGCAGCTGATGTGGAGCAAGACGCAGCAGCAGAAGAGGACTCAGCCGAGGAGGTTATGGAAGAGGATGGAGTAGGAGGAGTAGAGGAGGTGGCTGCAGGCCTGCCTGCAAGTCGTGGCGGTGTAACTAACTCCTCTGCAGAGCCACGCATTCCATGCTTGGCAGCCGTCAGCAGGTTTACCCAATGCGCAGTGTAGGTGATATACCTGCCCTGACCGTGCTTTGCAGACCAGGTATCAGTGGTCAGATGGACCCTTGCCCCAACACTGTGTGCCAGACATGCCATTGCTTCCTTTTGCACAATCGAGTACATGTTGGGGTTTGCCTTTTGTGCAAAGAAATTTCAGCCGGGTACCTTCCACTGTGGTGTCCCAATAGCTACAAATTTTTGGAAAGCCTCAGACTCCACCAGCTTGTATGGTAAAAGCTGGCGGGCTAAGAGTTCAGACAAGCCAGCTGTCAGACGCCGAGCAAGGGGGTGACTTTGTGACATTGGCTTCTTACGCTCAAACATGTCCTTGACAGACACCTCACTGTGGGCAGATGAGCAGGAACTGCTCAAGGCGAGAGACGGAGTGGCGGATGGTTGAGAGGGGGCAAGGAGGACAGCAGTGGTTGACGTGGCTGAAGATGCTGGACCAGGAGGAGGATGGCGGCTTTGAGTTTGTGTGCTGCTTGTACTCATGTGTTGATCCCATAGGCGTTTGTGATGTGCGATCATGTGCCTTTGCAAAGCAGTTGTACCTAGGTGGGTGTTGGACTTCCCACGACTCAGTTTCTTTTGGCACAGGTTGCAAATGGAATCGCTGTTGTCAGAGGCAGACACACCAAAAAAATGCCACACTGCTGAGCTCTGCAATGACGGCATTCTGGTGGTGGCAACAGCATGCGTTGATTGGCGTGCTGTCTGGCTGACCCCGGGTGCCGATGTATGCTGTCTGACTCTGCCACTAGCTCCTTGCGACGACCTCCCCCTGCTTCCAACTCGTCTCCTCCTCCTCTCTGTCTCCCCATCTGAACTTTCCCCCTGTTCTTCTTCTCTTCGAGCAGGCACCCACATGACATCCACTGACACATCGTCATCATCAACCGCTTCACTTGTATCTGACAACTTAGCAAAGGAAGCAGCAGCGGGTACAACATCATCATCATCACACCGTACGTCCATGTGTGTAATGCTGCCTGACTGAGACATATCCCTGTTATCTACATACTCTGGCAATAATGGTTGCGCATCACTCATTTCTTCCAACTGATGTGTAAATAACTCCTCTGACAGATCAAGTGAAGCGGCTGTGGTGCTAGTGTTGGTGGTGGCGGCAGGCGGGCGAGTGGTAACTTGAGAGGTGCCCGAAGCTAAGCTGGAGGAGGATGGTGCGTCAAGGTTCCAAGCGGAAGCTGTAGAAGATTGGGTGTCCTCAGTCAACTATGTCCTCAGAACTTTTCGAGTTCAGGGTACATGGCCTCTGAACACTGGCCATTATTCTAGGGCCAAAGGGAATCACAGCACCACGACCACGACGGCACCTGCGGGGTGGCCTGCCTCTGCCTGTCATTTTTTTTTTGATTAGTTAAGTTGTACTATGCGTGCAAGCTACTGTGACACCAGATATGAGTGGCACTGTGCACTGGCAGAAGTTGGCAGAGTAGACGCTGTAGGCCTGACACACACGCTTGCAGACAACTAACTGCTATTCAATCTATTACAGTCAAAATTGTATTTTTTTTTTTAAATGTGCACTACTGTTACACCAGATATGAGTTGCACTGGTGTGACACTGTGCCCTTGCAGGCCCTGAAACGCACACTTGTGAAGGAAAATGACTGCTATTATTTCAGTCCAAAAAGTGTTGGTTTTTTTAAATGTGCACCACTGTTACACCAGATATGAGTTGCACTGGTGTGACACTGTGCCCTTGCAGGCCCTGAAACGCACACTTGTGAAGGAAAATGACTGCTATTATTTCAGTCCAAAAAGTGTTTTTTTTTTTAAAATGTGCACCACTGTTACACCAGATATGAGTTGCACTGGTGTGACAATGTGCCCTTGCAGGCCCTGAAACGCACACTTGTGAAGGAAAATGACTGCTATTATTTCAGTCCAAAAAGTGTTGTTTTTTTTAAATGCAAGCTATTGTGACACCAGATATGAATGGTGGCACTGGGCAAGTGGGCACAGTATACGCTGTGAGCCTGACACACACGCTGGCAGGCAGGCAACTGCAATTAGATTACACAGGAAAAAAAATAATAAAGCAGACTGATGTTCTAGCCCTAAAAAGGGCTTTTTGGGGTGCTGTCCTTACAGCTGAGATCAGATGAGTCTTTCAGGACTGTAGTGGACACTGAATGCACTAGCCTAGCTATCGATTTCACTATTAAATCAGCAGCAGCTACTCTGTCCCTTCTCTCACTAAGAATGCAGCTTCCTAATGAATCTAAAATGGATGCTGTCCAGGAGGTGGGAGGGTCTGGGAGGGAGGGTCTGCTGCTGATTGGCTGGAATGTGTCTGCTGACTGTGAGGTACAGGGTCAAAGTTTACTCAATGATGACGAATAGGGGGTGGACCGAACATCGCATATGTTCACCCGCCGCGGAACAAGCTATGTTCGCCGGGAACTATTCGCCGGCGAACTATTCGGGTCATCTCTAATCGCTAACCTTTGGACAGCTCACCATAGAAGATCTGTCTAGGGATGTGATGGTCTGGCATCCTTACGACGTGGCCTACCCAGCGCATCTGGGCTTTCATCAATAAGGTGTAAACTGATGGTAAGCCTGCTCTGGAGAGGACTTCTGTATCTGGCAACTTATCCTGCCACTGGATCCTCATGATTCTACAGAGGCAAGTCATGTGAAAGTGGTTCAGCTGTCTAGTATGTCTTCTTTATACTGTCCAGGTCTCACTAGCATACATCAGGATGGTTAACACTACAGCCTGGTAGACTTTAAGCTTTGTAGCAAGGCTTATTCCACGGCGGTCCCACGCAATGGTCCGCAGTCTACCGAATGCAGAACTTGCCTTTACAATTCTGGTCTCGGCTGGGGTGAGCTTGCGGCTTAGGAAGACAATGGGATGCTCCTCCCCGTTGACTTCCTGAGACAGTACAGCACCGAGGCCTACTTTGGAGGCGTCTGTCTGTACTATAAATTCTTGCTTGAAGTCGGGCGTCACCAAAACCAGGGACCCAAACAGCGCCGACTTCAAAGCGGAGAAAGCCTCTTCCGCCTGGTCATTCCAGTGAACCATCACTGACTTGCGTCCCTTCAATAACCCTGTCAATGGCGCAGCTATAGTAGCAAAGTGGAAAATAAATCTTATGTAATAGCCTATCATTCCTAAGAATGACTTTAGTAGTTTAGTGGTGACAGGTCAGGGCCAACTTTGAAGATGTTTTTTTTTTTATTTATTGTAAAGCATGCAACAAATAGGGCAAAATAACAGAAAAAGTCAATGTGCATAACTATTCACCCCCCTAAGGTCAATACATTGTAGAGCCACCTTTTGCGGCAATCACAGCTCCAAGTTGCTTTGGATAAGTCTCTATGAACTTTCCACATCTTACCACTTGGATTTTTGCCCATTCCGCCTTGCAAAACTGCTCCAGCTCCTTCAAGTTGAATTGTTTGCGCTTGTAAACAGAAATCTTTAAGTCTGACCACAGATTTTCTATTGGATTGAGATCTGGGCTATGACTAAGCCATTCCAACACATTTACATGTTTCCCCTTAAACCACTCAAGTGTTGCTTTAGCAGTTTGTTTGGGGTCATTGTCCTGCTGGAAGGTGAACCTTCGTCCTAGCCTCAAATCACGCAGAGTGGTACAGGTTTTGCTTACAAGAATATCCCTGTATTCAGCACCATCCCTTTCCCTCAATTCTTACCAGTTTTCCAGTCCCATCCCCACAGCATGATGCTGCCACCACCATGTCTCACTGTGGGGATGGTGTTCTTTGGGTTATGTGATGTGTTGGGTTTGCGCCAGACATAGCGTTTTCTTTGATGGCCGAAAAGTTCAATTTTAGTCTCATGAGACCAAAGCACCTTCTTCCATACATTTTGGGAGTCTCCCACATGCTTTTTGCAAACTCACAACGTACGTACCTTTTTGTTTTTAGCGCACAAGTCAGGTTTTGTACAGGTTTTGCTCAAGAATATCCCTACAGTAACTTACTGTCCGACAGTGGACAGTAAGTTACTGGCTAGGTGGCAGGGTCCCTACGAGGTACTCGAAAATGTTGGAGAAGTAAACTACAAGGTACACCAGCCAGGGCGGTGGAAGCCGGAGCAGGTGTACCATGTGAATTTGCTCAAACGTTGGAAAGATAGGGACACCAGTACTGACGATAGACGAGTTTTCTAGGAGGAAAGGTTCCGGCCCCTCAGTCTGATGCAAGGGAAGCGGTTGCCACAGTGAAGATTGCTGACAGTCTCTCCTCTAAATAGACTCAGGAGGCCAGGGAGTTTGTCAGCAAGAACATGGATGTTTTCTCAGATTTCTCTGGACCCACTTCCATAATCCAACATGACATTGTCACTGAGCCTCAGGCCAAAATCCGGTTGAAACCATACCGGGTACCTGAGGCTCGGCGAAAAGCCATCTCGGAGGAAGTTAATGCTGCAACTAGACGTCATTGAGGAGTCCAAAAGTGAGTGGGCCAGTCCGATAGTCTTAATACCAAAGCCGGATGGGTCGTTACGATTCTGTAATGATTTCCGGAAACGAAACTAAATATCCAAGTTCGATGCGTATCCCATGCCCCGGATAGATGAGCTGATTGAGAGGTTAGGACAAGCCCGGTATTTTTCTGTTTTAGACCTCACCAAAGGGTACTGGCAGGTTCTCCTAACAGAGGGTGCCAAAGAGAAAACAGCCTTCATCACACCGGAGGGGCTATACCAGTATAAGGTGTTACCCTTTGGTCTGCACGGCGCCCCCGCCACTTTCCAAAGGCTAATGGACATTGTGCTGCGACCACCTGGGTAGATGAGCTAAATAGGGAGGTTAGGACAAGCCCGGTATTTTTCTGTTTTAGACTTCACCAAAGGGTACTGGCAGGTACTCCTAACTGAGGCTGCCAAAGAGAAAACAGCCTTCATCACACTGGAGGGGCTATACCAGTATAAGGTGTTACCCTTTGGTCTGCATGGCGCCCCCGCCACTTTCCGAAGGCTATCGGACATTGTGCTGCGACCACATCGTTACCTGGACAATATTGTTATCCACAGTACCGACTGGGAAAGTCACAGGCCAAAAGTCCAGGCTGTAGTAGACTCCCTGTGAAAAGCTGGACTAACCGCTAACCCAAAAAAATGGTCAATAGGGTTAGAGGAGACAAAATACCTGGGGTATGTCATTAAGCACGGAGTGATCAAACCCCAAGTAAACAAAATACAGTGCCTTGCAAAAGTATTTACCCCCCTTGACTTTTTTCTTGTTTTGTTACATTTGTTGGCTGCAAATATGACCTGAAGTTTTTTCAGGTTCACCTGCCATTAAAGTGAATCGGGCCCACCGCGTACGCGAGCACGTACGCGAAACGTCCCGGCCGATGTTCATCCATCAATATTTGTGAGACAGAAGATAGCTCCTGTTCCACTGAGAAGGGGTGAGTTGAATACCTAGGTCACATTCCCAAGCCTGAGAGAATGGGGGAAGGAGTGACGAGCGTTGATGTAAGAGTAACTTGTATATAACTGAAATGTTTCTAAGTATCGCTGATGGAGCCAGGCATAACTGTTCGAAGGCTGATAGGGTTCAGGACAGTGAGTGGGTCAAGTGCATAGAAGAATAGAAATGTTGGAGCTGTAGGTATTCGAAGGAGTGTCTTGACGATGGGTTGGGATTCCCCAACAGCAGAGGTAGAGGTTTCAGGGAGGGTCCCGAAAGGAAATGACAAAACCTTAGTGGGCGTATTTTCGCGCCCTGGAAAAAAGAAGAAGTGGAGTGCCCGGGGGGAATAGCTGGTTATCAGTAATCGGGGCGAGGGGGCCTTTAAGGTCTATGAGGGAGGTGTGATGGCTAATGGACGCTAGTATTGCAAAAGTATGATAGGCTATGAAGGACAATGTGGAAGAGGTGAGACGTGAATAGAGTTGAGCGAACACCTGGATGTTCGGGTTCGAGAAGTTTGGCCGAACTTCCCGGAAATGTTCGGGTTCGGGATCCGAACCCGACCTGAACTTCGTCCCGAACCCGAACCCATTGAAGTCAATGGGGACCTGACTTTTTGGCACTAAAAAGGCTGTAAAACAGCCCAGGAAAGAGCTAGAGGGCTGAAAAAGGCAGCAACATGTAGGTAAATCCCCTGCAAACAAATGTGGATAGGGAAATGAATAAAAAAAATAAAAATAAAAAAAAAATTAACCAATATCAATTGGACAGAGGTCCCATAGCAGAGAATCGGGCTTCACGTCAGCAGAGAATCAGTCTCTTCATGCCATAGCAGAGAATCTGGCTTCATGTCAGCAGAGAATCAGTCTTCATGTCATAGCAGAGAATCAGGCTTCACGTCACCCACCACTGGAACAGGCCACTGTCACATATTTAGGCCCCGGCACCCAGACAGAGGAGAGAGGTCCCGTAACAGAGAATCTGGCTTCATGTCAGCACAGAATCAGTCTTCATGTCATAGCAGAGAATCAGGCTTTACGTCACCCACCACTGGAACAGGCCCTGGAAACATAAGTGGTTGTGCGTTAGTGCATTCTATCTCTTCCACCCCTGGTGAAGGGCTAGGTGGATGCCCTTGGGAAACCCTGGCAGCAGAGTCTTCAAACAGCATAAGAGACTGCTGCATAACTTGAGGCTCAGACAGTTTCCCTGATATGCATGGGGGTGATGTGACAGACTGATGGGCTTGGTTTTCATGCGCCATCTGTGCGCTTTCTGAAGAAGACTGGGTGGGAGATAATGTGAACGTGTGGATGCACTGTCGGCCACCCAATTGACTAATGCCTGTACCTGCTCAGGCCTTACCATCCTTAGAACGGCATTGGGCCCCACCAAATATCCCTGTAAATTCTGGCGGCTACTGGGACCTGAGGTAGTTGGTACACTAGGACGTGTGGCTGTGGCAGAACGGCCACGTCCTCTCCCAGCACCAGAGGGTCCACTAACACCACCACGACCATGTCCACGTCCACGTCCCTTACTAGATGTTTTCCTCATTGTTACGTTCACACAATAAGAAAAATATTATTCGGGCCAATGTATTGAATTAAAATTCAGGCCTTTTTTTTACAGACACCTAACACTGTCTGGCTATCTATTTTAGGTACCGTATTACACTAAGGCTACTTTCACACTTGCGGCCAGAGAGATCCGGCAAGCAGTTCCGTCGCCGGAACTGCCTGCCGGATCAGGCAAAATGTATGCTAACTGATGGCATTTTAAGTAAGACTGATCAGGATCCTGTCAGTCTTAAAATGCCTGATCAGTCGAAAAAATGCATTGAAATGCCGGATCCGTCTTTCCGGTGTCATCCGGCAAAAACGGATCCGGCATTTATTTTTTCACCTTTTCTTCAGTCTGCGCATGCGCATACCGGAAGGACGGATCCGGCATTCCGGTATTCTGAATGCCGGATCCGGCACTAATACATTCCTATGGGAAAAAATGCCTGATCCGGCATTCAGGCAAGTCTTCAGTTTTTTTAGCCGGAGATAAAACCGTAGCATGCTACGGTTTTCTCTTTTGCCTGATCAGTCAAAACGACTGAACTGAAGACATCCTGATGCAAACTGAACGGATTACTCTCCATTCAGAATGCATGGGGACATACCTGATCAGTTCTTTTCCGGTATAGAGCCCCTGTGACGGAACTCTATGCCGGAAAAGAACAACACAAGTGTGAAAGTAGCCTAATACAGGCACACCATTAATGACAGATTTAGCTGAATATAAATGTGAGGCCTATTTTTAGGCGCTGGGTGACAGGTATACGTTTAATCACAGAATTAGACTTGGATCTGCACTGTAGCGTGTGTGTGAAGTTTTTCAGAATGACACTATCAGCACCTTGAATCTAATATACCCTTTTTGGGATAGATTTAAAGTAGGCCTGATATAGCAGAAACTACTAATTTTGAGAATGGCAAATTTGGGAATGTTTTTCAACCCATAACAAAAACTGTGCTTTTACGGTCACTAAAATAACTTGACCAGCTAAAACAGTACTGATTTGGAGGAATAGAAATGTCAGGCCTATTTTTTAGGCGCTGGGTGACAGGTATACGTTTAATCACAGAATTAGACTTGTATCTGCACTGTAGCTTGTGTGTTAAGTTTTCAGAATGACACTATCAGCACCTTGAATCTAATATACCCTTTTTGGGATAGTTTTATGTAGGCCTGATATAGCAGAAACTACTAATTTTGAGAATGGCAAATTTGGGAATTGTTTTTCAACCCAGAACAAAAACTGTGTTTTTACGGTCACTAAAATAACTTGACCAGCTAAAACAGTACTGATTTGGAGGAATAGAATGTCAGGCCTATTTTTTAGGCGCTGGGTGACAGGCTCAACTTGCCCCTGATGTAGTATATGGCCAAAAATAACCACACTATTGATGGTTAATGCACTTGGGTGACACAGGCTCAGCCTGCACCTGATGTAGTATATGGCCAAAAAATAACCCACACTATTGATGGTTAAATGCACTTGATGAAAGCTTGACCCTAATGTAGGATATAGCAATAAATAACCACACTATGATGGTTAAATGCACTTGGGTGACACAGGCTCAGCCTGCACCTGATGTAGTATATGGCCAAAAAATAACACACTATTGATGGTTAAATGCACTTGGGTGACACAGGCTCAGCCTGCACCTGATGTAGGATATAGCAAAAAATAACCACACTATTGATGGTTAAATGCACTTGGTGGTAGCTTGTGCTGGCGCACCACAAGCCACAAAATGGCGCCGATCACCCCAGAAAAAAGTGATATAAAAACGCTCTGGGCAGCCTAAAAAAGTGAGCAATTCAATATCAGACTTCAATGATCCACAGCTGGAGATCGATCACTGAATGAAGTCTTTGGAGGAGTTAATCTGCCTAATCTCGCCCTAACGTCGCAGCAGCAACCTCTCCCTACGCTTGTATCTGCAGTGTGACGTGCAGCGCTACTTGACCCAAGCTTATATAAGAGGCTGGGTCACATGCTGCAATGGCCAATCAACAGCCATGCCAATAGTAGGCAAGGCTGTGATGGCCTCTTGGGGCAAGTAGTATGACGCTTGTTGATTGGCTGCTTTGCAGCTTTCAAAAAGCGCCAAAGAAAGCGCCGAAACAACCGAACCCGGACTTTTACGTAAAGTTCGGGTCGGGTCCGTGTCACGGACACCCCAAAATTCGGTACGAACCCGAACTATACAGTTCGGGTTCGCTCATCCCTAGACGTGAACACCTACAAACCAAGGGAGTTCTGTCAGAGAACAAGATGAGGAGTCCCGCACTATGCGTTCCCAAGTAGTGATGGCCTTGCGGTTCGCCCGGCGGTCGGTTCGCGGTGAACTTTGGCCGTTCGCGATTCGCCGAACATGCAAACATATTGCAATATTCTCGCCCGCCATATTCTTTTACATTGTGAAGAACTTTGACCCATGACACATCCATCAGGTGGTACAGGACAGCCAATTGAGATGTTTCAGCACATGGATATACCCTCTACCTTATAAATAAACCTGATCTGATTTTACATTCACTCTTTTGCCAGTGTAGGGGAAGGTTGCTGTGTGGAGCAGGGACAGACTGTTAGGGACACAAATCGCTAGCTAATAGGGCCACAAAAGTCCTTTTAAGGACTGGTATAGGTGTGCTATAGATAGGTGTGACATACTGAGGGGTGTAATATACTTATAATATACTTTATAGCATATCACATCTACACAGTGAAAAACACTATTTGAAGAAATAATTTCTACTGGTGTGATTTACCAGTTGCCCCCCCAAAAAACTGATTAAAGCAGGGATTTTATATACCAATAATATACGTTCTATATAGTGCATTTAGGTAGTGATCTAATAACAACAAGGGCAGGTGCACTCTGCGATCTTCCTAAGCACTCAAACTGATGTTAAAATTGAGAGATTAGCAAACATGTCCTATCAGGAGGACATGTCTGAGCCCGAGCAACGCGCCAAGGTTTCTCAAGTAGCTCGGGTCCTAACACTCACCTACCTAAGTCGTATGGGCAATACCAGGGGCCAGTGGGCGAAGTACACGAGTGTGAGGACCCACTCACAGACAACTCACCAGTTAACTCCAGAATCTACCATGCTATCTGGGCCCTGGTATTGCCCATACGGCTCAGGTAGGTGAGTGTTAGGACCCGAGCTACTTGAGAAACCTTGGCGCGGTGCTCGGGCTCAGACATGTCCTCCTGATAGGACATGTTTGCTAATCTCTCAATTTTAACATCAGTTTGAGGGCTTAGGTAGATCGCAGAGTGCACTTCTCCTTGTTATTAGATTGTTATATTGGTTCTCACATCCACATAATTGCTACCTTGTGTAGGATGTTTATTGTGGTACTTGAGGTCCGCTGCGGGCATCCTCCACTGTATGCATTTTTGTTGGGGATTGCCATTAGCAACGGGCCACAAGTGCAGGATTTGCTCCCCTGTATATATATGCACAACTGCATATGGGTTTGAGCACATCCTGCCTGTTTAACACCATGCTATTCTTGTTAGTTTGCATTTAGGTAGCGCAGTATTTGTCTGCCGTTTTGCTGCGTTTTACCATATCTATACAGAGTGAAAAACACTATTTGAAGAAATAATTTCTACTGGTGTGATTTACCAGTTGCCCCACCAAAAAACTGATTGAAGCAGGGATTTTATATACAAATAATATACGTTCTATATAGTGCATTTAGGTAGTGCAGCATTTGTCTGCGGTTTTGCTGCATTACCGCAACTCCATAGAGTGAAAAACACTATTGGAACAAATAATTTCTACTGGTGTGATTTACCAGTTGCCCCCCAAAAAAGCTGATTGAGGCAGGAGTGTGATATGCCTTCTTCCACAAATACTGCTCTTCTATAGGGACTTTGTCACAGGGTCATTTTGAAAATGACAGGCAGAGGAAGAGGCAGGCCATTCCCCAGGGGTGGTAGGGGTCAGGCAGGTGCACCAGGCCGGAGCCTAAATGGGATGCTTGCAGAAGGTGCGTATGATTACGTCAAAGGACGCACCAGACTTGGTTTAGTGGCTCAGTCAGCCTTCCGCTTCTGCATCCTCCTCATCCTCTCTATCTACACCCTCTTCACTCTCTGCTGTGTCCACCACAAAGACACCACCACCACCACCATATCCACTCCGCTCGAATCAGAGGAATTATTTTCCCATACATTCCAAGACCGTACCGATGCGCAGCCATTCTTGGCATCGGATCAGGAAGAATAGGTATCAACGGTCGCCACCCAGCAGTCTGAAGACAGTACCCAGATCAGAGGGTGGTCCCCGCTGTTGCTTCCTATTCCGAGATCTCTAATGTCAGTGGTGGTGAAGGTAACGAATCAGATGATGACGTGTCGATGGACGTCACGTCGGTGCCCACAAGAGAGGAAGAGGAGGGGAGTACAGAGGGAGATACGGAGCAGCAGATAGGGAGGAGAAGCAGGCAGAACTTACAGTGCACAGGAGGCAAAAAGCAGACAGCTAATGTATCTGGAATGAAACATCCACCATGCACGGTCACATCTGGCGCTCCCAGGACGCTGACATATGGCTTCGCAGTGTGGGCTTTTTTTTATGTGTCCGCTGCTGACAATAGTGTTGCCATCTGCAGCCTGTGCTGTCAACGCATAAGTCGCGGTAAGCCCAACACTCACCTAGGGACGACCGCCTTAAGAAGGCACCTGGCCTCCCATCACCAAGCCCAGTTGGAGCAAAACCGTAAGAACCCACAAAGCCACACTCCCGGCGCTCACTGTCCTGCCTCTTTACTCCTTCTCATCTTTACTCCCAATAATCCTCCAATCCCACTTCCACCATCCCGTCGTCGCGCTCATCTGGCAAAAGGCAGGCTTCCTTGCCTCAAATGTTCGAGCGGAAAAAAGATGATGAAGCCAGATAACCCTCTTGCCCAACGGCTGACCGCTGGCTTGCCAGAACTGCTAGCCCGCCAACTACTGCCGTATAAACTGGTGGACTCGGAGGCCTTTAGAAAATTTGTGGCCATTGGAACACCACAATGGAAGGTCCTCGGAAGGAAATATTTCTCCCAGAAGGGCATCCCAGAGTTATATGGCCACGTTCAGCGGCAAATGAATGTACTGTATCTCTGGCATACAGTGTCGGTGCCAAGATACATCTGACCACAGACACGTGGTCTACAAAGGAAGGTACATAAGTTTTACTGCCCACTGGGTGAACCTTCTGACGGCCGACAAGCATGCTACCCGTGGCACCCGTGTACAGTCGTGGCCAAAAGTTTTGAGAATTACATAAATATTGGAAAAGTTGCTGCTTAAGTTTTTATAATAGCAATTTGCATATACTCCAGAATGTTATGAAGAGTGATCAGATGAATTGCATAGTCCTTCTTTGCCATGAAAATTTACTTAATCCCCAAAAAAACTTTCCACTGCATTTCATTGCTGTCATTAACCACCTCAGCACCCCTAGCTTAAAGGGAGTCTGTCACCACGATATGACCATATACAGCACTTACATGGCGCTGTAGCACACCTATACAGGATTCTAATGGTACCTTTGTTATTTTCTTTAGACATCCAGAAGCAGGAAAAACGACGTTTATTTCATATGCAAATGAGCACTCACAAGTGCCCAGAGGCGGTGTTCAGTGTGTAGGTGCCCAGGCTGCTCTGCCTTTTTAACCGTTACTCCTCCCCCAGTCTCTTCCTTTGCCCGCGCTCCTATTCCCTTGTATCATCGCTAGGTCCGGCCGAGATCCCGCACCTGCACACTGCTTCGCCGGGCCGGGGCATGCACACTGCAATGCCCATTTTGGGTACGGCATCAATTCAACTAGTGCGCATGCGCCAGCCAGCGAAGCAGTGCGCAGGTGCAATGAGCAGGACACTGGGTCAGTGGGCATGCTATGCAGTGGGTCAGTTTATATGTGTATAAGTTCGTGACGCCAGTTGCAGCTTGCGCAGGTACTGTAGCAGGGCCCTTTAAGATGGTATAGGCTCACGTACCAGGTGAGGAATGCCAGAGGGGGATATTGTCTCTGTATAGCATATATGGTAGTGTCAACGGTGTCTCCTACCTGTGGTACGGCTAGACTCCTGTATCCCGGCTCACATGCAACAAAATGAGTGTGGTTAATAGGAGTAATTGAGGAATGATGGAAATCCACACAGATAATAGGGTCCAACTTGTCTTTACTTGGTGGTATGATATGCAGCTTTGATCCATACAAGTATACAGCAATAGTCTAGGGTCCCAGCAGGTTTTGGCAATATGTGGCAGGAATTTATAAGTATTCTGCATCTGATCATACGCCTATTAGAATCTGGCAGGTATCTATCTTCTGCTCTGTCTTTAGTCTGCTTGGTTTGGGTCTGACTAGCTGAAGAGGTACTTATCTTCTCTTTGTCTTAGGATCCTTACTTACAGGACTGCTTGCAGGGTATGATGGTGGCTTCCTGGAGATCTGATAGTTCTGTGAAGAGCTGCTTTCTTTGTCTACCAGCTGAGGTAAGGGACTCAGGCTGGGAAGGTTGATCTTGGGCCTCAGCCGAGGCTTGGATCCTTGGTTGGGATCCCTGTTTCTGGGAGCTCCTACTAACACAGCCTACCCCAGCAGGGGGAGGCTCACACTCCGCTCTAACTTCGTTCTCCTCCTCATAAAGCATGGCATGGGACATCCCACTTCTGCTCGTGAAGGGGAGACTAGACTGGAATGGACTATTCCAGGCTAGATACTAACTCTGACCTGCTGCCACCTGCTGGTGTACATTAAGAATTACAGCATAAATACAAAACAGGCTTAGAAATATATATAAAATGGCAATGCACAGTTAAATCACATTAGATGACAATACACATTTACATTTAACATTATGAAGCAGGGGAACAGAAGTGTAGTGACATCAGGATGTTACACAGGCGCGGGATCTCGGCCGGACCTAGGGATGATACAAGGGAATAGGAGGCGGGCAAAGGAAGAGGCTGGGGGAGGAGTAACGGTTAAGAAGGCAGAGCAGCCTGGGCACCTACACACGGAACACAGGCCCTGGGCACTTGCGAGTGCTCATTTGCATATGAAATAAACGTCGTTTTTCCTACTTCTGGATGTCTAAAGAAAATAACAAAGGTACCATTAGAATCATGTATAGGTGTGCTACAGCGCCATGTAAGTGCTGTATATGGTCATATAGTGGTGACAGACTCTCTTTAAACCCCCTTAATGACCAGACCACTTTTTACAATTCTGCACTACACTACTTTCACGGTTTATTGCTCGGTCATACAACTTACCACCCAAATGAATTTTACCTCCTTTTCTTCTCACTAATAGAGCTTTCATTTGGTGGTATTTCATTGCTGCTGACATTTTTACTTTTTTTGTTATTAATCGAAATTTACCAAATTTTTTGCAAAAAAATGAAATTTTTCACTTTTAGTTATACATTTTTTCAAATAAAACTACATTTCTATATAAATTTTTAGTAATAAAAATAGAATGGGCACTCATATACCTGGTACACTAGGTAGGCAATGCGACTCAAACAATATTATATTAATATATTGATTTATTAATTTAATGATAGCAATTGTAAGCAAGTGTATATAAATATACAATTATTACCCTAATAGTTATACCCTCTAAATAAACCTAAATGGTTAAAATACACATAAAACTAATTGATAAAATATGCATATATCTCTCCACTGGTATAGCTAATGAAAGTCGGTCCAGCGTTGATAGAAGGCACACACTGGTAGATCTTCCGTTATCTACAGCAGTGGCTGACAGCAAATCTGACTTCAGAGATAAATATATATGTGAATAAATATAAATAAAATTCAGGAGTGAAAATACGTGATATAGCAAAGTGACTTGAAATGTCCAATAGATAAAAAGTAGCAAATCTACTGG
This sequence comes from Bufo bufo, assembly GCF_905171765.1. Lineage (NCBI taxonomy): Eukaryota > Metazoa > Chordata > Amphibia > Anura > Bufonidae > Bufo > Bufo bufo. Next base: position 214,048,549 of record NC_053394.1, read on the forward strand.
ATCAACATACTAAAGTGCAAATGGATAATAAAATGGTGAATATATAAATATAAATGTGTAAATATCTCTAAAAAATCAATACAATCGCTGTCTCCCACTGGTAGTTCTATTCCTCAAATAGTCCTTCTTAATATTAGAACGTGTAGCCTGGATTACGGCTTCATCCACATAATTCTCCGCAGGTGCTCAGTTTGAGCTGATAGGTTGTGTAATAGAGCAGCCGCAACAAGCACGGCAGGGTGCTTGCACAATGGTATTGAAATGTCCAATAGTGTTACAATGCGGTCAAGCAATAATACCAGTATAACAAACTGTTAAGCAGCCATGAACATAAGTCCAGCAAAATTAGGCCGATTCACATATATCGGAGCTGTAGCTTTTACTTACATGTACTCTCACCGTGGCGTCCCACGTGGTGTAAGTTTCAAGCAAACTTGCCTTTCTGTAGCGCAGCTGAGCTGTCTGCTCCGATGCTGTATCCTCCCGACTGTGAACTGGAATGCTGGCTGTGTCACGCTGCAGGTGCACGTCCGGTTTCTTTTGGATATTCCACCTGTTTGGGTCAGTACTGATAGTGAAATCTTTAACCCATCAGTCTCTGTATTGTATCCGAGGAGACCCGCAGTTCGATAGTCCTTAGAACCGCAATTTTTGGCCTCCTTTAGAAATCCTTTAGAAAGCGCTTTCTCAATCCAATATAGTAGAGAGTTATTGCCGGTATATTGTCAGATCCAATTATTCCTCACCAGACGCGTTTCAAAGGCTACCTGCCTTCTTCCTCAGTGGCTAATTTGGAACTGACTGTGCCGGCTTTTTATCCTCCATAAGGCTCTTAATTAAACCTGAAATGGACCTAAGAAATCTGGATTTCATAGATACAATTGTTTTATATTGCGGTAATATTGCGGTATATTTGCAGTTTTACTATATACCCATGCGTTTTTCTATATTATATATTCCTAGGTCCATCAGAATCCTTATGCATGTAAAATTTGTTATACCTGATAAAAAATCTGATAAAAAATCCAAACTTATATGGATAATATCATCCTGTCTCATGGATTGTTAAAAACACATTGTTCTTACTAAAATGCTAATAAGACTTTATTATATTAAAAACATATTAAATAGTAGAGAGCTTCTATATTGGGACTAAAATATATATGTAAAAAAATCTAAAAATATAAATATAAAAATAAAATAAAAAATATTATTTTGGTAATATATGCATAAATAAATATAAATATGAATATTCATATTCATTAATACACAGCAGACTGTATCTGATAGGGCTCATCCCCTCAATGGTTCGGGCAGAGTATATATTCATTAATACACAGCAGACTGTATTGGGGCTCATCCCCTCAATGGTTCAGGCAGAGTGTATAGGGTATAGATGGATGGACTGGGGTCGGAGATCTCCAGCGCAGGGGGGGTCATAGTGCTGCTAAACAGCCCGACCATTACCCCCCATGAGCCGAAGACACCCGACCCATCATAGAAACCCAAATATTTCCAACTCGGCGTTTAGTCCAGCTGGAGCCAAACTGCCGAATTCGAAGATCTTCCTAGACTCCGCCCTAGACATACGGGCAATATGATTGCCCCCCCTCCAATGGCGTTCTATTTGTTCGAATGCTGCAAAAGTTAAAGCCTTGGGATCTTGATTATGTATCAATTTAAAATGTTTTGAAAGTACATGTTTGTCGTACCCTTTCTTGATATTATTTATATGTTCCGCTATCCTCACTTTTAGGGGTCTTTTAGTCCTGCCAATATATTGTTTAGCACATGGGCATTCAATAATGTAGATTACGTTTGAACTATTGCAAGTGAGAAGATCTTTTATCTCAACTGAAAAGTTGTTTTGTGTTGAGGTCACTCGCATAGTCTTTTTTGCGAACGACGTATTCCTACAATTAATGCAGCCTCCACATCTGTGGAACCCGCTCCTTTTTAGCCATTTATTCACAGAACCGGTTTCTCTTATCTGATTTTTAATAGATGGTGCTATTTTTAGGCCTAAATTAGGGGCCTTAGTATACACTATCTCCGGTAATGGTGGGATTAAAGGGCCTATAATTTTATCCTTCTGGATAAGGTGCCAATTATTTTTAATACTTTGTTCTATTTTTTTATGTTGTGCATTATAAGGCAGTATAATACGGAATTTATTATCATCGCTGGGTTTCTCATCCTTCTTTTGTTTGCTTTCGAAAAACATCTTTCTATCTATTTTTCTAACCTTGCATAGTGCTTTTTCAACAACTGTCTCTGGATATTCTTTCTCCAAGAATTTTTCTTTCATAGAAACAGCTTCATCCTCAAATTCTGTCTGGTTAGTACAGTTCCTCTTTATTCTACGGAACTGTCCCGTGGGTATGTTCAATAACCATGATGGCAGATGACAGCTAGAAAAGAGGATGAAGCTGTTCTTGGCTACCTCTTTCTGGAATGTAGTACAGACATAGTGTTCCATCTGAGTAGTGATCCGAATATCCAGGAATTCTGTATATTCCTGATTGATGTTGGAGGAGAATTTGAGATTACATTCATTTCTATTAATATCTTCCAAAAAGGTATGGAGGCTAGATATATCTCCCTGCCAGACAAAAATGATATCGTCGATGTAGCGCTGCCAGAGCACCAGGTCCGACCCCAGCCTGGGCAAGATGGTCTCTTGTTCCCACTGTGCCATAAAGAGATTGGCATAGCTGGGGGCGAACCTGGTGCCCATGGCAGTGCCACGGGTCTGGAGGTAATAAGCCCCCTCAAAAAAGAAATAATTATGTGTTAGAATATATCTCACACCTTCCGCCAGAAATTCAATTTGTCTCTCTCCAAGATTACCATAATTCCGTAACTGTAATTTCATATTATTTATGCCCTGTTCGTGGTCAATCACGGTATAGAGCGATTGAACATCCAATGTCCCTATAAGCCAGTGAGGCTCCACCTTCAGATTCTCCAATATCTGGACAATCTGTGTGGTGTCTTTCAAATACGATGGAGTATTCTTCACTGTGGGCTGAATTAATTGGTCTATATATTTGGACAGATTGGATGACAAAGACTCTATGCCCGAAATTATAGGGCGACCCGGTGGATCCGACATACTTTTGTGTATCTTGGGAAGACAGTAAAACACGGGTAGTCTCTGCTGTGTCCCCAAGATAAAATCAAATTCCTGTTTGGAAAGCAGTCCGTCTTCCAACCCTCCATCACAATATTGATTTAATAATTCCGAGAATTCCTCCCTTGGATCCTTCCTAAGTTTTTTGTATGTAGTTGTATCCGCAAGCTGTCTTAGGCACTCTGCATTATATTTTGTAGTTTCCAGAAGCACAATGGCTCCACCTTTATCAGCGGGACGAATAGTAAGGTTATTAATTGTTTGCAATTCTTTGATTGCTTTTATCTCCTGTGGGGTCAAATTATTTCTCCTCAACTGTTTATCAGATACTTTCCTCAAGTCTGTCTCTATGTTTTTTCTAAAAGTTGCTATCTCTACTCCAATTTCCTGTCTAGGAAATTTTTTGGATTTTGGTTTCAAGATTGTGTGTTGGATTTCACCATCCACATGTTCATCTATACTTGCTGATATCGGATTTTTTAGAAAATATTTTTTCAAGCACAGTTTCCTCACAAATTTCTCTATACCTATGTACGTGTCAAATTTATTCAGTTTCGCTGTAGGTGCAAACTTGAGACCCCTGTTTAGCAGTCTTCTCTGAGAGTCAGTCAAGACGGCCAAACTGAGGTTCACTACAGCGTCTGAATTATTTATCTGTGTCTGTTGTAAGTCCCTCTTTTTTCTTTGGGATCTTCGTATCTTTCTTTTAGGTCTAGATTCTGTGGATGTCTGTGGGTCCCCTCTCTCAGATATTTGGGTGTGTATTGCTGTCTGTAATTCTGGGGGGGACGCGTCCTCTGTTGTGGCTCGTAATCGTCTATTTGGTAATTGGGCCTGGTCCTCAGATTGTACGTATGTGGTTGATCTCTTCTTGGTGATCTCGATCTGTGTCTGATTCTCATGTTGTGGCCTGTCTCTAACTGTTGGTGTTGAACATGTGTATTGATTGGTGTTTGTGATCTCTGTCTGATTCTTGTCTTGTGGTGGGGTGGAGTTCTGTCTAAAAAATGGTTATCGTTCAATGCCTCAAATCTATTATTTACCGGTATGTTAAACCTTGGAGGATGTATATCATCATTTTGGTGACTCAAAGGTCTAATATTTAAATCCCCTTCTTGTGAATTATTTCTATATTGATATCCTTCCATTGGTTTGGCATTAAATCTATATTTTTTTGATTTTTTATATATTATCTCTGATTCCATTTTATCTAAACTCTTGCATATCCGTGCCTGCCATATAGCTAATTCTTCATTGGCTGGTAATTTTTCAACAGAGATTTTTATTTGGTTTATTCTCTCAGTCAATTCTTCTAATTATTTGCTTCTCCTTTTTATGATAAGTTGTATTAACATTATTGATTGGGAGAAGAGCAATGCTTCCCACTCCTTATTAAATTCATCATTACAAAGATCTTGTGCAGGGATCTTAGATATCATTAACCCCTTAGGTATTTTCTTGTCCTCAATGTACAATTTCAGTGACTTGATTTCCCACTGAGGATACAGCATCGGAGCAGACAGCTCAGCTGCGCTACAGAAAGGCAAGTTTGCTTGAAACTTACACCACGTGGGACGCCACGGTGAGAGTACATGTAAGTAAAAGCTACAGCTCCGATATATGTGAATCGGCCTAATTTTGCTGGACTTATGTTCATGGCTGCTTAACAGTTTGTTATACTGGTATTATTGCTTGACCGCATTGTAACACTATTGGACATTTCAATACCATTGTGCAAGCACCCTGCCGTGCTTGTTGCGGCTGCTCTATTACACAACCTATCAGCTCAAACTGAGCACCTGCGGAGAATTATGTGGATGAAGCCGTAATCCAGGCTACACGTTCTAATATTAAGAAGGACTATTTGAGGAATAGAACTACCAGTGGGAGACAGCGATTGTATTGATTTTTTAGAGATATTTACACATTTATATTTATATATTCACCATTTTATTATCCATTTGCACTTTAGTATGTTGATCCAGTAGATTTGCTACTTTTTATCTATTGGACATTTCAAGTCACTTTGCTATATCACGTATTTTCACTCCTGAATTTTATTTATATTTATTCACATATATATTTATCTCTGAAGTCAGATTTGCTGTCAGCCACTGCTGTAGATAACGGAAGATCTACCAGTGTTTGCCTTCTATCAACGCTGGACCGACTTTCATTAGCTATACCAGTGGAGAGATATATGCATATTTTATCAATTAGTTTTATGTGTATTTTAACCATTTAGGTTTATTTAGAGGGTATAACTATTAGGGTAATAATTGTATATTTATATACACTTGCTTACAATTGCTATCATTAAATTAATAAATCAATATATTAATATAATATTGTTTGAGTCGCATTGCCTACCTAGTGTACCAGGTATATGAGTGCCCATTCTATTTTTATTACTATTGTTTTCTGGTGATTGGGTACAACATCTGTTTGGAGCACCGTGCCATCCTGAAACCAGAGGTGAGCCGTCCCCTATTTTCGCTTTCTCATTTATTCTATATAAATTTTTCTCAAAATTTATTGGTCTACATGTCTTTGATAAAAAAAATGCAATAAGTGTATATTTATTGGTTTGCGCAAAAGTTATAGCGTTTACAAACTATGGTACAAAAATGTGAATTTCCACATTTTGAAGCAGCTCTGACTTTCTAAACACCTGTCATGTTTCCTGAGGTTCTACAATGCCCAGACAGTAGAAACACCCCACAAATGACCCCAATTCGGAAAGTAGACACCCTAAGGTATTCGCTGATGGGCCTAGTGAGTTCATAGAAGTTTTTATTTTTTGTCACAAGTTAGCGGAAAATGATGATTTTTTTTTTATTTTTTTTTTCTTACAAAGTCTCATATTCCACTAACTTGTAACAAAAAATAAAAACTTCCATGAACTCACTATGCCCATCACGAAATACCTTGGGGTGTCTTCTTTCCAAAATGGGGTTACTTGTGGGGTATATATACTGCCCTGGCATTTTAGGGGCCCTAATGCGTGAGAAGTAGTTTGAAAATCCAAATGTGTAAAAAATGCTCTGTGAAATCCTAAAGGTGCTCTTTAGAATTTGGGCCCCTGTGCCTACCTAGGCTGCAAAAAAGTGTCACACATGTGGTATCGCCGTACCCAGAAGAAGTAGGGCAATGTGTTTTGGGGTGTATTTTTACATATACCCATGCTGGGTGAGAGAAATATCTCTCTAAAAGTCAACTTTTCCCATTTTTTTAAAACAAAGTTGTCATTTTAGAGAGATATTTCTCTCACCCAGCATGGGTATATGTAAAAAGACACCCCAAAACACATTGCCCAACTTCTACTGAGTACGGCGATACCACATGTGTGACACTTTTTTGCAGCCTAGGTGGGCAAAGGGGCCCAAATTCTAAAGAGCACCTTTAGGATTTCACAGGGCATTTTTTACACATTTGGATTTCAAACTACTTCTCACGCATTAGGGCCCCTAAAATGCCAGGGCAGTATAAATACCCCACAAGAGACCCCATTTTGGAAAGAAGACACCCCAAGGTATTCCTTGAGGGGCATGGCGAGTTCCTAGAATATTTTTTTTTGGCACAAGTTAGCGGAAAATGATTATTATTATTATTTTTTCTTACAAAGTTTCATATTCCACTAACTTGTGACAAAAAATTAAATTTTACATGAACTCGCCATGCCCCTCACGAAATACCTTGGGGTGTCTTCTTTCCAAAATGGGGTCACTTGTGGGGTATTTTTACTGCCCTGGCATTTTAGGGGCCCTAATGCGTGAGAAGTAGTTTGAAAACCAAATGTGTAAAAAATGCCCTGTGAAATCCTAAAGGTGCTCTTTAGAATTTGGGCCCCTTTGCCCACCTAGGCTGCAAAAAAGTGTCACACATGTGGTATTGCCGTACTCAGGAGAAGTAGGGTAATGTGTTTTGGGGTGTCTTTTTACATATACCCATGCTGGGTGAGAGAAATATCTCTCTAAAAGACAACTTTTCCCATTTTTTTTATACAAAGTTGTCATTTTAGAGAGATATTTCTCTCATTCAGCATGGGTATATATAAAAAGACACCCAAAACACATTGCCCAACTTCTCCTGAGTATGGAGATACCACATGTGTGACACTTTTTTGCAGCCTAGGTGAGCAAAGGGGCCCAAATTCCTTTTAGGAGGGCATTTTTAGACATTTGGATTCCAGATTTTTTCTCACGCTTTTGGGCCCCTAAAATACCAGGGCAGTATATATACCCCACATGTGACCCCATTTTGGAAAGAAGACACCCCAAGGTATTCCATGAGGGGCATGGCGAGTTCATAGAAGATTTTTTTTTTTGGCACAAGTTAGCGGAAATTGATTTTTTTTTTCTTTTTTCTCACAAAGTCTCCCTTTCCGCTAACTTGGGACAAAAAGTTCAATCTTTCATGGACTCCATATGCCCCTCAGCAAATACCTTGGGGTGTATTCTTTCCAAAATGGGGTCATTTGTGGGGTGTTTGTACTGCCCTGGCATTTGAGGGTCTCCACAATCATTACATGTATAGCCAGCATTAGGAGTTTCTGCTATTCTCCTTATATTGAGCATACGGGTAATGAGATTTTTTTTTTTCAGTTCAGCCTCTGGGCTGAAAGAAAAAATGAACGGCACAGATTTCTTAATTCGCATCGATCAATGTGGATGAAAAAATCTCTGCCAGAAAAAAAAAAGGAGGGCAAAAAAATCTGCCAGGACATAGGAGCTCCGCCCAACATCCAAACCCACTCGGCCCGTATGCCCCGGCAAACCCGATTTCTCCATTCACATCAATCGATGTGGATGAATAAATCATTGCCGGTATTTTTTTTTTTATATACAAAGTGTTTGCCAAAGCATATGAACACCGCCCCTCAGCTCATAAGCCTCGGCAAACGTATCTTTTTTACTGCAGAGGAGAAATCTCGTCTTGCAGCGCCGCATACACCGACTTTTGTGTAATCTGACAGCAGCGCAATGCTTCTATCAGAATGTACATCAGTGCTGCAGCTGGTTCAACGGTTAGTCCACCTAGAAGGTAAAAAAAAAAAAACAGGCCGCAACGCAATAAATTTATTAACATTAACTTTATATAACATTTGAACAGAACATTAACTTTTATAAACTTTATTGAACTTTTGGAATAGAACATTAACTTTTTTGCTTACCGGTGATTTTTTTTTTTTTTTTTTACCTTTTATAGGACAAACCTCTCCTTCCCCATGGGACAATGTGCAAAGGAGAGGTTTGCAGCAGCTGTGAGTGAAAGGGCCCTAAGAGCCCTGTGTGCCTGTCCTGTGTCACGCAATCCCTATGCTAATAGTGTACCTGTGTGTGGTACTTCCGGAAACACTCCCCTAAGCATAGGGCAGGGTGGTCAGGGCAGTCAGGACAGAAATAGCGGGTGTCACGCCTTATTCCACTCCTGCTACAGACAAGACATCTTTTTCGGGGTGGCGCTTGGGTTGAGGTACCAGCAACGACATTGGGGAAATGTCGCTCGTGTAGACGGCTCACTACACTGGTGGATGGGGCCACGGAACCTCCTGTCACAGCCAGACAGCTGAGAAGCGCTCACAGGAGCTTCTCAGATCCTCCTCCTTGAATTTCTTTGTTTTGGTTTAGTTTCTCATCTCGTTAGTCTATCTCAGCTGTCATGCAGTCAGACTGATCGCTACCCTTTAAGTTCCTCCCCATAATGCAGTAGTGTGCGGCTGATACAACTTCCTGGAGTGTGTGTGCATGCTGTTCCCAGTTCCCAGTTCCCAGTCCTCAGTCGTCTGCAGATAAGTGCTGTTTATGTATTTATGTTTTTGTCTTTTCTGGATCCAGGTGACCCTGACTCCCTCCGTGTCAGTGTAGGGAGCCGGTGGTCGTGTCCCTTCACTATTGTAGGGTCTTCAGGTAATAGATAGCCGAGGAACGTGGATATGCGGCCATCCACCTTTGGGGTGTTCGCATAGGCTGAGCAGTGAGGGAGAGCGGCAGGTCTATTGCAGGGGTCTCCCTTTGTTTCTTAGTTGTGGATCCAGAGAGACATTGTTTATATGGTTTTGTCTTGTTTCCTGTACACCATCCGTGACACCTCCTGGATACAGGAGGTTCTCGATGATCTCTTCCTGAAATTTGAGGAAGGATCCTGTTCTCCCAGCCTTATTGTAGAGAACAAAGCTATTGTACATAGCCAATTGAATTAAATATACAGACACCTTCTTATACCAGCGTCTGGTGCAGCGGGACACTAAATAAGGAGCCAACATCTGGTCATTGAAGTCCACCCCTCCCATGAGCAAATTATAGTCGTGGACCGAGAGGGGCTTTTCAATGACACTGGTTGCTCATTCTATTTGGATTGTTGTGTCTGCGTGAATGGAGGAGAGCATGTAAACGTCACGCTTGTCTCTCCATTTCACCGCGAGCAGTTCTTCGTTACACAAGGCAGCCCTCTCCCCCCTTGCAAGACGGGTGGTAACGAGCCGTTGGGGGAAGCTCCGGCGACTATGTCGCGCGGTGCCACAGCAGCCAATCTGTTCTATAAACAAATGCCTGAAGAGGGGCACACTTGTGTAGAAATTGTCCACATAAAGATAGTACCCCTTGCCAAATAAGGGTGACACCAAGTCCCAGACTGTCTTCCCACTGCTCCCCAGGTAGTCAGGGCAACCGACCGGCTCCAGGGTCTGATCTTTACCCTCATAGACTTGAAATTTGTGCGTATAGCCTGTGGCCCTTTCACAGAGCTTATACAATTTGACCCCATACCGGGCGCGCTTGCTTGGGATGTATTGTTTGAAGCCAAGGTGCCTGGTAAAAGGGACTCGTCTATGCAGATGTTTTGCTCAGGGGTATACAAATCTGCAAATTTGGTGTTAAGGTGGTCTATGAGGGGCCAAATTTTGTGGAGCCGGTCAAAAGCTGGTTGGCCTCTGGGACGAGAGGTGCTGTTGTCACTAAAGTGCAGGAAACGCAGGATGGTCTTAAATCGTATCCTGGACATGGCAGCAGAGAACATGGGCATGTGATGAATTGGGTTCGTGGACCAATATGACCGCAATTCATGCTTTTTTGTCAGTCCCATGTTGAGGAGAAGGCCCAGAAAAGTTTTAAATTCGGAAACTTGGACGGGGTTTCCACCGGAAAGACTGGGCATAAAAGCTTCCCGGGTTGGCGGCTATAAATTGAGTGGCATACCGATTTGTTTCTGCCACGACTAAGTCCAAGAGCTCCGCAGTCAAGAACAGCTCAAAAAACCCCAGTGCCGATCCGATCTGAGCTGTCTCAACCCGAACTCCAGACTGGGCGGTGAAAGGGGGAACTACTGGTGCGGCTGAAGTTGGGGGCTGCCAATCAGGGTTTGCCAGCACCTCAGGGACTCTAGGGGCTCTACGGGCCTGTCTGTGCGGTGGCTGCGACGGGGGAACTAATGCACGTGCCACCGTACCAGCTTCAACTGCCCTTCTGGTGCTCGCCACTTCACCATGTTCTACAGCAGTGCTGGTACTAGGTCCAGGATGGGCTGCGCTGCTGGTGTATGCCTCACCACGTAATCCGACAGCGCCAGCCCCACTCTGCTGCCCTTGAAGCGGATCCTGCGCAACCTGTGGTCTAGCAACACAGGGCCGGGTACGCCTGGTGGTATCAGGGACCTCAACCTCATCGTCCTAAATTTAGGGGGTATTTCCTGAGACTATCCAAGAAAAAAAGCAAGCCTGTTTTACAAATGGGAGGCTAGCGAAGTACCGGAAGCCGCTGCGGCTTCTGGTACTTCGCTAGCCTCCCATTTGTAAGACAGGCTTGCTTTTTTTCTTGGGTAGTCTCAGGGAATACCCCCTAAATTTAGTTGACCAAATGGCAAGTAAGGGTTATTCTTCTGAAGAGGCCTACAGGCTTCTGACCCAGTCGGATGAGGATGTGGAACCCTCATCTGACGAATCCAGCGGGTCAGAATACGAACCTGTAGAAAGCAGTGGCAGTCTGACCCAAAGTTCGGACGATGAGGTTGAGGTCCCTGATACCACCAGGCGCACCCGGCCCTGTGTTGCTAGACCACAGGTTGCGCAGGATTCGCTTCAAGGGCAGCAGAGTGGGGCTGGCGCTGTCGGATTATGTGGTGAAGCATACACCAGCAGCGCAGCCCATCCTGGACCTAGTACTGATTTTTTTTTATCGCTGCAGCGCTTGTAAAGTGATTGTGCAGTGATAAAAAAAAAATTACAATTTTGTTACTGCGGCGGGGCGGGCATGGGTGAACGCACGTGTGGGCGACCGATCAGGCCTGATCGGGCAAACACTGCGTTTTGGGTGGAGGGCAAACTAATGTGACACTAATACTATTATAGATCTGACTTTGATCAGTTCTGATCACTTACAGATACTATAAAAGTACCAATGCTGATTAGCGATACGCTAATCAGCGAATCAGTGACTGCGGTGCGGTGGGCTGAGCGCTAACCGACTCTAACTACCTAACAAAGGGGCCTAAACTAACTTAAAACCTAACTGTCAATACTAGTGGGAAAAAAAAGTGACAGTTTACACTGATCACTTTTTTCCCTTTCACTAGTGATTGACAGGGGTGATCAAGGGGTTAATTGGGGTGATGGGGGATGATCTGGGGCTAAGTGTAGCGTTTGGTGTACTCACAGTGATGTGTGCTTCTCTGCTGGGACCAACCGACGAAAAGGACCAGCAGAGGAGCACAGAAGCCATTTAACACATTATATTTATAAATATAATGTGTTAACTGGCTTGTGATTAGATTTTTTGAAAATCACCAGCCTGCCAGCGATGATCATTGGCTGGCAGGCTGGTGACAAAATACTCCTTTGACTTTTGCCAGCCCGCAATGCGCATGCACGGGCCGGCTGTGAGCGTAATCTCGCGTCTCGCGAGATGACGTGCCGGCGCGTCAAGGAGGAATGAATCTACCGCCTCCGGAACGCAATCCTGCTTTAGGCGGTCTGGAGGCAGTTAAAGGACTTGCTGAGATCATTTCAGTAATTGTCTTGTTAACTCAGGTGAGAATGTTGACGAGCACAAGGCTGGAGATCATTATGTCAGGCTGATTTGGTTAAAATGGCAGACTTGACATGTTAAAAGGAGGGTGATGCTGGAAATCATTGTTCTTCCATTGTTAACCATGGTGACCTGCAAAGAAACGTGTGCAGCCATCATTGCTTTGCATAAAAATGGCTTCACAGGCAAGGATATTGTGGCTACTAAGATTGCACCTCAATCAACAATTTATAGGATCATCAAGAACTTCAAGGAAAGAGGTTCAATTCTTGTTAAGAAGGCTTTCCAAGAAAGTCCAGCAAGCGCCAGGATTGTCTCCTAAAGAGGATTCAGCTGCGGGATCGGAGTGCCACCAGTGCAGAGCTTGCTCAGGAATGGCAGCAGGCAGGTGTGAGCGCATCTGCACGCACAGTGAGGCGAAGACTTTTGGAAGATGGCCTGGTGTCAAGAAGGACAGCAAAGAAGCCACTTCTCTCCAAAAAAAACATCAGGGACAGATTGATCTTCTGCAGAAAGTATGGTGAATGGACTGCTGAGGACTGGGGCAAAGTCATATTCTCCGATGAAGCCTCTTTCCGATTGTTTGGGGCATCTGAAAAAAGGCTTGTCCGGAGAAGAAAAGGTGAGCGCTACTGTAACGGACCGTTCAGCACACAACTCCGTTCCGACGATATTCTCCTTTCCATGCACAGGCAGCTACTGCAAGAACCAGTCTGCCGAACTGCCAACTACACGAACACTGGAAACCGCGGAACAGGAAAAGCATACAATCGGCTTACACTCCTGGCAATCAGCATACAATCCAATTCCCCCAATAACGAGACGGCACTTCGTTTTGAGGTCAAGCAGCACTCTTTAATGGGTTATTTTCCAGCCTTTTATGCAGGTCTCCTAGCAAGGGACACTCCCCCTGGGGCCCTTGTAAAAGACTGTGACAGTTTATATTTTAGCCAATCACATGCATTTACAGTATTGAACCTTCCCAGCATTTGTACACAAAATCCCCTTCCCTCTGTCTGTAACGCAATCAACAAAATACAATGAGCATTGTCTGTGACACAATTAACTAACACACTGAGACGCAATCCACAAAATACAATTACCAAACGTAATGGGCTAACTTAATCACTCACAGACAGAAAACACACATTTTTCCCCCAAACACAGAAAACACCCCAAAACCCCACATATCGCCATAATTTATACATTCATGGATAGCTCTGATCTGGGTAAACAACATATCCAAAAATCACCCAGATCTGAGCAGGGGTTCCCGAATTCCATGGAAGTCACATTTGGCCGGCCACAAGCATGGCTTTCCTGCACAAAACAGTTCCACAGATTTAAGCTGTGCGGCCGGTCTATCTTCTCCTTCAAAGTTAGGATGGGCCATAATCCTGGGGCAGGAGGTGGGCAAACAGTCCGCTCCAAAACACTGTGGCGAAGTGGCTTTCGCCACAGCTACCATCAGTCCTGTGTCATGCCAACAGTAAAGCATCCTGAGACCATTCATGTGTGGGGTTGCTTCTCATCCAAGGGAGTGGGCTCACTCACAATTTTGCCCAAAAACACAGCCATGAATAAAGAATGGTACCAAAACACCCTCCAACAGCAACTTCTTCCAACAATCCAACAACAGTGAAGAACAATGCATTTGTCCAGCATGATGGAGCACCGTGCCATAAGGCAAAAGTGATAACTAAGTGGCTCGGGGACCAAAACGTTGACATTTTGGGTCCATGGCCTGGAAACTCCCCAGATCTTAATCCCATTGAGAAATTGTGGTCAATCCTCAAGAGGCGGGTGGACAAACAAAAACCCACTAATTCTGACAAACTCCAAGAAATGATTATGAAAGAATGGGTTGCTATCAGTCAGGAATTGGCCCAGAAGTTGATTGAGAGCATGCCCAGTCGAATTGCAGAGGTCCTTAAAAAGAAGGGCCAAATACTGCAAATACTGACTTTTTGCATAAATGTCATGTAATTGTCGATAAAAGCCTTTGAAACGTATGAAGTGCGTGTAATTATATTTCACTACATCACAGAAACAACTGAAATAAAGATCTAAAAGCAGTTTAGCAGCAAACTTTGTGAAAACTAATTATTGTGTCATTCTCAAAACTTTTGGCCACGATTGTACATTTGGTTTTACCGCCACGGATTGCATGCAGGCCCGCCTCTTCTTTTCCTCCTCCTACTCCATCCTCCCTCTCCAGGTGCCAGGTGAGACGTTGCCATGCTGTGCTGCGTCTGTTGTGCCTAGAAGCCAAGAGCCACAGGGCAAATTGACACACGTGCCGTGCATGGCACACGTCCTGACTTAGTCGTGCAGTGATTCGTTGCCAAATATCCCGGGGTCCAGGACGTCTTGCGGCAGGCCAGGAAAATCTCGGGCCATTTCAGAAGATCTTACACGGCCATGGCTCGCCTTGCTGACATTCAGCAGCGACACCACCTGCCCATCAGACGTCTGATTTGTGACTGCCCGACGCGATGGAACTCCACCTTGTATATGCTTGATAGGCTGCTCCAGCAGAAATGTGCAGTTAATGACTACCTGTACGAACTCTGCGGCAGGACATGTTCTGGTGAGCTTGTTTTTTTTTCACCGCGCCAGTGGCTGCTCATGCGCGACACATGCAGACGTCTGTGGCCATTTGATGAGATCACCAAACTGGTCAGTTGCAGCCAGTGCGCCATCAGCGGCATCGTACCTTACGCCTTCTTTCTGGAGCGTGCATTGCGTTGTGTCATTGATCAAGCCGTCGAGGAGCAGGAGCAGAAAGATGAGGAAGTCGTAATGCTGGATGATTTCCCAGGGGGGGCTACTCCATCTGAGACAAGTCATCAACAGGAGTTTGAAGAGGAGTCAGAGGAGGATGGTGCCGGGGCAAAGGAGGAGCAAGAGGGCTGTCAGAATGCAGCACTTCCAGGCCTTGCATCGAGAAATGCTGCATTCTGCTTTTGCGGGCGCTGGCAGAGGAATTTTCCACTCACAGAGAAACTGTTGCAGATACCAAACCAACAGCGCATGGAAGGGTTATCGGCCGATGTGGAAGCTCTGAGAAGCGATGAACCCCTGGACTACTGGGTGTGCAGGCTGGACCTGTGGCCAGAGCTGGCACAATTTGCCATGGAATTGTTGGCTTGCCCCTCATCCAGTGTCCTGTCCAAAAGGACGTTCAGTGCAGCAGGGGGATCGTGACCGATAAGTGCACTCGCCTAGCTCACGACACAGTTTGGACTACCTCACATTTCTAAAAATTAATGAGGCATGGATCTCGGAGGAATTCAACACATGTGACGAGTCGACCATGTTTGATTGAAATTCCTCATGACAGCCCACAAATATCCGCCAGAACAAATCATGGTCCCTGTCTTAGGTAAATACAGCGGCATTGAAGGCCTTTTATGTCCGTTTAATGCCTAATTTTTGGGGCCTGTACTGGCTTTCAGTTACATTTTTATCCTTTGACCGCCTAATGTACCTCCAGCCACAGAATCGCAAATTCTTTGCTGACAGGTGAATGCCTATTGGCTAATATTTGGGGCCTGTACTGGCCTACAGTTACATATTTATCCAGTCAACGGCTAATGTCCCTCCAGCCATAGAATCCTACAAAGTTGTGTGCTGTCAGGTGAATGCCTATTGGCTAATTTTTGGGGCCTGTACTGGAGTGGCAATTTCTCACAACAATACTTAGTGCACCAATCACTAATATCTCATGAGACCTTATAAAATGTGAAGTTGTGTGTACCGCGAAAAAATTCATCGCATCATTAGGGATTTTCGCAATGGCGCTTTTTTAAACACTCGATCTGCATATACAGCGATTGTTATAACATGCATGTGAAATGTAATCAAATACACTGCTTTAATGTCAAATTACTTACAGTGATCAGAAATTTTTCCTCAACGCTCAACGTCGTGGAAATTGTTGCCAACCATCTTTTCTGATCGCATCCAACTTCGGTCTGGTGGAAACCCAGTTGCTGTAGTAGGCCACTCATATTTTGCGCATAGGCGAAAATTACATTGCCTATATTTCGCATTGAAAAAAATAATGAATGGAGATCGCAAATTCGAATAATACATCTGGTATGTCACTGTCCATGTTGTGGGACTATTTGTGCACTTCTAGTAAGTATTTGGTGGCTGCAAATATGACCTGAAGGCATTCCAGGTTCGCCTGCCTTAAAAGTGAATGGGGCCCGCTGCGAACTCGCGGTTCGCGAACATTTGATCGCATTCGCAAACCATCCCGGCCGATGTTCGTCCATCACTATTCCCAAGATTTAAAGGTGCCAATGCGCAATTAACTAGCTACACCGAGTGACAAACAACAATGGAACAAATAATTTCTACTGTAATATACTTTCTATATAGTGCATTTGGGTAGTGCAGCATTGGTTTGCGGTTTTTCTGCATTACCTCAGCTACAGATAGGGACAAACGACATTGGAACAAATAATTTCTACTGGTGTGATTTACCAGTTCGCCCCCCCCCCAAAAAAAAAAACTGATTGAAGCAGGAGTGTTATATACCAAATATTTACTTTCTATATAGTGCATTTGGTAAGTGCAGCATTGGTTTGCGGTTTAGCTGCGTTACCTTAGCTACAAAGAGTGACAAACGCCATTGGAACAAATAATTTCTACTGATGTGATATACCAGTTGCCCTCCAAAAGAACGGATTGAAGCACGGGTGTTATATACCAATTATATACTTTCTACAGTTGCAAGAAAAAGTATGTGAACCCTTTGGAATGATATGGATTTCTGCACAAATTGGTCATAAAATGTGATCTGATCTTCATCTAAGTCACAACAATAGACAATCACAGTCTGCTTAAACTAATAACATACAGAGAATTAAATGTTACCATGTTTTTATTAAACACACCATGTAAACATTCACAGTGCAGGTGGAAAAAGTATGTGAACCCTTGGATTTAATAACTGGTTGAACCTCCTTTGGCAGCAATAACTTCAACCAAACGTTTCCTGTAGTTGCAGATCAGACGTGCACAACGGTCAGGAGTAATTCTTGATCATTCCTCTTTACAGAACTGTTTCAGTTCAGAAATATTCTTGGGATGTCTGGTGTGAATCGCTTTCTTGAGGTCATGCCACAGCATCTCAATCGGGTTGAGGTCAGGACTCTGACTGGGCCACTCCAGAAGGCATATTTTCTTCTGTTAAGCCATTCTGTTGATTTACTTTTATGCTTTGGGTCGTTGTCCTGTTGCAACACCCATCTTCTGTTGAGCTTCAGCTGGTGGACAGATGGCCTTAAGTTCTCCTGCAAAATGTCTTGATAAACTTGGGAATTCATTTTTCCTTTGACGATAGCAATCCGTCCAGGCCCTGATGCAGCAAACCAGCCCCAAACCATGATGCCCCCACCACCATACTTCACAGTTGGGATGAGGTTTTGATGTTGGTGTGCTGTGCCTCTTTTTCTCCACACATAGTGTTGTGTGTTTCTTCCAAATAACTCAACTTTGGTTTCATCTGTCCACAGAATATTTTGCCAGTACTGCTGTGGAACATCCAGGTGCTCTTGTGCAAACTGTAAACGTGCAGCAATGTTTTTTTTTTAACAGCAGTGGCTTCCTCTGTGGTATCCTCTCATGAAATCCATTCTTGTTTAGTGTTTTATGTATCGTAAATTCGCTAACAGGGATGTTAGCATATGCCAGAGACTTTTGTAAGTCTTTGGCTGACACTCTAGGATTCTTCTTCACCTCATTGAGCAGTCTGCGCTGTGCTCTTGCAGTCATCTTTACAGGACGGCCACTCCTAGGGACAGTAGCAGCAGTGCTGAACTTTCTCCATTTATAGACAATTTGTCTTACCGTGGACTGATGAACAGCAAGGCTTTTGGAGATACTTTTATAACCCTTTCCAGCTTTATGCAAGTCAACAATTCTTAATCGTAGGTCTTCTGAGAGCTCTGTTGTGTGAGGCATCATTCACATCAGGCAATGCTTCTTGTGAAAAGCAAACCCAGAACTGGTTTGTGTTTTTTATAGGGAAGGGCAGCTGTAATCAACACCTCCAATCTCATCTCATTGATTGGACTCCAGTTGGCTGACACCTCACTCCAATTATCTCTTGGAGATGTCATTAGTCTAGGGGTTCACATACTTTTTCCACCTGCACTGTGAATGTTTACATGGTGTGTTCAATAAAAACATGGTAACATTTAATTCTTTGTGTGTTATTAGTTTAAGCAGACTGTGATTGTCTATTGTTGTGACTTAGATGAAGATCAGATCACATTTTATGACCAATTTGTGCAGAAATCCATATCATTCCAAAGGGTTCATATACTTTTTCTTGCAACTGTATATATAGTGCATTTGGGTAGTACAGCACCGGTTTGCGGTATTGCTGTGTTTCCTTGGCTACAGATAGGGACAATCGCCATTGGAACAAATAATTTCTACTGGTCTGATACAACAGTTGCCCCCCCAAAAAAACTGATTGAAGCAGGGGGGTTATTGTCACGGTAGGTAAGATAAGGGAAGGAAACAGAATATGGCACAATATAGGTACATGCACATGCTCACGTACCTAAGACTAAAACACACTGAACCAAACCCTCAGCAGTAAGGAAGAGGGAAAGAGACACCAAGCTCCTTCAAATAACCGAAGGAGCTGGCGTCTCCCTAGAGGCCTATTCAAAACAGACACAGAAGGAAAAAGGGAAAAGGACTTATCTAGAGATGAGCTGGAGCAGACGATCCACCAAACTTCAGAGCTCACACATGGCAAAATTATAACCCGCAAAGGCTATAGGGAGAGAGAGGAATAAATAGCCTCACCAATTACTTAAAGAATAACACCTGGGAGGAGGTGGGATTCTGCTCAAACCCACAACAAAACAAACTGTTAGATCGAGTCACGTGCAGAAATTCTGACAGATCTCCTCAGAACACCCAAAGGGCAGGGCGTGATAGTACCCCCCCTCTACGGGTGACCTCCGGACACCCAGGACCAACTTTATCCGGGTGTGCCCTGTGAAAGGCCTTCACAAGGCGGCTAGCATTAACATCTGTAGCCAGAACCCACATTCTTTCCTCGGGACCGTATCCACTCCAATGCACCAGGTACTGAAGGGAACCCCGAAGAACACGTGAGTTGAGAATTCTAGAGATCTGAAACTCCAGATTACCATCAACCAAAACCGGAGGATGAGGAAAAAGAGATGGTTCCACATATTTCTTCAACAAGGATCTGTGAAACACATTATGGATCTTCCAGGCCTGCGAAAGTTCCAGACGAAACGCCACCGGATTGACAATGACCGACAATGGCCAATAAATCTTGGACCCAATTTCCAAGAGGGTACCTTCAGCTTAATGTTCTTAGTGGACAACCACACCAAATCACCCACACACAGGTCTGGACCAGTCATACGTGTCTTGTCAGCCATCCGTTTATATCTTTCATCCATTTTTTTTTTTTTTATTAACTTAAATCTTCCGCCAGATAGATGACAAAGAGGAACAGAATCTCTCCTCTACCGGTATACCAGAAGATTCGGTCCCAGAAAAAGTACCAAACTGAGGGTGAAACCATATGCGCCAAAAAATTGTGACTTATCAGTTGACTCCTGCCTACGGTTATTCAAGGCAAACTCAGCTAAAGACAAGAACGAGGACCACTCATCCTGATTCTCAGTGACAAAACACCTCAAATAGGTCTCCAGGTTTTGGTTAGTGCGCTCAGTTTGCCCATTCGACTGAGGATGAAAAGCCGAAGAGAAAGACAACTGAATACCCAGACGAGAACAAAACGCCCTCCAAATTGCGTCCCCCTATCAGACACCACATGAGAGGGAATGCTATAAAATTTCACAATGTTATCAATAACCTGAGCGAGAGTTTTTTCGCATTGGGCAAACCTGATAATGGTACAAAGTGAGCCATCTTACTGAAGCGGTGCACTACCAACAAAATCACAGTTTTCCCAAAGGAACTCGGCAAATCAGTCATGAAGTCCATGGACAAATGCGTCCAAGGACGAGATGGGATGGACAAAGTAAGAAGAGATCCTGATGGCCGAGTGTGAGCCACCTTCGCGCGTGCACAGGTCTCGCAAGCTGCTACATAACCCTCAACACATTTATGCAACCCTGGCCACCAGAATCTCTGAGAAATAAGATCTACAGTGGATCTACTTCCAGGATGTAAAATGGTTCACTACGTAAATTAATGCGTTGTAGGCGACTACCTTGCAATGAACGTGTAACTATAATATCTGCTAACAACTGCTAAAATGTAACTTTTATTAAATTATCTAAATAAGACATGTGTAAATTCTCAAATACATATATAAACTGTCTTGGGTGGCACCCACTACATGTATACAGGTGATACTGGCCAAACCCAAGACTGTATGTATCGCCACGGGGGCAGACCAGTGACCAAATCTGTGGGGGGTGGATTTATTGTAATGTATGCTCCTCCATCAACCCCAAACATCAGGAGCGCTGTAGACACATACAAACACACACAAATGTGCTCACACGCTCTGGTGCATAGTATGCAGCACGTAGCCTGTGGCACTGGGACAGCCATAGCGCGGCTGCCCTCCTCCACTGCTAAAGAAGAGAACGCCACGCCCCCTATGCCGAACGTCATCTTGCGGGAACCAATGGATATGGGGTATTGCTTAACAGAAGCGCGCCCCTGTCCCGCCTCTGTACAGTATTCTCGGAGGCATAGGAGGTAGGAAATATTAAGTGAAGTGACTAATCGGTGGTTAACTTTGTTCCAGGTATGGTCATGCTCCCTATATAAACTGACAAGGAAGGAACCCTGCTAGAAAACACAGGACCAGCATAAACGCTATAACTGGTATGTGTGAATGGTTACCAAGCGTATAAACGCCTGGATAAGCATTAAAGTGCAAGATGACGTCCATATGGCATAAATCACAGCCACATGGATAATATATAACAACAACAATGTACAGAGATTAACCAGTATAGAGCCAGCACTAATGCATCATGGCTTGACACCTGTAGGACATTATCTGTCATACAAATTACAGGTGATGCTGGCATATTCAACTTTAACCAGAATAGTGTCACTGAATAAAGCTGGTATACGAGATGTAATCATTCAGCCCACGTGGTTTCACTGTCTGTAATGTAAAAGTCCACTGGGCCCCCTTGCGGAGGATGAGGTTGTCCACATCTCCACCTCGTGCTTATACTCTGATATGCTCGATTCCTTGAAATCTAATGCAATCAATAGTGTCGGGATGCTGTCTCAGGATGTGCTGAGCAATTGGTGAATTGGCTTTGTTCAAGATATCACATAGATGTTCACCGATACGGCGTCTAAACTCGCGCTTAGTTTTCACCACATATTGCAAATTGCAGATACATGTTGCTACATATATCACCCCAGATGTTCTGCAATTAATGAAGGATCGGATCTCATATCACTTGCCTGTAGTCGTGCTCAACACCTCCTTTCCCTTCTTGATAACCTTGCACGCCACACACCCACTACAGTTGAAGGTGCCTGATGGTCTATTGGGCAACCATGTTTCCGATACTGGCGTGGAGAAAGAACTGTGTACCAATCTATCTCTCAGATTGCAAGCTCTACGGAATGTTATCAGAGGATATTCTCCCACTAAATGCACCACTATCGGATCAGACTGCAAGAGGCCCCAGTTGTCTTTAAGAACCTTACGAACTTCCCTATGCGCTATATCAAATGTGCCAATGATTCTCGCTTTAGGGTTATCACTGATGGCCACTTTTGGATGCAGCAAACTTTCTCTGTTGCCTCCAGCGGCATAATGATATGCCTCATTCAATGGTTCTGCTGGGTAGCCTCTCCGACTAAATCTAGTTCTTAGATCATTCGCCGCACTCCGAACAATTCCGCCTTGCCTTCAGATATTGTCCTTTAGGGATGCCACGCTTCAGCGGGAGTGGGTGACCAATCTTCCATCTGAGCAGCGTGTTTGTGGCTGTCGGTTTTCTAAACATGTTGGTGATGATTGTCCTATCCGAACCAATCTTGCATGGAAGAGGGTCGGTAGTCTCCGCTCCAGAAGGACCCCATCCTTTAGCTCCTCCCAATAATGAAAGAGAAAGGTCATAGGGCTCAACGGGACCGTCAAATTCCAACTATCCTTAGATATTTGGGCCACCTGCTTCCATAGATCATGTATGTGGGGGCAGGACCAAAGAGCATGAAATAGATCAGTGTGCATGACCTTACACTTTGGGCAACTGGTGATCCTGTCCGACCTGTTGGGACCTGTCGGGAGGTTAAAAGCATAAATAGCATTATGCATTATCCTGAAATGTGTGTCCCTCCAAACTTCATTTATGACTGAATTCCTCATGGCCCACCATCCCTTCAGAATCTTCTCTCCTGCCTCGTTGTCCTCTAATATACGAACCCATGGGGGCGAAAAGCTAGGTGTGGCAGGCCATCCCCAAAAATCACCCTTAATTGGGAATATAATAGAGAAATGGATTGTGGGCCTGTACCCTTCATTACTATCTTATCAAAGTCATTCGTCGCAATTTCCTTAGAGACATCCCTCAGCCTATCAGTTAGGAATTTATTAACCTGGGAGTATTGAATAGTTTGAAAAGGACTCAGGTGAAAAATGTCCCTAACCTCCTGACATGATAGCCATCTATTCTCAGTCTTGTGTAACAACTGCTGGGCCGTCAGTATTCCTTTCTGTTTCCATTCCTTAAACAGAGCATTCCTCCTTCCCTGTTCAAATTCCGGATGCCCCCACAGAGGTAAAAATTTCGAGACTCTCTGACACAGTCGTAAATTCTTCCTAATAATTCTCCACGCTGCCCATGTGTGGCGGAAGATAATCGAATTCCGCAGATGCATGGGTAGGGCTCTCAAGGCCGTGTGTAATAGGGTGCAGGGATCCCAAGGTGCGCAAAGTTCCCTCTCCAAGGAATAATCAGAATGGAAACTTGTGTGGCGCAGCCAGTCAATAATGTGTCTAAGAAGACATGCCTGGTTATACATCCTGACATCTGGCATGTTCATTCCCCCTTTCAGTTTAAGGGCCATCAGCTTCCTCAGACCTATACGTGGTCTCCTTCCCTTCCAGAAAAAGTGTTACCTCACCATGGAGCCTACTGACATCCACATGCTTAATCAGCAAGGGTAATGTCTGGAGAGGATAAAGGAGTCTGGAGAAGCTGATCATTTTGACTAAATGGATTCTGCCTAGTAGGGGTAGGGGCAGGTTCTGCCATCTACGCAACTCACTAGTCACCTTACTTAATAAGGGGGTATAATTCAGACCGTATAATGATTCTGCCCTAGGACCTATCTTGATACCTAAATATGTAATGTGACCTTTAGCCACCGGTATCCCTTCTAAAGTACTCCCAGGCTTCAATATAGTTTCCCCTCTCCCCAGCTGTAGAAGAGCACACTTGGCTGTAATTATCGTGAATCCTGAGAACTGACCAAATTTTGCAATGCTGCTCAGTACTGCCTGTAGATCTGACACAGGGTTACCCATAAATAAGAGTATGTCATCTGCGAAAAAAATAGCTTTCAGTTCAGAGTTCCCTATTTTAATACCCTCCAAAATCCCGCCCGAGTTTAGAAGACGAACCAGAGGCTCTACAGCCAGGTCGAACAACAAAGGGGATAAAGGACAGCCCTGCCTTGTTCCCCTATGTAAGCTAAAAGGGTCAGAAAGAAAGCCTTGCATGCCTATCCTGGCCATAGGAGTTGTGTAAAGCTGAGTAAGGTATTCCCTAAAAGAGCCTCTCACCCCAAATTTATCCAACACCCTCCATAGCCACTCCCAATGTACTTTATCAAAAGCTTTTTCAGCGTCAAGAGTGACTATGGAGGGCGTCGAAACCCCTCCCTTCCCCCGACCCACCTCATCCAAGACCGCCAGGACTCGACGAATGTTGGTGACTGCTGACCGGTTTCTAATGAAACCAACCTGTGATGGGCTGATCAGGCTCGGGAGGATGCATGCTAATCTATTGGCCATAAGTTTCGAGAGGATTTTAACATCCTGATTAATGAGGGATATAGGTCTGTACGACGCGGGGGCCTCTGCTGGTTTACCCTCCTTAGGGAGCATACGTATGTGTGCCATATTCATTTGAGCAGATAACCTCCCCCCCTGCAAGAGGACATTTCCCAGTTTAGATAGTATCGGTGATATTTGTGCTTTAAGGGCTTTATAGAAGTCACCCGAATATCCATCAGGACCCGGTGCCTTTTTCCCAGGTAACTGTGCTATCGTTTTCAAGATTTCCTCTTCCGTGATGGGCCTATTAAGCTGTCTAGTTCCTCCTGTGCTATCACTGGGAGATTTAAGCCTTCCAAGATACTAGGGCCCAAGCCTACATTGTCAGGAGGCATACTATATAGGTCAGAATAGTAACTCCTAAAGATTTTCAGGATGTCGGGGGGTTGGGACCTAACTTTCCCTGCTGAGTCACGTAGATGGGTGATAGGGATTGTTTGTCTACGCCCTTTAGCCAGATTTGCCAGGAGTTTGCCGGCCTTGTTACCGAACTTGTGCAGCTCCAGTTCCCATCTAGCTGTGTGAAAGCTTTCCTTTCTCTTTGCCCAAATCTCAAACTCCTCCCTTGCTGCACTCCACTTTTCCTTGTTCTCTGACGTAGGAGATTGAACAAAAATCCTATAACAACCTTGGACCGCCTGACTACACTTAATAAATTGTGCCTTCGTAGCTTTCTTGAGACCTGTTATGTATGCTATCAGTCTTCCCCGTATAACTGACTTGCCTGCTTCCCAGAAAAGAAGAGGGTCAGATTCATGCTCCTGATTAGTAGTGCTGTATTCCAGCCACCAACCCCGTAGTAGTTCTACAAAGGTCTCATCCTCAGCAAGGAAAGACAGGAATTTCCAGATGTATTCTGTCCCTCTTGGTTCCATATCCGCCAAAGACAGAACCACTGGCGAATGATCTGAGATCACCAGGTTTTCAATAACTACCTCGCTAACTCTGGATAAGAGTTCTGGCTTAGCCAACCAGTAGTCTATACGGGACCACGAGTTTTGCGCATGGGAGAAGTGGGTAAAGTCCCTCTCATCCGGATGTGACATCCTCCAGGTATCCACCATAGCAATGTCCTCTGTAAGGGAAGACAAAACCCCACCTCTCCCATGAGCCCTATTCCTCACCGCCCCTGACTGCTTACGATCCTCGCTTTCCACCATTGTGGCATTAAAATCCCCTCCCACCAATATATTGCCCACCTGATCTGCCAGTATCTTATCTCTTAGGGAGGCAAAAAAATGACCTTGCTGTACATTGGGTGCATAAACATTAGTGCAGAGCTTGCTCAGGAATGGCAGCAGGCAGGTGTGAGCGCATCTGCACGCACAGTGAAGCGAAGACTTTTGGAAGATGGCCTGGTGTCAAGAAGGACAGCAAAGAAGCCACTTCTCTCCAAAAAAAACATCAGGGACAGATTGATCTTCTGCAGAAAGTATGGTGAATGGACTGCTGAGGACTGGGGCAAAGTCATATTCTCAGATGAAGCCTCTTTCCGATTGTTTGGGGCATCTGAAAAAAGGCTTGTCCGGAGAAGAAAAGGTGAGCGCTACTGTAACGGACCGTTCAGCACACAACTCCGTTCCGACGATATTCTCCTTTCCATGCACAGGCAGCTACTGCAAGCACCAGTCTGCCGAACTGCCAACTACACGGACACTGGAAACCGCGGAACAGGAAAAGCATACAATCGGCTTACACTCCTGGCAATCAGCATACAATCCAATTCCCCCAATAACGAGACGGCACTTCGTTTTGAGGTCAAGCAGCACTCTTTAATGGGTTATTTTCCAGCCTTTTATGCAGGTCTCCTAGCAAGGGACACTCCCCCTGGGGCCCTTGTAAAAGACTGTGACAGTTTATATTTTAGCCAATCACATGCATTTACAGTATTGAACCTTCCCAGCATTTGTACACAAAATCCCCTTCCCTCTGTCTGTAACGCAATCAACAAAATACAATGAGCATTGTCTGTGACACAATTAACTAACACACTGAGACGCAATCCACAAAATACAATTACCAAACGTAATGGGCTAACTTAATCACTCACAGACAGAAAACACACATTCTTCCCCCAAACACAGAAAACACCCCAAAACCCCACATATGCCCATAATTTATACATTCATGGATAGCTCTGATCTGGGTGAACAACATATCCAAAAATCACCCAGATCTGAGCAGGGGTTCCCGAATTCCATGGAAGTCACATTTGGCCGGCCGCAAGCATGGCTTTCCTGCACAAAACAGTTCCACAGATTTAAGCTGTGCGGCCGGTCTATCTTCTCCTTCAAAGTTAGGATGGGCCATAATCCTGGGGCAGGAGGTGGGCAAACAGTCCGCTCCAAAACACTGTGGCGAAGTGGCTTTCGCCACAGCTACCATCAGTCCTGTGTCATGCCAACAGTAAAGCATCCTGAGACCATTCATGTGTGGGGTTGCTTCTCATCCAAGGGAGTGGGCTCACTCACAATTTTGCCCAAAAACACAGCCATGAATAAAGAATGGTACCAAAACACCCTCCAACAGCAACTTCTTCCAACAATCCAACAACAGTGAAGAACAATGCATTTGTCCAGCATGATGGAGCACCGTGCCATAAGGCAAAAGTGATAACTAAGTGGCTCGGGGACCAAAACGTTGACATTTTGGGTCCATGGCCTGGAAACTCCCCAGATCTTAATCCCATTGAGAAATTGTGGTCAATCCTCAAGAGGCGGGTGGACAAACAAAAACCCACTAATTCTGACAAACTCCAAGAAATGATTATGAAAGAATGGGTTGCTATCAGTCAGGAATTGGCCCAGAAGTTGATTGAGAGCATGCCCAGTCGAATTGCAGAGGTCCTTAAAAAGAAGGGCCAAATACTGCAAATACTGACTTTTTGCATAAATGTCATGTAATTGTCGATAAAAGCCTTTGAAACGTATGAAGTGCGTGTAATTATATTTCACTACATCACAGAAACAACTGAAATAAAGATCTAAAAGCAGTTTAGCAGCAAACTTTGTGAAAACTAATTATTGTGTCATTCTCAAAACTTTTGGCCACGATTGTACATTTGGTTTTACCGCCACGTATTGCATGCAGGCCCGCCTCTTTTCCTCCTCCTACTCCATCCTCCCTCTCCAGGTGCCAGGTGAGACGTTGCCATGCTGTGCTGCGTCTGTTGTGCCTAGAAGCCAAGAGCCACACCAGTCCTGCACTGCTCTCAGCTATGCGGTCACAGACAGATCAGTGGCTAACCCCGCTCAATTTGACAGTTGGTAAAGTGGTGTGCGACAACGGTGTCAATCTGCTGAGCGTGCTGAAACAGGGCAAATTGACACACGTGCCGTGTACCATCGTACCTTACGCCTTCTTTCTGGAGCGTGCATTGCGTTGTGTCATTGATCAAGCCGTCGAGGAGCAGGAGCAGAAAGATGAGGAAGTCGTAATGCTGGATGATTTCCCAGGGGGGGCTACTCCATCTGAGACAAGTCATCAACAGGAGTTTGAAGAGGAGTCAGAGGAGGATGGTGCCGGGGCAAAGGAGGAGCAAGAGGGCTTTCAGAATGCAGCACTTCCAGGCCTTGCATCGAGAAATGCTGCATTCTGCTTTTGCGGGCGCTGGCAGAGGAATTTTCCACTCACAGAGAAACTGTTGCAGATACCAAACCAACAGCGCATGGAAGGGTTATCGGCCGATGTGGAAGCTCTGAGAAGCGATGAACCCCTGGACTACTGGGTGTGCAGGCTGGACCTGTGGCCAGAGCTGGCACAATTTGCCATGGAATTGTTGGCTTGCCCCTCATCCAGTGTCCTGTCCAAAAGGACGTTCAGTGCAGTAGGGGGATCGTGACCGATAAGTGCACTCGCCTAGCTCACGACACAGTTTGGACTACCTCACATTTCTAAAAATGGCATGGATCTCGGAGGAATTCAACACATGTGACGAGTCGACCATGTTTGATTGAAATTCCTCATGACAGCCCACAAATATCCGCCAGAACAAATCATGGTCCCTGTCTTAGGTAAATACAGCGGCATTGAAGGCCTTTTATGTCCGTTTAATGCCTAATTTTTGGGGCCTGTACTGGCTTTCAGTTACATTTTTATCCTTTGACCGCCTAATGTACCTCCAGCCACAGAATCGCAAATTCTTTGCTGACAGGTGAATGCCTATTGGCTAATATTTGGGGCCTGTACTGGCCTACAGTTACATATTTATCCAGTCAACGGCTAATGTCCCTCCAGCCATAGAATCCTACAAAGTTGTGTGCTGTCAGGTGAATGCCTATTGGCTAATTTTTGGGGCCTGTACTGGAGTGGCAATTTCTCACAACAATACTTAGTGCACCAATCACTAATATCTCATGAGACCTTATAAAATGTGAAGTTGTGTGTACCGCGAAAAAATTCATCGCATCATTAGGGATTTTCGCAATGGCGCTTTTTTTAAACACTCGATCTGCATATACAGCGATTGTTATAACATGCATGTGAAATGTAATCAAATACACTGCTTTAATGTCAAATTACTTACAGTGATCAGAAATTTTTCCTCAACGCTCAACGTCGTGGAAATTGTTGCCAACCATCTTTTCTGATCGCATCCAACTTCGGTCTGGTGGAAACCCAGTTGCTGTAGTAGGCCACTCATATTTTGCGCATAGGCGAAAATTACATTGCCTATATTTCGCATTGAAAAAAATAATGAATGGAGATCGCAAATTCGAATAATACATCTGGTATGTCACTGTCCATGTTGTGGGACTATTTGTGCACTTCTAGTAAGTATTTGGTGGCTGCAAATATGACCTCAAGGCATTCCAGGTTCGCCTGCCTTAAAAGTGAATGGGGCCCGCCGCGAACTCGCGGTTCGCGAACATTTGATCGCATTCGCAAACCATCCCGGCCGATGTTCGTCCATCACTATTCCCAAGATTTAAAGGTGCCAATGCGCAATTAACTAGCTACACAGAGTGACAAACAACAATGGAACAAATAATTTCTACTGTAATATACTTTCTATATAGTGCATTTGGGTAGTGCAGCATTGGTTTGCGGTTTTTCTGCATTACCTCAGCTACAGATAGGGACAAACGACATTGGAACAAATAATTTCTACTGGTGTGATTTACCAGTTCGCCCCCCCCAACCCCAAAAAATACTGATTGAAGCAGGAGTGTTATATACCAAATATTTACTTTCTATATAGTGCATTTGGTAAGTGCAGCATTGGTTTGCGGTTTAGCTGCGTTACCTTAGCTACAAAGAGTGACAAACGCCATTGGAACAAATAATTTTTACTGATGTGATATACCAGTTGCCCTCCAAAAGAACGGATTGAAGCACGGGTGTTATATACCAATTATATACTTTCTACAGTTGCAAGAAAAAGTATGTGAACCCTTTGGAATGATATGGATTTCTGCACAAATTGGTCATAAAATGTGATCTGATCTTCATCTAAGTCACAACAATAGACAATCACAGTCTGCTTAAACTAATAACATACAGAGAATTAAATGTTACCATGTTTTTTTTAAACACACCATGTAAACATTCACAGTGCAGGTGGAAAAAGTATGTGAACCCTTGGATTTAATAACTGGTTGAACCTCCTTTGGCAGCAATAACTTCAACCAAACGTTTCCTGTAGTTGCAGATCAGACGTGCACAACGGTCAGGAGTAATTCTTGATCATTCCTCTTTACAGAACTGTTTCAGTTCAGAAATATTCTTGGGATGTCTGGTGTGAATCGCTTTCTTGAGGTCATGCCACAGCATCTCAATCGGGTTGAGGTCAGGACTCTGACTGGGCCACTCCAGAAGGCGTATTTTCTTCTGTTAAGTCATTCTGTTGATTTACTTTTATGCTTTGGGTCGTTGTCCTGTTGCAACACCCATCTTCTGTTGAGCTTCAGCTGGTGGACAGATGGCCTTACGTTCTCCTGCAAAATGTCTTGATAAACTTGGGAATTCATTTTTCCTTTGACGATAGCAATCCGTCCAGGCCCTGACGCAGCAAACCAGCCCCAAACCATGATGCCCCCACCACCATACTTCACAGTTGGGATGAGGTTTTGATGTTGGTGTGCTGTGCCTCTTTTTCTCCACACATAGTGTTGTGTGTTTCTTCCAAACAACTCAACTTTGGTTTCATCTGTCCACAGAATATTTTGCCAGTACTGCTGTGGAACATCCAGGTGCTCTTGTGCAAACTGTAAACGTGCAGCAATGTTTTTTTTTTAACAGCAGTGGCTTCCTCTGTGGTATCCTCTCATGAAATCCATTCTTGTTTAGTGTTTTATGTATCGTAAATTCGCTAACAGGGATGTTAGCATATGCCAGAGACTTTTGTAAGTCTTTGGCTGACACTCTAGGATTCTTCTTCACCTCATTGAGCAGTCTGCGCTGTGCTCTTGCAGTCATCTTTACAGGACGGCCACTCCTAGGGACAGTAGCAGCAGTGCTGAACTTTCTCCATTTATAGACAATTTGTCTTACCGTGGACTGATGAACAGCAAGGCTTTTGGAGATACTTTTATAACCCTTTCCAGCTTTATGCAAGTCAACAATTCTTAATCGTAGGTCTTCTGAGAGCTCTGTTGTGTGAGGCATCATTCACATCAGGCAATGCTTCTTGCGAAAAGCAAACCCAGAACTGGTTTGTGTTTTTTATAGGGAAGGGCAGCTGTAATCAACACCTCCAATCTCATCTCATTGATTGGACTCCAGTTGGCTGACACCTCACTCCAATTATCTCTTGGAGATGTCATTAGTCTAGGGGTTCACATACTTTTTCCACCTGCACTGTGAATGTTTACATGGTGTGTTCAATAAAAACATGGTAACATTTAATTCTTTGTGTGTTATTAGTTTAAGCAGACTGTGATTGTCTATTGTTGTGACTTAGATGAAGATCAGATCACATTTTATGACCAATTTGTGCAGAAATCCATATCATTCCAAAGGGTTCATATACTTTTTCTTGCAACTGTATATATAGTGCATTTGGGTAGTACAGCACCGGTTTGCGGTATTGCTGTGTTTCCTTGGCTACAGATAGGGACAATCGCCATTGGAACAAATAATTTCTACTGGTGTGATACAACAGTTGCCCCCCCAAAAAACTGATTGAAGCAGGGGGGTTATTGTCACGGTAGGTAAGATAAGGGAAGGAAACAGAATATGGCACAATATAGGTACATGCACATGCTCACGTACCTAAGACTAAAACACACTGAACCAAACCCTCAGCTGTAAGGAAGAGGGAAAGAGACACCAAGCTCCTTCAAATAACCGAAGGAGCTGGCGTCTCCCTAGAGGCCTAGTCAAAACAGACACAGAAGGAAAAAGGGAAAAGGACTTACAGTCTTGTGAAAAAATTAGGACACCCTTTGAAAGCATGTGGTTTTTTGTAACATTTTTAATAAATGGTTATTTCATCTCCGTTTCAACAATACAGAGAGATTAAAGTAATCCGACTAAACAAAGAAAACTGAAGAAAAGTCTTTTCAAGATCTTCTGTAAATGTCATTCTACAAAAATGCCTATTCTAACTGAGGAAAAAGATAGGACACCCTTGCCCCTAATAGCGAGTGTTACCTCCTTTGGCTGAAATAACTGCAGTGAGACGGTTCTTGTAGCCATCTACCAGTCTTCGACATCGGTCTGAGGAAATTTTACCCCACTCCTCAATGCAGAACTTTTTCAGCTGTGAGATGTTTGAGGGGTTTCTTGCACGTACAGCCCTTTTCAAGTCACCCCACAGCATCTCAATGAGATTCAAATCTGGACTTTGACTTGGCCATTCCAGGACTCTCCATTTCTTCTTTTTCAGCCAATCTTTGGTTGATTTACTAGTATGTTTTGGGTCATTGTCATGTTGCATGGTCCAGTTCCGCTTCAGCTTTAATTTTCTAACTGATGGTCTCACATGTTCTTCAAGCACCTTCTGATACACAGTAGAATTCATCGTGGATTCTATGATGGTGAGCTGACCAGGTCCTGCTGCAGCAAAGCAGCCCCAAACCATGACACTTCCACCTCCATGCTTCACAGTTGGTATGAGGTTCTTTTCTTGGAATGCTGTGTTTGGTTTACGCCAAACATGTCCTCTGCTGTTGTGTCCAAATAATTCAATTTTGGACTCATCTGTCCAAAGAACATTATTCCAGAAGTCCTGGTCTTTGTCAACTTTATCGCTGGCAAATGTCAGTCTGGCCTCGATGTTTCTCTTGGAAAGCAAAGGTTTCCTCCTTGCACACCTCCCATGCAAGTTAAACTTGTACAGTCTCTTTCTGATTGTAGAGGCATGTACTTCTACATCAACAGTAGCCAGAGCCTGCTGTAGTTCTCGAGATGACACTTTAGGGTTTTTGGATACCTCTTTCAGCATCTTGCGGTCTGCTCTTGGGGTGAACTTGCTGGGGCGACCAGTCCTGGGCATGTTGGCAGTTGTTTTGAAAGCCCTCCACTTGTAGACTATCTTCCGGACAGTGGAATGGCTGATTTCAAAATCTTTTGAGATCTTTTTAAATCCCTTCCCAGACTCATAGGCTGCTACAATCTTTTTTCTGAAGTCCTCTGACAGCTCTTTTGCTCTCACCATGGTGCTCACTCTCACTTCAACAGTCAGGAGCACACCAAACTAAATGTCTGAGGTTTAAATAGGGCAAGCCTCATTCAACATGCAGAGTAACGATCTACTAATTATGTGCACCTGGTGTGATATACCTGTGTGAGATCTGAGCCAATTTAAGAGGGAATACATGTGAGGGTGTCCTATCTTTTTCCTCAGTTAGAATAGGCATTTTTGTAGAATGACATTTACAGAAGATCTTGAAAAGACTTTTCTTCAGTTTTCTTTGTTTAGTTGGATTACTTTAATCTCTCTGTATTGTTGAAACGGAGATGAAATAACCATTTATTAAAAATGTTACAAAAAACCACATGCTTTCAAAGGGTGTCCTAATTTTTTCACATGACTGTATCTAGAGATGAGCTGGAGCAGACGATCCACCAAACTTCAGAGCTCACACATGGCAAAATTATAACCCGCAAAGGCTATAGGGAGAGAGAGGAATAAATAGCCTCACCAATTACTTAAAGAATAACACCTGGGAGGAGGTGGGATTCTGCTCAAACCCACAACAAAACAAACTGTTAGATCGAGTCACGTGCAGAAATTCTGACAGATCTCCTCAGAACACCCAAAGGGCAGGGCGTTATAGTACCCCCCCTCTACGGGTGACCTCCGGACACCCAGGACCAACTTTATCCGGGTGTGCCCTGTGAAAGGCCTTCACAAGGCGGCTAGCATTAACATCTGTAGCCAGAACCCACATTCTATCCTCGGGACCGTATCCACTCCAATGCACCAGGTACTGAAGGGAACCCCGAAGAACAAGTGAGTTGAGAATTCTAGAGATCTAAAACTCCAGATTACCATCAACCAAAACCGGAGGATGAGGCAAAAGAGATGGTTCCACATATTTCTTCAACAAGGATCTGTGAAACACATTATGGATCTTCCAGGCCTGCGAAAGTTCCAGACGAAACGCCACCGGATTGACAATGACCGACAATGGCCAATAAATCTTGGACCCAATTTCCAAGAGGGTACCTTCAGCTTAATGTTCTTAGTGGACAACCACACCAAATCACCCACACACAGGTCTGGACCAGTCATACGTCTCTTGTCAGCCATCCGTTTATATCTTTCATCCATTTTTTTTTTTTTTATTAACTTGAATCTTCCGCCAGATAGATGACAAAGAGGAACAGAATCTCTCCTCTACCGGTATACCAGAAGATTCGGTCCCAGAAAAAGTACCAAACTGAGGGTGAAAACCATATGCGCCAAAAAATTGTGACTTATCAGTTGACTCCTGCCTACGGTTATTCAAGGCAAACTCAGCTAAAGACAAGAACGAGGACCACTCATCCTGATTCTCAGTGACAAAACACCTCAAATAGGTCTCCAGGTTTTGGTTAGTGCGCTCAGTTTGCCCATTCGACTGAGGATGAAAAGCCGAAGAGAAAGACAACTGAATACCCAGACGAGAACAAAACGCCCTCCAAATTGCGTCCCCCTATCAGACACCACATGAGAGGGAATGCTATAAAATTTCACAATGTTATCAATAACCTGAGCGAGAGTTTTTTCGCATTGGGCAAACCTGATAATGGTACAAAGTGAGCCATCTTACTGAAGCGGTGCACTACCAACAAAATCACAGTTTTCCCAAAGGAACTCGGCAAATCAGTCATGAAGTCCATGGACAAATGCGTCCAAGGACGAGATGGGATGGACAAAGGAAGAAGAGATCCTGATGGCCGAGTGTGAGCCACCTTCGCGCGTGCACAGGTCTCGCAAGCTGCTACATAACCCTCAACACATTTATGCAACCCTGGCCACCAGAATCTCTGAGAAATAAGATCTACAGTGGATCTACTTCCAGGATGTAAAATGGTTCACTACGTAAATTAATGCGTTGTAGGCGACTACCTTGCAATGAACGTGTAACTATAATATCTGCTAACAACTGCTAAAATGTAACTTTTATTAAATTATCTAAATAAGACATGTGTAAATTCTCAAATACATATATAAACTGTCTTGGGTGGCACCCACTACATGTATACAGGTGATACTGGCCAAACCCAAGACTGTATGTATCGCCACGGGGGCAGACCAGTGACCAAATCTGTGGGGGGTGGATTTATTGTAATGTATGCTCCTCCATCAACCCCAAACATCAGGAGCGCTGTAGACACATACAAACACACACAAATGTGCTCACACGCTCTGGTGCATAGTATGCAGCACGTAGCCTGCGGCACTGGGACAGCCGTAGCGCGGCTGCCCTCCTCCACTGCTAAAGAAGAGAACGCCACGCCCCCTATGCCGAACGTCATCTTGCGGGAACCAATGGATATGGGGTATTGCTTAACAGAAGCGCGCCCCTGTCCCGCCTCTGTACAGTATTCTCGGAGGCATAGGAGGTAGGAAATATTAAGTGAAGTGACTAATCGGTGGTTAACTTTGTTCCAGGTATGGTCATGCTCCCTATATAAACTGACAAGGAAGGAACCCTGCTAGAAAACACAGGACCAGCATAAACGCTATAACTGGTATGTGTGAATGGTTACCAAGCGTATAAACGCCTGGATAAGCATTAAAGTGCAAGATGACGTCCATATGGCATAAATCACAGCCACATGGATAATATATAACAACAACAATGTACAGAGATTAACCAGTATAGAGCCAGCACTAATGCATCATGGCTTGACACCTGTAGGACATTATCTGTCATACAAATTACAGGTGATGCTGGCATATTCAACTTTAACCAGAATAGTGTCACTGAATAAAGCTGGTATACGAGATGTAATCATTCAGCCCACGTGGTTTCACTGTCTGTAATGTAAAAGTCCACTGGGCCCCCTTGCGGAGGATGAGGTTGTCCACATCTCCACCTCGTGCTTATACTCTGATATGCTCGATTCCTTGAAATCTAATGCAATCAATAGTGTCGGGATGCTGTCTCAGGATGTGCTGAGCAATTGGTGAATTGGCTTTGTTCAAGATATCACATAGATGTTCACCGATACGGCGTCTAAACTCGCACTTAGTTTTCCCCACGTATTGCAAATTGCAGATACATGTTGCTACATATATCACCCCAGATGTTCTGCAATTAATGAAGGATCGGATCTCATATCACTTGCCTGTAGTCGTGCTCAACACCTCCTTTCCCTTCTTGATAACCTTGCACGCCACACACCCACTACAGTTGAAGGTGCCTGATGGTCTATTGGGCAACCATGTTTCCGATACTGGCGTGGAGAAAGAACTGTGTACCAATCTATCTCTCAGATGGCAAGCTCTACGGAATGTTATTAGAGGATATTCTCCCACTAAATGCACCACTATCGGATCAGACTGCAAGAGGCCCCAGTTGTCTTTAAGAACCTTACGAACTTCCCTATGCGCTATATCAAATGTGCCAATGATTCTCGCTTTAGGGTTATCACTGATGGCCACTTTTGGATGCAGCAAACTTTCTCTGTTGCCTCCAGCGGCATAATGATATGCCTCATTCAATGGTTCTGCTGGGTAGCCTCTCCGACTAAATCTAGTTCTTAGATCATTCGCCGCACTCCGAACAATTCCGCCTTGCCTTCAGATATTGTCCTTTAGGGATGCCACGCTTCAGCGGGAGTGGGTGACCAATCTTCCATCTGAGCAGCGTGTTTGCGGCTGTCGGTTTTCTAAACATGTTGGTGATGATTGTCCTATCCGAACCAATCTTGATGCACAAGTCAAGGAATGTCAGTTTCATGTCACTAATCTCACTGGTGAAATATAATCCTAAATCATTCTTATTAAGGAGGGAGACAAATTCCTTAAACGCTGTGGCAGTGTTTTTCCAAAGAATGAACACGTCATCGATGAACCTCAGCCACAATGTGGTGGATGAGGCCCAACGACCCATGTTCTCCCCAAAGACGACATTTCTCTCCCACCAGCCCAGGTATAGGTTGGCGAAGGTCGGGGCATAGGGACTGCCCATCGCCACCCCCCTGAGCTGGTGGAAGACCTGTCTGTCAAAAAGGAAAATGTTATTCTTCAGGACGAAGTCCTGCAACTTGATTACCAACTCATTGTGTGATACTAAATGGGCCCCTCTTTGTGCCAGGAACGCCCTCACAGCCTCACACCCCCTCTCATGCGGGATGGAGCTGTAAAAGGCTTCCACGTCCAAACTGGCAAGGAGTATGCCGTTCTCACATGTCAAGTCATTCAAACGCCTTAGCACATCCATTGAGTCCCTTACGTATAAAGGCAGACTCAACACATAGGGGCGCAAGATCACATCAACTTAGTTGCTGACTTATTTTTATTTTTTTTTCAAGAAAATTTTTCATTTTCAAAAGAAAGGACATACATAAAGTACAATTCAAAAGCATTGTATGTTTGTTACAAAATATTTTCAGAAAACAGACATTGATGTCTATGTATACAGTAGAGACTCAAAACAAGTTGTCCTTTATTTTAATTATTTTCATAACCCTTCAAATTAAACCCCCCCCCTCCCCAAATCTGAAAACTCAATTGCCCTCCCCCCCGCCCCTATTCGAAACTAACTAACCTCCTGCCAGAACATTCGCCATACCTTTCGACAGACATGGTCTAGAATAATGATATCAACATATTAGTAACGTTGTGGGTGGTTGTAGGAAACCTGTTATTGTGCCAAGCGCCCTAGCGACCCCTTCAACTGTTCCTCCAGATACCATTTTGTTAAAGTGAAGGGTCTCATGATGTGTTCAATATCAGAGTCAGAGAAAAACTGTGTCAGAAAGCCTCTCCACCTCTTTAGGAACCTGCCTCCCTTCCCTTCCTTATGTTTCATAACATCCCCTCGCTCCAGATTCAGTAGCTCTCTAAGGCATGCTAAAATGTCATCCCTTGAGGGGACCGAAGGCCGGAGCCAATGTTGTAAAATGCTCCTCTTAGTTACCATACAGAGTGCATGGAAGAGGGTCGGTAGTCTCCGCTCCAGAAGGACCCCATCCTTTAGCTCCTCCCAATAATGAAAGAGAAAGGTCATAGGGCTCAACGGGACCGTCAAATTCCAACTATCCTTAGATATTTGGGCCACCTGCTTCCATAGATCCTGTATGTGGGGGCAGGACCAAAGACCATGAAATAGATCAGTGTGCATGACCTTACACTTTGGGCAACTGGTGATCCTGTCCAACCTGTTGGGACCTGTCGGGAGGCTAAAAGCATAAATAGCATTATGCATTATCCTGAAATGTATGTCCCTCCAAACTTCATTTATGACTGAATTCCTCATGGCCCACCATCCCTTCAGAATCTTCTCTCCTGCCTCGTTGTCCTCTAATATACGAGCCCATGGGGGCGAAAAGCTAGGTGTGGCAGGCCATCCCCAAAAATCACCCTTAATTGGGAATTTAATAGAGAAATGGATTGTGGGCCTGTACCCTTCATTACTATCTTATCAAAGTCATTTGTCGCAATTTCCTTAGAGACATCCCTCAGCCTATCAGTTAAGAATTTATTAACCTGGGAGTAATGAATAGTTTGAAAAGGACTCAGGTGAAAAATGTCCCTAACCTCCTGACATGATAGCCATCTATTCTCAGTCTTGTGTAACAACTGCTGGGCCGTCAGTATTCCTTTCTGTTTCCATTCCTTAAACAGAGCATTCCTCCTTCCCTGTTCAAATTCCGGATGCCCCCACAGAGGTAAAAATTTCGAGACTCTCTGACACAGTCGTAAATTCTTCCTAATAATTCTCCACGCTACCCATGTGTGGAGGAAGATAATCGAATTCCGCAGATGCATGGGTAGGGCTCTCAAGGCCGTGTGTAATAGGGTGCAGGGATCCCAAGGTGCGCAAAGTTCCCTCTCCAAAGAATAATCAGAATGGAAACTTGTGTGGCGCAGCCAGTCAATAATGTGTCTAAGAAGACATGCCTGGTTATACATTCTGACATCTGGCATGTTCATTCCCCCTTTCAGTTTAAGGGCCATCAGCTTCCTCAGACCTATACGTGGTCTCCTTCCCTTCCAGATGAAGTGTGTCACCTCACCATGGAGCCTACTGACATCCACATGCTTAATCAGCAAGGGTAATGTCTGGAGAGGATAAAGGAGTCTGGAGAAGCTGATTATTTTGACTAAATGGATTCTGCCTAGTAGGGGTAGGGGCAGGTTCTGCCATCTACGCAACTCACTAGTCACCTTACTTAATAAGGGGGTATAATTCAGACCGTATAATTATTCTGCCCTAGGACCTATCTTGATACCTAAATATGTAATGTGACCTTTAGCCACCGGTATCCCTTCTAAAGTACTCCCAGGCTTCAATATAGTTTCCCCTCTCCCCAGCTGTAGAAGAGCACACTTGGCTGTATTTATCGTGAATCCTGAGAACTGACCAAGTACTGCCTGTAGATCTGACACAGGGTTACCCATAAATAAAAGTATGTCATCTGCGAAAAAAATAGCTGTCAGTTCAGAGTTCCCTATTTTAATACCCTCCAAAATCCCGCCCGAGTTTAGAAGACGAACCAGAGGCTCTACAGCCAGGTCGAACAACAAAAGGGATAAAGGACAGCCCTGCCTTGTTCCCCTATGTAAGCTAAAAGGGTCAGAAAGAAAGCCTTGCATGCCTATCCTGGCCATAGGAGTTGTGTAAAGCTGAGTAAGGTATTCCCTAAAAGAGCCTCTCACCCCAAATTTATCCAACACCCTCCATAGCCACTCCCAATGTACTTTATAAAAAGCTTTTTCAGCGTCAAGAGTGACTATGGAGGGCGTCGAAACCCCTCCCTTCCCCCGACCCACCTCATCCAAGACCGCCAGGACTCGACGAATGTTGGTGACTGCTGACCGGTTTCTAATGAAACCAACCTGTGATGGGCTGATCAGGCTCGGGAGGATGCATGCTAATCTATTGGCCATAAGTTTCGAGAGGATTTTAACATCCTGATTAATGAGGGATATAGGTCTGTACGACGCGGGGTCCTCTGCTGGTTTACCCTCCTTAGGGAGCATACGTATGTGTGCCATATTCATTTGAGCAGATAACCTCCCCCCCTGCAAGAGGACATTTCCCAGTTTAGATAGTATCGGTGATATTTGTGCTTTAAGGGCTTTATAGAAGTCACCCGAACGGTGCCTTATTCCCAGGTAACTGTGCTATCGTTTTCAAGATTTCCTCTTCCGTGATGGGCCTATTAAGCTGATCTAGTTCCTCCTGTGCTATCACTGGGAGATTTAAGCCTTCCAAGATACTAGGGCCCAAGCCTACATTGTCAGGAGGCATACTATATAGGTCAGAATAGTAACTCCTAAAGATTTTCAGGATGTCGGGGGGTTGGGACCTAACTTTCCCTGCTGAGTCACGTAGATGGGTGATAGGGATTGTTTGTCTACGCCCTTTAGCCAGATTTGCCAGGAGTTTGCCAGCCTTGTTACCGAACTTGTGCAGCTCCAGTTCCCATCTAGCTGTGTGAAAGCTTTCCTTTCTCTTTGCCCAAATCTCGAACTCCTCCCTTGCTGCACTCCACTTTTCCTTGTTCTCTGACGTAGGAGATTGCACAAAAATCCTATAACAACCTTGGACCGCCTGACTACACTTAATAAATTGTGCCTTCGTAGCTTTCTTGAGACCTGTTATGTATGCTATCAGTCTGCCCCGTATAACTGACTTGCCTGCTTCCCAGAAAAGAAGAGGGTCAGATTCATGCTCCTGATTAGTAGTGCTGTATTCCAGCCACCAACCCCGTAGTAGTTCTACAAAGGTCTCATCCTCAGCAAGGAAAGACGGGAATTTCCAGATGTATTCTGTCCCTCTTGGTTCCATATCCGCCAAAGACAGAACCACTGGCGAATGATCTGAGATCACCAGGTTTTCAATAACTACCTTTCTAACTCTGGATAAGAGTTCTGGCTTAGCCAACCAGTAGTCTATACGGGACCACGAGTTTTGCGCATGGGAGAAGTGGGTAAAGTCCCTCTCATCCGGATGTGACATCCTCCAGGTATCCACCATAGCAATGTCCTCTGTAAGGGAAGACAAAACCCCACCTCTCCCATGAGCCCTATTCCTCACCGCCCCTGACTGCTTACGATCCTCGCTTTCCACCATTGTGGCATTAAAATCCCCTCCCACCAATATATTTCCCACCTGATCTGCCAGTATCTTATCTCTCAGGGAGGCAAAAAAATGACCTTGCTGTACATTGGGTGCATAAACATTATATATGTTGAGATTCCTGCTCCCATCTTTCAATGTCAGAATCAACACCCTGCCCTCATCATCAGCAGTGTAACCCTGGACCCTATGTAGTAAGTTCTTGTGTACCAGTATGATCACACCCGCCTTGCCCTGTATAGCCGGAGAACCATATACCTTGCCCACCCAGAGCCTTGACATTCTCATAAAATCTGCCTCCAGGAGATGCGTTTCCTGCAGAACCGCAATATCTGCCTTCAAGCGCTTGAGATGGCGTAGCACCATTATGCGTTTCTGTGGGGAGCGCAGGCCCTTGACGTTCCACGTTACAATCTTAATCATCACCCCACATTTTTAGAAGGTTTTTCCCCCCGCTGTCGTTTGTATGAGACGAGGAGATTGGCAGGACAACATTAACATAACTAAAACATGAGAAAAAAACAGAAACAAACATCCCTGAATAGCCTGTACAGGCCAGTGACCCAAACATTACATCCTGGGCTCCACTTTTTTCTGGTACCATCTTTTCAACCCACACAATTTCCCCTGAATAGCTTACAATGGAGGATTGAAAACCACCCGATCCTTCACTCCCCTCACTTATTTCTTACATCCCCCTTTATGAAGGCGCAGATACATGAGGCATGGCACCTCTCATTTTCGCTGCTTCCTCTGATTGCCAGACGAAAAGTGCAGGGTCTCATCTCTCCGTTGCAGCTTGTCTCTGGAAGTCCCTTGAGAGCCTGATTGTGGACTCTGTGACCCTCTTCTTCCTTTTTCCACTGGATCCTCAGGTTCGGTGAGATATGGGCCTTGAGCAAAAAAAGCTGCAGCATCTGAGGCGTTATTAAAGTTCCTGAAGACTCCATCTGCACACTTCACCTTTAACACTGCCGGATACAGTAGTTGAAAACTGATTTTCCTCTGAAACAGTAAAGTGCATATTTCGCTGAAACCTCTCCTTTTCTTTGTGATCACTGCCGAGTAATCGTTGAAAAGCATGATCTTCTGCCCCCTATAGGTTAGAGGCTCTTTTCGTGCCCTAAAAGCGCGTATAATGTCCTCTTTATCAGAGAAATCGAGGTACTTCATTATGACCTGTCTGCCTCTCTGTGAACGGTTAGCCACCTCCTTAGATCCCTCCGGAGGGCTCTGCAGGGACCCCAGCCTATGCGCTCTTTCCACTTTGCGGGGAATCGACAGTCCCAGCGCTCTGGGGAGTTCTGACTCACAAATGTGTTTAAGCTCTGTGCCCGGTATGTCCTCATGGAGACCC
This sequence comes from Bufo bufo, assembly GCF_905171765.1. Lineage (NCBI taxonomy): Eukaryota > Metazoa > Chordata > Amphibia > Anura > Bufonidae > Bufo > Bufo bufo. Next base: position 214,090,823 of record NC_053394.1, read on the forward strand.
ACTAACCTGAGGTTACTGCGCCATGAGCGGTTTTCAAGGTCATCGACCTTATCCTTTAGCTCGTTCACCGTCTGCATCAGCACTTTTATTCGCGACTGTGTGCCCTGCATGTCTTCCTCCACGCATGACGTCCTCTGCTCAAGTTCGTCTATGCGATATCCCTGCTGGTTGTAGGCTTCCTGCAGCTCTGTAAGGGAATCCTGTATCGTCGCTGCCAGCGTAGATTTGAGATCAGGTGCCAGGTGGGCCGCGACCTCTAATGCCAGCCTTTTGAGGTCTGCAGCTGGTAGCGGGGTAGACTGGAACAAGTCCTCTTGTGAGGATATCAGGGGCTGGTTCAAATCAACTACCCGCGGCGTGGTCTCAATCTCGGCCGCCATCTTGGGCTCTTCTCCGTCCTCCGGTTTCTTCCCATTACGTAGCAGGTATCTCTCCATGCACCCAGCGCTGTCTGCCAACACTTGCCACACTTTGTGTGGTTACTTGAGCCGGTAGGCGGTAATCGGAGGATAAGGCTGTTAGGGAAGGTGGCGGAGCTCCGCTAAACGCGTCTCCTCATACCAGCGCCGGAACCGGAAGCCCGTTGCTGACTTTTTCTGTGAGGCTCCCCACTCCCGACACTATAGATTTCAAAAAACACAAGGGAGGGGATCAAAAAACAAGGGTAATGGGGGAACGTACAAAAGGTCAAGAATATGGTATCCTGGTGCTATAGTACTAGCATATTATACAGATAGGTAAAAAACTTTAAATAAAATAAAATAGTGTACAAAGTTAGTTTGAGACCGATATGCAGGTAAAGTAAAATGAAAAAGTAAAATGAGGTCCCTGTTTGCGGTTTACGCAGAAGGTAGAAGGCAAAGGTTAAAAACAAAGGTTAAAAACAAGGAATAAAATGGATGAGAAAACATCCAGTGAGGCACTTACTTCACTGGGGGGTCGTCAGCAGGATAAGCATAAAACACCTGTGACGATTCCCCCTTGGCCAGGATCGTGTGTAGAGTCTCAGTGAATGATGGCAGCAAGGCAGTGTGCTTCTGATCAAATCACCTTTATTAGAATATATGTGGCTCAACGCGTTTCGGGGATCAAGATTTCCCCTTCATCAGGAGCAAGTGGCATTCTCGCTTTAGGGTTATCACTATAGGCCTGCCCTTTAGGGGATTAACCCCTTTATGTATTTTCGGCAAGGCGTAAAACACAGGGGTGATGGGGTTGTCAGCTAGCAGGTAGGTGTATTCATCCCAGATTTGGTCACTGGTCTGCCCCCCTGGCGATACATACAGTCTTGGGTTTGGCCGGTATCACCTGTATACATGTAGTGGGTGCCACCCAAGACAGTGTATATATGTAGTTTATATATGTATTTGAGAATTTCCATATGTCTTTTTTAGATAATTTAATAAAAGTTATATTTTAGCGACCACAGATATTATAGTTACACGTTCATTGCAAGGTAGTCGCCTACAACGCATTAATTTACGTAGTGAACCATTTTTGATCCTTTGCTGCCTTAGATAAGTGATGGAAGGTTTTTTTATCCAGTGATATTAGCTCTGACAATTGGCTGGGTAACCCGCGGGAAGTATTCTCTAAACAGGAATTACCTACTTCTTCGCAGTCGGCTAGTATCTCCTCTATATTTAAAAACCTGACAAGAATATATAAAAAACATGTTTGGTCATGGTGGGAGACGCAGACCCTAGAGACGTATCTTAAAAACAAAATAGTTCCTAGGGGGTTGCGAATTCCAGTATTACCGAACACTAAGGGTCAAATCAGAGGAAAATCATTCATGAGGAAATAGAGAAAGAATCCATTGAATCCTCCCTTTGTCTCATGAAATTATTACTAAGGAAGAGAGAACATCCTAGCCAAGACCACCAGCGATCTGCAGGAACAGATTGAGATCAGCGAATGCATTTACAACATCCCCAATTTTGAGAAAAGGAAAAGTGCACTACAGCAATTAGTACAGAGATTTACTGGATATATCAGGAGAGGGAAGCATAAGCTCTATGTGCGTGATACCAGTGATTTTAAGGAGGGTACTGTCTTTAGCTTTACAGGTAGAAAAAGTAAAACAAACGTAGAAAACAGACAGATTTCTCTTGTTCAGAGGGTGAAATAGAGGCTGATATTATAGCAGCATCATCTGCGAATATAAAAAAATACTAAGGCAGAGGACGAGGGTTGTCGACCAAACAGGAATCGTGCAAAGGCAGGACAGACAGGAGTGACAGGGGGGGGGGGGTTTAGGCATGGGTACAGAACTACCCCCTAAGAAACAGGAAAAATCAATAACTCCACTCGGGACATGCTGAGACTTGCAAATAATTAATTTATCTGATCGAGTCCTGTCAAGAACCGAGATGGAGCTGTCGCGCAGGGGGTTGTCCTTTGTCCCAGTATGTAAATATAACCCGTTCATCTGGGTAAAGGACATTAACCTCTTTTTTAGGAAGCTTAAATGGAGGAAGTTCTTCCTCACCCATGACTGGGATGAATGCCGAAGATTAGGCATAGATGAGGAAGAACTGTCTGATGTTCGCCTGTTGGCAGAACTGTGGGAGGAAGGGCAAAGATCTGTGGGCACCAGCCCTTTCACCCACCTCAAATCACCCTCTAAGAAGTATCCGCCTGTTATTGAGTACTCCTCTCTGGATGCGTTCCTCATGACTGTCACTGAAAAACTCATGACGCTGCATGTGTATGAACAGGGACAATGTAATCTTCCCCCTGGTAAATCCGCGGCCTTAGAATCGCTGCATAAAGCCTTCCGATAAGGGAGGGAATGTGGTGGTTCTAGGTAGGGAAGCATACAGGGAGATGTGTCTACGCATCCTAAATGACAGATCATGTTATGCCAAACTCCATAGTAACCCCACTGATACACTCAAAATCAGCTTGACACATGCTGGGGGAGGTGAAAAGACATGGCCTGGTGAGCAGGGATGAATACACCTACCTGCTACCTGACAACCCCATCACCCCTGTGTTTTACGCCTTGCCGAAAATACCTAAAGGGGTTAATCCCCTAAAGGGCAGGCCTATAGTGTCGGGAGTGGGGAGCCTCATAGAAAAAGTCAGCAACTATGTCGATGTGATCTTGCGCACCTTTGTGTTGAGTCTGCCTTCATACGTAAGGGACTCAATGGATGTGCTGAGGCGTTTGAATGACGTGACATGTGAGAACGGCACACTCCTTGCTAGTTTGGACGTGGAAGCCCTTTATAGCTCCATCCCGCATGAGAGGGAGTGTGAGGCTGTGAGGGTGTTTCTGGCACAAAGAGGGGCCCATTTAGTATCACACAATGAGTTTGTCATCAAGTTGCTGGACTCCATCCTGAAGAGGGACATAACAAATAACATTTTCCTTTTTGACAGACAGGTCTTCCACCAGCTCAAGGGGGTGGCGATGGGCAGTCCCTGTGCCCCGACCATCGCCAACCTATACCTGGGCTGGTGGGAGAGAAATGTTGTCTTTGGGGAGAACATGGGTCGATGGGCCTCATCCATCACATTGTGGCTGAGGTTCATCGATGACGTGTTCATTCTTTGGGATAACACTGCCTCAATGTTTAAGGAATTTGTCTCCATCCTTAATAAGAATGATTTAGGATTATATTTCACCAGTGAGATTAGTGACATGAAACTGACATTCCTTGACTTGTGCATCAAGATTGGTCCGGATAGGACAATCATCATCAACATGTTTAGAAAACCGACAGCCACAAACACGCTGCTCAGATGGGAGAGTGGTCACCCACTCCTGCTGAAGCGTGGCATCCCTAAAGGACAATATCTGCGGGCAAGGTGGAATTGTTCGGAGTGAGACGATTTTAGGACTGCGGCAAATGATCTATGAACTAGATTTAGTCGGAGAGGCTACCCAGCGGAACCATTGAAGGAAGCATATCATCATGCCGCTGGATGCAACAGAGAAAGTTTGCTGCATCCAAAAGTCGCCATCAGTGATAACCCTAAAGCGAGAATGCTAAAATTCAAACAAACAGTCTCTGATCTTTGTGGTTACTTATCGGCGCTGCAGATCCACCAAGCAACGTGGGTAAAGTTTGCTTCACAGTCAAAGTTCCAATAAATGTTGATCGCGCTGCCTATGAGTGTAGAATTCCAATCCCAGATTCTTATCCCAAATGCTCAGTTGTTTCACCTTGTAGCCAAACAATCGGTTTCCAGAGGCTGGTGCACTCACGTACACCTGCACCCTAGAGAGAAGTTATAAGACAATAGTGAGGTTCCACCAGGTAATTCCGCATAAAGCAGTTTATTCTACTTACAAAAAGGACATAAAATTCAGCCTTCTAAAATCAATATATTCTCATCACAAAAAGTCCACCCGACTCGGGTTTCGCCAGTCCAGCTTTGTCAGGGGTGATGGTATTCTCTCTCACAGGTGCGGTATTTATTAGTCCTAGATCACATCCACAGACCGCCCATCTATGCAAAAACCTTTTCTTTTTTGTTCCTCTAGGATACTCATCATAACTCCACAATCTTACTTCAAACAATAAATAAACATTAATTCCTACATAAAAATATAGCTCCTTCACTGCTTCCCAGAGCGTATAATCCACACATTTCCAAAACCCTCCCCTTTCCATTCATAGAAAGGTCACATGGTTACGCTCCGATCACATGGTTCCCTAGAGCCAATCAAAACCCACTATATTCTGTTCATTCTTAATAAACTTTAACAGGTATCTAATGACAGCGGCAACACACCACCTCCCACTTACAACTCATCCTCATTCCACCAAGCACGGCTTCAGATCGAACTCAGCATTTAACCCTGCTGGTTTCAGGGTCCCCAATCTATATATCCATCCAACTTCCTTGCGGTTGATATTAGCAGCAGGATCCCCCCCTCGCCAATTCCTCTCCACCTTTTCCAAACCACTAAACTTCAAACCCGCTGGATTTTTCCCATGCATAAGCTTGAAGGCGGGCCGATTGTTTCGGGTCTCCAGTCTTTTTTCAAGCGGCATTACTGAATATGTAGACTATTTTCTGCAAAGATATGTGGGTAAAACAGCATCTTATCTTAAGGATACGGGTATGGTCCAGAATATCATTAAAGAGATTGGGGAAGTTCATACTGACTTGTGGCTAGCGACTGCTGACGTATCCTCCATCTACACAGTCATTCCTAAAGATCTGGGATTGGAGGCGATTCAAAATTATTTGGAGGAAGATGAATGTATGTCACCTTTGCAGAGAGGATTTATTTTACAATGTTTGGATTTTTGCCTTAGTAAGAACAATTTTTGGTTTGATGGAGCGTTTTATCTCCAGCTGACCGGGACGGCGATGGAGGCGAAGTTCACCTCCAAGTTTCGCCAATCTTTATATGGCTGCCTGGGAGAAGTTAGCTATTGACCCCCTTCTAAAGAAAGTTCAGGAGGGAGGTACGTTGATATTGTGGAAGCGCTTTATCGACGATTGTCTAATTATGTGGGAAGGTGAACGTTGGGGTTTGGAAAAATTAATGGACAGTCTAAACCAGAATACATTCAACCTGAAATTACCAGTGAAATGAGCCCCATTAGTATTAAATTCTTGGACCTGACTATTTTTTTGGAGGAAGGTCGGCTGAAGACAAACACGTACTTCAAACCAACAGATGTGAATGGATACATCGATATGCAGAGCTGCCACCATGCCTCTTGGAAACAAAATATTCCTAAGGGGCAATTCATACGTGTTTGGCGTAATTGCACTGAGGTCAGAGACTACAGAGAACAAAGCAGAGTGATTCAGAAGAGGTTCGAGGAGAAGGGATATAACCCCGAAGCTTTGGAGAAGGTCAGGAAAGAAGTGGAAGAATGGGAAGGGGGGTTAAATAAAAATACAAATAGAAATAAGGAAGTAGATAAGGAGAATAAAATGCTGGATTTTAAATTCACCTTCCTCACCCAATACAAGACGCAAGTAGGACCATTAAAAAATTATTTGTAGAAAAACTGGTTCATTTTAAAAAATGACCCAGTGTTGGGACAAGTTATCCCCGAGCGGCCGAGAGTCCTGTTTAAAAGAGCACCTAATTTGCAAGATGCACTAGTACATAGCTGCTTAGTGAAAAATAAAAAGCAAAGTAGAGATCAGTTCACTTGGTGTGGTTTCTGCAGTGTCTGCAGAAACCGCACCAGAGAGGACAAGAAGACAAAAGAACCAGCAGGAAGTTGTATCGAAGGGAGGGCAGGTACATAAGATTAAAGGGGAAATATTGTGTGAGACGATGGGGGTTATCTACATGCTGGAGTGCCCTTGTGGGCTCCAGTATGTGGGTAGAACCCTACGTAAACTGAAGACCCGATTGCAGGAACATATAGGGAATATCAGGAAGGGCAAAGAGGACCACAGTGTTCCACTACACTTCAAGCTTATGCATGGGAAAAATACAGCGGGTTTGAAGTTTAGTGGTTTGGAAAAGGTGGAGAGGAATTGGCGAGGGGGGGATCCTGTTGCTAATATCAACCGCAAGGAAGTTGGATGGATATATAGATTGGGGACCCTAAAACCAGCAGGGTTAAATGCTGAGTTCGATCTGAAGCAGTGCTTGGTGGAATGAGGATGAGTTGTAAGTGGGGGGTGGTGTGTTGCCGCTGTCATTGGATACCTGTTAAAGTTTATTAAGAATGAACAGAATATAGTGGGTTGTGATTGGCTCTAGGGAACCATGTGATCGGAGTGTAACCATGTGACCTTTCTATGAATGGAAAGGGGAGGGTTATTGGAAATGTGGGGATTATACGCTCTGGGAAGCAGTGAAGGAGCTATATTTTTATGTTAAAATACCGCTAGCATTTGTGGATTTTAGAAATGAATGTTTATTTATTGTTTGAAGTAAGATTGTGGAGTTATGATGAGTATCCTAGAGGAACAAAAAAGAAAAGGTTTTTGCATAGATGGGCGGTCCGTGGATGTGATCTAGGACTAATAAATACCGCACCTGTGAGAGAGGATACCATCGCCCCTGACGAAGCTGGACTGGCGAAACCCGGGTAGGGTGGACTTTTTGTGATGAGAATATATTGATTTTAGAAGGCTGAATTTTATGTCCTTTTTGTAAGTAGAATAAACTGCTTTATGCGGAATTACCTAGTGGAACTTCACTATTGTGTTATAACTTCTCTCTAGGGTGCAGGTGCACGTGAGTGCACCAGCCTCTGGAAACCGATTGTTTGGCTACAAGGTGAAACAACTGCGCATTTGGTATAAGAATCTAATCTGGGATTGGAATTCTACACTCATAGGCAGCGCGATCAACATTTTTTAGAACTTTGACCCTAAAGCGAGAATCATTGGCACATCTGATATAGCGCATAGGTCAGTGCGTAAGGTTCTTAAAGACAACTGGGGCCACTTGTAGTCTGATACGATAGTGGGGCATTTAGTGGGAGAATATCCTCTCATAACATTCTGTAGAGGTTGCAATCTGAGAGATAGATAGGTACACAGTTCTTTCTCCACCCCAGTATCGGAAACATGGTTGCCCAATAGACCATCAGGTACCTTCAACTCTAGTGGGTGTGTGTCGTGCAAGGTTATCAAGAAGGGAAAGGAGGTGGTGAGCATGACCACAGGCAAGAGATATGAGATTCGATCCTTCATTAATTGCATAACATCTGGGATGATATAGGTAGCAACATGTATCTGCAATTTGCAATACGTGGGGAAAACTAAGTGCGAATTTAGACGCCGTATCGGTGAACATCTATGTGATATCTTGAACAAAGCCAATTCACCAATTGCTCAGCACATCCTGAGACAGCATCCCGACACTATTGATTGAATTAGATTTCAAGGAATCGAGCATATCAGAGTATAAGCACGAGGTGGAGATGTGGACAACCTCATTGTAACGGTCGCGTACACACACACACAGGGGGAAGGGAAATATTCGTTTTTTTTCTTTTTTTTTTTATTATATTTTTTTCTTTCCCACTTCCCTAAAGTTGTTCTTACCTGTCCTTTGGATTCCTGGCTTCCTGGCTGCTCCAGTCAGTGGCGTTTTCAACTTACTGCTATATTCCATATTAGCTAAATTACAATCTAATCTATATGTGTATTTTACGAAATTTCGCAATAGTCGCAATTGCGATGCGAGTAATATAACACGAAATATTCGCATAAAGATTTCAACTTAGCACTGCTATACTCCATATTCTAGCCTAATATGGAATATAGCTGTGCTAAGTTAGCACTGCTATATTCCATATTAGGCTAGAATATGGAGTATAGCAGTGCTAAGTTGAAATCTTCATGCGAATATTTCGTGTTATATTAGTCGCATCGCAATTTCGACTTTTTCAAATGTTCTTAATATTGCTCTAACTTCGTCTTTTAGAAATTTCGTAATATTGCTCTAACTTCGTCTCTTAGAATATTACGAATATTCTAAAAGACGAAGTTAGAGCAATATTACGAAATTTCGTAAAATACACATATAGATTGTAATTTAGCTAATATAGTGCTATAATCCCTTTTTTTTCCTGTAATTTTTTTTTGCCTCTTCTGAACTTAAGTTTTGTAAAATATGTACACTATTAAAAATTATTACTATAGCAGTATATTAGCTTAAATACAATCTATGTGTATTTTACGAAATTTCGTAATATTGCTCTAACTTCGTCTTTTAGAATATTACGAATATTCTAAAAGACGAAGTTAGAGCAATATTAAGAACATTTGCAAAAGTCGAAATTGCGATGCGAGTAATATAACACGAAATAGTCGCATGAAGATTTCAACTTAGCACAGCTATATTCCATATTCTAGCCTAATATGGAATATAGCAGTGCTAACTTAGCACAGCTATATTCCATATTAGGCTAGAATATGGAATATAGCAGTGCTAAGTTGAAATCTTCATGCGACTATTTCGTGTTATATTACTCGCATCGCAATTTCGACTTTTGCAAATGTTCTTAATATTGCTCTAACTTTGTCTTTTAGAATATTCGTAATATTCTAAGAGACGAAGTTAGAGCAATATTACGAAATTTCGTAAAATACACATATTAGCCTAGCCATAGTCATTAGCATAGGAACGTTGCCTTATACTATCAAGATAAATTTTCGCAATATGCGAAAAAATAATTTCACGATAATTGGAATAATTGCGAATATTCGATTTCGACGAATATAACACGAATATTCATGCGAATATTCGCGAAATATCGCGAAATCGAATATGGCACCTCCCGCTCATCACTATTCCTTAATTGCTAGTACCTTACCAGGATCCATCTTGAAGGCGTGAGGAGTCAGAACATGCCCTAGAAACAGAATCTCCTGCACACCAAAGACACATTTCTCTTGTTTAGCGGATAGCTGATTCTCCCTCAACACCTCTAATACTTGTCTAACATGAGACACATGGGATTCGAAGTCAGGAGAGAATATCAAAATGTCGTCAAGATAGACAATAACAAATTTACCTAAGAATTCCCTAAGAATGTCATTCATGAAGTTTTGGAACACAGCTGGGCATTGCTGAGTCCAAAAGGCATCACCTGATATTCAAAGTGTCCTACCGGAGTATTGAACGCCGTCTTCCATTCGTCTCCCTCCATGATTCGGATTAGATTGTATGCCCCTTTCAGGTCAATTTTGGAAAACCAGGTTGCCCCCAGGACCTGGTTAAATAAATCCGGAATCAATGGGAGGGAGTATCTATTCTGGACAGTGATTTTATTTAATCTCCGGTAATCGATACATGGCCTAAGACCACCATCTTTTTTCTTAACGAAGAAAAACCCCGCCCCCATAGGAGAGACAGAAGGTCTAATATGCCCTTTACCAAGGCTCTCCTTAATATAATCTTCCATGGCCTTGCGTTCGGGCATAGAAAGATTATAAATTCATCCTTTAGGAAACTTGGCCCCCTCTACTAGCTCTATGGTACAATCATAAGGTCTATGGGGGGGTAGAACCTCTGGGGTTGGTGATGAGAATACATCAGAATATTCTCTAACAACAGAGGGTAAAGTATCAGACTTTACTGAGACCCCAGCCTGTACCACGGACAGGCACGAGTCACACTTAGGCCCCAATCTCACCAACTCCCCATTGGACCAATCTATAGTGGGGTTATGTAGTCGGAGGCAAGGCAACCCTAGTACCACCTCAGCAGGTAGGTTCTCCAGGACTAGAAGCGAACATCTCTCTGAGTGGCACACACCCACGGTTAGAGAAATCTCCGAGGTACATAAGCTCACCGTACCACCAATAAGAGGAGTAGCATCAATAGCCATGACATGGATAGGAGTTGGTAAGGCAAACATAGGAATACCCAATCTAACAGCATACTCAGAGTCAATAAAGCTAGCCGCTGAGCCAGAATCAATAAAGGCCTTACCCGCCCATTTATCTACTCCCAGAGAAATCGTAATGGGTACCCAAAGCTTACATTTAGAAAATTCAGGGTGTACCTGGTCTTTAGGTTGCCTTGCCTTTGGAGACTTGACAGAGAGGACCTTCTTAGGACACTGGTTGATCCAATGGTCAGAATCTCCACAGTAAAAGCATTCTCCACGTCTGCGGCGAAGATTCCCTCGGGTCATGCCAACCTGCATGGGTTCCTCGGTGGAGACCTCAGCATTGTCTCTGGGATAGGCCTCTGACTGGACCACCATCTGGGAAGAGAACTGTTGTTCCTGTCGTCTCTCTCTAACCCGTCGGTCAAGTCGGACAACAAGGGTCATCATCTCCTCTAAGGTCTCTGGAAGTTGATAACTGACCAGAAGATCCTTTAATTTATCAGACAGACCTGACCTGAACTGACTCTTCAGCGCTGGTTCGTTCCATCCTGAGGGGACACACCACCTTCTGAATTGGGTGCAATAATCCTCCGCTGGTAAATTGCCCTGAACCAGTGCCTTTAGAGCCGTCTCGGCTACTAGAGCCCTGTCTGGTTCATCATAGAGGGTACCTAGGGCCTGAAAGAACCCCTCCACAGAATATAAACAACTGGCGCCAGCAGGTAAAGAGAACGCCCAGTCCTGGGGATCACCCTGTAATCGGGAAATGATAATGCCCACGCGTTGACTCTCGGGGCCAGAGGACACGGGGCGCAAACGGAAGTAAAGTTTACAACTCTCCTTAAAAGAGAGAAACTTCTTCCGGTCTCCAGAAAAGGTTTCTGGGAGCTTAATCTGGGGCTCAAAATGCGGACTGGAGGCCTGAGGAGTGGAAGAGCCTTGCCCTAACTCAAAAGAGCTGAGTTTTTCCCCTAACTCCTGCACCATCTGCTTCAGATTAGAGACATAGTCAGTCAGGGTCACCAGAGGATTCATAATACAGTGGTTATTGGGCCTGTTAATCTGTAACGGTTGCGTACACACACACACAGGGGGAAGGGAAGTGACCACTGCGCTCCACCCTTACCCCTGGCCCTGCCTACTTGCCTCGCGAGTCCTAATGACAGGGGACAACTGGACGGCAATCCCTAACTTGGAGTAAGTGCAGGGATGACAGACAGACAAACAACAGGACGTGAACGGACCGAGTCAATACCAGGAAAGCTGCAAAGTACAAATGGGGCAAGCAGAGAATTGTCAGGAGAAGCCGGGGTCATAAATACCAGGAGAGCAGAGAAGTACAAGAGGAGTCCTAAGAGAGTAGTCAGGTGGGAGCCGAGGTCACAATACCAGGACGGATGCGCAGTACAGGAGGATCAGGCAAAAGGATGGTCAAGGAACAGGGTCAGGTAAGTATTCAGCAGTCCAACAAATACCAGGAACCTAGAAATTAACAGGCAACCTGTAGCCAGCAGGCTGCCTGTATTTATAGTGGGGAGTGAGGGTCATGTGACGTGGCCAGCGTCACATGACCGACAGACCAACCAGTCGAGCACCGAGTGATCAGCTCGGCGCTCAAGGCAGACTTAGGAGCAAGGAGCCACCCAGCTAGTAAAGCCGCCCTGGGAATGAGGTCAAACACAGAACCTCATTCCAAAAGCTAAGCAATAGTTCTGCGAGCAATGGGGGACCGAGTGCACCTTCGGAACCCTGTGACACTCATCCTCCGCAAGGGGGCCCAGTGGACTTTTACATTACAGACAGTGAAACCACGTGGGCTGAATGATTACATCTCGTATACCAGCTTTATTCAGTGACACTATTCTGGTTAAAGTTGAATATGCCAGCATCACCTGTAATTTGTATGACAGATAATGTCCTACAGGTGTCAAGCCATGATGCATTAGTGCTGGCTTTATACTGGTTAATCTCTGTACAATGTTGTTGTTATACGTATTATCCATGTGGCTGTGATTTATGCCATATGGACTTCATCTTGCACTTTAATGCTTATCCAGGCGTTTATACGCTTGGTAACCATTCACACATACCAGCTGTAGCGTTTATGCTGGTCCTGTGTTTTCTAGCAGGGTTCCTGGTCAGTTTATATAGGGAGCATGACCATACCTGGAACAAAGTTAACCGCCGATTAGTCACTTCACTTAATATTTCCTACTTCCTATGCCTCCGAGAATACTGTACAGAGGCGGGGCAGGGGCGCGCTTCTGTTAAGCGATACCCCGTATGCATTGGTTCCCGCGAGATGACGTTCGGCATAGGGGGCGTGGCATTCTCTTCTTTAGCGATGGAGGAGGGAGGCTGCACTACGGCCGTCCCAGTGCCGCAGGCTACGTGCTGCACGCTATGCACCAGAGCGTGTCAGCACATTTGTGTGTGTTTGTATGTGTTTACAGCGCTCCTGATGAATTGGTGGCTGTATTAAAAGTCACCAGAGAAACGCATCGAGCGAGTTAGGCTGCTCACCCTGAACCACGGAGGGGAGAGCCTCAAATCTTTTAGGGATATAGCTAGGTAGCCGATTACTCTAGCCCCAATAGAGAGTGCAGACTTATGTGTGTGACTGAATGACTGATTTATGTTTGGGGTTGATGGAGGAGCATACATTACAATAAATCCACCCCCCACTGATTTGGTCACTGGTCTGCCCCCGTGGCGATACATACAGTCTTGGGTTTGGCCGGTATCACCTGTGTTCATGTAGTGGGTGCCACCCAAGACAGTGTATATATGTAGTTTATACATGTATTTGAGAATTTCCACGTCTTTTTTAGATAATTCAATAAAAGTAAAATTTTAGCGACCACAGATATTATAGTTACACATTCTTCCAGGATGTCCCACAAGGATAGTATCATGATGTTCCTTGAACACCTTGTATCGCAGTTCAGAAGGAACAAACAACTTGTCTGGAGGACAAGAATCAGGCACCTCATCTTGAGCCCCCAACACTTCTGTCTCCAGCTCGGGGAAAAGAGCGGAAACCATCAACCCATCAGCCAAAATAGGAGCTGGATCCTCCGAATCCCTCCCCCCCCTAGGAAAGCTACGTGACAACGCATCCGGTTTGACATTTTTAATCCCAGGGCGATAGGTGACCACAAAATTGAACCTGGTAAAAAACAATGACCATCTAGCCTGCTTGGGATTCAAACGCTTTGCAGATTGCAGGAAAGCCATATTCTTATGGTCAGTAAATACCGTAATCGGATGAGTAGCCCCTTCTAGCCAATGACGCCACTCTTCAAAGGCCAATTTGATGGCCAACAACTCTCTATTCCCAACATCATAATTTATTTTGGCGGCCGAGAGTTTCTTGGAGAAAAAAGCACACGGACGCCATTTGCTAGTAGAGGGACCCTGCGACAAAACTGCTCCGACTCCCACTTCTGACACGTCAACCTCCACAATGAAGGGTTGAGACACATCAGGTTGCATCAGAATTGGAGCAGAAGCAAAACATTTCTTAATAGCAGAAGAAGCCTGTAATGCCTCATCCGACCAGACAGAGAAGTCAGCGCCCTTCCTAGTCATATCTGTTAAAGGTTTGACGATGGTGGAATAATTCAGGATTCATTTTCTGTAGTTATTAGTAAATCCTAAAAACCGCATCAGAGCTTTCTGATTCTCTGGCCGGTCCCATTCCAGTACCGCACGGACCTTTTCGGGATCCATACGAAAACCGGAGGCAGAAAGCAAGTATCACAAAAACGGCAGCTCCTAAACAGCAAACACACATTTTTCCAGCTTAGCATACAATTTATTCTCCCTAAGGATCGATAACACTTGTCTCAAATGATCCTGATGAGTCTTCATATCGGGTGAGTAAATTAGTATGTCATTGAGGTAAATAGCAATGAACCTCCCCACCAAATGATGAAAAATGTCATTGATAAAGCGCTGAACTGCTGGAGCATTATTTAAACCAAAGGGCATGACTAGGTTCTCAAAGTGACCCTCGGGGGTATTGAAGGCCGTTTTCCATTCATCTCCTTCCCTGATTCTGATCAGATTAGAAGCTCCTCTTAAATCCAACTTAGAAAACACCTTGGCACCGACAATCTGATCAAATAGATCCAGAATCAAGGGAAGGGGATAAGGATCACGGACAGTAATGAGATTCAGTTCCCAGAAATCTATGCACGGTCTAAGGGATCCATCCTTCTTCTTTACGAAAAAGAAGCCAGCGGCCATAGGAGACTTAGATGGTCTAATATGTCCCTTTGCCAAACTCTCGGCAATATACTCCCGCATAGCTACTCTTTCGGGTTGAGAAAGATTATATAACTGAGATTTTAGCAATTTTGCTCCAGGGATAAGATTGACCGGACAATCATACTCTCAGTGAGGGGGCAACTCATGAGCTCCACCCTCCGAGAATACGTCCGAAAAATTGGAAAGAAATTGAGGCAACACCTTTGTGGACACCCCCGAAATAGAGGCACTAAGACAGTTGTTCATACAAAATTCACTCCAATTACTGATTTGTCTTGTTTGCCAGTCAATGGTAGGGTTATGTTTTATCAACCATGGTAAACCCAGAACCATCGGAGCAGGCAAACCTTTCATAACATAACAAGAAATGAACTCAACATGAGAATCACCCACCCTCAAATAAATATCCTGGACAATATGAGTTAGACATATTTGCGAGAGGGGGGCAGAATCTATAGCAAACACTGGTATCTCTATGCTTAATGCGCTAGTTTTAAAACCATGACTCTGAAGAAATTGAAAATAAATAAGATTAACCAATGCGCCACTGTCAACAAATGCATTTAGCTAAAAATTTCCAGAGTCTAGCGCCACCATGGCAGGCAGGAGGAATCGGGTACTGCAGGTAGGATACGAATATGCCTGCTCTGACTCCCCATTACCAAGTTTTTTTTCTCCTTTGAAGGAATCCCCTATTTGTCTTTCATTACCACTTCGAGGTTTAATAAAAGGGCACACATTAACGAAATGACCTTCTTTACCACAGAAGTAACACAGTCTATTCAGCTTCCTAAAATTCCTATTACCAGAGCAAAAAGTAACCTGACCCAATTGCATAGGCTCCTCTTCAGTCCAAGTGTCATAGTACCCCGAGGGACAGGTGGGACTAATTCCCCACTAGACAGCACGCCCTGCCCGAAGGGAACCTTGCACCTCTCCCTAAGACCCTAGACCTTGCCCCTGACAAAACTGACTACGGAGTGCAGGATCATTCTACTCCGAATCAGTCACCCATCTTCTAAATTCAGCACAATACGACTCTGCAGAACGTTCTCCCTGGCACAAGCTGCGCAACTTAGATTCAGCCATAGAGACTCGGTCTGGGTCATCATATATCAGGCCCAGGGCTCTGAAAAATGAATCCGCTGACCGGAGGGACTGTGAACCGGTCGGCAGAGAAAAAACCCAAGACTGAGCGTCAACTTTTGGTAGAGAAATAATAATCCTTACTCTTTGGTTTTCGTCTCTAGATGAAATCGGACGCAGACGAAAATACAATTTACAGGACTCCCTGAACCGAACAAAGTTACCACTTACCCGGAAAATCTATCAGGGAGAGCGACCTTAGGTTCCAGGCAGACCTGGTTTCCACCGACGGAGCCAGACGCCAAAGTAGGAAAAACGTTTTCGCCAGCGCTGCTCCAGATGTGCAGAACGCTTATGGAGAAAATCGCGAATATCAGCAGACTTCCTTCATTATAAATTTATGCTCAAAACATATAATTCGGCTCTCAACATTGCCAAACAAAAGAACTTCACCTCTCTCATCTTCTCACTCTCAAATAACCCAAAATGATTCTTTGACACTTTTCATTCCCTTTTAAGCCCTAAAGTTCCAGAACCTGTCACTGATCTCTGCGCTGATGGCATGGCCACTTACTTCAGAGACAAGATTGGCAGTATCCGGCAGGAAATAATCTCCCAGTCCCCAAATAATTTTAATCCTCCTCCCTCCAATTCCTCCACATGCTCTCTCTGTTTTTTTGACCCTATAACAGAGGAAGAAGTTTCCAGGTTTCTCTCTTCTTCTCGACCCACGACCTGTAGCAGTGTTCCCATTCCATCACACCTCCTCCAGTCCCTCTTCCCGGCTGTCATCACTCACCTAACTACAATTTTTAACCTTTTATCTCTCTTCTGGTATCTTTCCCTCCTCTTTCAAACACTCTATTATAACCCCACTTCTAAAGACTAAAGAAACCATCTCTTGACCCGACCTGTGCTGCTAACTACAGACCTGTTTCTAACCTCCCCTTCATCTTTAAACTCCTTGACCGTCTTGTTTACTCTCACTTAATAAGCTATCTCTCTGCAAACTCTCTTCTTGACCCATTACAGTCTGCCTTCCGCCCTCTTCACTCTACAGAAACTGCCCTTACTAAAGTGTCTAATGATCTCCTAACAGCAAAAAGAAATGGTGATTATTCTCTACTGATTCTGCTGGATCTCTCTGCAGCATTTGATACCGTATACCATAAATTCCTCCTCACCATGCTCCACTCAATTGGCCTTAAGGACACTGCTCTCTCTTGTTGGCCTCTCTATATTGTGGCACTATATAAATAAATTTTATTATTATTATTATTATTATTATTATTATTACTCTGACACCGAATTGCGGAGGTCAGCTACCTCCAAAGACAATCCCTGCATGCGATCAACCAAAGCATCAATAGCTTCCATTTTGCAAACAGCAAGGGAAAAAATTACAGTTTTGGTGGGTTATAATGTCACGGTAGGTAAGATAATGGAAGGAAATAGAACAAGGCAAAGCAAACAAAACAACTGACTAGGCCCCAAAATCTACGGAACAAAGGACCCACCTCTTAGCAATCCCTAAAACACTTTCCCTAAGCTGCTATGCCCATGGGCATATATAGGTGGTAGACATGCACATGCCTACGTACCTAAGACTAAAACACACTGAACCAAAACCTCAGCTGTAGGGAAGAGGGAAAAAGACACCCAGCATTTTCAAACAACCGAAGGAGCAAGCGTCTCCCTAGAGGCCTAGTCAAAACAGACACAGAAGGAAAAAGGGAAAAGGATTTATCTAGAGCAGACGATCCACCAAACTTCAGAGCTCACACAAGGCGAAATCATAACCCACAAAGGCTATAGGGAGAGAGAGGAATAAAAAGCCTCACCAATTACCTAAAGAAGAACACCTGGGAGGAGGTGGGATTCTGCTCAAACCCAAAATAGAACAAACTGTCAGAACGAGTCACGTGCAGCAATTCTGACAGATCTCCTCAGAACAACCTAGGGAAGGGTGTGACAGTTATATACCAATAATATACTTTCTATAAAGTGCATTTGAGTACTGCAGCATTGGTTTGCGGTTTTGCTGCGTTACCTCAGCTACAGATAGGGACAAACGCTATTATAACAAATAATTTCTACTGGTGTGATACAACAGTTGCCCCACAAAAAAACTGATTGTAGCAGGGGTGTTATATACCAATTATATACTTTTCTATATAGTGCATTTGGGTAATGCAGAATTTGTTTGCGGTTTAGCTGCATTAGCTCAGCTACAGATAGTGACAAACGGTATTGGAACAAAAAATTCTACTAGTGTAAAATACCAGTTGCCCCCTAAAAAAACTGATGGAAGAAGGGGTGTGATATAACAATAATATACTTTCTATATAGTGCATTTGGGTAGTGCAGCATTTGTTTGCTATTTAGCTGTCTTACCTCAGCTACACAGAAGGACAAACGATATTGGAACAAATAATTTCTACTGGTGTGATATACCAGTTGCCACCCCCCCCAAAAAAAACGATTTAAGCAGGGATGTTATGTACCCATTATATACTTTTTATATTGTTCATTTGTGTAGTGCAGCATTTGTTTGCGGGTTTTGATGCATTTCCTCAGCTACAGATAGGGACAAACTACATTGGAACAAATAATTTCTACTGGTGTGATATACCAGTTTCCCCCCTAAAAAACTGATTGAAGCAGGGGTGTGATATACCAATAATATACTTTCTATATAGTGCATTTGGGTAGTGCAGCATTTGCTTGCGGTTTAGCTGTGTTGCCTTAGCTACACAGAGTGACAAACGCCATTGGAACAAATAATTTCTACTGGTGTGATATACTAGTTGCCCCCCCTAAAAAATGATTGAAGCAGGGGTTTTATATGCCAATAATATACTTTCTATATAGTGCATTTGGTTAGTGCAGCATTTGTTTGAAGTTTAGCTGCATTACCTCAGCTACACACAGTGACAAACGCAATTGGAACAAATAATTTCTACTGGTGTGATATACCAGTTGCCCCCCCAAAAAACAGATTGAAGCAGAGGTGTTATATACCAATTATATACTTTCTATATAGTGCATTTGGGTAATGCAGCACTTGTTTGCGGTTTAGCTGCGTTAGCTCAGCTACAGATAATGACAAACGACATTGGAACTAATAATTTCTATTGCTATGAAATACCAGTTGCCCCCTAAAAAAACGGATTGAAGCAGGGGTGTGATATACCAATAATATACTTTCTATATTGTGCATTTGGGTAGTGCAGCATTTGTTTGCGGTTTAGCTGCATTACCTGAGCTACACATGGTGACAAACGCCATTGCAACAAATAATTTGTACTGGTGTGATATACCAGTTGCCCCCCCAAAAAATTATTTAAGCAGTATTGTTATATAAAAATTATATACTTTTTATATAGTGCATTTGGGTAGTGCAGCATTTGTTTGCGGTTTAGCTGCGTTTGCTCAGCTACAGATAAGGACAAACTACATTGGAACAAATAATTTCTACTGGTGTAATATACCAGTTTCCCCACCTAAAAAACTGATTGAAGCAGAGGTGTGATATACCTATAATATCCTTTGTATATAGAGTGCATTTGGGTAGTGCAGCATTTGTTTGCGGTTTTGCAGCGTTACCTCAGCTACACAGAGTGACAAACGCCATTGGAACAAATAATTTCTACTAGTGTGATATACCAGTTGCCCCCCAAAAAAACTAATTGTAGCATGGGTGTTAGATACCAAATATATACTTTCTATATAGTGCAATTGGGTAGTGCAGCATTTGTTTGCGGTTTATCTGCATTACCTTAGCTACATATAGGGACAAAAGACATTAGAATAAAAAATTTCTACTGGTGTGATATACCAGTAGCCCCCCGAAAAAAACTATTGAAGAAGGGGTGTTATATACCAATAATATACTTTCTACATAGTGCATTTGGGTAGTGCAGCATTGGTTTGTGGTTTAGCTGCGTTACCTTAGCTACATATCGGGACAAAAGACATTGGAATAAATCATTTCTACTGGTGTGATATGCCAGTTGCCCACCCCCCAAAAAAAACCGATTGAATCAGGGGTGTTATATACCAATAATTTACTTTCTATATAGTGCAGTTGGGTAGTGCAGCATTGGTTTGCGATTTTGCTGCATTACCTCAGCTACACAGAGTGACTAACACCATTGGAAAAAATAGGTTCAACTGGTGTGATATACCAGTTGCCCCCCAACAAAACTGATTGAATCAGGGGTGTTAGATACCAAATATATACCTTTCCATATAGTGCAATTGGGTAGTGCAGCATTTGTTTGCGGTTTAGCTGCGGTAGCTCAGCTACAGATAGGGACAAAAGACATTGGAATAAATAATTTCTACTAATGTGATATACCAGTTGCACCCCCCAAAAAACGATTGAAGCAGGGGTGTTATATACCAATAATATACTTTTTATATAGTGCAGTTGGGTAGTGCAGCATTGGTTTGCAGTTTTGCTGCATTACCTCAGCTACAGATAGGGACAAACTACATTGGAACAAATGATTTCTACTGGAGTGATATACCAGTTGCCCCCCCAAAAAACTGATTGTTAGATACCAAATACAAACTTTTTATATAGTGCAATTGGGTAGTGCAGCATTTGTTTGCGGTTTAGCTGCGTTACCTCAGTTACAGATAGGGACAAACGACATTGGAATAAAAAATTTCTACTGGTGTGATATACCAGTAGCCCCCTGAAAAAAAACGATTGAAGCAGGGGTGTTATATACCAATAATATACTTTCTATATAGTGCATTTGGGTAGTGCAGCATTGGTTTGCGGTTTTTCTGCATTACCTAAGCTACAGATAGGGACAAACTACATTGGAAAAAATATTTTCTACTGGTGTGATATAGCAGTTTCCCACCCTAAAAAACTGATTGAAGCTGTGGTGTGATATACCAATAATATAATTTCTATATATAGTGCATTTGGGTAGTGCAGCATTTGTTTGCGGTTTTGCTGCGTTAGCCCAGCTACAGATAGTGACAAATGACATTGGAACAAATAATTTCTACTGGTGTGAAATACCAGTTGCCCCCTAAAAAAGCTGATTGAAGCAGGGGTGTGATATACCAATAATATACTTTGTATATAGTGCATTTGGGTAGTGCAGCATTTGTTTGCGGTTTTGCTGCGTTACCTCAGCTACAGATACGGAAAAACGACATTGGAACAAATAATTTCTACTGGTGTGATATACCAGTTGCCCTCCAAAAAACTGATTGAAGCAGGGGTGTTATATACCAATAATATACTTTCTATGTAGTGCAGTTGGCTAATTCAGCATGTGTTTGCGGTTTTGCTGCGTTACCTTAGGCTACTTTCACACTAGCGTTCGGAGCGGGTCCGTCTGATGTTTCATCAGACGGATCCGCTCCGATAATGCAGACGTTTGCATCCGTTCAGAACGGATCCGTCTGCATTATTACTTAGAAAATTTTATATACCAATAATATAATTTCTATATATAGTGCATTTGGATAGTGCAGCATTGGTTTGCGGTTTAGCTGCGTTAGCTTAGCTACAGATAGTGACAAATGACATTGGAACAAATAATTTCTACTGGTGTGAAATACCAGTTGACCCATTAAAAAAACTAATTGAAGCAGGGGTATGATATACCAATAATAGACTTTCCATATAGTGCATTTGGGTAGTGCAGCATTTGTTTGCGGTTTAGCTGTGTTACCCCATTTACAGATAGGGACAAACGACATTGGAATAAATAATTTCTACTGGTGTAATATACCAGTTGCCCACCAAAAAAACTGATTGCAGCAGGGGTGCTATATACAAATAATATACTTTCTATGTAGTGCAGTTGGCTAATTCAGCATGTGTTTGCGGTTTTGCTGCGTTACCTTAGGCTACTTTCACACTAGCGTTCGGAGCAGGTCCGTCTGATGTTTCATCAGACGGATCCGCTCCGATAATGCAGACGTTTGCATCCGTTCAGAACGGATCCGTCTGCATTATTACTTAGAAAATTTTCTAAGTCTGAAAGTAGCCTGAGCGGATCCGTTCAGACTTTACATTGAAAGTCAATGGGGAACGGATCCGCTTGAAGATTGAGCCATATGGTGTCATCTTCAAGCGGATCCGTCCCCATTGACTTCCATTATAAGTCTGGACGGATCCGCTCGCCTCCGCACGGCCAGGCGGACACCCGAACGCTGCAAGCAGCGTTCAGGTGTCCGCTCACTGAGCGGAGCGGAGGCTGAGCGCTGGCAGGCGGATGCATTCTCAGTGGATCCGCCTCCACTGAGAATGCATTAGGGCCAGATGGATGCATTCGGGGCCGCTCGTGAGCCCCTTCAAACGGAGCTCACGAGCGGACACCCGAACGCTAGTGTGAAAGTAGCCTTAGCTACACAGAGTGCCAAACGGCATTGGAACAAATAATTTCTACTTGTGTGATATACCAGTTGCCCCCCCCCCCAAAAAAAAATTATTAAAGCAGGGGTGTTATATACCAATTATATACTTTCTATATAGTGCATTTGGGTAGTGCAGCATTGGTTTGCGGTTTTGCTGCGTTACCTCAGCTACAGATAGGGACAAACGAAATTGGAACAAATATTTTCTATTGGTGTGAAATACCAGTTGTCCCCCCAAAAAACTGATTGAAGCAGGGGTGTTATATACCAATAATATACTTTCTATATAGTGCATTTGGGTAGTGCAGCATTTGTTTGCGGTTTTGCTACGTTACTTCAGCTACAGATAGGAACAAACGACATTGCAACAAATAATTTCTACTGGTGTGATATACCAGTTGCCCCCCAAAAAAATTGTTTGAAGCAGGGGTGTTATACACCAATTATATACTTTCTATATAGTGCAGTTGGGTAGTGCAGCATTGGTTTGCGGTTTTGCTTCGTTACCTCAGCTACAGATAGGGACAAACGATATTGTAACAAATAATTTCTACTGGTGTGATATACCAGTTTCTCCCCCAAAAAACAAATTGAAGCAGGGATTTTATATACCAATAATTAACTTTCTATATAGTGCATTTGGGTAATGCAGCATTTGTTTGCGGTTTAGCTGTGTTAGCTCAGCTAAACAGAGTGACAAACGCCATTGGATCAAATAATTTCTACTGGTGTGATATACCAGTTGCCTCCCTAAAAAAATTATTGAAGCAGGGATGTTATATACCAATTATATACTTTCTATATAGTGCATTTGGGTAGTGCAACAATTTGCGTTTTTTGATGCGTTTCCTAAGCTAGAGATAGGGACAAACGACATTGGTACAAATAATTTCTACTGGTGTGATTTACCAGTTTCCCCCCCTAAAAAACTAATTGAAGCAGCAGTGTGATATAGCAATAATATACTTTCTATATAGTGCATTTGGGTAGTGCAGCATTTGTTTGCAGTTTAGCTGCGTTATCTCAGCTAAACAGAGTGACAAATGCTATTGGAACAAATAAATTCTACTGGTGTGATATACCAATTGCCTCCCCAAAAAAATGATTGAAGCAGGGGTGTTTTATACCAATTATATACTTTCTATATAGTGCATTTGTGTAGTGCAACAATTGTTTGCGGTTTTTGATGCGTTTCATCAGCTACAAACGACATTGGTAAAAAAAAATAATTGTGGTGTAATATACCAGTTGCCCCCTAAAAAAACTGATTGAAGCAGGGGTGTGATATACTAATAATAAACTTTCTATATAGTGCATTTGGGTAGTGTAGCTTTTGTTTGCAAATTTGCTGCTTTACTTCAGCTAAAGATAGGGACAAACGACATTGAAACAAATAATTTCTAATGCTGTGATATACCAGTTGCATCCACCCCCCCCCCCCCCCCAAAAAAAACGATTGAAGCAGAGTTGTTATATACCAGTAATATACTTTCTATATAGTGCATTTGGGTAGTGCAGAATTTGTTTGAGGTTTAGCTGCAATACCTCAGCTACAGATAGGGACAAAAGACATTGGAACAAATAATTTCTACTGGTGTGAAATACCAGTTCCCCCCCAAAAAATAATAATATACTTTCAATATAGTGCAATTGGGTAGTGCAGCATTGGTTTGCCATTTTGCTGCGTTACCTCAGCTACAGATAGGGACAAACTACATTGGAACAAATAATTTTTACTGGAGTGAAATACCAGTTGCCCCCCAAAAAAACTGATTGTTAGATACCAAATACAAACTTTTTATATAGTGCAATTGGGTAGTGCAGCATTTGTTTGCGGTTTAGCTTGTTTTTTTTTTATTTTTACAGGCAATGCAAAAACCACACCAATTGAAACAGTTTTTTCTTTTTTTCTTTTTATTTTTATCTTCTGGTCCGTTGGCACTGTGTACTAGTTTGCTTTGTAAATTGGGTGCTCTTTTATAGATGACTAGTGGTTGTTCAGGAATTGCAGGTCCGTGTACTGGGTCATTTTTCAAGATGGACCAGTTTTTTTTAATTGCGTTTTTTAGTTCCCCAGAACATTGTGTGAACTGGGTTATGAACGAAAAACGAAAGTCAGTTGTCTTTTTTGGTATTTTTGGGTTATTTGGGGTCTCCTCTCGTTGCTTTATTGTATCTTTTATACATCTCTCCAGATTCTCATTCTCATATCCTTTTTCTAGGAAGCGTTCTTTTATTATTTTACTTTGCTCTTTAAAAATAGCTGTATTAGTGCAGTTGCGGTGGATTCTCTGGACCTGTCCCTTGGGTATATTTTGAAGCCAGGGGGCATAATGGCAGCTGGTTAGATCTATATACCCATTGACATCTGTGGGTTTAAAATAGGTCTTAGTTTTGAGCTGTCCCTCTTCCGCATATATGATCAGGTCCAAAAAGTCAACCGAAACCGCACTGACAGTGCTGGTGAAACTTAAAGTTCCATTCCTTATTTTCTAATCCTGTAATAAAGGCCTCCAGCTTTCTCCTTCCCATATCACCAGGCAATCATCTATATACCTTTTCCAAGTTTTTAATGTCCCACTTTTTTTAGGTCGGTTCACCTCGGGGTCAATATATTGTTTTTCCCACATGGTCATAAAAATATTCGCAAAACTGGGGGCGAATTTCGCCCCCATCACCGTTCCGACCTTCTGTAAATAATATTCGCCCTTGAACCAAAAATAGTTGTGTTCTAGGCAGAATTCCACACAGCGTACTATAAAGTTTGCTTGTATATTGGTCATGTCAGGGTCATTATACAGAGTTTCTTGTATTGTTTGTAGTCCTAATTTTTTTGGTATAATGGTGTACAGGGAGGACACGTCGATGGTAGCCATCCACGTATTCTCCCCAACCCCTTGTAGTTCTTTTACCATTTTCACCACACCACCACTAGTGGTACATATTTCTGTAAAAAATTATCTATATATTCCGTGATCCTGCTGGTCAGGGAATTAATCCCTGACACTATAGGTCTTCTTCAAATAAAAAGAAGGGGGAGGGAGAGATGAATTGTGCCCCTGACGAAGCTTAAGGAGCGAAACCTGGGTCGGGCAAAGACTAAGACGCTGGGATTTTTTAATGCAAATTTTAAAGTGCATGTTTGTAAGTATGTACTAATAAACCTTTAAAAAACAGTCACCGGAGCTTCACTATGGTAGGAGCCACTTGTATCCACAGAAACTTTTAGGAAAATAAATTGGGAATATTAGCAGACTTATCTGGTGTGTACTGGAACCAAGTCCGTGGTTGAACCCTGTTTGGTTGTGTATGAACGTGGATCTTCGCCGCGAAAAATCTAACCAGCCGCGGAGGATATCGCATACACGCTTTTTGTTGGTGGAGTGCCATGTAAGTACAACCTGTGCACTGCAGGGCAAAACAACCGTACAGATTTACACTATTTTAGTTTTTTCAGTTGCAGGATATCCACAAATAGGACATTTGCAGCCCTCGGTTTTTTTCTAAAAGGAGAAGAGAAAAGAAAAAAACTGTTTGTATACCGTCTGTTTATGACACGCGTGGTCCGAACCCTATATGTATACTCCATGAAAGTGTGATTGACCCCACAACACTCCTCGGACCTGCAGCGCAACCTTTTTGCGGACTGGTGATTAGATATCTTTCTTTTTTACTGTATTATTGGTGGGACAAACGCAGAGTCCAGCAATCATGGATATTTTTGATTTTAGAGCAAATATGGTTTGTGATGTTGAAAGTATGTTCTCTGTTAATGAAAAAATGAAGGAAGAGAAAATTATGAGAGATATGTTTTCAGAGTTAGAAAAAGATTTATGTAAACAAATTAGGACCACCTGGGAAGTCTTATCCCTTGAGAGATATTTAGCAGAGGGTAAGATCCCAGAAGGCCTGCGATGGCAGCTTCCCCTAAATGCGGAAGATTCCAACGATATAGATGAATGGGAAAAACGAATAAACCATTGTGGCCTTAAATGAAAAGGTAGTGGGTGAGCACTCAGGCACTTGGACTTAATAAAATTTAATTAAATCAATTTATTGATACATGTACTGGTCATAAAATCTATTAAGATAAATATAAAACATAACATAAAATGTAATCACCAATGGGGATCAATATGCTGGATTTCCACACTTGATATAAAGTGTTTGCAATGTCCAAGCAGTGTGGACTGACACAGCAGGTGGCTGAGCACAAATGTGGTAGGTGCTCACCAATAGAAATCAATATGCTGGATTTCCACACTTGACATAGAATGTTTGCAATGTCCAAGCAGTGTGGACTGACACAGCAGGTGGCTGAGCACAAATCCACTAACCGAGTGTCAATTCCAAAGTGTCAATTCTCAGGTAAGATTATCAATCCTTATCCCATATATCAAATACATCAGGCACAGATGAATAGCCAAGGTATGATTAGGATGATAATACTTGTTTCCTCCGCAAGGTTTTCGGTGCAGTAGGTTTTATCACAAGCTTAATAGCTATAGGTATTAGTCATACCTTCCAATGAGAGTCAATACTTTGGGGAAGGATGGTTCTTACCTTCCTTCCTATCCACACGAGTAGCAGGTGGTGCAGGTTAGTGCCGGCGTCACGCTTCAAACTGTTCGCGCTGGTTATCCCGAACTAACGCGGGAGTTGGAGCGGGACTTGGTTTGTCCGTGCGTGATGATCCTCCGGCTGGAACAAAGAAGTTACCTCTTCGGTCTGTGTTTGTTTGTTCCTGTAGAATTGACTGCGGCTGCAGTTGCAAGTAGCGTGGCACCACTGAGGAAGGGAAGGCTAATTCCCGAAACGCGTCTGGGCCGGACACCTGTGAGCAGTACCTCCGTGATCATTAGCGTGGCCACGCTACTTGCAACTGCAGCTGCAGTCAATTCTACAGGAACAAACAAACACAGACCGAAGAGGTAACTTCTTTGTTCCAGCCGGAGGATCATCACGCACGGACAAACCAAGTCCCGCTCCAACTCCCGCGTTAGTTCGGGATAACCAGAGCGAACAGTTTGAAGCGTGACGCCGGCACTAACCTGCACCACCTGCTACTCGTGTGGATAGGAAGGAAGGTAAGAACCATCCTTCCCCAAAGTATTGACTCTCATTGGAAGGTATGACTAATACCTATAGCTATTAAGCTTGTGATAAAACCTACTGCACCGAAAACCTTGCGGAGGAAACAAGTATTATCATCCTAATCATACCTTGGCTATTCATCTGTGCCTGATGTATTTGATATATGGGATAAGGATTGATAATCTTACCTGAGAATTGACACTTTGGAACTGACACTCGGTTAGTGGATTTGTGCTCAGCCACCTGCTGTGTCAGTCCACACTGCTTGGACATTGCAAACATTCTATGTCAAGTGTGGAAATCCAGCATATTGATTTCTATTGGTGAGCACCTACCACATTTGTGCTCAGCCACCTGCTGTGTCAGTCCACACTGCTTGGACATTGCAAACACTTTATATCAAGTGTGGAAATCCAGCATATTGATCCCCATTGGTGATTACATTTTATGTTATGTTTTATATTTATCTTAATAGATTTTATGACCAGTACATGTATCAATAAATTGATTTAATTAAATTTTATTAAGTCCAAGTGCCTGAGTGCTCACCCACTACCTTTTCATTTATTAGCTATTTGACCAGAGGGTGGGTGTCCCTCTAATTTGGGTTTGCAGCACCTGATTCCATAATCCGCTTGAAGTGAGCCACCATATTGCACTAACATTGTGGCCTTAAAGCTTTGGAATTCATTATAAAAATACGGAGAAATAAATTGAAGAACATAGACCAGAACATAGAAAAATTACAAGAAAAACTAAAACCCTTCAAAAAAGAGAAAGAATATATCAAGTTAAGTGAAAAATGCCAAGCTAACATCACAGTAATAGATAAAGAAATAAAAGAGAAAAAACTGAAAAAATATCGAAAAACGTGTGAAGAATATGAGACGAAAAAAATCTACAAGTGGAGATTTAGGTCAGAAATAAACAGAAAGGTAAACATATCAGAAGTGGGAGAGCAGAAAGAGACCGAGGAAAATAATAATAGTGTGAACAGTAGACCTAACAGTTACCCCAGATATCGGTGGGAGGAATGGGATCCAATAAGGAAAAATGAGAATTATGGGGATCCACCTATGAACACATGGAATACACAACACCATAATAAGAATCATAATGGATATGGAAGGAACACGAATCATTACCAGTGGCCGAGTGCGATGAGACCATACCAACAATATGGGTGGCAACATAGAAATGAAAATCCATATAGATTTGTAAAAGAAGACCTCCCAAAAAAACAGGGGAACATGGCGCAACAAATGCAAAATGGAGAGGGACCACATGATAGAACGCAGGAAGGAGGGCAGCTAGATAAACAGAATTTTCCACACCAAGCGATCAAGGGTATACAGAGGGAAGAACAACTCGAGAAACTCCGGGAAAAGAACGACAAAACCACACCAAACATCAATACACCGCAAAAAAGAAGGTTCATAGAGGAAAAAGAGGGGGGGAAAAACACAAAATCGGCTAACAAAAAAAGCAAGGTGTGAATGATGGGATATTCAACCTCAGCAGGCACACCTTGTCACAACCTGAAAAAGCGTTGCTTAGAAAGGGGTTAAAATTCGCGCCATCCAAGAGCTTAAATAAATTTGGTGCCTTTGTGGACATACACAAATATATTAGAAAATTAAACATAGCCAAATTTTTCTTAGGGAAAGAACCAGCTACTAACCAAAATAATGCAGAGCAGAAGAAAGAATATATACATACAGATCTAAAAGACAAATCAAAATTTTATCCTAAAAATAAAAATAATGAGTGCATAGATGCTTTAAAAAGAAGCATTCTGAATGAATTGGAAAAAGTAGAACTGAAAAAGAAAAGAGGTAACCTGACTAAAAAAGAAAGAGATGCACTAAAAATGTTACAAGACAATCAGAATATAATAATAAAGCCTGCAGACAAAGGGGGGGGGGGGGGTAGTAGTGATGAAGCAGAGGTATTTAGGCAATTGAGAGATACCAAAATCTATGCTATGTTGAAGAAAGATCCTCTCCCAGAATACAGAAATAAATTACAAGCTTTGGTTAAATATGGAGGAGACAAAGGCATACTTAACAAAAAGGAAATAGAATATTTGAACATAAAGGAACCTACGACCCCAATTATCTATATATTACCGAAAATCCACAAAAGCGCTACAAATCCCCCGGTAGACCTATAGTGTCAGGGATTAATTCCCTGACCAGCAGGATCACGGAATATATAGATAATTTTTTACAGAAATATGTACCACTAAGACCGTTATTCTTAAAGGATAGTGGTAGTGTGGTGAAAATGGTAAAAGAACTACAAGGGGTTGGGGAGAATACATGGATGGCTACCATCGACGTTTCCTCCCTGTACACCATTATACCAAAAAAATTAGGACTACAAGCAATACAAGAAACTCTGTATAATGACCCTGACATGACCAATATACAAGCAAACTTTATAGTACGCTGTGTGGAATTCTGCCTAGAACACAACTATTTTTGGTTCAAGGGCGAATATTATTTACAGAAGGTCGGAACGGTGATGGGGGCGAAATTCGCCCCCAGTTTTGCGAATATTTTTATGACCATGTGGGAAAAACAATATATTGACCCCGAGGTGAACCGACCTAAAAAAAAGTGGGACATTAAAAACTTGGAAAAGGTATATAGATGATTGCCTGGTGATATGGGAAGGAGAAAGCTGGAGGCCTTTATTACAGGATTAGAAAATAAGGAATGGAACTTAAGTTTCACCAGCACTGTCAGTGCGGTTTCGGTTGACTTTTTGGACCTGACCATATATGCGGAAGAGGGACAGCTCAAAACTAAGACCTATTTTAAACCCACAGATGTCAATGGGTATATAGATCTAACCAGCTGCCATTATGCCCCCTGGCTTCAAAATATACCCAAGGGACAGGTCCAGAGAATCCACCACAACTGCACTGATACAGCTATTTTTAAAGAGCAAAGTAAAATAATAAAAGAACGCTTCCTAGAAAAAGGATATGAGAATGAGAATCTGGAGAGATGTATAAAAGATACAATAAAGCAACGAGAGGAGACCCCAAATAACCCAAAAATACCAAAAAAGACAACTGACTTTCGTTTTTCGTTCATAACCCAGTTCACACAATGTTCTGGGGAACTAAAAAACGCAATTAAAAAAAACTGGTCCATCTTGAAAAATGACCCAGTACTCGGACCTGCAATTCCTGAACAACCACTAGTCATCTATAAAAGAGCACCCAATTTACAAAACAAACTAGTACACAGTGCCAACGGACCAGAAGATAAAAACAAAACTAAAAAAATAAAAAACTGTTTCAATTGGTGTGGTTTTTGCATTGCCTGTAAAAATTGGAAAAAAAAACTGAAAGATCACAAAATAGTACTAAAATAGTACTGTAAAAGGCAAAAATTGGAAGTAGTGGGAGAGATGACATGCCACAGCAAAGGGGTCGTATATGTACTGGAGTGCCCTTGTGGCCTCCAGTATGTAGGACAGACCATTAGACCCCTCAAGGTCCGGGTGCAGGAACATATAAGAAATATTAAAAAGGGGCTTGAAAGTCATGGTGTTTCGGCACATTATAAAAAATGTCACCAAAAAAACCCAGAGGGATTAAAGTTCATGGGGGTGGAATTAGTACAAAACCACTGGAGGGGAGGAAGTTTTCTAGAGAAAATTTATAAAAAGAAAGTAGGTGGATATACGAATTATGTACGCTACAACCAGGGGGTCTGAATGTAGATTTTGACCTGCAAGCCATTCTAAATTAGACTAATAAATTGGTAGAACATTTATCCCCATGTGAATTGGGACCTAAAGATCTGCGTTTTTTCCCCTTTGAGAACTAGGAGATACAAGTATAGGGTTAAAGTGAAGGAAAAAGACAAGGTGTCTGGAGTAGCACATCAGGTGCTTGATTAACTCTAGCCTTCCAAATAAAAAGAAGGGGGAGGGAGAGATGAATTGTGCCCCTGACGAAGCTTAAGGAGCGAAACCTGGGTCGGGCAAAGACTAAGACGCTGGGATTTTTTAATGCAAATTTTAAAGTGCATGTTTGTAAGTATGTACTAATAAACCTTTTAAAAACAGTCACCGGAGCTTCACTATGGTAGGAGCCACTTGTATCCACAGAAACTTTTAGGAAAAGAAATTGGGAATATTAGCAGACTTATCTGGTGTGTACTGGAACCAAGTCCGTGGTTGAACCCTGTTTGGTTGTGTATGAACGTGGATCTTCGCCGCGAAAAATCTAACCAGCCGCGGAGGATATCGCATACACGCTTTTTGTTGGTGGAGTGCCTTGTAAGTACCACCTGTGCACTGCAGGGCAAAACAACCGTACGGATTTACACTATTTTAGTTTTTTCAGTTGCAGGATATCCACAAATAGGACATTTGCAGCCCTCGGTTTTTTTCTAAAAGGAGAAGGAGAAAAGAAAAAAACTGTTTGTATACCATCTGTTTATGACACGCGCGGTCCGAACCCTATATGTATACTCCATGAAAGTGTGATTGACCCCACAACACTCCTCGGACCTGCAGCGCAACCTTTTTGCGGACTGGTGATTAGAGATCTTTCTTTTTTACTAACTGAATACTGAACGCATGTATTATTCAAACAATTGCGTTTTGCTGTGGTTTTGAGATCCCATGCCGAGTCTCAAAACCGCATATATGAAAGTAGCCTAACTTAAGGCATGGTTACAAATTGCATTATGTTATGCATGCTGATGTAGCTTCATAGATATATAAATCCTTGTAATTTTTTTTATCATGGTCTCATTTAGTATAATTACAGTGTTGATTCAGATTATCTGCTCAGATCCTACACCTATATAGTATAGGACTCAGTCCTGTTTTTTTTTGTTTTTTTTTACTCGATCTAAGTCTGGAATTTCAAATTCAGTTTTTGAACTGAAAACAAGAGTAGATGCAAAAGAAGTATAAGTATAAAGAAAAGACAGATACTTCCACACACTTTTTCATCCACTTGTGTATTTGGCTGAGAAAACTGCATCAAAAACTACATGCGTGATTCCATCATATGCACTCTCTAGTGCAGTGGTTTTGTCAGCGAGAACTTCACCCACAATCATTCTATATATTCAAAGTTTGTGACATCAGGTTGTTGACTCATTATTAGAGGTCAGCGAGTTTCATATTTTGAAATTCGTTCACACTTCGTTTGTTGGTAAAAGGTGAACTGTTATGGATTCCGTTACCACGAACCATAACGCAATTCTATGACGGAATGTATAACGGAATGCCTTTAGAGGCATTCTGTTATTCATTCCGTTATAATAGAAGTCTATGGTCTGCAAAACGGATCGGTCCCGTTTCCGTTATGCAGGGTAGTCCTCCTTTTCGTGGTGTGGAGGCATGGACAGAAACCCCACAGAAGCACAGTCCAGATTGCGGACCCATTTAAGTGAATGGGTCCGCATTCAGGGCGCACATGGCCGATGCCTGCATATTGCAGACCCGCTGTTTGCAGGCCGTAATACGAGCACGGCCGGGCAACGGCCGAGTGCATGAGCCCTTATGTATATGGAAAGCACACGGGTGTGCTTTCAACATCTTTTGCGGCCCCATTAAGATGAATGGGTCTGCATCTGATCTGCAAAAAATGCGGATTGGATGCAGACCAAAATTATGGCTGTGTACATGAGCCCTTAGAGACATTGAAACCTGCAACATGCTCTACATCTGGTTTATCTATCCAAAAAAGGATGAGTAATACTATGTTCCTTTAAAATAATCACTTTTATTGAACATGATTAAAATAATAATCAAACAGTAATTAGTAGGGATACCAATATATAGGCACCATGCTTATTAATGAAATACAGTACCATAATGTGGAAAAAATGTGTGTGTGGGAAAATATTATGTACCTTTTCAATTCCTTGGAAGTTGTCATTATGGAAAATTTCTCTTTTCCCAGGAGCTCAAAAAAAAAAGGTTTGCGAACGACGGGGCACATGTGGCCCCCATCGCAACTCCTTGTATTTCCAGATAAAATCTGTCTTTAGCAATAAAAAATAATTATGTTTTAGGATAAAATCCAGTAATTCTACAATCAAGTCATTGACTTTTTGATCATGGTTATACCTCTT
Source organism: Bufo bufo (assembly GCF_905171765.1). Lineage (NCBI taxonomy): Eukaryota > Metazoa > Chordata > Amphibia > Anura > Bufonidae > Bufo > Bufo bufo. The sequence continues at coordinate 214,124,064 of NC_053394.1, forward strand.
AAAAATCCTGCTACTGCTCTTAAGCCATCTTCATGGCGAATTCTAGTATAGAGGAATTCCATAGCATATTTTCTTCCACCTGAAGATTTTCCAATCTATTCAATGCTGCTGTGGTATCCTGTATAAATGAAGAAAGTTCAACAACCAGCTGTTTTAAATGAAAATCAACAAATTTGCTGACATTTTCGCATAGACCACCATTACATGCCACAATGGGTCTTCCTGGTGGATCCGAACTATTTTTATGGATTTTTAGGATTATGTAAAATGTTGGAACTCTGGGATATGTAACACACAACATTTCTTTCACTTTTTTCGGAATTACACCATCTTCCTGCGCCATATCCAGAATATTGTTCAATATACATTGGATAGGCTAGTACTCCTTTAAAATACACCTTGTCATTTCCCTCAGCCTCTCCTCCTGAAGAAGCGAGAATGTGAAACGTGCGTTGAGGGGCAGGCGCAATTCTTTACTTCCACCACTTGGTATGTTATAAATTGGTATATTTGTTCGAATGGGGGCACGATTCATTATACACTCACCTAAAGAATTATTAGGAACACCTGTTCTATTTCTCATTAATGCAATTATCTAGTCAACCAATCAAATGGCAGTTGCTTCAATGCATTTAGGGGTGTGGTCCTGGTCAAGACAATCTCCTGAACTCCAAACTGAATGTCAGAATGGGAAAGAAAGGTGATTTAAGCAATTTTGAGCGTGGCATGGTTGTTGGTGCCAGACGGGCCGGTCTGAGTATTTCACAATCTGCTCAGTTACTGGGATTTTCAATCACAACCATTTCTAGGGTTTACAAAGAATGGTGTGAAAATGGAAAAACATCCAGTATGCGGCAGTCCTGTGGGCAAAAATGCCTTGTGGATGCTAGAGGTCAGAGGAGAATGGGCCGACTGATTCAAGCTGATAGAAGAGCAACGTTGACTGAAATAACCACTCGTTACAACCGAGGTATGCAGCAAAGCATTTGTGAAGCCACAACACGCACAACCTTGAGGCGGATGGGCTACAACAGCAGAAGACCCCACCGGGTACCACTCATCTCCACTACAAATAGGAAAAAGAGGCTACAATTTGCACAAGCTCACCAAAATTGGACTGTTGAAGACTGGAAAAATGTTGCCTGGTCTGATGAGTCTCAATTTCCGTTGAGACATTCAAATGGTAGAGTCCGAATTTGGCGTAAACAGAATGAGAACATGTATTCATCCTCTGATGGCTACTTCCAGCAGGATAATGCACCATGTCACAAAGCTCGAATCATTTCAAATTGGTTTCTTGAACATGACAATAAGTTGACTGTACTAAAATGGCCCCCACAGTCACCAGATCTCAACCTAATAGAGCATCTTTGGGATGTGGTGGAACGGGAGCCTCGTACCCAGGATGTGCATCCCTCAAATCTCCATCAACTGCAAGATGCTATCCTATCAATATGGGCCAACATTTCTAAAGAATGCTATCAGCACCTTGTTGAATCAATGCCACGTTGAATTAAGGCAGTTCTGAAGGCAAAAGGGGGTCCAACACCGTATTAGTATGGTGTTCCTAATAATTCTTTAGGTGAGTGTAGATATCAGTGGTTGTCTCACAGCTATTTATCACAAAGGGCAGGCAGCATTACAGTAGATTAAAACTATTATCTTGTTCATATTGTGGCATGCATCTAGTCCCTTTTTCTTTACTATTGTGATCCTCTCTCCCACGACATTTTTTCTACATTATGGTACTGTATTTTTTTAATAAGCATGGCGCCTATATGTTGGTTTCCCTACTAATTACTCTTTGATTAAGATATCTAGATTATATGCTAAACTTTGAACCGCACTGGCAACTGTAACTGCCTTTAAAAGTCCAAGTAAGTGGGAGCAGGAGTTGAACTGCTCTCCACTACAGTGGTCCACTATCTATAGGAATGTGAGAAAGGCTACAGTTTCCAGTGCTCATAGATTAATTAAATTTAAGATCCTGCATCGATTGTACTATACCCCAAAGACACAAGGAAAATTCCTACAAAATAAAGCTCGGGATTGTGGTTGCCCTAAATGTGGACATGTCAATGCGGATTATGTCCATTTGATTTCCGGTTGTAGTAAAATAAAAAAATATAGGGAGAAGGTCTTTTCTATCCTCCAAAAGGAGTCTGCGATGAACTTTAACCCGGGGATTTTGACAGTGATTTTGGGATATTATGTGTCAGAAATAGAGTTGAGCGAACACCTGGATGTTCGGGTTCGAGAAGTTCGGCCGAACTTCCCGGAAATGTTCGTGTTCGGGATCCGAACCCGACCCGAACTTCATCCCGAACCCGAACCCCATTGAAGTCAATGGGGACCCGAACTTTTCGGCACTAAAAAGGCTGTAAAACAGCCCAGGAAAGAGCTAGAGGGCTGCAAAAGGCAGCAACATGTAGGTAAATCCCCTGCAAACAAATGTGGATAGGGAAATGAATTAAAATAAAAATAAAATGAATAAATATTTACCAATATCAATTGGAGAGAGGTCCCATAGCAGAGAATCTGGCTTCACGTCAGCAGAGAATCAGTCTCTTCATGCCATAGCAGAGAATCTGGCTTCACGTCACCCACCACTGTAACAGTCCATTGTCATATATTTAGGCCCCGGCACCCAGGCAGAGGAGAGAGGTCCCGTAACAGAGAATCTGGCTTCATGTCAGCAGAGAATCAGTCTGCATGTCATAGCAGAGAATCATGCTTTACGTCACCCAACACTGGAACAGTCCATTGTCAGATATTTAGGCCCAGGCACCCAGGCAGAGGAGAGAGGTCCCGTAACAGAGAATCTGGCTTCATGTCAGCAGAGAATCAGTCTGCATGTCCTAGCAGAGAATCATGCTTTACGTCACCCAACACTGGAACAGTCCATTGTCAGATATTTAGGCCCAGGCACCCAGGCAGAGGAGAGAGGTCCCGTAACAGAGAATCTGGCTTTATGTCAGCAGAGAATCATTCTTAATGTCATAGCAGAGAATCAGGCTTCACGTCACCCACCACTGGAACAGGCCACTGTCAGATATTTTTAGGCCCCGGCACCCAGACAGAGGAGAGAGGTCCCATAACAGAGATTCAGGCTTCATGTCAGCAGAGAATCAGTCTGCATGTCATAGCAGAGAATCAGGCTTTACGTCACCCAACACTGGAACAGTCCATTGTCAGATATTTAGGCCCAGGCACCCAGGCAGAGGAGAGAGGTCCCGTAACAGAGAATCTGGCTTCATGTCAGCAGAGAATCAGTCTGCATGTCATAGCAGAGAATCAGGCTTCACGTCACCCACCACTGGAACAGGCCACTGTCACATATTTAGGCTCAGGCACCCAGGCAGAGGAAAGAGGTCCCATAACAGAGATTCAGGCTTCATGTCAGCAGAGAATCAGTCTTCATGTCATAGCAGAGAATCAGGCTTCATGTCACCCACCACTGGAACAGGCCACTGTCAGATATTTTTAGGCCCCGGCACCCAGACAGAGGAGAGGTTCATTCAACTTTGGGTTGCCCCGCAATATAATGGTAAAATGAAAATAAAAATAGGATTGAATGAGGAAGTGCCCTGGAGTACAATAATATATTGTTAAGGGGAGGTAGTTAATGTCTAATCTGCACAAGGGATGGACAGGTCCTGTGGGATCCATGCCTGGTTCATTTTTATGAACGTCAGTGTCACGGATGGTGTACAGGAAACAAGACAATACCATATAAACAATGTCTCTCTGGATCCACAACTAAGGAACAAAGGGAGACCCCTGCAATAGACCTGCCGCTCTCCCTCACTGCTCAGCCTATGCGAACACCCCAAAGGTGGATGGCCGCATATCCACGTTCCTCGGCTATCTATTACCTGAAGACCCTACAATAGTGAAGGGACACGACCACCGGCTCCCTACACTGACACGGAGGGAGTCAGGGTCACCTGGATCCAGAAAAGACAAAATCATAAATACATAAACAGCACTTATCTTGCAGACGACTGAGGACTGGGAACTGGGAACTGGGAACAGCATGCACACACACTCCAGGAAGTTGTATCAGCCGCACACTACTGCATTATGGGGAGGAACTTAAAGGGTAGCAATCAGTCCAACTGCATGACAGCTGAGATAGACTAACGAGATGAGAAACTAAACCAAAACAAAGAAATTCAAGGAGGAGGACCTGAGAAACTCCTGTGAGCGCTTCTCAGCTGTCTGGCTGTGACAGTACCCCTCCCTCTAGAAGTGGACTCCGGACACTCAGAGCCCACCTTCTCAGGATGGGACCTATGGAAAGCTCTGATGAGACGAGAGGCCTTAATGTCCGTCACTGGGACCCACATCCTCTCCTCAGGACCATAACCCTCCCAATGAACGAGGTACTGGAGGGAACCGCGGACAAGACGAGAATCCACAATCCTAGAGACCTGAAATTCAAGATTTCCATCAACCATAATCGGAGGAGGAGGCAAAGGCGAGGGTACAATAGGTTGAACATAAGGTTTCAATAAGGACTTATGAAAAACATTATGGATCTTCCAAGTCTGAGGAAGATCAAGACGGTAGGCAACAGGATTGATGACAGACAGGATCTTGTAAGGCCCAATAAACCTAGGACCCAACTTCCAGGAGGGAACCTTCAATTTGATATTCTTGGTAGACAACCACACCAGATCCCCAACATTCAGGTCCGGACCAGGCACACGTCTCTTATCCGCCACACGCTTATATCTCTCACTCATGCTCTTTAGATTATCCTGAATCTTTTGCCAAATAGATGACAAAGACGAGGAGAATCTGTCCTCATCAGGCAAACCAGAAGAGCCCTCTCCCGAGAAAGTCCCAAACTGCGGATGGAACCCATATGCACCAAAAAATGGTGACTTATCAGAGGACTCCTGACGACGGTTATTTAAAGCAAACTCAGCAAGGGACAAAAAAGAACACCAATCCTCCTGATTCTCCGCCACAAAACAGCGCAGATATGTCTCCAGACTCTGATTGACGCGCTCTGTCTGGCCATTCGACTGCGGATGGAAAGCAGAAGAGAATGACAACCGAACCCCCAAGCGAGAACAGAAAGCCTTCCAGAATCTGGAAACAAACTGCGTGCCCCTATCAGAGACTATGTCTGAAGGAATCCCATGCAATTTGACAATGTGGTCAATAAATGCCTGCGCCAGCGTCTTAGCATTGGGCAAACCAGGAAAAGGGATAAAATGCACCATTTTGCTAAAACAGTCCGCCACCACCAGAATCACAGACTTCCCCGAGGAACGAGGCAAGTCCGTTATGAAGTCCATGGACAGATGTGTCCAAGGACGGGAAGGAATGGGCAAAGGAAGGAGAGGACCTGATGGCCGTGAATGAGGGACTTTGGCACGAGCGCAAGTCTCGCAAGCTGCCACAAAACCCTCAACCGACTTACGAAGCGCAGGCCACCAGAATCTCCGAGCGATGAGATCCAGTGTGGCTCTTGCCCCCGGGTGCCCAGCAAGGACCGTGTCGTGGTGTTCTTTAAAAATCTTGTGTCTCAAAGTGAGAGGCACAAACAACCTCCCAGGAGGACAAAGATCAGGAGCTTCTGACTGGGCTGCCTGCACCTCTGCCTCCAATTCAGGAAAAAGAGCAGAGACCACCACACCTTCAGCCAAAATGGGACCCGGGTCTTCAAAATTCCCACCTCCCGGAAAACAACGTGACAGGGCATCTGCCTTCACATTCTTAACCCCAGGGCGGAACGTAACAACAAAATTAAACCTTGAAAAGAACAAAGACCATCTGGCCTGTCTCGGGTTCAGACGCTTGGCTGACTCCAAGTAGGCCAGATTTTTATGGTCAGTAAACACGGTAATAGGGTGTCTGGCTCCCTCTAGCCAATGGCGCCATTCCTCAAAAGCCAACTTGATGGCCAACAAATCCCTATCTCCCACATCATAATTTCTCTCTGCGGAGGAGAGTTTCTTTGAGAAAAAGGCACACGGTTGCCATTTGGCAGGAGAGGAACCCTGAGACAAGACCGCACCCACCCCTACCTCAGAAGCATCAACCTCAACTATGAAGGGTAACGAAATATCAGGTTGTACTAGGATGGGAGCGGAAGCAAAACTCTCCTTGATATTAGAAAAGGCCTTACGCGCCTCTACCGACCAGGAAGAAAAATCTACCCCCTTTCTGGTCATATCAGTGAGTGGTTTAACAACAGAGGAATAATTCAAAATAAATTTCCTGTAATAATTGGCAAAGCCCAAAAAACGCATCAGCGCCTTCTGATTCTCAGGAAGCTCCCACTCAAGCACAGCGCGGACCTTCTCGGGGTCCATGCGAAAACCAGAAGCGGAGATAAGAAACCCCAGAAATTGGATTTCTGGAACCGCAAACACACATTTTTCCAGTTTCGCGTATAATTTATTCTCCCGCAGGATGAGCAAGACCTGACGTAAGTGTTCCTTATGAGTCTTGAAATCAGGAGAAAAAATCAAAATGTCATCCAAATACACTAATACAAATTTTCCCATTAAATGATAAAAAATGCTGTTGACGAAATGCTGAAAAACGGCTGGGGCATTCATCAAACCAAAAGGCATAACCAAATTCTCAAAATGGCCCTCAGGGGTATTGAAAGCCGTCTTCCATTCGTCTCCTTCTCTGACCCTAACCAGGTTGTATGCCCCTCTTAGGTCTAATTTGGAAAAGACTTTAGCCCCAACAACCTGGTTAAACAGGTCCGGGATCAGAGGAAGCGGATAAGGATCACGAATAGTGATACTGTTCAGCTCCCTGAAATCCAGACAAGGTCTTAAAGAACCATCTTTTTTCTTAACAAAGAAAAAACCAGCGGCAACAGGTGACTTCGAGGGTCGTATGTGTCCTTTTCTCAGACTCTCAGAGATATAAGCCCGCATAGCGACCCTCTCAGGTTGGGAGAGATTGTATAAACGAGATTTAGGCAGTTTGGCGCCTGGGATGAGATTAATAGGGCAATCATACTCCCTGTGCGGAGGTAAACCCTGAACTCCACTCTCAGAGAAGACATCCAAAAATTCAGAGAGGAAAGGTGGTACAGTCTTAGTAGAAACCTCAGAAACAGATGTTATGAGGCAATTCTCTCTGCAAAAGTTACTCCAACCATTTATTTGCCTCGCTTGCAAATCAATGGTGGGGTTATGTTTAGTGAGCCAGGGTAGCCCCAACACTAGAGGAGTAGGCAAACTGCTAAGGACGAAACATGACACATCCTCAACATGAGCATCACTCACAATTAAACGGATATTGTGAACTATGCCCTTTAATGATTTCTGAGAAAGTGGAGCTGAATCAATAGCAAAAACAGGAATATCCTTTCCCAAAGTGCATACCTGGAAACCATGAGTTATTGCAAATTGATTTTAAATGAGGTTGACAGCTGCTCCACTATCCACAAAAATCTCACAAAAAATGCTCTTGCTCTCTAGCGCCACCCTAGCAGGCAGGACAAAACGGGAACTACAAGCAAACGGAAAACCTTCAATTTTCGCCTCAACCCTGCCAATAGTAACAGACGGAACATTTTTAAAAGATTTTTTCCTTTTTGTCTCTTTATTACTCCCAGAAAACTGCCTGAATCTCCTAGAGGGACAAACATTTGCCAGATGATTTATACCTCCACAACAAAAACAAACCCTCCCCTGCGGGCTGAATCTTCTATTGTCAGAGGCAATCAACCCCAGCTGCATGGCAATCAACCCACAGCTGGGCTGACAGCGACTGAGACCCCTGTGCACAGAATGAGACCGCTGCACTGTCCCGGGACTGAGTATGACAGGAAGGAGAGATCTCTCCTCTCTCTCTAAGATGCCTGTCAATACGAACAGCCTGAGACATAGCAGAATCCAAGGAGGTAGGTCTTTCATGAAAGGCAAATGCATCTTTCAATCCCTCTGAAAGACCATAGCAAAATTGACTTCGGAGTGCAGCATCATTCCAACCCGTATCTGCTGCCCATCTCCGAAATTCTGAACAGTATATCTCTGCGGATTGTTTACCCTGGCATAACAGACGTAGTCTAGACTCAGCCAGAGCAATACGATCCGGATCATCATATATCTGACCCAGGGCTAAAAAGAATTCATCCACTGAACGAAGGGGCCGTGCCCCCTCCGGCAGCGAAAAGGCCCAGGACTGAGTGTTACCCCTGAGCAGCGATATAATGATCCCCACCCTCCGTTCTTCATCACCAGAAGAATGGGGAAGAAGGCGAAAATGGAGTTTGCAAGCCTCTCTAAAACGCACAAAATTCTCACTACCCCCGGAGAACGTATCCGGGAGCGAGATCTTAGGCTCAGCACAAACTCCATGAACGTAAGCTGAACCGGTCACTTGAAACTGAGAAAAAGTCTTACGGAGATCAGCTACCTCCAAAGAAAGACCCTGAAAGCGTTCAGCCAAAAGTGAAACCGGATCCATGCTTGAGACGGTTTTGGCGGCTGATAATGTCACGGATGGTGTACAGGAAACAAGACAATACCATATAAACAATGTCTCTCTGGATCCACAACTAAGGAACAAAGGGAGACTCCTGCAATAGACCTGCCGCTCTCCCTCACTGCTCAGCCTATGCGAACACCCCAAAGGTGGATGGCCGCATATCCACGTTCCTCGGCTATCTATTACCTGAAGACCCTACAATAGTGAAGGGACACGACCACCGGCTCCCTACACTGACACGGAGGGAGTCAGGGTCACCTGGATCCAGAAAAGACAAAATCATAAATACATAAACAGCACTTATCTTGCAGACGACTGACGACTGAGGACTGGGAACTGGGAACTGGGAACAGCATGCACACACACTCCAGGAAGTTGTATCAGCCGCACATTACTGCATTATGGGGAGGAACTTAAAGGGTAGCAATCAGTCCAACTGCATGACAGCTGAGATAGACTAACGAGATGAGAAACTAAACCAAAACAAAGAAATTCAAGGAGGAGGATCTGAGAAGCTCCTGTGAGCGCTTCTCAGCTGTCTGGCTGTGACAGTCAGCTTGTCCACATTGGCTGTAGACAGGCGGCTACGTTTGTCTGTAATGACGCCCCCTGCCGTGCTGAATACACGTTCAGACAAAACGCTGGCCGCCGGGCAGGCCAGCACCTCCAAAGCATAAAAGGCTAGCTCTGGCCACGTGGACAATTTGGAGACCCAGAAGTTGAATGGGGCCGAACCATCAGTCAGTACGTGGAACGGTGTGCACAGGTACTGTTCCACCATGTTATTGAAATGTTGCCTCCTGCTAACACGTTCCGTATCAGGTGGTGGTGCAGTTAGCTGTGGCGTGGTGACAAAACTTTTCCACATCTCTGCCATGCTAACCCTGCCCTCAGAGGAGCTGGCCGTGACACAGCTGCGTTGGCGACCTCTTGCTCCTCCTCTGCCTTCGCCTTGGGCTTCCACTTCTTCCCCTGTAACATTTGGGAATGCTCTCAGTAGCGCGTCTACCAACGTGCACTTGTACTCGCGCATCTTACTATCATGCTCCAGTGCATGAAGTAAGGTGGGCACATTGTCTTTATACCGTGGATCCAGCAGGGTGGCAACCCAGTAGTCCGCACACGTTAAAATGTGGGCAACTCTGCTGTCGTTGCGCAGGCACTGCAGCATGTAGTCGCTCATGTGTGCCAGGCTGCCCAGAGGTAAGGACAAGCTGTCCTCTGTGGGAGGCGTATCGTCATCGTCCTGCGTTTCCCCCCAGCCACGCACCAGTGATGGGCCCGAGCTGCGTTGGGTGCCAGCCCGCTGTGAACCTGCTTCATCCTCATCCTCCTCCACCTCCTCCTCATCCTTGTCCTCCTCGTCCTCCAGTAGTTGGCCCTGTCTGGCCACATTTGTACCTGGCCTCTGCTGTTGCAAAAAACCTCCCTCTGAGTCACTTCGAAGAGACTGGCCTGAAAGTGCTAAAAATGACCCCTCTTCCTCCTCCTTCTGGTGGTGAAGGTGTGTGGCTGACTGGATGAGCAGGTGGAAGAAGAGGAGGAGGAAGCTGAGTAGGAGGAGGAGGAGACAGGAGGCAAAGAATGTTGCCCTGCGATCCTTGGTGGTGGAAGGAAGTGCGCCAAACAGCTCTCCGCCTGGGGCCCAGCCGCCACTACATTTACCCAGTGTGCAGTTAGGGAGATATAGCGTCCCTGGCCGTGCTTACTGGTCCACGTATCTGTGGTTAGGTGGACCTTGCCACAGATGGCGTTGCGCAGTGCACACTTGATTTTATCGGATACTTGGTTGTGCAGGGAAGGCACGGCTCTCTTGGAGAAGTAGTGCCGGCTGGGAACAACATACTGTGGGACAGCAAGCGACATGAGCTGTTTGAAGCTGTCTGTGTCCACCAGCCTAAATGACAGCATTTCATAGGCCAGTAGTTTAGAAATGCTGGCATTCAGGGCCAGGGATCGAGGGTGGCTAGGTGGGAATTTACGCTTTCTCTCAAATGTTTGTGAGATGGAGAGCTGAACGCTGCCGTGTGACATGGTTGAGATGCTTGGTGACGCAGGTGGTGGTGTTGGTGGTACATCCCATGTTTTCTGGGCGGCAGGTGCCAACGTTCCTCCAGAGGCGGAGGAAGAGGCAGAGGCGGCGGCAGCAGCAGAAGAGGCCGAGGCGGCAGCAGCAGAAGAGGTAGCAGGGGGAGCCTGAGTGACTTCCTTGTTTTTAAGGTGTTTACTCCACTGCAGTTCATGCCTCACTTCAGGCTCTGATGGCACAGCGTGCAAACTACTCGGGTCTTGTCGTCAGCACATTGTTTGAAGAAGTGCCATGCCAGGAAACTCCTTGAAGCTGCCTTTGGGGTGCTCGGTCCCAGATGGCGGGGGTCAGTAGCAGGCGGAGTCTCTTGGCGGCGGGTGTTCTGCTTTTGCCCACTGCTCCCTCTTTGTCTTTTGCTACGCTGTTGGCTCGGTCTCACCACTGCCTCTTCCTCCGAAATGTGAAAGTCAGTGGCACGACCTTCATTCCATGTGGGGTCTAGGACCTCATCGTCCCCTGAATCGTCTTCCACCCAGTCTTGATCCCTGACCTCCTGTTCAGTCTGCACACTGCAGAAAGACGCAGCAGTTGGCACCTGTGTTTCGTCATCATCAGAGACGTGCTGAGGTGGTATTCCCATGTCCTCATCATCAGGAAACATAAGTGGTTGTGCGTTAGTGCATTCTATCTCTTCCACCCCTGGGGAAGGGCTAGGTGGATGCCCTTGGGAAACCCTGCCAGCAGAGTCTTCAAACAGCATAAGAGACTGCTGCATAACTTGAGTCTCAGACAGTTTCCCTGATATGCATGGGGGTGATGTGACAGACCGATGGGCTTGGTTTTCATGCGCCATCTGTGCGCTTTCTGCAGAAGACTGGGTGGGAGATAATGTGAACGTGCTGGATGCACTGTCGGCCACCCAATTGACTAATGCCTGTACCTGCTCAGGCCTTACCATCCTTAGAACGGCATTGGGCCCCACCAAATATGGCAGTAAATTCTGGCGGCTACTGGGACCTGAGGTAGTTGGTACACTAGGCCGTGTGGCTGTGGCAGAACGGCCACGTCCTCTCCCAGCACCAGAGGGTCCACTAACACCACCACGACCATGTCCGCGTCCCTTACTAGATGTTTTCCTCATTGTTACCGTTCACCACAATAAGAAAAATATTATTCGGGCCAATGTATTGAATTAAAATTCAGGCCTTTTTTTACAGACACCTAACACTATCTGGCTATCTATTTAGGTACCGTATTACACTAATACAGGCACACCAGTAATGACAGATTTAGCTGAATATAAATTTGAGGCCTATTTTTTAGGCGCTGGGTGACAGGTATACGTTTACGGACAGAATTAGACTTGGATCTGCACTGTAGCGTGTGTGTGAAGTTCTTGAGAATTACCCTATCAGCACCTTGAATTAAATATACCCTTTTAGGGATAGATTTAAAGTAGGCCTGATACAGCAGAAACCACTAATTTTGAGAATTGCAAATTTGGGAATTGTTTTTCAACCCAGAACAAAAACTGTGCTTTGACGGACACTAAAAATAACTTGACCAGCTAAAACAGTACAGATTTGGATGAATATAAATGTGAGGCCTATTTTTTAGGCGCTGGGTGACAGGTATACGTTTAATCACAGAATTAGACTTGGATCTGCACTGTAACGTGTGTGTGAAGTTCTTGAGAATTACCCTATCAGCACCTTGAATCTAATATACCCTTTTAGGGATAGATTTAAAGTAGGCCTGATACAGCAGAAACCACTAATTTTGAGAATTGCAAATTTGGGAATTGTTTTTCAACCCAGAACAAAAACTGTGCTTTGACGGACACTAAAAATAACTTGACCAGCTAAAACAGTACAGATTTGGATGAATATAAATGTGAGGCCTATTTTTTAGGCGCTGGGTGACAGGTATACGTTTAATCACAGAATTAGACTTGGATCTGCACTGTAGCGTGTGTGTGAAGTTCTTGAGAATTTCCCTATCAGCACCTTGAATCTAATATACCCTTTTAGGGATAGATTTAAAGTAGGCCTGATACAGCAGAAACCACTAATTTTGAGAATTGCAAATTTGGGAATTGTTTTTCAACCCAGAACAAAAACTGTGCTTTGACGGACACTAAATAACTTGACCAGCTAAAGCAGTAATGACAGATTTGGATTAATATAAATGTGAGGCCTATTTTTTAGGCGCTGGGTGACAGGCTCAACTTGCCCCTGATGTAGCATATGGCCAAAAAATAACCACACTATTGATGGTTAAATGCACTTTGTGACAGGCTCAACTTGCCCCTGATGTAGTATATGGCCAAAAAATAACCACACTATTGATGGTTAAATGCACTTGATAAAAGCTTGACCCTGATGTAGGATATAGCAAAAAATAACCACACTATTGATGGTTAAATGCACTTGGGTGACAAGGTCAGCTTGCCCCTGATGTAGTATATGGCCAAAAAATAACCACACTATTGATGGTTAAATGCACTTGATGAAAGCTTGACCCTGATGTAGGATATAGCAAAAAATAACCACACTATTGATGGTTAAATGTACTTGGTGGCAGCTTGTGCTGGTGCACAAGCAAGCCACAAAATGGCCGTCGATCACCCCAGAAAAAAGTGACTGAAAAACGCTCTGGGCAGCCTAAAAACACTGAGCAATTGAATAGCAGTATTTCAATGATCCACAGCTGTAGATCGATCACTGAATGAAGTCTTTTGGAGGAGTTAATCACTGCCCAATCTCGCCCTAACGTCGCAGCTGCAACCTCTCCCTACACTTGTATCAGCAGAGTGACGTGCAGCGCTACGTGACCCAAGCTTATATAGAGGCTGGGTCACATGCTGCACTGGCCAATCACAGCCTTGCCAATAGTAGGCAAGGCTGTGATGGCCTCTTGGGGCAAGTAGTATGATGCTTGTTGATTGGCTGCTTTGCAGCCTTTCAAAAAGCGCCAAGAAAGCGCCGAACATCGAACTCGAACTTTTATGAAAATGTTCGGGTTCGGGTCCGTGTCACGGACACCCCAAAATTCGGTACGAACCCGAACTATACAATTCGGGTTCGCTCATCCTTAGTCAGGAACAGAAACCCTGCTCCGGGTCAGACAGATCTGGATGAGGGGCCTGATGGTGGCTAAAGCTATGCTGATTAAGCATTGGGGCTCTGTCTCCCCGCCCTCGATAAGTGAGTGGTGTTCATATCTCCAGCAAATTAGAATTTATGAGGATATGGAAAGAACGAAAAAAGGAAAAAGGAAATGAAGGGTGGCACACAAGACAACCTAGCTATACTTAATGTTGTTAATAGTCTATAGTTGATGGATTGGAGTAGACGGCAGCCAATGGGGGGGGGGGGGGGATGGTTATAACTTTATTTACTATTATATTAGGTGTGAACTTATACTGATCTGTATAATCTAGTTATAATGTTCATAAATGTCATATTATGTATCCTGATTTGATCAACATCGAATTATGTATTAATTTGTGATTTCTAAATAAAAAATAAATATTTATTTAAAAAAATTACTCTTTGATTATTATTTTAATCATGTTCAATAAAAGTAATCATTTTAAAGAAACATAGTATTACTCATACTTTTTTGGATTGATAATTTATTTGCCGTATATACTCGAGTATAAGCCGACCCGAGTATAAGCCGAGCCCCTAATTTTACCCCCAAAAAATGGGAAAAATTATTGACTCGAGTATAAGACTAGGGTGGGAAATGCAGCTATAATGCACACACTCTACATTATATACACACATCTGCAAGAGGGTGACTCTCTGTATTTAATGCAGAGTGTGTGCATTATATACACACACACTTTGCGTTAAATACAGGTAGCCATCCACAGATCTCCCCCCCCTAAACAGTGCCATCCACAGATCCCCCTCCCCGACGCTCACAGCAGTATATTTAAACTAATCAGTAACCTTTAACTTTGGATATCTTACTTTGTCTTTGCTTCGGTAATACAGGCAGTGCGGGGAGCGGCGCTCACTCACTGACGTCACGCGCCTGCTCCCACTAGGCGGCGCAGGCGCGTGACGTCAGTGAGTGAGCGCCGCCCCCCGCACTGCCTGCTATTACCGGAGCTAATACCTAGACTCGAGTATAAGACTAGGAGGCTTTTTGAGCCCAAAAATATGTGCCCAAAAACTCGTCTTATACTCGAGTATATACGGTAAGTATTCCTTATAATTCACAGTGAGATATAAGGTGACCTTAAATAGTTTAATATCTACATCTGGATTAGCAGAGAATTTCAGCATTTAAATTGCAAATGTAAATACAGCTTTAGGGAGATATGATATGTCTACTGAGATAGACCTATTGTAACTGTATGTATTTTTGGGAATGTTTGGAAAGGTTCATGTAACATAGATGCTTGGAAGGGACTAATAATAGCTCTGGTCACTAACTCATCATTGTCACCCCTTATTTTCTTATTACTTATTGAAAAACGTAACTCATTTTTTCTTTATTAGTTGTATTTAAAATGTAAATAAAAAGGGCTTTGAGGAGATTTAACAGTTTCCCTTGGTATTTAAATTATTCAATTATAATTAAAGCTATTAAAATACAGTTAATTAAAATTTTGAGATTGTTTTCTTTTGCACTGATCATAGACTCGCCGTTAGCTGTTTGATTCCCATTAAAAAATCATCACGCTTTGCTGTGCTCATGTTTTTCATTGGATATTTCAATAAATACAACAGATCAATGTTCAAAACAAAAAAAAAGCTGAATTCATACCCATGAAAAATATTTTATTGAAAAATCTGTTACAAAATCCCACAATCAGTCTAAAGGATCCAATATAAGTAGAGCTAACAATAAACATAAATGACGAGTTAGACCTCATGCACATGGCTGTTGCCGGAGCTGCGGTGCGGAACGGAGGCACGGAACCCAATGGAAGCACTACGGAGTGCTTCCGTGGTGTTTCTGTCTGTCTGTTTTTTTGCGGTGCTGACAGATCACGGACATTCAACTTTAATGTGTTTCAATCCGTCCCAGCCGCTGCGCGGACGTTGCCTGTGCATTGAGGACCGCAAGTTGCGGTCCCCAATGCATGGAATGGCAGTGTGCATGAGGCTTTACTGAAATAAGTAAATGAAACGTATTATAGACCTGCTTAATCTATATATATATATATATATATATATATATATAAAGAAGGATGTATATATGTGTGTATGTATGTTTCACGATCACTCAAAAACACAACCATCGATTTAAATGAAACATGGTATACACATCCCTTGCTACCTGGAAAGAAATCTTGTTGGGGTTATACACCCCTACACAGCAGCTGCATCGAGTTTGTATGCTCCAACTGTTTTTGCTACATACATATTGCCCTGTAACTCAAAAACTCACTGATCATTTTCTACTAAACTTGGTGCACATATCACTTACTATCTGGGAAAGAATACTGTGGAGGTAACATGCTGGCACACAATGAGTTTCTGTCTGTCCCGATGTCTGTCTGTCTGTTCTTTATATGCCACCAAATGACTGGACCGATCTTCACCAAATTTGGAACAGAGGTACATTAGGTGTCCGTGAAGGTTTTAGATTGGGTCTCAGCTCTCTAGGATGTACCGTTCCTGAGATATTCTCGAAAAATGACTTGCATTATCCAATACAAGCCTGCAAGTCTTTCTCTTCATATCCCAACTGCCATACACAGGGTCACATGCTCCTTATCAGCCAATAGAAGCTCGCAGGCCCTTAGTCTCCACATACACACAGTTTTACTCCAGGTTTCCATAACAGCCCAGACATTTTTCTTCACTGCTGTAGGGCAGCTTTAGGCTAGGGCTACACGACGACAATAAGTCGCGTGACACATCTACACAACTACACTGCTACATTCACTTTTAAATCCTAACAGCTCCAGCGCATGCCAATGAGTCCCCATATTCATGAGCTCACGGCTCTCCCTGCCCATCTGCCTCTGATTGACAGTTTTTTTTCCATATGAATCAGCAGCAGGTGGCTGGGCAAGAGTCATGAGCTCACGAATATGGGGACTCATTAGCATGCACCTGAGCTATTCAATACAATATTTAGGCAAAATGGCTGGGTCAGTTACAAAAAGTGACCCAGCTGAGGAGATCTGTCACTAGTTTATGTTGCCCTTAGGACACCATAAAATTGGTGACAGATTCCCTTTAAATAGTAATGCTAATATGCACACCAATAGTACTGAAGTATACGTGACAAGTCCTAACAGTGACAACTATGAAGTGCAACCATGGCTAGTAGTTATTAGCATATAAAGCTACTGGTGGTCAGTGCCTAATAACCAATAAAAGCCAATAAAACAGCTATGTATGTAATTGCCCAGATTTTTATTAGTTATTATAAGGCACTAACCACCAGTAGTTATATCTTCTGTTAGCTACTAGCCATGTTTTTACTTCATAGTTGTCACTGTTAGGACTTAGGTTATCACGTACACTTCAGTACTGTTGCTCAGCATACTAGAATTACTATTTAAAGTGACAGTGCCATATTATTTATTATCCATTAAGCAGGGCTATGGTATGTTTCATTTGCTTATTTCAGTAACCAGTCATTTATGTTCACTGGTAGCTCTCCCTATATTGGATATTGTAGTCATTTAGACTGATATTTTTTAATATATATTCTAATAAAATATTTTTATGGGAATTAATTGAGCTCTTTTTGTTTTGTTTTTCTTATTTTGTTTTGAATAAAATATGTTGAGCTATTCCTAGTTATGGTGTGGTTACTGGTGAGAAGACTTAGTTTAGTAATAACAGACTGTGAAATTAATCAAGCAATATGGGAGAGCAGAATGGTAGCCCCAATAGTTCACCTGCTGGTTGCCAAATAGGGGTGCTACAGTATACTGGAGAGAACAGACACAGGAGACAGACATGGAGTCCTCCTGCCTTAGAGCATGTCTCTGCTTATAGGCAGATAGCAAGCTTTACTTATACTTCTAGTTAAGTAACAAGTCATTAAATTTGTCTAACTAGTATAAACCACAGTAATAGTTATATTGTATGAGTACATCATAATAACTGTCACATTGACATTTACTCAACCTGTGAGTGTATCTGAAACTTGAGGAACAAGACCTGGTAGAAAGATCTTATCTAACCTATGGAGATCAGGATCTGGCAGAGTGATCTTATCTAACCCTTGGAAAGCTGGATTTTATTTCCAGGAGTCAACAGAAGAAACATCTGAAGAATCTTCTGTAACCCCTTAGTTACTCTCACACAGATTAATGTTGTAGTTATATTACATTTGCTTCCAGTAGGTAATCAGCAATTGTGCCCACAATGGGCAAATCTACCTTAGGGACATGTGTAGGTAGTGCTTAGAACCTGTATAAAATGCATAAAAAAGGCCATTTAACAAAGACACAGCCAGTTTCACTTTCCTGACACATCTTCCTTTTTAAAATTTGACATTTGTCATTTTATGCAATAATAACTTTGGAATGCTTTTACTTATCTACGCGATTCTGGGTTGGTTTGTTTGGGTTTTTTGTGACACATTGTACTTCATGTAATTAACTTTAAAAAATCCCAAATTTATGGAAAATGTTGGAAAAATTTGCAATTTTGTAAATTTGATTTTCTCTGCCTTAAAGACAGGTAGTCATACCCTACAAAATATAGTTATTAAAGGGGTTCTACAGGAATTAAGAAAATGAAAATACTGAAATATTACTTTATTATAAATACAGTATATTCTCAAATACCTTTCATTATTTATAATGGCTCATTTTGTCTGGGGAGCAATCATCAGGGGAAACAAAATGGCTGCTACCCCATTAGTTCACCCAAAACCTGTCCTGATCACACATGAGGACAAGTTACTTTACAACACTGGGAAAAAAGATCTGCCTCATCCTCCTCTCTACTTGTCAGGGATTATGATCCTGAATACAGATGATAAGAACTTTAGCTGAATCTCTGGGGAATTTAGTTCATGGGGAGACATGAAGTACAGAGAGGACAGACAGGACAGGCTGTGGTAATGTGTTGCTGTGGTAATGGAGACTGTAAACAAGTGCTGCTGCTCCTTAGCCACACCTCACTCTCCTGTCATGTCTCCTCATCATCTCCAATCACACAGAGTGTATTCACCTGTATTCAGGATCATGATTCCTGACAAGCAGAGTAGAGAGGAGGATGAGGCAGCACTATGGCTCATTGTGGTGAAGTAACTTGTCCTCCTGTGTGATTAGTAGTGTTGGGCGCAAATATTTGAATCATTAATTTTAATCAGGAATATCGCCACTTCCAGAATTCGAGAAGATTTAGAATATAGTGCTATATATTTGCATTTTCGAATATTCTAGATTTTTTTTCATCAGTAACCTCCCTTCTTGCGACATCCCTAGCAACCAATAGGAAAGTTGCCTACCCCTTACTATATAAGAACCTCCCCAGAAGCCATTTTCTGTAGTTTTATGGAGTTATGAGAAAGACAGCAGTGTCATTGCTGTGCTCTGTGCTTTACTGTTTAATTACATTAGATAGTTAGCTTATATATATATTTTTTGTGTGTGCAATGCACCATCTTTGCACCCCTGAAACAGAAATCTATATATTTAAAGAAGGACATATATATATACAGTACAGACCAAAAGTTTGGACACACCTTCTCATTCAAAGAGTTTTCTTTATTTTCATGACTATGAAAATTGTAGATTCACACTGAAGGCATCAAAACTATGAATTAACACATGTGGAATTATATACATAACAAACAAGTGTGAAACAACTGAAAATATGTCATGTTCTAGGTTCTTCAAAGTAGCTACCTTTTGCTTTGATTACTGCTTTGCACACTCTTGGCATTCTCTTGATGAGCTTCAAGAGGTAGTCCCCTGAAATGGTTTTCACTTCACAGGTGTGCCCTGTCAGGTTTAATAAGTGGGATTTCTTGCCTTATAAATGGGGTTGGGACCATCAGTTGCATTGAGGAGAAGTCGGGTGGATACACAGCTGATAGTCCTACTGAATAGACTGTTAGAATTTGTATTATGGCAAGAAAAAAGCAGCTAAGTAAAGAAAAACGAGTGGCCATCATTACTTTAAGAAATGAAGGTCAGTCAGTCAGCCGAAAAATTGGGAAAACTTTGAAAGTAAGGGCTATTTGACCATGAAGGAGAGTGATGGGGTGCTGCGCCAGATGACCTGGCCTCCACAGTCACCGGACCTGAACCCAATCGAGATGGTTTGGGGTGAGCTGGAGCGCAGAGTGAAGGCAAAAAGGGCCAACAAGTGCTAAGCATCTCTGGGAACTCCTTCAAGACTGTTGGAAGACCATTTCAGGGGACTACCTCTTGAAGCTCATCAAGAGAATGCCAAGAGTGTGCAAAGCAGTAATCAAAGCAAAAGGTGGCTACTTTGAAGAACCTAGAATATGACATATTTTCAGTTGTTTCACACTTGTTTGTTATGTATATAATTCCACATGTGTTAATTCATAGTTTTGATGCCTTCATAGTCATGAAAATAAAGAAAACTCTTTGAATGAGAAGGTGTGTCCAAACTTTTGGTCTGTACTGTGTGTATATATATATATATATATATATATATATATTACAGATAGTTAGTGGGAGATAGTCAGTGTAGGTTAGTTCGTGATAGAGTGTAGCTGATAGGTTCTGCTGTCCATACATACATACATACATGCTACAGACATAGTGCTGTGATGTCACAATTTCACAACAATACTTAGTGCACCAATCAGTAATACCGTATTTTTCGCCCTATAAGATGCACCAGCCCATAAGACGCACCTAGGTTTTTTGGGGGGAAAATAAGAAAAAAATATTTTTAACCAAAAGGTGTGCTTTTGGTGGGTTTAGAACTAATGGTGGTCTGTGGATGGCACTATTACTGGAGATCTGTGGATGGCACTATTATGGGGGATCTGTGAAGGACACTGTTATGGGGGGATCTGTGAAGGACACTGTTATGGGGGGATCTGGGGATGGCACTGTTATGGGGGGATCTGTGGATGACGCACTGTTATGGGGGGATCTGTGTATGACGCACTGTTATAGGCGGATCTGTGGATGACGCACTGTTATGGGGGGATCTGTGGATGACGCACTGTTATGGGGGATCTGTGACTGATACTGTTACCGGGGAGTTCTGTGACTGATACTGTTACAGGGGGGATCTGTGGCTAACACTGTTACAGGGGGGATCTGTGGCTGACACTGTTACAGGGGGGATCTGTGGCTGACACTGTTACAGGGGGGATCTGTGGCTGACACTGTTACAGGGGGGATCTGTGGCTGACACTGTTACAGGGGGGATCTGTGGCTGACACTGTTACAGGGGGATCTGTGGCTGACACTGTTACAGGGGGGATCTGTGGCTGACACTGTTACAGGGGGATCTGTGGCTGACACTGTTACAGGGGGGATCTGTCGCTGACACTGTTACAGGGGGGATCTGTGGCTGACACTGTTACAGGGGGGATCTGTGGCTGACACTGTTACAGGGGGGATCTGTGGCTGACACTGTTATGGGGGATCTGTGGATAGCACTGTTATGGGGGATCTGTGGGTGGTACTGTTATATATGTGCCATCCACAGACCCCCCCACCCCATAACAGTGCCATCCATAAATCTCCCAGCCCTTAACAGTGCCTTCCACAGATGTTCCCCATAAAACTGTCATCCACAGATTAACCCCCCCCCCCACCGCTCCAGTGCTGCAGTATACAAATATAAAATGTCTCATTCAATTAAAAGTGATTAAACATGCCCCCTCACTCCTAATATTACCGTACATACTAACAGCTTCTGTGCAACGCAGGCAGGCAGGCCGGGTGGCCGGCGCGTCACTCACTGACGTCACGTGCCTGCACCGCCTGCTTCATTCATAAAGTATGCGGCGCAGGCACGTGACATCAGGGAGTTATGCTGCCGCCAGCCCAGCCTGCCTGCCTACATTCTACAGAAGCTGTTAGGGTGTATGGTAATATTAGGAATGCTCCAGTGCTGCAGTATACAAATATAAAATGTCTCATTCAATTAAAAGTGATTAAACATGCCCCCTCACTCCTAATATTACCGTACATACTTTTAATTGAATGAGACATTTTATATTTGTATAGTGCAGCACTGGAGCGGCGGGGCCGGAGTACAGTGACTGCACCGCCCTGCCGCAATTGCCGGCCCCCAGCTCCTCCTCCCAGTCCCTGCCCGGTCGCTCATACATCGCAGCCTGCGATGTAAAAAAATGTCAGCATTCGCCACATAAGACACAGGGGCATTTCCCCCCCATTTTTTTTGGGGGGGGGGGGGGGGAGTGCGTCTTATGGGGCGAAAAATACGGTATGTAGTCGGACCTGCTAAAATGTGAAGTTGCACGTATTGCACAAAAATATGCGCATCATTAATTGCCGATTTGCACAATCGTGAATATATTGGAGCACTCTATCTGCACTGTAAGAAGGTACAAGGAATCATTTTGGATGATAGGTACGTGTCTCTGAGGTTCCTGGCCTCGGTGGAGTAAGAGCCAGTTTTTATGTGTCAGCAGTAGTTGCTGTTTGACACCTTAATACTTAGTATGGCTGTATAGCTGATCCGGGATGGCTCTTACTGGGAGTAGTCAAAGTGCTGGGTGGGTGACTACTCCCCATGTTTCAGGTCGGGTTTTGCTAGGCCTAAAAAACTTCCAGCACTGCCAGGTGAGAAGGATTACCTCAGTCTGACAGTGGAGCTCAAGAGGTGTGTGTGTTGGGATCTGAGGCTTGTGCCATGCTGGAGGGCTGAGACCCGTCTGTAAGGGAAACGGGCCCCCGAAAAGCCTGCTATGGACTGCTGGAGGCAGAACTGCCAACAAGGTGATTTCTGCTATGTGGACTTTCCATTGTGTGTGAACTAACACCAAGACTGCAAAGTGACGTTTTGTTTTTGGTTTATGTGTGAGTAAACATGGAAGTTTGATTTAAGAACTAGTAATTTGCCTTTGTACTGCGTCCGCACACCCTGTCTACCAGAGCGAATCCCCACAATTGGTGGAGGATGCGGTCAAGAGTAGTGTGGCTGGTGTGAATGCTGATATTTTCTGGGTTCTGCATTTTTCCAGGCATGGTTCCATGTCATACATTAAACCAGCTGTATTACAACCAGTGCCCCACGGCAAAATGGAGGCTGTTGTGAAGGCTGCCCTCGTGGAAGCTAATCAGCAGCAGTGAGAGACAAACCTGCATCAACGTGAGGCTAATAAGCAGCAACAGGAGACCAACCAGTTGCTGCTACAACATGTGATGGCTTTGCAGACAGCAGGAGCAACCCCGAAAGTCCATGATGCCCGGAAAGCAGTTCATACCGCTATTCCTAAGATGACCCCCCAAGACGACATCGAAACCTACCTGGCGATGTACGAGAAAGTGGCCATTAGGGAGAATCTACCCGGAGATCAGTGAGCTGAGGTCGTCTCTCCATTCCTGGTATCCGATTCCCAGCGAGTGTATTTCGACTTGCCGGACGATCAAGCGGCCGACTACCAAAAAGTAAAGGGTGAGATTTTGGCCAGACTGGGGGTGAATGTGTTGGTCCGGGCCCAGAGGGTACATCAGTGGGGGTTTAAGCCAAAGGAGCCTGCGAGACCCCAGTATTATGACTTATTCCACCTCTTGCAAAAGTGGCTACAGCCCATGCTGGATAGACTATTGGCTTATATGTTCTAGAGGGCTCTGCCACCCCCTCTCCAGGTGTCTCCTGGCAATGCCCTGGAAATGGTGGACCTGGTGGTGCGCTACGAGGCTACTAAGAATCTTACAGGGAGTTCTTTTGGGAGGGGGGCAGTCAAACTGTGTAAATCTCCATCCCAGACCCGGCGACTTGTAACAACCAAACCCACCCGCGATGTACCCCTTACGAACCTGGCTCTGATAGTCTGCTTTCAGTGTCAGGAGCCTGGCTATGTAAGAGCTGACTGTCCACATCAGGTGGAACCCATGGATACAAACTATGGCTACCGTCAGTCGTTATATGCCAGGAAGCTGTGTGCAGCAGGTACCCCAGAAACTCTAAACCACTTGTGCCGTGTAGAAGTGGGAGACACTCCAGCGGAGGCTCTGCTGGACTCAGGGAGTCCGGTGTCCCTAGTGGTACGGTCCACGGAGTATACTGGCCGAAAAGTCGGGGTCATGTGCATCCAAGGAGACTTAAAAGACTATCCAACTTCCCTGGTGTCTCTAACCACAATGGCCGGCAGGTGCACTCATGAAGTGGCAGTTGCCACAAATATACCCTATGAACTTATAATAGGGAGAGACTTCCCGGGCTTCCCGGCACTGTGGTCTGCTACGAGAGTGACTGATACCTATGAGACAGGGGTAACCCCAGCAGAGTGGCTTGGCTTAAGGGGGAGGCCAGAACCCTGGGAACCCAAGGCCAAATGGCCAGCGTTAGGGGTAACCGCCACTTCGGTGGAAGAGGGGGGGACAACCACACTGAATGTAATGGTGGGAGATCTAGAGGACTTGCCGCCGGGGCCTGAGCTGGCCGACCTTAATGTCTCTGGGGATAATTTGGTACTGCACAAACCTATCCCGAGCTTGGGGAAATGTATTAATAGTAGATGGTAAACCACAACAACCACGGGCAGAGTCTGTGTTTCCCCATTTTGTTTTTCATCAAGATATGTTGTATCGAGTAAACCAACTGCGGGGTGAACATATCGTACAGTTAGTGGTGCCCCAGGCTTATCGCAAACTTGTGTTAGAGTTAGCCCACCAACATTTTCTCGGGGGGTATCTGGGAATGCAGAAAACACAGGACCGGATACTACAACGGTTTTACTGGCCTAGTGTGTTTAGAGAGGTGGACGAATTCTGTAAGTCTTGCCCAACCTGCCAGGCAACTAGCCCCCAGCACCTTTTCCGCATTCCCTTGGTACCTGTAACACTCCAACGGGTGTGGACCCGCTGTGCCACTTACTGGTTTGGCTTTGGGCCAAACTTGGGAGCGGAATCTAAGTGTTCCCCTGGTCTTCACCCTTTATCCCGCTCCAGGATACAGAAGCTGGTCTTAGCTGCAGGGGAAACACCAGGTCGCTACTGCAAGAATGGTCCCGGCTAAGTGGCAGCTGGTCGAGCAGGCCAGAACGCCCCGATGCAAGCACTGGGGATACAGGCAGGTGGAGCGAGCTGTCGCTGGATGGAAGAGGCGCAGCAGCAGAGTCAGATGAAGCAGAGCTGAGTTGGTGATTAAGCAGAGCTGGAGCTGTTAGAACAGCAGAGCTGAATAGCTCAGGTGCAGCAGGTGTAACAAGCTGAACAGCAGACAGAGGCGTGGTCAACAATCTAAATAATACACTTTAGAGCAGCGAGGTACAGGAGGTTCGGGCAGAGACGAGGTCAGTATACAGGCTGAGGTCGGAAGCAGGATAACAACACAGGAACAACAAGCTGAAACCTAAACTACAATATTGCTCAGGCATCACAGGAAGGGGGAAGCACCCATATAAAGGTGGTGCCTGGCCGAGATTAGAGAGAAGGCGGAATCAAGGGCATGCACGAACCCTTAAAAAAACAGGACGCGTGAGGCTCCTACAAGGTGCAACTGAAGCTGTCACCGCCTGCAACAGTGCAGGAAAGCGGGTCCGGAGGTCCAGTACCGAAGTCCGCTAGAGGACACCAACACATCCAGGTCATCCTAGATTATGCCACTCGGTACCCGGAGGCAGTGCCACTGCGACATACATCGGCTAAACTGATAGCTAAGGAGCTAATGGAAATGTTCTCCCGAGTGGGGCTACCTAGAGAGGTTCTGACTGACCAGGGGACCCCTTTTATGTCTAAGGTCATGAGGAGCTCTGTAAGTTGCTGCATATCAAACAGTTACGGATGTTCGTTTACCATCTGCAAACGGACGGTCTGGTTGAAAGGATTAATAAAACATTAAAAACTATCACGGGTAAGGAAGGTAGAGAGAAAGTGCACCCCCTAAACTGCCACCCTCAACCCTGTCCCTGCCTACTTGCACCACCCGCCCTAGGTGATGGGGCGCAACTGGGCGATGGTCCCTGACCTACGTAAGTGTAGAGCAGAGCAAACAGAGAAAGAGAGAAACAGACAGCCAAGGCAGAAGGCGGTACACAAGACTAAGGCAAACGGATAGACAGGGAGGTAGATAAGACAACAGAACCCAGTGATGGGAAAGGCAATGGCGGGTCAACTAGCCGAGGTCGGTCCGGGAGGTCACGTCAATACAAGGGATGAGGCAGGAGACAAAATCCGAGAACGAGCCGAGGTCAAATCCGAGAGATAGCGTAGGTACCAAGGGAGCGGGCAAAGCAAGGTCAGGAAACAAACAAGGTCAATACCAGAGGTCAAGTAGGAAGCAATAATAATAGTACACACAGCCCTAGAGAGGAAAATCAGGCAACCTGTAGCCAGCAGGCCGCCTATATTTATAGTGGGGAGTGAGGGTCATGTGACGTGGCCAGCGTCACATGACCGACAGACAGACAAGTCGAGCACCGAGTGATCAGCTCGGCGCTCAAGGCAGACCTAGGAGCAGGGAGCCTCCCAGCTAGCAAAGCCTGGGAACGAGGCCAAACACAGATCCTCGCTCCCAAAGCTGAGCAGCAGGTCTACGGCTGATAGGAGACCGAGTGTGCCTTCAGCACCCCGTTACAGTACCCCCCCCCCCCTTTTACGAGGTGCCATCGGACCCAAGCATTGTGGACGAGGTTTCTCAGGGTGTTCCCGGTAAACTTAGCAATTAACCTGGAAGCATGCATCCTGGACACAGGTACCCAGGACCTCTCCTCGGGTCCAAAACCTTTCCAGTGGACCAGGTATTGAAAGGAGTTTCTAACCTTTCTAACCTCCATGATTCTAGAGATGACGAATTCTTCCTGACCTTCAACCTCCACAGGTGGGGGAGATTTTTTAGAAGGAACCACTGGCGACACATATTTCTTGAGTAAAGACTTATGAAACAAATCATGTATACGAAGGGAGTCGGGTAGTTTTACTCTAAAAGACACCGGGTTAATAACCTCAATAATATTATATGGTCCTATGAAACGCGGAGAGAATTTTCGAGAACAATGTTTCAAAGAAAGATTCTTAGTCGACAACCATACTTTATCGCCGAGTACGAAATTTACTCCCTTGGAACGTTTCTTATTGGCATGTCTACGCTGAAACTCCTGGGCCTTTTTCAGGTTCGCTTGAACCTGCGCCGAGACTGTGCACAGTCTAGAGGTGAACGCATCTGCCTGTGGGTTGAGTGAGAACGCGGAGGAATTATAGCTAAAATGAGGATGAAAACCACTATTACAAAAAAAAGGAGATACTCCCGTGGACGAATTAACCCGATTGTTGATGGCAAACTCTGCCAACGGGAGATATCTCACCCATAAAAGCTGATTGTGCGATACATAACACCTCAGGAAAAGTTCCACCTCCTGATTTAACCGTTCCGTCTGCCCATTAGTCTCTGGATGGAAAGCAGACGAAAAGGATAAAGAGATGTCGCATATTTGACAAAAAGCTCTCCAGAATCCGGAAACAAACTGACGCCCCTAACAGAGACGATATTTTCAGGGACACCATGCAGGCGTACCACATATTCAATAAACAAGGATGCTAAGGTTTTCGCATCAGGGAGCTTACTTAAAGTAACAAAATGTACCATCTTGCTAAAACGGTCAACCATTCAGAAAAAAAATCCATGGAAATGTGTGACCATGGTTTGCAGGGAATGGGTAGGGGTTGTAGTTCACCAGTGGGATATGTTCTCAGGGTCTTAGATCTGGCACATACCTCACAAGCCAAAACATAAGATCGTACATCCTTAGACAAAGTAGGCCACCAGAAGGACCTCACCAGCAATTCCTTAGTGGCAGCGATGCCTGGATGACCACACAGAACAGAGTCATGACACTCACATATAAGACGAAAACGAAAATTCTCGGGAGCGAACAACTTATCTGAAGGAGTTTGCGGAGGAGTAAGTTGCTGAGCTCGTTGAATTTCAGAGGAAAGATCCAAGGATATTGCTGCCACAAAGATGCTTGCCGGTAAGATGGGTTCAGGAGGAGCGTCAGGAGGTTGGATGGCATTAAAACTCCGGGACAAGGCATTTGCTTTAATATTTTTACTTCCTGGCCTGAAGTTAAAACGAGTAAAAAATAGAGCCCACCTAGCCTGCCTAGGATTAAGGCGTTTAGCCGCCTCACGAAACGCTAAATTCTTATGGTCAGTGAGGACCGTAATACAGTGTTTAGCCCCTTCTAAAAAATGCCTCCATTCTTCAAATTCCCATTTTATGGCCAGTAACTCGCGGTTTCCAATGTCATAATTTCTCTCCGAAGGAGTGAACTTGCAAGAGAAGAAGGCACATGGTATAAAATGTGTGAAGTTGGAAGACCCCTGTGAAAGAATGGCCCCCACACCATCCTCCAAGGCATCCACCTCCTCCACAAAAGGTTCCTCAGAATTAGGCTGAACCAAGACTGGGGCAACTTGAAAACAATTTTTTAAAGTCTCAAAGGCCTGACAGGCCTCCAATGACCAGTTGACAAGATCAGACCCTTTCTTTGTTATATCAGTAAGGGGCTTAGAGATAACAGAAAAATTCTTTATGAACTTACGATAAAAGTTGGCGAATCCTAAAAAGCGTTGAAGTGCCTTTAACGAGGATGGACTTACCCAGTCTTGGATAGTCTGAACCTTACTGGGATCCATTTTAAATGAATGTGGAGTAAGAATGTACCCAAGATAGGGAATCTCTTGAACTCCAAACACACATTTCTCCAATTTAACGGACAGATGATACTTCCTGAGGATTCTAAGAACAGATCTGATGTGAGATACATGGGTATTCCAGTCAGGTGAAAAGACAAGAATATCATCAAGATAAACAATCATAATTTTGCCAATAAGTTCTCTAAAAATATCGTTCATAAAGTTCTGAAACACAGCTGGGGCATTACATAGACCGAATGGCATAACAAGATACTCAAAGTGTCCCTCTGGGGTATTAAAGGCCGTTTTCCATTCATCACCTTCCTTAATACGAATCAAGTTATAAGCTCCCCTCAAATCGAGTTTAGAAAACCAAGAAGCACCCAAGATCTGGTTAAATAAATCCGGAATCAACGGGATGGAATATTGATTCCTAATTGTAATTTTATTCAAGTTTCAATAATCAATACAGGGTCTGAGACCACCGTCCTTCTTCTTAACAAAAAGGAACCCAGCTCCCAAGGGCAAGGTGGAGGGCCTAATATGTCCCTTCTTAAGACTTTCCTGGATGTAGTCTCTCATGGCAGTGCGTTCAGGACCAGAGAGATTGTAACTCTTGGACTCAGGAACTAACTCAATAACACAGTCATAAGGCCGATGGGGAGGGAGAGTGTCGGTCTCAGCGGTGGAAAAAACATCATGAAAATCAGCAATAATGTGAGGAATGGCATCAAAAGAAACTCCAGCTTGAACTACAGTTAAGCAAGAACTACAGTTGGAACCCCATCTCTCTAACTCGTCCGAACTACAGTTTATGACCGGATTATGTTGCTGAAGCCAGGGCATGCCAAGAACTACTTGTACCGGAAGATTCTCTAAAATTAAAAAATAACATTTCTCAGAGTGGCAGACCCCTACAGACAGGGTAATCTCGGGAGTACGGAGTTTTATCGTGCCCCCCAGGAGGGGAGTAGAGTCGATCGCAACCACCTGGATCGGGGTGGACAATTTTAATATTGGGATCCCTACCCGTTCAACAAATCTGAGATCAATAAAACTAAATGCTGACCCAGAATCCATAAAATAACTTCCTGACCCCTTTAAGACCCCAAATTGAGACAGGCAGCAATAGTTTGCTTCTTACCACCTCTGGGAATACCTTGTCCTTGGATCCCTCTGACTTGGACGATCTTCCGGAAGGAGGAGCTTTGGGACATTGACGAACCCAGTGGTCGGAATCGCCACAATAAAAATAAGAGCCGCGACGACGGCGTAGTTCTCTTCGAGTCATCCCGAGCTGCATGGGCTCGTCCAACTAAGCCTCCATCTTGGGTTCGGTAGGAGAAGTCTCAGGTTTGAGAAGGGGATGAGGAGAAAACAAATGCTCCCGCTCTCTCTCTCTCTAATCCGTCTGTCTAATCTGATGGCTAAGGTCATGGTCTCCTCTAAAGAGTCAGGACTGGGGTAGCAGACCAGCATATCCTTCAACCTCTCTGTCAACCCTGCTCTAAATTGGCATTTGAGAGCAGGTTCATTCCAGCCCGAGGGAACGCACCACTTGCGGAACTGGGTGCAAGAATCTTCCACGGGCTGCTCTCCCTGGGTAAGGGTCTTTAGATTAGATTCAGCCACAGATGCCCGGTCAGGCAGAGACCAGGTACAGTATAGTGGCGAGAGAGTGCCTGGCTATCAAGTGGACACTCGAGTCTCTCCGCCATTATTTGTTATGGAGAACATTCCGACTGGTGACTGACCACTCCCCTCTCAAGGCCAAAGAGAGAAATGCCCGAATCACCAGGTGGTTCCTGTCCTTACAAAATTTTAAGTTTTCCATAGAACACAGGGCAGGCCTGTTGAAGGGAAACGCGGATGCCCTGTCCCGAGTATACTGTATGGCATGTATTCACCCCCTCAAGGTTTAACAAAGGGGGGAGGTATGTAAGAAGGTACAAGGAATCATCGTGAATGATAGGTACGTGTCACCGAGGTTCCTGGCCTCGGTGGAGTAAGTGGAGTTTTTATGTTTCAGCAACAGTTGCTGTTTGACACCTTAATACTAAAAGTATGGCTGTATAGCTGATCCAGGACGGCTCTTACTGGGAGTAGTCAAAGTGCTGGGTGGGTGGCTACTCCCCATGTTTCAGGCCAGGCCTAAAAACCAGCCAGCACTGCCAGGTGAGGAGGATTATCTCAGTCTGACAGTGAAGCTCAAGAGGTGTGTGTGCTGGGATCTGAGGCTTGTGCCATGCTGGAGGGCTGAGACCCGTCTGTAAGGGAAACGGGCCCTCTAAAAGCCTGCTATGGACTGTGGGAGGCAGAACTGCCAACAAGGTGATTTCTGCTATGTGGACTTTCCATTGTGTGTGAACTAACACCAAGACTGCAAAGGGACGTTTTGTTTTTGCTTTAAGTTTGATTTAAGAACTGGCAATTTGCCTCTGTACTGCGTCCGCACACCCTGTCTACCAGAGCGAATCCCCACAGCATATAAAGCTATTGTAATTTTCTGCCGTGCCAACCATTTTCTCCAGTCTCAGGAAACTTCTAGCAGCTTAAAAAATGTAGCAACAGTGACCCACGCCTGTATTGCGCGCGCAATACGCGCATATTACATTGCCGATTTTCACAATCAAGAAAATAGTTGCGAATTCTCGAATTCGCGAATATATGACATATTTGTGAAATATCATGAATTCGAATATTGCCCCTGCAGCTCATCACTAGTGATTAGGACAGGTTTTTTGTGTACTGATAGGACTGCGCCCATTTTATTTCTCCTAATGATTGCTCCCTAGACAAAACAAGCCATTGTAAGTAAAAAAGGTATTTATGAATATATTTATTATAAAATTATATTTAAGTATTTTCATTTTTTTATTCCTGGAAAACCCCTTTAAGTAACATTCACTATATGTCTACTTTCTGTTGCTATCATTTTGCAAATGTCATTTTATTTTTTAAGGACGTTAGAAATCATTTTGCAAGCAATTTTTCAAATTCTCAGGAAACTCTCCAAAACCGA
Source organism: Bufo bufo (assembly GCF_905171765.1). Classification (NCBI taxonomy): domain Eukaryota; kingdom Metazoa; phylum Chordata; class Amphibia; order Anura; family Bufonidae; genus Bufo; species Bufo bufo. The sequence continues at coordinate 214,155,345 of NC_053394.1, forward strand.
GAACTGATTCAGTTCTGAAGTGACTTTGAGAAGATTACAGAAGAGAAAATACCCATAAATTACCCCATTTCAGAAAATGTACTTCTCAAATTATTTAAAATGGAATTTAGAAACTTTAACTCTTTAAGTGTCCCACAGAAATTAAAGCAACATTGAGGTGAACATTAAAATATTTTCTGCAGATTTTCCATTTTAGTTCAGTTTTTACTTTAACACAACAAAGCAAACTGAAATATTCATCACCCTTAGGCTACTTTCACACTAGCGTTCGGGGCTCCGCTTGTGAGCTCCGTTTGAAGGGGCTCACAAGCGGCCCCGAACGCATCCGTACTGCCCCAATGCATTCTGAGTGGATGCGGATCCGCTCAGAATGCATCAGTCTGGCAAGCGTTCAGCCTCCGCTCCGCTCAGCAAGCAGACACCCGAACACTGCTTGCAGCGTTCGGGTGTCCGCCTGGCCGTGCGGAGGCAAACGGATCCGTCCAGACTTACAATGTAAGGCTACTTTCACACTAGCGTTCGGGGCTCCGCTTGTGAGCTCCGTTTGAAGGGGCTCACAAGTGGCCCCGAACGCATCCGTACTGCCCCAATGCATTCTGAGTGGATGCGGATCCGCTCAGAATGCATCAGTCTGGCAGCGTTCAGCCTCCGCTCCGCTCTGGCCGTGCGGAGGCAAACGAATCCGTCCAGACTTACAATGTAAGTCAATGGGGACGGATCCGTTTGAAGTTGACACAATATGGCTCAATTTTCAAACGGATCCGTCCCCCATTGACTTTCAATGTAAAGTCTGGACGGATCCGTCTGAACTACTTTCACACTTAGAATTTTTTCTAAGCTATAATGCAGACGGATCCGTTCTGAACGGATCCAAACGTCTGCATTATAGGAGCGGATCCGTCTGTGCAGAGAGCAGACGGATCCGCTCTGAACGCAAGTGTGAAAGTAGCCTAAGGCTACATGCACACGACCGTATGTGTTTTGCGGTCCGCAAATTGCAAAAAAAATGGATGAAATACGTATGCCAACCATTTTCTTTTGCGGATCCATTGTAACAATGCCTAAAACAGACAAGAATAGGACATATTACATTTTTTTGCGGAGCTACGGAACGGACATACAGATGCGGACAACATACGGTGTGCTGTCCGCATTTTTTGCGGACCCATTGAAATGAATGGGTCTGAATCCTATCCGCAAAAAAAAACGGAACGGACACGGAAACAAAATACATTCGTGTGCAAGAGACCTAAATCGGAAGTTTATCGATAATGTATATCTTATGTCATGTTTTCAGATGCTTTGATATGGAAAACATAATAAACATCCCTCAAAAGACCCTATATTGGGATCTACAACCCTTAAGGAATTTACCTAGGTACAAAAAATGCAGGCAGTCGGCACTCCTCCACCGAAACCGTGGTGCTCGCGTCCAGGGTAAGTGAAACCCACTTCAAATATCGCACGAAAAGACCGGCACTTCACTCCTTGTTCAGATGTTGCTTTATTACAAGCATAGAGGATACATAGCGCAGAGATTGCGACACGTGTTTCGGCTCAAATGCGAGCCTTTTTCAAGCATAATGTGCATTAACAAGAACCACATTTAAATAGTGCGCCATCACCGGCGTCAAACGTGCTGACGTCACATCACCATGGAAACATATATATACAAAACAGCAAGTATAACTATTACAAGCATATATTAAAACAATCATGGATGCTGGTAGACATCTAAATAAATCTTGTAGCTTCATATAAATAAATAGCTATGAAAAAGAGAAATAAAAGAGGTAAGTCAACGACATGAGATGTGCAAAATGTACTTTTGTCAATGAATAATTACCCTGAGATGTTAAATCTCATACAGGCTATACATGGATCAGAGATTTTTAATCTGGTAATTTTTTCTGTGACTAGATATAAATAAAAATAAAATAACATGTGAGAAAAACATGTAAAAAACATAAATAATATTCAATCTACAAAAATGCACCTAATTCATTCTCTCGATTGAGACCTCTCGGTTCAAAAGTTTGCAGGGTATGGATCCGAAAACTTTCCAGTTTTTTGAGCATTAGCAACCTGTTGCCACCTCTACGGGGTGGCAGCACCTGCTCAATGATCTGAAATCGTAATTGTGACACATTATGAGAACATCTATCGAAATGGAAAGGAATAGGCAGTAGCAAATTTTTCTTACGTATGGTAGATTTGTGATTACTGAACCTATCTTTCATTCTAGTAGATGTCTCACCAATGTATATAAGGCCACAAGGGCACTTTAACAAATATACCACATAATTGCTATCACAGGTAAATAACCCTTTGATCGGGAATTTTTTACCTGTGTGTGGATGGGAAAAGGATTCACCCTTAATCACCGCCGAGCAATGAACACATCGTAAACAGGGAAAAGTACCCTTTTTAGGTGTGGAAAGAAAAGGTTGGCGTGGCATATTGACCGTACCTCCTATGTCTGCTTTGACAATTATGTCCCTAATGTTTTTTGTTCTTTTATAACAGATCATAGGTATATCCCGGAATTCAACAACATCTGGGTAAGCTGCACGCATAATCCCCCAATGTTTATTAATGACATGGCGAAATTTATTAATCCATGGATGGTATTTGACAATAAACGATAATCGTCTATTGTTACTACGAGATTTTGTTATCTCCACTTTGTTGCTACATTTCTGTATGCCAGAATCCAATAAGGATCTGGGATATCCTCTGGAAGAAAATTTATCAGCCATTTCATGTAATCTGACTTCCCTTACTGATTCATCTGACACTATTTTTTGAACTCGTCTGAACTGCGAAAGAGGCAGGGACTTCTTAACAGATGGTGAATGGTTGCTGGAAAAATGCAACAAGCTATTTTTATCAGTTTTTTTAATATGCAGATCTGTCTGTATACAATTATCCAAACCTTTGTTCAATTGATGTGTACAGACTGCATACATCATACGTCACAAGAAAATCTCCTGCCTCAAGATGTAGGTCTTTGATATCAGACAGAAACTGGTTAGTGTCCAATAGAAAAGAAGGGATTTTTTTTTTTGTCAAAGGTGTTAAAATTTTCTCTATTAACATAGCGGGTGCAGACAAAATGGAGTCATTGGAGGCAACAATGGGCCGACCAGGTGGAGCTGTCATACATTTGTGAATTTTTGGCAATGTATATAGGACAGGAGTGACAGGATGTTGATTGATCAGAAATTGGCACAACTTCTCATCAATTAAACCCGTCTCCTTATGTCTATAGACAATTTCTGATAATTTGTGTCTGATATCAAAGACCGGATCCCTATTCAGAGGGAGATATGTGTTCCGATCTGAAAGTTGTGTCAGAATTTCTGAAACATAATATTCCCTGTCCAACATTACCAATGAGCCCCCTTTATCCGCAGGTTTAAAAATAATGGATTTGTCATCTAATATGGTACGTAGCGCTTGTCTTTCCTCCTTAGTTAAATTATGCGCAACAACTAAACCCTGATGTTGTATATCAGATAGAATAACATCAAAATCTCTCTGAAATAAGGATATAAAAGTCTCTGCAGGGTGGTGTGTTTTTGGAGGCTGAAAATTGCTTTTGAGCCTCAAACCAAATTGGTTTAATGTCAAACCACTAATTTTAGGTAAAATAGATGCAGAGGCCGGCATATCCCCAGTTGCAAAATGAGCCTTTAAACGCACACTTCTAAAAAAACGTTGACAATCCATATCAAACTGAAAACTATCAAAGGGTTCAGTCGGACTAAAGGACAAACCTTTCTGCAACAGTTGTATCTGAATCGGAGTTAGATTCTTTGATGATATATTGTATAACAAAGTCTCATTTATACCTGCGATCTTGTTGCCATTGGTATTTGTAGCTCCCCTATAGTGGCGTCCTGCTCTCCTTGTATTTTTGCTTTGCGCCATCTTTGTCCTAAAAAAGGCGCTGGAGGGCGTGTGCTGGTAATATAGTCGCTCCCAGATCCTGACGATTGGGAACCTGTTCGACGTGTAAAACGTCTTGTTAAAGGAACAGCTGTACCAAATGAGTCTTGCCATTTGTATATCTTATTATTTTGATAGTCCTCCAAATCCCTTGTGTATTTTTTTTACGTTTGGTGGCCTCAATGTCCCTTTTCAGATCACTGCAATTTTTTTCTATTTTTTCTTTCAAAGATCCGAGATCTTCTAATGTTAAGACGTCCTTTAATTGTAACTCAATAGATGCAATCTGAGCTTTGGTATCAACAATCGATGTGTTCAGATGTTCAATGGTGAGTATCATTAGATCATAAGAACATTTGTTTAGTATGTTCGCAAACTGAGTACAGTATTGTAGATCATCACAGAAAAAAGTAGGTCTCAGATTTACCCTCAATCCACGTGGAATTCTATGATGTCTGCAGTACTCTGCTAACGTAGCCGCATGTAGCTCCCACGCCACTAGCTTCCTCGATTCCCTCTCCCAGTCCTTGCTGCGTGATTCAGCAGGTGGTGTCTTCAGGAACTCCGTGCTGGTGGTAACTTCAGATACGATCTCCCGCGCTCTCTCCTCACTGTATGCGAATGACATGGTATGCAAAAATCTTCATAATGACCAGATTGAAAATCTCTGATCCATGTATAGCCTGTATGAGATTTAACATCTCAGAGTAATTATTAATTAACAAAAGTACATTTTGCCTGTTTGCGTCTCATGTCGTTGACTTACCTCTTTTATTTCTCTTTTTCATAGCTATTTATTTATATGAAGCTATAAGATTTATTTAGATGTCTACCAGCATCCATGATTGTTTTAAAATATGCTTGTAATGCACGCTGACCTGTATTCCCTGGATTTTGTGTGGCTGTCATGGCCCATGAACAGGTAGGAACTAGTGATAGGGACCACTCAAATGGAGGCAACCTTGACGCGGTGAGTGGCTTATTACGCTTTGGCCAAAATGTACACCAATGTCTCATCCAGCATGGAGGCAGGGCAGAATGCTGGATATAGAGTGCGATCACATTTGTATTCTCCGTTTGTATATGTATTTCGCCATAGTGATCTGCACCTATATACAGGTTGTGCTGACTCAATTCCCAAAATTTTTTCTTTGTAGTATGTATTGGAGGCGTGGTGATCTCCTTAGAGTCATGCACACCTGACCAGTTAATCTGTCCTGGAGGCTGGTTTTAAAGTCAGTATAATACTGAGTCTGCTTATATAGAACCTACCAGTGGCCATTTGGCTCCAGGAGAAGTATATGGTGGGCTCAGCGTGCATGTTGGTACTTGCATCCCTGGATCCGATGAAAGCTGTAATGGCACCGGACGGGGTTAAAAGCAGAATGTGCTTGGCGTGCACGCTGACCTGTATTCCCTGGATTTTGTGTGGCTGTCATGGCCCATGAACAGGTAGGAACTAGTGATAGGGACCACTCAAATGGAGGCAACCTTGACGCGGTGAGTGGCTTATTACGCTTTGGCCAAAATGTACACCAATGTCTCATCCAGCATGGAGGCAGGGCAGAATGCTGGATATAGAGTGCGATCACATTTGTATTCTCCGTTTGTATATGTATTTCGCCATAGTGATCTGCACCTATATACAGGTTGTGCTGACTCAATTCCCAAAAATTTTTCTTTGTAATATGCTTGTAATAGTTATACTTGCTGTTTTGTATATATATGTTTCCATGGTGATGTGACGTCAGCACGTTTGACGCCGGTGATGGCGCACTATTTAAATGTGGTTCTTGTTAATGCACATTATGCTTGAAAAAGGCTTGCATTTGAGCCGAAACACGTGTCACAATCTCTGCGGAATTTACCTAGGGGTGTAGTGAGGGTTTAGATCCCATGGCTGTTTTATAGAATTTATTAGAATTAATTATATTTTTTACAGTAAAATGTTGCTTTAGCCCCAAATGTTTCATTTTTACAAGGGGTAATAGAAGAAAAATCACCCCAGAATGTGTCATATGGCTGTAAACTGCTGTACAGGCACACAGCGAGCACAGAAAGGATGGAGCACCATTTGGCTTTTGGAGGGCAGATTTTGCAGAAATGTTTTTTGACTGCCATCTTGCATTTTAGAGACCCTGAAGTAGAAACCTCCAAGATGTGACAACAGGTTAGAAACTACACCCTTCAAGGAATTTATCTAAGGGTGTAGGGAGAATTTTGACCTTACAGACGTTGTTACGTTTGAGCCATAAAATTGAAAAACTACGATTTTTTCCAATAAAATGTTGCTTTAGCCCTCAATTTTTCATTTTCACAAGAGGTAATAAGTACCCCAAAATTAGTTATGCAATTTTTACTGAATGTAGCAACACCCCATAAGTGGTTGTTGTAATTGTTCAGAAGGAAAGGAGTGCCATTAGGCTTTTGGAGCACAGATTTAGCTGGGATGCTTCTTGAGCATCATTATAGTGGTTTCTGAAAGAAAAGGATAAGGAGCACAAGACCATAGGGTGAAAGAGTGGGTTTGGATTAAGGTTGTGCTCACTTTAGTAGTTGTGATAAGTCACAATTATTATATGGGCTTGTATGCTGATAACAGCATAGACTGAGAGGCTTGCTAGCTGGGCTGAGTCCGCCACATTTGAGAAACATATGAAAAGAGAAAAAAAGAGACAGGAGGCCGCGCCTCGTGTGTGTGGCTGTATGGCAGTTTTGAGGCACTATATATAAGAAGCGCTTACCATTTATTGTTGTTATGAGCCACAACAACTGTATGAAGCTTTTGCTGGTATTTTCCTGTCCAGCATGCGGGGTCCTGTACTGCTGCCAAGGTTCCTTTTTCTCTGTCCAGGTGTGGCAAGAGAGATAAAAATAGTAGTTTTTTCGAACCTTTTGTACTGGCGTTGAAAACAGGAGGCAATGTTCCGCGTAGTATTGTTAAAAAAGAGAAGTAAACTTTTATTCTTTAGTCAACGCGTTTCGAGGGCGCACAGCCCTCTTCATCAGGACAATAATAGCATGTACAGAATTGTGTCAAGAGATCGTCTTTTAAACAGTATTTTGGCGCGCAGGCCAGTGGTTTGTAGGCGGAGAGCCAGTATGCATGACGTTACTAGTGATGTCAGGTAGATGCCACCCATATCTGTCTGACAGCTGAGATAAAGGCTAGTTGCTGTACATTTGCTAGTTACTACCTATATGGTCTATGTAATTGCTAGGTGGGGCAGAAGTGTGTTTATATATTAGGTATAAAGCGTCTGTATGTGTGGGGAAGGAGATTGCTCGGACAGTCCTATCCTTGCACTCATGATCTCCTGCTATGTTTTCTTAGGCTACTGACAGCAGGGGAAAAAGGTTGGCAGCGGGTTGCGCTGTCACCCGCCGCAGGGCGCAAACTAGAGTCTGCAAATGGGATCCAGAGAGGATCGTATTATCACCAGCGCTCAGATCTGAAACTAACTGGCAGTGGGAGATGTGTACTACAGGTCGCAGCATAGAGTATAGACGCGATGATATTATAATGTTGCTATTTATTGAAGAAAAGTACATCCTGTCGGTTGGTTTAGACTACTGGCATTAGGCGCAAAGGTTACCGGCGGATCGCGGCTGTTCCCCGCCGCAGAGCGCAAGCCAGAGTCTGCTGGTGGGATCCAGAGGAGATGGCATCAGAGGGATCCAGAGGGGATGGCATCATCACCAGCGTTCAGGTCTGATACTGACCGGCAGTGGGAGATGCGCGCTGCCGGTCGCAGCATATAGTGTAGATGCACTGATGTTGTTATACTGCTACCAGCCGAACAGAGATACATCCTATCTATCCGTTTAGACATAGTAACAGTAAGCTTACAAGAAATGTTTATATGTTTTGGTGTTAGGTAATTTGGAGTGGCTATTGGTTACATTTTTATGACCCATACGATTTATTGTATATTTACTGGATACAAGGGCTGGTTTTTGTATGCTCGGTTAGTATTGTTTAGGCATTCGTTATCTTGGATATACAGCACAGATACATTAATACAGTAAAATTATAATTATAAGGGACACATAGTATAAATTGTAAGGGACATGAAGTAATTAAAATCTGCGATTTTATTTCAAGACACGGAGGCTTCATATTGCCTAACCCTTTCTTTACTTTACACAATTAGCAGCAAAGAATTAAACAACAAAATCCACCAATGGGCATACAGCCCTCCCCCTAGCCACAGTATAAAGGGAACACCCCATAAGTCCTTCCTTCTCTTTCTTTGCTGCTGCACAAGATAAGTATTCCACCCTCCTGCTTGCAGGGGTGGTGGTATTACGGTTTATATATATAATTCTACTGTTTATTCCATTATAGGGTGATTTATTGCCCCCTTATGGTTTATTGTCTATTCTGACCGTTTTGCTGCGCAGGTTTTTGTCTTGCCATTTTTCCTTACAGGCTCCGGTCTGTTTCTCCCACCTCCCCCCCCCCCTCTTTTTCCCTTCCCTTAGGATCGGGGGGTCTGTTGTGACTATTTTCGGTGTTTATCCTCTTTGACTCTATACCGGCGGTTACCTTATCTTCCGTCGCTCCGTCGTGTCCGAGATCTCGCGGCATCTCGCGGGATCTCGGCCGCCATCTCATCTTCCCCTACCGCTCGTTCCCGCCACTCCGGCTGCTACGTCCGAGATCTCGCGTTACTTTAAGCGGGATTTCGGACGTCTTCTGAGGTGAGCCGCACTGCTGTATTCATTCGGCTTGCGGTCTCTCTTCTCCTTCAGCAGTCCGGAACGGCGGCTCCTCCTGCTACAGGGTGACTAACTCTGTGGGCATTCCTGGTCAGCCCTTTGGTTAGGTTATTTAGTTAGTTTCAGGTAGTTTTTTTCCCTGGACCATTATCCCCTGTTACTGTGCAGGATTATGTCAGCCCAGAAGGCTCCACCTGCGGCCCTTGGGACCCCCTCTCATGGGGACTCCCCTTGTCTCCCACAGAACATGGGTATTATCCCAGGTACAGGGGGGGCTACTCCGGTACCATCTGACCCACAGGCCCTGACTCTGCAGAGATCTATCTCTGAGGCCATTATCTCTGCCATGGGCTCTATGTCATCAGTGTTAACACACTCTATATCCCAGGTCCTAATAGCCAATACCTCATCTTCGGTGGCCCCTAATCCCATGCCTATACCAGCCCCTAATGCCTCCAGAACTGTTATGACTGATGGCCTGGTTCCATCCAATGACAGCGCGCCTCGGCCGCGCAAAAGAGCCTGTCCGCGCCAGGCAGAAAAAGCACGGCATTGGAAGTCTGCTCGGTCCCACCCCGAGCTAGATTCTGATTCCAACGGTGAATCTGAGGAGGAGGCTTTGATTGAATCCTATAATGATTCAGAGGAATTTGACGATGATGTGTCACCTGCTCAGGGGACATCTGTCTCCTTTTCATCCTTGCCTCGGCGACCGGTAGAGGTCGACCCGACGGATCCGACCCATTCCGTTTCCCTTATGGATCCGGCAGGGGAGGCTCTTTTTGACCCGGACTCCTTACACCACCCCAGGTCCGCAGAATGGCTTCCAGCCCCCCACATCTCTAATTACTTAGAGTCTATGGTCCGTAAGCCCCTCAGCAAGGAGGCACGGAACAAGCTCCGGGCAGAATGCCCTCGCCCGGCGATACCCAATAAGGTATGCGAAACGCCGGTCGTGGACCCAAAGATGGTCCAATTCCTGTCCAAAACAGGATTTAGCCCCAAAAGAGGCCTAGACTCGGCCCTAAAAGCTTGCCAAGACAAGCTACTTGACATTATGGGGCCCTTAACAAAGATTTTTGATTTGGCGGAATCCGCCAAGGCTGAAGGCCAAATGGTCGACCCGGACGAACTCCGTGGTTGGGCCCAAAGAGCCATTTGCATGGCAGGTAATGCAAACACCTCCCTCAGTATTGAACGGCGCAAAGCCATTTTGTTAAAAATTGAGCCAAAATTGACCAATATGGCTTTGTCGGAGTCCGGCAAGGATGCCCAGGGTTTCCTCTTTGGGGATCCCTTTATTAAGGAACTAGGAAAGTTCGTAGGGACCTTTACCGCATTGGATAAAGCCCAAACATCGATGCGAAGGGTTTTTAAGTGGTAGGGTTTCCACCAGGGCCGGCAGTATCAGGGGCCGCCTGTCCGGCCGTTCCTCTATCCAGACCCGAGGTTCGGGTCGAGGCTCCTTCTCGTCATACCGACCGCCTACCCATGAACAGAGACATCAACCGTCCTTCTTCCCTTCCCGTGGTGCTTCCGGACGGGGAAGACCTTACAGAGGAAACCCAAACCTCAGACTCCCATTCGGTAAGTCTACCTCCCCTTCTTCCTTTTTCGGAAAACTGTGTAGGGGGCAGACTCCAACATTTTATTCATGCTTGGGCGCTCATTACCAACGACCCCTGGGTATTGTCCACGGTTCAGGGGTTCCACATAGAGCTAGTCGCCCCGCCGGTGCTTCCATCCCCACTGTATCCCACAGTCCGTTCACAGAAATCCCAAGACCTTATAAATGTGGAGCTACGGGCTTTGTATCTCAAGGGGGCAGTAGAACCGGCCCCTCTCGATCACGAAGGGGTAATCAGCAGTATTTTCCTGGTGGAGAAAAAGGGAGGCCAGTTCCGTCCCGTTATCAATCTCAAGGCACTGAATGTATTCGTCAGGTACAGACATTTCAAGATGGAGGGCATCCATCTTCTAAGGGACATGCTACTGCCCGGGGACTGGATGGCCAAGTTAGATCTCAAAGATGCTTACTTGACGGTTCCGATTTCTCCTCCTTCCAGGGATCTTCTACGTTTCCATTGGCAGGGGACGGTTTGGCGCTTCTCGTGCCTCCCCTTCGGTCTCTCGTCCGCCCCCTGGTGTTTCACCAAACTGATGCGTCCGGTAGTGGCATGGCTCCGCTATCGGGGGGTGAGACTCATAATCTATCTGGACGATATTCTGATTATGGCGGAGGACCGTCCCTCTCTGCTGTCCCACCTGCAGATGTCAATTCATCTTCTTTCAGCTCTGGGCTTCATTATCAACCGAGAGAAGTCTTGCCTAATTCCTTCTCAGTCCATGGAGTTTCTCGGATTCCAACTGGACTCTCTGTCCTTGACTCTCAGTCTTCCCAATTCGAAGGTGCGGTCGATCCGCAAAGAGTTGCGTCGCACTCTATCCCTTCCGCAGATGTCTCTACGTCATTTGGCCAGAGTGATAGGTCTATTGTCATCTTCCATTCAGGCTATCTTTCCGGCTCCCCTCCATTATCGGGCCCTGCAGCGCCTCAAAATCGCACACCTGCATGCCGGTGCTTCTTATGCGGACCTGATCTCTCTGGATCAAGAAACGAGAGACGAGTTGGAATGGTGGATTGCCAACCTCTCTGCCTGGAATGGCAGGGCCCTGTTCGGCCCTCGCCCAGATATAGTGATAGAGTCAGACGCCAGCCTTCACGGTTGGGGTGCCCATTGCGAGGGTGTTTCCACGGGAGGTCCTTGGTCCACAGTAGAGTCCCACTTGCACATCAATGCTCTGGAGCTTCTGGCGGGTTCCTTTGCCATCCGCAGCTTCACCAGTGGGAGGGCCAAGGCCTGTATTCGCCTTCGCATGGACAATATCTCAGCAGTCCGGTACATCAATTCCATGGGAGGTACCCGTTCGAGGATGTTGACACACCTGGCCAAGGATTTCTGGGATTATTGCCTGTCCAATGGTGTTTCGGTAGTGGCGGAGTACCTACTGGGACTACACAACACGCTGGCCGATTGGAACTCTTGCTACATCTCAGACGCCAGCGACTGGAGGTTAGACATGGAGATATTTTCTATCATCGAATCTCTCTGGGACCCGTTTTCGATCGACCTTTTTGCGTCACGCTGGAACGCCCAACTGCCCAGATACTTCAGTTGGAGACCGGACCCGTCCGCGGAGGCAGTGGATGCTTTTCTCCAGCATTGGTCGGAGGACGTGATGTATGCATTTCCACCGTTCTCGATGATTCCTCGGACTTTGGCCAAGATACGTCTTCAATCTTCGGAGCTGGTGCTGATCCTTCCTTTCTGGAGCGCACAGTCGTGGTTTCCGCAACTGTTGGAAATTCTGGTGGAGATTCCCAGGTTACTTCCTCTCCGGTCATCGCTACTGCTGGATCCGCTGAACCATCCTCATCCGCTGGTACTGGAGGGGTCCCTACGTCTTCTGGCGTGCAGAGTGTCGGGTTGTCCTGGCAGACCGAGGGACTTTCGGAGACAGCAATTTTCCTATTGGAGAGCGCATGGGCCCCAGGGACCAGAAGAGCCTATCGGACAGCTTGGCGATCCTGGGCTGGTTGGTGCAGCCTTCGGAACCTGGATCCCACTACGGCCGCTGTAGGCAATGTGGTTCAATTTCTTAGTTCTCTTTATGAAGAAGGTAAAGCTTATCGGACTATAAATGTTTTTCGATCGGCTATTTCTTCCGGACATAGGGGCTTTGACGGTTGTTCTGCGGGACGTCACCCTTTGGTGTGCCGGTTACTTAAGGGTTCCCGTTTTGCGCGTCCTCCCAGGCCTCGGTTTTCTAGCTCGTGGGACGTTTCGTCCGTTTTATCTTTCCTGTCATCTTGGCATTCCAATGAAGATTTATCCCTGCGCCAGTTATCGGCTAAATTGGTTACTCTTTTTTGCCTGATCTCTTGTAAAAGGGTTTCGGACGTCCGGGCATTAGATCATGACGCCCGGTCCTTTACTCCTGAAGGGGTAACATTCAATATTTCCCGGCGTACTAAAACAAATATCACTTCGGTATCTTATCCCTCTTTTCCTTCTTCTGTGGCGGTCTGTCCAGTTACATGTCTGAAGGAGTACGAGTCCAGAACTTGGTCTTTAAGGTCATCCTCTTCTTCCCAGTTGTTTATTTCTTTCCGTAGGCCCTTTGCTCCGGTTGCCGCGGTAACTCTGTCGCGTTGGGTGAAGTGGATTTTGTCTCTCTCTGGTATAGATACTTCCATTTTTACGGCACATTCTGTTCGCGGCGCTTCCGCAACTTCATTAACTCTGTCCGGTGCGCGCCTTGAGGACGTCATGAAGCTGGCTGACTGGTCGCGTGTCTCCACGTTTAGGGAGTTTTATTTTAGGCCAGATTCACATGTTTTCGCTTCTATTGTGAATCGACTTTAAACTAGCAATATGAAGCCTCCGTGTCTTGAAATAAAATTGAATGATTTTCCTAAAATATGACGTAAAGTCATGATTTTATGAAAGACACGGAGGCGAGTATTGCCCCTCCCATGTATCGTCCCTCCCTGGGGTTTATTTGTTATGTATATATTTCTTATATAAATGTTTTCTGTCATTATTGTTATTTATGACGATTGTGGATATTGTTGAATTATTAACTTTTTTCTTACCTTGTCTGACGCTATGTCACATCAATAGGATTAACGCTTTGACGTTGCTGGAGATTATCTGTTTGTTTTCTATCTCTTTTTAAGGTTGATCTCATCAGACTCGTTGAAAAATGGAGAGGATCTTCTTCAATTTTTGTTTACCGTCTTTTCTTCAAGTCGGTGGTTCAAGACATGTTGGTCTTCCGGTTAGAGTTCTCCTGGTTCCGGTTCCAGTTTGGTTCGTTGGTGGAGTTATGAAGACAAAGAAAGAGGAGGAAGGACTTATGGGGTGTTCCCTTTATACTGTGGCTAGGGGGAGGGCTGTATGCCCATTGGTGGATTTTGTTGTTTAATTCTTTGCTGCTAATTGTGTAAAGTAAAGAAAGGGTTAAGCAATACTCGCCTCCGTGTCTTTCATAAAATCATGACTTTACGTCATATTTTAGGAAAATCATTCAATTATAGTGGGCATAAAATGGTTGTAAAAAAGAGAAATAATAAACAGATAAAAGATGAAAAATAATAAGAAAAGGGGGATAAAGAAAGTATATAGAAAATATTACTAAAATTCAAAAAAAAATCTTTGATATATAAAAATTTAAAATAATGGGTAATAATTGATAAAATATATATATAGAGAACATATAAAAGAATGTGTATATATATATATATACACTCAACTAAAGAATTATTAGGAACACCATACTAATACGGTGTTGGACCCCCTTTTGCCTTCAGAACTGCCTTAATTCTACGTGGCATTGATTCAACAAGGTGCCGATAGCATTCTTTAGAAATGTTGGCCCATATTGATAGGATAGCATCTTGCAGTTGATGGAGATTTGAGGGATGCACATCCAGGGCACGAAGCTCCCGTTCCACCACATCCCAAAGATGCTCTATTGGGTTGAGATCTGGTGACTGTGGGGGCCATTTTAGTACAGTGAACTCATTGTCATGTTTAAGAAACCAATTTGAAATGATTCGAGCTTTGTGACATGGTGCATTATCCTGCTGGAAGTAGCCATCAGAGGATGGATACATGTTCTCATTCTGTTTACGCCAAATTCAGACTCTACCATTTGAATGTCTCAACAGAAATCGAGACTCATCAGACCAGGCAACATTTTTCCAGTCTTCAACAGTCAAATTTTGGTGAGCTCGTGCAAATTGTAGCCTCTTTTTCCTATTTGTAGTGGAGATGAGTGGTACCCGGTGGGGTCTTCTGCTGTTGTAGCTCATCCGCCTCAAGGTTGTGCGTGTTGTGGCTTCACAAATGCTTTGCTGCATACCTCGGTTGTAACGAGTGGTTATTTCAGTCAACATTGCTCTTCTATCAGCTTGAATCAGTCAGTCCATTCTCCTCTGACCTCTAGCATCCACAAGGCATTTTTGCCCACAGGACTGCCGCATACTGGATGTTTTTCCCTTTTCACACCATTCTTTGTAAACCCTAGAAATGGTTGTGCGTGAAAATCCCAGTAACTGAGCAGATTGTGAAATACTCAGACCGGCCCGTCTGGCACCAACAACCATGCCACACTCAAAATTGCTTAAATCACCTTTCTTTCCCATTCTGACATTCAGTTTGGAGTTCAGGAGATTGTCTTGACCAGGACCACCCCCCTAAATGCATTGAAGCAACTGCCATGTGATTGGTTGACTAGATAGTTGCATTAATGAGAAATAGAACAGGTGTTCCTAATAATTCTTTAGGTGAGTGTGTATATATATATATATATATATAAATTGATGATGGAAAGGGATATATATATAATGAATGAAAATTATCAATAATACATATTGATAATAATTGATAAATTTGTTTATAGTATGGTTTCTGAGATTTCGTTCAGTCCGTATGGTGCAAGGGTGTATTACTGATATATCCAATATACCTCTCTCTTCTGCAGGGTATTGAATCTGTTAAAAGGGTTTTCTGGTATAAAATCAATTGAGGTTATTTTTAGAGGATGTTTTTCTTTCTCTATTGTGGACGCACAGTATCTAGAGAGGCTGTGTTTGAGGTATTGTCTGCGTATATTATATCTGTGTTGGTTTACACAGTTATGTAGGGCCTGAATCGTGCGTCCGACGTACTGGAGGCCACATAAATTGATGATGGAAAGGGATATATATATATAATGAATGAAAATTATCAATAATACATAGAAACATAGAAACATAGAAACATAGAAACATAGAATGTGTCGGCAGATAAGAACCATTTGGCCCATCTAGTCTGCCCAATATACTGAATACTATGGATAGCCCCTGGCCCTATCTTATATAAAGGATGGCCTTATGCCTATCCCATGCATGCTTAAACCCCTTCACTGTATTTGCAGCTACCACTTCTGCAGGAAGGCTATTCCATGCATCCACTACTCTCTCAGTAAAGTAATACTTCCTTATATTACTTTTAAACCTTTGCCCCTCTAATTTAAAACTGTGTCCTCTTGTGGTAGTTTTTCTTCTTTTAAATATGCTCTCTTCCTTTACCGAGTTGATTCCCTTTATGTATTTAAAAGTTTCTATCATATCCCCTCTGTCTCTTCTTTCTTCCAAGCTATACATATTAAGGTCCTTTAACCTTTCCTGGTAAGTTTTATCCTGCAATCCATGTACTAGTTTAGTAGCTCTTCTCTGAACTCTCTCTAGAGTATCTATATCCTTCTGGAGATATGGCCTCCAGTACTGCGCACAATACTCCAAGTGAGGTCTCACCAGTGTTCTGTACAGCGGCATAAGCACTTCACTCTTTCTACTGCTTATACCTCTCCCTATACATCCAAGCATTCTGCTGGCATTTCGTGCTGCTCTATTACATTGTCTTCCCACCTTTAAGTCTTCTGAAATAATTACTCCTAAATCCCTTTCCTCAGATACTGAGGTCAGGACTGTGTCAAATATTCTATATTCTGCCCTTGGGTTTTTACGCCCCAGGTGCATTATCTTGCACTTATCCACATTAAATTTCAGTTTCCAGAGTTCTGACCATTCTTCTAGTTTTCCTAAATCCTTTTCCATTTGGCGTTTCCCTCCAGGAACATCAACCCTGTTACATATCTTTGTGTCATCAGCAAAAAGACAAACCTTACCAGCGAGGCCTTTTGCAATATCACTTATGAAGATATTAAACAAAATTGGTCCCAGTACAGATCCCTGTGGAACCCCACTGGTAACATTACCTTGTTTTGAATGTTCTCCATTGACTACAACCCTCTGTTGTCTGTCACTCAGCCACTGCCTAATCCACTCAACAATATGGGAGTCCATGCTCAATGACTGCAGTTTATTGATAAGTCTTCTATGTGGGACAGTGTCAAAAGCCTTACTAAAATCTAGATATGCGATGTCTACTGCACCTCCACCGTCTATTATTTTATTCACCCAGTCAAAAAAATCTATAAGATTTGTTTGACATGATCTCCCTGAAGTAAACCCATGTTGTTTTTCATCTTGCAATCCATGGGATTTTAGATGTTCCACAATCCTATCCTTTAATAGGGTTTCCATTAATTTGCCTACTATTGATGTCAGACTCACTGGTCTATAGTTGCTCGATTCCTCCCTACTACCTTTCTTGTGAATGGGCACGACATTTGCCAATTTCCAATCTTCCGGGACGACTCCTGTTACTAATGATTGGTTAAATAAATCTGTTAACGGTTTTGCCAGCTCACCACTAAGCTCTTTTAATAATTTTGGGTGTATCTCATCAGGCCCCTGTGACTTATCTGTCTTCACCTTAGACAGCAAACTTAGAACATCTTCCTCTGTAAAGATACATGCATCAAACGATTTAATAGTCATTCTTTCTAGTGGAGGTCCTTCTCCTTTTTCTTTTGTAAAAACTGAACAGAATAATACATATTGATAATAATTGATAAATTTGTTTATAGTATGGTTTCTGAGATTTCGTTCAGTCCGTATGGTGCAAGGGTGTCTAACTGATATATCCAATATACCTCTCTCTTCTGCAGGGTATTGAATCTGTTAAAAGGGTTTTCTGGTATAAAATCAATTGGGGTTATTTTTAGAGGATGTTTTTCTTTCTCTATTGTGGACGCACAGTATCTAGAGAGGCTGTGTTTGAGGTATTGTCTGCGTATATTATATCTGTGTTGGTTTACACAGTTATGTAGGGCCTGAATCGTGCGTCCGACGTACTGGAGGCCACATTTACATTCAATGAGTTATATTATATAACATGTTTGACAGGTCATATGATGTCTGATCGTGAAGGTGGACCCATTTCTTTTTTAGGTGAATTGTGTACGATTATGCGTAATAACTTTACAGCATAAACAGGTTTTTGTTTCCCAATTGAAGCTACCTTTCCGGTCTAGCTTATTAATTTCTGGAGTTTTTGTATGCTGTTTTGGCTTACTAGGAGCTAGCATGTTCTTCATAGTAGGGGCTCTTCTATAAATTATTTTTGGTTGCATTGGCAAGAATTTTTCAAGGTAAGGGTCTTGTTGTAAAATATGCCAATGTTTGGCTAGTATTGAACGGATAGTTTTATTGGATGTATTGTATTGGGTGATTAGACTCAGTTGCATTTCGGATTTTTCCTCGTTCCTCTTCCCTCTTTCTAGACAGGTCTTTTGTGATATGCGTGTAGTTTTTTTGTAAGCATCTTTTATTAATTTCTTGGGGTATCCTTTATCACTGAATCTTTTTTGTATTATTTTCGCTTGCAGGGCAAAATCCTCCTTTTGTCTACAGTTCCGTCTAATTCGTTTGTATTGGCTATAGGGAATATTCTGGAGCCATTTTTTGTGGTGGAAACTCGTGAAATGTATATAACTGTTAGTGTCTACTGTTTTAAAATATATTTTGGTTGTGAGATGGTTGTCTATACTAGTGATGGTAATGTCCAAAAAATCTATCTGTTTGTTGTTAAAATTTGGGGTGAAGGAGATTCCCCAGTCTGTGGAATTCAGCTGGGTGCAGAAATCTTGGGCCTGCTCTTCATTCCCATCCCAGATGTTAAACAGATCATCTATATATCTTTTATAATAGACAATATGTTTATTTGGTTTAGAAATGTTCATAATAAATTTATTTTCGAATTCGCCTATGAAGAGGTTAGCGAAAGCCGGTGCCACTTTCGTCCCCATCGCGGTCCCCCTGCATTGATGGTACGTAGTATTGTTATATATGAAGAAATTGTTTTCTAGAATGAATTTTAAGCTTTCTAAGAGGAATGTTACCTGTAATGGTTTTAGTTTCACGTCATTGGACAATACTGTGTTTATACACTGTATTCCTAGGTCATGTTGTATATTAGAATACAGTGCAGTGACATCCATAATGAAAAGGGCATATGTGTCTTTATATGGAATATTACTCAGTTCTTGGATTAGTTGGCAGGAGTCGTGTAGATAACTGGGGAGTGAGCGGACATATGGTTGCAGAAACAGGTCCAGATAGTGTGACAGATTACTGGTGGCTGATTTTGTATTGGATACCCGATGGTCTTTCAGAATTTTAATAAAATGTTGTTCATAGGCATTTTTAATTCGGTTAGTGAGCTCTTTATTAAGGGTCGGAAAAGGGTTTTCAGGGACTGTTTGGTAGTAGATTGGGTCTTTCAGAATGTTCTGGGCCTCATCCTCATAGTCCACATAGTCTTGTAGGACAATGCCACCTCCCTTGTCAGCTTGACGGATTATGAGATCCTTATTATTTTTCCGTTTTTTCAGGGCAATTTTTTCTTGTCTAGTTAGGTTTTCTATATACGTAAATCTTTTTGTTTTTGCCGTCATCTTTTTTATATCTGTTGATACGAGATCAAAGAAGGTAGGTATAAAGTGACCCTGGCTTTGCAGGGGAAAGAAGTTAGACTTAGGGTGGACTTCTTGATGTATATACGTCAAGGGATCATAAGTAATTTCAGGGTTTTGTTCTGGGCTTCTGTGTTTTTTGATTTAAAGTGCCTTTTAATTGTGAGATTTTTTCGGAACTTCTGTATGTCTAGATATAGTTCGAATGGGTCAACCGGGTTATACAGGCAGAAAGAGAGGCCTTTCTGTAGTAATCTATTTTCAGATATAGAAAGGGTGTGGGATGAAAGGTTGAAAATCTTAACTGTGGGTGCTGGGTCTTTTTGGGATATTTCTTTTTCCCCAGAGGGGGTGTAATATCTTGTCTTGTCTAGGTGGACTTTCCCTTTTTGTTGGCCTCCCCTACACCCTGGTGTTCTAGTTTTCTTTTTCCCGGGGTAGGTTTGTAATACTGGGTAATGAGGGATGGAATGTTTTTTTGGGGAGAGGTCCTGGCTGCTGGTTGGCTTGATGATATGTGTGTAGGAGATGGTATTCTTGCAAGGCCTAAAAAAGGAACCAGGGCGGTAGCTCCCGGAGTGTTATTGTCAATGATGGTGCGACCAGCTGTGTCTGTGATGTTATGTATTGATGTTTGGTGTACTGTTATATTAGTGATCGAGGTGTCAAGTAGGAGGTTAGATTCTTCTAGAGCAGGGGTAGCGATGTGTGGCTCAATGTTGGGGTAGCTGGTGTGGTTGCTATTATTTGCATCAGGGCAAGGGATTGGGATGAGGGGTGTATTGGTATTTTCTGAACGGATCCTGGGTGACGCATTATGTTTGGTTTTGTATTCAAGGTATTTTGTTCTGAGAGCTCAAAATTTCAATAGGAATTCATCGGAGGAGGAGTTGTCAGTACTATCAAGGGGAGTAGGGATGATGGACGTACTATTAGTGGTGGTGTCAGGGTGGTTTGGTGGGAGCTCTGGATGATCCTTGTATGTGTGAACAGGGGAATAGCTAGGCGGCTCGGTTGCAGTTTTGTTCACCAGGTGGGGTGCGGGCGGTAATAGTGATGGTAGAGGTGGTACCGTTCTGCTAGCGGTGGTGAGTACTACAGGGTTGGTATATGTATTACGTGGTTCCCTACTTGTACAGCAACTAGCCTTTATCTCCGCTGTCAGTCAGACAGATATGGGCGGCGTCTACCTGACATCACTAGTAACGTCATGCATACTGGCTCTCCGCCTACAAACCACTGGCCTGCGCGCCAAAATACTGTTTAAAAGACGATCTCTTGACACAATTCTGTACATGCTATTATTGTCCTGATGAAGAGGGCTGTGCGCCCTCGAAACGCGTTGACTAAAGAATAAAAGTTTACTTCTCTTTTTTAACAATACTACGCGGAACATTGCCTCCTGTTTTCAGCGCCACTACAAAACGTTCGAAAAAACTACTATTTTTTACATTTGAGAAACAGAGAAACAACCTACAGACCTATAGGTGTGGCTTAAAAGTCTAAATATCACATTTCGAGGTGCTGTCCCTTCCTCGGATATAGGACTGGTGGAGGTAGTGACTATAGCAAATATTTATAACCCTGAACGGGTGAGACAGTCGAAAAAAGCCCCAGAACCGCTCACAAAGGGGCTAAGATGACAACATCAACAGGTGGGTAATGGTATTGCAGCATTTGCAGAGGTTATAAATATATTAGCCCCCAGCAGATCCAGAAGAGAACCTAAACTTCCTAACAATGAAGACATTGGCAGTCACAAATGCCAGAATAACCACTGCAAATGCTCTGATACCATTACCCGTAAGATGAAAACTTTCAAAAGCCAATCAACACAAGAATGCTTCACAATCACCTCCTATATGAACTGTGCCATGACATATGTCATTTACCTATTGGAATGCCCATGTGGCATGCAATCGGTGGGTCAAACTATCACCACATTTCGCAAACGCCTAAACAAGCGTAACAAGGACTTAACCGTTTTTTCAGTAACACCAGTAGAATATATTTCAGAAACTGGACACATGGGTTGCGAAAAATGTAAACACAGAGAAATGTACTGGATATACAAACTCAATACCCTTTATCCCATTGTCTCAATGAGGCTCTCAAAAATGTATATGACTAAGCCCACTATCTATGCCTTGCAAGGTCTCCATCTCACCAACAGCCACTGTTTCATTACCAACAAACCTGTACTAACACAGCCACCACTAGTTCATCCATCAGCCAAACTTTCCACCACAACACATGCCTGGCCTAGAATGTCCAAACTCGAAACCACTTCCGCCTACCCTTCACCACATTGATCGAAATAATGTATATACAAGATTTTATAACCCGCAAACCATCTGAACCCGAATAATCCACTAAAATATAATTTATTTTTTGCTTTCTGTAATATTATATTATTGTATTGTATTGTCATAATCTATCATTGTATGTATTGTATTGCAATTTAATTCTGCTCTCTCATTCTCCCCAGTATTATGAGTAGTGTTGAACTTTGCAGCAAAAGTTCGGGTTCGGTGTTCGCGTATTTAATAAAGATTGTTGAAAGGCTGCAGAGCAGCCAATCAACAAGCTTTTAAGTTGTGGGCACTTAGAAGCCATCACAGTGACTGACCTGTGCATCATGTGACCCAGCCTGTATACATGCTGGGTCATGTGTAGCACCGCCCATCAGCTCTGAGTAGTGCAAGGAGAGGAAGCAGGCAGTTGAACTAGGGGAGAGTGTTAGGAATCTAATCTGGCTGTTAATTCTGTGGGTGACCTATAGCGATTTTTTGTGTGTGCAATGCACCATCTTTGCACCCCTGAAACAGAAATCTATATATTTAAAGAAGGACATATATATATATACAGTACAGACCAAAAGTTTGGACACACCTTCTCATTCAAAGAGTTTTCTTTATTTTCATGACTATGAAGGCATCAAAACTATGAATTAACACATGTGGAATTATATACATAACAAACAAGTGTGAAACAACTGAAAATATGTCATATTCTAGATTCTTCAAAGTAGCCACCTTTTGCTTTGATTACTGCTTTGCACACTCTTGGCATTCTCTTGATGAGCTTCAAGAGGTAGTCCCCTGAAATGGTCTTCCAACAGTCTTGAAGGAGTTCCCAGAGATGCTTAGCACTTGTTGGCCCTTTTGCCTTCACTCTGCGGTCCAGCTCACCCAAAAGCATCTCGATTGGGTTCAGGTCCGGTGACTGTGGAGGCCAGGTCATCTGGCGCAGCACCCCATCACTCTCCTTCATGGTCAAATAGCCCTTACTTTCAAAGTTTTCCCAATTTTTCGGCTGACTGACTGACCTTCATTTCTTAAAGTAATGATGGCCACTCGTTTTTCTTTACTTAGCTGCTTTTTTCTTGCCATAATACCAATTCTAACAGTCTATTCAGTAGGACTATCAGCTGTGTATCCACCTGACTTCTCCTCAACGCAACTGATGGTCCCAACCCTATTTATAAGGCAAGAAATCCCACTTATTAAACCTGACAGGGCACACCTGTGAAATGAAAACCATTTCAGGGGACTACCTCTTGAAGCTCATCAAGAGAATGCCAAGAGTGTGCAAAGCAGTAATCAAAGCAAAAGGTGGCTACTTTGAAGAACCTAGAATATGACATATTTTCAGTTGTTTCACACTTGTTTGTTATGTATATAATTCAACATGTGTTAATTCATAGTTTTGATGCCTTCAGTGTGAATCTACAATTTTCATAGTCATGAAAATAAAGAAAACCCTTTGAATGAGAAGGTGTGTCCAAACTTTTGGTCTGTACTGTATATATATGTATAAGCAGGATATTGCTGCATTTGTGGGAGGGGAGGCTGATTACAAAGCTATTCATACGTACCTGTGGGCCCAGGCTGGCTGATTACTAGGCTATTTATAGGCACCTGTGGGTCCAGGCTGACGCCGATTCAGCTTATTTCACTACCTCTGAGTCAGCTCTAGGATACAGCAGCATGGTGTGGAGGCTCCTTACGGCTGGGCGACGGCAGAATGTCTCAGGAGGGCGCTAGTATTCATGGTAGGATCAGAGTTGTTTGCACGGGACCCACGCTGCGGTCCGCGACATGTAGCGCTCTGGGATGAAGCAGAGTTTGGGCGCTAATGGTCAAACGATGGTTGTTAGTATTATTTTGTCTGGCTATTCAGAGGCCTGCTGGGGCCATTGCATACAGTTATTGGGGTAGCATGTGTTTAGAGTAGGCATGGTTGTATGTTTTCCGATACCTAGTTTACATGCAGGGCGCGTGTCTGCAGTAGGCTCAAGCTATGCACACTGTGTTAAGTAATGGTAAAAAAACAACAACCCTGCAGCATTGTATGGCAGCTCGTTCACAGCTGGGTAAACAGCAAAGGTGCTGCACAGGACTCGCACTGTGGTCCGCGATTTGCAGTGTTCTGGGACGAAGGGGGTTTTGCGCTAATGGTCGAATGATTGTGGTTAGGGTTGGTACCTTAAAAACTATGTCTGTGTGTCTGCATTTACATTTTGTCCTATACACCATTCACTACTAGAGCTGCGTTCATACGTCCGCTGTTGCGTTACGTTAATACTCTGCTCACTTCAGATTGCTTTCATACGACTGCTTTATACCATGCTCTTCATGCTCGTACTCAGAGCTGTGCCCATACCATGTTTTAGACACCACTCACATCCAGAGCTGCATTCACCCAGTTGTTATTATATTACGTGTTATACTCTGCTTCCACTTGAAGCTACATTTCTTTTCATTTCTACATCATGGTTACTCACTATTCTTACTAGGGCAAACAGCACACCGCTCTGATACTACTCTTCCGATAAACATAGCTGCTTTCTTTTCAGGCTTACGTTTCTTTCCTTGGTGGTTTGTTACATTCCATAGGTCTACTTTTTCTGTTCACTTAAAAAAAAAAAAAATTGGTGGTGTTCTTTAGTCCTGGTTTGCATTCACTAAGACTGGTCTCCTTGACTTCTGGTTTGTATTCACTCAGATTGGTATCCTGCCCCAGTTAACCAAATGGCTCCCCAGCGGTCAGTGGGCCAATAGGAGTAAGGCCCTACTATATTTTCACAGTAGTTCATTCATTTTGTCACGATAAGGGTCTTCTCTTAGCGAACTGCAATGCCTCTGGCTCTTGTTTTTCTCCCATCTGTTTCAGTATTGCAGTTGGTTTAATGTTTCATTTATACGCGTGGTTCGGATCACTAATGTCTATGCATTTTTTTCTTTAGGTCTGGGTCACGTTTTAATTACTTGTCACTGTAAGGTCATTCAGTTCAGTCTCTTGGCTTCGGGGGGCTTCATGGCCTCGGGGGCCCGATGACCGTTCTTCATGTTCGTTAGGTGTACAATATGGTTGTAGGCTGGTTAGCGTCCTAGGTTTATTATCGGAGAGGGTCATTGGTTATGTGAGTCCACAAGTCATACTGGTGCTGCATAAGTGGTTTATATTTAAAAAAAAAAAAAAAGGAAATCCGCCATTAGAGTCTCACGCATGGCTTCTCCGTTTTTAGTCTCACGCTTGGCTCCGCCATTAGAGTCTCTCACGTATGGCTTCTCCGTTTTAGTTTTACACGTATGACTCCGCCATTAGTCCCTAACGGGTGACTCCGCCATTAGTCTCTCACGGATGACTCCGCCATTAGTCGCTCACGTATGGCTTCTCAGTTTTAGTTTACACATATGGCTTCGCCATTAGAGTCTCTCGCGCATGGCTTCGCCATTAGAGTCTCTCACGCATGGCTTCTCCGTTTTAGGTTTACACATATGACTCCGCCATTAGAGTCTCTCGCGCATGGCTTCTCCGTTTTAGTTACACGTATGACTCTGCCATTAGAGTCTCTCAAGCATGGCTCCGCCATTAGAGTCTCTCACGCATGGCTTCTCTGGTTTAGTTACACGTATGACTCCGCCATTAGTCTTTCACGTATGACTCCGCCATTAGTCTTTCACGGATGACTCCTCCGCCATTAGTCTCTCACGGATGACTCCTCCGCCATTAGTCTCTCACGGATGACTCCGCCATTAGTCTCTCACGGATGACTCCGCCATTAGTCTCTCACGGATGGCTTCTCCGTTTTAGGTTTACACACATGTCTCCGCTATTAGAGTCTCTCACGCATGGCTCCGCCATTAGAGTCTCTCACGCATGGCTTCTCTGGTTTAGTTACATGTATGACTCCGCCATTAGTCTCTTACGGATGACTCCGCCATTAGTCTCTCACGGATAACTCCATTAGTCTCTCACGCATGGCTTCTCCAGTTTAGTTACACGGTTGACTCCGCCATTGGTCTCGCACGGATGACTCCGCTTTAGTCTCTCGCGCATGGCTTCTCCGTTTAGGTTACGCATATGACTCCGCCATTAGTGTCTCGCGCATGGCTCCACCATTAGTCTCTCACGCATGGCTTCGCCATTAGTCTCTCACGTATGGCTTCTCCATTTTTATTACACGCATGACTCCGCCATTAGTCTCTCACTAGAGTTGAGCGAACACCTGGATGTTCGGGTTCGAGAAGTTCGGCCGAACTTCCCGGAAATGTTCGGGTTCGGGATCCGAACTTCGTCCCGAACCCGAACCCCATTGAAGTCAATGGGGACCCAAACTTTTGGGCACTAAAAAGGCTGTAAAACAGCCCAGGAAAGAGCTAGAGGGCTGCAAAAGGCAGCAACATGTAGGTAAATCCCCTGCAAACAAATGTGGATAGGGAAATGAATTAAAATAAAAATTAAAAAAATAAAAATTAACCAATATCAATTGGACAGAGGTCCCATAGCAGAGAATCTGGCTTCACATCAGCAGAGAATCAGTCTCTTCATGCCATAGCAAAGAATCTGGCTTCATGTCAGCAGAGAATCAGTCTCTTCATGCCATAGCAGAGAATCTGGCTTCACGTCACCCACCACTGGAACAGGCCACTGTCACATATTTAGGCCCCGGCACCCAGACAGAGGAGAGAGGTCCCGTAACAGAGAATCTGGCCTTATGTCAGCGCAGAATCAGTCTTCATGTCATAGCAGAGAATCAGGCTTCACGTCACCCACCCACTGGAACAAGCCACTGTCACATATTTAGGCCCCGGCACCCAGACAGAGGAGAGAGGTCCCGTAACAGAGAATCTGGCCTTATGTCAGCACAGAATCTGTCTTCATGTCATAGCAGAGAATCCGGCTTCACGTCACCCACCACTGGAACAGGCCACTGTCACATATTTAGGCCCAGGCACCCAGGCAGAGGAGAGAGGTCCCGTAACAGAGAATCTGGCCTTATGTCAGCACAGAATCTGTCTTCATGTCATAGCAGAGAATCAGGCTTCACGTCACCCACCACTGGAACAGGCCACTGTCACACATTTAGGCCCCAGCACCCAGGCAGAGGAGAGGTTCATTTAACTTTAGGTTGCCCCGCAATATAATGGTAAAATGAAAATAAAAATAGTATTGAATGAGGAAGTGCCCTGGAGTAGAATAATACTGTATATTGTTAAGGGGAGGTAGTTAATATCTAATCTGCACAAGGGATGGACAGGTCCTGTGGGATCCATGCCTGGTTCATTTTTATGAACGTCAGCTTGTCCACATTGGCTGTAGACAGGCGGCTGCGTTTGTCTGTAATGACGCCCCCTGCCGTGCTGAATACATGTTCAGACAAAACGCTGGCCGCCGGGCAGGCCAGCACCTCCAAGGCATAAAAGGCTAGCTCTGGCCACGTGGACAATTTGGAGACCCAGAAGTTGAATGGGGCCGAACCATCAGTCAGTACGTGGAGGGGTGTGCACAGGTACTGTTCCACCATGTTAGTGAAATGTTGCCTCCTGCTAACACGTTCCGTATCAGGTGGTGGTGCAGTTAGCTGTGGCGTGGTGACAAAACTTTTCCACATCTCTGCCATGCTAACCCTGCCCTCAGAGGAGCTGGCCGTGACACAGCTGCGTTGGTGACCTCTTGCTTCTCCTCTGCCTTCGCCTTGGGCTTCCACTGGTTCCCCTGTGACATTTGGGAATGCTCTCAGTAGCGCGTCTACCAACGTGCGCTTGTACTCGCGCATCTTCCTATCACGCTCCAGTGTAGGAAGTAAGGTGGGCACATTGTCTTTGTACCGGGGATCCAGCAGGGTGGCAACCCAGTAGTCCGCACACGTTAAAATGTGGGCAACTCTGCTGTCGTTGCGCAGGCACTGCAGCATGTAGTCGCTCATGTGTGCCAGGCTGCCCAGAGGTAAGGACAAGCTGTCCTCTGTGGGAGGCGTATCGTCATCGTCCTGTGTTTCCCCCCAGCCACGCACCAGTGATGGGCCCGAGCTGCTTTGGGTGCCACCCCGCTGTGAACATGCTTCATCCTCATCCTCCTCCGCCTCTTCCTCATCCTCGTCCTCCTCGTCCTCCAGTAGTGGGCCCTGTCTGGCCACCTTTGTACCTGGCCTCTGGTGTTGCAAAAAAACTCCCTCTGAGTCACTTCGAAGAGACTGGCCGGAAAGTGCTAAAAATGACCCCTCTTCCTCCTCTTCCTCCTGGGCCACCTCCTCTTCCATCATCGCCCTAAGTGTTTTCTCAAGGAGACATAGAAGTGGTATTGTAACGCTGATAACGGCGTCATCGCCACTGGCCATGTTGGTGGAGTACTCGAAACAGCGCAACAGGGCACACAGGTCTCGCATGGAGGCCCAGTCATTGGTGGTGAAGTGGGTCTGATCCGCAGTGCGACTGACACGTGCGTGCTGCAGCTGAAACTCCACTATGGCCTGCTGCTGCTCGCACAGTCTGTCCAGCATATGCAAGGTGGAGTTCCACCTGGTGGGCACGTCGCATATGAGGCGGTGAGCGGGAAGGCCGAAGTTACGCTGTAGCGCAGACAGGCGAGCAGCGGCAGGGTGTGAACGCTGGAAGCGCGAACAGACGGCCCGCACTTTATGCAGCAGCTCTGACATGTCGGGGTATTTGCGAATGAACTTCTGCACCACCAAATTCAGCACATGCGCCAGGCAAGGGATGTGCGTCAAACCGGCTAGTCCCAGAGCTGCAACGAGATTTCGCCCATTATCGCACACCAGGCCGGGCTTGAGGCTCACCGGCAGCAACCACTCGTCGGTCTGTTGTTCTATACCCCGCCACAACTCCTGTGCGGTGTGGGGCCTGTCCCCCAAACATATGAGTTTCAGAACGGCCTGCTGACGTTTACCCCGGGCTGTGCTGAAGTTGGTGGTGAAGGTGTGTGGCTGACTGGATGAGCAGGTGGAAGAAGAGGAGGAGGAAGCTGAGTAGGAGGAGGAGGAGACCGGAGGCAAAGAATGTTGCCCTGCGATCCTTGGCGGCGGAAGGACGTGCGCCAAACGGCTCTCCGCCTGGGGCCCAGCCGCCTCTACATTTACCCAGTGTGCAGTTAGGGAGATATAGCGTCCCTGGCCTTGCTTACTGGTCCACGTATCTGTGGTTAGGTGGACCTTGCCACAGATGGCGTTGCGCAGTGCACACTTGATTTTATCGGATACTTGGTTGTGCAGGGAAGGCACGGCTCTCTTGGAGAAGTAGTGCCAGCTGGGAACAACATACTGTGGGACAGCAAGCGACATGAGCTGTTTGAAGCTGTCTGTGTCCACCAGCCTAAATGACAGCATTTCATAGGCCAGTAGTTTAGAAATGCTGGCATTCAGGGCCAGGGATCGAGGGTGGCTAGGTGGGAATTTACGCTTTCTCTCAAATGTTTGTGAGATGGAGAACTGAACGCTGCCGTGTGACGTGGTTGAGATGCTTGGTGACGCAGGTGGTGGTGTTGGTGGTACATCCCATGTTTGCTGGGCGGCAGGTGCCAACGTTCCTCCAGAGGCGGGGGAAGAGGCCGAGGCGGCGGCAGCAGCAGAAGAGGCCGAGGCGGCAGCAGCAGAAGAGGTAGCAGGGGGAGCCTGAGTGACTTCCTTGTTTTTAAGGTGTTTACTCCACTGCAGTTCATGCTTTGCATGCAGGTGCCTGGTCATGCAGGTAGTGCTTAGGTTTAGAACGTTAATGCCTCACTTCAGGCTCTGATGGCACAGCGTGCAAACCACTCGGGTCTTGTCGTCAGCACATTGTTTGAAGTAGTGCCATGCCAGGGAACTCCTTGATGCTGCCTTTGGGGTGCTCGGTCCCAGATGGCGGCGGTCAGTAGCAGGCGGAGTCTCTTGGCGGCGGGTGTTCTGATTTTGCCCACTGCTCCCTCTTTTGCTACGCTGTTGGCTCGGTCTCACCACTGCCTCTTCCTCCGAACTGTGAAAGTCAGTGGCACGACCTTCATTCCATGTGGGGTCTAGGACCTCATCGTCCCCTGCATTGTCTTCCACCCAGTCTTGACCCCTGACCTCCTGTTCAGTCTGCACACTGCAGAAAGACGCAGCAGTTGGCACCTGTCTTTCGTCATCATCAGAGACGTGCTGAGGTGGTATTCCCATGTCCTCATCATCAGGAAAAATAAGTGGTTGTGCGTTAGTGAATTCTATCTCTTCCACCCCTGGGGAAGGGCTAGGTGGATGCCCTTGGGAAACCCTGGCAGCAGAGTCTTCAAACAGCATAAGAGACTGCTGCATAACTTGAGGCTCAGACAGTTTCCCTGATATGCATGGGGGTGATGTGACAGACCGATAGGCTTGGTTTTCATGCGCCATCTGTGCGCTTTCTGCAGAAGACTGGGTGGGAGATAATGTGAACGTGCTGGATCAACTGTCGGCCACCCAATTGACTAATGCCTGTACCTGCTCAGGCCTTACCATCCTTAGAACGGCATTGGGCCCCACCAAATATCGCTGTAAATTCTGGTGGCTACTGGGACCTGAGGTAGTTGGTTCACTAGGACGTGTGGCTGTGGCAGAACGGCCACGTCCTCTCCCAGCACCAGAGGGTCCACTAACACCACCACGACCATGTCCACGTCCGCGTCCGCGTCCCTTATTAGATGTTTTCCTCATTGTTCCCGTTCACCACAATTTTGAGAATGGCAAATTTGGGAATAGTTTTTCAACCAAGAACAAAAAGTGTGCTTTTACGGTCACTACAAATAACTTGACCAGCTAAAACAGTACAGATTTGGTTGAATAGAAATGTGAGGCCTGTTTTTTTTTGCGCTGTGTGACAGGTATAGGTATAATCACAGAATTAGACTTGTATCTGCACGGTAGCGTGTGTCTTAGGTTTTTCTGAATGACACTATCAGCACCTTCAATGTAAGATATCCTTTTTGGGATAGATTTCAAGTAGGCCTCATATAGCAGAAACTAGTTATTTTGAGAATGGCAAATTTGGGAATAGTTTTTAAACCCAGAACAAAAAGTGTGCTTTTACGGTCACTACAAATAACTTGACCAGCTAAAACAGTACAAATTTGGTTTAATAGAAATGTCAGGTCTATTTTTTAGGCGCTGGGTGACAGGCTCAACTTGCCCCTGATGTAGTATATGGCCAAAAAATAACCACACTATTGATGGTTAAATTCACTTGGGTGACACAGGCTCAGCCTGCACCAGATGTAGTATATGGCCAAAAAATAACCAGACTGTTGATGGTTAAATGCACTTCGGTGACACAGGCTCAGCCTGCAGCTGATGTAGTATATGGCCAAAAAATAACCAGACTGTTGATGGTTAAATGCACTTCGGTGACACAGGCTCAGCCTGCAGCTGATGTAGGATATAGCAAAAAATAACCACACTATTGATGGTTAAATACACTTGGTGATAGCTTGTGCTGGCGCACCACAAGCCACAAAATGGCCGCCGATCACCCCAGAAAAAAGTGATCTAAAAACGCTCTGGGCAGCCTCAAAAAAGTGAGCAAGTCGATATTAGCACTTCAATGATCCACAGCTGCAGATCGATCACAGAATGAAGTCTTTTGGAGGAGTTAATCTGCCTAATCTCGCCCTAACGTCGCAGCAGCAACCTCTCCCTATGCTTGAATCAGCAGAGTGACGTGCAGCGCTACGTGACCCAAGCTTATATAGAGGCTGGGTCACATGCTGCACTGGCCAATCACAGCCATGCCAATAGTAGGCAAGGCTGTGATGGCCTCTTGGGACAAGTAGTATGACGCTTGTTGATTGGCTGCTTTGCAGCCTTTCAAAAAGCGCCAAGAAAGCGCCGAACACCGAACCCGAACACAGACTTTTACGAAAATGTTCGGGTTCGGGTCCGTGTCACGGACACCCCAAAATTCGGTACGAACCCGAACTATACAGTTCGGGTTCGCTCATCCCTATCTCTCACGCATGACTCCGCCATTAGTCTCTCACGTATGGCCTCTCAGTTTTAGTTTGCACATATGACTCCGCCATTAGAGTATTTCGCGCATGCCTTCTCCGTTTTACTTACACGTATGACTCCGCCATTAGAGGCTCTCACGCATGGCTCTGCCATTAGTCTCTCACGCATGGCTTCTCTGGTTTAAGTTACACGTATGACTCCGCCATTAGTCTCTCACGGACGACTCCGCCATTAGTCTCTCACGAATGGCTTCTCAGTTTTAGTTTACACATGTGGCTTCGCCATTAGAGTCTCTTACGCATGGCTTCTCCGTTTAGGTTTACGCATACGACTCCGCCATTAGTCTCTCACGCATGGCTCCGCCATTAGTCTCTCACGCATGGCTTCTCCGTTTAGGTTTACGGATACGACTCCGCCATTTGAGTCTCTCACGTATGGCTCCGCCATTAGAGTCTCTCACGCATGGCTTCTCCGTTTAGGTTTACGCATACGACTCCGCCATTAGAGTCTCTCGCGCATGGCTCCGCCATTAGAGTCTCTCACGCATGGCTTCTCCGTTTAGGTTTACGCATACGACTCCGCCATTAGAGTCCCTCACGCATGGCTCAGCCGTTAGAGTCTGCCGCGCATGGCTTCTCCGTTTAGATTTTACACACACAAACTCCTCCATTCGAGGCCGGCTGCGTGGTCCCACCACAAGTAGGTTCCATGTCTTTTCTGCCTTCAGACCCGCTCGCATGGCTCTGTCATCTGTGGCTCGCAATACAATTTCTTGTGGTGGCTCGTGTCATTAGAGCCTCACTCACATTATTGTTTTCTCTAACTTTTAATTTCTAGGTTGTTGGGTATAAAAGGAAATCGTTGTTTTCTTTATAAGCCGTCATCCCGAGCCTGCCTTTGCGGACTTCACCTTCTCCCAGGCAGACTTACTTCATCTACAAACTCGGGCTGAGGGTGTTGGTGTCCGGCCTAAGTCCTGGGTATCGGTCTGTGTTCCAGTAGGAGGTACAGTAATAAGGCGCAAATTACGAAGTCTACCACGTCTACAGACACGACAAAGCATATCACGACTACAGGCACAGTATACATAGTTTATCACGACCTTAAGCTTATTTTCTGTTACAACCGCAGGTATGGTGTACGTCTGTCCTTATTACAGGCAACATTAGCTCGTTAATCGAAATAGGCATGTATTCCTGTTTGTGGTTCCCCAGGCCTGGTGAGTTTACACATTTCAATTAATCTACTACTAGAGTAAGACGGCGTACGCCATGTTCTAATTTTTGGCTACTTTATAAAAAATAAAAAATAAGAATAAAAGTGTGGCCTGGGGAATAAGTAGCGGTGAAGTATTTTGCCACCAGTAACAGTTGGTGTCCTATCAGGGCCCTTGGCGAATGTTGGAGTTAATTTAGGCCCTTACAACAGATTCACCATTGTTTGTTTCAGTCTGCAGCTCTCAGGATTCAGTCCTTCTCGTTGTATGGTCACGTGTTAGTGTACATAGGAGTAAATCATTTCTGGTTACCGGCCACTCGTTCAATCACATCAGCATTAACCATCTCCAAGAACGATGTGCCGATGCACAAGACAAAGAGGTAAGGTAGATGGAAGTCACTGTGTTATATACGGTCTATTCCGCACCTTCATCGTGAAAGGTCTTTTCGTTCAAAGTGGGTGTCGTAACGGTATGTATATATTTACTCTAAACTAAGGTCTGCTCTTTTTGGCCACTTTAGGCTGCCCTTCCACAGCAGTTATGGCATAATTCTACTGCTCGTTGTAGAAAGGGTTAGATAGGTTAGGTTCACCTTTCTGATAGCCGATCCGACCACAAATATATGTATATGTATATATTTATGTTCCGCGATCACTCAAACGATTTCAACGAAACTTAGTATATACACCCCTTGCTGCCTGGAAAGAAATCTTGTGGGGGTCATAGCTCTCTAACACATACCGTTCCTGAGATATTCCCAAAAAAATGCAAATATGGCACATCACATGGCCTACATTAGCCAATAAAAGCCTGCAGGTCTTTCTCTTCATATCCCAACTGCCATACACATGGTCACATGTCCCTTATCAGCCAATAGAAGCTTGCAGGTCCTTAGTCTCCACATACACACAGTTTTACACCAGGTTTCCATAACAACCCAGCCATTTTTCTTCACTGCTGTAGGTCAGCTTTAAAGGGGCAGGGCACTGTGGATGACACTGGTAAGGGAGCGGAGTGCTGTGGAGGTAACAGTTCAGGGGCAGGTAGGGTGGACATTCAGGCCACCCTCAAAAGACAGACTTAAAAACCCCGCCCCCAGGTCCCGCTAAGCCATGCCCCCTCCCAATCCGCAGCTGACAGGGATTGAAAAAATTAAGGTAAAAATCTAATTCTGTCAGCTGCAGGGGGAGGGTGACTTCTGCAGCTCATTCTCAGACAGCACAGTGCTGCTATCTGAGAGTGAGCTGTTCAAAAGGACAAGGAGTCTGGAAGCCGGACTGTCCAGCCTAAAACTGGACCTCTGGCCATCCTAGGGGATGGAGGTCAGTATTAAGGGGCAGATTGCTGTAGAGGTCACTGTTAAGGGGACCTGGTGTTGTGGAAATTAGGGTACTGTGGAGGTCACTGTTAAGGGGTAAGGGAACTGTGGAGGTCACAGTTAAGGGGACGGTACACTATGGAGGTCAGTGTTAAGGGGCGGTGTGCTGTAGAGGTCACTGTTAAGGAGGTGATGTGTTGTGGAGAGCACATTTTAAGGGAACAGAGCTCTGTAGAGGTCACTGTTAAGGGGCGGGTTATTGTGGAAATCACTGTTAACGAGACCGGGTACTGTGGAGGTCACTAATAAAGGGGAGGCTGCTGTGGAGGTCACTGATAAAGGGGAGGGCATTGTGGATGTTACTGTTAAGGGGCAGGCCGCTGTGGAGGTCACTGTTATAGGGACGGGGTACTGTAGATGTCAATGTTATAGTGGATACTGTCGAGTCCAGGGACTGAGCACACCAAAGCCCTGGCGTGGCAGTTCTTTAGGCAATCTGCTGACGACAAGATGCGAGTGGTTTGCACGCTGTGCAGTCAAAGCCTGAAGCGAGGCATAAATGTTCTAAACCTGAGCACCACCTGCAGGACTAGGCATTCTAAATGAAAAGCATGAGCTGCAGTGGAGCAGACACCTGAAAAACCATGAAAGATCTCAGTCTCCTCCTGCTCCCTCTTCTGCTGCAGTCTCAGCCTCTTCCTCTCCCTCTCGGGCAACAGGGCCATCTGGCTCCCCGATAACAGAGGATGTGACAGCACCACCACCACCAACAGTGTCACCAAGCATCTCCACCACCCCCCAAACACTGGAGAGAAAGAGAAAGTAACCCCCTAACCACCCGCGATCCCTGGCACTGAATGCCACCATTTCAAAATTCCTAGCCTTTGAAATGCTGTCATTCCATCTGGTGGAGATAGAGACTTTTAAAAACCTTATGGTGGTGGCTGTCTCACAGTACATGGGTCCCAGGCGCCACTAATTTTCCAGGCGGGCCGTGCCTGCCCTGCACAACCAAGTGGCAGACAATATCAGGTGTGCGCTGCGCAACGCCATCTGTTGCAAGGTCCACATAACCAGCGATAAGTGGACCGGAATGCACGGATAGGGATATTATATCTCCCTAACTGCACACTGGGTAAATGCAGTGCCAGATGGGCCCATGTCCTACTACCACCGAGGATTGCTGGATGTTTCTCATTACCTCCTTTTGCCTCCTCCTACTACTCAGCTTCCTCCTCTACCGCCTCCTCAGCTGGTCAGCGTAACACCTGCACCACCAACTTCAGTACAGCCAGGGGAGGGTAAAAAACCCACACCGCGCAGGATCTGTGGACAGGCATCGAAGAAGAAACCGATGAGTGGTTGGTGCTAGAGATGAGCGAATTTCTCAAAAATTCTATTTGGTTGGTCGGCCCAATTTTCCGTAAAGATTCGATTCAAATTTATTTGCGGTGAATCGCATTAAAAAAACAACTATTTCTTGGCTGCAGAGAGCCTGTAAAGTGGTGTAGAACACAGTGCCTTGCAGTAACATGCATAGGGAGTCTGATGTGGTAGTGAAACAATACTGTGAGTTAGTATGACACGCAGATGACAGGCTTGACTCACTTCACTCATTTGGTCAATTACGGGGCCAAAACTAACCAAATAACTCAAGTGTGAACTCAGCTTTACAGATCAATGTTAGGGCCAGGTATATAGAACCATGCAGAGGCCCAAGATCCTACTATAGCGTGAAAGAGAGCACTCCTTTTACACTATCGTTAGCTGATTCTACATACAGTTGCAAGAACAAGTATGAGAACCCTTTGGAATGATATGGATTTCTGCACAAATTGGTCATAAAATGTGATCTGATCTTCATCTAAGTCACAACAATAGACAATCACAGTCTGCTTAAACTAATAACACACAAAGAATTAAATGTTACCATGTTTTTATTGAACACACCATGTAAACATTCACAGTGCAGGTGGAAAAAGTATGTGAACCCTTGGATTTAATAACTGGTTGAACCTCCTTTGGCAGCAATAACTTCAACCAAACGTTTCCTGTAGTTGCAGATCAGACGTGCACAACGGTCAGGAGTAATTCTTGACCATTCCTATTTACAGAACTGTTTCAGTTCAGCAATATTCTTGGGATGTCTGGTGTGAATCGCTTTCTTGAGTTCATGCCACAGCATCTCAATCGGGTTGAGGTCAGGACTCTGACTGGGCCACTCCAGAAGGCGTATTTTCTTCTGTTCTTCTGTTTAAGCCATTCTGTTGTTGATTTAGTAATAGAGTAATGAGCGAGCACTCATACA
The DNA here is from genome assembly GCF_905171765.1 of Bufo bufo. Taxonomy (NCBI): domain Eukaryota; kingdom Metazoa; phylum Chordata; class Amphibia; order Anura; family Bufonidae; genus Bufo; species Bufo bufo. Next base: position 214,191,532 of record NC_053394.1, read on the forward strand.
CTTGGCAACCAAATTGACATGTGCAGAAAATATTTATTATATCCCCATAAAATACAAGTAATAAAATTTATAAGAACAATGTAGCAATAATATACAACATTACAGTCACATATTGTGGTAGATATGATCAACACTATATTCATATGACTCAATAGTGTCGATAAATTCAATAATATATATCACACCAAGAAACTTCAAGTATATGCTGTTATTTGGGAAAGAGGGGGTATTATCTTCTAGCGCTCTATCCCAATTTGGGAAACTGAATGTCACTGAAAATGTTGTAGGTGTATTCACTGGGAGCGCAATATGTTCATAAAGTGTCCACAGGAATCCTGATAATGTGAAAAGTCTCTTATAGCATATCCTTTTAAGCTCGATATGAGCTTTGGATTGGAGAAAACTTTAAATCGATGTTTGGCTTACCGTCTAGCGTCTGCTGTCTCCCTATTGCTTCAATGGAGCTTTAAATATTTGCCGGCTTATTCAGTCGCTCCATACAGCAAGCTGGTTTAAATTTCGCAGGAGTTCCAAAGATCGCAGGAGTTGCCACTCTGTTCCGCAATTTCCTTTGGTGCAGCTTTCGACGATAAGAATAGTTAATCCTTTACTGTAGAGATTTTCTTCTGTATGGCCATACAGTATTATCGGAGGCTTTTCAATGCAGGTACATCACTTGTTTCACCATACGCGTTACGGGTAGATTCACTCTCCCTTCCCCACTGAGGAAGGGAGAGTGAATCTACCCGTAACGCGTATGGTGAAACAAGTGATGTACCTGCATTGAAAAGCCTCCGATAATACTGTATGGCCATACAGAAGAAAATCTCTACAGTAAAGGATTAACTATTCTTATCGTCGAAAGCTGCACCAAAGGAAATTGCGGAACAGAGTGGCAACTCCTGCGATCTTTGGAACTCCTGCGAAATTTAAACCAGCTTGCTGTATGGAGCGACTGAATAAGCCGGCAAATATTTAAAGCTCCATTGAAGCAATAGGGAGACAGCAGACGCTAGACGGTAAGCCAAACATCGATTTAAAGTTTTCTCCAATCCAAAGCTCATATCGAGCTTAAAAGGATATGCTATAAGAGACTTTTCACATTATCAGGATTCCTGTGGACACTTTATGAACATATTGCGCTCCCAGTGAATACACCTACAACATTTTCAGTGACATTCAGTTTCCCAAATTGGGATAGAGCGCTAGAAGATAATACCCCCTCTTTCCCAAATAACAGCATATACTTGAAGTTTCTTGGTGTGATATATATTATTGAATTTATCGACACTATTGAGTCATATGAATATAGTGTTGATCATATCTACCACAATATGTGACTGTAATGTTGTATATTATTGCTACATTGTTCTTATAAATTTTATTACTTGTATTTTATGGGGATATAATAAATATTTTCTGCACATGTCAATTTGGTTGCCAAGTGTATGAGTGCTCGCTCATTACTCTATTACTACATTTGCCTTTAAGAGAGGGTGGGGTGATTCCCTCTATATGAGCTTGCAGCACCATACCTTAACTACTTGCTAGTGAGCCACCACAACCTACCACTATTATCTGTTGTTGATTTACTTCTATGCTTTGGGTCGTTGTCCTGTTGCAACACCCATCTTCTGCTGAGCTTCAGCTCGTGGACAGATGGCTTTAAGTTCTCCTGCAAAATGTCTTGATAAACTTGGGAATTCATTTTTCCTTCAATAATAGCAATCCGTCCAGGCCCTGACGCAGCAAAGCAGCCCCAAACCATGATGCCACCACCACCATACTTCACAGTTGGTATGAGGTTTTGATGTTGGTGTGCTGTGTCTCTTTTTCTCCACACATAGTGTTATGTGTTTCTTCCAAACAACTCAACTTTGGTTTCATCTGTCCACAGAATATTTTGCCAGTACTGCTGTGGAACATCCAGGTGCTCTTGTGCAAACTGTAAACGTGCAGGAATGTTTTTTTTGGACAGCAGTGGCTTCCTCTGTGGTATCCTCCCATGAAATGTATTCTTGTTTAGTGTTTTACGTATCGTAGATTCGCTAACAGGGATGTTAGCATATGCCAGAGACTTTTGTAAGTCTTTAGCTGATACTCTAGGATTCTTCTTCACCTCATTGAGCAGTCTGCGCTGTGCTCTTGCAGTCATCTTTACAGGACAGCCACTCATAGGGAGAGTAGCAGCAGTGCAGAACTTTCTCGATTTATAGACAATTTGTCTTAACATGGACTGATGAACAGCAATGCTTTTGGAGATACTTTTATAACCCTTTCCAGCTTTATGAAAGTCAACAATTCTTAATCGTAGGTCTTCTGAGAGCTCTTTTGTGCGAGGCATCATTCACATCAGGCAATGCTTCTTGTGAAAAGCAAACCCAGAACTGGTGTGTGTTTTTTATAGGGCAGGGCACTGTGAATGTTTACATGGTGTGTTTAATAAAAACATGGTAACATTTAATTCTTTGTGTGTTATTAGTTTAAGCAGACTGTGATTGTCTATTGTTGTGACTTAGATCAGATCACATTTTATGACCAATTTGTGCAGAAATCCATATCATTCCAAAGGGTTCACATACTTTTTCTTGCAACTGTAGATGTCTACAGAACATGTTCTATTAAATGCTTATACAAGTAGAGCCCCCCTGACAGAATAGAGAGGGTGTCAGCAGTAGGTTTGTGTTGATGTCACTGATTATTTTGCCCTCACTCTGATCCATTAGAACAATAACCCCCAAAAAACAGATCCTGTCTGTTGAGCATCCGCCTTCACTCGGTCAGCATTTGGTCAATAATCCATCAGTATTTCTAAAGCAAAACAGAGATGACACGTGAATGGAATCTTTGCATGTCTTCTGTGTTTTGTAGCAACTCCTGCTTTTGGCTACCAAATCATAAGCCAATTCTGATGCAAAATAGAGACCATGTCACACAGGCCTTACAGCTACAGCTACATAGACAGGATCTGTTGTGCGCCTCATTTCTCCTTCCTTCTGACAGATCAGAAGAAGGGTCAATTAAATGATGATGTCAACCAGGCCAAAAAGGCAAAATAGTGGCCCAGTCATGGAGTGGGGAGGATGGGAACAGCATGAGAAGTCCACAGAGTGGATCAGTGACATAGTGGTGAGGTGGCAGCAGCATGAGGAGACCACAGAGTGGCCCAGTGACATAGTGGTGAGGTGGCAGCAGCATGTGGAGACCACAGAGTGGTTAGGTGGCAGCAGCATGAGGAGACCACAGAGTGGTGAGGTGGCAGCAGCATTAGGAGACCACAGAGTGGCCCAGTGATATAGTGGTGAGATGGCAGCAGCATGAGGAGACCACAGAGTGGTGATATTGCAGAAGCATGAAGAGACCACAGAGTGGTGAGGTGGCAGCAGCATGAGGAGACCACAGAGTAGTGAGGTGACAGCAGCATGAGGAGACCACAGAGTGGGGATGTGGCAGCAGAATGAAGAGACCACAGAGTGGTGAGGTGGCAGCAGCATTTGGAGACCACAGAGTGGCTTAGTGATATAGTGGTGATGTGGCAGCAGCATGAGGAGACCACAGAGTGGTGATATTGCAGCAGCATGAGGTGACAATGGAGTGGTGAGGTGGCAGCAGCTTGAGGAGACCACAGAGTGGTGAGGTGGCAGCAGCATGAGGAGACCACACAGTGGTGATATGGCAGCAGAATGAGAAGACCACAGAGTGGTGAGGTGGCAGCAGCATGAGGAGACCACAGAGTGGCCCAGTGACATAGTGGTGAGCTGGCAGCAGCATGAGGAGACCACAGAGTGGCCCAGTGACATAGTGGGGAGATGGGGGGCAATACCAGTACTAGTGTTGGGTGTGAATATTCGAATCGTGAATATTGGCTCTTCGAGAATTCGTGAATATTAAGAATATAGTGATATATATTCGTATTTTAGAATATTCTAGATTTTTTTTCATCTGAACCCATGATCCCTCCCTGCTTATTGCTTGTGGGCCAATGAGAAGTCTGCGATGTCTTTGTCTGAGCTTAGCAACATCCCTAGCAACCAATAGGAAAGTTGCCTACCCCTTACAATGTAAGAACCTCTCCAGCAGCCATTTTCTACAGTTTTTTTTTAAGTTATGAGAGATACAGCAGTGTCATTGCTGTGCTCTGTGCTTTCCACTCATTACATTAGATAGATAGTTAGATAGCTTATATCTGTGGTCGGATCGGCTATCAGAAAGGTGAACCTAACCTATCTATCTATCCCCTATCTACAACAAGCAGTAGAATTATGCCATGACTGCCGTGGTAGGGCAGCCTAAAGGGGCCAAAAAGAGCAGACCTTGTTTAGAGTAAATATATACATACCGTTACGACACCCAATTTTGAACAGAAAAGACCTTTCACGATGGAGGTGCGGAATATACCGTATGTATCACAGTGACTTCCATCTACCTTACCTCTTTGTCATGTGTACCGCCACATCGTTCTTGGAGATGGTTAATGCTGATGCAATTGAAAGAGTGGCCGGTAACCAGAAACGATTTACTCCTATGTTGACTTGCATATGACCATATTACGAGAAGGTCTGAATCCTGAGAGCTACAGACTAAAACAAACAATGGTGAATCTGTTGGAAGTGCCTAGATGAATTCCAACCATCCGCTAAGGGCCCTGATCGGGCACCAACTGTTCCTGGTGGCAAAATACTTTACCTCTACTTATTCCCCAGGCCACACTTCCTATTAAGGCCAAAAAGTCAGAACATGGTGTCTGCCGTCTTACTGTAGTAGTAAATTAAGTGAAATGTGTAAACCCACCAGGCCTGGGGAACCATCCACAGGAATACATGGCTATATCGATTAACGAGCTAATGTTGCCTGTAATAAGGACAGAACGTACACAATACCTGCAGTTGTGACAGAAAATGCTTAAGGTCGTGATAAACTGTGTATGCTACGCCTGTAGTCGTGATAGGACTTGTCGTGTCAGAAGACATGACAGACTTCATAAACTGCGCCTTATTACTGTACCTCCTACTGGAAGATGGACCGATACCCAGGACTTAGGCCGGACACCAACACCCTCAGCCCGAGTTTGTAGATGAAGTAAGCATGCCTGGGAGAAGATGATGGCAGGCTTGGGATGACCGCTTATAAAGAAAACAATGAAAACCCAACAACCTAGAAAATAAAAGTCAGGGAAAACAATAACGTGAGTGAGACTCTAATGGCACAAGTCACACGTGCGAGCCACCACAAGAAAATTGTATTGCGAGCCACAGATGACCGAGCCATGCGAGCGGGTCTGAAGGCAGAAAAAGACATGGAAATTACTTGTTGTGGGACCACGCAGCCGGCCTCGAATGGCGTTGTTGTGTGTAAAATTTAAACGGAGAAGCCATACGTGAGAGACTCTAATGGCGGAGCCATGCGTGAGAGACTCTAATGGCAGAGACATGTGTAACACTGAAAGGGATAAGCCATGCGTGAGAGACTAATGGCGGAGTCATATGTGTAACACTAAAAGGGGAGAAGCCGTGCGCGAGAGACTAATGGCGGAGTCATATGTGCAACACTAAAACGGAGAAGCCATGCATGAGAGACTAATGGCGGAGTCATATGTGACACTAAAATGGAGAAGCCATGCGTGAGAGACTCTAATGGCTAAGCCATGCGTGAGAGACTCTAATGGCGGAATCATATGTGACACTAAAAGGGAGAAGCCATACGTGAGACTCTAATGGCTAAGCCATGCGTGAGAGACTCTAATGGCTGAGTCATATGTGACACTAAAAGGGAGAAGCCATACGTGAGAGACTCTAATGGCTAAGCCATGCGTGAGACTCTAATGGCTGAGTCATATGTGACACTAAAAGGGAGAAGCCATACGTGAGAGACTCTAATGGCTAAGCCATGCGTGAGAGACTCTAATGGCGGAGTCATATGTGACACTAAAAGGGGGAAGCCATACGTGAGAGACTCTAATGGCGGAGCCATGTGTGAGAGACTAATGCCGGAGTCATATGTGTAAAACTAAAACGGAGAAGCCATGCGAGAGAGACTAATGGCGTAGTCATATGTGTAAACCTAAAAACGAAGAAGCCATGCGTGAGAGACTAATGGCGAAGCCATGCGTGGGAGGCTCTAATGGCGGAATCATGTGTGTGAAACTAAAACGGAGAAGCCATGCGTGAGAGACTCATGGCGGAGTCATATGTGTAAACCTAAAAACTGAGAAGCCATGCGTGAGAGACTCTAATGGTGGAGCCATATGTGTAACACTAAAACGGAGAAGTCATGCGTGAGAGACTAATGGCGGAGCCATGCGAGAGAGACTCTAATGGCGGAGCCATGTGTAACTAAAACGGAGAAGCCATGCGTGAGAGACTAATGGCGGATTATTTTTTAATTTATAAACCACTTATGCAGCTCCAGTATGACTTGGGGACTCGCATAACCATGACCCTCTCCGACAATAAACCTAGGACGCTAACCAGCCTACACCATATTGTACCCCTAACGAACAACATGAAGAACGGTCATCGGGCCCCCGAAGCCATGAGGCCCCCTGAAGCCAAGAGACTGACCTGGATGACCTTACAGTGACGATAAGTAATTAAAACGTGAGCCAGACCTAATGGAAAATGCATAGACATTAGTGATCCGAACCACTTGCATGAACATTAACCAACCGCGAAATTGAAACAGATGGGAGAAAAACAAGAGCCAGAGGCATTGCAGGTCGCTAAGAAAAGACCCTTGTCGTGACAAACGAATGAACAACTGTGAAAACATAGTAGGAACTTACTCCTATTGGCCCACTGTCAACTAGGGAGCTATTTGGTTAACTGGGGCAGGAGATCAATGTGAGTGAATGCGAACCAGAAGTAAAGGAGACCAATCTGAGTGAATGCAAACCAGGATTAAAGAACACCACCCATTTTTTATTTTTTTTTTCCCCCCTCTCTCTTCCCCCCAAGTAAACAGAAAAAGGTAGGCCTAAGGAATGTAACAAACCACCGAGGAAAGAAACGTAAGCCTGAAAAAAAAAAAAGCAGCTATGTTTATCGGAAGAGCAGTATCAGAGCGGTGTGCTGATAGCCCTAGTAAGAATACAGAGTAACCATTATGTAGCAATGAAAAGAAATGCAGCTTTAAGTGGAAGCAGAGTATAACACATGATGTAAGAACAAGTGGGTGAATGCAGCTATGGATGTGAGTGGTGCCTAAAAACATGGTATGGGCACAGCTCTGAGTATGAGCATGAGGAGCATGGTATGAAGCAGCCGTATGAATGCAATCTGAAAGTGAGCAGAATATTAATGTAATGCAACAGCGAACGCTGCTCTAGTAGTGAATGGCGTATAGGACAAAATGTAAATGCAGACACACGGATGTAGCTTTGAAGGTAACAATCCTAACCACGATCATTTGACCATTGGAGCCCAGCCCCCTTCGCCCCAGAGCGCTACAGCCCCCTTCGCCCCAGAGCGCTACAAGTCACGGACCGTGTAACCAAGTCCGATCCTACTGTGAATGCCAGCACTCGCCTGGCACCTTCTGCCATTGCCCAGGCGCAACCAAACCTCCACATGATGCTGCAGGAGTTTTTTTTTTTTTTTTTTTTTTTTTAATCCACCATTGATCCACATTTACCATCACATAAACCCAGCACTCTTAGCTTGAGCCAACTGCAGACACGCGCCCCGCATGTAATCCAGGTATCAGAAAACATACAACCATGCCCACTCTAAGCACATGCTACCCCAATAACTGTATGCAATGGCCCCACCAGGCCTCTGAATAGCCAGACAAACAATACAAACAACCATGGTTCGACCATTAGCGCCCAAACTCTGCTTTATCCCAGAGCGCTACATGTCGTGGACCGCAGCGTGGGTCCCGTACAAACAACTCCGATCCTACCATGAATACCAGCGCCCTCCTGCCTCCCCACCATGCTGCTGTATCCTAGGGCTGAGCCAGAGGTAGTGAAATCAGCTGAATCATCGTCAGCCTGGGCCCACAGGTGCCTATAAATAGCCTAGTAATCAGCCAGCCTGGGCCCACAGGTGCGTATAATCAGCTTAGTAATCAGCCAGCCTGGGCCCACAGGTGCGTGTAATTAGCCTTGTAATCAGCCTCCCCTCCCACAAATGCAGCAATATATTTGCTTAATACATATAATACAGATAGTTAGTGGGAGATAGTCAGAGCAGGTTAGATCCTGATATAGTGTAGCTGTTGCAGTGCAGTGTGTTAGGTAGTGTGCTGCTGTCCATACATACATGCTACAGACATAGTGATGTCACAACAATACATAGTACATCAATCAGTAATATGTAGTCAGACCTGCTAAAATGTGAAGTTTCAGGTATTGCGGCAAAATATTCGCATCATTAGTGCGGATTAGCTCAATCGCGAATATATTGGAGCACTCTATCTGCATATAAAGCTATTGTAATATTCTGAAGTGCCAACCATTTTGTCCAGTCTCAGGAAACTTCTAGCAGCTTGAGAAATGTAGCAACAGTGACCCACGCCTGTATTGCACGCGCAATCAAGAAAATAATCTCGAATTCTCGAATTTGCGAATATATGACGAATATTCTACAAAATATTCACAAAATATAGCGAATTTGAATATTGCCCTGCCGCTAATCACTAATCAGTACCAGTTGAAGAAGGTGGGTGGCTGTAGGAGCACCTGGCAGTAGGTGTGGCATCAGGCAGGTGGCAGCATCAGAATAGTAGCTGAAGCAGGTAGCCAGAAGAAACAGGTCTTTTTTGTCAAAGTGTAGGTGTGGCACCATGGATGATCTAGTCTCATACATCTTGCACTGGAGATTGAAAATCCTGGCTGATCCACACCTGATTCATCTTCACAAAGGTCAGTTTCTCCACATTTTGGGTGGACAGGCTCGTTCTCCTTGGGGTAACTATGGCCTCAGCCGCACTAAACATCCGCTCTGATGCCACACTGCTGGCCGGACAGGAAAGCTTGTCCAGGGCAAACTCGTCCAATTGCAGCCACAAATAGAGTTTGGCTGCCCAGTAGTTCAGGGGTTCTTCGATGTAGGGTGGCAGGGTGCACTCAAAGTATGCCATAACCTCCTGGTTCAGGCTCTGCTCTATGTCTAGCTGCTGCTGCTGGTGAGTAGTTTCTTCAGTAGGCTGGTGAAGAAGACTGATCATCAGTAACTCTTGACTTAAGTTGCTGCTGATGGAGCTGGTACTGCTCCTGCCCCCCCAACCCCTCCCCAGAAGCCATGGCAGTGGAATGTGAGCGCAGAGGGCCCCCCAGTCAGACCAGCATGAGGATGGGCGATGGCACACATAGGCAGCGGCAAACTGACTACATAGGATGTCTCAATAGTAGTTACGTTTGTCCTCCCTCTCAGCGGGTGTAAAAAAGGCCCCCATTTTGGACCAGTAACATGGTGGATAGAGATGGCCTTGCGGTTTGCCCGGCGGTCTTTTCGCGACGAACTTTGTCCGCTCGCGGTTCGCCAAACGGGGCGAACATATGGTGATGTCCGCTGGCACCATATTCTTTTACATTATGAAGAACTTTGACCCATGACACATCCATCAGGTGGTACAAGACAGCCAATTGAGACATTTCAGCACATGGACATACCCCCTACCTTATAAATAAACCTGATCTGGCCGCCATTTTACATTCAGTGTTTTGCCAGTGTAGGGAGAGGTTGCTGTGTGGAGCAGGGACAGACTGTTAGGGACACCAAACGCTATCTAATAGGGCCACAAAAGTCCCTTTAAGGACTGGTATAGGTGTGCTGTCGAAAGGTGTGACTTACTGAGGGGTGTAATATACTTATAATATACTTTCTAACATAGAAAATATATTATAGTGCATTTTTATTGTGCAGCAGTTGTGTGCGGTTCTGCTGCGATACTGCAGCTACAAATGCTATTGGACCAAATAATTTCTACTGTGATATACCAGTTGCCCCCCAAAAAAACTGATTTAAGCAGGGGTGTTATATACCAATAATATACTTTCTATATAGTGCATTTGGGTAGTGCAACAATTGTTTTCGGTTTTGCTGAATTACCGCAGCTACAAATAGTGACAAACGCCATTGAAACAAATAATTTCTACTGGTGTAATATACCAGTTGCCCCACAGAAAACTAAATGAAGCAGGGGTGTTTTATATACGAATTATATACTTTATATATAGTGCATTTAGGTAGTGCAGCATTTGTTTGCAGTTTTATTGCGTTACCTCAGCTCACAGAGTGACAAACGCCATTGGAACAAATAATTTCTACTGGTGTGATATACCAGTTGCCCCACAAAAAAACTGATTGAAGCAGGGGTGTTATATACAATTATATACTTTCTATATAGTGCATTTGGGTAGTGCAACATTTGTGTGCGGTTTTGCTGCGTTACCTCAGCTCACAGAGTGACAAACGCTATTAGAACAAATAATTTCTACTGGTGTAAAATACCAGTTGCCCCCTAAAAAAACTAATTGATGCAGGGGTGTGATATATCAATAATATCCTTTCTATATTGTGCATTTAGGTAGTGCAGCATTTGTTTGCGGTTTTGCTGCCTTACATCAGCTACACAGAGTGACAAACGCCATTGGAACAAATAATTTCTACTGGTGTGATAAACCAGTTGCCCCCCAAAAAACTGATTGAGGCAGGGGTGTGATATACCTATAATATAATTTATATATAGTGTATGTGCAGCATTTGTGTGCGGTTCTGCTGAGATACCGCAGCTATACAGAGGGACAAATGCTATTGGAACAACTAATTGCAACTGTTGTGATTAGAGATGACCGAATCGAAGCTGACTAAGTCGAATTCGTTCCGAATTTCAGGAAAAATTTGATTCTGAACGAATTTGAATTTCCCCACGCTTCGTGGTAACGAATCACATTATTCCCTAAATTGCATCTAAAATGGCGGCTACACGTGTGAGGACATGGGGCAAGGAACGCTGGGAAGGCGGGATGACCCATGATGCCATGCATGCAGCCAATCAGCAGCCAGCCAGCCCGGTGATGTTACAGCCCTATAAATATGGCGGCCATCTTAGATGCTGCTATTCACCATCGTATATTGTTCAGGGACAGACATGTATGCAGGCGCTAGGGAGAGTAAAAGAAAAACAGTTAAAAAAAAAAAGGAAAGACGCGATTTACTAGTGCAGGGAAAGGATAAGTGAGATGAATCATTTCACAGTCAGGGACAGACATGTGCAGATGCTAGTAGGGAGAGTCATCGGAATTTGTGAAAACCAGCGATTTACAAGTTCAGGGAAAGGACAGTGAGAGAAATCATTTCACAGTCATGGAGAGACATGTGCAGATGCTAGGGAGAGTTATAGTAAATTTCTCATTGTAAAAAATATCGATTTACAAGTGCAGGGAAACATTAAATGGGGATCCAGATAGTCTCATAATGCAGCTCTGTCATTCCAGCAATTAGTGTTATTTACGCTAAAATCATTTGCTGTCATTTCTTGTGAAAGAGCATAGGGTGGTGTTTCAGTAATACACAAAACATTTAAATGCACTGCACGGTTGCATTCATTGCTAGTGAAAGGGCATAGGGGCTTATTTCATAAAAAAAATTAAAATACATACGCACTGCTGGTGAAAGCGTATAGTGGCCTATTTCAGTCCAAGAAGAAATATATATTTTCAGTTCACGTTTGCAGTTATTTCTGTTGAAAGTGTATAGGTACGTATTTCAGTAAACAAAGAAAAATATATTCTCAGTTCACTTCTGCAGTTATTTCTGTTGAAAGCGTATAGTGGCCTATTTGAGTCCAACAAGAAATATATATTCTCAGGTCACTTCTGCAGTTATTTCTGGTGAAAGCATATAGGGGAGTATTTCAGTACTACAAGAGAATATATTCTCAGTTCACTGTTGCAGTTATATCTGGTAAAGCCTTTACTGGCGTATTGCAGTATAAAAATAAATATACATTCGCCATTCGCTCGTGCACTTATATGTAGAAAAACCTACAGTACAGACCAAAAGTTTGGACACACCTTCTCATTCAAAGAGTTTTCTTTATTTTCATTACTATGAAGGCATCAAAACTATGAATTAACACATGTGGAATTATATACATAACAAACAAGTGTGAAACAACTGAAAATATGTCATATTCTAGGTTCTTCAAAGTAGCCACCTTTTGCTTTGATTACTGCTTTGCACACTCTTGGCATTCTCTTGATGAGCTTCAAGAGGTAGTCCCCTGAAATGGTTTTCACTTCACAGGTGTGCCCTGTCAGGTTTAATAAGTGGGATTTCTTGCCTTATAAATGGGGTTGGGACCATCAGTGGCATTGAGGAGAAGTCAGGTGGATACACAGCTGATAGTCCTACTGAATAGACTGTTAGAATTTGTATTATGGCAAGAAAAAAGCAAATAAGTAAAGAAAAACGAGTGTTCATCATTACTTTAAGAAAGGAAGGTCAGTCAGTCAGCTGAAAAATTGGGAAAACTTTGAAAGTAAGGGCTATTTGACCATGAAGGAGAGTGATGGGGTGCTGCGCCAGATGACCTGGCCTCCACAGTCACCGGACCTGAACCCAATCGAGATGGTTTGGGGTGAGCTGGACCGCAGAGTGAAGGCAAAAGGGCCAACAAGTGCTAAGCATCTCTGGGAACTCCTTCAAGACTGTTGGAAGACCATTTCAGGGGACTACCTCTTGAAGCTCATCAAGAGAATGCCAAGAGTGTGCAAAGCAGTAATCAAAGCAAAAGGTGGCTACTTTGAAGAACCTAGAATATGACATATTTTCAGTTGTTTCACACTTGTTTGTTATGTATATAATTCCACATGTGTTAATTCATAGTTTTGATGCCTTCATAGTCATGAAAATAAAGAAAACTCTTTGAATGAGAAGGTGTGTCCAAACTTTTGGTCTGTACTGTATACGCGTCCATAACAAACTGCTCTATAAAAGTATCACAATCTATCACGTAAAGGTGAATTCTGTAAAGAATTTTAAATAAAAACTGTGCCAAAAAAGCTATTTTTTGTCACCTTACATAAAAAAGTATAATGCTAAGCGAACAGAAAGTTCAATATAGACCAAAATAGTACCAGTCAAACTGTCACCTCATCCCGCAAAAAATGAGGCGCTAAGAGTTGCCCAAAAAAATAACATAATATGGTTTTCAGAATATGGAGACACAAAAACATGATTTTTTTTCAAAAATGCTTTTATTGTGTAAAACCAAAAGAATTTAATAAATAGACATATTAGGTATTGCAGCATCTGTAATAACCTGCTGTATAAAAATATCACATGATCTAACCTGTCAGGTGAATATCGTAAAAATCAAAAAATCAAAACTGTGCCAGAACAGCCATTTTTTGGTTACATTGCCTCACAAAAAGCGTTAATATTGAGCATTCAAAAATCATATGTACTCCAAAATAGTACCAATAAAGCTGTCACTTTATTTCATGGTTTTCGAAAAAGGGTCACTTTTTGGGAGTTTTAACTGTAGGGTACATCAGGGGGGCTTCAAATGCGACATGGTATCTAAAAACCAGTCCAGCAAAATCTGCCCTTCAAAAACCATCTGGCGCTCCTTTCCTTCTTCGCTCTGCTGAGCACCCATACAGCAGTTTACGATCACATATGAGGTGTTTCTGTAAACTACAGAATTGGAGTAATAGATATTAAGCTTAGTTTGGCCATTAACCCTTGCTGTGTTACAGGAAATAATGGATTAAATTGGAAAATCTGCTAAAAAAAATTGAAATTTCATCTCAATTTTCCTTAAATTCTTGTGGAGCACTTAAAGGGTTAACATTTGTAAAAATCTGTTTATAGCTAGAGGGGTGTAGATTCTAAAATGGGGTCATTTATTGGTGGTTTCTAATGTGTAAGTCCCATAAAGTGACTTCAGAACTAAACTGGTTCTTAAAAAAGTGAGGATTTTAGAAGCAATTCTTAAAATGTTTAAGAACATTTCCAAAACCAAGCCCTAATGTCTTAAAAAAAATATAATTGCATTTACAAAATGATTTCAACATAAAGTAGACCTATGGGTACAGTTGAGTGGAGACCTGGATGTTTGGGTTCGACGGGTTCGGCCGAACTTCACAAAAAAGTTAGAGTTCAGGACCCGAACTTGACCCCGAACCTGAACCCCATTAAAATCATTGGGGACTCTAATTTTGGAGCACTAAAATGGCTCTAAAAAAGTCATGGAAAGGACTAGAAGGCTGCAAATGCCAGCAAAATGTGGTTAAGAGCATGGCAAGTGCTCTGCAAACAAATGTGGATAGGGAAATGACTTAAAATAACATAAAATACGTAAAGATAAAAAATAATAATCTTGATCTTGGAGGATGAGGTCCATATGGAGTTGGAGGTTGAGGAGGCGGTGGATGTGACGGTGTAGGTGGAAGTGGCGGTGGAGGAGGAGGAGGTAGCCTACACTGCTTTTTTTTTTATTTTTTATTAGGGTACACACATTCCAAAAACATCGGGAAATATAACCTGTGCTAACCCCCTCCAGCCGTACTAAACAAACGTTCAGACAATACACTGGCTGCAGGGCAGGCCAGCACCTCCAAGGCGTAAAGGGCAAGCTCAGGCCATGTGCCCAATTTGGAGACCCAAAAGTTGAAGGGGGCAGACCCATCATTCAGTACGTGTAGGCGTGTGCACACATACTGCTCCACCATGTCGCACGTCCCCGTGATGTCCATGATCTAATTGGATATCTTCTCTATCAACTTTCGATATTCTTTTATGCGCCTACCATGGTGATCACGGGTGGCGGGGAATCAGGGTCACAGGCCGGAGAGGGAGCCTGAGAAAGGGATACCACATCCAAGGGAGGTCAATGGATGAAATTAAATGTAATCGAGCGGAAATGTGGGACAAAATATTGAAGCATAAGCTTCCAAGTTAAGGAGGGGGCGCGCGGCAATTACCCACTCCCGACTCGGGGAGGTAGTGACGATAAATAACAATACAGGACTCTTAAGATGCCCTGTTATTGGAATGATTAATAATAAATTTATAGAGAATGTCACTGGGGTATTTCGGATTTTGAAACGTTAGACAGGAGAGGCCCGGCTGCCGCTTTGTTGACACTAGATAACTTCTGCCTGATCGAATGTCCCTGTGACGTCCACGATGCATTTTGATATTTTCTCTATCAACTTTCGATGTTCTTTTCTGCACCTACCATGTTGATCACGGTTATTGGCGAATCAGGGTTCCACGCTGGAGCGGGAGCGTGAGAAAGAGATACCACATCCAAGGGAGGTCAATGGCTCCAATGTGTTTGAGCAGAAATGTGGGACAAGTTGTTAAAGTTGAAGCATCGAATTAAAGGAGGGGGCGCGCGTCAATTAAAGACAAATTTTTGAAAAATAAATCCCTGTCACCTATGCAGAGCAGTGTTTTTTGATCGCCAAAAATGGGTTAACCTCTTAGGGACCAGGCTCATTTTCACCTTAAGGACCAGACCATTTTTTGCAAATCTGACCAGTATCATTTTATGTGGTGATAACTTTAAAACGCTTTGACTTATCCAGGCCATTCTGAGATTGTTTTTTTTGTCACATATTGTACTTCATGACACTGGTAAAATGAAGTAAAAAAAATGCATTTTTATTTATAAAAAAATACCCAATTTACCAGTGTCATGAAGTACAATATGTTTTTCAAATTTCCAAGTTTCAATTTCTCTACTTCTATAATACATAGTAATACCTACAAAAATAGTTATTACTTTACATTCCCCATATGTCTACTTCATGTTTGGATCATTTTGGGAATCACATTTTAGTTTTTGGGGACGTTACAAGGCTTAGGCCCCTTTCACACGAGCGAGTATTCCGCGCGGATGCGATGCGGGAGGTGAACGCATTGCACCCGCACTGAATACTGACCCATTCATTTCTATGGGGCTGTGCACACGAGCGGTGATTTTCACGCATCACTTTTGCGTTGCGTGAAAATCGCAGCATGCTCCTCTTTGTGCGTTTTTCACGTAACGCAGGCCCCATAGAAATGAATGGGGTTGCGTAAAAATCGCAAGCATCCGCAAGCAAGTGCGGATGCGGTGCGATTTTCACGCACGGTTGCTAGGAGACGATCGGGATGGAGACCCGAACCTTATTATTTTCCCTTATAACATGGTTATAAGGGAAAATAATAGCATTCTGAATACAGAATGCTAAGTAAAACAGGGCTGGAGGGGTTAAAAAATATAAAAATCATTTAACTCACCTTAATCCACTTGCTCGCGATGCCCGGCATCTCCGTCTGACTCTTTTACTGTCTAGGACCTGTGGAGAGCATTAACTATAGTTTAAGGACCTGGGATGACGTCACTCCGGTCATCACATGGTACGTCACATGATCTTTTACCATGGTGATTCACCATGGTAAAAGATCATGTGACGTACCATGTGATGACCAGAGTGACGTCATCCCAGGTCCTTAAACTATAGTTAATGCTCTCCACAGGTCCTATACAGTAAAAGAGTCAGACGGAGATGCCCGGCATCGCGAGCAAGTAGATTAAGGTGAGTTAAATGATTTTTATTTTTTTTAACCCCCTCCAGCCCTGTTTTACTTAGCATTCTGTATTCAGAATGCTATTATTTTCCCTTATAACCATGTTATAAGGGAAAATAATACTATTTACAGAACACCGATCCCAAGCCCGAACTTCTGTGAAGAAGTTCGGGTTTGGGTACCAAACACGCGCGATTTTTCTCACGCGAGTGCAAAACGCATTACAATGTTTTGCACTCGCGCGGAAAAATCGCGGGTGTTCCCGCAACGCACCCGGACATTTTTCCGCAACGCCCGTGTGAAAGAGGCCTTAGAATTTTAGAAGCAAATCTTGACATTTTTCAGAAATTTTCAAAAACCCAATTTTTAGGGACCAATTCAGGTCTGAAGTCACTTTGTGAGGCTTACATAATAGAAACCACCCAAAAATGACCCCATTCTGGAAACTACACCCCTCAAGGTATTCAAAACTGATTTTACAAACATCGTTAACCCTTTAGGTGTTTTTGGCAAATTTTCCATTTTAATCAATTTTTTCCAGTAACAAAGCAAGGTTTAACAGCCAAACAAAATGCTATATTTATTGCCCCAATTCTGTAGTTTGTAGAAACACCCCATATGTGGCTAGTGATGGACGAACATCTGCAAGGACGGTTCGCGAACGCGATCCCATTCATTTTAATGTCAGGCGAACCTGAAAAACCTTCAGCTCATATTTGCAGCCAAGAAATAATTACTAGAAGTGCACAAATAGTCCCACAACATGAACAGTGACATACCAGATGTATTATTCGAATTTGCAATCTCCATTCATTATTTTGTTCAATGCAAAATATCGGCAATATAATTTTCGCGTACGCACATGCACAAATGCACTATACAGTACCCAAATGCACTATAAAGAAAGTATACAGGGAGTGCAGAATTATTAGGCAAGTTGTATTTTTGAGGATTAATTTTATTATTGAACAACAACCATGTTCTCAATGAACCCAAAAAACTCATTAATATCAAAGCTGAATATTTTTGGAAGTAGTTTTTAGTTTGTTTTTAGTTTTAGCTATTTTAGGGGGATATCTGTGTGTGCAGGTGACTATTACTGTGCATAATTATTAGGCAACTTAACAAAAAACAAATATATACCCATTTCAATTATTTATTTTTACCAGTGAAACCAATATAACATCTCAACATTCACAAATATACATTTCTGACATTCAAAAACAAAACAAAAACAAATCAGTGACCAATATAGCCACCTTTCTTTGCAAGGACACTCAAAATCAACATTGCGTGCAGCAGCAACCACAGCCTCCCAGACACTGTTCAGAGAGGTGTACTGTTTTCCCTCCTTGTAAATCCTCACATTTGATGATGGACCACAGGTTCTCAATGGGGTTCAGATCAGGTGAACAAGGAGGCCATGTCATTAGATTTTCTTCTTTTATACCCTTTCTTGCCAGCCACGCTGTGGAGTACTTGGACGCGTGTGATGGAGCATTGTCCTGCATGAAAATCATGTTTTTCTTGAAGGATGCAGACTTCTTCCTGTACCACTGCTTGAAGAAGGTGTCTTCCAGAAACTGGCAGTAGGACTGGGAGTTGAGCTTGACTCCACCCTTAACCCGAAAAGGCCCCACAAGCTCATCTTTGATGATACCAGCCCAAACCAGTACTCCACCTCCACCTTGCTGGCGTCTGAGTCGGACTGGAGCTCTCGGCCCTTTACCAATCCAGCCACGGGCCCATCCATCTGGCCCATCAAGACTCACTCTCATTTCATCAGTCCATAAAACCTTAGAAAAATCAGTCTTGAGATATTTCTTGGCCCAGTCTTGACGTTTCAGCTTGTGTGTCTTGTTCAGTGGTGGTCGTCTTTCAGCCTTTCTTACCTTGGCCATGTCTCTGAGTATTGCACACCTTGTGCTTTTGGGCACTCCAGTGATGTTGCAGCTCTGAAATATGGCCAAACTGGTGGCAAGTGGCATCTTGGCAGCTGCACGCTTGACTTTTCTCAGTTCATGGGCAGTTATTTTGCGCCTTGGTTTTTCCACACGCTTCTTGCGACCCTGTTGACTATTTTGAATGAAACGCTTGATTGTTCGATGATCACGCTTCAGAAGCTTTGCAATTTTAAGAGTGCTGCATCCCTCTGCAAGATATCTCACTATTTTTGACTTTTCTGAGCCTGTCAAGTCCTTCTTTTGACCCATTTTGCCAAAGGAAAGGAAGTTGCCTAATAATTATGCACACCTAATATAGGGTGTTGATGTCATTAGACCACACCCCTTCTCATTACAGAGATGCACATCACCTAATATGCTTAATTGGTAGTAGGCTTTCGAGCCTATACAGCATGGAGTAAGACAACATGCATAAAGAGGATGATGTGGTCAAAATACTCATTTGCCTAATAATTCTGCACGCAGTGTATTGGTATATAACACCCCGCTTCAATCAGTTTTTTTAGGGGGCGACTGGTATATCACACCAGTAAAAATTATTTGTTCCAATAACGCTTGTCCCTCTATATACCTGCAGTATCGCAGCAGAACCGCACACAACTGCCTCACAATACAAATGCACTATAATATGCTTTCTAACATAGAAAGTATATTATAACATTGTACAAGGAAGGAAATCCATTAGAATATACATAAAGATAAAACGTAACTTTTAATAATTTTACTATGAGGGTCCATTCACACGTCCGTAAGTGTTTTGCAGATCCGCAAAACACGGACACCGGCAATGTGCATTCCGCAATTTGTGGACCGCACATCGCCGGCACTATAATAGAAAATGCCTAATCTTGTCTGCAATTGCGGATCTGCAATTGCGGATGCGCAAATGCGGATGTGGACAGCACATTCCGGCCCCATTGAAAATAAATGGCTCTGCACCCATTCCGCAAAATTGCGGAACGGATGCGGACCCATTTTGCGGACGTGTGAATGGAAAAGATATCCCTCAAAAATATTAAAGTTAAAGGGGTTCTGCACTTTATTTTAACTGATGATCTATCCTCTGGATAGATCATCAGCATCTGATCGGCGGAGGTCTGACACCCAGAACCCCCGATCAGCTATTTGAGAAGGCAGCGGCGCGGCTTTCTCACTGTTCACCGCCGATCCAGTGATGTCATGACCAGTATCAACTAGCGTGGGCGGGGCTAAGCTACATTCAAGTGAACAGAGCTTAGCCCCGCCCACGCTAGTTGATACTAGTCGTGACGTCACTGGAGCGCCGCTGCCTTCTCAAACAGCTGATCGGCGGGGGTCCCAGGTGTCGGACTCCCGCCGATCAGATGCTGATGATCTATCCAGAGGATAGATCATCAGTTAAAACAAAGTGCAGAACCCCTTTAAGCAAAAAGCATAGATGTGGTAGGCAATAACAAGTGCTCGGCGGCACTAAATCAGGTGCTCGGCGGCACCAAATCAGAAACCATATGTCCTACCACAATCCCAGGGGTTCCAGTGCACATCCATGAATCCCGGAGAGAAAGCAAAAACCATCTATCCCTGGGATAGATGATGATGTGGTATTGAAGGACAGGGTGGGCAAAGAACTGTCCCTGATATTGCCCTACAGGGGGGTGCTATTCTGGCCCTGATAGCCAAACCACAGACCACCCGCCATGATAAGAGCGACCCTGTCCGGAACCTTACCCTATATAAAAATGGCCTTAGTAGGCCCCTAGGCCCCTGACTTCCAGGTGATCACTATATAGATCTATGTGTTTTTGACTCAATTTTAATCATTTTTTTCCAGTAACAAAGCAAGGGTTAACAGCCAAATAAAATGCTATATTTTTTGCCACGATTCTGTAGTTTGTAGAAACACTCCATATGTGGCCGTAAACTACTGTACGGGCACACGGTAGGGCGTAGAGGGTAAGGTGCGTCGTGTGGTTTTTGGAAGGCAGATTTTGCTGGACTGGTTTATTTACACCATGTCCCATTTGATGCCCCCCTGATGCACCCCTAGAGTAGAAACTCCATCAAAGTGACCCCATTTTGGAAACTATGGGATAAGGTGGCAGTTTTATTGGGACTATTTTTAGGGTATATAAGATTTTTGGTTTATCTATATTACATTTTTGTGAGGCAAGGTCACCAAAAATAGAAATTCAGAAATTTCATCTACATTTGCCATAAACTGTTGAGGAACACCGAAAGGGTTAATAAAGTTAGTAAAATCAGTTTTGAATACCTTGAGGGGTGTCGTTTCTTATATGGGGTCGCATTTATGGAGTTTCTATTCTAGGGGTGCATCAGGGGGGCTTCAAATGGGACATGGTGGCAAAAAAAAAAGGCCAGCAAAATCTGCCTTCCAGAAACCATACGGCGTTCCTTTCCTTCTGTGCCCTGCCGTTTGGTCATACAGCAGTTTGTGACCACATATGGGGTGTTTCTGTAAACTGCAGAATCAGGGTAATATTAAGTATTGTTTGGCTGTTAACCCTTGCTTTGTTACTGGGAAAAAACAGATTAAAATGGAAAATTTGCCCAAAAAAAATCTGTTTTGGCATCGTTTTTATATAATATTTTTGACCGTGTTCATCTGAGGGGTTAAGTCATGGGGTATTTTTATAGAGAAGATTCTTATGGACGCCGCGATACCTAATTTTTGCGGGATGAGAGGATGGTTTCATTGGCACTATTTTGGGTGGCATATGACTTTTTGATCGATTGCTATTGCAATTTTTAATAATAATATTTTTTACCGTGTTCATCTGAGGGGTTAGGTCATGGGGTATTTTTATAGAGCAGATTCTTACGGATGTGGCGATACCTAATATGTCTACTTTTTTATTTATTTTAGTTTTACTAACTAATATTTTTGAAAAAAATTGATTTTCGTTTTAGTGTCTCAAGTCTGAGAACCATAGTTTTTTTATCTGATTGTCAGTAGCTAAATTGGGGAAGGGAAATATAAATTTAGTACTCCATGGAAGTGTGGTACTCCCTGAAGCAACCAATAATGCAGAGGCCCAGATGATTGGGGCACGTGTCACACTGAGTAGTGGTTTCCTTCCGTATCCCCCTCCTGTGACACATTCTGCACCTTTTTTGGGTCCGTGCCTTCTTTCCAGTATGGGGGACCACACCTGGAAAGTGTTGGCCAGGGACGATCCGGGCGCCTCCAGTTCCCGAGGTACTCCGGCCTGCTCTTTCCCGGTCAGAAAAGATCAGGTGCTTGAGGACTGCCTCATAGAACTGAAGGAATTTCCCTGTGTTGCCAGCGCTCCGGGACAGCACAAAAGAGTTGTACAAGGCAACCTGCACAAAGTAGACCGCAACTTTTTTGTACCATGCCCGGGTTTTGCGCATGGCATTATATGGCTTGAGGACTTGATCAGAGAGATCAACTCCTCCTATACACTGATTGTAGTCGACAATACAATCAGGCCTGAGGACCGTTGCCGCGGTACTTTGCACAGGGACAGGGGTGATGCCGTTACCGTGAATTGTAGACAGTACAAGGACATCCCTCTTGTCCTTATATCTGACTAGCAACAGGTTTCCACTGGTAAGGGCACAGGTCTCACCCCTGGGGATAGGTACCTGGAGGGGGTGGGTAGGGAGGCCGCGTTGATTTTTCTTCACAGTCTCACAAGCGGACGTGGATCTGGCGGCGAGGGACTGGAACAAGGGGATACTAGTATAAAAGTTATCCACGTACAGGTGGTAACCCTTATCTAGCAGTGGGTGCATAAGGTACCACACAAGTTTCCCGTTAACACCCAGAGTGGGGGGACATTCTGGGGGTTGAATACGGAAATCTCGCCCCTCGTACACACAAAACTTTTAAGTGTACCCTGAGGTACTCTTACAAAGTTTGGACAGCTTCACACCATACCTCACCTGCTTAGAGGGAACATACTGGCGGAAAATGAGTCTCCCCTTGAAAGCAATGAGAGACTCATCAACCGCGACCTCCCTTCCAGGTACATAGGCCTGCACAAATTTGGCCCCAAAGTGATCGATGACCGGACTGATTTTGTACAGGCGGTCATAGGCAGGATCACCTTGGGGGGGACATGCTGCATTATCTGCATAATGTAGGCATTTCCGGATGGCCTAAAACCGGGAGCGTGTCATGGCCGTACTGTAAAGTGGGGTCTGGTAGAGGACGTCCCCACTCCAGTAATGCCTGACACCAGGTTTTTTGACTAGGCCCATGTGCAGCACAAGGACCCAAAACGCTCTCATCTCGGCTGCACTGACCGGGGTCCAGCCACCGGCCCTAGCTAAAAAGGAGCCCGGATGTTGAGCAACGAACTGTTGGGATTACAAGTTCGTTTGCTCCACCATCAGATTTACAAAGTGGTCACTGAAAAAAAGACTAAAATAGTCATATTCAGTGAAGCCCACTGTGGAAATCTGGATTCCCGGTTGGCCTACAAAATCAGGGATCGCGGGCTCAAAATGCTCTGGGGTATACTAGACAAGTTCACCAGCAGGGGGCTCAGGTGGACTTAACTGGTGGGCCGAAAAACTAGTACAAGCCCTAGAGCTGCTCGTACTAGTGTGGGCCACAGGGTCCCTAGCATGGCGGTCCCCTTGTTCCGCCTGGTGGCGTCTCCGCCGCCTTGGGGGCTCATCATCATCGCTAGATGATGACGAGGAAGTGGATGACAAAAGGAAAGTGGGGTCATCCTCGTCCTCACTGGCGCTCTCAGACTCAGAGAAAAGCTGGGCGTATGCAGTTCCGGTTCACTCAACCCTATAGCAGAAGTGAAATGAGAGTATGTTTTTCTTGTTGTACTGAAATAGGCCACTATACGCTTTCACCAATATTAACTGTAGAAATGCACTGAGAATATATTTTTCTTGTTGTTCTGAAATATGACCCTATACGCTTTGACCATGAAAAACTTAGAGTGAATTGCGTATATCTTTTTCTTGTAGTACTGAAATACGCCCCTATACGCTTTCACCAGAAATAACTGCAACAGTGCAGTGCGTATATATTTTTCTTTTTTATTGTAATAAGCCCCTGTACGCTTTCAACAGAAATAACTCCAGAAGTGAACTGAGAACATATTTTTCTTGTTGGTGTAAAATAGGCCCCTATACGCTTTCACAAAAAAATAATAGCAGAAGTGAACTGAGAATATGTTTTTCTTGTTGTACTGAAATAGGCCACTATATGCTTTCACCAGAATTAACTGTAGAAATGCACTGAGAATATATTTTGAAGTGTGTATATATTTTAATTGTAGTACTGAAATTTGCCCCTATACACTTTAACCAGAAGTAACTGCAACAGTGCAGTGCTTATTTATAGTTCTATTTTTACTATAATACGCCACTATACACTTTCAACAGAAATAACTGCAGAAGTAAACTGAGAATATATTTTTCTTGTTGGACTGAAATAGGCCACTATATGCTTTGACCAAAAAATAATAGCAGAAATGGATTGAGAATATATTTTTCTTGATGTACAGAAATACGCCACTATACCCTTTCACCAAAATTAACTGCAGAAATGCACTGAGAATATATTTTTCTTGTTGCATTGAAATACGACCCTATATGCTTTGACCTGAAAAAAAGTAAAAAGTGAAGTGCGTATATATTTTTCTTGTAGTACTGAAATACGCCCTGTGGCAGTGGAGCTGCCAGAGGGCCAGATGACAGCCATTGAAAGGGTGTATCTCACCCAGAGGAGCCAGGATGAGAACAGAAAAGTCCCGGCAAAGCATGGAAAGGGGGTGTTGTTTGCACCAGGAGTGCGTCACCAAGGGGCCCGGCCTTGGTGGAGTAAAGGCCCTAGATATAGATGGCCACTAAGCTAGTTGATGGACACCAAGCTACTTAGCTTAGCTGGCTCCAGCTAGTCCAGGGCAGGCTTTTACTGGGAACAGGCAATGTGTTGGGTGCGTGCCTGTTTCCCATACTCCACTCCGGGATTTCAGAATATGCCCATGTCCAGGGATGCTATTTAATCCTGTTGCTGGACTTGGGTGGGGCTCTCAGTCTGAGGAAGGAGCAGGCTGTGCTAAAGCCTGTGGGAGCTGGGACCCTCTGACCCTGTGTGGGGTAAGCACTGCAGTGTTTTGGGGAGCTGGGTGGTAGACCCGGATCCTGCTAGAGAGGGACTATACTGTTTAGTCAGTGGCCAGACAGCTGAGGATTTGTTTTGATTTATGTTTTGGTTGCTGTTTGTGCATGAAGACTGCCAAATAAATGCACCGTTTGGACACAAAGCCTTTGTCTGGAAGAAGTCTGTGAGAATGACCCCCGAATAAAAAGACGATCCCTTACAGCCCCTATACGCTTTCATCAGAAATAACTGCAACAGTGCAGTGCGTATATATTTTTCTTTTTTACTGTAATACGCCCCTATACACTTTCAACAGAAATAACTGCAGTAGTGAACTGAGAACATATTTTTCTTATTGGACTGAAATAGGCCACTATACACTTTCACCAAAACATAATAGCAGAAGTGAACTGAGAATATATTTTTCTTGTCTTTCTGAAATAGGCCACTATACGCTTTCACCAGAATTAACTGCAGAAATGCACTGAGAATATATTTTTCTTGTAGTACTGAAATACAACCCTATACGCTTTGACCTGAAAAAACAAAGAGTGATGCGCGTTTATATTTTTCTTGTAGTACTGAAATACGGCCCTATATGCTTTCACCAGAAATAGCTGCAACAGTGCAGAGCGAATATATTTTTCTTTTTTAACTGTAATACGCCCTTATACGCTTTCAACAGAAATAACTGCAACAGTTCAGTGCATATTTATTTTTCTTTATTTACTGTAATACGCCCTTGTATGCTTTTCAACAGAAATAACTGCAACAGTGCAGTGCTTATATATTTTTAATTTTTTACTGTAATGCGCCCGTGTACGCTTTCAACAGAAATAACTGCAGTAGTGAACTGAGATCATATTTTTCTTGTTGGACTGAAATAGGCCACTATACACTTTCACCAAAACATAATAGCAGAAGTGAACTGAGAATATATTTTTCTTGTTGTTCTGAAATAGGCCACTATACGCTTTCACCAGATTTATCTGCGGAAATACACTGAGAATATATATTTTTTGTAGTACTGAAATACGCCTCTATACACTTTCACCAGAAATAACTGCAACAATGCAGAGCGTATATATTTTTCTTTTTTTACTGTAATACGTCCCTGTACGCTTTCAACAGAAATAAATGCAGAAGTGAAGTGAGAATATATTTTTCTTGTTGGACTGAAGTAGGCAACTATACGCTTTCACCAGAAAATAATAGCAGAAGTGAACTGAGAATATATTTTTCTTGTTGTACTGAAATACGACCCTATATGCTTTGACCTGAAAAAACTTAGAGTGAAGTGCGTATAAATTTTTCTTGTAGCACTGAAATATGCCCCTATACGCTTTCACCAGTAATAACTGCAACAATGCAGTACGTATATATTTTTAATTTTTTTACTATAATACGCCCCTATATGCTTTTAACAGAAATAACTGCAGAAGTGAACTGAGAATATATCTTTTTTCAAATAACATAAAATACGTAAAAATAAAAAATAATAATCTTGATCTAGGAGGACGAGGTCCATATAGAGTAGGAGGTTGAGGAGGCAGTGGATGTGGCGGTGTAGGTGGAAGCAGCAGTGGAGGAGGAGAAGGTAGCCTACACTGGTTTTTGGTTTTAATTATTTATTTATTTTTTTAAATTGGGGTACACCCCAAAACATTGGGAAATATAACCTGTGATAACCCCCTCCACCCATGCTAAACAAACGTTCAGACAATACACTGGCTGCAGGGCAGGCCAGCACCTCCAAGGCGTAAAGGGCAAGCTCAGGCCATGTGCCCAATTTGGAGACCCAGAAGTTGAAGGAGGCAGACCCATCATTCAGTACGTGTAGGCATGTGCACACATACTGCTCCACCACGTCGCCCGTCCCCGTGATGTCCAACTTCCAATTGGATATCTGCTCTATCAACTTTCAATGTTCTTTTCTGCACCTACCATGTTGATCGCGGTTAGCGTCAAATCAGGGTTCCACGCAAGAGAGGAAGCGTGAGAAAGGGAGACCACATCCAAGGGAGGATAATTGCTTGAAATTAAATATGATCGAGCGGAAAAGTGGGACAAATTATTGAAGCGCAAATGTGGGACAAGTTGTTAAAGATTAAGCATTAAATAAAAGGAGGGGGCGCGCATTAATTAAAAAAAGAATATTTGAAATGTAATTCCCTGTCACCTATGCAGAGCAGGGGTTTGTATATGGGAATATTGGTAAAATGTCACCTGACAATGTAACAGACGATTTTTAGAAATTTATGTCCCTATCACCTATGCAGGGCAGGGGTTTAATCATGGTAAAAATGGTCAAATGTCACCCAAGAATGTAACAGACAAACTAGTGAAAATTTGTTTACCTGTCTACTAGGTACAGCAGGGGTATATCACACTCAAAAATTGGTGAATTTCACCCGAATATGTAACAGACAAATTTGTGAAATGTTTTTACCTCTCTACCAGGTACAGCAGGGGTATATCACACCCAAAAATTGGTGAATGTCACCCAAAAATGTAACAGACAAATTTGTGAAATGTTATCTGTCTAGTAGGTATAGCAGTGGTATATCACACCCAAAAATTGGTGAATTTCACCCGAAAATGTAACAGACAAATTAGTGAAATTACATTAAATAAAATACGTACAAATAAAAAATAAATAAACTTGATTTATGAGGTGGAGGTCCATATGGAGTAGGAGTTTGAGGAGGCGATGGACGTAGCGGCGTAGGTGGAAGCGGCGGTGGAGGAGGATGAGGTAGCCAACACTGGTTTTTGGTTTACATCTTTTATTTTATTTTATTAGGGTACACTCCAAAAGAGTGGGAAATATCCAATATACAACAATGAGCAATTGTGCTGTAGTATAACAATGGCTGGTTAAGGCCGGTATACATGTCTATTCTGCACAAGGTCCGAAAAAGTCCTGTGGGATCCATGCCAAGTGGTTGAGGAGCCAACCCGGAGGGAGGCCATTTTGGATTTGGTATTCACAAACGGGGATTCGGTATATGATGTCATTGTAGGCGAAACCTTGGGATCTAGTGATCACCAGTCAGTGTGGTTTAATATAAGAACTGTGAAAGAGTCCCACCACACAAAAACAAAAGTTTTAGATTTTAGAAAAACAGACTTTTCAAAAATGAAATTAGTCATAAATGAGTCCTTATCAGACTGGAACGGATTACATGGAGTCCAGGAGAAATGGGACTACTTAAAAGGTGCATTATTGAAGGCAACAGAAAATTGCATTAGACTCGTCAGTAAAAGCAAAAAAAGGAGGAGACCAATGTGGTACTCAGCAGAAGTGGCCCAAATCATTAAAAATAAAAAGCTAGCATTTTGTAATTATAAAAAAAACCAGAGCAATGAAGATAAGGAAATCTACAAGATTAGGCAGAGAGAGGCCAAGCAAGTTATAAGAACTTCTAAAGCGCAGGCAGAAGAAAAACTAGCTCAGTCTATGAAAAAAGGGGATAAGACATTCTTCAGATATATAAATGAAAAAAGGAAATTAAAACAAGGAATAACTAAATTAAAAACAAAGGACGGAAGGTATGTAGAAGAGAATAAAGGGCTAGCCGACTGCCTTAATGAATACTTCTGTTCAGTTTTTACAAAAGAAAAAGGAGAAGGACCTCCACTAGAAAGAATGACTATTAAATCGTTTGATGCATGTATCTTTACAGAGGAAGATGTTCTAAGTTTGCTGTCTAAGGTGAAGACAGATAAGTCACAGGGGCCTGATGAGATACACCCAAAATTATTAAAAGAGCTTAGTGGTGAGCTGGCAAAACCGTTAACAGATTTATTTAACCAATCATTAGTAACAGGAGTCGTCCCGGAAGATTGGAAATTGGCAAATGTCGTGCCCATTCACAAGAAAGGTAGTAGGGAGGAATCGAGCAACTATAGACCAGTGAGTCTGACATCAATAGTAGGCAAATTAATGGAAACCCTATTAAAGGATAGGATTGTGGAACATCTAAAATCCCATGGATTGCAAGATGAAAAACAACATGGGTTTACTTCAGGGAGATCATGTCAAACAAATCTTATAGATTTTTTTGACTGGGTGAATAAAATAATAGACGGTGGAGGTGCAGTAGACATCGCATATCTAGATTTTAGTAAGGCTTTTGACACTGTCCCACATAGAAGACTTATCAATAAACTGCAGTCATTGAGCATGGACTCCCATATTGTTGAGTGGATTAGGCAGTGGCTGAGTGACAGACAACAGAGGGTTGTAGTCAATGGAGAACATTCAAAACAAGGTAATGTTACCAGTGGGGTTCCACAGGGATCTGTACTGGGACCGATTTTGTTTAATATCTTCATAAGTGATATTGCAAAAGGCCTCGCTGGTAAGGTTTGTCTTTTTGCTGATGACACAAAGATATGTAACAGGGTTGATGTTCCTGGAGGGAAACGCCAAATGGAAAAGGATTTAGGAAAACTAGAAGAATGGTCAGAACTCTGGAAACTGAAATTGAATGTGGATAAGTGCAAGATAATGCACCTGGGGCGTAAAAACCCAAGGGCAGAATATAGAATATTTGACACAGTCCTGACCTCAGTATCTGAGGAAAGGGATTTAGGAGTAATTATTTCAGAAGACTTAAAGGTGGGAAGACAATGTAATAGAGCAGCACGAAATGCCAGCAGAATGCTTGGATGTATAGGGAGAGGTATAAGCAGTAGAAAGAGTGAAGTGCTTATGCCGCTGTACAGAACACTGGTGAGACCTCACTTGGAGTATTGTGCGCAGTACTGGAGGCCATATCTCCAGAAGGATATAGATACTCTAGACAGAGTTCAGAGAAGAGCTACTAAACTAGTACATGGATTGCAGGATAAAACTTACCAGGAAAGGTTAAAGGACCTTAATATGTATAGCTTGGAAGAAAGAAGAGACAGAGGGGATATGATAGAAACTTTTAAATACATAAAGGGAATCAACTCGGTAAAGGAAGAGAGCATATTTAAAAGAAGAAAAACTACCACAAGAGGACACAGTTTTAAATTAGAGGGGCAAAGGTTTAAAAGTAATATAAGGAAGTATTACTTTACTGAGAGAGTAGTGGATGCATGGAATAGCCTTTCTGCAGAAGTGGTAGCTGCAAATACAGTGAAGGGGTTTAAGCATGCATGGGATAGGCATAAGGCCATCCTTCATATAAGATAGGGCCGGGGGCTATCCATAGTATTCAGTATATTGGGCAGACTAGATGGGCCAAATGGTTCTTATCTGCCGACACATTCTATGTTTCTATGTTTCTATGTTTCTATTTTAATGAACGTGAGCTTGTCCACATTGGCTGTGGACAGGCGGCTGCGCTTGTCTGTGATAACGCCCCCTGCAGTGCCAAACACACGTTCAGACAATACACTGGTTGCAGGCCAGGCCAGCACCTCCAAGGTCAGGCCATGTGCCCAATTTGGAGACCCAGAAGTTAAAGGAGTGTGCACACATACTGCTCCACCATGTTGCTGAAATGCTGCCTCCTGCTTAAACGTTCCATATCAGCTGGTGGTGCTGATTGTTGTGGCGTACTGACAAAGCTTTTCCACATTTCGGCCATGCTAACCCTTCCTTCTGAGGTGCTGGTGGTGCCCCAGCTGCGTTGGCGACCTCTTCCTCTTCCTCTCCCTTCGCCTTGTGCTTCCACTGTGCCCCCGCTGTCAGGTGGGAATGCCACCAGTAGCGCGTCTACCAGCATGCACTTTTACTCGTGCATCTTACGATCACGCTCCAGTGACGGAATTAAGGACGGTACGTTGTCCTTGTAACGGGAATCCAGCAGCGTGGCCACCCAGTAATCAGCACAAGTTAGAATGTGGGCAACTCGGTGGTCGTTGCGGAGACACTGCAGCATGTAATCGCTCATGTGTGCAGGCTGCCCAGAGGCAACGAAAAGCTGTCCTTTGTGGGAGGTGTATTGTCTGTGTCCCCCCAGCCACTCACCAGTGATGGCCATGAGCTGGTTTGGGTGCTACCGTGCTGTGAAAACGGTTCCTCCTCGTCCATCTCCTCCTCATCCTCCACATCTTCATCCTCCAGAACTGTGCCCTGGCTGGACAATTGTGTACCTGGCGTTTGTGGGTGCAGGAACCCACTATCGGAGCCACTTGTGAATGACTGGACGGAAACCCTATGAAATGATCCCTCTTCCTCCTCCTGTGCCACATCCACCTCCATCATCGCCAGCAGCGTTTTTTCCAGGAGGCATAGAAGTGGGATAGTAATGCTGAGAACAGCGTTATCGGCACTGGCCATGTTGGTGGAGTACTTGAAACAGCGAAACAAGGAACAACACAGGTCTCGCATGGAGGCCCAGTCATTGATGGTGAAGTGGTGCTGTTCCGCAGAGCGACTCACCCGTGCGTGCTGCAGCTGAAACTCCACTATCGCCTGCTGCTGCTCACACAGTCTGGCTAGCATGTGCAAGGTGGAGTTCCACCTTGTGGGCAGGCACCTCGCATATGAGGCGGTGAGCGGGAAGGCTGAAATTACACTGCAGCGCTGACAGGTGAGCAGAAGCAGGGTAAGAATGCCAAAAGTGCACACAGACGGCCCGCACTTTATGCAGCAGCTCTGACATATCGGGGTAATTTTTAAGGAACCTCTGCACCACCAAATTCAGCACATGAGCCAGGCAAGGGATGTGCGTCAAACTGGCTAGTCCCAGAGCTGCTACGATATTTCGCACATTATCGCAGACCACCAGGCTGGGCTTAAGGCTAATAGGCATCAACCACTCATGGATCTGTTGTTCAAGGCCCGTCCACAGCTCCTGCGCGGTGTGGGGTTTGTCCCCCAAACAGATAATTTTTAAAACTGCCTGCTGTCATTTACCTCTGGCTCTGCTGAAGTTGGTGGTGAAGGTGTTACGCTGACCGGATGAGAAGCCGGTAGAGGATGAGGAAGCGGAGTAGGAAGCAACAGGAGGGAAACTGAAGCACCCTGCAATCCTCGGTGGTGGAAGGACATGCACCAGACTGCTATCCGTCTCAGGCCCAGCTGCCACTGCATTTACCCAGTGTGCTGTTATGGTAATATAATGTCCCTGACCGTGCTTACTGGTACACGTATCGGTAGTTAGGTGGACCTTGCCACAGATGGCGTTGCGAAGTGCACACCTGATTTTGTCCCTCACTTGGTTGTGCAGGGAAGGGATGGCTCGCCTGGAAAAGTAGTGGCGGCTGGGCACGACGTACTGTGGGACAGCCACCGCCATAAGGCCTTTAAAACTATCCGTCTCCACCAGACAGAATGACAGCATTTCAAAACACAGTAATTTTGAAATACTGGCATTCAGGGCCAGGGATCGTGTGTGGGTAGGCGGGGTACTTCCTATTCCGCTCCAGTGTTTGAGAGATAGAGAGCTAAACGCTTCCGTGTGACATTGTGGAGATGCTTGGTGACCCAGGTGGTGGAGTTGCTGGCAGATCCTCTGTTTGCGGGTTGGCAGGTGGCACTGTCACTCCAGAGGTGGATGAAGAGTCTCGACTGCAGCAGAAGAGGAAGCAGGAGGACCCAGAGACCTTTCTTGGTTTTTGAGGTGTCTACTCCACTGCAGCTCGTGCTTTGCACTTAGATGCCTGGTCATGCTGGTTGTGCTCAGGTTGAGAACGTTTATGCCTCGCTTCAGGCTCTGATTGCACAACGTGCAAACCACTCGTGTCTTGTCGTCAGCACATTGTCTGAAGAACTGCCACGCCAGGGAACTCCTTGGAGCTGGCTTTGTTGTGCTCGGTCCCTTGCTGCGGTTGGCAGTAGAGATGTCCCAAACTATTCACCGGCGAACATCGCTTGTTCGTGTTCGCCGCGGCGGGCGAACATATGCGATGTTAGGTGCGCCCCCTATACGTCATCATTGAGCAAACTTTGACCCTGTACCTCACAGTCAGCAGACACATTCCAGCCAATCAGCAGCATACCCTCCCTCCCAGACCCTCCCACCTCCTGGACAGCATCCATTTTAGATTCATTCGGAAGCTGCAGTCTTAGTGAGAGGAGGGACTGTGCAGCTGCTGCTGATTTAATAGGGAAATCGATAGTTAGGCCAGTGTATTCAGTGTCCACTCCAGTCCTGAAAGACTTATCTGATCTGCTGTAAGGACAGCGTCCTGACAGCACCCCAAAAAGCCCTTTTATAGGGCTAGTACATCAGTCTGCTTTTTTTTTTTTTCTCTGTAATCTAACTGCAGTTGCCTGCCAGCGTGTGTCAGGCACACAGCGTATACTGTGCCCACTTGCCCAGTGCCACCACTCATATCTGGTGTCACAGTAGCTGGCATTTCAAGAAAAAAATAAAGTTTTTTGACTGTAATATAATTGCAGTTACTTGCCTGCAAGCGTGTGTGTTAGGCCTACAGTGTGTACTGTGTCAACTACTGCCAGTGCACAGTGCCACCAGTGCCACTCATATCTGCTGTCACAGTAGATTACATTTAAAAAAAGAAAAAACTTTTTTAACTGTAATAGAATTGCAGTTAGTTGCCTGCAAGCATGTGTGTTAGGCCTACAGTGTGTACTGTGCCAACTACTGCCAGTGCACAGTGCCACCGGTGCCACTCATATCTGGTGTCACAGTAGATTACATTTAAAAAACAACACTTTTTTGACTGTAATATAATTGCAGTTACTTGCCTGCAAGCGTGTGTGTTAGGCCTACAGTGTGCATGTGCCAACTACTGCCAGTGCACAGTGCCACCAGTGCCACTCATATCTGGTGTCACAGTAGATTACATTTAAAAAAATAATTATATTTTTTGACTGTAATATAGTTACAGTTACTTGCCTGCAAGCGTGTGTGTTAGGCCTACAGTGTGTACTGTGCCAACTACTGCCAGTGCACAGTGCCACTCATATCTGCTGTCACAGTAGATTACATTTAAAAAAAGAAAAAAACTTTTTTGACTGTAATATAATTGCAGTTACTTGCCTGCAAGCGTGTGTGTTAGGCCTACAGTGTGTATGTGCCAACTACTGCCAGTGCACAGTGCCACCAGTGCCACTCATATCTGGTGTCACAGTAGATTACATTTAAAAAACAACACTTTTTTGACTGTAATATAATTTCAGTTAGTTGCCTGCAAGCGTGTGTGCTAGGCCTACAGTGTGTACTGTGCCAACTACTGCCAGTGCACAGTGCCACTAATATCTGGTGTCACAGTAGATTACATTTAAAAAAATAATTATATTTTTTGACTGTAATATAATTACAGTTACTTGCCTGCAAGCGTGTGTGTTAGGCCTACAGTGTGTACTGTGCCAACTACTGCCAGTGCACAGTGCCACTCATATCTGGTGTCACAGTAGCTTGCACGCATAGTACAACTAATCTAAAAAAAATGACAGGCAGATACAGGCCACCCTGCAGGGGCCGTCGTGGTCGTGGTGCTGTGATTCCCTTTGGCCCTAGAATAATGCCCAGTGTTCAGAGGCCACGTACCCTGAACTCAAAAAGTTATGAGGACATAGTTGACTGGCTAACACAGGACACCCAATCTTCTACAGCTTCCGCTCGGAACCTAGCACCACAGCTGCTTCACTTGATCTGTCAGAGGAGTTATTTACACATCAGTTGGAAGAAATGAGTGATGCGCAACCATTATTGCCAGAGGATGTAGATAACAGGGATATGTCTCAGTCAGGCAGCATTACACACATGGACGTACGGTGTGATGATGATGATGCTGTACCCACTGCTGCTTCCTTTGCTGAGTTGTCAGATACAAGTGAAGCGGTTGATGATGACGATGTGTCCGTGGATGTCACGTGGGTGCCCGCTCAAAGAGAAGAAGAACAGGGGGAAAGTTCAGATGGGAAGACAGAGAGGAGGAGGAGACGATTTGGAAGCAGGGGGAGGTCGTCGCAAGGAGCTAGTGGCACAGTCAGACAGCATGCATCGGCACCCGGGGACAGCCAGACAGCACGCCAATCAACGCATGCTGTTGCCACCACCAGAATGCCGTCATTTTAAAGCTCAGCAGTGTGGCATTTTTTTGTGTGTCTGCCTCTGACAACAGCGATTCCATTTGCAACCTGTGCCAAAAGAAACTGAGTCGTGGGAAGTCCAACACCCACCTAGGTACAACTGCTTTGCGAAGGCACATGATCTCAAATCACAAACGCCTATGGGATCAACACATGAGTACAAGCAGCACACAAACTCAAAGCCGCCATCCTCCTCCTGGTCCAGCATCTTCAGCCACGTCAACCACTGCTGTCCTCCTTGCCCCCTCTCAACCATCCGCCACTCCGTCTCTCGCCTTCAGCAGTTCCTGCTCATCTGCCCACAGTCAGGAGTCTGTCAAGGAAATGTTTGAGCGTAAGAAGCCAATGTCACAGAGTCACCCCCTTGCTCGGCGTCTGACAGCTGGCTTGTCGGAACTCTTAGCCCGCCAGCTTTTACCATACAAGCTGGTGGAGTCTGAGGCTTTCCAAAAATTTGTACCTATTGGGACACCGCAGTGGAAGGTACCCGGCCGAATTTTCTTTTCACAAAATTCTTTTTCACAAAAGGCAATCCCCAACCTGTACTCTATTGTGCAAAAGGAAGTCACGGCATGTCTGGCACACAGTGTTGGGGCAAGGGTTCATCTGACCACTGATACCTGTCTGCAAAGCATGGTCAGGGCAGGTATATCACCTACACTGCGCATTGGGTAAACCTGCTGACGGCTGCCAAGCATGTAATGCGTGGCTCTGCAGAGGAGTTGGTGACACCGCCACGACTTGCAGGCATGCCTGCTGCCACCTCCTCTACTCCTCCTACTCCATCCTCTTCCATAACCTCCTCGGCTGAGTCCTCTTCTGCTTCTGCGTCTTGCTCCACATCAACTGCACCCCCCCAGCTCCCCAGGGGCTATTCCACATCCCGGATACGACAGTGTCACGCCGTCTTGGGGTTGACTTGCCTGAAAGCAGAGAGTCACACCGGAGAGGCACTCCTGTCCGCCCTGAATGCACAGGTGGATCAGTGGCTGACTCCGTACCAACTGCAGATCGGCAAAGTGGTGTGTGACAATGGAAACAATTTGTTGGCGGCATTGAATTTGGGCAAGTTGACACATGTGCTGTGCATGGCACATGTGTTGAATCTGATCGTATACAACGCTTTGTGCATAAGTACCCAGGCTTACAGGATGTCCTCAAGCAGGCCAGGAAGGTGTGTGGCCATTTCAGGCATTCCTACACAGCCATGGCGCACTTTTCAGATATTCAGCGGCAAAACATGCCAGTGAGGCGCTTGATTTGCGACAGCCCGATACATTGGAATTCAACACTCCTAATGTTCGACCCCCTGCTCCAACAAGAAAAAGCAGTCAACGAGTATTTGTATGACTGGGGTGCTAGGACAGCCTCTGCAGAGCTGGGTATTTTTTTGCCACGTTACTGGAGCCTGTAGGCTCATGCGTCCTTTTGAGGAGGTGACAAACCTAATCAGTCGCACCGAAAGCACCATCAGCGACATCATCCCATTTGTTTTCTTCCTGGAGCGTGCCCTGCAAAGAGTGCTGGATCAGGCCGTAGATGAGCGTGAAGAGGAAGAGGCAGAGTTGTGGAACCATCACCACCAGAAACAGTCTTATCAGCATCGCTTGCTGGACCTGCGGCAACGCTGAAAAAGGAGTCTGAGGAAGAGGAGTTAGAGGAAGAATGTGGCTTTGAGGAGGAGGAAGACCAACCACAGCAGGCATCCCAGG
This sequence comes from Bufo bufo, assembly GCF_905171765.1. Taxonomy (NCBI): domain Eukaryota; kingdom Metazoa; phylum Chordata; class Amphibia; order Anura; family Bufonidae; genus Bufo; species Bufo bufo. Next base: position 214,227,837 of record NC_053394.1, read on the forward strand.
GTGCTCGTTGTCACCTATCTGGTACCCCTGGTGTTGTACTTGGCTGGGGGAAGAACAGACCTTCAGTGAGATCAGTGAGGACGAGGAACGGGACATGAGTAGCTCGGCATCCAACCTTGTGCAAATGGGGTCTTTCATGCTGTCATGCCTGTTGAGGGACCCTCGTATAAAAAGGCTGAAGGAGAACGACCTGTACTGGGTGGCCACGCTACTAGACCCCCGGTATAAGCAGAAAGTGTCTGAAATGTTACCGAATTACCGGAAGTCGGAAAGGATGCAGCAGTTCCAAAACAAGTTATAAAATATGCTTTACACAGCGTATAAGGGTGATGTCACAGCACAACAGGAATCTAACAGGGGAAGAGCTGAAAGTAGTCCTCCTCCTACCACGACCACGCCGGCAAAGACAGGACGCTTTACAGACATGTTGTTGATGGAGGACATGCAGAGCTTTTTAAGTCCTACGCATCGCCACAGCCCTTCGGGGTCCACCCTCAGAGAACGACTCGACCGACAGGTAGCAGACTACCTTGCCTTAACTGCAGATATTGACACTCTGTGGAGCGATGAACCCCTTGACTACTGGGTGTGCAGGCTTGACCTGTGGCCTGAGCTATCCCAATTTGCGATAGAACTTCTGGCCTGCCCCGCTTCAAATGTCCTGTCAGAAAGGACCTTCAGTGCAGCAAGAGGTATTGTCACTGAGAAGAAAAGTCGCCTAGGTCAAAAAAGTCTAGATTACCTCACCTTTATTAAGATGAATGAGGCATGGATCCCGAAGGGACTGACAGTGGGCGATACATTTGACTAAAAAAGGCCTGGTGATGAGATGAGCTGCCTTGGGCTAAAAATGGTCCACACGCTGCTATATTTTATGTCTGCATGCCGGATGACTTGCGTGACTTCTCCGCCACCAACTAGGGTTCAAGCCAAAATGTTTTAGTGCACTTTCTGCCTGGAAAACATCAACTTTTCCGGCCGCTGCTACAGCAGCGGCTGCAACAGTACCTGATTTTTCAGGCATGTGTACATTTTTCTGGCCTCTGGTGCTGCACTGTGGCTGCAAAAACAACAAAAAAAAAGGCACATACATGTGTCAATTCCCCTTCGTGATCGTTACCTTGTTGTGGTGAAGGGGCCTGCGTATCACAATGAAGTGATCACCTCTATGAGTGTGTTGGCAATGGCAATGTTCGCACACCCTAGATGAGATAAGGTCGTTGCTTCATTGTGAACACTACAGACCAAAAGCGATCGGCTGGATAATTTTGCATAGAAAAAACATGAATTTTCTTTGTGATCATCTAAGGTGATCATTAAAGCCTACTAGGCCAACAATGAGCCCACACTGCAGAATCATTGTTTTCTGGGTCACTTAACTGTCAGCACAACCATAGGCTTTGAAAAACCGCCATCGCCTTCAATCTGCCAAACGTGCGCACGAGCACGGTCATCACTACACCAAGATTGATGCATAGACAACTATCAACTATTGACAACTCTTTGCGGTTGTCTAAACTCTATTCCATACACGTCCCCTGATAGGGGACGTAACAGGGATTAAACTGATAGGAATAGTACTGCTTAAAATACCACTCATATTGGGATTGCATAGTACATTGCATGGCGCACGCGCAGGGCCCCAAATTGGAAGTAAGAGGACCAACCAAGCATCTTTTTCCATCTCCCGGTTCCTAAAATCTATTCCATATACACGTCCCCTGATAGGGGACGTAACAGGGATTAAACTAATAGGAATAGTACTACTTAACATACCACTCATATCTGGTAGCACAGTAAATTGCACGGCGCACGCGCAGTGCCCCAAATTGGAAGTAAGAGGACCAACCAAGCATCTTTTTCCATCTCCCGGTTCCTAAAATCTATTCCATACACCGGCCCCTGATAGGGGACGTAACAGGGATAAAACTGATAGGAATAGATTTTGTTTATAAAAAAAAAAAAGAGGACAGCCTCTGCGGAGCTGGGTATTTTTTGGCCACGTTACTGAACGCTCATGCACAATGGCTGTAGGCTCATGCGTCCTTTTGCCGAGGTGACAAACCTGGTCAGTCAAACCCAAGGCAACATCATCTACCTCATCCCATATGCGTTTTTTCTGGAGCGTGCCCTGCGAAGAGTGCTGGATCAGGCCGTAGATGAGCATGAAGAGGAAGAGTTGTGGTCACCATCACCACCAGAAGCAGCCTTGTCGTGGTCGATTGCTGGACCTGCGGCAACGAAGAGAGAGGAGTCTGAAGAAGAGGAGTCAGAGGAGGAAGGTGGCTTTTAGGAGGTGGAAGACCAACCACAGCAGGCGTCACAGGGGGCTTGTTGTCACCTTTCGGGGACCCTTGGTGTTGTACGTGGCTGGGTGGAGGAAGAGACCTTCAATGACGTCAGTGAGGACAAGGAACGGGACATGGCTAGCTTGGTATCCAACCTTGTGCAAATGGGGAGTTTGCGGTTGTGCAAATGGACTGTTTGCGGTTGTTTGCGGTGTGTTAAACGGGGAGTTTGGTCTGTCACTGTGAAGCAGGCGTAACCCTTACACTACCTGATCGATACAACATCATACTTGATGTTTTCAAGCACGTTATTCCAAACAATTTAGGAATGTTAGGTGATTTATGCCCTTTATGGATTAAAACCCGACTCTGCGTCAACTACGCAATTTTCCATGGGAGTTTTGCCATGGATCCCCCTCCGGCATGCCACAGTCCAGGTGTTAGTCCCCTTGAAACAACTTTTCCATCACTATTGTGGCCAGAAAGAGTCCCTGTGGGTTTTAAAATTCGCCTGCCTATTGAAGTCTGTGGCGGTTCGCCCGTTCGCGAACATCTGCGAAAATTTGCGTTCGCCGTTCGCGAACGGAAAATTTTATGTTCGCGATATCTCTAGTTGGCAGTAGCAGGCGTATTGTCTAGGGGACGGCCGCTCTGCTTTTGCACCGTGCTCCCTCCTCTGCTGTGCTGGTGGCTCTGTGCGACCACCGCCTCTTCCTCCAAACTACACAGGTCACTCGCATGACCCTAATTCCATGTGGGGTCGAGGACCTCATCGTCCTCCACATCATCTTCCACCCAGTCTTCACCCCTGCCCTCCTTGTCGGTTTGCACACTTTCGAAAGCCACAGCAGTTGCCACCTGTGTTTCGTCATCATCCGAGACGTGCTGCGGTGGTCCTCCCATGTACTCATCTTGAAACATAAGTGGTTGGGCATCGGTGCACTCAATATCTTCCACTTCTGAGGCAGGGCTAGGTGGATGGCCCTGGAAACCCCGCTAACAGAGTCATCAAAAAGCAGCAGAGACTGCTGCATAACTTGGGACTTAGACTGCTTGGCTGATTTGCAAGGGGGTGAGGTGAAAGACTGATGGACATCGGCTGCAGGTGCCAACTCTGATCTTTCAGCAGGAGACTGGGTGGGAGACAATGTAAAGGAACTGGAGGCACTGTCAGCAACCCAATATACTATCGCCTGTACTTGTTCTGGCCTCACCATTCGTAGAGCCGCATTAGGCCCGACCAAATACCGCTGAAGGTTCTGTCGCCTACTCGCACCTGAGGAAGGTGTTTCACTTGTGCGTTTAGCTGGCACAGTTCGACCACGTCCTCTCCCTGCAACAGGAGCTCCACCTGCAGCACCACGACTGGGGCCACGTCCCTTATTTGACGCTCTCCTCATATTTCTCAAATTTAGGATCTTGCCTAAAATTGGTGTTTTTAATAACAGATAAGAAAAAAAGTATCTAACGTGTGTTTTTCACACTGACAGATGCAGCAAAGGGTGCAATATTAAGCATTTGGCCCGAAATGGGTGTTTTTTTTATAACAGAATAGAACACCACTATCTAATGCGTGTATCTCACACTGAAAGATGCAGCAAAGGCTGCAAAATTAAGTATTTTTCCCTAAATGGGTGTTTTTTTAATAACAGAATATGACAGTAGTATTTAACGCTTGTATTTCACACTGACGGATGCAACAAGGGCTTTAAAGTTTATTCTTTTGCCCTAAATAGGTGTTTTTTTTTAAAAAATAAAAGAATAGAACAGCAGTATCCAACGCGTGTATCTCACACTGACAGATGCAGCCAAGGTCGCAAATTTAGTATTTGTTCCAAAATGGATGTTTTTTTAATTACAGAATATCCCAGCAGTATCTATCGCTTGTATTTCACACAGACAGATGCAACAAGGGCTGTAAAATTTCATATTTTTCCCAAAAAGGATGTTTTTTTTAATAACAGAATAGAACAGCAGTATCTAACACGTGTATCTCACACTGACAGATGCAGCCAAGGCCGTAAATTTAGTATTTGGCCCAAAATGGGTGTTTTTATAATAACAGAATAGAACAGCAGTGTCTATCGCGTGTATATCACACTGACAGATGCATCCAAGGCCGCAAATTTTGTATTTGACCCAAAATGGGTGTTTTTTTTATTATAGAATATTACAGCAGCATCTAACGCTTGTATCTCACACTGACAGATGCAACAAGGTTTGTAAAATGTAGTATTTTGCCCAAAAAGGTTGTTTTTTTAATAACAGAATATGACAGCAGTATCTAATGCTTGTATTTCACACTGGAAGATGCAACAAGGGCTGTAAAATTTAGTATTTTGGCCGAAAAGGGTGTTTTTTTTATAACAGAATAGAACACCACTATCTAACGCGTGTATCTCACACTGACAGATCCAGCAAAGGCTGCCAAATTAAGTATTTGGCCCAAAATGGGGTGTTTTTTTAAAAACAGAATAGAACAGCAGTATCTAACGCGTGTATCTTACACTGACAAATGCAGCCATGGCCGCAAATTTAGTATTTGGCCCAAAATGGGTGTTTTTAAAAAAAACTGAATAGAACAGCAGTATCTAACGCTTGTATTTCACACTGACAGATGCAGCCAAGGCCGCAAATTTAGTATTTGGCCCAAAATGGGTGTTTTTGTAATAACAGAATAGAACAGCAGTATCTAACGCGTGTATATTACACTGACAGATGTATTCAAGGCCGCAAATTTTGCATTTGACCCAAAATGGGTGTTTTTTTTATTATAGAATATGACAGCAGTATCTAACGCTTGTATCTCACACTGACAAATGCAGCCATGGCCGCAAATTTAGTATTTGGCCCAAAATGGGTGTTTTTTTTATAACCGAATAGAACAGCAGTATCTAACGCATGTATCTCACACTGACAGATGCAGCCATGGCCGTAAATTTAGTATTTTGCATAAAATGGGTGTTTTTTAAAAACCACAATAGAACAGCAGTATCTAACACATGTATCTTACACTGACAGATGCATCCAAGGTTTCAAATTTAGTATTTGGCCCAAAATGGGTGTTTTTTTAATTACAGAATATGACAGCAGTATCTAACGCTTGTATCTCACACTGACAGATGCATCAAGGGCTGTAAAATTTTGTATTTTGCCCAAAAAGGGTGTTTTTTTATAACAGAATATGACAGCAGTATCTAACGCTTGTATTTCACACTGAAAGTGCGTATATCTTTTTCTTTGTAGTACTGAAATACGCCCCTATACGCTTTCACCAGAAATAACTGCAACAGAGCAGTGCGTATATATTTTTCTTCTTTTGCTGAAATAAACCTGTCATGCCCCACTCTGACGAGGTGCGGAGGTCGGCCAGGATAGCAGCACGAGTTTAGTGTTTGTTTTGGAGCTGTGCTGGATCCGCCTCTCATCAAGCGCCTCTCATTAGTTTAAATAGCACACTAGCCCAGTGCCCTGAGCGGATTATACTAATCATTGTGGTCTTGGAAGCTAGGAAGGAAGGTTGGCTGTCTGCTCCAGCTCAGGAAGATAAGTGTTATTTCTAGTTTGGTTGTTTTGTGTCATCTATCCCATCCAGGTTCTGTGCGAGCAGGCTGCTCCTATTTCCCTACTTCACCATCTCAGGGAATTCAGGGTTTTGTCAGCCCAGGCATGGGGACACCTCATACCTACCTTAAAGGTCTGTAGGTGGGCTGAGCAGTGCAGGGAAAGAGGTCAGGGATTAGTTAGGAGGTGACCCTTCCCCTGTCTCTCGCCCAGAGCCTGGTTGGTGCGTTATCTGTTAGACTGAGTGCACGCCCGCCGTGACATTATAATCCGCCATACTGTGACTGCCATCACTCAGCGCTTTTGTGATGGTGTCAATTGATGCACTGGTTGACCGCATGCAGGGTTTATCCCTAGAGGTTGCGGATCTGCGTAGTTCGGTCACAGTGTCAGAGGGTTCTGGCATCAGGTACAGGTCAAATTGGTGGGGAGCCTAAAGTCGCTCTTCCCGAGAAATTTACAGGGGGTACGGATGATTTTTTTCACTTTAAAGAGTCATGCAATTTGTACTTTTGACTGCGTCCATTTTCGTCAGGTAATGAAGATCAGAGGGTTGGTATCATCTTGTCTTTGCTTAAAGGGGACGCGCAATCCTGGGCTTTTTCTCTGCCGCCCGGTTCTCTGGCTCTCCGGTCGGTGGAGGAATTTTTCAAAGCCCTGGGATTGATTTACGATGACCCAGATCGGGTGTCGATGGCAGAATCGAGATTGCGTAACTTACTACAGGGTAAACATACTGCAGAGGGTTACTGCACAGAGTTTAGGAGGTGGGCTACTGAGTTGGGTGGAACGACCCCGCGTTACGTAGTCAGTTTTGTCAGGGGTTATCTGAAAGGTTGAAGGATGCCTTGGCTTTTCATGAGTACCCGGATACTTTAGAGAATGCAATGTCTTTGGCTATACGGTTGGATAGACGTATCAGAGAGAGGTGTAAGGGTCCCTCCGTGCAGGGGATCCCTCCTGCGTGTGGTTTTGTTTCTCCTACTGCCCAGGGTGATATTACTCATAACTCTGGGGTAGGGGAGGAACCCATGCAGTTAGGTCAGATATCTTGCCATTCTGATAGTAGAGACTTTAGAAAAGTGCACAATCTATGTTACTATTGTGGAAAGAGGGGTCATTTTGTTTTTTCTTGTCCTTATGTTAAATCACAGGTGGAAGAGAAAAAGAAAAAAGAAAAAAAACTTCCCTCACACTTGGTAGTATGAATGGTGTGGTGGAGCAGACAGGTATGCAAGCTCCCTGCAGTTTCCGTTTTCTCCTTTCAGCTATGGTGGCGCTAGAGTCAAAAAATGTGTTTGTTGATGTGTCCCTTGATTGTGGTGCTGGGGTAAACCTAATTGACTTTCTGTTTCTTCAAGGCCTGGGACTAAGTACTTGCACGTTAGAGAACGAGATTCGTGTTTTTGCAATTGATTCTTCCCCTCTTTCTCAAAGGAGCCTTACTCACATTGTTCATGGCATTCACTTAAGGGTGGGTGATTCACATGCTGAAATTATTTCTTGTTTTGTCATGAAGGATTTGCCAGCTCCTATAGTTTTGGGGTTGCCATGGTTGACTAGACATAACCCAATTATAGACTGGCAAGCGAAACAAATCATTGGTTGGAGCGAGTTTTGTTCGGATAATTGTCTTGGCGCATCTATCTCTGGTGTGTCCATTACGGCTTTACCTCAGTATCTCTCAGATTTTGTGGATGTCTTTTCGGAGGGTGGGGCTCAGGAATTGCCCCCTCTAGACTATGATTGTCCTGTTAATCTCATTCCTGGGGCTAAATTGCCAAAATCTCGGCTTTACAACCTCTCTCAACCCGAAAGAGAGGTCATGCAAAAGTATGTCGCCGAGAGTTTGGCAAAGGGTCATATTAGACTTAGATGTCTCCAGTGGCAGTAGGTTTGTTCTTTGTGAAGAAAAAAGATGGATCACTGAGACTGTGTTTGGATTTCCGGGAATTGAACTGTATTACAGTCCGGGATCCATATCCCCTGCCTTTGATCTCCGATCTTTTTGATCAGATTGTTGGAGCCAAGGTTTCTCCAAGTTGGATTTGAGAGGAGCCTACAATCTGATCAGGATCAAGGAGGGGGATGAGTGGAAAACGGCCTTCAATACGCACGAGGGTCATTTTGAGAACCTGGTGATGCCTTTTGGGTTGACGAACGCGCCAGCAGTATTTCAGCGATTCATCAATGACATTTTTCATCACTTGGTGGGGAGGTTCGTAGTAGTTTATCTGGATGACATTTTAATTTATTCTCCTGATCTGAAGACACATCAGGATCATGTGAGACAGGTTATATGCCAAATTGGAGAAATGTTTGTTTGCGGTGCAAGAGCTTCCGTTCTTGGGAGACATGCTTTCTGATTCCGGTTTTCGCATGGACCCCGAAAAGGTCCGGGCGGTTCTGTAGTGGGACCGACCAGAGAATCAGAAAGCTTTGATGCGGTTCTTGGGGTTTACGAATTATTATAGAAAATTTATTTCGAATTATTCTACCCTAGTAAAACCTCTTACTGATATGACCAGGAAGGGCACCGATGTCTCTGTCTGGTCGGATGAGGCATTGCAGGCCTTTTCGGCTGTTAAGAAGCGTTTTGCGTCTGCTCCCATTCTGGTGCAGCCGGATGTGTCTCAGCCATTCGTAGTGGAGGTTGATGCATCAGAGGTGGGGGTTGGGGCGGTGCTGTCACAGGGTTCATCTCCTGGCAAGTGGGTCCCGTGTGCCTTCTTCTCCAAGAAGCTCTCGGTCGCCGAGAGGAATTATGATGTTGGAGATAGAGAGTTGTTGGCTATCAAGTTGGCCTTTGAGGAATGGCGTCACTGGTTAGAGGGGGCATCTCACCCCGTTATGGTGTATACTGACCATAAGAATTTGGCTTACCTGCAATCTGCCAAGCGTCTGAACCCTAGGCAGGCCAGATGGTCACTGTTTTTTACCAGGTTCAATTTCGTGGTTACCTTTCGCCCAGGGGTCAAGAACGTCAAGGCAGATGCCTTGTCTCGCAGCTTTCCTGGGGGAGGTGATTCAGAAGATCCGGCGCCGATTTTGGCGGATGGGGTGGTGGTCTCCGCTCTGTACCCTGAATTGGAGATGGAGGTGTTGGGAGCCCAGGAGGGGGCTCCTGGTTCTTGTCCCCCAGGGAGGTTGTTTGTTCCTGAGGGCCTACGATACAAGGTGTTCAAGGAACATCACAATACTGTTCTCGCTGGACATCCTGGTGGTAAGTCCACCTGTGATCTAGTATCCTGGAGGTTCTGGTGGCCAGGGTTACGTGAGAGCATTGAGAATTACGTGACAGCTTGTGAAACCTGCGCTCGGTCAAAGGTTGCTCATACTCGACCGCCTGGTTCACTTCTTCCATTGTCTATTCCATCTTGTCCTTGGACGCATTTGTCTATGGACTTTATTACGGATCTGCCGAGTTCCTCCGGGAGAACAGTGATTTTGGTGGTAGTTGACCGTTTCAGTAAAATGGCTCACTTTATACCACTAACGAGTCTGCCTAACGCTAAGACTCTTGCGCAGATTTTTGTGGATAATATTGTGAAATTGCATGGTATTCCTTCGGATGTGGTCTCTGATAGGGGCACGCAGTTTGTCTCCAGGTTTTGGAGGGCGTTCTGCTCTCGGCTTGGTATTCAACTTTCATTCTCTTCGGCTTTTCATCCGCAGTCGAATGGTCAGACAGAGCGAACTAATCAAAACCTGGAGACCTACTTGAGGTGCTTTGTGGCTGAGAATCAGGAGGACTGGTCCTCATTCTTGTCCTTAGCAGAATTTGCGTTGAATAACCGTAGGCAGGAGTCCATGGGTAAGTCGCCATTTTTTGGCGCATACGGTTTCCATCCTCAGTTTGGTACCCTTTCTGGGTCTAGTTCCTCTGGGATGCCGGAGGAGGAGAGATTCTCTTCTGCCTTATGCTCTATCTGGTGGAGGATTCAAGGGAATTTGGAGAGGATGTGTGACAACACCCCTATACGCTTTCAACAGAAATAACTGCAGAAGTAAACTGAGAACATATTTTTCTTGATGGACTGAAATAGGCCACTATACACTTTCACCAAAGAATAATAGCAGAATTGTACTGAGAATATGTTTTTCTTGTTGTACTGAAATAGGCCACTATATGCTTTCTCCAGAATTAACTGTAGAAATACACTGAGAATATATTTTTCTTGTTGTACTAAAATACGACCCTATATGCTTTGACCTAAAAAAGCGTAAAGAGTGAAGTGCGTATATATTTTTCTTATAGTACTGAAATACGCCCCTATACTCTTTCACCAGAAATAACTGCTGAAGTGAACTGAGAAAATATCTTTTTTTGTTGACTGAAATAAGCCACTGTACGCTTTCAACAAAAAATAATAGCTGAAGTGAACTGAGAATAAATTTTTCTTGTTGGACTGAAATAGGCCACTATACGCTTTCACCAAAAAATATTAGCAGAAGTGAACTGAGAATATATTTTTCTTCTTGTACTGAAATAGGCCACTATACGCTTTTACCAGCATTATCTGCAGAAATACACTGAGAATATATTTTTCTTGTTGTACTGAAATACGACCCTATACGCTTTAACCTGAAAAAACTTAGAGTGAAGTGCGTATATATTTTTCTTGTAGCAATGAAATATGCCCCTAACCCCTTTCACCAGAAATTACTGCAACAGTACAGTGTGTATTTTTTTTATTTTTTTTATAGTAATACTCCTTTGTATGCGTTCAATAGAAATAACTGCAGAAGTGAACTGAGAATATATTTCTCTTGTTGGACTGAAATACGTCGCCTCTATACGCTTTCACCAAAAAATAATAGCAGAAGTGAACTGAGAATATGTTTTTCTTGTTGTATTGAAATACGACCTTATATGCTTTGATCTGAAAAAACTTAAATAGCGAACAGCGTTTATATTTTTCTTGTAGTACTGAAATACGCCCCTATACCCTTTCACCAGATATAAGTGCAACAATGCAGTGTGTATATTTTTTTTATTGTAATACTCCTTTATATGCTTTAAATAGAAATAACTGCAGAAGCGAACTGAGAGTACATTTTTCTTGTAGGACTGAAATTGGCCACTATACACTTTGACCAGAAAAAACTTAAACAGTGAAGTGCGTATATCTTTTTCTTGTAGTACTGAAATACGCCCCCATACGCTTTCACCAGAAATAACTGCAACAGTGCAGTGCGTATATATTTTTCTTCTTTTGCTGAAATACACCCCTATACGCTTTCAATAGAAATAACTGCAGAAGATAACTGAGAATATATTTTTCTTGATGGACTGAAATAGGCCACTATACACTTTCACCAAAGAATAATAGCAGAATTGTACTGAGAATATGTTTTTCTTGTACTGAAATAGGCCGCTATACGCTTTCACCAGAATTAACTGTAGAAATGCGCTGAGAATATATTTTTCTTCTTGTACTGAAATACGACCCAATACGCTTTGACCAGAGTGAAGTGCGTATATATTTTTATTGTAGTACTGAAATATGCCCCTATACGCTTTCAACAGAAATAACTGCAGAAGTAAACTGAGAATATATATTTCTTGTTGGAATGAAATAGGCCACTATACGCTTTTACCACAATTAACTGTAGAAATGCACTGGGAATATACTGAAATAACCCCCTATACGCTTTCACCACCTGGCATCATGCTTACTTGCTCTATAAAAGGGACAAATTTCGTAGAAACTTCCTAAGGGGCAAGGGATCCCCCAGGCGCCTTGCAGTGGGCTGCTGCAACCAATTGGCGTCACGAATAGGATTCATGCAACGTTACAAACTGTGTGCCATTAAGAATATTAGGAACAGGATAAGGAAATTACCAATACTTTGTGCCGCATACCATTATACTAAAGAACCGGAGTCAACCAACAAAATTGTGTGCCTACCAACTTTATTAACCTATTGAATTTACAAATCTGCCTTTAAAAGTAACTTTGTTGCAAAGCAACCGGCGCAAAATGCCGTGCGCCGGCACCCAAAGTGTTAAATCGCCATTTTTACATTCCATGGCGCAGCTTCTTTATGCCCAGAGGCGCAAAACTGAAGGAACTCCCCTTGCTGTAGCGCGAAAACTTAGCCCAGCCTACAGGGAGCAAGACTGTAATGTGATGAGGGAGAAGGGAGGTTCTGCCCTTGAAGCCCCTCCTTCATTTACTGCTTATACCCAAGAGCAAGACGACAACATGGCAGCACCTCACCCGAGTGGGGAGAATAAGCTCCCTGAAGTGATAGCCCCTCCATCGTCTCCAGTACTTGCCAAAGAGGAGGATAATACGCTGGCGCCCAAGCTGCAGCCCAAGCGGTATCGGTGGATGGAGCCGCAGGCTACCCCATGCCGGCAGGTACGGCGGAGGAGGTCGGAGCTCCCCCACCGCTGATCAGGAGGAACATGATACAGGGTGTCTTCCGCCATATGGATCCCCGGCCTGTGGTATGCTCGCGCCTGATAAGAGAGGTGCATCCAATCAGAGTCACCTACAATTTGACGCTTGTCACGTGGGGCTCAACTACCCAATTGAATTGAGGGCCCCAGTATCGGAAGAGCTGATGGTACAGCACCATGAGGAAGAGGGCATGGTTTTCAGCGCCCAAGTGCGACCAGGAAGTATGGTTCTGACCCTTTGGATGTACGAGGAGGATGATAGACTCGTCTGGGAAGCCCACCAGGAGCAGATGTCGCGCCATTATTCTTATTGGCTGCAGACTGCACATCCAATACCTGAGGAGATTCTCGTGGACCAGAGTCGAAGCCCTGATGAGGTCGTGTCAAACCCAGCTGGATCATCTGGCGACCTTCCAATGGACCAGGACCCACCTCTGTAGGAACCCGGTGATGGTCCCAATGGAGCCCAGAACAGTCCGTAGGAGCTGGACTATCTCTACTTTCATTTAAAAGAATATTTACTTTGGAGCCACGGCATGGACTATTCCTGAAGGGTGAGGACCTGTTGGCATTATTTAACATGTTTTTATTTCACATGTTGCTCTTGTTTTTAGTCCTCACCCGGATGGTCATGTTAGTAAGGACTCCCTCCAGTGGTCATTGTCCATTGTCATTGGGAGCTTTGATAATGGCTCTCATGACCTGTGCTGCTATACTACTACCCATATGGATTACAAATAACTTTCTTACCCATGTGGATTACAATTATCTTTATTACCTCATTTGGATTACAACTAATGACATCGTTCCTATGGATTACAATTGTTTTCCCTTGGATTACAAGAAACTTTTATTGCACTCAAAGTGACAGTTCCGTACACTCTACCTTCAAGAAGAGATTCTAAAGTGACTCTTTATTGACTTATTGCATTATGAAAATGTGCCTTACCTATTTTGCACTAATGTTTTACCTTTCAGCAACGTTTAAGTAAACTGTGCTTATTGTGTGTATTTCTTTGCAGATTCCACAGTATGTTTTACTATGCACTTATTGTACAAGTCATACATCTCACCATTTTAGCCATATGGTCAGCACCTTACTTCATTGCTCGCAATGGACTGCCTCTGAGTGCGTCTGGTACGTTCCAAGCACGTCCTATCTAGCTCACATTTGTTTGCCTCTGAGTAAAATTTTAACTAATGGTCTTAAATAGGGATGAGCGAACCCGAACTGTATAGTTCGGGTTCGTACCGAATTTTGGGGTGTCCGTGACACGGACCCGAACCCGAACATTTTCGTAAAAGTCCAGGTTCGGGTTCGGTGTTCGGCGCTTTCCTGGCGCTTTTTGAAAGGCTGCAAAGCAGCCAATCAACAAGCGTCATACTACTTGCCCCAAGAGGCCATCACAGCCATGTCTACTATTGGCATGGCTGTGATTGGCCAGTGCAGCATGTGACCCAGCCTCTATATAAGCTTGGGTCACGTAGCGCTGCACGTCACTCTGCTGATACAAGCGTAGGGAGAGGTTGCATCTGCGACGTTAGGGCGAGATTAGGCAGATTAACTCCTCCAAAAGACTTCATTCAGTGATCGATCTACGGCTGTGGATCATTGAACTGCTTCTATTCAATTGCTCAGTGTTTTTAGGCTGCCCAGAGCGTTTTTCAGTCACTTTTTTCTGGGGTGATCGGCGGCCATTTTGTGGCTTGTGGTGCGCCAGCACAAGCTACCACCAAGTGCATTTAACCATCAATAGTGTAGTTATTTTTTGCTATATCCTACATCAGGGTCAAGCTTTCATCAAGTGCATTTAACCATCAATAGTGTGGTTATTTTTTGGCCATATACTACATCAGGTGCAGGCTGAGCCTGTGTCACCCAAGTGCATTTAACCATCAATAGTGTGGTTATTTTTTGCTATATCCTACATCAGGGTCAAGCTTTCATCAAGTGCATTTAACCATCTATAGTGCAGTTATTTTTTGGCCATATACTACATCTGGTGCAGGCTGAGCCTGTGTCACCCAAGTGCATTTAATCATCGATAGTGTGGTTATTTTTTGCTATATCCTACATCAGGGTCAAGCTTTCATCAAGTGCATTAAACCATCAATAGTGTGGTTATTTTTTGGCCATATACTACATCAGGTGCAGGCTGAGCCTGTGTCACCCAAGTGCATTTAACCATCAATAGTGTGGTTATTTTTTGGCCATATACTACATCAGGGGCAAGTTGAGCCTGTCACCCAGCGCCTAAAAAATAGGCCTGACATTTATATTCATCCAAATCTGTACTGTTTTAGCTGGTCCAGTTATTTTTAGTGACCGTCAAAGCACAGTTTTTGTTCTGGGTTGAAAAACAATTCCCAAATTTGCAATTCTCAAAATTAGTGGTTTCTGCTGTATCAGGCCTACTTTAAATCTATCCCTAAAAGGGTATATTAGATTCAAGGTGCTGATAGGGTCATTCTGAAAAACTTAACACACACGCTACAGTGCAGATACAAGTTTAATTCTGTGATTAAACGTATACCTGTCACACAGCGCCTAAAAAATAGGCTTCACATTTATATTCAGCTAAATCTGTCATTACTGGTGAGCCTGTATTAGTGTAATACGGTACCTAAATAGATAGCCAGATAGTGTTAGGTGTCTGTAAAAAAAGGCCTGAATTTGAATTCAATACATTGGCCCGAATAATATTTTTCTTATTGTGGTGAACAGTAACAATGAGGAAAACATCTAATAAGGGACGCGGACGTGGACATGGTCGTGGTGGTGTTAGTGGACCCTCTGGTGCTGGGAGAGGACGTGGCCGTTCTGCCACAGCCACACGTCCTAGTGTACCAACTACCTCAGGTCCCAGTAGCCGCCAGAATTTACAGCCATATTTGGTGAGGCCCAATGCCGTTCTAAGGATGGTAAGGCCTGAGCAGGTACAGGCATTAGTCAATTAGGTGGCCAACAGTGCATCCAGCACGTTCACATTATCTCCCACCCAGTCTTCTGCAGAAAGTGCACAGATGGCACATGAAAACCAAGCCCATCAGTCTGTCACATCACCCCCATGCATATCAGGGAAACTGTCTGAGCCTCAAGTTATGCAGCAGTCTCTTATGCTGTTTGAAGACTCTGCTGCCAGGGTTTCCCAAGGGCATCCACCTAGCCCTTCCCCAGGGGTGGAAGAGAGAGAATGCACTAACGCACAACCACTTATGTTTCCTGATGATGAGGACATGGGAATACCACCTCAGCACGTCTCTGATGATGACGAAACACAGGTGCCAACTGCTGCGTCTTTCTGCAGTGTGCAGACTGAACAGGAGGTCAGGGATCAAGACTGGGTGGAAGACGATGCAGGGGACGATGAGCTCCTAGACACCACATGGAATGAAGATCGTGCCACTGACTTTCACAGTTAAGAGGAAGAGGCAGTAGTGAGACCGAGCCAACAGCGTGGCAAAAGAGGGAGCAGTGGGCAAAAGCAGAACACCCGCCGCCAAGAGACTCCGCCTGCTACTGACCGCCGCCATCTGGGACCGAGCACCCCAAAAGCAGCTTCAAGGAGTTCCCTGGCATGGCACTTCTTCAAACAATGAGCTGACGACAAGACCCGAGTGGTTTGCACGCTGTGCCATCAGAGCCTGAAGCGAGGCATTAACGTTCTGAACCTTAGCACAACCTGCATGACCAGGCACCTGCATGCAAAGCATGAACTGCAGTGGAGTAAACACCTTAAAAACAAGGAAGTCACTCAGGCTCCCCCTGCTACCTCTTCTGCTGCTGCCGCCGCCTCGGCCTCTTCTGCTGCTGCCGCCGCCTCGGCCTCTTCTGCTGCTGCCGCCGCCTCGGCCTCTTCCTCCACCGATGGAGGAACGTTGGCACTTGCCGCCCAGCAAACATGGGATGTACCACCAACACCACCACCTGCGTCACCAAGCATCTCAACCATGTCACACGGCAGCGTTCAGCTCTCCATCTCACAAACATTTGAGAGAAAGTGTAAATTCCCACCTAGCCACCCTCGATCCCTGGCCCTGAATGCCAGCATTTCTAAACTACTGGCCTATGAAATGCTGTCATTTAGGCTGGTGGACACAGACAGCTTCAAACAGCTCATGTCGCTTGCTGTCCCACAGTATGTTGTTCCCAGCCGGCACTACTTCTCCAAGAGAGCCGTGCCTTCCCTGCACAACCAAGTATCCGATAAAATCAAGTGTGCACTGCGCAACGCCATCTGTGGCAAGGTCCACCTAACCACAGATACGTGGACCAGTAAGCACGGCCAGGGACGCTATATCTCCCTAACTGCACACTGGGTAAATGTAGTGGCGGCTGGGCCCCAGGCGGAGAGCTGTTTGGCGCACGTCCTTCCGCCGCCAAGGATCGCAGGGCAACATTCTTTGCCTCCTGTCTCCTCCTCCTCCTACTCAGCTTCCTCCTCCTCTTCTTCCACCTGCTCATCCAGTCAGCCACACACCTTCACCACCAACTTCAGCACAGCCCGGGGTAAATGTCAGCAGGCCGTTCTGAAACTCATATGTTTGGGGGACAGGCCCCACACCGCACAGGAGTTGTGGCGGGGTATAGAACAACAGACCGACGAGTGGTTGCTGCCGGTGAGCCTCAAGCCCGGCCTGGTGGTGTGCGATAATGGGCGAAATCTCGTTGCAGCTCTGGGACTAGCCGGTTTGACGCACATCCCTTGCCTGGCGCATGTGCTGAATTTGGTGGTGCAGAAGTTAATTCGCAACTACCCCGACATGTCAGAGCTGCTGCATAAAGTGCGGGCCGTCTGTTCGCGCTTCCGGCGTTCACACCCTGCTGCTGCACGCCTGTCTGCGCTAAAGCGTAACTTCGGCCTTCCCGCTCACCGCCTCATATGCGATGTGCCCACCAGGTGGAACTCCACCTTGCACATGCTGGACAGACTGTGCGAGCAGCAGCAGGCCATAGTGGAGTTTCAGCTGCAGCACGCACGGGTCAGTCGCACTGCGGAACAGCACCACTTCACCACCAATGACTGGGCCTCTATGCGAGACCTGTGTGCCCTGTTGCGCTGTTTCGAGTACTCCACCAACATGGCCAGTGGCGATGACGCCGTTATCAGCATTACAATACCACTTCTATGTCTCCTTGAGAAAACACTTAGGGCGATGATGGAAGAGGAGGTGGCCCAGGAGGAAGAGGAGGAAGAGGGGTCATTTTTAGCACTTTCAGGCCAGTCTCTTCGAAGTGACTCAGAGGGAGGTTTTTTGCAACACCAGAGGCCAGGTACAAATGTGGCCAGACAGGGCCCACTACTGGAGGACGAGGAGGACGAGGATGAGGAGGAGGTGGAGGAGGATGAGGATGAAGCATGTTCACAGCGGGGTGGCACCCAAAGCAGCTCGGGCCCATCACTGGTGCGTGGCTGGGGGGAAACACAGGACGATGACGATACGCCTCCCACAGAGGACAGCTTGTCCTTACCTCTGGGCAGCCTGGCACACATGAGCGACTACATGCTGCAGTGCCTGCGCAACGACAGCAGAGTTGACACATTTTAACGTGTGCGGACTACTGGGTTGCCACCCTGCTGGATCCCCGGTACAAAGACAATGTGCCCACCTTACTTCCTACACTGGAGCGTGATAGGAAGATGCGCGAGTACAAGCGCACGTTGGTAGACGCACTACTGAGAGCATTTCCAAATGTCACAGGGGAACCAGTGGAAGCCCAAGGCGAAGGCAGAGGAGGAGCAAGAGGTCGCCAACGCAGCCGTGTCACGGCCAGCTCCTCTGAGGGCAGGGTTAGCATGGCAGAGATGTGGAAAAGTTTTGTCACCACGCCACAGCTAACTGCACCACCACCTGATACGGAACATGTTAGCAGGAGGCAACATTTCACTAACATGGTGGAACAGTACCTGTGCACACCCCTCCACGTACTGACTGATGGTTCGGCCCCATTCAACTTCTGGGTCTCCAAATTGTCCACGTGGCCAGAGCTAGCCTTTTATGCCTTGGAGGTGCTGGCCTGCCCGGCAGCCAGCGTTTTGTCTGAACGTGTATTCAGCACGGCAGGGGGCGTCATTACAGACAAACGCAGCCGCCTGTCTACAGCCAATGTGGACAAGCTGACGTTCATAAAAATGAACCAGGCATGGATCCCACAGGACCTGTCCATCCCTTGTGCAGATTAGACATTAACTACCTCCCCTTAACAATATATTATTGTACTCCAGGGCACTTCCTCATTCAATCCTATTTTTATTTTCATTTTACCATTATATTGCGGGGCAACCCAAAGTTGAATGAACCTCTCCTCTGTCTGGGTGCCGGGGCCTAAATGTGTGACAGTGGCCTGTTCCAGTGGTGGGTGACGTGAAACCTGATTCTCTGCTATGACATGAAGACTGATTCTGTGCTGACATGAAGCCAGATTCTCTGTTACGCGACCTCTCTCCTTTGCCTGGGTGCCTGGGCCTAAATATGTGACAGTGACCTGTTCCAGTGGTGGGTGACGTGAAGCCTGATTCTCTGCTATGACATGAAGACTGGTTCTGTGCTGTCATGAAGCCAGATTCTCTGTTACGGGACCTCTCTCCTCTGCCTAGGTGCCGGGGCCTAAATATGTGACAGTGGCCTGTTCCAGTGGTGGGTGACGTGAAGCCTGATTCTCTGCTATGACATGAAGACTGATTCTTTGCTGACATGAAGCCATATTCTCTGTTACGGGACCTCTCTCCTCTGTCTGGGTGCCGGGGCCTAAATATGTGACAGTGGCCTGTTCCAGTGGTGGGTGACGTGAAGCCTGATTCTCTGCTATGACATGAAGACTGATTCTGTGCTGACATGAAGCCAGATTCTCTGTTACGGGACCTCTCTCCTCTGTCTGGGTGCCAGGGCCTAAATGTGTGACAGTGGCCTGTTCCAGTGGTGGGTGACGTGAAGCCTGATTCTCTGCTATGACATGAAGACTGATTCTGTGCTGACATGAAGCCAGATTCTCTGTTACGGGACCTCTCTCCTCTGTCTGGGTGCCAGGGCCTAAATGTGTGACAGTGGCCTGTTCCAGTGGTGGGTGACGTGAAGCCTGATTCTCTGCTATGACATGAAGACTGATCTGTGCTGACATGAAGCCAGATTCTCTGTTACGGGACCTCTCTCCTCTGTCTGGGTGCCTGGGCCTAAATATGTGACAGTGGCCTGTTCCAGTGGTGGGTGACGTGAAGCCTGATTCTCTGCTATGACATGAAGACTGATTCTCTGCTGACATGAAGCCTGAATCTCTGTTATGGGACCTCTCTTCTCTGCCTGGGTGCCTGGGCCTAAATATGTGACAGTGGCCTGTTCCAGTGGTGGGTGACGTGAAGCCTGATTCTCTGCTATGACATGAAGACTGATTCTCTGCTGACATGAAGCCTGAATCTCTGTTATGGGACCTCTCTCCTCTGCCTGGGTGCCTGGGCCTAAATATGTGACAGTGGCCTGTTTCAGTCGTGGGTGACGTGAAGCCTGATTCTCTGCTATGACATGAAGACTGATTCTGTGCTGACATGAAGCCAGATTCTCTGTTACGGGACCTCTCTACTCTGTCTGGGTGCCTGGGCCTAAATATGTGACAGTGGCCTGTTCCAGTGGTGGGTGATGTGAAGCCTGATTCTCTGCTATGACATGAAGACTGATTCTCTGCTGACATGAAGCCTGAATCTCTGTTATGGGACCTCTCTCCTCTGTCTGGGTGCCTGGGCCTAAATATGTGACAGTGGCCTGTTCCAGTGGTGGGTGACGTGAAGCCTGATTCTCTGCTATGACATGAAGACTGATTCTCTGCTGACATGAAGCCTAAATCTCTGTTATGGGACCTCTCTCCTTTGCCTGGGTGCCTGGGCCTAAATATGTGACAGTGGCCTGTTCCAGTGTTGGGTGACGTAAAGCCTGATTCTCTGCTATGACATGCAGACTGATTCTCTGCTGACATGAAGCCAGATTCTCTGTTACGGGACCTCTCTCCTCTGCCTGGGTGCCGGGGCCTAAATATATGACAATGGACTGTTACAGTGGTGGGTGACGTGAAGCCAGATTCTCTGCTATGGCATGAAGACTGATTCTCTGCTGACGTGAAGCCAGATTCTCTGCTATGGGACCTCTCTCCAATTGATATTGGTTTATTTTTATATATTTTATTTTTATTTAAATTCATTTCCCTATCCACATTTGTTTACCTACATGTTGCTGCCTTTTGCAGCCCTCTAGCTCTTTCCTGGGCTGTTTTACAGCCTTTTTAGTGCGAAAAGTTCGGGTCCCATTGACTTCAATGGGGTTCGGGTTCGGGACGAAGTTCGGGTCGGGTTCGGATCCCGAACCCTAACATTTCCGGGAAGTTCGGTCGAACTTCTCGAACCCGAACAACCAGGTGTTCGCTCAACTCTAGTGATAACAGCTTTACTTGAATAAACGTTCATCAGGAAACAATCTTCCAACTTTGTCTTGGTCACCAGCAGGCTTTGGCACTAATTCTGGCAGGCAAACACACCGTCTCTGCTACATCAGTTGCTCTCTGGCTCTGCTGTGCTGACATGATTAAATAGGAATCTTTTCCTTTCTGCTGTACTTAACTTTCTGTAGACTGGTCTTTCTTTGGTAGTATCCAGGGAACTTTCTCCTGGCTTCATGGCTTCTACCTCTATGTCCAGCAGAGCTAAAGGTGCTCTGCTGGCTTGGACACAGCCTTCCCCTAGCAGGGGGTACTCTGAACCCGGCCTCTCCCCTAGAAGGGATAGGTTAGACTGACTCTAACTAACTAGACTTCTCCCTAGAGGGATAGAATAGAATGGAAAGAAGGTTCCATTCTAGGTATCTGTAGCTCTGCCATTGATGCTGCCATCTGCTGGTGAACCAGGCATATTACACTTGAACAGTTTACATAACAACATTATGAAGGCACATTTTGCAGGACCTGGAAATTAGTACATAGAAGCACATAAGGTCAACCGTAGGAGGTAGTAGAGGGGTGCAGAAGGTGGTAATGCAACTCTGGGGCGTTACACATGATCCATAGAGTCTGGCTATAATGTGGATCTATACCTCAGATCAAAAAGAGGGACATTTAAGGAGCAAAGAGGAGCAGACAGACTCAAGTCAAAGTCAGTGACTGTCCCTTCAAAATAGGGACACTTTGGAGGTCTGTAACTGGGTTTTAAATCGGCTAGCTGGCTCCACAGAAGACATAGGCTGCATGGTTGGATTTCTCTTTCACACTAAACAGCTGCCTAACTCTGCAGTCCACCCTTACAGATCTGTGGCTGTGACAAGGGGAAGGTCCAGCCTATCACTGTGATGGTTACTTTCTGCACCATACTAAGCCTTGCACTTAAACAGAAACCAGATATCCTGCAGTGCTATTATAAAGGCAATAACCAGGATCCTGAGAGCTGGTGTGGCACCACTGGCTACAGCATGTTGCCTATACAGCCTTACAGCCTGAATTTCTTCCTCCTGGTTAACATATCCTTTGCGCAGCAATTCTGAGAGAGCCACTAAGAGCACTGTCGGCACATCATTAAGTCATCTAAGCAACTCAGGGCCCTGCCTTGCCCCTCACACTGCACACAGCTTCTGATCAGAGGCAGACTGGCCATAAACCTTACAGGGAAATTTTCAGGGGTCAATACCCAAAGGACCACCCAAACCCTAGTCATAATGGGCTCAGTGGTAATTACCTCTGTGAATCAGGTGTCCAGCAACCACACATGCCATCCTGAATTCAACTGCTATGGCCTGCATCTCATCACCTAAGCCCCCTGCCCCATATCTAGAGGAGGAGGAGGAGGATAGAAAACAGCAGCTATTGATGGTCACCACAGAGAGACAGCTTTTGGGGCAATATATTGTGCTGCACTGTGGTATATGGTTCTGCTGGTAGAGTATTTTCTCCTATGGTATTTCTGACTCTGTCTTTTGTCAATTTGGACCCGCCTACAACATGGGGCCACATTTAGGTTGTTTTTCAAGGGGCACTTTAAGTTCCCAGTCTGCCCCTGCTTCTGCTGATGACACAGCCATGGTCATTGCATTTCATTACACATGTCAGCATACATACCTCCCAACTTTTGAACGTCACAAAGGACAATGGCAGTGGCGCACAGAAATTTTTTCATTCTAAAACACACCTCTAACTCTGCCCAATGCATAGCAATACACACCCACTCCCATTCAGTCCATTTAATGCCCCCACATAGTAATTATTCCCTCTTTGTGCCACCACACAGTGATAATGCCCACAATGTGCCATCTTCATAGTAGTAATGTCCTCATTGTGCCCCTTTCATTGTAGTTATGCCCACATTGTGCCCAGTCATAGACATTACACCCACATTGGGCCCCATCACAGTAGTTATGCCCACATTGTGCCCCCCACAGTAGTTATGCCCACATGTGCCCCCTTCACAGTAGTTATGCACATATGTCCCCACTCACAGTATTTATGTCCACATGGGCACACATGCTGATTCCCGGGCCTGCGCGCTCCTCATACCCAGTCCAATGTGTGACTGCATCGTGCCTGCTGGAGAGCACCAGCAGCTGAGCTGAATGGTGAAGCAAGGAGCGGACAGCCTGGACGCAGAGGCAGCTGAGAGTGGGACAACCACCGAAATCCGGGACTGTCCCGCCGTATCCAGGACAGTTAAGAGGCATGTCTGTATTCCTAAGATACTGCACAGCTGAAAATGAATTTCAAAAGTATCAGTGGTCAGTGAAAAACGGAGTAAGCAAAACTGCCACCTGTGTTGTGTAAATCATCTTCACAAACTCACAGGCTTCAATGGGTGTGTTTAGTTTGCATTACGGACCAAAGTACTGCTTGTCTCCATGATTTGTTCACTGACCCATGGTCAGTAAAAAATACTGATGTGTCCGCAGAAAATGTGAAAAATGGAAATGTGAACAAGGCCTTAATTAGTAGTGATGATCGAGCATGCTCGGCCGAGTACCGGTTCGGCTCGAGCATCGCTATGCTCGGCAGATCCGAACACTCTGCCGAGTACTACATGTGCTCGAGCGCCATGCTCGAGTCTCCTCCCCGGACGTTTGGCGCCTTCTAAGCAGCCAATAAACATGCTGGTAAGTATTGCCATCACTGTAATGCCATTAGACATGTTTTCTACTGGCATTATGCAGCGTACTCAAGTTAGGGTTAATAGTGTTCCTGGGTGTTGTAGTGCAATTGTGACCACTAACCTGAGACAGCTGACTCTCTGCAAGGCAGGTAATGGTAAATAATGTTCGTGACGCCAGTGCCAATTAAACGGTGGCACGCCGTTTGCTGATAGCAGGAATAACTGAGGAACCACGTGATGTTAAAACAGAACTCAAACTTTAGTAGTCATCATACATGGACATAGATGGAAGCGCAGTTCCTTTGAAGACAGTTGGTTTCAATACATTTGATGCAGGCAATATATAGCAAGGTGACTTCAGAGTGTTAAACACAGGACTTGCAGTACAGGCGGCTTGCACTCTATTCCTGACTGATCCTGGAACATAGAAACTCTTCTCCAAGGCCCGATGCCCTAGCTCTGGCTTATATCCTTGGTTTTATAATGATCAAGTACCTCCTCTGTTATCTTTAGTACCTCTTGCTTTTCTGGACTTGCCTCTGTCTCTCTCAGTTTCCTCAGGCTGGTTAACTGTGGTGTTCCTGCTTCTGCATATATGAACTCAGGAGGGGAACCTTCTCCTTGGATCTGGAACCCGATTACAGGGACTGCAATACCCTCTCCTGGTCTGCAAGCTCCAGGCCTGGACTTAACTCAGACATAGTCTGATCTCTAACACAGTCTAAAAAAACCTATTTCCTCTCCCTGACTGGGCCTTATATAACCTAGGGCTCCCTAGCTCCCTCTAGTGACTCAGAGCTGGAATGACACCCCTAGCAGGCCTGTACATGCACATTTCACAGTAACAGGGAAGTACATAGCATTACATTATGAAGATGACTTGTACCAACCTCCCCATAAATAAGGGGAAACGACAGCACACAAGTGACCCTTCTGTAGTGACGGGCATTACAGCCCCCGTACACTACATACCCCGCTGCTTTAAGCTGAGTACGACCTCGTACTCCATCAGGGCCCGCCCAACTGGAATTTTCACCTGAAATAGAAAAAGACACATGCAGGCATACATATACGTAATTCATCTGCATATACATTCATATCAGGTCCAATTGGCAAAGGTGAAGTGTGGTGACAAGGGGCGTCGTTCTCTTCTCTCAGGATAGTGAGTGGAACTGGGGCGCTGACCTGGCACAGCGTAACATTATTACCAGGATAGTCCATATGTGCAAATTGTCCTTAATAGAACAGCAGAAAAGATAAAACAGTATAAAAGTTCTTGGAGGCTCAAAGAACAAATATGAGTCCGTACCCAGGTTCCTTTCTTATAAATCACAGAGGCTCTCGTGCGGTGGAGTCCATCTCTGGGCACATTTCCTTAAAAACAAAGATCTCAGAGGCTCAGGTACTTTTGAGTCTATCACTGGGCACATATCCTTGGAATCCAGTTGCACAATAAAAATGACATCTAAAAACAAGTGCTGTAATACCCCTGATCAACCTGAAAAGGGGGTTAAGGGTAAAAGGTGCAACAACGGGACAGGCACAACTTGGTGTGTGATAGCAGAAGCAGGCAGGAGGTCCTGGAAACAAACTTGGCTTTGTTGACTTTATTATTTCAGTGGGTGACCACTACCACTGAGCCGTGGGTAACTGGCAGCAGCAACAAAGGACCAAAAACAAAGAACTCCTGTCCTGGAAGGGTTAACTTTTCAAAATCATCCCTTGGCAAAAATAAATCAAAGGCCTAGCAGGCTAATTCACAAGGGCGCATCATAGTTGCCCAGCTCTGCTGGCAAATAAGGGCTGTAGTAGTTCTCTACAGGTGGATGTGCCCACATTACAGTGTCAGGGGGCAGCTGCAAAGTGAAGGGACCCCTAATAGGTATTGGCCCCATAGGCCTAGGGGTAAAGACTCTTGTGGACCGTACCGGTCCCGACATAATTATAGTAGGCTGGGGTGGACTTGATACCGCCGCCGCAAGCGGTCCGGTGGGCTCTGTGCAGCAAGTCACAGGATTAGCGGGACTTCTTTGGGACCTTGACGGAGCAGTGTTAGCAGAAGGTGGTTTACGGGTGGTGACAGGCACCCTTACCTCGTCCTCCTTAGGCGGCGTCTGGATCCTGGCGGTGGCAATCTTGCGCAGCTCCCGCAACTTTTCCTCCAGCCGGACGATCTGGTCAGTTCTTCATAATATATTTTGGTTTTAGTATTCCTCTTTATAGCGGCCTCCCGGATCTCTGCCATTAATGCGGACCACTTGAAAGAGGGCTGAAAGAAATCTCTCCAAGAGCCATAGCAATGCTCCGGTTCTTTCCCCAGTGGCGGGCAGGCGGGTCTCTCCGGTCCCGGAGAGTAGGCCGGTGGAGCCCCCTCTGGCTCAACACCAACGACATCCGTCTTCAATAGCTCAGGCGCAGACATCTCAGCAGAGCAGTCTTTACTCTCCAACATGCTCGATCCTTCTCCGGAGAGCGACAGGGTGGCGCCAATAAGTTCAGCCAGATCCTCCCATTGCACTGGGAGGCCGCCCCCCAGGTATTCCAGTATGTGGAAGGCGGAGTCCATGCTGGCAGACATGCAAATGTCCAGACAGGCGGTGGCGCCTGACCTTGAACCTTTTCCCGCTTTTTCAGTAAAAAGGCGCCAACTTTTCCCGCCTTTTCGGGATGAAGATGACGCAGCAGTAAATTCAGCAAGCTCAGCGGCCATCTTTTAGCAAGAAACGCTGTCTATTCACTGACAGCAAGCAGGATGGTAAAAAGTCCATAAAACCACACTCCAATGTGGCGATTTCCTTCCTCTTGATAGTGCAACACCGCACAGTGCTTTTTGGAGGTTTTAGGGACACTTTTGGTATGTTTTTCAGTCCACAAAGTCCACTTTAAATAAGCAGGCAATTTGTCACTTTGGTCACAGGGTAACTGTATAAGGCACAAAGTTCACGCTTCTTGCACTAGAAAGCGTGCGTATCCTGTTCGTGACGCCAAAAGAGAGGTGCAGCTAACTCAAGTTAGGGTTAATAGTGTTCCTGGGTGTTGTAGTGCAATTGTGACCACTAACCTGAGACAGCTGACTCTCTGCAAGGCAGGTAATGGTAAGTAATGTTCGTGACGCCAGTGCCAATTAAACGGTGGCACGCCGTTTGCTGATAGCAGGAATAACTGAGGAACCACGTGATGTTAAAACAGAACTCAAACTTTAGTAGTCATCATACATGGACATAGATGGAAGCGCAGTTCCTTTGAAGACAGTTGGTTTCAATACATTTGATGCAGGCAATATATAGCAAGGTGACTTCAGAGTGTTAAACACAGGACTTGCAGTACAGGCGGCTTGCACTCTATTCCTGACTGATCCTGGAACATAGAAACTCTTCTCCAAGGCCCGATGCCCTAGCTCTGGCTTATATCCTTGGTTTTATAATGATCAAGTACCTCCTCTGTTATCTTTAGTACCTCTTGCTTTTCTGGACTTGCCTCTGTCTCTCTCAGTTTCCTCAGGCTGGTTAACTGTGGTGTTCCTGCTTCTGCATATATGAACTCAGGAGGGGAACCTTCTCCTTGGATCTGGAACCCGATTACAGGGACTGCAATACCCTCTCCTGGTCTGCAAGCTCCAGGCCTGGACTTAACTCAGACATAGTCTGATCTCTAACACAGTCTAAAAAAACCTATTTCCTCTCCCTGACTGGGCCTTATATAACCTAGGGCTCCCTAGCTCCCTCTAGTGACTCAGAGCTGGAATGACACCCCTAGCAGGCCTGTACATGCACATTTCACAGTAACAGGGAAGTACATAGCATTACATTATGAAGATGACTTGTACCAACCTCCCCATAAATAAGGGGAAACGACAGCACAACAAGTGACCCTTCTGTAGTGACGGGCATTACAGCCCCCGTACACTACAATTACAGTGATTGGCTGGCTGGAACACGTCATTTGGTGGTATATAGCACCCGATCACGCGGGTTCGGCTCATTGCGAGTCAGGGAGAGCTGCTGTTAGGAAGGGACAGAGCGAGTGTAGAGCGAATTTGATCTCAAACCTTTCAGAGTCCCAAAAGTCCTTTTAAGGACTATTGTTAGAGGTGGCAGCAAAATTTATTTTGGGGGAATTATTTTTTTGTGTCAGGGCGACCATTTTCTGCATTCTACAAACTCTGCTTGCTGTGACCAGTGAGAAGCAAATCAGCACTGATATCTAGGCCGTGTGTGACACCTATATTTATTCCAAATTGCAGTTACAGTCAGTTTCTGTATTATACAAACTCTGCTTGCTGTGACCAGTAAGAAGCAAATCAGCACTGATATCTTGGCCGTGTGTGATGCCTATATTTAATCCAAATTGCAGTTAGTCAGTTTCTGTATTGTTCAAACTCTGCTTGCTGTGACCAGTGAGAAGCAAATCAGCACTGATATCTAGGCCGTGTGTGACGCCTATATTTAATCCAAATTGCAGTTACAGTCAGTTTCTGTATTATACAAACTCTGATTGCTGTGAGCAGTGAGAAGCAAATCAGCACTGATATCTAGGCCGTGTGTGATGCCTATATTTAATCCAAATTGCAGTTACAGTCAGTTTCTGTATTAAACAAACTCTGCTTGCTGTGACCAGTGAGAAGCAAATCAGCACTGATATCTAGGCCGTGTGTGACGCCTATATTTAAAGGGTTTCTGTCACCCCACAAAACTCTTCTTTTTTTTTTTTGGATAGTTATATTCCTTATAGCGCGATATAGGAGAATATAATAGTCTTACTTACTTTCATGCGGCCGATTCTTTAGGGCTCTACCAGCAAGTAGGGCGTCTACTTGCTGGTAGCCGCAGCAGAAATCCGCCCCCTCCTCTTGTTGATTGACAGGGCCAGGCGTGATCTCCTCCTCCGGCCGGCCCTGTCAGTATTTCAAAAATCGCGCGCCTCTGGTCATTCGGCGCTCTGAGATGAGGAGGCTCGTCTCCTCAGCACTCCCTCAGTGCGCCTGCGCCGATGACGTCTTCTCTTTCGGTGATGTCATCGGCGCAGGCGCACTGAGGGAGTGCTGAGGAGACGAGCCTCCTCATCTCAGAGCGCCTGCACCGAATGACCAGAGGCGCGCGATTTTTGAAATACTGACAGGGCTGGCCGGAGGAGGAGATCACGGCTGGCCCTGACAATCAACAAGAGGAGGGGGCGGATTTCTGCTGCGGCTACCAGCAAGTAGACGCCCTACTTGCTGGTAGAGCCCTGATTTGCATATTATAAAACTTCGTTTTCTAAAGAATCGGCCGCATGAAAGTAAGTAAGACTATTATATTCTCCTATATCGTGCTATAAGGAATATAACTATCCAAAAAAAAAAAAAAAGAGTTTTGTGGGGTGACAGAAACCCTTTAATCCAAATTGCAGTTACAGTCAGTTTCTGTATTATACAAACTCTGCTTGCTGTGACCACTGAGAAGCAAATCAGCACTGATATCTAGGCCGTGTGTGACGCCTATATTTATTCCAAATAGCAGTCTCAGTCAGTTTCTGTATTGTTCAAACTCTGCTTGCTGTGACTAGTGAAAAGCAAATCTACACTTATTTCTAGACAGTGTGTGACGCCTATATTTAATCCAAATTGCAGTTACAGTCAGTTCCTGTATTATACAAACTCTGCTTGCTGTGACCAGTGAGAAGCAAATCAGCACTGATATCTAGGCCGTGTGTGACGCCTATATTTAATCCAAATGGCAGTTACAGTCAGTTTCTGTGTTATACAAACTCTGCTTGCTGTGACCAGGGAGAAGCAAATCAGCACTGATATCTAGGCCGTGTGTGACGCCTATATTTAATCCAAATTGCAGTTACAGTCAGTTTCTGTATTATACAAACTCTGCTTGCTGTGACCACTGAGAAGCAAATCAGCACTGATATCTAGGCCGTGTGTGACGCCTATATTTAATCCAAATAGCAGTTACAGTCAGTTTCTGTATTGTTCAAACTCTGCTTGCTGTGACCAGTGCGAAGCAATGACTTAATAGGATGGAAGAATTTCCTCCGTCTACTGATACCTACCCAAATCCCCTTTAAATAATCACGCCAACACCTACTTGCTTGGTAAAATGACCATGACGGCCAAACTTTATTATTACACACATTAAAGCAACATCTTTCACCATATAACATGAATAATAATAACAATAATAACAGCAGGCACTTCTTAAACATCCCTCAACATTATCACCTACTGCACCGTACCAAGGATCCTGGAGGGCAACCCAAACTAGCAGTATCCTCCTTCACCGCCTCACCTCGTACTTCAAGCTTACCCTTGGCCGCACTCACCGACCCAAGGGCACCAACTCCTTGAAGTATACCAGTATC
This sequence comes from Bufo bufo, assembly GCF_905171765.1. Classification (NCBI taxonomy): domain Eukaryota; kingdom Metazoa; phylum Chordata; class Amphibia; order Anura; family Bufonidae; genus Bufo; species Bufo bufo. The sequence goes on from NC_053394.1 coordinate 214,257,551, forward strand.
CCTCCTGTAGGCCTTGTAGCCCAAACAGGAGCCCCATCCTCGGTATTAACAAACCATATGAGATGCAGGCTCCAACATGTCCTGCATCTCTTAACCATTGAATTGCTCCCCCAGGATCCCATATCAAGCAGCCACAAAACGACCACTGGTGACACCTCACCTGTGGGCGTCCCGCCATACCTTAAGGGCAGTCTCCAAACCCTCCTGAATACCCAATGCCCACATGTCTATGCCAACGTCATTCAGGTGCACACCATCCTCTCTCAAGAATTGAGGCGACGCCGCCTCCAATTCCCGGTGACGCACTACCAAACCACCTTGCCTGCGAACAAAACGCCCCACCTCCTTATTCAATTTTGCCCGGGCTTTATTGATACGCTCCACCGACCTGGCCAACCGCCAGCTACATCTCGCAACCACCTCTGACAAAACAATCAACAAATCCGGAAAATCCGACAATAAGCAAGCGCAGCACATCCAACTTAATGTCCCGGATCACATCCCGAGATCGCCTAACACCCAGATCGTTGCCCCCAACATGGAGCACTAAGATATCAGGCGGCCGATCTAAAGTGGCATTAACCTGAATTTCAGGCAACACCCGACCCCAAAGGAGCCCCCTCAACCCAATCCACCTGATTACCAACTCATCTGCCGGGAAACCCAATTGGCGTCCGTTCCGCCTGACATCCGCACGTAAGGCCCCCCAATGGACGTACGAGTGCCCGAAAATCCATGCCAGACAAGGCGCTGCCCCTGTAACAAAAAATAAACATATCATAACAGATCCATAACACCAACATGTTTCACTCACAGAAGACCCGCCCAACAGTCATTCATAAAAGATGAGGTCGAATATATGATTGAAAACAATCCGACTCCCAGCGACCAATTCGCTTGATAACATCTTCACCCAGCCCCCACCTGGCCGCTTCAGTTGCTGCCCCAATCCGAAAGGAGTGGGAAGCATAATCATTAACAGGCAAACCCGCCGCCAACAAACACTTCCTAAAAACAGATATGAATTGAAAGCGAGACAACCGCAACCCGTCCTGATGAACCAACAATGCACCCGATACATCCGGCCGCACTCCCAGATATTCCTCAACGCAGCGCACTGGACAAAGTACCGACCCCACCAATTGCCGAAGCCACAAAACCACACCTCTACCTTCCTGATCAGTTTTAGACTTGCGTATTACGCACCGCAAACTGCCTTCCAACAACCGTACATCTTCCAACAACAAACCTCCACCACCCGAGCGACTAGCTGCCACCAATTCAGAAATACGAAACGCTCCAAAAAAGGCTAGCGAAAAAGCAGCCCTAAACAACAACACCTCAAATGCCGACACACAAACCGACTCTGCCCTCCCCCACAACAACTGCAACACCGCAAAAGACACTGGCCTTCTAGTGTCCCTCCGAATCAACCCACGACGGTAACCCTTCAATGCCTGCCGAACCCCAAAACACTTAGAAACATCCGCCAGACCCCGCCAACGCAACCAGAAAGCCACAGCCGCAACCCTCTTTGACACCACCGAGAAAGACAGACCTGCCGCATAACACGAACCCACCCAAAAAACCAATAACGTCCGGAAATCATCATCCGAACTACAACCACCTACCTGCTCTATCAATTCCTCCCACAAAACCCACACCGCCGAGTAAGCCGCCCACGTACCTCTACTAAGCGACTGCCTAATCAGGTCTGCTGACACCCCAAGGCCACGCTCCAGAGCCACTGGGGACAGGGTAACCCCCGAACTTCGGCACCCGGCGCCAGGCTGCGAAAGCGATCCCACTGGAAACGAGAAAGGGAATCAGCAAGTGAGTTATCTACCCCAGGAACATGCACGGCAACAAAACAGGCATTCAGCCGCAAACCCCTCAACACCAAATGCCTTAATAAATTCAACACCGGCGGAGAGTTGGCTGTCTGACTATTAATCGCCTGCACCACACCCATATTATCCCAGTAGAAACGCACCCGCCGATTCCTAAGCCATTCCCCCCACAACTCCGTAGCCAAAACAATAGGGAAAAGCTCCAACAACACCAAGTTGCCGAGGACACCAGCCCGTCTCCACTCTTCCGGCCATGCCTCCGCACTCCATTGCCCCTGACAAAAAACACCATATCCACCCGAACCTGCCGCATCCGAAAACAATTCCAAATCCACACTACTAATCGCCTCTTCCATCCACATAGACCGCCCATTATACTCCCCAAGAAAGCTCTCCCAAACCGCCAAGTCCTCCTTTACCTCAGCCGGTAACCGTAAATAATGAAACGGTGCAACAACACCCGCTGTAGCCAACGCCAGCCGCCGACAAAAAACCCGTCCCATCGGCAAAATACGACAAGCGAAATTCAGTTTGCCCAAGACCGACTGCACCCGCTTGAGCTGGACCTTTTTGGCCCTTCGTAGGAAGACAACCTCAGCCAACAAATCAGACACCTTGTTGTCAGGTAGCCGACACTCCATGGCCATGCTGTCAATCTCAATCCCCAAAAACGTCAATACAGTGGAAGGACCCTCTGTTTTTTCACCCGCTAAAGGGATCCCAAACCTAGCCGCCACACGCTCCATCGTATGCAACAGAACAGCACACACCCTGGATTCAGCCGGACCTAAGAACAAAAAATCGTCCAGGTAATGCAATACTGAATTCCACCCAGACTCCTGTTTCACTACCCACTCCAAAAACGAACTGAACGATTCAAACAATGAACAAGAACAACATGATGCACGTCCAGGTGTCACAAGGAGGGAAAAGTTTTGGAAGATGGTAAAGGAGTACATAGCAGACCGTGTCAGCATCCTCAGTGATCCCTCAGTGCCTTACAACTACTGGGTGTCCAAGCTGGACACGTGGCACAAACTGGCGCTCTACGCCTTGGAGGTGCTGCCCTGCCGCCAGCGTTTTGTCTGAGCGGGTATTTAGTGCTGCTGGTGGCATTATAACAGATAAGCGTATCCGTCTGTCAACTGAAAATGCTAACAGGTTGACTCTTATAAAAATGAACAAAAAAGAAAGGGGAGAGAAAAGAGACAGGAGGCCGCGTCTCGTGTGTGTGACTGTATTTATGGTCTTATTGCACTATATACAAGAAGCGCTTACCATATGTTGTTGTGTGGAGCCACAACAACTGTATAATGCTTATGATGGTATTCTCCCGTCCAGCGTGCGGGGTCCTGTACTGCTGCCAAGGTTCCTTTTTCTCTGCCCCAGGTGTGGCAAGAGAAATAAGCATTGGAGATAAAAAGTAGTGGTTTTTCTGAACCTTTTTTACGGCGCTGAAAACAGGAGGCAAGTTCTCATAAAATATTGTAAAAAAGGAAAGTAGCTATTTATTCTTTTGTCAACGCGTTTCAAGGGCGCACAGCCCTCTTCATCAGGACAATAGAAGCATATGTTGAGTCGTATTAAAACATCTTCTTTTAAAAAGTATTTCGGTGCGCAGGCCTGACGATGTTTTAATACGACTCAACATATGCTTTTATTGTCCTGATGAAGAGGGCTGCGTTGATAAATAGCTACTTTCCTTTTTTACAATATTTCATGAGAACTTGCCTCCTGTTTTCAGCGCCGTAAAAAAGGTTCAGAAAAACCACTACTTTTTATAAAAATGAACAAGGCCTGGATTGCCCCTGACTTCTCCACTCCACCAGAGGAAAGCCACAACTGAACATAAAGGCACTTTAAATGTGTTGTTTAGAATGTACTGAATACTCTCTATTCCCATGCACCCCTTCCGCCACAAAAAAGGGTATGAATCTACCTTTTCTCATCCTCCTCCTCCTCGTCCATCACGTATATGCCTTCTCATAAAAAATTTCGGATGGTCAGCTCACCAGCAGGCCCTCACCCATAATGTTTTAGATGGTCAGCTCACCAGCAGGCCCTCGCCCATAATGTTTTAGATGGTCAGTAGAGATGTCCCGAATAGTTCGCTGGCGAATAGTTCCCGGCGAACATAGCTTGTTCGCGTTCGCCGCGGCTGGCGAACATATGCGATGTTCGGTCCGCCCCCTATACATCATCATTGAGCAAACTTTGACCCTGTACCTCACAGTCAGCAGACACATTCCAGCCAATCAGCAGCAGACCCTCCCTCCCAGACCCTCCCACCTCCTGGACAGCATCCATTTTAGATTCATTCGGAAGCTGCATTCTTAGTGAGAGGAGGGATAGTGCTGCTGCTGCTGATTTAATAGGGAAAGCGTTAGCTAGGGCAGTGTTCTGTGTCCACAGACTCATCTGCTGTAAGGACAGCGTCCTGACAGGACCCCAAAAAGCCCTTTTTAGGGCTGGTACATCATTCTGCTTTTTTTTTTTATATATATATGTATTGCTGTTGCCTGCCCGTGTGTGAGAGGCTGCAGGCTCACAGACAGTACTGTGTGCACACCATTCATACAGTGTGTCACAGACAGTACCTTGCAGATCAAAAAAAGTCCATTTATTATTTCTCTGTGATATAATCACAGTTGTCAGACAGTGAGAGGCTGCAGGCTCACAGACTGTACTGTGTGCACACCATTCATACAGGGTGTTACAGACAGTACCTTGCAGATAAAAAAAAAGTCAATTTATTATTTCTCTGTAATATAATCGCAGTTGCAAGCCAGTGAGTGTCTGGTCCACAGACTGTACTGTGGCCACTGGCTAGGCCACCACTCATACCGTTACAGGGTGTCACTCACAATACCTTGTAGATAAAAAAAAGTCCATTTATTATTTCTCTGTGATATAATCGCAGTTGCAAGCCAGTGAGAGGCTGCAGGCTCACAGACAGTACTGTGTGCACACCATTCATACAGGGTGTCACAGACAGTACCTTGCAGATAAAAAAAGTCCATTTATTATTTCTCTGTGATATATTCGCAGTTGCAAGCCAATGTGTGTCAGGCCCACACAGACTGTACTGTGCCCACTGCCCACCACTTATATAGGGTGGCACAGTACCTTGCACGCATAGTAACACTTATCTAAAAAAAAATGACAGGAAGAGGCAGGTCACCCCGCAGGGGCCGTCGTGGTGCTGTGATTTCCACTGGCCCTGGAATAATGCCCAGTGTTCAGATGATACGTACCCTGAACCCAAAAAATTCAGAGAAAAAAGTTGACTGGCTTACACAGGACACCCAATCTTCAACAGCTTCCGCTAAGAACCTCTACGCACCATCCTCCTCCAGCTCAGCTTCGGTAACCTGCTCTCAAGTTACCACTATCCCGCCTGCCACCACCACCCAGCGATGGACTGGCCATCGGGAGTACCGGGAGAATCCCGGTGGGCCGATCGAATTATGGGCCGGCCAGGGCCGCCATCAGGGGGGTAAAGCTCCAGTAACAGCAGGCAGTGTGGGGGCGGCGCTCTCTCACTGACGTCACACGCCTGCTCCTCCCACTAGGCGGCGCAGGCGCGTGACGTCAGTGAGTGAGCGCTGCCGCCCGCACTTGTTACTGGAGGCTGGAGGCGGGAGCTGAATGTAAGGTAGTAAAGACTCTTTACTAAAGAGATGAGCGCTGTGCCCCCACGTGTAGTAGAATACCTACCTGGAGCCAGACTGTGCACAGAAAGGGCACTTTGTCACTGTGGACAAAGTATGGCACTTTCTGTGCACAGATTGGCTCTAGGTGGGTACAGTGTGGCACTGCAGTCACTAAGGGCACTATTTATCTGGGCATAGTAGGGCACTATCTGCCCACATAGTCAACATATGGCGCTCTGGGCACTGCCATATAATAGTGTGGGTACGGCGATATTTGGTTCTATGTGGGCACTGTATGATTGTGGGCAGATAGTGCCATACTATCCACAAATAAATGGCGCATTTAGTGCCTGTCGTGCCCACATAGTGCCATATAGAACCCATACTCGGAAAGCGCCATACTTGTGTAGACAGAGTATAATTATAGGCAAAGTATGGCACTTTCTGCCCACGTTTTAGCTCTAGGTAGGTATGATATGGCACTTTGTGGGCACTGTAGACACTAAATACACAACTTATCTGAGCATAGTATGCCCAGGTCTTCCCACGGTCATACAGTGCTCAGATAGCGCCATGTTATGCACAGATAAATGGTGTATTTCTTGCTTATGGTGCCATACAGTACCTACCTAAAGTGAAAACCTACAGTACTTTGGCCACAGTCATACAGTGCCGACATAGAGCCAAAGTATGGCACTTTCTATGCACCTAGGTAGGTACTATATGGGTACAAATGCGCTATTTTTCTGTGAATAGGAGGGCACTATCGTGCTCTATGTGGGCACTGTATCACTATTAGGGCAGATAGTGCCATAGAGACAAAATGTCTCCCAGCACATTATACATGGCTCGTCATCATGGTTACGACCTCCCTGTAATCCAGCATTGGTGGTCGAAAAAAGCACCAAACTATGTGCACTCCCACAATCCCGGCTACTCCTATAGTGTGCAAGCATGACCACCGCTGCTGGATTACAGGGTGGTCAAAACCATGGAAACGAGCAGTGCATAATGTGATGGAAAAATGACTCCCGCCAGCAAAGGAAGCAATATGGACAATCACAATACATTAGTAAGTGCCTTGTATTAACTTTCTCTACAAGATAAATGCCACTTGCTGAAGAGACATAACCCCTTTTTTGAGTGTGTTTGGGAAAAATAAAGTGGGCCGGTCTGGCTGAAGTCCAGGGCCACTTTATTGTCCCAGTCCATCCCTGCCACCACCACTACCACCACAGCCACCACAGCCGCTTCACTTGATCCGTCAGAGGAGTTATTTACACATCAGTTGGATGAAATTAGTGATGCGCAACCATTATTGCCAGAGGATGTAGATAACAGGGATATGTCTCAGTTAGGCAGCATTACACACATGGACGTACAGTGTTATGATGATGATGATGTTGTACCCGCTGCTGCTTCCTTTGCTGAGGTGTCAGATACAAGTGAAGTGGTTAATGATGACGATGTGTCCGTGGATGCCACGTGGGTGCCTGCTTGAAGAGAAGAAGGGGAGACAGAGAGAAGGAGGAGACGAGTTGGAAGCAGAGGGAGGTCGTCGCAAGGAGCTAGTGGCACAGTCAGACAGCATGTATCGGCACCCGGGGTCAGGCAGACAGCATGCCAATCAACGCATGCTGTTGCCACCACCAGAATGCCGTCATTGCAGAGCTCAGCAGTGTGGCATTTTTTTTGTGTGTCTGCCTCTGACAACAGCGATGCCATTTGCAACCTGTGCCAAAAGAAACTGAGTCGTGGGAAGTCCAACATCCACCTAGGTACAACTGCTTTGCGAAGGCACATGATAGCACATCACAAACGCCTATGGGATCAACACATGAGTACAAGCAGCACACAAACTCAAAGCCACCATCCTCCTCCTGGTCCAGCATCTTCAGCCACGTCAACCACTGCTGTCCTCCTTGCCCCCTCTCAACCATCCGCCACTCCGCCTCTCGCCTTCAGCAGTTCCTGCTCATCTGTCCACAGTCAGGTGTCTGTCAAGGACATGTTTGAGCGTAAGAAGCCAATGTCACAAAGTCACCCCCTTGCCCGGTGTCTGACAGCTGGCTTGACGGAACTCTTAGCCCGCCAGTTTTTACCATACCAGCTAGTGGAGTCTGAGGCCTTCAAAAAATTTGTCGCTATTGGGACACCACAGTGGAAGGTACCCGGACGAATTTTTTTTTCAAAAAAGGCAATCCCAAACCTCGACCCAGTTATTGAAAAGGAAGTCATGGCATCTCTGGCATACAGTGTTGAGGCAAGGGTCCATCTGACCACTGATACCTGGTCTGCAAAGCACGGTCAGGGCAGGTATATCACCTACACTGCGCATTGGGTCAACCTGCTGACGGCTAGAATGCGTGGCTCTGCAGCGGAGTTGGTGACACCGCCACGACTTGCAGGCAGGCCTACTGCCACCTCCTCTACTCCTCCTACTCTATCCTCTTCGATAACCTCCTCGGCTGAGTCCTCTTCTGCTGCGGTGTCTGGCTGCACATCAACTGAATCCCCCCAGCTCCCCAGGGGTTATTCCACATCCCGGATACGACAGTGTCACGCTGTCTTGGGGTTAACTTGCCTTAAAGCAGAGAGCCACACCGGACCAGCACTCCTGTCCGCCCTGAACGCACAGGTGGATCAGTGGCTGACCCCGCACCAACTGGAGATCGGCAAAGTGGTGTGTGACAATGGAAGCAATTTGTTGGCGGCATTGAATTTGGGCAAGTTGTCACATGTGCCGTGCATGGCACATGTGTTGAATCTCTCATCGTACAACGCTTTGTGTCTAAGTACCCAGGCTTACAGGATGTCCTCAAGCAGGCCAGGAAGGTGTGTGGCCATTTCAGGCGTTCCTACACGGCCATGGCGCACTTTTCAGATATCCAGCGGCGAAACAACAGCCAGTGAGGCGCTTGATTTGCGACAGCCCGACACGTTGGAATTCAACACTCCTAATGTTCGACCACCTGCTCCAACAAGAAAAAGCCGTCAACGAGTATTTGTATGACTGGGGTGCTAGGACAGCCTCTGCGGAGCTGGGATTTTTTTTGCCACATTACTGGACGCTCATGCGCAATGCCTGTAGGCTCATGCGTCCTTTTGAGGAAGTGACAAACCTAGTCAGTCGCACCGAAGGCACCATCAGCGACCTCATCCCATTTGTTTTCTTCCTGGAGCGTGCCCTGCGAAGAGTGCTGGATCAGGCTGTAGATGAGCGTGAAGAGGAAGAGGAAGAGTTGTGGTCACCATCACCACCAGAAACAGCCTTGTCATCATCGCTTGCCGGACCTGCGGCAACGCTGCAAGAGGAGTATGAGGAAGAGGAGTCAGAGGAGGAATGTGGCTTTGAGGAGGAGGAAGACCAACCACAGCAGGCATCCCAGGGTGCTCGTTGTTGTCACCTATCTGGGACCCGTGGTGTTGTACGTGGCTGGGGGGAAGAACAGACCGTCAATGACATCACTGAGGACGAGGAACGGGAAATGAGTAGCTCGGCATCCAACCTTGTGCAAATGGGGTCTTTCATGCTGTCATGTCTGTTGAGGGACCCTCGTATAAAAAGGATGAAGGAGAACGACCTGTACTGGGTGGCCACGCTACTAGACCCCCGGTATAAGCAGAAAGTGGTGGAAATGTTACCAAATTACCGAAAGTCGGAAAGGATGCAGCAGTTCAAAACCAAACTAAAAAATATGCTTTACACAGCTTATAAGGGGGATGTCACAGCACAACGGGAATCTAACAGGGGAAGAGGTGAAAGTAATCCTCCTCCTCCCACAACCACGCCGGCAAGGACAGGACGCTTTACAGACGTGTTGTTGATGGAGGACATGCAGAGCTTTTTCAGTCCTACACATTGCCACAGCCCTTTGGGATCCAGGTCTTAGAGAACGACTCGACCGACAGGTAGCAGACTACCTCGCCTTAACTGCAGATATCGACACTCTGAGGAGCGATGAACCCCTTGTCTACTGGGTGTGCAGGCTTGACCTGTGCCCTGAGCTATCCCAGTTTGTGATAGAACTTCTGGCCTGCCCCGCTTCAAGTGTCCTGTCAGAAAGGACCTTCAGTGCAGCAGGAGGCATTGTCACTGACAAGAGAAGTTGCCTCGGTCAAAAAAGTGTTTATTACCTCACCTTCATTAAGATGAATGAGGCATGGATCCCGAAGGGACTGACAGTGGGGGATACGTTTGACTAACAAAAGGCCTGATGACATGCCTTGGCCTCAAAATGGTCCCCACGCTGCTGTATTTAATGTCTGCATACCGGATGACTTTCGTGAATTCTCCGCCACCAACTAGGGTTCAAGCCGCAATGTTTCAGTCACCTTTCTGCCTGGAAAACATCAATTTTTCCGGCCGCTGCTACAACAGCGGCTGCAACAATACCATTGTTTTTCAGGCATGTGTACATGCCTAATTTTTCTGGCCTCTGGTGCTGCACTGTGGCTGCAAAAATAAAACAAAAAAAAAGGCACATACAGTGGGATGCGAAAGTTTGGGCAACCTTGTAAATTGTCGTGATTTTCCTGTATAAATCGTTGGTTGTTACTAGAGATGAGCGAACACCTGGATGTTCGGGTTCGACGAGTTCGGCCGAACTTTCGAAAAATGTTCGGGTTCGGGATCCGAACTCGACCCGAACTTCATCCCGAACCCGAACCCCATAGAAGTCAATGGGGACCCGAACTTTTGGGCACTAAAAAGGCTGTAAAACACACCCGGAAAGGGCTAGAGGGCTGCAAAAGGCAGCAAAATGTAGTTAAATCCCCTGCAAACAAATGTAGATAGGGAAATGATGAGTTAACATAAAATAAATAAAAATTAAACAATATTAATTGGAGTGAGGTCCCATAGCACAGAATCAGGCTTCAAGTCACCCACCAATGGAGAAGGTCACTTACTATTATTTTGACCACAGCACCCAGACAAAGGAGAGAGGTCCCACAGCAGAGAACCAGGCATCATATCACCCACCACAGGAGTAGGCCACCATTTAGTTACTTTGACCCCTACACCCAGACGGAGGAGAGAGGTTACACAGCAGAGAATCAGGCATTTAGATCACCCACCACAGGAGTAGGCCACCATTGAATCAGACCCCGGCAACCATGTCAGATGGCACAAGCATAAGCTTTATATCAATCAGCACAGGAGAAGGCGACTTTGACAGACTTTGACCCCTACACCCGGACGGAGGAGAGAGGTTTCAAAGCAGAGAATCAGGCATTTAGATCACCCACCACAGGAGTAGGCCCCAATTGAATGGGACCCCGGCAACCATGTCAGATGGCACAACCATCAGCTTCATATCAATCAGCACAGGAGAAGGCGACTTTGAAAGACTTTGACCCCTACACCCAGACGGAGGAGAGAGGTTTCACAGCAGAGAATCAGGCATTTAGATCACCCACCACAGGAGTAGGCCCCCATTGAATCAGACCCTGGCAACCATGTCAGATGGCACAACCATCAGCTTTATATCAATCAGCACAGGAGAAGGCGACTTTGAAAGACTTTGACCCCTACACCCAGATGGAGGAGAGAGGTTTCACAGCAGAGAATCAGGCATCATATCAACCACCACAGGAGAAGCCACCATTTAGTTACTTTGACCCCTGCACCCAGGAAGAGGAGAGAGGCACCACAGCACATATTCTGGCATCATATCAGCCACCACAGGAGAAGCCACCATTGAGTTACTTTGACCCCCGCACCCAGGAAGAGGAGAGAGGCACCACAGCACATATTCTGGCATCATATCAGCCACCACAGGAGAAGCCACCATTGAGTTACTTTGACCCCCGCACCCAGGAAGAGGAGAGAGGCACCACAGCACATATTCTGGCATCATATCAGCCACCACAGGAGAAGCCACCATTGAGTTACTTTGACCCCTGCACCCAGGAAGAGGAGAGAGGCCCCACAGCACATATTTTGGCATCATACTAACCACCACAGGAGAAGCCACCATTGAGTTACTTTGACCCCTGCACCCAGGAAGAGGAGAGAGGCCCCACAGCACATATTCTGGCATCATATCAGCCACCACAGGAGAAGCCACCATTGAGTTACTTTGACCCCCGCACCCAGGAAGAGGAGAGAGGCACCACAGCACATATTCTGGCATCATATCAGCCACCACAGGAGAAGCCACCATTGAGTTACTTTGACCCCTGCACCCAGGAAGAGGAGAGAGGCCCCACAGCACATATTTTGGCATCATACTAACCACCACAGGAGAAGCCACCATTGAGTTACTTTGACCCCTGCACCCAGGAAGAGGAGAGAGGCACCACAGCACATATTCTGGCATCATATCAGCCACCACAGGAGAAGCCACCATTTAGTTACTTTGACCCCTTCACCCAAACAGAGGAGAGAGGTTCCACATCAGAGAATCAGGCATCATATCAACCACCACAGGAGTAGGCCACAATTTAGTTTATTTGACCCCTGCACCCAGGAAGAGGAGAGAGGCCCCACAGCACATATTCTGGCATCATATCACACACCACAGGAGAAGGCCTCTTTCAGTGATTTAGGCCTTTGGACCCAGACAGAGGAGAGAGGTCAGAGATTAGCTTCATATCCCCCAGCACAGCAGAAGACCGCTTTATTTGACTTAGGCCTCAGCACCCAGACAGAAGACAGAGGTAGCATGGCAGAGGTTATGGCTTCATGTCACCCGTTAGTTTAACCGGCCACTTTCATCTGGTTAGGCCCCGGCGCCCAGACAGAGAAGAGTTTCATTCAACTGTGGGTTTCATAAAATTTGTATCAAATAAAGAAGTGGCCCGTAGCACAACAAGACATGTTTTAGGCAGTTAATAAGGACTACTCTGCACAAGGGAGGGACAGGTCCTGTGGGATCCATGCCTGGTTCATCTTTATGAAGGTCAGCTTGTCCACGTTGGCTGTGGACAGGCGGCTGCGCTTGTCAGTAATGACGCCCCCTGCCGTGCTGAATACGCGTTCAGATAAAACGCTGGCCGCCGGGCAGGAAAGCACCTCCAAGGCATAACATGCTAACTAATTTCGAAACCCAGTAGTTGAATGGGGCCGAACCATCCGTCAGGATGTGGAGGGGTGTGCAGACATACTGTTCAACCATGTTAGTGAAATGCTGCCTCCTGCTAACACGTTCCGTATCAGGTGTCGGTGCAGATAGCTGTGGCGTGGAGACAAAACTTTTCCACATTTCTGCCATGCTAACCCTGCCCTCAGATGAGCTGGCCGTGACACAGCTGCGTTGGCGACCTCTTGCCACTCCTCTGCCTTCACCTTCCACCTGTTCCCCTGTGACATGTGGGAATGCTCTCAAGAGCGCCTCTATCAGCGTGCGCTTGTACTCGCGCATCTTACGGTCGCGCTCCAGTTCAGGAATTAAAGTGGGCACATTGTCTTTATACCGGGGATCCAGCAGGGTGGCCACCCAGTAGTCTGCACACGTTAAAACGTGGGCAACTCTGCTGTCGTTGCGCAGGCATTGGAGCATATATTCGCTCATGTGGGCCAGGCTACCCATGGGTAAGGACAAGCTGTCCTCTGTGGGAGGCGTATCGTCATCGTCCACCGTATCCCCCCAGCCACGCACCAGTGATGGGCCTGGGCTGCCACCCCGCTGTGAACTTGCGTCATCCTCGTCCCCCTCCTCCTCATCCTCCTCGTCCTCCAGTACAGTGCCTTGGCTGGCGACTTGTGAACCTGTCCTCTGCTGCTTAAACAAACCTCCCTCTGAGCCACTTCGAACAGACTGGCCCGAAAGTGTTAGAAACGAGCCCTCATCCTCCTCCTCCTCCTCCACCTGGGCCACCTCCTCTAACATCATTGCCCTAAGTGTTTTCTCAAGGAGACATAGAAGTGGTATTGTAACGCTGATAACAGTGTCATCGCCACTGGCCATGTTGGTGGAGTACTCGAAACAGCGCAGCAGGGCACACAGGTCTCGCATGGAGGCCCAATCATTGGTGGTGAAGTGGTGCTGTTCGGCAGTACGACTGACGCGAGCGTGCTGCAGCTGAAACTCCACTATGGCCTGCTGCTGCTCGCACAGTCTCTCCAGCATGTGCAAGGTGGAGTTCCACCGGGTGGGCACGTCGCATATGAGGCGGTGAGCGGGAAGGCCGAAGTTCCGCTGTAGCGCAGACAGGCGAGCAGCGGCAGGATGTGAACGGCGGAAGCGCGCACAGACGGCCCGCACTTTATGCAGCAGCTCTGACATGTTGGGGTAGTGGTGAATGAACCTCTGCACCACCAAGTTCAGCACATGCGCCAGGCAAGGGATGTGCGTCAAACCGGCTAGTCCCAGAGCTGCCACGAGATTTCGCCCATTATCGCATACCACCAGGCCTGGCTTGAGGCCCACCGGCAGAAACCACTCGTCGGTCTGTTGTTCAATACCCCGCCACAACTCCTTTGCGCTGTGGGGCCTGTCCCCCAAACATATGAGTTTCAGAATGGCCTGCTGACGTTTACCCCGGGCTGTGCTGAAGTTGGTGGTGAAGGTGTGTGGCTGACCGGATGAGCTGGTGGAAGCAGTGGAGGAGGAAGCCGAGTAGGAGGAGGAGGCTACAGGAGGCAGAGAATGATGCCCTGCGATCCTAGGGGGCGGAAGGACGTGCGCCAAGGAACTGTCCGCCGGGGGCCCAGCCGCCACTACATTCATCCAGTGTGCAGTTAGTGAGATATAGCGTCCCTGGCCGTGCTTACTGGTCCACGTATCTGTGGTTAGGTGGACCTTGCCACAAATGGCGTTGTGCAGTGCACACTTGATTTTATCGGACACTTGCATGTGCAGGGAAGGCACGGCTGTCTTGGAGAAGTAGTGGCGGCTGGGAACCACATACTGCGGGACAGCCATGGCCATCAGCTGTTTGAAGCTGTCTGTGTCCACCAGCCGGAATGACAGCATTTCAAAGGCCAGCAGTTTAGAAATGCTGGCGTTCAGGCCAAGGGCTCGAGGGTGACTCGGGGGGAATTTGCGCTTCCTCTCTAAGGTTTGAGATATTGAGAGCTGAACGCTGCTGTGTGATATAGTGGAGACGCTAGTTGACGGTGGCGGTGGTGGTGGTGTCGGTGGCACATCCTCTGTTTGCTGCTCGGCAGGTGGCAACATTCCTCTCGAGGCGGAAGCCGAGGCAGCAGCGGTAGAGGGAGCAGGGGGAGCCTCAGCGAGTGCCTGGTTTTTAAGGTGTGTACCCCACTGCAGTTCATGCTTTGCATGTAGATGCCTGGTCATGCAGGTTGTGCTGAGGTTCAGAACGTTAATGCCTCGCCTCAGGCTCTGATGGCAGAGCGTGCAAGTCACTCGGGTCTTGTCGGTAGGACATTGTTTAAAGAAGTGCCATGCCAGGGAACTCTTTGAAGCTGCCTTTGTGGGGCTGGGTCCCTGTTGGCGATGTCCAGTAGCAGGCGAACTCTGGGGGCGGCGGCTCGTCTGCTTTGGCCCCCTGCTCCCTCTTTGGCTTCGCTGTTGTCTCGGTCTCACCACTACCTCTTCCTCTGAACTGTGAAAGTCATCGCCACGACCTTCAGTCCATGTGGGGTCTAAGACCTCATCGTCCTCTGCATCGTCTTCCACCCAGTCTCCCTCCCTGACCTCCTCCTGTTCAGTCTGCACACTGCAAAAAGACGCGGCAGTGGGCACCTGTGTTTCGTCATCATCAGAGAGTCGGTGACTCTGCTGTGGTGGTATTCCCATGTCCTCTTCATCTGGAGACATAAGTGGTTGTGCGTCAGTGCATGGTATGTCTTCCTCCACTGGGGAAGGGCTAGGTGGACGCCCCTGGGAAACCCTGGAAGCAGAGTCTTCAAACAGAAGAAGAGACTGCTGCATAACTTGTGGCTCAGACCGTTTCCCTGATATGCTTGGGGGTGATGTGACAGACTGATGGGCTTGGTTTTCAGGTGCCACCTGTGCGCTTTCCGCAGAAGACTGGGTGGAAGACCATGTGGTGAACGTGCTGGAAGCACTGTCGGCCACCCAATCGATTGATGCCTGTACCTGCTCAGGCCTTACCATCCTAAGAGCGGCATTGGGCCCCACGAGATATTGCGGTACATTCTGCCGGCTAGTTGAGGGAGTTCGTTCCCTACTGTGTGCGCCTGGGGCCGAACGGCCACGTCCTCTACCAGCAACAGAGGCTCCACGGACACCACCACGACCGCGTCCTCGTTCCTTAATAGTATTTTTCTTCATTGTTGCGATTCAACTCGCACCACAATGAAATATATTATTTTTTATAAGCAAAATCCCCTCACTGGAATACTTTCAGTCTTTTGACTGTATGGATTACAGATGGAATGACTGTTATATGTGAGTACCGCTTTCTTTGACAGATTCTAGTATGGGTACATATATGTTTTCCCAACCCCAGCACATTAGTTTGCTAATTCCAGATGTATGAAACGCAGGCCTAACTGTATCTAGTATATTGAACGCCAGATAAACTAACTTGGCCTTTTTTAAATAAAAAAAAAATTCCCTCACTGGAATACTTTATGGCTTTTCACTGTATGGATTACAGGTGGACTGGTATTAGTAGGGGTGACACAAGCACACCCAAGTCCCTGATGTAGGATTTCTATGGCACAGACCACTATTACAAGTGATTAATGGACGTTGGGAGAGATTGTGCTGCAGCACTAGTCCCAAGATGGCCGCCGCCTATCAGCCCAGTAACATGTGCCACAAAATGGTCTGCACAACCTTTAAAAAAAATAGCCTTGGACTGTGCTGCTAAATCGCTATTGGTCTGAATCCCAGGTGTAGATGTCTGACTTGTTTGGAGCTTTGGAATGCACACTGTGGCAGCTTCTGCTGCAGCACTACAAGTCGCAAAATGGCGGCCGGCGGTCAGCCCAGGTACATGTGGATGGAAAAATCACTCTGGCCACTCTAAAAATAGCCAATGCCTATCAAAAAAGCAGCTCAGCTGCAGTTGTTCAGATGAATCACAGGTGGAGGAGAGAAATTTGCTTCCAGTTATTCAATTATCCCTGCCTATTCTCGCCCTAGCATCAGCTGCGTCTATCCCTGTTCTATTCACATCGGGAGTGAGCACGTCCCGACGTGCGCACAAGCTTATAAAGAGGCTGAGTCACATGCTGCACTTGGTCAATCACAGCCTTGCCAATAGTAGGCATGGCTGCGATGGCATCTTAGGGCAAGTAGTATGATGCATGTTGATTGGCTGCTTTGCAGCCTTTCAAAATGCGCCAAAATACATGCCGAACGACGAACCCGAACCCGAACTTTTACGAAAAAGTTCGGGTTCGGGTCCGTGTCACGAACACCCCAAAATTCGGTACGGACCCGAACTATGCTCGAACTGTTCGCTCAACACTAGTTGTTACGATAAAAAAATGTCAGTTAAATCTATCATATAGGAGACACACACAGTGATATTTGAGAAGTGAAATTAAGTTTATTGGATTTACAGAAAGTCTGCTATAATTGTTTAAACAGAATTAGGCAGGTGCATAAATTTGGGCACCACAAAAAGTAAATGAATACAATATTTAGTAGATCCTCCTTTTGCAGAAATTACAGCCTCTAAACGCCTCCTGTAGGTTCCAATGAGTCTGGATTCTGGTTGAAGGTATTTTGGACCATTCCTCTTTACAAAACATCCAGTTCATTCAGGTTTGATGGCTTCCGAGCATGGACAGTTCTCTTTAAGTCACACCACAGATTTTCAATTATTTTCAGGTCTGGGGACTGAGATGGCCATTCCAGAACGTTGTACTTGTTCCTCTGCATAAATGCCTTAGTGGATTTTGCGCAGTGTTTAGGGTCGTTGTCTTGTTGAAAGATCCAGCCCCGGCGCAGCTTCAGCTTTGTCACTGATTCCTGGACATTGGTCTCCAGAATCTGCTGATACTGAGTGGAATCCATGCGTCCCTCAACTTTGACAAGATTCCCAGTCCCTGCACTGGCCACACAGCCCTACAGCATGATGGAACCACCACCATATTGTACTGTAGGGAGCAGGTGTTTTTCTTGGAATGCTGTGTTCTTTATCCTCCATGCATAACGCCCCTTGTTATGGCCAAATAACTCAATTTTAGTTTCATCAGTCCACAGCACCTTATTCCAAAATGAAGCTGGCTTGTCCAAATGTGCTTTAGCCCACCTCAAGCAGAAAAGGCTTCCTCTGCATCACTCTCGCATACAGCATCTCCTTGTGTAAAGTGCGCCGAATGGTTGAACGATGCACAGTGACTCCATCTGCAGCCAGATGATGTTGTAGGTCTTTGGTGCTGGTCTGTGGGTTGACTCTGACTGTTCTCACCATTCGTCGCTTCTGTCTAGCCGAGATTTTTCTTGGTCTGCCACTTCGAGCCATAACTTGAACTGAGCCTGTGATCTTCCATTTCCTCAATATGTTCCTAACTGTGGAAACGGACAGCTGAAATCTCTGAGACAGCTTTCTGTATCCTTCCCCTAAACCATGATGGGGAACAATCTTTGTCTTCAGGTCATTTGAGAGTTGTTTTGAGACCCCCATGTTGCTACTCTTCAGAGAAAATTAAAAGAGGAGGGAAACTTACAATTGACCCCCTTAAATACTCTTTCTCCTAATTGGATTCACCTGTGTATGTAGGTCAGGGGTCGCTGAGCTTACCAAGCCAATTTGAGTTCCAATAATTAGTTCTAAAGGTTTTGGAATCAATAAAATGACAACAGTGCCCAAATTTATGCACCTGCCTAATTCTGTTTAAACAATTATAGCACACTTTCTGTAAATCCAATAAACTTCATTTCACTTCTTAGATATCACTGTGTGCGTCTCTTATATGATAGATTTAACTGACATTTTTTATCGCAACAACCAATGATTTATACGGGAAAATCATGACGATTAACAAGGTTGCCCAAACTTTCGCATCCCACTGTACATGTGTCAATTCCCCTTCGTGATCGTTACCTTGTTGTGGTGAAGGGGCTTGCGTATCACAATGAAGCGACCACCTTTATGAGTGTGTTGGCAATGGCAATGTTGGCACACCCCAGATGATAAGGTCGTTGCTTTATTGTGAACAGACCAAAAGCAATCGGCTGGATAATTTTTCGTAGAAAAAACATTAATTTTCTTTTTTTTTTCTTTTTTTTTTAAGTAGTATGGGTTTTTAATATATAAAATAAAAAAATCATAATAACGTCTCTTAATAGTTTATTAGAAATAATGCATACAATTTAAAAAATCCCCATCAATTCCAAAACAAAGCAAGTACAGAGCTCAGAACTAAATTATTTCAGGATGTCATAATGGTTCGTTAATTCGACAATGGTTAATCAATTCGACACACGTCCCCAGATAGGGGACGTAACAAGAATTAAACTGATAGGAATAGTACTAGTTAAGACACCACTCATATAGGGTGTCACAGCACATTGCTCCATGCACGCGCAGTGCCCCAACTTGGATGTAAGAGGACCGACCAAGCTGCTTTTTCCATCTCCCGGTTCCTAAAATCAATTCAGTTTGGTGTATCAGAGTTTGGTCTGTCACTGTGAAGGCAGTCGAAGGTACCCGGCCTAAATTTTTTTTTTCACAAAAGGCAATCCCTGATATGGGACGTAACAGGGATTAAACTGATGAGAAGAGAACTACAGAAAATACTACTCATATCGGGTGTGACAGTAAATTGCACAGGGCAGACGCAGTGAACGTGGATTCAAACAAAGGGGAGGGAGCCAGCGTTTTTTAACCATCTCCCCGTTCGAAAAATCAATTCAATAAATGGACCCCAGATTGATGACGTAACAGGGATTAAATTGATGAGAATAGTACTACAGAAAATACCACTCATATCGGGTGTGACAGTAAATTGCACGGGGCAGACGCAGTGACCGTGGATTCAAACAAAGGGGAGGGAGCCAGCGTTTTTTTAACCATCTCCCCGTTCGAAAAATCAATTCAATAAATGGACCCCAGATTGATGACGTAACAGGGATTAAACTGATGAGAATAGAGAACTACAGAAAATAGCACTCATATCGGGTGTGACAGTAAATTGCGCGGCGCAGACGCAGTGACCGTGGATTCAAACAAAGGGGAGGGAGCCAGCGTTTTTTAACCATCTCCCCGTTCGAAAAATCAATTCAATAAATGGACCCCAGATTGATGACGTAACAGGGATTAAACTGATGAGAATAGTACTACAGAAAATACCACTCATATCGGGTGTGACAGTAAATTGCACGGCGCAAACTCAGTGACCGTGGATTCAAACAAAGGGGAGGGAGCCAGCGTTTTTTTTAACCATCTCCCCGTTTGAAAAATCTATTCAATTCACCTTTCGGGAACCCTTGGTGTTGTACGTGGCTGGGTGGAGGAAGAAACCTTCAATGACATCAACGGGACATGGCTAGCTTGGTATCCAACCTTGTGCAAATGGGGAGTTTGCGGTTGGGCAAATGGACTGTTTGCGGTTGTTTGCGGTGCATTAAAAGGGGAGCTTGGTCTGTCAATGTCTGTGAAGCGGGCGTAACCCTTACACTACCTGATCGATACAACATCATACCTGATCGTATACACACACTGGATGTTTTAAACCACGTTGTTCAAAAAAATTAGGATTGTTAGGTGATTTATGCCCTTTATGGATTAAAACCCAACTCTGCGTCAACTATCTAATTTTCCATGGGAGTTTTGCCATGGATCCCCCTCCGGCATGCCACAGTCCAGGTGTTAGTCCCCTTGAAACAACTTTTCCATCACTACTGTGGCTAGAAAGAGTCCCTGTGGGTTTTTAAAATTCGCCTGCCTATTAAAGTCAATGGCGGTTCGCCCGGTTCGCCAGTTCGCTAAAATTTGCGTTCGCCGTTCGCGAATGGAAAATTTTATGTTCGCGACATCTCTATTCACAACTACCCCGACATGTCAGAGCTGCTGCGTAAAGTGCGGGATGTCTGTGCGTGCTTCCGGCGTTCTCATCCTGCCGCCGCTTGGCTATCTGCTCTCATATGCGACGTGCCCACCAGGTAGAACTCCACCTTGCACATGCTGGAGAGACTGTGCGAGCAGAAGCAGGCCATAGTGGAGTTTCAGCTGCAGCACGCACTGGTGAGTCACACTGCGGAACAGCACCACTTCACCACCAATGACTGGGCCTCCATGCGAGACCTGTGTGCCCTGTTGCGCTGTTTCGAGTACTCCACCAACATGGCCAGTGGTGATGACGCCGTTATCAGCGTTACAATACCACTTCTATGTCTCCTTGAGAAAACACTTAGGGCGATGATGAAAGAGGATGTGGCCCAGGACGAGGAGGAGGAAGAGGGCTCATCTCTAACACTTTCAGGCCAGTATTTTAGAAGTGGCTCAGAAAGAGGATTTTTGCAACAGCAGAGGCCAGGTACAAATTTGGCCAGCCAGGGCCCACTACTGGAGGACGAGGAGGAGGAGGAGGATGGGGGTGAAGCATGTTCACAGCGGGGTGGTATCCAACTCGGGCCCATCACTGGTGCGTGGCTGGGGGGATACGGAGGACGCAGACGATACGCCTCCCACAGAGGACAGCTTGTTTTTACCTCTGGGCAGCCTGGCACACATGAGCGACTACATGCTGCAGTGCCTGCGCAACGACTGCAGAGTTGCCCACATTTTAACGTGTGCTGACTACTGGGTGGCACTCTGCTGGATCCCCGTTACAAGGACAATGTGCCGTCCTTAATTCCCTCACTGGAGCGTGATCGGAAGATGTCCTGTACTGGTATTTATCGTCACTACCTCCCTGAGTCGGAAATTTGCGCGCCCCCGCCTGCCTTTCTTGGAAGTCGTAGCCGTGGCCATCCCTCAGGCTCCCTCTCCAGAAGCGAACCCTGATTCCCCATTACCCGTGGTCACCATGGTAGGCGCAAAAAAGAACATCGAAAGTTGATAGAGCAGACATCCGAATAGATCGTCAACATCACGGGGACGTGCGATCAGCTTAGAAGTTATCTAGAGTTAACAAAGCGGCAGTAGGCCCTCACCTACAATTTTTTACACGGTCAGCTCAACGTCCGTTCCTCTTCCAAGTTCATAATCATCAGATGATAGTCTGGTTGACACAATCGTAATCACCGGGGGTCACGTAACTAATTAGCACGGAGGAGTGTCTTTGGTTATCGGAATAAACCACACAAATCGACTCGATCCACACGCTAAAAACGGCACCACCACCCACAGAATCGCGAAATAGGTATCAATCTGTCAATCCTTTCTGTGTCCGGGCCGGGTGAGGCTTCCCGTGCGTAGTCAAATTAAGCCGCAGGCTCCACTCCTGGTGGTGCCCTTCCATCAATTAGTTTAAGTTTCAGCTTTGCAACCATACTCCCCCCGGAACCCAAAAACTTTAGTTTCCCAGAAAATGCTTGGCGGGAAATGGGAATAACGCTGCCGGGGATCGTCTTCGAACCTCCAACTTAAATTGTTGATTAATGAAAACGTTCGTGGCAACAAAGGTTTCGTACAATACGGATGCCACCGGCCGTTCCTCTTCCAATGAGTTCAGTTTGATCGTCCAAGAGTCCGGTCAACACAATCGAAACCACCGGCCATCCCTCTTAGTTATGGCCCCAGTTCCGAAAATCACGAAAATTTTTGTCTGAACTCTTGCTCTTTTTATAAAAGTAAATATACAGGAAAGAATGCTTCCTGACAATTTTTCATCTACAATCGCTTTTATCTTCGGTTTTGTGAGTTTTATGGTCAGTCTGTAAAAGTGGCGTACAACTCGGGTAACATCGTTACCAGCAGTGACATTGTAGTCCAAGATGCATCCAGACATCCTCCCCATGCTGTCCCCGACCCATTTCGGTGGTGTTTCCATCAATTTCTGACCTTTTCTTATGAACCAGGCACCCTCCCCTCTTCAGAGCAGGGGGTGCCTGGTTTAATGCTCGGGTCCTCCCATTGACTTCTATAGGGCTCGGGTGCTCGGTAGAGCACCCGAGCATCCTGGTGTGCTCGGGCTGAGCACCCGAGCACCTGAGCATCGGGGTGCTCGATCATCACTATTAATCAGCTACTCCTACAGCTGATTTTAATGTTCCTGATTCACCAATAACCAACTTATTTTTCATGGAGCCCAGAAAGCTTGGAGAAGGAGCATAATCATTGTCTCATTTTTGCGAAATTTATAAATTACCAAATTATAAAAAAAAAAGCAGTGGACAATGCATCCTTCCACTTCTGCCACTCAAGCTCCAGACACTGTTGATGGTCTACTAGCAGCTGACAAAAGTAATAATGAGACCTGCTCAGCTGAGTCTGTTATAGATCAGGTGGACAGTGATAAAAAATCAAAAAGACAATTGTTTTTTAACCCCTCCAACCACTGTGACTTACCTGTATATCATAGTGGCTGAGAGAATGTATGGAGCGGGCTATTGTGCAGAGTATACAGCAGGCAACCGGCAGCAATGACCGGGATCAGTGATGATGCTGAAACCAGTCCTTTATTCCCTCAGATACCTCATTTAATAGCAATTGCTACATCTCTTAGGTTAGGCAGAGGGATGCGGCTCCCTCTGCCTTATGATCAGAGACCTCACAGTGATCTGTTACTATGACAATCTAGGGCCTTCTGAAGGTTCCCAGGGCTGTCATAGTAAGCTGCCTGCAAAGCTGTGCATGAGGCACAGCCCAGCAGGTACAGCAGCAGAATCCCATTCACCATAATGGTTCTCTATTATGGTGAATGGAGCAAGGGATCAAACGATACTGGGTTTTAACCCCCTAAGAGGGCTAAAAGTTATGTAAAAACAAACAAAAAAAAGTTTAAAAAAAATCTAAATATTGAGTTTAAATCACCCCCTTTGGGCTGCAGAGTGAGACGCACATGTCGGTGTGAGATCCGCTTCTGGCTAAGTTCACACAAGCTTAATAAGCTACAACCGGAGCTCAGAAATGTCAAAAGTTGGTAGAG
The DNA here is from genome assembly GCF_905171765.1 of Bufo bufo. NCBI lineage: Eukaryota > Metazoa > Chordata > Amphibia > Anura > Bufonidae > Bufo > Bufo bufo. The sequence goes on from NC_053394.1 coordinate 214,280,983, forward strand.
AGAGAACTAAAGATACCCCAGGCACTCGTGGGAACCATTCTGCCCACGGAGAGATGGAAAAATACATCAGAAGAGGAATCGGGCCGACAAGAGCCGAATCTAAGATGGCGCCGGATAGAGAAGCCTCTGAACAAGGAGACCAAACGGATGCATCGGTCGACTCAGATGGAGGTAGGGACAGCGAAACTTGCACCAGACGTCCTAGAGATAACCTCCCAGTATCCAGGGACTTTATTACCCAAGCATTAGGGGCTGCATTAGCTCCGCTGAGACAGGACCTGCAAGATATCAAATCAGACCTGAAACAGGTTGGAGACAGGGTAGAATCCCTGGAAGCAGGCTGGGAAGGAGCGATTGCATTTAACTCAGCGGTAACAAACAGCTTCGATCATGCCCAAGCCCATATAAATCAATTATACAACCTGATAGAGGATCAGGATAACTGCGGGCGCAGAAACAACCTGCGCATAAAAGGAGTGCCGGAGACTCTGCCCTCAGACGCCATTATGGCTTCAATGGTGGAACTTTTTCACAAAATCCTAGGCCCGGACGCCACAGATGATTTCGCTATGGACAGGGCCCACAGAGCACTTCGTCCTCTCCCTAAACCTCAAGAGGCTCCAAGAGACATAATATGTCGTTTAGTTAGCTTCAGCACAAAGGAGAAGCTGCTTAAAGCGGCAAGGGATAAACATCCATTAGCCTGTTTTGGCTCCACAATCGCTTTATTCCAGGATCTGTCGCCTATGACCCTGCAAAAACGACGTGCTTTGAAGCCGCTCCTGGAAATCCTACAAAATAGGAAAATTATTTACAGATGGCTTCATCCGTTTGGTCTATTGGTGAATACACCAGGACACAAAGTTGCTATTAGATCACCTGCAGACCTGATCCAGATCTACAATATCTTGGAGATAGAGCCATTAGACATCCAGGACTGGACAACTGTGAGAAATCTTACAGATCTCCCTGCGGTTCCGACGCTGACTGCCTGGACCCCGGCCTCAGCATCTAGGCCCCAAAGGCAAAAGAAGAATATACCTAAGATGACACCTAAGCGGCTGACACTACATCCAGATTGAGTTCTTATGCTTATTTGTATTGCTGAGCTTTATAGTTATATTGAGGTGTAGAGAGGAGATTCAGATAGATCTTGTGCTTATATGGAGGAAAATGTATTTTTATTTTTATCTTTTTCTTTGATGTCACTATTATGTTATTATCTAGGATAAACTAAAAATGATCCTATGGTTGTTAAAAGGTTATATTGGGATAATAGGTATGGCACTTCCTCTCTCCTCCTTTGGCTCTCTTGCGCCTCTCTCTGTCCTTTGCCCCCTCCTTCCCCACTTTTAGAGGGTTTGGTAGACCAGAAGTCATTTTGATAGAGCTGTAGGGGATGGAAGGGGGGTGTAGATTGAGGATAAAGGGTATTGCTCCTCTTTGTTGAATGGTTAGGAGCGGTATTCTCCTTGCATAAATAGGTCGATATTGCTAGATATGCCAAATATGTGAAGACCTGTATGCCTGTGTTTATTTTGTTATATAGGGTTGTGAAATAAGGAAATTCTATATGCTTGTGTGCACGGATTAGCCGTGTTCTCGGTCCATTTCTCCCCCCCTAGATTACCTCCTTGGGTGAGGAGACTTTGACATTAAGATGGTTATCTTAATATTGTATATCATATACGTCACATGGATAGAGTTATCTATGATTTCATGTATTAATGATGCTTTCTTTATTCTTTTTGGAATTTGTTTTTCTATTCCCTCCCCTTCCCCCCCTATCCCTCCTTTTTCCCTGCAGCGGACGTTTCAACATTCTACTTTTATAGGCCTTAAAAGATATCTACAAGAAGTCATGAAATGGCTACCATAAAGATCTGCTCTTTTAATGTCAGAGGGTTAAACTCACCTGCCAAAAGAAGTCAGATAATCCAGCTTATGCGCAAACAGAAGGTGAGCGTCTTGATGTTACAAGAGACACACTTTAAGAAGGACCATGTGCCGAGATTGAGCCATCTTACTTATAATAGGTGGTATCACAGTACATGGCCCTCCTCAGCTTCAAAGGGAGTTTCAATAGCCCTACATAAAAATTTCCCTCTAAATGTGAGCTCTACCTTAGTAGATCCAGAAGGTAGATTCCTTTTTATTAAAGGAACAATAGGTAATAGTACCTATACACTTGGGAACTTATACGCACCAAATACTCTGCAAACCAAGTGGATATGTACTACCCTAAACCTCCTAAGAGAATTTACAGAAGGTACTTTAGTTTTAGGTGGAGATCTAAATATCACATTACATCCGCTTATAGATTCATCTACGGGTATCTCGTCTACTTCACATATAGCCTTGAAGAGAGTACACTCTGATATAAGCTCTATGGGGCTGGTAGATGTGTGGAGGACACTAAATCCAACTGTCAAGGATTGCTCTCATTATTTGGTAGCCCACAGATCATATCAAAGACTTGATTATCTGTTTGTCCCTGCTTGTAAATTGACCTCTTGTGTTGACGCCTCAATTGGTACTTTGTTGTTGTCAGATCATGCACCGGTGTTTCTAGTTTCTAGAGATGGGTTTTGAGTCATTACCTAAACCTATGTCAAATTGGAGGCTAAACGAGACATTACTGGATTCATTGGAGCATGTTCAGAAGACTACAGGAAAATTAGAGGAATATTTCCAGCTCAACGCAACTCCAGATGTTTCACAAGGAACGATTTGGGAGGCCCATAAGGCTGAAATAAGAGGTCACTTTATAAGTCTAGGTTCATTCCTCAAAAAGAAAAGAGAGGAACAGGTGTTATCCCTAACACAGAGAATATAGTCTTTGGAATGTTCTCATAAAGAAACCCGATCTGAAGATGATCTTACACAGTTGAATTTAGCACGCTCATCCCTCAAAAATGTTTTGAACCAAAAGACGGCAAAGCTTTTTTTCTCTGCGCGATTTAAATATTACGCGCATGGGGACAAAGCTTCGAAATTTTTACTCGCACAAATTAAAAAGAGGAAAGCTAAATCATACATACAAAAGATTCGCACAACAACATCCTCATTAGCTAGGAATACAGAAGAAATAGCGATACGGTTCAAAGAGTTTTATGAGGCACTTTATAATCTCCGGTTAAGGGATACACCACAGGATAGAGATCAGAGATCTAAAAGGATTGATGAGTGGTTAGCTTCTCTGGAACTTCCTACACTGGGGAACCAACAGATTACCTCTTTACTCAAACCTGTTACATTACAGGAGTTAATAGAAGTAGTCAAGTCATTTCCAATGCATAAAAGTCCGGGCCCTGATGGCCTTCCAATGATCTATTACCGCAAATTCCAAAAAGTTTTGTTGCCTCAATTTTTGACATTATGCAATGACACATTCAGAGGTAATCCATTGCCAGAACAGATGCTGATGGCTCACATCACTATTATCCCTAAAGAGGGAAAGGATGAAACGAATTGCGCGAGTTATAGGCCCATATCCCTACTAAATAATGATTTAAAAATATTTGCAAAAATTCTGGCACTTAGGTTAAAACCATTACTACCTAATCTTATAAATAATGAACAAGTGGGGTTTGTAGCGGGGAGAGAGGGTAGAATGAACACTACTCGCCTTATCAACATTATTCAATACGCACGTAGCCGATCTGTACCTTTATTATTGTTGGGGACAGACGCCGAAAAAGCGTTTGACCGAATTGATTGGTTGTTTATGCAAAAGGCCTTGATGAAGTTTAAAATACCTGAAGACTTTGTCAACGCTATCATGGCCATGTACTCCAAGCCATCTGCTAGGGTGATGGTTAATGATACACTCTCTCCCCCTCTGCAAATTTCCAATGGAACAAGACAGGGTTGTCCGTTATCGCCCTTATTATTTGTCCTGACAGTTGAGTGCTTATTTCAGGCTATAAGGCAGGATGATAGAATACGGGGTGTTGAGCTACAAGGGGTGCATCATCAACTAGCAGCATTTGCTGACGACCTTTTGGTACTAATTACAAATCCGAATGAAGCATTTACGGCTATACAGTCATTATTTGAACTTTTTGGGGAGCTATCTAACTTTTTGATTAATCCCACAAAGTCTCAAGTTTTAAATGTGACATTGGATACCCGAAGCCAGATGGGCTTGGAGATCAATACCCCGTATCAATGGTCGGCCACTAGCATGAAGTTTTTGGGCATTAAACTTACATCGGACCCTACTCGGATGTATGATGAGAACTATAAAGGTCTATCGGACGTAATTAGACATACGCTAGATTCATGGGAAATACCATTTACATCCTGGTTTGGCAGACGCTCATTAATTAAAACCATTATACTACCCAAGGTTTTATATCTTCTCCAAACCCTCCCTATTCCCCTCCCTCGCTCCTTTTTCACCAAATTAGAATCAACACTGTCCAAGTTCCTGTGGAATAAAAAAAGACCTAGACTTACAAAACAATACACTTCCTTACCTAGTAAACAAGGAGGGATGGTGGTTCTGGACTTTTATGATTATTATTTGGCGGTTCACGGTATGAGATGCCTGGAATGGCTACGCTACAAAGGTGACAGACTGGATATTCAATCGGAGTTTGCCATTAGCCAATCTGCACTACGGCCTTTACTGCTACTTGGAAAGTATACATCTGAGACATGTATTGGTAACCCTATTACTAAAAATACAATATGGCTATGGAGACAAAAATTGAGTATTCATTTCCTCACTGCTACTATTTCCCCTTTGACACAGCTAAGAGATATTCTGCTAGATGCTTCCCCACAATTTATACAAAATTTACCTGAAAAGGCTAAAGCTATTACAACACCAGTGGTGGACTTATTAGATAACTGGGGTGCACTACAGGAGGAATGGGACAGAGGGGAAAGTACTTCTTCATTATCTTTTTTACAAAGATCATATATAAGAGATTACTTAAAACCATTGACCCCACTACATAAGACAGACCCAACTAAGTTTGAGAAAATAGCCCTCCAGAAACAGGAACCACTTAAAAAAATCTCTATATTATACTCCATGTTTCTTACCTTTACAAGCCCAAAGATTAACCCATATCTAGTGAAATGGGAATCGGACTTGAGCTTGGATAGTGATGATAAATCACTAATTAGATGTCTTTCGATGACTCCAAAGATTTTGACTTGCGTGAGAATGCAAGAAAACTATTTTAAAATACTTACCAGATGGTACTATACGCCAGATATTTTACATAAAATGTATCCTGAAGTTAGTGAGACATGCTGGAGATGCAAGAGAGAAATAGGCACCTTTTTTCATATCTGGTGGGACTGCGAGATAATTGGAGAATATTGGAAACAGATCTGCTCAATTATCACAAGGATATGTAAGATTCATGTACAACCATCTCCACAGATTTGTCTATTGAATTTAATGGACAAAATAAAGAGTTCAAGTTTGATTAAACGTCTCATTTCACACTTGCTGGCAGCTGCGAGAGTATTAGTGGCGGCCAAATGGCGAGATACATCCCCTCCCTCATTGGCTTCCTGGTAACTTAGATGTGATGACATATATAGGATGGAACAAATAGCAGGATGGGAAAACAGATCCACCCAAAAATTCCAAAAAACATGGAAACTGTCACGGGGTTCCGAAGGTGCACTCGGTCCCCCATTGCCCGCAGAACTGTTGCTTAGCTTTTGGAGTGAGGTTCTGTGTTTGACCTCATTCCCAGGGCGGCTTTACTAGCTGGGTGGCTCCCTGCTCCTAGTCTGCCTTGAGCGCCGAGCTGATCACTCGGTGCTCGACTGGTTGGTCTGTCGGTCATGTGACGCTGGCCACGTCACATGACCCTCACTCCCCACTATAAATACAGGCAGCCTGCTGGCTACAGGTTGCCTGTTAATTTCTAGGTTCCTGGCTATTTGTTGGACTGCTGAATACTTACCTGATCCTGTTCCCTGACCATCCTTTTGCCTGCTCCACCTGTACTGCGCTTCCATCCTGGTATTGTGACCTCGGCTCCCACCTGATTACTCTCTTAGGACTCCTCTTGTACTTCTCTGCTCTCCTGGTATTTATGACCCCGGCTTCTCCTGACAATTCTCTGCTTGCTCCATTTGTACTTTGCAGCTTTCCTGGTATTGACTCGGTCCGTTCACGTCCTGTTGTTTGTCTGTCTGTCATCCCTTCACTTACTCCAAGTTAGGGATTGCCGTCCAGTTGTCCCCTGTCATTAGGACTCGCGAGGCAAGTAGGCAGGGCCAGGGGTAAGGGTGGAGCGCAGTGGTCACTTCCCTTCCCCCTGTGTGTGTGTGTACGCGACCGTTACAGAAACCTTGGATAATACATAGAGGCTTCCAATTTAATTAAAGAAACACCTTCTTTATCCTTTATTCTAGGGTTTGAGTGGCCCGAAGAGTTGTTCTCTGAGTGGTGCTGAAACGTACGCTGCAATATCCTCCCACTCCCTGCCTTTCCTCCCCCCCTTCCACCTCTTTCCCGTTATATATAATTTTCTATTTCAATTTTTTTATGCTTTGGTTTACCATTTTTACACTTGGAATTATAAGTGTAATTAGCTGTCTTGTAATGTATAAGATGTCATTATCACTTTCACTGATATTCACTCATTGGCCTTTAAAAGTATCTGTACTTATGAGACAAATATGTACAATAAAAATTGTTTGAACATTAAATCCCCCCCTTTCCCAATTTTACACATTAATTCACTAAATAATTAAAAAAATAAACATGTATCGCCCTGTATGAAAATGTCTTAACTATTAAAATATAAAAATATTTTCCTGCCCCAAAACAATGAATAACAGTGATTAAATAGTTGTATGTACCCCAAAAATGATACAAAAAAAAAATACAGTTTGTCCTGCAAAAAAAAAAAATTTACAGCTCTGTAAACCGAAATATAAAAAGTTATGGCTGTCAGAAAATGGTGATGCAAAGAAAATTTTTATTTTTTCAAATGTTTTTATTTTTATTAAAAGTAGTACAGAAAAAAAAAATATACAAGTTTGGTATTTCAATAATTGAGCCACAGAATAAGGACATGTAATTTTTTTAAGCGAACAATGAGCACAGTAATATCAAAACCCCCAAAAAACACGTCAGAATTGTGGATTTTTCAATTCCACCCCACAATGAGATGCCTTGCATACATATAGCCCATATCTTAGCTGTGAGCAGTGTCTATCCCTTACCATAGGGACATATAATTTTAATATGGGTGACATATAAGCTGTTCTCATCACGGGACAGCCTTATAATATCTTGTTGTTACCTTTGTATCTTATATATTTTTGTGTCCCCAGTGGAACCGGTGTTTTGCTAGGGAAACGCAGGGTCGGGACAAGATTTATTTAGTTTTTTATGTACAGTGTGTGGACAGTTATAGAAAGGGTTTAGTCACTGAGAGGTGGGGTCGCCCATTTCGGGGCGGGTGCTCCGCCTGTAGGTATGGTGAGTCTCAGGGACTTGTTAGGCATTGGTGGCCAGTGCTGCCCCCCCTCCCTCCCTCCCCAGTATTAAAAGCATTGGTGGCAGTGCGGCCCCCCCCCTCCCTCCTTCCCCAGTATTAAAAGCATTGGTGGCCAGTGCAGCCCCCCCCCCCTCTCTCCCCAGTATTAAAAGCACTCTGGTGAACAGCTAGCGGGGTTAAAAATAGGGCTGGAGGGGTTAAAAATTTATAAAAAATAATTTAACTCACCTTAATCCACTTGATCGTGCAGCCCGGCTTCTCTTCTGTTTTCTTCTTTGCTGTGTGCAGGAAAAGGACCTGTGGTGACGTCACTCCAGTCATCACATGATCTATCACCATGGTAAAAGATCATGTGACGGACCATGTGATGAGCGTAGTGACGTCAACACAGGTCCTTTTCCTGTGCACAGCACAGAAGAAGACAGAAGAGAAGACGGGCTGCGCGATCAAGTGGATTAAGGGGAGTTAAATTATTTTTTATTAATTTTTAACCCCTCCAGCCCTATTTTTAACCTTGCTAGCTGTTCACCAGAGTGCTTTTAATACTGGGGAGGGAAGGGGGGTCCGCACTGGCCACCAATGCTTTTAATACTGGGGTGGGAGGGAGGGAGGGGGGGCCACACTGCCACCAATGCTTTTAATACTGGGGAGGGAGGGAAGGGGGGGCCGCACTGGCCACCAATGCTTTTAATACTAGGGAGGGAGGGAGGGGGCCACACTGGCCACCAATGCTTTTAATACTAGGGAGGGAGGGGGGCCACACTGGCCACCAATGCTTTTAATACTGGGGAGGGAGGGAGAGGGGGCCGCACTGCCACCAATGCTTTTAATACTGGGGAGGGAGGGAAGGGAGGGCCGCACTGGCCACCAATGCTTTTAATACTGGGGAGAGAGGGAGGGGGGGCACACTGGCCACCAATGCTTTTAATACTGGCGAGAGAGGGGGGTCTGGCCCCTGCTGCCTGGCAGCACCCGATCAGGGGGCTGAGATCCGCACAATTAACCCCTCAGGTGCGGCACCTGAGGGGTTAATTGTGCTGATCACAGCCCCCCTGTAAGAGATCGGGTGCTGCCAGGCAGCAGGGGGCAGTTATGTACATAGTTCTTAGTATATTCTAGCTTGAAGCGTCCCCATAACTATGGGAACGCCTCTGTGTTAGAATATACTGTCGGATCTAAGTTAAATTTTTTAAAATATTTTTTTTAACCCCTCGCCCGTGTGAACTCAGCCTTAATGTAATGTCCACATATAAATATTGGAATGGCTTAGGTTCAGAGTGTATATACTGTACAGTGTATCTACTGTATTTATGTATAAATATAAATATACAGTACAGACCAAAAGTTTGGACACACCTTCTCATTCAAAGAGTTTTCTTTATTTTCATGACTATGAAAATTGTAGATTCACACTGAAGGCATCAAAACTATGAATTAACACACGTGGAATTATTTACATAACAAAAAAGTGTGAAACAACTGAAAATATGTAATATTCTAGGTTCTTCAAAGTAGCCACCTTTTGCTTTGATTACTGCTTTGCACACTCTTGGCATTCTCTTGATGAGCTTCAAGAGGTAGTCCCCTGAAATGGTTTTCACTTCACAGGTGTGCCCTGTCAGGTTTAATAAGTGGGATTTCTTGCCTTATAAATGGGGTTGGGACCATCAGTGGCGTTGAGGAGAAGTCAGGTGGATACACAGCTGATAGTCCTACTGAATAGACTGTTAGAATTTGTATTATGGCAAGAAAAAAGCAGCTAAGTAAAGAAAAACGAGTGGCCATCATTACTTTAAAGGGTTTCTGTCACCCCGCAAAACTCATTTTTTTTTTTGGATAGTTAGATTCCTCATAGTGCGATATAGGAGAATATAATAGTCTTACTTACTTTCATGCGGCCGATTCTTTATAAAACGAACTTTTATAATATGTAAATGAGGGCTCCACCAGCAAGTAGGGCGTCTACTTGCTGGTAGCTGCTGCAGAAATCCGCCCCCTCGCCGTGTTGATTGACAGGGCCAGCCGTGATCTCCTCCTCCGGCCGGCCCTGTCAGTAATTCAGATGAGGAGGCTCGTATCCTCAGCACTCCCTCAGTGCGCCTGCGCCGATGACATCACCGAAAGAGAAGACGTCATCGGCGCAGGCGCACTGAGGGAGTGCTGAGGATACGAGCCTCCTCATCTCAGAGCGCCTGCGCCGAATGACCAGAGGCGCGCGATTTTTGAATTACTGAAAGTAAGTAAGACTATTATATTCTCCTATATCGCACTATGAGGAATCTAACTATCCCAAAAAAAAATTATGAGTTTTGCGGGGTGACAGAAACCCTTTAAGAAATGAAGATCAGTCAGTCAGCCGAAAAATTGGGAAAACTTTAAAAGTAAGGGCTATTTGACCATGAAGGAGAGTGATGGGGTGCTGCGTCAGATGTCCTGGCCTCCACAGTCACCGGACCTGAACCCAATCGAGATGGTTTGGGGTGAGCTGGACCGCAGAGTGAAGGCAAAAGGGCCAACAAGTGCTAAGCATCTCTGGGAACTCCTTCAAGACTGTTGGAAGACCATTTCAGGGGACTACCTCTTGAAGCTCATCAAGAGAATGCCAAGAGTGTGCAAAGCAGTAATCAAAGCAAAAGATGGCTACTTTGAAGAACCTAGAATATGACATATTTGTTATGTATATAATTCCACATGTGTTAATTCATAGTTTTGATGCCTTCATAGTCATGAAAATAAAGAAAACTCTTTAAATGAGAAGGTGTGTCCAAACTTTTGGTCTGTACTGTATATATATATATTGCTGGCAATCATGGATCTTGTGTAGTGGTTATCTGCTCACTACAGTACTATTATATGGTAGTAATAAAATGTGCAATTGTATTTTTCAATTTTTTTTTATCTTTTTCTATGTTTTTTAAAAATAAGGATACAGGGATTTTTGTGATTTTATGCACAGTAAATTATTTAAAAAATTAATTAATTAATATTTTATATACAGAGCCGACCATCGATCCTATATTAAAAATATATGCAAAAGGATAGGCACAGTACTTTCTTATTTAATCAGTTTTGTCCATAGTGATAGTGCCAACATTACAATAAAAGATGGACACTTTACTTTCAGTGAGTCCGCGATCCCGAGATAACACCTGGTGTTATCAAAATCCAATCCACTTGTACAGTCACAGATCTAAAGACATACTGTACACTAATTGAGCGGTGTATACAGATCTACAATAGAATGGTGGATACAGATACAGTACTGTATATAATAGAGCGGTGTATACAGATATATTATACAGATTTATTATGCAAATAAATCCCAGTCTTTACTGAGAGAACATCCTGCAGTGGTTATCATACTGGTTAATGAAACAGGCAGATCAGGATTAGCAGAGCTCAAGAGACCTGGCATTCTATTCATGAACCAGGAGGCGCAGGATGAACAGTGATACAGGTTGAACTTATTGTACTAAAAAGGTCATGCTCTGGTGGCAAGGACATGAGGGGGAGTTCTAGTACTCCTTATTACTGTATTTTTATTTGTTTTTTACCTTCTACCTTACTACAGTATTTAAATAAATAGTCATTCATACTGGGTACAGATTATGTCACTGAGCTCTCCGTTTATGTATATAGAGAAAAACAAATAATAATATACATTATATCTTCTGATTAGCGCTATATTCTCTATTTTAGTTAATTCTAGCAAGCAATTTAAAGAATAAAACAGAGTTTCTCCTTCCCACCTCTATTTCTGGTTTGGTGTTACACATTTGGTGTACTATATGCACTACGTTTTTTTTTTTCTTTGAGAACAATAGATGATAATCGTGGGGGTTGGAATTAGTCACAGCAGTTGTGAGTCCAATGGTTTGAAGCACTCTTTCTTTTTGTTAGGAGCTGTAGCTGTGCTCATGCTAAGCACAGTTACAGGTCTAACTACAGTACAATGGACTAAATGTACATTCATATATTTATGTATCGATCACAATTATGATTCAGTACATCGAGAATATTAGACTATATATTTGCATATGCAGCTCTATAATATATCTGTATACACCGCACCATTATGTCTTAGATCTGTGATACAAGTGGATTAGATTTGGATAACACCTGGTGATACATTGTACCGGATTTTTTGCGGCCTACTGCATACAGATATATAATGGAGCAGTGTATACAGATATATAATTAAGTGTTGTATACAGATATGTAATGGAGCAGTGTACAGTATACAGATATGTGGTTAAGGCTGCCGGGCAGCCTGTATTTGTGGGAGGGGCAGAGGCCACGCCCCCTCTGCCCTTATAACCTCGGCGGGAGTTACAGACGGGACGTGCAGCCAGTTACCTGGATCGTCCGGTCACGTCTGGTTCCTGCACGTCCCGCGCCTTCAAGCCTCGATCCGGGTAAGTATTGGATCGGCTTCTCCTCGTCTCAGTCGCCCAGGTAAGCTATATCTCCGATGCCGGTCTGGTCTGATTCTTACCTCGGTGCGGGGGGACGGCTTACGGCGGCGCAAGGCGTCTCCTCACCACGGGGACGGCGCATCCACGGGGGGGGGCTGGGGGCCGGAGCTCCGCTCACCTCCTGGGCCAGGCCGGCTGGCACTGGCAGACCGAGAGCGGGTGTGTGTGTTCCGGGGGCGGCCGCGGGTGCCGGTTGCTAGGCACGCCGACGGCGCCGCCCCTGGTTACGCCTCTTTGTTGGGTCACCGCCGTCGGCCGGGGGTCATGATGAATGGCAGAGGCGCATGTAGGCCAGCGCGTGCTGTTACTACGCACGTGGCTGGTTTCCATGGGAGCGGGACAACGGTTATTAAGCCTGCTGCGCTGAGGCATGAGTAATACAGGCTGCAAACGCTGGTTGAGAATATTATGCAATTACGGTAGTTGGGGCTTGACCGTTTCCCTAAATTGAGTGCCAGAAGGAGAACATTGGAGAAATAACCAAGTTAGCAATGCCACCCACACCTCAAGGCAAATGCCAGGTTCAAGGTCATGTTTGTTTTAGGTGCTGCAAATAACTGCCGGCACGCCACATAAACAGGCCGTGCACGATGGCAGTGTAGTAACTCATGTAGCCTTGCGGTGTGGAGCAAATATATAGATCTACTGGAATGGGTTACTTCTTACGGATCAATTTTACATAACACAGATGCCACCACTGAGGGCATGCACTTGGGGACTTCATACTTAGGTCTGTGATGTGGCAACAGCTAACTCTTGTAAACTGTGCGAGAATTTGTGGGGTGCAAGCAATTATAATAAAGAACTATTATGTCTAGGTTTGGCTGGCATAGACGGTAGGCCCAAACGTATTTCACTGTCTACCTGCAGTTGGGATGGTGGTGGTACACCTTTCCACATGGATCGCTATTTAGTGCCTGACTGGGTGTGTCATGTAGGATTACCCTAACTTTAGGTATCTTCTGCTGCCCGGCTCTAGAGCGGTGTTTTGGGCTCTCCGTGCGGGAGCAGCAGCGCCAATGTCTGTTATGTTTAAAAAAAAAAAAAAAACGGACATATTTAATTTATTGTGCATTTACATTTCTGTCATGCATCATCATATTGCAGAGTTTTCTTCTGGTCAAGTATCTGACGCACCATTCCGTTCCAAGGATTCCTTACTTGCAGTAGGTGGTATGTCCTGTTGTCATATGGGTATGATATGTGTCACGGGGGTTTGGCCGCGGGCACTTTTCACGTCCCATATGTATATCCGTGGCATGTGGTTCCTCTGGGTACGTCATGTTGTCATTCCCGTGTCTCTCCATCGTGGCTCGTCGGCTTGGAAACGTTCAGGCGCAATTCTGTCGCCCTCCCTGGTAGCACGGGATTCTGCCTGGAACGTCCAGGTTGTCACTTGTCTATTTTTGTACGTCGGCTTGAAGCGTTCAGGCATTGTTGCGTCCGCCACTCCGGTGGCATGTAATCCTGCCTGGAACCCCAGGTTGTCGCTTTGTTTATTGTGGTACGTCTGCTTGAAGCGTTCAGGCATTGTGGCGTCCGCTGCTTCGGTGGCATGTGGTCCTACCTGAAACTCCAGGTTTTTTTTTTCCTTGTTGTGGTATGTCTGCCTGAAGCGTACAGGCAATGTCACGTCCGCTATTTGTGGCACGGTGTCCTGCCTGGATGTCCAGGGTGTCTTGTCATTTCATGTGGTACGTCCGCTTAAAGCGTTTAAGCATTATATTGGTCACTCCTGTGACAGGTGGTCCTGCCTGGAACGTCCAGGTTGCCATACTTGTCGCCTGTGGCACGTCTGCTTGAAACGTTCAGGCAAAGTATGTCTGCCACGCCGGTGGCATGGGGTCCTGCCTGGTACGTCCAGGTTGTCACGTCATCTCCTGTTACACGTCTGCTTGAAACGTTCAGGCTAAGTATGTCCGCCACCCCGGTGGCACGGGATCCTACCTGGTACTTCCAGGTTGTCTTACTCGTTTTGTTGCACGTCTGTCTGAAGCGTTCAGGCAATGTCGCGTCAGCCGCCCCGGCGGCATGGTGTCCTGTCTAAGTACGTCCAAGGGGTCTTTTTCACCAATCTTGCACACATTTTGCCCATAGCAGCATGCATGACTCAGCAGCACGCCCAGGGGGGGGCACGTCATCCTGGTTATTGGCCCTTCTGTCCTCATCTTGGTGGCCTTAAAACGTTTAGGCCATGTTTCTCGTTTACCCTTAGGGGCAGGTTGTACGGCCTGACGCAACCAGGTGGGTTATTCCCAGTGCATTTAGATTGTCATTCTTGTTCTTGTTTATACGGCAGCACGTGGGGGTCTCGGTGCCTTCAGTTTCCCATTATCAAGCCTCCACCTCGGTCGGTGGCGAGGGCCTCCAGTACGGTATCGTTACCATTTTCGTCGAATTCCGTTACCAGGTGAGTATCAATTCAGGTCCATCAGGCCGTCCATAAATCTAGGGGCGGTTTTGTTTTGGTAGAGGAAAAAAAAAAAAAAAGGGGGGAGGGGCCATCGGGATGTCCAAGACACGTCTGGGTCGGTACTAGTAACAAAGGTTTTGTCCTCAGGTGATATCCAGGGCGTAGAGTATTGCACCGTGGTCAACATGTCCCAGGCTTCAGACATTGACGATGCCTCGTCCATCTCCGGGTCCGTGGTTTCCGGTCTGGCTGGTCATGGATCCCTGAGGAATTGGACAATTCCGAAACTGGTGGCCGAATTGAATAGAAGGGGCATCAGTCACCCGGCTTCAGCCAGGAAAGCCGAACTTTATAGGCTGCTGGTATCTAGCCCGGGCCCATCCAGCGAGCAGCTGGCAGTACCTACTGTCCAGGCATCGCTGGCTCAGTTGAATGCCACTATGGGGAGTCTGGCTGCCTCAGTAGCGGACATCCAGCACAGGGTCATGGAGCTGGAGTCCAGGGCCTCCACCTCGTCGCAGTCAGTGTTGCCCGTGACGGCGGTGTCAGGGCCAGTGGCATGTTCCCCAGGTATGTCAGCTACTCCGCCGGCCATTGTCCCAGCTCATTTTGTGGCGGAAAATATCAGGAGGGATATACTGGCAGGCAAAGAGGTCAACCTGGCATCTATTCTTATAGCATCCCATGATGCTAGCGAGCACAGAACCATTGATTGCGGGGAGGTGTCAGTAGTGATGAAGTCCAAAGATGCCCGATTGAATCGCAAACTATCCATACCCGAGTTTGTGCTCGCGTTTAGTTTGTTCAGGGACGTCATCTGCTCGGCACAGCCCAATAGGAGGGAGGAGCTGGACGCCTATCTATATCAGGTCACCGATTTGGGCCACAAGTATGGGGGCTCGGCGTTCTATGACTACCATCGGTCCTTCGCGGCTAAAGCCGCAGCCTCCCTAGCACAGTTTCAATTCATAACCAATTGGGCTGTGCTAGACATGGAGCTTTTCTGCAGGCACTTTGCAGGGCTCCGAGCCCCCACTTGTGGTTCATGCCAATCCATTTTTCATGACACGGTATGGTGCCCCAACGAGGCGGCCTCCCGTCCAGATAGAGCCCTTCCAGGTACATCAGGAGTCACCAGGGGTCCGGCCCTCATGGACAAGTTTGGTAGGCCGATTGTGTATCTGGGCAAAAGCCAGATATGTAATAATTTTAACTTCGGTCACTGCATGTTCAGTGGGTGCAGGGCCCTCCACGTATGCACAGTCTGCTTTCGGGCACATCCAAGGTCCACCTGCCCTAAAAAGACATCTAAACAGGCATGACTGACCGACATCAACGTTGATCTCCTGGGGGCACTCCTAGAAGGGCATGGTGATCAACAGTTTGTGGTGCATCTGCTTACGGGTCTGTCACAGGGGTTCCATACGGGGTTGGTGGCCCTTCCACATGCCAACTGGGAGTGTGAGAATCTCCTCTCTGCCAGACAGGATCCAGAGGCTGTGCAAGCGGCGATTTCCTTGGAGCTGGAAAAAGGGTTCCTCATCGGTCCATTTAATTCTATCCCCTTTGAGGTGTGGAGGGTTAACCCCATTGGAGTGGTGGCTAAGAAGGACTCTAATAAAAAAAGACTTATCTATGATCTCTCGGCTCCTCATTCCTCTCACATACCCAGTATCAACTCCCTCATACTATCGGAGGAGTTTAGTATGAAGTACTCCTCTATCGATGAGGCGATTCAGTTTATTCTCAAGGCGGGCAGGGGGGCCTGGTTGTCCAAGACGGATATTGCGGACGCCTTCAAACTGCTTCCGATCCATCCGCAACTGTGGCAATACTACGGCATCAAGTGGGCAGGCAGGTACTACTTTGCCAATCGTCTAACGTTTGGCTCTAAAAGCAGCCCATGGCTGTTTGACCGTCTGGCCCAGGCCCTGCATTGGATCCTGGTCGAACATGGGCAGGCGCCCATGTGCATCCATTACCTGGACGACTTCCTACTGGTGGAACACCCGGCCCAGCAGCCCTCCAACTTATCCTCCCTGCGGGAATTATTCTCGGCGCTCCAGGTTCCGGTCGCCTCGGGGAAGACGGTAGGTCCTTCCAAGACGATCACCTTCCTGGGGGTCATCCTGGACTCAGTGAGGTTGGAAGCAAGGCTCCCCGAGGAGAAGTTGCAGCAGATACGGTTAGCCATCCTGGAGGCGTCCAAGGCATGCGTACGGACCAAGACGAACCTCCAATCGTTGATGGGCCGGCTGAACTTCGCCATGAGGGTCATGCCCCAGGGACGTACCTTTGTTTCCCGGCTCTTGCTGCTCCTGCCATCAGCCCCAGAGCAAGACAGTATTATTCGGTTGGACCAACAGGCCATGGCGGACCTGTCCATGTGGAAAACATTTATGTCTTCATGGAATGGGGTAAGGTTGTTCATTCCCCCACGGAACTCATCCTCTCCCACGGTTTATTCAGATGCAGCCGCATCCAAGGGCTTTGCAGCCATATTTGGCAATCACTGGCTGGCCGGTGCCTGGCCGTCCCAGATCACGGTGGACAGGGAGGCTCTTCGGTCATCCCCCCTGTTGGAGTTATATCCTTTGGTAGCGGCAGCCCATGTATGGGGCCACGACTGGTCAGACTCGAGGGTGTTGTTTATCACTGATAGTCAGGACTTGGTTGGCATCATCCGTAGTGGCAGAGCTAAATCCCCTAAGATCATGACTCTCATGCGCAGGTTGGTGTGGCTGTCCATGGTGCATAATTTTTGCTTTGAGTGCTCCCACATTCAGGGTTCCATGAATACGGCTGCGGATGCGCTGTCCCGGTTTAACGCTAATGTCTTTTTTCAGGTTATGCCGCATGCAGACGCAACCGGGGCGGGCATTCCAGCTTACAGCGACCTGGTGTGGGATTAACGGCTTTGATCGGGACAGCCAAAGATCTCTTGCACCAGAGCCTTTCTGGGAACACTGTCAGAAATTATCGCACGGGCTGGAACCTTTATAAGGAGTTTGCAAAGAATCATCCACAAGGCAACGTGGATGACGTGTCATTCATGATGGCATTTATCGCGCATTGTCATGCCAACCTCGGTCTTGCGCACAACACCATCCGCCTTTACTTGGCAGGAACTCAGCATCAATTCACATTGAACAACCCTGCCCGAGTATCTTTTTTCACATCGCAGGCCATCAAGGCCACGCTCCGGGGCATTGAGAAAGCTGGTACAAGTAGGCCAGTGGTCCGTGAACCTATGTCCGGCTCTTTGTTTAGGCAGTTGTCCTTGGCTCTGGATGGTAATCCTTTTGGGCCTTTGGTTAGCACAGTCATTAAAGCCGCCCTATACCTGGGGTTTTACGGGTTCCTCCGGCCGGGGGAATTCACCACTGCCGTCCGGCACAGCCTTCATCTCCAGAAGCAGCACCTGACCTGGCATCACGACCATTTTATCCTGAG
The DNA here is from genome assembly GCF_905171765.1 of Bufo bufo. Classification (NCBI taxonomy): domain Eukaryota; kingdom Metazoa; phylum Chordata; class Amphibia; order Anura; family Bufonidae; genus Bufo; species Bufo bufo. The sequence continues at coordinate 214,298,808 of NC_053394.1, forward strand.
TATCCTGTCTACCAAGACCGCTCAAACAGGACCTCCAACGCTTGTGAGGTTTTACCCCTCGCACAACGACTGGTGCCCGGTCAATGCGCTACAGCAGTTGTCTGCAGGGCTACAGGCGGCTGCCCCAGATAGTCCTCTACTTCCCTTTAAGGGGGGTCCATTGTCCACGTCTCAGTTCATGTCCCATGTCCGCTCCTTGGTTGCAGGGTTGGGTCAGGATCCCAAGGCCATCTCGGGCCACTCCTTTCGCATTGGGGCGGCCTCCGCTGCTTCTAGGCACAAAATACCACCGCATGTCATCAGGAGTATGGGGCGGTGGAGATCGTCGTGTTTCTCCAGATATGTACCGAACCCTCAATCCGAGATTCGTGATGCGTTCTGTTCACTTGCCCTGTAATGCTACAATAAAGTGTTTAACAGTATGATTATGTCTCCATTTTTGGCCCCTTTTAGGCTTACCCTCGCTCCGGGCTCCCGGCATTAACCAGCCTTCGGTAAGCTCCGTGTTGTACGTTCAAGGGCCGTCGCCCTGACCACAAGTGGTTAAGGCTGCCGGGCAGCCTGTATTTGTGGGAGGGGCAGAGGCCACGCCCCCTCTGCCCTTATAACCTCGGCGGGAGTTACAGACGGGACGTGCAGCCAGTTACCCCTCCCACCCGTCCCTTTTTCTCTTCAGTTCTATTGGGGTAGGCCCCCTTTTAGGCCTACCCTCGCTCCCGGCTCCCGGCATTAACCAGCCTTCGGTAAGCTCCGTGTTGTACGTTCAAGGGCCGTCGCCCTGACCACAAATAAATGTAGTGGATACAGAGTGTATTTATTAGCTATGTTCCTATAGTGGCTGAATGTTAATACAGTATCGAAAAACAACATGTACAGTATGGATACATTTGTATTTAGCAAAGCCTTTTGATTATTTCCTCCTTGCCGGCCGGACCAAAAAGCGCAGCATGCTGCGGTATTTTCTCCGGCCAAAAAACGTTCCATTCCAGAACTGAAGGCATCCTGATGCATCCTGAACGGATTTCTCTCCATTCAGAATGCATTGGGATAATCCTGATCAGGATTCTTCCGGCATAGAGCCCCGACGACGGAACTCTATGCCGGAACCCAACAACGCAAGTGTGAAAGAGCCCTTAGGGTACTTTCACACTAGCGCTTTTTTTTTTTCCGGCGCTGAGTTCCGTCCTAGGGGCTCAAATCCGGAAAAAACTGATCAGTTTTATCCTAATGCATTGTTAATGGAGAGCAATCCGTTCAGGATGCATCAGGATGTCTTCAGTTCAGTCTTTTTGACTGATCAGGCTTTTCAGAAAACCGCAGCATGTTGTATTTTTACCTCCGGCCAAAAATCCTGAACACTTTGACTGAACGCCGGATCCGGTCTTTTTCCCATTGACTTGCATTAACGCCGGATCCGGCGCCGCGTGTTCCGTCAAACCGGATCCGGCTTTTGCATGTTAAACCAGAAAAATGTGAAAAAAAAGTTAAAGTCCATAAATGGTGGATCCGTTTTTTCCAGTGCATTTTTTCATTGTGATCAAAATCCTGATCAGGATTCAAATGTAATCCGTTTTCACACGTTTTTCCGGATCCGGCGGGCAGTTCCAGTGTCGGAATTGAACGCCGGATTCAAACAACGCTAGTGTGAAAGTAGTCTAAACTGTGCCTTTTTAGACTGGGTTAATGCGGTAATAGCAATCACTATTGTGCCGTAATAATCTATCTATCTCATATCTATCTTTCTACATATCAATCTATCTGTCTACCTAATTAATGCAGTATCATCGCAGGATCATAGTGGCAGTAGTATATTAATAAATCAATACAGCTGCAGCACTGGGTAAGTTTTAAAATACATCAAAAGTTAACAGGCAAAAATAGACCAATATATACAGCATTGCTGCTATATTGATTTATTATATATAAATATATTTATATATATTTATATTATATATAAATTTACATATAGTATAATTAGTATAATATTGTATAATTATTTATTCCATGATCCATATGAGGTATGGTGATTTAGATATAGTGTATTGTACAGTATAATGGACATATAGAAATATAGATAGATAACCTCTGTATTATTAAATAATTATACAATATTACACTAATTATACTATATGTAAATTTGTATATAATATAAATATATAAAATATATATAAATATATTTATATATAATAAATCAATATAGCAGCAACGCTGTATATATTGGTCTATTTTTGCCTGTAAACTTTTGGTGTATTTTAAAACTTACCCAGCGCTGCAGCTGTATTGATTTATTTTTGTTTTTCATGTAACAATATTATTTGTTTTAATGGTGTCAGTGTTAACATCATAATTCATATTAGGTTTCCATTGCACAATTGTGGAGAAAGAGATCCAACATTAAGAATAGCATTAAACACTTAAAGGATAAAAAAAACAGATGAATGCAATAATATAGATTGTGTATCTGACATACTGACAAACTATCTTATTACTTGAAATTGGGACATTCTCTAATAACTTTCTTATTCCCTAAACACTGAAGGTATTTAGATGCAAATCGCGAGTCATATGCTAATGCCGCCCTTCATTATCACATGTTTGGCTATTTGTGAACAAGTGAGGGAGTCTGTTTAACACTATATGGTGTTACTTTACACCCTCAGTATGGCTACAGTAGGATCTAATACAGACAAGCAGTGGAGCCAACATAGAAAAACCCTATACAACCCCATACATATCTTGGGATCGAGGACTCACTGAAAGTAAAGTGTCTATTTTTTTATTCTAATGTTGGCACTATCGCTATGGACAAAACACATTAAATAAGAAAGTACTGTGCCTACCATTACTGTAACTCTGTGTGGGGAGGAGGATCTAGTAGGAGATGGAAGGGTAAGGTGTGCCTTGCCATGTGTACAGTACAGTACAGTATGTTCGGCTTATTTATAAGGACCAGGCTGCAGGAGATGTGTGTATTATCCTGATATAGGGATACTGGCATTTAGGCAAAAGGGGGCATAGATAGAAATATCACTACTGGGGATGATGAAATTAGCTATCAGGTATATAGCTATATACTGTATATCTAGTGTTCCATATAGGGTCAGTAGTGTATGGTATTTATTTATAGAGCGTCTCAGCCTACCCTGTTATTAACAAATCACTGTTAGGGGAATAAAAAACGTGCACAAGGACAATCCATAAATTAAAAAGAAGACATGAATGACAAAAGGCTGTGTGTATGTACAGTGGATTGGATTTTGATAACACCAGGTGTTATCTCGGGATCGCGGACTCACTGAGGACTCTGTGTGGGGAGGAGGATCTAGTAGGAGATGGAAGGGTAAGGTGTGCCTTGCCATGTGTACAGTACAGTACAGTATGTTCGGCTTATTTATAAGGACCAGGCTGCAGGAGATGTGTGTATTATCCTGATATAGGGATACTGGCATTTAGGCAAAAGGGGGCATAGATAGAAATATCACTACTGGGGATGATGAAATTAGCTATCAGGTATATAGCTATATACTGTATATCTAGTGTTCCATATAGGGTCAGTAGTGTATGGTATTTATTTATAGAGCGTCTCAGCCTACCCTGTTATTAACAAATCACTGTTAGGGGAATAAAAAACGTGCACAAGGACAATCCATAAATTAAAAAGAAGACATGAATGACAAAAGGCTGTGTGACTGTACAAGTGGATTGGATTTTGATAACACCAGGTGTTATCTCGGGATCGCGGACTCACTGAAAGTAAAGTGTCCATCTTTTATTGTAATGTTGGCACTATCACTATGGACAAAACAGATTAAATAAGATAGCTATTGTCCTGATTTTAGTTAATAAACACGTACTCCACCAGAAGCGCAGTGAAAGGCACCAGCAGAGAAAGGGTCTCCAGCAGGAAAATAACCTGCACTTTACCTGCACTACTGACTGTAGTTCCATGCGCCATCTGGTGTTCACAAACCAACATTGCACCCTGAATTTTCTCAATGGCTATTTACGCGATTCGGGTTTGCTAATTGAATTGGAAATCGATTTGCGCTGCCACGATTCTGAAGGGAGCGCTAGCGATGTTATATCTGTATGTCCCGGAGCGGCATTGATCATGTGCACGGGAGCACATAGCATCATAGATTTCAATGATGCTGTGATTGTTGGACCACCCGCCGGACTATTGTCCCGCACTCATATGATCATATGAGTGCGGGACAATAGTCCTGCGGGCGGCCCGACGTCCACAGCATCATTGATGCTGTGTGCTCCCGTGCACATGATCAATGCCGCTCCGGGAGATATGACCCGCTCACGGACCGTATATCTCGGACGGCATACGGTCGTGTGCAAGAGGCCTAAAGATGGAGAAAAAAAGCATACCCAGAGTTATAGTGTTTATGAAAATCAAGAGAACATTCACTAATTTATTTTTACAGTTGTGCATCACCAATATAAAGATGGTACTGAAAAAAACAAAAAACCCAAAACACTTCCAGTGTTCCCTGCTGGAACTGGGTAAAGAAAAAATACTGTAGGTTGTGCACATCTAATCGATAACAGGAAGTACCACATTTTCATAAAATACAATCCATACACAATGGTACTTGAATAAACCTACATGGATTAAAATTTTTAATCCATTTTGCATAGCCTTATGAGACCAATTCATTTGTATGTCATTAGCTATATGCAACAATAGAGCACTTTTTTACATTTGTATAAATCTGGATATTTGGCTTCAATGTTCGAAGACATGTAGAATGTTATCCTGCTAAAAGCTTGTTTCCTGCTGAGGATGGTAAACTTAGTTTATTATATGGAAGGCTAGATGTCAGCTGTACACACTAAGTTATAACCCAGTGCTCTACTGCATTCCCCTGGGCTACATGAAGTGATGAAAGCCATTGATTTGTACCATTGCGCACATAACCTGCCAGCTATTCCCTCTATTCTTCAAACCCCAGCGGTGCATTCAAGAGGGGAAACCAGTAATTTTAGTTATCAGGAGCAGATACTGAAGGACTAGCTAGTAATATACAATTCTGGCATCCCGTCACTGGAGTTATTTTCTGCCTGGGAAGGCTATCATTTCATTCTGCTAGGGGTGCTATTCAGAGCTGTTTTCCTTCTTTCTGACTTGGAGCTGACAGAATGAAGTATATTTTCAGACATGTTTGCTACCAGATTCCTTGCGCAGAATGCTAATATATTTTAACATAATTTTATCAGTACAGAGCAGAAATAAATGGCATGTCATTTGGAGATTTCTACAACAGAAATAATGGATGACTTACCAGAGACTCTTACTGTCTTTACTGATGATCTGAAAGGACGTGGACTAGTATATTAAAGATTTAACTGGAAGGTTGTATTTAGGTGATCTTCCAAAATCACATACTTATCTACAGAAGTGCAATGTTTATTTTACTCTGTCCTACATAAACAGTATTTTGATTCAACACAAAGTTCTTGAAATTGTAATTTATATTACAGTTTAATGTTGCAAAGCATATATAAATGTCCACTAATAATATTTTTCATTTGTGGTCAGGACCTAAACGAGTGGAAGATGCCCAACCACCACCCCCCTACCTAATTGGCCTGAGGTGTGCCTTGGCCTCACTAGGTCGGTATGCCTGAAAAAGGGGGCATACCCTGAATGTGATGGTTGAATGACTGAATGAAGAATGGGAATGGGTGGGCAGGGGACGTCCGAATGCCGACGTGCTGCCTGGGAGAGCCAGACTGCTTAAGACAGGTACCGGCCCCTCCCACAAATCCAGGCTGCCTGGGAGAGCCAGACTGCTTAAGACAGGTACCGGCCCCTCCCACAAATCCAGGCTAGCCTGCGGCCAGCCTTAACACTTGTGGTCAGGACCTAAACGAGTGGAAGATGCCCAACCACCACCCCCCTACCTAATTGGCCTGAGGTGTGCCTTGGCCTCACTAGGTCGGTATGCCTGAAAAAGGGGGCAAAACCCACCAGTGAGGGAAGGATTGGCCTGAGGTGCTAGGTGCTACTCTGCCAATGTACTGAATGCTTGGACCAGCTCCGCTTGTGGCTCCGGGATATACCGTACAAAGCACCCCGAGCGCCAGCGCCCCAAGTGTTTAATGATATGCACAGGGACTCCATGCTTGGACGCTGCGGATGCCGCACCGATGCGGAAAGAATGCCCCGAGAATTGAGCCGGATTCAATCCTACACTGGTCAACAGGATGCGAATATGTTTGATGAACTGGCTGGACGTCAGTGGACCAACAGGGAATGGAAGTAATGGGTCGGTGGGGCTGTGAAGACTAAGGGCCAGCAAGAGGTTGTCCAAGACTGTCACTGGACACCATGGGTTTGTGGTCTGGAAGAACTTAACTACATGGCCGGGACCTACCTGCCTTGTTTTGTTGTGAGGCAACTGCAAATGAGTTACTGCCCATCCTGACTAAATCTCCCTTGCGGAGAGCCACCGCCCCTTGTCTGGCCTGTGTCACTTCACCTGGTCTTAAAAACCCGTAAAACGCCAAGTACATCGCCGCCTTGATCACCAGGCTGGGAAGGACTCTGAATGGTGACAATGTGAGAACTTCCGACAGGCTACGAAACGTGTCCCCCTTAATAGGTCGACGGACCGACTTGACCGTGACCTGGCTTTTTTGAATGCCTCTGAGGATGGCCTTGATCGGGTGAGCTGAAAATATAGAGGGTCTGTCTGGCTCTTGAAGTGCCAAAAAATGCTGCACCCCAGCCAAATATAGCCTAATGGAGTTGTAGGATAAAGCCAATACCGAATGACAATAAGACACGAAAGCCACCATATACTTGACCTGACCTGTGTCACCTCTAGGATATGCCAACTTAAAGTTCGAAAAAAACACCCACGCTCGGCGGTACGACCGCAACGTACTGGCCGACAAAGACTTGGTAATGAGTGAACTGGCGACCACCATCAGAGAGTCTAATCCAAGACCAGCAGCCGCCAGTCTGGTACCGGGGTGCCCACTGAGTCTGCTTCTGGGTTCTGTAAGAAAAAGCGAGAAAAATCAAAACGAGATAAAGCATCAGCTGCAACGTTGCTGACCCCGTCCAAAAACAGGGCATGAAAATGAAACCCCTGTTCCAGAGCTATCCAGGTCAATCTACGCATGAAAGACATGATAAGTAACGATTTAGATCTGCCCTTGTTAATGATCTCTGCGGTCGCCATGTTGTCAGTGTGGAAAACCACCGTGTGACCCGACTACCTATGCCCCCAGACTATAGCAGCTGCTACGATAGGATAGATCTCGAACAATGCCGACATCTGAGAAAACCCCGGCAACTGTAGCACGTGTGTGGGCCATGAGCCGGCGAACCAATGTGAGCCAAATATGGCCGCGAAACCTACCGAGGCAGCCGCGTCTGAAAATACGTGTGGAGAATCAGAAGTGGCCCTCGGAATAAACATGGAAATGCCGTTCCACCCACTGAGAAATCTGTCCCGCATGAACAGATCTGCTCGGGCGTTCGCATTAAGATGCACTGATGCGTCCAAATCACTGGTCTGTTGTAATAAGACTAGCAATCTTGAAATGAATGCTCTACCCTGAGGAATGATCCTCATGGCAAAGTATAACATGCCCAACAGAGACTGCAATTCTCTCTTGCAAACCTGAGACATGAGCAAGGAACGGACACCTGATTTGATTCTGTCGAGTTTGTCTTGTGGCAGACTGGCTGACATGGCACGTGAAACCAGAAAGATCCCCAAGAACGTGACAACCTGCGCAGGCCCTTCTGTTTTGTGTTCGGCCACTGGAATGTTTAACTCCTTGAAGACCTGCAAGAGAACCTGCAAGTCAACAGGTGCCTTTGAGGGTTCTTCGATCAACAGAAAATCATCCAGGTAGTGAATGACATTCTGGCAACCCTGTTCCAACAAAATCCATTCCAGTGCCTGCGCTAACCTGTCAAACAGACTGGGGCTGCTCTAGGAACCAAACGTCAACTTGGTGGCGAAATAGTACGCATCTCTCCATTTGATGCCATGCCACTGCCAGAGAGATGGGCTAATGGGCAGCAGTTTGAACGCATCAGAGACATCTGCTTTGGACAGCCAAGCCCCCATGCCTGTCTGAAGAATGACCTGGATAGCCTGGTCTACGGAAGTATACTTCAAGGAAAATTCCTCGGACGGAATCAACGAGTTGAGACTAGGAACGTGGGAAGAATGTGGAGCAGACAAATCATAAATCAAACGAAATTTATTGGAATATTTTCCCTGCACCACCCCCACCGGGCTCACCCTCCAAGTGCAGAAAGGAGGGGACTGGAAAGGACCAATGATGAAACCCTTGTCCAGCTCAACTGCCAAGAGTGAATCCACCAGACCAGCATGTTTAGAAGCCGACTGCAAGTTGGGGCATTCATGAGTCTGCTGGGGCAAGGTGATGAGCCCAGTGGGAAACCCCCGTGAAAACCCTTCCACCAAGAATGTACGGAACGGCTGAACCGGATGAAGCCGCAGCAGCTGGTCTAGTGCCTCCACATTCACCCGGCTCAGTCACGCCGGCTTCAATGTGCAGACCGTGACCGGATGTGCCCTAAAACATGTGGCACAGACATGCAGGAGCCTGCACTGGCTGAAGTTGCAGATGACGTAGACCACTGCAAACAACACAACAAACACCACAAAACAACAACAACAAAAAAAAAAACTAAGAAAGAAAAAGAGAAGAGAAAAAAAAAAACAACCTGTTAACCCTACGACCTGCTGCCCGTAAGCTGACAAACAAGATGACGGAATCTAAGCCCCTCCCCTTCCCCCCCCAGCAGCGTGAAACGATTGAACGAAAAGCCTTCGAGGCTGACAGGGAGTATGATAGTCGTTTCCACTGACGTATGAAGCGAGCCCGAGTTTGTGTGAATCTGTGACGTGGCAGATTAATTAAAAACGAATACTGCGGGCTAAAGAACCTACAGACGTGGTAGGTGATGTATGTAAGTATAGGATTTGTGGAAAACAGACCGTATGACGTATGACACTAGTCTACGAGATGAAACGGGGTGTGTATGTCGTGCGAGCGTGTAGCTGTATTGGCGGATGTACCTATGCTAGAGGTGTATGGATGAAGCTTGGTGGATAAATTTTTTTTTTTTTTTTTTTTTTTATTTGAACAACCCACTCTTTTTTTTTTTTTTTTTTTTACTTTATTTAACAATCCACTTGTACCCTTTTTTTTTTTTTTTCTTTATTTGAACAACCCACTCTTTTTTTTTTTTTACTTTATTTAACAATCCACTTGTACCCTTTTTTTTTTACTTTATTTAACAATCCACTTGTACCCTTTTTTTTTTACTTTATTTAACAATCCACTTGTACCCTTTTTTTTTTACTTTATTTAACAATCCACTTGTACCCTTTTTTTTTTACTTTATTTAACAATCCACTTGTACCCTTGTTTTTTTTTTTTTGTCAAACTGCCTGATGTGCGAACTATGTGTCTAAGGTATGTATGTAGTGTATGTGATGAGTGTCAAACATGTGCACAAGCAGCAACCCTGTAAGTAATCAACTCAGTAATGGCACCAGGACCCAGCTGCCAGAGTTTAACCTGCTGAGCCCAGATGACTCGCAGCCCCTGTATGAACTTAGATACAGGTTATGCTGAGACAGGCAATGAGCTCCAACTATGTGACAATGCTGCCCATTGGTGCCAAAACTTGAATTGCATGTGCCTGAACGCAGTGAGGAGAAGCGATCCTCCGGCACACTTCCCCCTCTCTACACACCCTCCTACCCTCCTCCACGTTGCCACGCTCCCCAAACAAACCAGTTATCTTGGAAAACGACCTGAACAGCTTGCAGACTGAAGTGAAAGGTACACCCGGCTTCTCTGAGATCCGACTCGTGCAGGACGCTTGCTGATGACGTCACACCCGGAAGTAGCAGACGTCCGAATGCCGACGTGCTGCCTGGGAGAGCCAGACTGCTTAAGACAGGTACCGGCCCCTCCCACAAATCCAGGCTGCCTGGGAGAGCCAGACTGCTTAAGACAGGTACCGGCCCCTCCCACAAATCCAGGCTAGCCTGCGGCCAGCCTTAACACTTAAGTCAAGCTTTGGTATCTCAAAAGCAAATAAAGCTCAGGCCCACCAGTATATTAACCTTGGCAAAATCAATAGGCCCTGACACTCCCTAAGGTGAGTTCTAAAAGGAGGAAAGAGGGTAACATCCAATTTGATCCACAGATCCATCTTATAAGTATGATATTTGTTCAACCACTTCACCCCTGGAGGATTTTAAATTTTTGCTTTTTTAGTTTTTCGTCCCTGCCTTTCCAAGTCCATGACTTTCTTTTTTTGCAGTTCACATAGCCGTATGAGGGCTTGTTTGGAAAAAACGCAATTCCACCTCAGTTGTATGTGTTTTTACGGCATTTCCTATGTGGTAAAACTAACTTGTTACCTTCATTCTCCTGGTCAGTTTGATTATGGCGATAACACATTTCAAAGTTTATATAAGTAACATAGTTTATAAGGCTGAAAAAAGACTTCTGTCCATCCAGTTCAGCCTGCTATCCTGCAAGTTGATCCAGAGGAACGCAAAAAAAAACCTGTCAGTTAGAAGACAATTTTCCTCACTTTAGGGGAAAAAATTCCTTCCCAACCCCAATCAGGCAATCAGAATAACTCCCTGGATCAACCACCCCTCTCTAGTAGATATAGCCCATAACATTATTACACTTCAGAAATACATCCAGGCCCCTCTTGAACACTTTTAGTGTATTCACCATCACCACCTCCTCAGGCAGAGAGTTCCATAGTCTCAGTGCTCTTACCGTAAAGAATCCTCTTCTATGTTTGTGTACAAACCTTCTTTCCTCCAAACGCAGAAGATGTCCCCTAGTCACAGTTACAGACCTCGGGATAAATAAATTATGGGAGAGATCTCTGTACTGACCCCTGATATATTTATACATAGTTATTAGATCTCCCATCTTTTCCCATCGTCTTTTTTCTAAACTGAATAACCCTAATTTTGATAATCTTTCAGGGTACTGTAGTCCACCCATTTCAGTTATTACTTTAGTTGCCCTCCTATGAACAGCTCTGTTATGTCTGCCTTGTTCACAGGGGCCCAGAACTGTACACAGTACTCCATGTGTGGCTTCACTAGTGATTTGTAAAGTGGCAGGACTACTGTATGTTCTCATCACCGGCGTCTATGCCCCTTTTGATGCAACCCAATATCTTATTGGCCTCTGCAGCAGCTACCTGACACGGGTTTCTACAGCTTAGTTTGTGGTTCATCAAAATTCCTAGGTCCTTTTCCATGTCAGTGTTACCCAGTGTTTTACCATTTAGTATGTACTGGTAACTTGAATTATTTCTTCCCATGTGCATAATCTTTCATTTGTCAGTGTTAAACCTCATCTGCCACTTCTCTGCCCAAGCCTCCAATCTTTCCAGATCCGTCTGCAGCAGTATACTGTCCTCTTCCGTGTTAATTACTTTACATAGTTTAGTGTCATCTGCAAAAATTTACATTTTATTGTTCAAGCCTTATACAAGATCATTAATAAATATATTGAAGAGAATAGGGCCCAATACTGAACCCTGTGGTACCCCACTAGTGACAGTGACCCAATCTGAGTGTGGACCGTTAATAACCACCCTCTGTTTTCTATCACTGAGCCAGTTACTTAATATTGAGAGGATAGAAGAAAAATTAGAACCTCTATATCAGCGCTATCAGCAGGGATGCAGTACCAGTTAAGTTTTGGTAAAAGCAGATAGTGGTTTATTTACACTCTACGTGTTTCAAGGGCGGAGCGCCCCCTTTATCAGGACAGTAATATCTGGTACTACTGTCCTGATGAAGGGGGCACTCTGCCCTTGAAACGTGTAGACTGTAAATACTGTAAACCACTATCTGCTTTTACCAATACTTACCTGGTACTGCATCCTTGCTGACAGCGCCGATATAGAGGTTCCAATTTTTCTTCTATCCTCTCAATGACCATTTCACTCCGATGGCTGCATCCTTGGCACGGATTGGAACCGAGGCAGCAGTGGAGGCACTTCGTGTGCTGGTCAGATAATACCAGTGAGGCGAGATACAGCTGTTGTGACTCCTCAAACAGCAGAGGGTAAGAGCAACTATTTTAGATATATTCTAATACCAAACAGTGACCACACATGAGACGCTGCCTCCTGTCTTTTCTTCCTCTTTTGAGACAGTTACTTACCCACATATTTTTCCTAAAATGGTGTCTACAATGGCGGCTACGCGTCTGAGAACATGGGGCAAGGAACTCTGGGAAGGCAGGCTGACCCATAATGCCATGCATGCAGCCAATCAGCAGCCAGCCCTGTGATGTCACAGTCCTATAAATACGGTGGCCATCTTAGAGTCATACATTTTCCAGCGTTCTGAGTGCAGGGACAGATGTTAGAAGGCGCTAGGGACAGCAACAGGAAAAACCTCATTGTGAAAAAAAAACCTGAAAAAACGATTTATAAGTGCAGGGAAAAGATAGTTAGGCATCATTTTACAGCATCTTAGTGCAGGGAACGATGTCTAAAGTCGTTAGGGACAGTGTTAGAAAAACCTCATTGTGAAAAATAAATGTGATTTACAAGTGTAGGGAAACATTTTTTGGGATTCCAAATAGCCATTATACAGCTCTGGCATTTCAGCAATTTGTTCTTGTTATTTCGGTGTAGAGTTGAGCGGACACCTGGATGTTCAGTTTCGACGGGTTCGGACGAACTTCACAAAAAAGTTTGAGTTTGGAACCCGAACTTGACCCCAAACCCCATTGAAGAACTTTTGAGCACTAAACTGGCTCTAAAAATGTCATGGAAAGGGCTAAAGGGCTGCATAGGGAAATGACTTTAAATAACATAAAATACGTAAAAATTAAAAATAATAATCTTGATCTAGGAGGACGAGGTCCATATGGAGTAGCAGGTTGAGGAGGCAGTGGATGTGGCGGTGTAGGTAGAAGCGGCGGTGGAGGAGGAGGAGGTAGCCTACATTGCTTTTTGGTTTTAAATGTATTTTTATTTTTTTAAATTAGGGTGGAATGAAATTCACAAAACATTAGGAAATATAACCTGTGATAACCCCCTCCAGTCGTGCTAAACACACGTTCAGACAATACACTGGCTGCAGGGCAGGCCAGCACCTCCAAGGCTTAAAAGGCAAGCTCAGGCCATATGCCCAATTTGGAGACCCAGAAGTTACAGGGGGCAGACCCATCAGTCAGTTCGTGTAGGCGTGTGCACGCATACTGCCCCACCATGTCGCACGTCCCCGTAATGTTCACGATCCAATTGGATATCTTCTCTATCAACTTTCGATGTTCTTTTCTGCGCCTACCATGTTGATCATGGTTAGCGGCGAATCAGGGTTCCACGCCGGAGAGGGAGCGGGAGTAAGGGATGGCACATCCAAGGGAGATCAATGGATGAAATTTAATTGTGATCGAGCAGAAATGTTGGAGAAGTTATTAAAATGGAAGAATTGAAGGAAAGGAGGGGGCGTGCAGGAATTACCCACTCCCGACTTGCGGAGGTAGTGACGATAAATAACAATACAGGACTCTTAAGATGCCCTGTTATTGTAATGATTAATAAAAAAATTATAGAAAATGTCACTGGGGTATTTAGGATTTGGAAACGTTAGACAGGAGAGGCCCTCCTGCCGCTTTGTTGACTCTAGATAACTTCTGCCTGATCCATTTGGATATCTTCTCTATCAACTTTCGATGTTCTTTTCTGAGTCTACCATGTTGATCACGGTTATCGGTGAATCAGGGTTCCACGCCGGAGAGGGAGCGTAAGAAAGAGAGACCACATCAAAGGGAGGTTAATTTTTTGAAATTAAATATGATCTAGCGGAAAAGTGGGACAAATTATTGAAGCGCAAATGTGGGACAAGTTGTTAAAGTTTAAGCATTGAATGAAAGGATGGAGCGCGCATCAATTAAAGAAGAATTTTTGAAATTGAATTCCCTGTCACCTATGCAGAGCAGGGGTTTGTATACGGCAAAATTGGTAAAATGTCACCTGACAATGTAACAGACGATATTTTTTAATTTAAGTCCCTATCACCTATGCAGAGCAGGGGTTTAATCAAATCAAAAATGGTCAAATGTCACCCAAGAATGTAACAGACAAATTACAGATTTTTTTTTACCTGTCTACTAGGTATAGCAGTGGTATATTACACCCAAAAATTTGTGAATTTCACCATAAAATGTAACAGACAAATTAGTGAAATGTTTTTACCTGTCTACTAGGTATAGCAGTGATATATCACACCCAAAAATTGGTGAATTTCACCCGAAAATGTAACAGACAAATTACAGAATTTTTTTTACCTGTCTACTAGGTATAGCAGTGATATATCACACCCAAAAATTGGTGACTTTCACCAGAAAATGTAACATACAAATTAGTGAAATGCTTTTACCTGTCTACTAGGTACAATCGGGGTATATTACACCCAAAAATTAGTGATTTTCACCTGAAAGTGTAACAGGCAAATTAGTGAAATAAAATAAAATACGTACAAATAAAAAATAAATAAACTGGATTTATGAGGTGGATGTCCATATGGAGTAGGAGTTTGAGTAGGCTGTGGACATAGCGGTGTAGGTGGAAGCGGCAGTGGAGGAGGACGAGGTAGCCAACAGTTTTTTTTTTTTGTTTTTTTTTAATTAGGATACACTCCAAAAGAGTGTGAAATATCCAAAATACAACAATGAGCAATTGCGCTGTAGTATAACAATGGCTGGTTGAGGCCGGTATGCATGTCTATTCTGCACAAGGTATGGACAAGTCTTGTGGGATCCAAGCCTGGTTCATTTTAATGAACGTGAGCTTTTTCACATTGGCTGTGGACAGGCGGCTTCGCTTGTCTGTGATAACGCCCTCTGCCGTGCCAAACAAACGTTCAGACAATACACTGGCTGCAGGGCAGGCCAGCACCGACAAGTGTAGTGTACGGTAACTGTAATACCCGTCACTACCAAAGTGTCACTTGGTGTGCTGTCGTCCCTCCTAATTATGGAGAAGTTGTTATATGTCAGTTTTATAAAAATGTCATGTAATGCAATGCTATGTGTTTCCCTGTTACTATGACACTTGCATGTACAGGCCTGCTAGGGGTGTCATTCCAGCTTCTAGTCGCTAGAGGGAGCTAGAGAGCCCTAGTTTATATAAGGCCCAGACAGGGAAGTAAAAGTCAGTCTAGTGGAGAGCTCAGAAGTTTCTAGAGCCTCAGGAAGCAGAGAGAGACAGAGGCAAACTGCAGAGAAGCAAGAGGTACTAAGAATAACAGAGGAGGTACTTTTATAAAGCTACAGCCAAGGATATAAAGCCAGAGCTAGGTTATTGGGCCTTGGTGAAGAATTGCTATATTCCAGGATCAGACAGAAATAGAGTGCAAGCTCCTGTACTGCAAGTCCTGTGTTCAACACTCTGTAATCACCTTGCTAAAACTGTAATTGCCTGCATCAACCGTATTGCAAGATCGACTGTATGCAAAGGAACTGTGATTCCATTAATGTCCCTGTATTGATGATGACTACTAAAGTTGGAGTTTGGTTTTAATACCACGTGTTCCTCAATTTATTCCTGCATCCGCAAACGGCGTGCCACCGTTTACTTGGCACTGGCGTCACGAACAATTTATACCATCACCTGCCCTTGCAGAGAGTCAGCCGTACCAGGTTAGTGTATATTGCACTACATCACCCAGAAACACCTACTGCACACAACTTGAGTACGCTGCACCTCTCTTTTGGCGTTCACGAACAGGATACGCACGCTTTCTAGTGCAAGAAGCGTGAACTTTGTGCCTTATACAGTTGCCCTGTGACCAAAGTGACAAATTGTCTCTGTTTATTGAAAGTGGACTTTGTGGACTGAAAATCATACCCAAAGTGTACCCAAAACTTCTAAAAAGCGCTGTGCAGTGTTGCGCTACACAGAGGAAGAAAATCGCCGCATTGGAGTGTGGTTTTGTGGACTTTTTACAATCCTGCTTGCTGTCAGTGAATGGACAGCGTTTTGCTAAAGATGGCCACCGGCTGCCTGGAGTAAAGTTTCCCGCGCCGCTGAGGACCTTCGTGGGCGGATCCCTGCAAAGACACAGAGTCCCGCCCCTCTTCATCATCGCACCGCCGCGGCCCTGCTTCTTCTGCGTCATCGGGTGCTCAGGACGTCCGGAACCTCGCGAGACTTGGACTGCGCAAGCCCGGCGATACCGGTAAGCACTTGTAACCGGAGGGAAGGGGAGTGTACCGGCCCCTTTAGTCGCCAGCGGCCACCTCTAAATAGACTACCATGTCAGAGCCAGGAGTGCCTGAGCAGCCGGCCCCGGGAGAGCTTGCGGCTCCTAATCATCCTACAGCCCCCAGCATGATGCCCTTTACCATGCCTTACTATTTCGGGGCCCCATGGTTCCCTCGCTACAGGGGGGAGACCCATACCCTAAGGGACTTTAAAGAAAAGTTGCTGGCACTATTCCGATTGTACCCTATAAATGCCGACCAGCAAATGGAAATCCTGCTGGCGCAACTGGAGGGAGCTGCCTGCAGCGAAGTGTTATCCTGGCCTGCTACTGAGCGGAGTACTTTAGAACAGATCTTCGCCCGCCTCAGAGCCACTTTTGAAACTAGGACTGCCTCAGAGATAAAGATGCACTTCTTTGGCAAGAAACAGAAGTCCGGTGAGTCCCTCCGTGACTATGCCCTATCACTTCAGGAGGCTTTAGGGGCTGTAATTCAGATAGATCCCAAAGAGGCTGATAACCAGGACCAGACCCTGAGGGAACAATTTATCAACGGGGTGTCTAGTGAACAAATAAGGACCCAGTTAAAGATGCTGGCCGCCCAGCACCCTAACAGTGCCTTTCTGGACTTTAAAGAACTGTCTATAAAAATTCTGGGGTCCGCAGTATCTCCTGAGTTGAGCACCCCACCTGAGTCACCAGCCTGCAGGCCAAAACCGCTTATCACTAACCGAGCTGAGGCCGGCCAAGCTGTTCAAGTGTCAGCTACCGATACTATTGCCATGCTGACAGAGCAAGTAAATCACCTCACTAAAAGTCTAGAGAAAGTGTGCAGAAAAATAGAGGAATGGGAAAAACCCATAATGCTAGATGAAGAATTCCTGTCACCTCCTAGGCCGTTCCCACCTCCTTACCAAGAGACTCACCCCAGGGATCCTGGGAGGCGTAATAGAGGTCGCAAGAAGCCCGTGTGTACATCCTGCAAAAAGCTGGGACACACAGAATCCACGTGCTGGCAGTTAAACGGGCAACCCCTGAGGCTGAGGACCACCCCTCGGGAGGTAGAACACTAGGTCCAGAGGATCCAAATTGGATGCCACGGTATGTAGGATCCCATCCTAAAATCAATATAGAGATCAACGGGGTCCCCTTTGAAGCCCTATTAGATACTGGGTCTCAGGTCACTACTATTCAGCTGCCTGCATTTGAAAAGTTCTGGGACACCAACCAGTTGACCCAGCCGCCTGAATCCTGGGTGGAAATTATCGCCTGCAATGGCAAACCAGTAAAGACTCATGGATACTGGGAACCCACCCTGCAGGTGGGAGAAGTAACCCTGCCTCAACAGGGAGTGATCGTAGTACAGGCCGGTGACAGAGGAGGACATCCTGTCATTCTAGGCACCAATGTCTTCAAAAACTGTTATTCAGAAATACTTGCTGTATTACATCAGACTTTGCCCACTGCTTCCTCTGCATCCAGGAGGGTGATTCAAAAGACTATTACCGTGTTAAGTGCCCAGCAGAGGTTTGCTAATGGGAAAGGAGAAATTTGTACTGCCAGGATTAGTGATATTAAGCCTGTGACTTTGCCTCCTAATTCTCAAACTCTTTTATGGTGTCGTGCTGTCCTGGGAGTCCAAGGCCGAGATTATCCAGCCCTGGTGGAACCAATCCAGATGGAGGATTACCCTTATGTGAGAGCTGCCAAGTGCCTGGTGAACGTCTCCCAAGGTAAAGTACCTGTCCGTCTGATTAACCTGAGTGATCATCCTGTTGCGCTTACTAAGCATTGCCGTGTTGCCCAGCTGTCCCAGGTGTCCTTCCAAGACATCATTCGTCTTCCAGCGACAGAGAAGCCGCCAGCTGCAGTCAGCGGATGTTCGCCGGTGACCCAGCCACAAGTGCCCTGGTGGGAAGAGCTCCATGTAGGGGACGAGACTACCCCCCAACATCAACAAGAAGGGATTCTACAGCTTGTCAAGGAGCACCACCAGGCCTTCAGTAAGCATGCTACTGACTATGGAGAGGTTAGTGTCATACAACACACCATACCTACTGGCTCTCATTCTCCTATCAAGGAGAGATACAGACCCTTACCACCTACTTCATATCAGACTGTAAAGGAAATGATCCAAGAGATGAAAGACTCTAATGTGATCCGGGACAGCCGTAGTCCGTGGGCTGCACCCCTGGTTCTTGTAAAGAAGAAGGACGGTAGTATCCATTTCTGTGTGGATTATAGGAAAATTAATCAAATAACCCACAAAGATGCATACCCACTGCCCCGCATTGAGGAGTCACTAACTGCTCTGGGCTCTTCTGCCTATTTCTCCACATTGGACTTGACCAGCGGCTACTGGCAAGTACCCATGGCCCCTGCAGATAGGGAAAAGACTGCTTTCACTACTCCCATGGGCCTGTTCGAATTCAATTGTATGCCGTTCGGGCTATGTAATGCCCCAGGAACTTTCCAGAGACTAATGGAACGGTGTTTGGGTCACAAAAACTTCGAAACAGTGCTGCTGTATCTAGATGATGTCATTGTGTATTCAAAAACATATGAAGACCATCTGAAACATTTGGCAGAAGTATTTGAAATCCTTATCAAATATGGCTTGAAGGTAAAGCCATCCAAGTGTCACCTGCTCAAACCTGCAGTAAGATACCTGGGGCATGTAGTAAGCGGAGAGAGAGTGCAACCTGACCCTGATAAATTAGCAGCTGTCCGTAATTGGCCGGTTCCTACTACCGTCAAAGAGGTGAGGAGTTTTCTTGGTTTTGCCGGCTACTATAGACGTTTTATCCCCCATTTTGCTCAAATAGCTGATCCTATCCAGGAACTCTTGAGGGGGCAACCCAAAAAGAGTCCTAGAACTCCTGTGCTCATTGAGTGGAATGAGAAAAGAGAGATAGCGTTCCAATTGCTAAAAAAGAAACTGACCGAGCCTCCAGTGTTAGGTTATCCAGATTATAGCAAGCCCTTCCATCTCTATACTGATGCTAGCAAGCGAGGCCTGGGAGCTGTGTTAGCCCAGATCCAAGAGGGAAAAGAGAGAGTGATAGCATATGCAAGCCGCTCCCTGAAAGGAGCTGAGAAAAATGACCAGAATTATAGTTCCTTCAAACTAGAGTTCCTGGCATTAGTGTGGGCGGTGACAGAAAAATTCAAGGATTATCTAGCCGCCACCCCGTTCATTGCATTCACTGACAATAACCCTCTGGCGCATCTAAATACAGCTAAATTGGGGGCCTTGGAGCAGAGATGGGCCTCTCGCCTTGCCAACTATAATTTCTCTGTAAAGTATCGTGCTGGACGTACTAATGATAATGCTGATGCTTTATCCAGGCTTCCCACAGAGACAGCTCCTGATGATGTGCGAGATGCTTGGGAAGATGTAGAGATGCCGGCTTTCTATAACAAATTTGCTCAACAGGATCAGGCTCGAGCTACCAATAACAGAGCTGCAGTTCCTTCACCCTCCAGTAGGCCTGATCCTAAAGAAGAAAGGTGGGTGAAACTACAGTCTGAAAGTAGAGTGCTGGGTGAGTTGTTGGACTTCATTACTAGTGGCAGAGCCCCTGAGAGGATTCGGCGTAAGAGTGCAGATCCTGAGCTCATCAAACTGTGGAGACAGCGCCATCAACTCTTCATACAAAAGGGCCTATTGCTACGGAGAAGCCTAGACCCAGTGTCCAACCCCGACGAGATGCAGGTATGGTGTTGGAGATGTACCACAATCAATCCGGTCACTTTGGGGTCCAAAAGACTGAAGCTACTATCCGCCAGCGGTTTTACTGGGTAGGCATGAGAGAAGACATGGAGAAGTGGTGTCGAGAGTGTGTAGCCTGTGCCTTGAAACGAAGTGAGCACCATGATCAGAGGGCACCACTGAGACCCATTGTAAGTACCCGTCCTCTTGAACTTGTCGCCATCGACCATGTAAAACTGGAGCCTAGTCGCTCAGGGTATGCTTATGCCATGACTATTATTGATCATTTCACAAAGTTTGTTGTAGCAGTGCCTGTGAGAGACCAGACAGCCAAGACTACAGCCGAAATGTTCTGGAAGCACTTCCTCCTGCCCTATGGATGTCCAGAAAAGATCCTCACCGATCAAGGACCTGCTTTTGAGTCCCATCTGTTCCATGAACTGTGCCGCTTACACAACTGTAAGAAGATCCGGACAACGGCCTACCATCCTCAAGGTAACGGATTATGTGAAAAAATGAATCAGACCTTGATAGAGATGCTGAGGGCCGTGCCTCCTGAGAACAGAGGAGATTGGCCCAGTCTGTTGCCACAGCTCATGTTCACATACAATCATACCATACATTGTTCCACCGGGTATACCCCTTTTTACTTGATGTTTGGGCGCCAAGGGACATTGCCTGCTGATCATTCATTGGACATACATGTACCTGATTGCATTAACCCATTACCTAACACCGACTGGGTTGCTGAGCACCAAAGGCGATTGGATGCAGCCAAAGCCATTGTTCAGGAACGTATGGACTTTGCTAGAGACCGACAGCAGAGAGACTATGATCAGACAGCCCATGCAGAACCCTTGACCATAGGGGCCGTGGTATGGTTAAAGAATAACCGTCGTACCAGCAAATTGGACAGTAAGTGGGAGCGAAGTCCTTATGTTGTCACTGCAATCCCAAATGTTGGAACTCACACTTATGAGATCACCCGGGAAGGCAAGGGATCCCAAATTGTACACCGAAACCGGTTAAAGCTCTGCCTGACACCAGAACCTAGCGACGAGAGTTCTGGATCTGAATATCCTGTGTCAGAGTCAGCACTACAGCCCGAGGATCCTATGCAGGCTGTTAGTAATCTGAGGTATGACGCTGATCCCATGCATTGGCTTCTGACACCTTGGTTGAACTTGCTGGTGCCTGCTCCGGCACCTACTGTAGCTTCACCTCCAGAAGAGCCGGTTCAAGATGCTCCGGATCCAGTACCCCCTCTAGTGGATACAATTGTTCCAGTTGTTCCAGTTGTTCCTGACCAAGATCTCCCTGATGGAGACCCTCCTGTTGCTCCTCTCCCTCCTACCTCGTTGCTAAGGGAAGAGGAGACCCCTGTCTTGAGACGGTCTACCCGGATGACCAGGGGACGCCCGCCAGTCCGTTTAGGAGACTTTGATTATTCTGGTGGTGTCTCCTCCCAAACAGTTGCCACTGGCAATACCTTACTTGACATTTGTGCGCAAGAATGGACTCCTCCACGTGAGCCCTTGCCTGTGATACACCCACAGGAAACTCCTGGGTAGTTCCGTTATTTTGCTGTTCTATTATGGACTTATTCATTGTCATGGACTATCCTGGTTATAATGTTACGCTGTGCCAGGTCAGCGCCCCCGTTCCATTCATTATCCTGAGAGAAGAGAACGACGCCCCTTGTCACTACCCTTCACCTTTGCCAATTGGACCTGATGTAAATGTAAATGCAGATGAATTACATGTATGTATGCCTGCATGTCTCTATTTTCTATTTCAGGTAGAGATTCCAGTTGGGCGACCCATGATGGAGTACGAGGTCATACTCAGCTTAAAGCAGTGGGGTATGTAGTGTACGGGAACTGTAATACCCGTCACTACCAAAGTGTCACTTGGTGTGCTGTCGTCCCTCCTAATTATGGAGAAGTTGTTATATGTCAGTTTTATAAAAATGTCATGTAATGCAATGCTATGTGTTTCCCTGTTACTATGACACTTGCATGTACAGGCCTGCTAGGGGTGTCATTCCAGCTTCTAGTCGCTAGAGGGAGCTAGAGAGCCCTAGTTTATATAAGGCCCAGACAGGGAAGTAAAAGTCAGTCTAGTGGAGAGCTCAGAAGTTTCTAGAGCCTCAGGAAGCAGAGAGAGACAGAGGCAAACTGCAGAGAAGCAAGAGGTACTAAGAATAACAGAGGAGGTACTTTTATAAAGCTACAGCCAAGGATATAAAGCCAGAGCTAGGTTATTGGGCCTTGGTGAAGAATTGCTATATTCCAGGATCAGACAGAAATAGAGTGCAAGCTCCTGTACTGCAAGTCCTGTGTTCAACACTCTGTAATCACCTTGCTAAAACTGTAATTGCCTGCATCAACCGTATTGCAAGATCGACTGTATGCAAAGGAACTGTGATTCCAGTAATGTCCCTGTATTGATGATGACTACTAAAGTTGGAGTTTGGTTTTAATACCACGTGTTCCTCAATTTATTCCTGCATCCGCAAACGGCGTGCCACTGTTTACTTGCCACTGGCGTCACGAACAATTTATAAAATCACCTGCCCTTGCAGAGAGTCAGCCGTACCAGGTTAGTGTATATTGCACTACATCACCCAGAAACACCTACTGCACACAACTTGAGTACGCTGCACAAGGAGTAAAGGGCAAGCTCAGGCCATGTGCCCAATTTCGAGACCCAGAAGTTGAAGGGGGCAGACCCGTCATTCAGTACGTGTAGGTGTCTGCACACATACTGCTCCCCCATGTTGCTGAAATGCTGCCCCCTGCTAAGACGTTCCATATCAGCTGGTGGTGCTGGTTGTTGTGGCGTGCTGAAAAAGCTTTTCCACGTTTCGGCCATGCTAACCCTGCCTTCTGAGGTGCTGGTGGTGCCCCAGCTGCGTTGGCGACCTCTTCCTCATCCTCTGCCTTCGCCTTGTGCTTCCACTGTGCCCCCGCTGTCAGGTGGGAATACCACCAGCAGCGCGTCTACCAGTGTGCGCTTGAACTCGCGCATCTTACGATCACGCTCCAGTGACGGAATTAAGGATGGTACGTTGTTCTTGTAACGGGGATCCAGCAGCGTGGCCACCCAGTAATCAGCACAAGTTAGAATGTGGGCAACTCGGCAGTCGTTGCGGAGACACTGCATCATGTAATCGCTCATATGTGCCAGGCTGCCCAGAGGCAACGACAAGCTGTCCTCTGTGGGAGGTGTATCATCTGTGTCCTCTGTATCCCCCCAGCCATGCATCAGTGATGGCCATGAGCTGGTTTGGGTGCCACCCTGCTGTGAACACGATTCCTCCTCCTCCATCTCCTCTTTCTCATCCAACACCTCATCATCCTCCAGAACTGTACCCTGGCTGTACAATTGTGTACCTGGTGTTTGTGGGTGCAGGAACCCACCCTCGGAGCCACTTGTGAATGACTCGCCAGAAACCCTATCAAATGATCCCTCTTTCTCCTCCTCCTGTGCCACATCCTCTTCCATCATAGCCAGCAGCGTTTTTTCAAGAAGGCATAGAAGTGGGATAGTAACACTGAGAACAGCGTTATCGGCACTGGCCATGTTGGTGAAGTACTCGAAACAGCGCAACAAGGAACACAGGTCTCGCATGGAGGCCCAGTAATTGGTGGTGAAATGGTGCTGTTCCGCAGAGCGACTCACCCGTACGTGCTGCAGCTGAAACTCCACTATTGCCTGCTGCTGCTCGCACAGTCTTACCAGCATGTGCAAGGTGGAGTTACACCTTGTGGGCACGTCGCTAATGAGGCAGTGAGTGGGAAGTCTGAAGTTACGCTGCAGCGCTGACAGGCGAGCAGCAGCAGCAGGGTGAGAACGTTGAAAGCGCGCACAGACGGCCTGCACTTTCTGCAGCAGCTCTGACATATTGGGGTAATTTTTAAGGAACCTCTGTATCACCAAATTCAGCACATGCTCCAGGCAAGGGATGTGCATCACACCGGCTAGTCCCAGAGCTGCTACGAGATTTCGCCCATTATCGCATACCACTAGGCCGGGTTTGAGGCTCACTGGCACCAACCACTCATCGGTCTGTTGTTCAAGGCCTGTCCACAGCTCCCGCGTGGTGTGGGGTTTGTCCCCCAAACAGATAAGTTTAAAAACTGCCTACTGTCGTTTACCCCTGGCTGTGCTGAAGTTGGTGATGAAGGAGTTACGCTGACCGGATGAGGAGCCGGTAGAGGACGAGGAAGCGGAGAAGGAGGAGGAAGCAACAGGAGGGAAACTGAAGCGCCCTGCAATCCTCGGTGGTGGAAGGACATGCGCCAAACTGCTATCCACCTCAGGCCCAGCTGCCACTGCATTTACCCAGTGTGCTGTTAGTGAGATATAACGTCCCTGACCGTGCTTACTGGTCCACGTATCCGTAGTTAGGTGGACCTTGCCACAGATGGCATTGCGCAGTGCACACCTGATTTTGTCCCCCACTTGGTTGTGTAGGGAAGGAATGGCTCGCCTGGAAAAGTAGTGGCGGCTGGGCACGACATACTGTGGGACAGCCACCGCCATAAGGCTTTTAAAACTATTCCTCTCTACTAGGGATGAACGAACCCGAACTGACATTTTCGTAAAAGTTCGGGTTTGGTGTTCGGCGCTTTCTTGGCGCTTTTTGAAAGCGTCATACTACTTGCCCCAAGAGGCCATCAGAGCCATGCCTACTATTGACATGGCTGTGATTGGCCAGTGCAGCATGTGACCCAGCCTCTATATAAGCTTGGGTCACGTAGCGCTGCATGTCACTCTGCTGTTACAAGTGTAGGGAGAGGTTGCAGCTGCGACGTTAGGGCGAGATTAGGCAGTGATAAACTCCTCCAAAACACTTAAGACAGTGATCGATCTACAGCTGTGGATCATTGAACTGCTGCTATTCAATTGCTCACTGTTTTTAGGCTGCCCAGAGCGTTTTTCAGTCACTTTTTTCTGGGGTGATCGGCGGCCATTTTGTGGCTTGTGGTGCGCCAGCACAAGCTGCCACCAAGTCCATTTAACCATCAATAGTGTGGTTATTTTTTGGCTATATCCTACATCAGGGGCAAGCTGCCACCAAGTACATTTAACCATCAATAGTGTGGTTATTTTTTGGCTATATCCTACATCAGGGGCAAGCTGCCACCAAGTCCATTTAACCATCAATAGTGTGGTTATTTTTTGGCTATATCCTACATCAGGGGCAAGCTGCCACCAAGTCCATTTAACCATCAATAGTGTGGTTATTTTTTGCCTATATCCTACATCAGGGGCTTGGCTGTGCTTGCTATTTTATTGAGGGGTGAAATACAATTGCCAAAATAGCAATACCCTAAATCTGGTGTTTCAGCTGTGGCCAGCCAACTGTAATACTGTCTGCTGTCTGGCAAAGGATATATTTTTGTTCTGGGTTGAAATACAATTCCCAACCTAGCAATTTCCTAAATTAATGGTTTCTGCTGTATCAGGCCTACTTTAAATCTATCCCTAAAAGGCTATATTAGATTCAAGGTGCTGATAGGGTCATTCTCAATAACTTCATACACACGCTACTGTGCATATCCAAGTCTAATTCTGTCCGTAAACGTATACCTGTCACCCAGCGCCTAAATAATAGGCCTCAAATTTATATTCAGCTAAATCTGTGGTTATTGCTGTAGCTGGTCAAGTTATATTGTGTCCGTCAAAGCACAGTTTTTGTTCTGGGTTGAAATACAATTCCCAACCTAGCAATTTCCTAAATTAGTGGTTTCTGCTGTATCAGGCCTACTTTAAATCTATCCCTAAAAGGGTATATTAGATTCAAGGTGCTGATAGGGTCATTCTCAATACCTTCACACACACGCTACTGTGCATATCCAAGTCTAATTCTGTCCGTAAACGTATACCTGTCACACAGCGCCTAAATAATAGGCCTCAAATTTATATTCAGCTAAATCTGTCATTACTGCTGTGCCTGTATTAGTGTAATACGGTACCTAAATAGATAGCCAGATAGTGTTAGGTGCCTGTAAAAAAAGGCCTGAATTTGAATTCAATACATTGGGCCAAATAATATTTTTCTTATTATGGTGAACGGTAACAATGAGGAAAACATCTAGTAAGGGACGCGGACATGGTCGTGGTGGTGTTAGTGGACCCTCTGGTGCTGGGAGAGGACGTGGCCGTTCTGCCACAGCCACACGTCCTAGTGAACCAACTACCTCAGGTCCCAGTAGCCACCAGAATTTACAGCGATATTTGGTGGGGCCCAATGCCGTTCTAAGGATGGTAAGGCCTGAGTAGGTACAGGCATTAGTCAATTGGGTGGCCGACAGTGGATCCAGCACGTTCACATTATCTCCCACCCAGTCTTCTGCAGAAAGCGCACAGATGGCGCATGAAAACCAAGCCCATCAGTCTGTCACATCACCCCCATGCATATCAGGGAAACTGTCTGAGCCTCAAGTTATGCAGCAGTCTCTTATGCTGTTTGAAGACTCTGCTGGCAGGGTTTCCCAAGGGCATCCACCTAGCCGTTCCCCAGGGGTGGAAGAGATAGAATGCACTAACGCACAACCACTTATGTTTCCTGATGAGGACATGGGAATACCACCTCAGCACGTCTCTGATGATGACGAAACACAGGTGCCAACTGCTGCGTCTTTCTGCAGTGTGCAGACTGAACAGGAGGTCAGGGATGAAGACGATGCAGGGGACGATGAGGTCCTAGACCCCACATGGAATGAAGGTCATGCCACTGACTTTCAGAATTCGGAGGAAGAGGCAGTGGTGAGACCGAGCCAACAGCGTAGCAAAAGAGGGAGCAGTGGGCAAAAGCAGAACACCCGCCGCCAAGAGACTCCGCCTGCTACTGACCACCACCATCTGGGACCGAGCACCCCAAAGGCAGCTTCAAGGAGTTCCCTGGCATGGCACTTCTTCAAACAATGTGCTGACGACAAGACCCAAGTGGTTTGCACGCTGTGCCATTAGAGCCTGAAGCAAGGCATTAACGTTCTGAACCTTAGCACAACCTGCATTACCAGGCACCTGCATGCAAAGCATGAACTGCAGTGGAGTAAACACCTTAAAAACAAGGAAGTCACTCAGGCTCCCCCTGCTACCTCTTCTGCTGCTGCCGCCTCGGCCTCTTCTGCTGCTGCCACCTCGGCCTCTTCCTCCGCCTCTGGAGGAACGTTGGCACCTGCCGCCCAGCGAACATGGGAAGTACCACCAACACCACCACCTGCGTCACCAAGCATCTCAACCATGTCACACGGCAGCGTTCAGCTCTCCATCTCACAAACATTTGAGAGAAAGCGTAAATTCCCACCTAGCCACCCTTGATCCATGGCCCTGAATGCCAGCATTTCTAAACTACTGGCCTATGAAATGCTGTCATTTAGGCTGGTGGACACAGACAGCTTCAAACAGCTCATGTCGCTTGCTGTCCCACAGTATGTTGTTCCCAGCCGCCACTACTTCTCCAAGAGAGCCGTGCCTTCCCTGCACAACCAAGTATCCGATAAAATCAAGTGTGCACTGCACAACGCCATCTGTGGCAAGGTCCACCTAACCACAGATACGTGGACCAGTAAGCACGGCCAGGAACGCTATATCTCCCTAACTGCACACTGGGTAAATGTAGTGGCGGCCTGGCCCCAGGCGGAGAGCTGTTTGGCGCACGTCCTTCCGCCGCCAAGGATCGCAGGGCAACATTCTTTGCCTCCTGTCTCCTCCTCCTCCTACTCGGCTTCCTCCTCCTCTTCTTCCACCTGCTCATCCAGTCAGCCACACACCTTCACCACCAACTTCAGCACAGCCCGGGGTAAACGTCAGCAGGCCATTCTGAAACTCATATGTTTGGGGGACAGGCCCCACACCGCACAGGAGTTGTGGCGGGGTATAGAACAACAGACCGACGAGTGGTTGCTGCCGGTGAGCCTCAAGCCCGGCCTGGTGGTGTGCGATAATGGGCGAAATCTCGTTGCAGCTCTGGGACTAGCCGGTTTGACACACATCCCTTGCCTGGCGCATGTGCTGAATTTGATGCGACGTGCCCACCATGTGGAACTCCACCTTGCACATGCTGGACAGACTGTGCGAGCAGCAGCAGGCCATAGTGGAGTTTCAGCTGCAGCACGCACGGGTCAGTCGCACTGCGGAACAGCCCCACTTCACCACCAATGACTGGGCCTCCATGCGAGACCTGTGTGCCCTGTTGCGCTGTTTCGAGTACTCCACCAACATGGCCAGTGGCGATGACGCCGTTATCAGCGTTACAATACCACTTCTATGTCTCCTTGAGAAAACACTTAGGGCGATGATGGAAGAGGAGGTGGCCCAGGAGGAGGAGGAGGAGGAGGAGGAGGAGGAAGAGGGGTCATTTTTAGCACTTTCAGGCCAGTCTCTTCGAAGTGACTCAGAGGGGTTTTTTTTGCAACAGCAGAGGCCAGGTACAAATGTGGCCAGACAGGGCCCTCTACTGGAGGACGAGGAGGATGAGGAGGAGGTGGAGGAGGATGAGGATGAAGCATGTTCACAGCGGGGTGGCACCCAACGCAGCTCGGGCCCATCACTGGTGCGTGGCTGGGGGGAAATGCAGGACGATGACGATACGCCTCTCACAGAGGACAGCTTGTCCTTATCTCTGGGCAGCCTGGCACACATGAGCGACTACATGCTGCAGTGCCTGCGCAACGACAGCAGAGTTGCCCACATTTTAACGTGTGCGGACTACTGGGTTGCCACCCTGCTGGATCCACGGTACAAAGACAATGTGCCCACCTTACTTCCTGGAGCGTGATAGGAAGATGCGCGAGTACAAGCGCACGTTGGTAGACGCGCTACTGAGAGCATTCCCAAATGTCACAGGGGAACAATTGGAAGCCCAAGGCGAAGGCAGAGGAGGAGCAAGAGGTCGCCAACGCAGCTGTTTTACGGCCAGCTCCTCTGAGGGCAGGGTTAGCATGGCAGAGATGTGGAAAAGTTTTGTCACCACGCCAAAGCTAACTGCACCACCACCTGATACGGAACGTGTTAGCAGGAGGCAACATTTCACTAACATGGTGGAACAGTACGTGTGCACACCCCTCCACGTACTGACTGATGGTTCGGCCCCATTCAACTTCTGGGTCTCCAAATTGTCCACGTGGCCAAAGCTAGGCTTTTATGCCTTGGAGGTGCTGGCCTGCCCGGCGGCCAGCGTTTTGTCTGAACGTGTATTCAGCAAGGCAGGGGGCGTCATTACAGAGAAACGCAGCCGCCTGTCTACAGCCAATGTGGACAAGCTGACGTTCATAAAAATGAACCAGGCATGGATCCCACAGGACCTGTCCATCCCTTGTGCAGATTAGACATTAACTACCTCCACTTAACCATATATTATTGTACTCCAGGGCACTTCCTCATTCAATCCTATTTTTATTTTCATTTTACCATTATATTGCGGGGCAACCCAAAGTTGAATGAATCTCTCCTCTTTCTGGGTGCCGGGGCCTAAAAATATCTGACAGTGACCTGTTCCAGTGGTGGGTGACATGAAGCCTGATTCTCTGCTATGACATGAAGCCTGATTCTCTGCTGAGTCACTGACATGAAGCCTGAATCTCTGTTATGGGACCTCTCTCCTCTGTCTGGGTGCCGGGGCCTAAATTATATGACAATGGACTGTTCCAATGTTGGGTGACGTGAAGCATGATTCTCTGCTATGACATGAAGACTGATTCTCTGCTGACATGAAGCCTGAATCTCTGTTATGGGACCTCTCTCCTCTGCCTGGGTGCCGGGGCCTAAATATCTGACAATGGACTGTTCCAGTGGTGGGTGACGTGAAGCCTGATTCTCTGCTATGACATGAAGACTGATTCTCTGCTGACATGAAGCCAGATTCTCTGCTATGGGACCTCTCTCCTCTGCCTGGGTGCCTGGGCCTAAATATCTGACAATGGACTGTTCCAGTGGTGGGTGACGTGAAGCATGATTCTCTGCTATGACATGAAGACTGATTCTCTGCTGACATGAAGCCAGATTCTATGTTATGGGACCTCTTTCCTCTGTCTGGGTGCCGGGTCCTAAATTATATGACAATGGACTGTTCCAATGTTGGGTGACGTGAAGCATGATTCTCTGCTATGACATGAAGCCAGATTCTCTGCTATGGGACCTCTCTCCAATTGATATTGGTTAATTTTTAATTATTTTATTTTTATTTTAATTCATTTCCCTATCCACATTTGTTTGCAGGGGATTTAACTACATTTTGCTGCCTTTTGCAGCCCTCTAGCCCTTTCCTGGGCTGTTTTACAGCCTTTTTAGTGCCGAAAAGTTCGGGTCCCCATTGACTTCAATGGGGTTCGGGACGAAGTTCGGGTCGGGTTCGGACCCCGAACCCGAACATTTCCGGGAAGTTCGGCCGAACTTCTCGAACCCGAACATCCAGGTGTTCGCTCAACTCTAGTCTCTACCAGATGGAATGACAGCATTTCAAATGAAAGTAATTTTGAAATCCTGGGATTCAGGGCCAGGGATCGTGGGTGGGTAGGGGGGTACTTCCTCTTCTGCTCCAGTGTTTGGGAGATGGAGAGCGGAACCCTTCGGTGGGACATTGTGGAGATGCTTGGTGACCCAGGTGGTGGTGTTGCTGGCAGATCCTCTGTTTGCGGGGTGCCAGGTGGCACTGTCATTTCAGAGGAGGATAAAGAGGCCGAGACTGCAGCAGAAGAGGAAGCAGAAGGAGCCAGAGACCTTTCTTGGTTTTTGAGGTGTCTACTCCACTGCAGCTCGTGCTTTGCACTTAGATGCCTGGTCATGCAGGTTGTGCTCAGGTTGAGAACATATATGCCTCACTTCAGGCTCTGATTGCACAGCGTGCAAACCACTCGTGTCTTGTCGTCAGCACATTGTCTGAAGAACTGCCACACCAGGGAACTCCTTGGAGCTGGCTTGGTGTGCTCGATCCCTTCCTGCGGTGGGCAGTAGCAGGCGTACTGTCTAGTGGACAGCCGCTCCGCTTTTGCACCCTGCTACCTCTTCTGCTCTGCTGGTGACTCTGTGTGACCACTGCCTCTTCCTCCGAACTACACAGGTCACTTGCATGACCTTGATTCCATGTGGGGTCGAGGACCTCATCATCCTCCGCATCATCTTCCACCCAGTCTTCACCCCTGCCCTCCTTGTCGGTCTGCACACTTTCGAAAGCTACAGCAGTTTGCACCTGTGTTTCGTCATCATCCGAGACGTGCTGTGGTGGTCCTCCCATGTACTCATCTTGAAACATAAGTGGTTGGGCATCGGTGCACTCAATCTCTTCCACTTCTGGGACAGGGCCAGGTGGATGGCCCTAGGAAAGCCTGCTAGCAGAGTCATCAAAAATCAGAAGAGACTGCTGCATGACTTTGGGCTCAGACTGCTTGGTTGAATTGCAATGGGGTCAGGTGAAAGACTGATGGACATCGGCTGCAGGTGCCAACTCTGATCTTTCAGCAGGAGACTGGGTGGGAGACAATGTAAAAGAACTGGAGGCACTGTCAGCAACCCAATATACTATCGCCTGTACTTGTTTTGGCCTCACCATTCGTAGAGCCGCATTAGGCCTGACCAAATACCGCTGAAGGTTCTGTCACCTACTCGCACCTGAGGAAGGTGTTTCACTTGTGCGTGTAGCTGGCACAGATCGACCATGTCCTCTCCCTGCAACAGAAGCTCCACCAGCAGCACCACGACCTGGGCCACATCCCTTTATTTGACGCTCTCCTCATATTTCTCGAATTTAGGATCTTGCCCAAAATGGGTGTTTTTTTAATAACAGACTAGAACAACAGTATCTAAAGGGTGTATCTCACAATGACAAATGCAGCAAGGGCTGTAAAATTGAGTATTTAGCCCAAAATGGGTGTTTTTTTAAACCCAGAATATTATTGCTGTATTTCAAGCTTGTATCTCACACTGACAGATGCAGACAAGGCCGCAAATCTAGTTTTTTGCCCAAAATAGGTGTTTTTTTAATAACAGAATATGACAGCAGTATATAACACTTGAATTTCACACTGACAGATGCAGCAAGGGCTGTAAAATGGAGTATTTTTCCCAAAATGGGTGTTTTTTTAAACCCAGAATATTATTGCTGTTTTTCAAGCTTGTATCTCACACTGACAGATGCTGACCACGCCGCAAATGTAGTTTTTTGCCCAAAAGGGGTGTTTTTTTATAACAGAATATGACAGCAGTATATAACGCTTGAATTTCACACTGACAGATGCAGCAAGGGCTGTAAAATTGAGTATTTTGCCCAAAAAGGGTGTTTTTTAAAACCCAGAAAATTATTGCTGTATTTCTAGCTTAAATTGCACACTGACTAATGCGGCATAGGCCCCAGATGGAGGGTATTGGTAAAAATGGGTGTTTTTTAAAACCAAAAAAATTATTGAAGTATTTCAAGCTTGTTTTTAACAATGACAGATGCAGCAAACTACGCAAAATTAGGATTTTGCCCAAAAAGGCTGTTTTTTTAATAACAGAATATGACAGCAGTATATAATGCTTGAATTCCACACTGACAGATGCAGCAAGGGCTGTAAAATTGAGTATTTTGGCCAAAAAGGGTGTTTTTTAAAGCCCTGGAAATTATTGCTGTATTTCTAGCTCAGGCATCCTCAAACTGCGGCCCTCCAGCTGTTGTAAAACTACAACTCCCACAATGCCCTGCTGTAGGCTGATACCTGTAGGCTGTTCGGGCATGCTGGGAGTTGTAGTTTTGCAACAGCTGGAGGGCCGCAGTTTGAGGATGCTTGTTCTAGCTTAAATTGCACACTGACTAAGGCCTCATGCACACGAACGTTTTTTTTTCCGTTTACATGGCATTTTTTGAATTCCGTATGCATTCATTTCAATGGTTCCGCAAAAAAAACTTAATGTACTCTGTATGCATTCCGTTTCCGTATTTCCGTTTTTCCGTTCCTTTGAAAGATAGAACATATCCTGTTATTGCCCACAAATCACATTCTGTGGCTCCATCAATGGGTCCGCAAAAAAAACTGAACACATACGGAAATGCATCCGTATGTCTTCCGTATCCATTCCGTTTTTGTGGAACCATCTATTGAAAATTTTATTCCCAGCTCAATTTTTTTCTATGTAATTACTGTATACTGTACAGTGGGATGCGAAAGTTTGGGCAACCTTGTTAATCGTAATGCTTTTCCTGTATAAATCGTTGGTTGTTACGATAAAAAAATGTCAGTTAAATATATCATATAGGAGACACACACAGTGATATTTGAGAAGTGAAATGAAGTTTATTGGATTTGCAGAAAGTGTGCTATAATTGTTTAAACACAATTAGGCAGGTGCATAAATTTGGACACTATTGTCATTTTATTGATTCCAAAACCTTTAGAACTAATTATTGGAACTCAAATTGGCTTGGTAAGCTCAGTGACCCCTGACCTACATACCCAGGTGAATCCAATTATGAGAAAGAGTATTTAAGGGGGTCAATTGTCAATTGTTTCCCTCCTCTTTTAATTTTCTCTGAAGAGTAGCAACATGGGGGTCTCAAAACAACTCTCAAATGGCCTGAAGACAAAGATTGTTCACCATCATGGTTTAGGGGAAGGATACAGAAAGCGGTCTCAGAGATTTCAGCTGTCTGTTTCCACAGTTAGGAACATATTGAGGAAATGGAAGACCACAGACTCAGTTCAAGTTAAG
Organism: Bufo bufo; assembly: GCF_905171765.1. NCBI lineage: Eukaryota > Metazoa > Chordata > Amphibia > Anura > Bufonidae > Bufo > Bufo bufo. The sequence continues at coordinate 214,332,498 of NC_053394.1, forward strand.
GCTCGAAGTGTCAGACCAAGAAAAATCTCGGATAGACAGAAGTGACGAATGGTGAGAACAGTCAGAGTCAACCCACAGACCAGCACCAAAGACCCACAACATCATCTTGCTGCAGATGGAGTCACTGTGCATCGTTCAACCATTTGGCGCACTTTACACAAGGAGATGCTGTATGCGAGAGTGATGCAGAGGAAGCCTTTTCTCCGCCCACAGCACAAAAAGTGCCGCTTGAGGTGGGCTGAAGCACATTTGGACAAGCCAGCTTCATTTTGGAATAAGGTGCTGTGGACTGATGAAACTAAAATTGAGTTATTCGGCCATAACAAGGGGCGTTATGCATGGAGGAAAAAGAACACAGCATTCCAAGAAAAACACCCGCTACCCACAGTAAAATATGGTGGTGGTTCCATCATGCTGTGGGGCTGTGTGGCCAGTGCAGGGACTGGAATCTTGTCAAAGTTAAGGGACGCATGGACTCCACTCAGTATCAGCAGATTCTGGAGACCAATGTCCAGGAATCAGCGACAAAGCTGAAGCTGCGGCGGGGCTGGATCTTTCAACAAGACAGCGACCCTAAACACTGCTCAAAATCCACTAAGGCATTTATGCAGAGGAACAAGTACAACGTTCTGGAATGGCCATCTCCGTCCCCAGACCTGAATATAATTGAAAATCTGTGGTGTGACTTAAATAGAGTTGTCCATGCTCGGAAGCCATCAAACCTGAATGAACTAAAGATGTTTTGTAAAGAGGAATGGTCCAAAATACCTTCAACCAGAATCCAGACTCTCATTGGAACCTACAGGAAGCGTTTAGAGGCTGTAATTTCTGCAAAAGGAGGATCTACTAAATATTGATTTCATTTCTTTTTTGTGGTGCCCAAATTTATGCACCTGCCTAATTTAGTTAAAACAATTATAGCACACTTTCTGTAAATCCAATAAACTTCATTTCACTTCTCAAATATCACTGTGTGTGACTCCTATTTGATATATTTAACTGACATTTTTTATCGTAACAACCAACGATTTATACAGGAAAATCATGACGATTGACAAGGTTGCCCAAACTTGCGCATCCCACTGTATATGCCATACGGAAAAAGGGAACAGAAAAACGGAACAGAAACGGAAACACAACGGCAGAAAAAAACCAGAACAACAGATCCGTGTAAAACGGATCGCAAAACACTGAAAAAGCCATACGTCATGTGAAAGAGGCCTAATACTGCAAAGGCCACAGATGTAGGGTCTTGCCAAAAATGGGTGATTTTTTTAAACCCAGAATATAATTTTAGTATTTCAAGCTTCTATTTGACTGTCACAAATGCACAAATGCACATATGCTGTGCTGGTGCACAGAACTTGAACAAAATGGCCGCCGCCTCCCACCTAACTAACAGACGATAAAAGTTATTTTTCTGGGTCACTGGGCTCAGGGCAGGGTAAAAAGATTGTGCACTGCACCCGCAAAACAAAATCTAGGTAGATCGCTGAGTTAAACAAGCACTTCTGATTAACCACTTGCCATCTGGGCCATTTGCCCCCTTCCTGACCAGGCCTAATTTTGCAAAACTGACATATCTCACTTTATGTGGTAATAACTTTGGAACGCCTTTACTTATCCAAGTCATTCAGAGATTGTTTTCTCGGGACACATTGTACTTCATGACAGTCATAAATTTGAGTCAAAATATTTCACCTTTATTTATGAAAAAATCCCAAATTTACCCAAAATTTGGAAAAATTCTCAATTTTCTAAATTTCAATTTCTCTGCTTTTAAAACAGAAAGTGATATCTCATAAAATATTTATTACTTAATATTCCCCATATGTCTACTTTATGTTGGCATCATTTTGGAAATGTCATTTTATTTTTTTAGGACGTTAGAAGGCTAAGGGTGCATTCACACGACCGTATTTTTGGTTCCGCATCCGTTCCGCAATTTTGCGGAACGGGTGCGGACCCATTCATTTCAATGGGGCCGCAAAAGATGCGGACAGCACACAATGTGCTGTCCGCATCCGTAGATCCGTTCCGCGGCCCCGCAAAAAAGATAGAGCATGTCCTATTCTTGTCCGCAATCGCGGACAAGAATAGGCATTTCTATCATAGGGGCGGCTACATTCACGTGGCCGGTATCCGTGTTTTGCGGATCCGCAATTTGTGGACCACAAAACACATACGGTCATGTGAATGTAGCCTTAGAAGTTTAGAAGCAATTCTTCAAATTTTTAAGAAAATTGCCAAAACCCACTTTTTAAGGACCAGTTCAGGTCTGAAGTCACTTTGTGGGGCCTACATAGTGGATACCCCCCATAAATGACCCCATTGTAGAAACTACACCCCTCAAGGTATTCAAAACCGATTTTACAAACTTTGTTAACCATTTAGGCGTTCCACAAGAATTAAAGGAAAATGGAGATCAAATTTTTAAATTTCACTTTTTTGGCAGATTTTTCATTTTAATCATTTTTTTTCTTTAACACATCGATGGTTAACAGCCAAACAAAACTCAATATTTATTACCCAGATTCTGCGGTTTACAGAAACACCCCACATGTGGTCATAAACTGCTGTATGGGCACACGGCAGGGCACAGAAGAAAAGGAACTCCACATGGTTTTTAGATGCCATGTCCCATTTGAAGCCCCCAGATGCACCCTTACAGTAGAAACTCCCAAGAAGTGATCCCATTTTGGAAACTAGGGAATAAGGTGCCAGTTTAATTGCTACTTTTTTTGGGTACATATGATTTTTTGATCATTCATTTTAACACTTTATGGGGCAAGGTGACCAAAAAATTGGTTGTTTTAGCACAGTTTCTATTTATTTATTTTTACAGCGTTCACCTGAGGGGTTCAGTCAAGTGACATTTTTATAGAACAGATTGTTACGGACTTGGCGATACCTAATATGTATGCTTTTTCTTATTTATTCAAGTTTTACACAATAATAGCATTTTTGAAACAAAAAAATTATGTTTTAATGTGTCTATGTTCTGAGAGCCATAGTTTTTTAATTTTTTGAGAGATTTTCTTATGTAGGGGCTTATTTTTTGCGGGATGAGGTGACGGTTTTATTGGTACCATTTTGTGGGACATACGTGTTTTTGATCACTTGGTGTTGCACCTTTTGTGATGTAAAGTGGCAAAAATTGCTTGTTTTGACACAGTTTTTTTTTTTTTTTTTTACGGTGTTCACCTGAGGGGTTAGCTCATGTGATATTTTTATAGAGCTGTTTTTTACGGACGCGGAAATACCAAATATGTCTTCTTTTTTTTGCTATTTTTAAAAAAAAAAAAATTTTATTCCTTATTTGGGGAATTTTTTTTTTTTACATGTGAAACATTTTTTTTATTTTATTTTTTCAACCCTTTATTTATTTATTTATTTTTTATTTTACACTTTTCGTCCCCCATAAGGTCATACAAGACCTCTGCGGGACATTTACTTCACTTTTTCTTTTTTTTTTTCACTGTTGATTTCTCCTGTAACTGGGGCTGACATAGTAGCCCCAGTTACAGGAGAAATACACCCCCCAGAGAGGCTGTACAGCATAATTCTGCGCTGTACAGCCTCAGTGCAGGGCTGATCGAGGTCTCTGAAAGACCTCACACAGCTCCTGCACTCTCCGGTCACGGCGGTCCGCCGGGCCGGAACAGGAAGCGCATAACGCTTGCAGCGATCTAGAAGGCAGGGACACCTGGGCACTCTCCCTGCCTTCTCTCTGGGTTGCCCTGCTGTCACTGACAGCGGGCAACCCGATCAGCAGCTGCACGATTAGCGTGCAGCTGCACTTTCTGAACGGACGTTCTGGAACGTCCATTCAGAAATAGAGATCCACCTCCCGTACGTTTATAGTCTATGGGCGGACGGGAGGTGGTTAAAGATTCTGTCCTATTCTCTCCCTCACAGCAGTAGCATCCTATCCCTACGCTAATCAGAGCAGAGTGACGTGCAGCACTACGTGACTTCAGCTTATATAGAGGCTGGATCACATGCTGCACTGGAAAATCAGCGCCATGTCATTAGTAGGCCTGACTGTGATGGCTTCTAAGGGCACACAAGTTAAACGCTTGCTGATTGGCTGTTCTGCAGCCTTTCAAAAAGCGTCATTAACTCGCCGAACACCGAACCCGAACCCGAACTTTTACTGAAATGTTCGGCTTCGGGTCTGGGGTCCAAAAATCCTAAAGTTTGGTACGAACCCGAACTTTACAGTTTTGATTCGCTCAACCCTATTCGGGTGAAAGTCCTATGTTGAAAAGCATTTAGTGGCTTATATCTGTGGAAAAGGAAAAACATATACCCGTGGTAAAGGAAAAATATATACCGTATTTTTTGCCCTATAAGACGCACCGGCCCATAAGACGCACCTAGGTTTTTGAGGAGGAAAATAAGAAAAAAAATATTTTGAACCAATAGGTGTGCTTTTGGTGGGTTTTGAACTAATTGTGGTCTGTGGATGGCACACTGTTATGGGGAATCTGTGGATGGCGAACTGTTATGGGGGATCTGTGGGTGACGCACTGTTATGGGGGATCTGTGGGTGACGCACTGTTATGGGGGATCTGTGGGTGACGCACTGTTATGGGGGATCTGTGGGTGACGCACTGTTATGGGGGATCTGTGGGTGACACTTATGGGGGATCTGTGGGTGACACTTATGGGGGATCTGTGGGTGACACTTATGGGGGATCTGTGGGTGACACTTATGGGGGATCTGTGGGTGGCTCTTATTGAGGTCTCTGGATGGCACTGTTATGGGGATCTGTGTATGACACAGTTATGGGGGGGATCTGTGGATGACACATATATAGCATCTTATAGCGGGGCCCGTGCAGTGACTGTATTCTACTACACGGGCCCCGCTCACTCTATAATCGTATCTGTATTCTGTAATAGTTAATTGTGTATATAATGTAATCGCATAATCAGCGCTACTTACAACTGCAAGCGCTCGGTAGGTAGCAGAGAGGAGGGAGGAGGCAGGCTCCCGCTGTATCACCCAGTGGCATGCCGCAACCGATTTCAGGCAGTCAAGGCTCCACCACCTCAAGCGAAGGGAGCTGTCTGTCGTTCCCATCATCTGCTGGTCGTAATGCTCCTGCTCCTCCTACTCCTCGTCAGTCATTCTGAGACAACAGTATGCGTGCACGCATCCAATGGCGCAGAAGCTGAACGTGCTGCTGTCCAAGTTGCTGGTGCTGCAGTCCCTCCCTTTTCAAGTAGTGGACTCTGCACATTTCAGAGAACTGATGACTTGTGGCGAGCTCAGGTGGAGAGTCCCAAGCCTTTAGTGACGTATTTATGTAGCAAAAAAAATTTGTTCAGCGCTGCAGTTACATGTGGTAAAACCTTTTGTGACCTATTTTGGTCGAAATATTTATTTTATTCAGCGTTCAGCACTGCAGTTATATGTGGTAAAATCTTTATTGATGTATTTAGGTCAAAAAACTAATTTTATTCAGCGTTCAGCGCTGCAGTTACATGTGGTAAAGTGTTTATTGACGTATTTCGGTCGAAAACCAAAATTTATTCAGCGGTCAGCGCTGCGGTTATATGTGGTAAAATCATTATTGAAGTATTTAGGTCAAAAAACTAAATTAATTCAGTGGTCAACGCTGCGGTTATTTGCGGCAAAATCTTTAGTGACATATCTTGACAAACTTCGTGACTCTTCCGGGCTCAAAGCTATCTTGACGCTTTGTCTTCTGATTGTCTGTAGCTACTAGAGGCCTGTTCATGCCAGGCAGATTTCCCCAGAAGTATCTGGGTCGATGAGCAGCCGATACCGCACTTGCATCAATCTTGACACAATTCATCTCCAGGTGGAGAGAAAAAAATTTTTGGAATGCTTTCTCCATCGAGTTGAGCGGACACCTGGATGTTGGGGTTGAACTTGACCTGAACTTGACCCCGAACCCAAACGCCATTAAAGTCAGTGGGGACCCGAACTTTTAGCCACTAAAATGGCTCTAAAATAGTCCTGGAAAGGGCTAGAGGGCTGCAAAAGGCATTAAAATGTGCTTCAGAGCATGGCAATTGTTCTGCAAACAAAGGAAATCGAAATGGATTGGGAAATGACTTAAAATAACATAAAATACCGAAAAATAAAAAATTAAAATCTGGATCTAAAAGTAGGAGGTTGAGGAGGCGGTGGATGGGTGGATGTGGCGGTGTAGGTGGAAGCGGCGGTGAAGGAGGAATAGGTAGCCAACATTGATTTGTGTTATATATTTTTTTTTAATTGTCCCCCAAAATATTGGGACATATAACAAAATAAAACAAAGAATAAGTGCACTTGAGTACAAGAATGGATGGTTGAGGCTGGTATAAATGTCTATTCTGCACAAGGTACGGACAAATCCTGTGGGATCCATGCCTGGTTTATTTTAATAAACGTAAGCTTGTCCACATTGGCTGCGGCTTGTGATAATGCTCTCTGCCGTGCTAAACACACGTTCACACTATACACTGGCTGCAGGGCCAAGGCTGACAAAGCTTTTCCACATTTTGGCCATGCTAACCCTGCCTTCTCAGGTGCTGGCGGTGCCCCAGCTGCGTTGGCGACCTCTTCATCCTCCTCTGCCTTCGCCTTGTTCTTCCACTGTGCCCCCGCTGTCAGGTGGAAATGCCATCAGCTTGTAGTCGCGCATCTTCCGATCAGTAACAGATGTTTTCACTAAATTTAGTTCCCTGTCAGCAATGCAGAGCAGGGGTTCATTCACAGCAAAAGGGGGTTAATGTCACCCAGCAATAGAACAGACGATTTTGAGAGATTTAGGCCCATGTCAAAAAGGCACAGCAGGGGTTCATTCACGGCAAAAGGGGGTTCAGGTCACCCAGCAATAGAACAGAGGATTTTGAGAGATTTAGGCCCCTATCATCAAGGCACAGCAGGGGTTCATTCACGGCAAAAGGGGGTTCATGTCACCCAGCAATAGAACAGAGGATTTTGAGAGTTTTAGGCCCCTGTCACCCAGGCACAGCAGGGGTTCATTCACGGCAAAAGGGGGTTCATGTCACCCAGCAATAGAACAGAGGATTTTGAGAGATTTAGGCCCCTGTCACCCAGGCACAGCAGGGGTTCATTCACGGCAAAGCGGGGTTCATGTCACCCAGCAATAGATCAGACGATTTTGAGAGATTTAGGCCCCTGTCACCCAGGCACAGCAGGGGTTCATTTACGGCAAAAGAGGGTTCATGTCACCCAGCAATAGAACAGACGATTTTGAGAGATTTAGGCCCCTGTCACCCAGGCACAGCAGGGGTTCATTCACGGCAAAAGCGGTTCATGTCACCCAGCAATAGAACAGACGATTTTGAGAGATTTAGGCCCCTGTCAGCCAGGCACAGCAGGGGATCATTCATGGCAAAAGGGGTTCATGTCACCCAGCAATAGAACAGAGGATTTTGAGAGATTTAGGCCCCTGTCACCCAGGCACAGCAGGGGATCATTCATGGCAAAAGGGGGTTCATGTCACCCAGCAATAGAACAGAGGATTTTGAGAGATTTAGGCCCCTGTCACCCAGGCACAGCAGGGGTTCAGTCATGGCAAAAGGGGGTTCAGGTCACCCAGCAATAGAACAGACGTTTTTGAGAGATTTAGGCCCCTGTCACCCAGGCATAGCAGGGGTTCATTCACGGCAAAAGGGGGTTCATGTCACCCAGCAATAGAACAGACGATTTTGAGAGATTTAGGCCCCTGTCACCCAGGCACAGCAGGGGTTCATTCACGGCAAAAGGGGTTCATGTCACCCAGCAATAGAACAGACGATTTTGAGAGATTTAGGCCCCTGTCACCCAGGCACAGCAGGGGTTCATTCACGGCAAAAGTGGGTTCATGTCACCCAGCAATAGAACAGAGGATTTTGAGAGATTTAGGCCCCTGTCACAGCAGGGGTTCATTCACGGCAAAAGGGGGTTCATGTCAACCAGCAATAGAACAAACTATTTTGAGAGATTTAGGCCCCTGTCACCCAGACACAGCAGGGGTTTGTATACGCCAAAATTGGTAAAATGTCACCCGACAATTGAAAATAATATTTATTTCAATTTAGGGCACTAAAATTTGCACTTTTTTGCATTAAAATGGCTCTAAAATAGTCCTTGAAAAGGCTAGAGGGATGTAAAAGGCTGTAAAATCTGCTTAAGAGCATGACATCTGCTCTGCAAACAAATGTGGATAGGGAAATAACTTAAAATAAAATAACTAAAAATTACAAATTATTAACCTGCAACTCAGAGAAGGAGGGGGATATGGAGTCGGAGGTTGAGGAGGCGGTGAATGTGGTGTTGTAGGTGGAGGCAGCAATAAAGGAGGAGGAGGTAGCCAACAATGTTTTTTTTTTTTTTTTTTATTGGGGTAGGTAGCCCCCAAAATATTGGGACAAATAAAAAAATATAAAACAAAGAATCATTGCACTTGACTTGAGTACAAGAATGTATGTTTGATGGTGGTATAAATGTCTATTCCGCACAAGGTACAGACAAGTCATGTGGGATCCAAGCCTGGTTCATTTTAATAATCGTGAGCTTGTCCACGTTGGCTGTGGACAGACAGCTGCGTCTGTCTGTAATGACGCCTCCTGCCGTGCTAAACACACGTTCAGAGAGTACACTGGCTGCAGGGCAGGCCAGCACCTCCAAGGCATACAGGGCAAACTCTGGCCATGTGGACAATTTGGAGACCCAGAAGTTGAATGGGGCAGAACCATCAGTCAGTACGTGTAGGCGTGTGCACAGGTACTGTTCCACCATGTTGTTCAAATGCTGCCTCCTGCTAACACGCTCCATATCAGCAGTTGGGGCCGGTTGTTGCGGCGAGGTGACAAAGCTTTTCCACATGTCGGCCATGCTAACCCTGCCTTCTGAGGTGCTGGCGCTGACACAGCTGCGTTGGTGACCTCTTCCTCCTCCCCTGCCTTTGCCTTGTGCTTCCACTTGTCCCCCGGAGTCAGTAGGGAATGCTCTCAGGAGCGCGTCTACCAGCGTGCGCCTGTAGTCGCGCATCTACCGATCACGCTCCAGTGAGGGAATTAAGGACGGCACATTGTCTTTGTAACGGGGATCCTGCAGGGTGGCCACCCAGTAGTCAGCACACGTTAAAATGTGGGCAACTCTGCTGTCGTTGCGCAGGCACTGCAGCATGTAGTCGCTAATGTGTGCCAGGCTGCCTAGAGGTAAGGACAAGCTGTCCTCTGTGGGAGGCGTATCGTCTGCGTCCTCCGTATGCCCCCAGCCACGCACCAGTGATGGCCACCCCGCTGTGAACATGCTTCATCCCCATCCTCCTCCTCATCCTACAGTAGTGGGCCCTGGCTGGCCAAATTTGTACCTGGCCTCTGCTGTTGCAAAAAAACTCCCTCTGAGCCACTTCTAAAAGACTGGCCTGAAAGTGTTAGAGATGACCCCTCTTCCTCCTCTTCCATCATCACCCTAAGTGTTTTCTCAAGGAAACATAGAAGTGGTATTGTAACGCTGATAACGGCGTCATCGCCACTGGCCATGTTGGTGGAGTACTCTCAACAGGGCACACAGGTCTCACATGGAGGCCCAGTCATTGGTGGTGAAGTGGTGCTGTTCCGCAGTGCGACTCACCCGTGCGTGCTGCAGCTGAAACTCCACTATGGCCTGCTGCTGCTCGCACAGTCTCTCCAGCATGTGCAAGGTGGATTTCCACCTGGTGGGCACGTCGCATATGAGGCGGTGAGCGGGACGGCCGAAGTTACACTGTAGAGCAGACAGCCGAGCGGCGGCAGGATGTGAACGCCGGAAGCGCGCACAGACGGCACGCACTTTACGCAGCAGCTATGACATGGGGTAGTTGTGAATGATTTTCTGCACCACCAAATTCAGCACATGCGCCAGGCAAGGGATGTGCGTCAAACCGGCTAGTCCCAGAGCTGCAACGAGATTCCGCCCATTATCGCACACTTGAGGCTCACTGGCAGCAACCACTCTTCGGTCTGTGTTTCTATACCCCGCCACAACTCCTGCGCGGTGTGGGGCCTGTCCCCCAAACACATCAGTTTCAGAACGGCCTGCTGACGTTTACCCCTGGCTGTGCTGAAGTTGGTGGTGAATGTCTGTCGCTGACTGGATGAGGAGGTGGTTGAAGAGGAGGAGGAAGCCGAGTAGGAAGAGGAGGCAAGAGGAGGCAAAAAATGATGCACTGCGATCCTTGGCGGCGGAAGGACGTGCACCAAACAGCTCTCCGCCTGGGGCCCAGCTGCCACTACATTTACCCAGTGTGCAGTTAGGGAGATATAGCGTCCCTGGCCGTGCTTACTGGTCCACGTATCTGTGGTTAGGTGGAACTTGCCACAGATGGCGTTGCGCAGTGCACACTTGATTTTATCCGATACTTGGTTGTGCAGGGAGGGCACGGCTCATCTGGATAAGTAGTGGCGGCTGGGAACAACGTACTGTGGGACAGCAAGTGACATGAGCTGTTTGAAGCTGTCCGTCTCCACCAGCCTGAATGACAGCATTTCAAATGCCAGTAGTTTAGAAATGCTGGCATTCAGGGCCAGGGATCGAGGGTGGCTAGGTGGGAATTTACACTTTCTCTCAAAGGTTTGTGAGATGGAGAGCTGAACGCTTCCGTGTGACATGGTGGAGATGCTTGGTGACGGAGGTGGTGTTATTGGTGCCACATCCTCTGTTTGCTGGGCGGCAGGTGCCAACATTCCTCCAGAGGCAGAGGAAGAGGCCGAGGCAGCAGTAGAAGAGGGATCACGAGGGATCTGAGCCCTTTCTTGATTTTGAAGGTGCTTACTCCACTGCAGCCTGTGTCTCGCATGTAGATGCCTGGTCATGCAGGTTGTGCTAAGGTTCAGAACGATAATGCCTCGCTTCAGGCTCTGATGGCACAGCGTGCAAACCACTGGGGTCTTGTTGTCAGTAGTGATGAGGGGCAGGGGCAATATTCGAATTCGCGATATTTTGCAAATATTTGGGCGAATATTCGCCATATATTTGAGAATTCGCGAATTCGTGATCTACAGGCATTATTTTCTTGATTGCGAAAATTCTCATAAAATTCGCATAACATTTTCGCATAAAAATTCGCATGAACTGGTATTTTTTTTTAAAAATCGAATATTCGCGATTACGAATATATTTTAGGATATCCTAAATATTTGCAAATTCTCGAAGTGCCGATATTTGCGATTAAAATTCGCATATTCGAATATTCGTGATCAACACTAGTTCTGACGGCATTGCTTCTACTAGGCTCGGTGATGGAAGGCCAGGTGCCTTCTTAAGGCGGTCGTCCCTAGGTGAGTGTTGGGCTTACCGCGACTTATGCGTTGACTGCAAAGGCTGCAGATGACAACACTATTGTCAGCAGCAGACACATTAAAAAAACTCCCACACTGCGGAGCCATGTGCCGGCGTCCTGGGAGCGCCAGATTTGACCATACATGGTTGATGGCTCGCTCCTGATACATTAGCAGTCTGATTTGTCCCTTCTGTGCAATGTAAGTTCTGCCTGCTTCTCCTCACTATCTGCTGGTCCATTTCTCCCTCTGAACTCCCCTCCTCTTCCTCTCTTGTGGGCACCTACGTGACGTCCATAGTCACGTCCTCATTGACGTCACCTTTCCCACCACTAACATTAGAGATCTCGGAGTAGGCAGCAAAAGCGGGGACCAACCTCCTTGGGCTGATCTGTGTACTGTCGTCAGACTGCTGTCACGGATGGTGTTGCAGAAAGCTGGAACTTATAAATAAACATCCGACTGACTTGATCCCAAACTAAGGAGCATATAGGTGAGCCCTATAAAACCCCTAGAGCTCTCCCTGACTGCTATGCCCATGCAAAGATCTTTATGGTAGACGATTGCATGTACACGTACCTTATACTATCTGACACCTGGAAACCCTATAATAGTGAGGGGACACGACCACCGGCTCCCTGCACTTAATACGGACGGAGTCAGGGTCACCTACAATCAAGCCAGCAAGTAAACACAAATAAAGGAAACAGACTTATCTGAGGAATCAGGAGAAGGAGCGTCCAGCAGTGAACAACTCATCCAGGAAGAAGTATAAACCGCAAAGTGAGGCAGTATGGGAGGGAATATAAAGGGAGACAATCAGTGCAAATAGATGACAGCTGGGAGAAGGAAAGGAGATGACAAAGTGAAACCAAAACAAAGAACTTCATGCAAGAGGTAGCGAAGAACGTCTAACAGACCTTCTCACAGAGCTGGCGGTGACAGTATCCCTCCCTCTACGGGTTGACTCCGGACACTGAGCCCACCTTCTCAGGATGAGACCTATGGAAAGCCCTGATGAGACGAGTGGCCTTAATGTCCGCCACTGGGACCCACATCCTCTCCTCAGGACCATAACCCTCCCAATGAACGAGGTACTGGAGAGAACCGCGGATAATGCGAGAATCCACAATCCTAGAGACCTGAAATTCAAGATTACCATCAACAACAATCGGAGGAGGAGGAAAATAGGAGGGTACAGTGGGTTGGGCATAAGGTTTTAATAGGGATCTCTGAAAAACATTATGGATCTTCCAAGTCTGAGGATTGATGACGGACAAGATCTTGTAAGGCCCAATAAACCTAGGACCCAACTTCCAGGAGGGAACCTTCAGTTTGATATTCTTTGTAGACAACCACACCAGACCCGGGTCTTCAAAGTTCCCCCCTCCCGGAAAACAACGCGACAGGGCATCCGCCTTCACATTTTTAACCCCAGGGCGGAACGTAACAACAAAATTAAATCTAGAAAAGAACAAAGACCATCTGGCCTGTCTCGGGTTCAGACGCTTGGCCAATTCCAAGTAGGCCAGATTCTTATGGTCTGTAAACACGGTAATAGGGTGTCTGGCTCCCTCTAACCAATGGTGCCATTCCTCAAAAGCTAATTTGATGGCCAACAACTCCCTATCTCCCACATCGTAATTTCTCTCTGCAGAGGAGAGTTTCCTTGAGAAAAAGGCACACGGTCGCCATTTTGCAGGTGAGGGACCCTGAGATAAGACCACACCCACACCCACCTCAGAAGCGTCCACCTCAACAATGAAAGGTAGAGAGACATCAGATTGTACCAAAATGGGAGCGGAAGCAAAACTCTCTTTGATACTAGAAAAGGCTTTAAGCGCATCTACCGACCAGGAGGAAAAATCTACCCCCTTTTTAGTCATATCAGTGAGTGGCTTAACAACAGAGGAATAATTCAAAATTAACTTTCTGTAATAATTGGCAAAACCCAAAAACCGCATCAGCGCCTTCTGATTCTCAGGAAGCTCCCAATCAAGCACAGCGCTCACCTTCTCAGGGTCCATGCAAAAACCAGAAGCGGAGAGAAGAAAACCAAGAAATTGAATCTCCGGAGCCGCAAACACACATTTTTCCAGTTTAACGTACAATTTATTATCCCGCAGAATCAGCAAGACCTGACGTAGGTGGTCTCGATGAGTCTTGAAATCAGGAGAAAAAAATCTAAATGTCATCCAGATACACCAGTACAAATTTCCCCATTAAATGGTGAAAAATGCTGTTCACAAAATGTTGGAAGACGGCCGGAGCATTCATCAAACCAAAGGGCATAACCAAATTCTTGAAATGACCCTCAGGGGTATTGAAGGCCATCTTCCATTCGTCCCCTTCCCTGACCCTGACTAGGTTGTATGTCCCTCTTAAATCCAACTTAGAAAAAACCTTAGCCCCAACAATATGGTTAAACAGGTCCGGGATCAGAGGAAGCGGATATGGGTCACGAATCGTTATACGGTTCAGCTCCCTGAAATCCAGACAAGGTCTTAAAGAACCATCTTTTTTCTTAAAAAAAAAAAAACCAGCGGCAACAAGTGACTTCGAGGGTCGGATGTGTCCCTTTCTCAGGCTCTCAGAGATATAAATACGCATAGCGACTCTTTCAGGTTGGGAGAGATTGTATAAACGTGAATTTGGCAGTTTGGCGCCTGGGATGAGATTAATAGGGCAGTCGTACTCCCGTTGCGGGGGCAACTCCTGGACACCACTCTCGGAAAACACATCCGAAAATTCAGAGAGAAAAGATGGCACAGCCTTGGTAGAAACCTCTGAAAGAGACGCCGTGAGGCAATTCTCTCTACAAAACTCACTCCAACCATTTATTTGCCTTGCTTGCCAATCAATGGTGGGGTTATGTTTAGTGAGCCAGGGTAGCCCCAACACTAGAGGAGTAGGTAATCCGCTTAAGACGAAACATGACATATCCTCAACATGAGCGTCACCCACAGTCAAACGGATATTGTGAACTATGACCTTTAACGATCTTTGAGAAAGTGGAGCGGAATCGATAGCAAAAACAGGTATATGCTTTTCCAAAGTGCATACCTGGAAACTATGCGTTATTGCAAATTGATTATCAATGAGATTGATGCTGCTCCACTATCTACAAAAATCTCACAAACAATGTTCTTGCTGTCTAGCGCCACCCTGGCAGGTAGGAGAAAACAGGAACTACAAGTAAATGGCAAACCTTCAATTTCCGCATCAACCTTGCCAATAGTAGCAAATGGAAAGTTTTTAGAGGTTTTTTTTTATTTTTGTTTTTCTTTTTTTACCCTCAGAAAACTCCATGAATCTCCTAGAGGGGAAAACATTAGCCAAATGATTTATACCCCCACAACAGAAACAAACCCTCTTCTGAGAGCTGAATCCTCTACTATCAGAGGCAAGCAAACCCAGCTGCATGGCCTCCTCCTCAGAGGGGATTGAGAGAGACTGAGACCCCTGCGCACTGAATGAGACAGCCCCACTGTCCTTGGACTGAATATGACAGGAAGGAGTAGTCTCCTCTCTCTCTCTCTCTAAGACTCCTGTCAATACGAACAGCTAGAGACATGGCAGATTCTAACGAGGCTGGCCTCTCATGAAAAGCAAATGCATCTTTCAATCTTTCCGAAAGACCATGGCAAAATTGACTTCGGAGTGCAGCATCATTCCAACCAGTATCAGATGCCCATCTCCGAAATTCTGAACAATATATCTCTGTGGACGGTTTACCCTGGCATAAAAGACTCAGTTTAGATTCAGCCAGAGCAATACGATCCGGGTCATCATATATCTGCCCCAGGGCTACAAAAAATTCATCCACCGATCGGAGGGGCCGTGCCCCCACCGGCAGCGAAAAGGCCCAAGACAAAGCATTATCCCTGAACAGCGAGATGATGATCCCCATCCTCTGCTCCTCATCACCAGAGGAATGGGGAAGTAGGCGAAAATTGAGTTTGCAAGCCTCTCTAAAGCAAACAAAATTCTCACTACCCCCGGAGAACGTATCCGGAAGCGAGATCTTAGGCTCGGAACAAACTCCATGAACGCAAGCAGAATCGGTCACCTGAAGCTGAGACACGTTTTACGGAGATCTGCTACCTCCAGTGAAAGACCTTGCATGCGGTCAATCAAGGCTGTACTATCTGACACCTGAAAACCCTATAATAGTGAGGCGACACGACGATCGGCTCCCTGCACTTAATACGGACAGAGTCAGGGTCACCTACAATCAAGCCAGCAAGTAAACACAAATAAAGGAAACAGACTTATCTGAGGAATCAGGAGAAGGAGCATTCAGCAGTGAACAACCCATCCAGGAAGAAGTATAAACTGCAAAGTGAGGCAGTATCGGAGGGAATATAAAGGGAGACAATCAGTGCAAATAGATGACAGCTGGGAGAAGGAAAGGAGATGACAAAGTGAAACCAAAACAAAGAACTTCATGCAAGAGGTAGCGAAGAATGTCTAACAGACCTTCTCACAGACCTGGCGGTGACAACTGCTGAGTGGCGGCCGTTGCTACATCCTCTTTCTGATCCGATGCCAAAAATGGCTTGCGCATTGGAAATGTTTTGTGATGGATCGGAAAATAATTCCTGTGACTCAAGCGGAGGGTATATGGTGGTGCTGGTGTTGGTGGTGGTGTCTTTGGGGTTGCACACAGCAGAGAGTGAAGAGGGTGCAGATAGAGAGGATGAGGAGGGTTCAGAAGTGGAAGGCTGAGTGAGCCACTCAACCAAGTCTGGTGCGTCCTTTGACGTAATCGGACGCACCTTCTGCAACTTCCCACTTTGGCTCCGTCTGGGTGCTCCTGCCCTACCCCTATCACCCTTGCGGAAGTGCCTGCCTCTATCTCTGCCTGTCATTTTTTAAATGACCCTGTGACAAAAGTCTCTAGAGAAGCGCATTGTATGTGGAAGAAGGTATATAACACCCCGCTTCAATCTGTCGTTTTGGGGGGGCCACTGGTCTATCACACCAGTTATAATACTTTTTTTCCAGTACAGTTTGTTACTGTGTGTAGCAGAGGGAACGCAGCAAAACAGGCAAAAATTCTTCAGTACCCAAATACACTATTATGAAAGTATATTGTTATATAACACCCCGCTTCAATCTGTCGTTTTGGGGGGCCACTGGTATATCACACCAGTTATAATACTTTTTTTCCAGTACCGTTTGTTACTGTGTGTAGCAGAGGGAACGCAGCGTACCCAAATACACTATTATGAAAGGATATTGTTATATAACACCCATTTCAATCTGTCGTTTTGGGGGGCGACTGGTATATCATACCAGTTATAATACTTTTTTTCCAGTACCGTTTGTCACTGTGTGTAGCAGAGGAAACGCAGCAAAACAGGCAAAAATTCTGCAGTACCCAAATACACTATTATGAAAGGATATTGTTCTATAACACCCTGCTTCAATCTGTCGTTTTGGGGGGCCACTGGTCTATCACACCAGTTATAATACTTTTTTTCCAGTAACGTTTGTCACTCTTTGTAGTTGTAGTATCGCTGCAGAACCGCTCACCAGTCACAATGCTGCACAATACAAATCCACTATTATTTGCTTTCTGTTAGAAAGTATATTATAAGCGTATTATACCCCTATATACTGCACACCAAACAATAGTACACCTATACCAGTCCTTAAAAGGACTTTTGTGGACCTATTAGCTAGCGATTTGTGTCACTGTCTGTCCCTGCCCCACACAGCAACCTCTCCATACACTGACAAAACACTGAATGTAAAATGGCGGCCAGATCAGGTCTATTTATAAGGTAGGGGGTATGTCCATGTGCTGAAATGTCTAAATTGGCTGTCCTGTACCACTTGATGGATGTGTCATGGGTCAAAGTTCTTCACAATGTAAAAGAATATGGCGGGCGCGAATATCGCCATATGTTGGCATGTTTGGCGAACAGCGAACAAGATAAGTCCGCCGGGCGAACCGCAAGGCCATCTCTAATTATTAGTTCCAATAGCGTTTGTCACTCTGTGTTGCTGCGGTAACGCAGCAAAACCGCAAACAAATGCTGCACTACCCAAATGCACTATATAAAAAGTATATTATTGGTATATAACTAGAGTTGAGCGGACACCTGGATGTTCGGGTTCGACGGGTTCGGCCGAACTTTGGAAAACAATTTGAGTTCGGGACCCAAACTTGACCCCGAACCCAAACCCCATTGAAGTCAATGGGGACCCGAACTTTTGAGCACTAAAATGGCTGTAAAAATGTCATGGAAAGGGCTAGAGGGCTGCAAATGTTGTCAAAATGTGGTTAAGAGCATGGCAAGTGCTCTGCAAACAAATGTGGATAGGGAAATGACTTAAAATAACATAAAATCTAGGAGGACCAGGTCCATATGGAGTAGGAGGTTGAGGAGGCGGTGGATGTGGCGGTGTAGGTTGAAGTGGCGGTGGAGGAGGAGGTAGCCTACACTGCTTTTTGATTTAAATATTATATTTTTTTTTAAAATTAGGGTACACCCCAAAACATTTGTGAAATATAACCCTCCAGTCATGCTAAACACACGTTCAGACAATACGCTGGCTGTAGGGCAGGCCAGCACCTCCAAGGCGTAAAGAGCAAGCTCAGGCCATGTGCCCAATTTGGAGACCCAGAAGTTGCAGGGGCTGACCCCTGTCAGTTAGTTTGTGTAGGCGCGTGCATACTTACTGCCCCAACATGTCGCACGTCCCCGTGATGTTCACGATCCAATTTGATATCTGCTCTATCAACTTTCAATGTTCTTTTATGCGCCTACCATGCTGATCACGGGTGGCGGGGAATCAGGGTTCCAGGCCGGAGATCGAGTAGAGTTGAGCGAACACCTGGATGTTCGGGTTCGAGAAGTTCGGCCGAACTTCCCGGAAATGTTCGGGTTCGGGATCCGAACCCGATCCGAACTTCGTCCCGAACCCAAACCCAATTGAAGTCAATGGGGACCCGAACTTTTCGGCGCTAAAAAGGCTGTAAAACAGCCCAGGAAAGAGCTAGAGGGCTGCAAAAGGCAGCAACATGTAGGTAAATCCCCTGCAAACAAATGTGGATAGGGAAATGAATTAAAAAAAAAAAAAAAAAAAAATGACCCAATATCAATTGGACAGAGGTCCCATAGCAGAGAATCTGGTTTCACGTCAGCAGAGAATCAGTCTCTTCATGCCATAGCAAAGAATCTGGCTTCATGTCAGCACAGAATCAGTCTCTTCATGCCATAGCAGAGAATCTGGCTTCATGTCAGCACAGAATCTGTCTTCATGTCATAGCAGAGAATCAGGCTTCACGTCACCCACCACTGGAACAGGCCACTGTCACACATTTAGGCCCCGGCACCCAGACAGAGGAGAGCGGTCCCGTAACAGAGAATCTGGCCTCATGTCAGCGCAGAATCTGTCTTCATGTCATAGCAGAGAATAAAGCTTCACGTCACCCACCACTGGAACAGGCCACTGTCACACATTTAGGCCCAGGCACCCAGTCAGAGGAGAGAGGTCCCGTAACAGAGAATCTGGCCTTATGTCAGCGCAGAATCTGTATTCATGTCATAGCAGAGAATCAGGCTTCACGTCACCCACCACTGGAACAGGCCACTGTCACACATTTAGGCCCAGGTACCCAGGCAGAGGAGAGAGGTCCCGTAACAGAGAATCTGGCCTTATGTCAGCACAGAATCTGTATTCATGTCATAGCAGAGAATCAGGCTTCACGTCACCCACCACTGGAACAGGCCACTGTCACACATTTAGGCCCAGGTACCCAGGCAGAGGAGAGAGGTCCCGTAACAGAGAATCTGGCCTTATGTCAGCGCAGAATCTGTCTTCATGTCATAGCAGAGAATCAGGCTTCACGTCACCCACCACTGGAACAGGCCACTGTCACACATTTAGGCCCCGGCACCCATACAGAGGAGAGCGGTCCCGTAACAGAGAATCTGGCCTTATGTCAGCGCAGAATCTGTATTCATGTCATAGCAGAGAATCAGGCTTCACGTCACCCACCACTGGAACAGGCCACTGTCACACATTTAGGCCCAGGTACCCAGGCAGAGGAGAGAGGTCCCGTAACAGAGAATCTGGCCTGATGTCAGCGCAGAATCTGTCTTCATGTCATAGCAGAGAATCAGGCTTCACGTCACCCACCACTGGAACAGGCCACTGTCACACATTTAGGCCCAGGCACACAGGCAGAGGAGAGAGGTCCCGTAACAGAGAATCTGGCCTGATGTCAGCACAGAATCTGTCTTCATGTCATAGCAGAGAATCAGGCTTCACGTCACCCACCACTGGAACAGGCCACTGTCACACATTTAGGCCCAGGCACACAGGCAGAGGAGAGAGGTCCCGTAACAGAGAATCTGGCCTGATGTCAGCACAGAATCTGTCTTCATGTCATAGCAGAGAATCAGGCTTCACGTCACCCACCACTGGAACAGGCCACTGTCACACATTTAGGCCCCGGCACCCAGACAGAGGAGAGGTTCATTCAACTTTGGGTTGCCCCGCAATATAATGGTAAAATGAAATTAAAAATAGTATTGAATGAGGAAGTGCCCTGGAGTAGAATAATATATTGTTAAGGGGAGGTAGTTAATATCTAATCTGCACAAGGGATGGACAGGTCCTGTGGGATCCATGCCTGGTTCATTTTTATGAACGTCAGCTTGTCCACATTGGCTGTAGACAGGTGGCTGCGTTTGTCTGTAATGACGCCCCCTGCCGTGCTGAATACACGTTCAGACAAAACGCTGGCCGCCGGGCAGGCCAGCACCTCCAAGGCATAAAAGACTAGCTCTGGCCACGTGGACAATTTGGAGACCCAGAAGTTGAATGGGGCCGAACCATCAGTCAGTACGTGGAGGGGTGTGCACAGGTACTGTTCCACCATGTTAGTGAAATGTTGCCTCCTGCTAACATGTTCCATATCAGGTGGTGGTGCACTTAGCTGTGGCGTGGTGACAAAACTTTTCCACATCTCTGCCATGCTAACCCTGCTCTCAGAGGAGCTGGCCGTGACACAGCTGCGTTGGCGACCTCTTGCTCCTCCTCTGCCTTCGCCTTGGGCTTCCACTTGTTCCCCTGTGACATTTGGGAATGCTCTCAGTAGCGCGTCTACCAACGTGCGTTTGTACTCGAGCATCTTCCTATCACGCTCCAGTGTAGGAAGTAAGGTGGGCATATTGTCTTTGTACCAGGGATCCAGCAAGGTGGCAACCCAGTAGTCCGCACACGTTAAAATGTGGGCAACTCTGCTGTCGTTGCGCAGGCACTGCAGCATGTAGTCGCTCATGTGTGCCAGGCTGCCCAGAGGTAAGGACAAGCTGTCCTCTGTGGGAGGCGTATCGTCATCGTCCTGTGTTTCCCCCCAGCCACGCACCAGTGATGGGCCTGAGCTGCTTTGGGTGCCACCCCGCTGTGAACATGCTTCATCCTCATCCTCCTCCACCTCCTCCTCATCCTCGTCCTCCTCGTCCTCCAGTAGTGGGCCCTGTCTGGCCACATTTGTACCTGGCCTCTGGTGTTGCAAAAAACCTCCCTCTGAGTCACTTTGAAGAGACTGGCCTGAAAGTGCTAAAAATGACCCCTCTTCCTCCTCTTCCTCCTCGGCCACCTCCTCTTCCATCATCGCCCTAAGTGTTTTCTCAAGGAGACATAGAAGTGGTATTGTAACGCTGATAACGGCGTCATCGCCACTGGCCATGTTGGTGGAGTACTCGAAACAGCGCAACAGGGCACACAGGTCTCGCATGGAGGCCCATTCATTGGTGGTGAAGTGTGTCTGATCCGCAGTGCGACTGACCCGTGCGTGCTGCAGCTGAAACTCCACTATGGCCTGCTGCTGCTCGCACAGTCTGTCCAGCATATGCAAGGTGGAGTTCCACCTGGTGGGTACGTCGCATATGAGGCGGTGAGCGGGAAAGCCGAAGTTACGCTGTAGCGCAGACAGGCGAGCAGCGGCAGGGTGTGAACGCCGGAAGCGCGAACAGACGGTCCGCACTTTATGCAGCAGCTCTGACATGTCGGGGTAGTTGCGAATGAACTTCTGCACCACCAAATTCAGCACATGCGCCAGGCAAGGGATGTGCGTCAAACCGGCTAGTCCCAGAGCTGCAACGAGATTTCGCCCATTATCGCACACCACCAGGCCGGGCTTGAGGCTCACCGGCAGCAACCACTCATCGGTCTGTTGTTCTATACCCCGCCACAACTCCTGTGCGGTGTGGGGCCTGTCCCCGAAACATATGAGTTTCAGAATGGCCTGCTGACGTTTACCCCGGGCTGTGCTGAAGTTGGTGGTGAAGGTGTGTGGCTGACTGGATGAGCAGGTGGAAGAAGAGGAGGAGGAAGCTGAGTAGGAGGAGGAGGAGACAGGAGGCAAAGAATGTTGCCCTGCGATCCTTGGCGGCGGAAGGACGTGCGCCAAACAGCTCTCCGCCTGGGGCCCAGCCGCCACTACATTTACCCAGTGTGCAGTTAGGGAGATATAGCGTCCCTGGCCGTGCTTACTGGTCCACGTATGTGTGGTTAGGTGGACCTTGCCACAGATGGCGTTGCGCAGTGCACACTTGATTTTATCGGACACTTGGTTGTGCAGGGAAGGCACGGCTCTCTTGGAGAAGTAGTGGCGGCTGGGAACAACATACTGTGGGACAGCAAGTGACATGAGCTGTTTGAAGCTGTGTGTGTCCACCAGCCTAAATGACAGCATTTCATAGGCCAGTAGTTTAGAAATGCTGGCATTCAGGGCCAGGGATCGAGGGTGGCTAGGTGGAAATTTACGCTTTCTCTCAAATGTTTGTGAGATGGAGAGCTGAACGCTGCCGTGTGACATGGTTGAGATGCTTGGTGACGCAGGTGGTGGTGTTGGTGGTACATCCCATGTTTGCTGGGCGGCAGGTGCCAACGTTCCTCCAGAGGCAGAGGAAGAGGCCGAGGCGGCGGCAGCAGCAGCAGAAGAGGCCGAGGCAGCAGCAGAAGAGGGCGAGGCGGCAGCAGCAGAAGAGGCAGCAGGGGGAGCCTGAGTGACTTCCTTGTTTTTAAGGTGTTTACTCCACTGCAGTTCATGCTTTGCATGCAGGTGCCTGGTCATGCAGGTTGTGCTAAGGTTCAGAACGTTAATGCCTCGCTTCAGGCTCTGATGGCACAGCGTGCAAACCACTCGGGTCTTGTCGTCAGCACATTGTTTGAAGAAGTGCCATGCCAGGGAACTCCTTGAAGCTGCCTTTGGGGTGCTCGGTCCCAGATGGCGGCAGTCAGTAGCAGGCGAAGTCTCTTGGCGGCGGGTGTTCTGATTTTGCCCACTGCTCCCTCTTTTGCTACGCTGTTGGCTCGGTCTCACCACTGCCTCTTCCTCCGAACTGTGAAAGTCAGTGGCACGACCTTCATTCCATGTGGGGTCTAGGACCTCATCGTCCCCTGCATCGTCTTCCACCCAGTCTTGACCCCTGACCTCCTGTTCAGTCTGCACACTGCAGAAAGACGCAGCAGTTGGCACCTGTGTTTCGTCATCATCAGAGACGTGCTGAGGTGGTATTCCCATGTCCTCATCATCAGGAAAAATAAGTGGTTGTGCGTTAGTGCATTCTATCTCTTCCACCCCTGGGGAAGGGCTAGGTGGATGCCCTTGGGAAACCCTGGCAGCAGAGTCTTAAAACAGCATAAGAGACTGCTGCATAACTTGCGGCTCAGACAGTTTCCCTGATATGCATGGGGGTGATGTGACAGACTGATGGGCTTGGTTTTCATGCGCCATCTGTGCGCTTTCTGCAGAAGACTGGGTGGGAGATAATGTGAACGTGCTGGATCCACTGTCGGCCACCCAATTGACTAATGCCTGCACCTGCTCAGGCCTTACCATCCTTAGAACGGCATTGGTCCCCACCAAATATCGCTGTAAATTCTGCTGGCTACTGGGACCTGAGGTAGTTGGTTCACTAGGACGTGTGGCTGTGGCAGAACGGCCACGTCCTCTCCCAGCACCAGAGGGTACACTAACACCACCACGACCATGTCCACGTCCGCGTCCCTTATTAGATGTTTTCCTCATTGTTCCCGTTCACAACAATTTTGAGAATGGCAAATTTGGGAATGCTTTTTCAACCCAGAACAAAAAGTCTGCTTTTACGGTCACTACAAATAACTTGACCAGCTAAAACTTTGCAGATTTGGTTGAATAGAGATGTGAGACCTGTTTTTTTTTGCGCTGTGTGACAGTTATAGGTTTAATCACAGAATGACACTTCTATCAGCACGCTAGCGTGTGTCTTAGGTTTTTCTGAATGACACTATCAATACCTTCAATGTAAGATTTTCTTTTTGGGATAGATTTCAAGTAGGCCTCAAATACCACAAACTAGTTATTTTGAGAATGGCAAATTTGGGAATGCTTTTTCAACCCAGAACAAAAAGTCTTCTTTTACGGTCACTACAAATAACTTGACCAGCTAAAACTGTGCAGATTTGGTTGAATAGAGATGTGAGACCTGTTTTTTTTTTTTGCGCTGTGTGACAGTTATAGGTTTAATCACATAATGACACTTCTATCAGCACGCTAGCGTGTGTCTTAGGTTTTTCTGAATCACACTATCAATACCTTCAATGTAAGATTTTCTTTTTGGGATAGATTTCAAGTAGGCCTCAAATACCACAAACTAGTTATTTTCAGAATGGCAAATTTGGGAATGCTTTTTCAACCCAGAACAAAAAGTCTGCTTTTACGGTCACTACAAATAACTTGACCAGCTAAAACTGTGCAGATTTGGTTGAATAGAGATGTGAGACCTGTTTTTTTTTGCGCTGTGTGACAGTTATAGGTTTAATCACAGAATGACACTTCTATCAGCACGCTAGCGTGTGTCTTAGGTTTTTCTGAATCACACTATCAATACCTTCAATGTAAGATTTTCTTTTTGGGATAGATTTCAAGTAGGCCTCAAATACCACAAACTAGTTATTTTCAGAATGGCAAATTTGGGAATGCTTTTTCAACCCAGAACAAAAAGTCTTCTTTTACGGTCACTACAAATAACTTGACCAGCTAAAACTGTGCAGATTTGGTTGAATAGAGATGTGAGACCTGTTTTTTTTTTTGCGCTGTGTGACAGTTATAGGTTTAATCACAGAATGACACTTCTATCAGCACGCTAGCGTGTGTCTTAGGTTTTTCTGAATCACACTATCAATACCTTCAATGTAAGATTTTCTTTTTGGGATAGATTTCAAGTAGGCCTCAAATACCACAAACTAGTTATTTTCAGAATGGCAAATTTGGGAATGCTTTTTCAACCCAGAACAAAAAAGTCTGTGTTTACGGTCACTACAAATAACTTGACCAGCTAAAACTGTGCAGATTTGGTTGAATTGAGATGTGAGACCTGTTTTTTTTTGCGCTGTGTGACAGATATAGGTTTAATCACAGAATGACACTACTATCAGCACGCTAGCGTGTGTCTTAGGTTTTTCAGAATCACACTATCAATACCTTCAATGTAAGATTTTCTTTTTGGGATAGATTTCAAGTAGGCCTCAAATACCACAAACTAGTAATTTTCAGAATGGCAAATTTGGGAATGCTTTTTCAACCCAGAACAAAAAGTCTGCTTTTACGGTCACTACAAATAACTTGACCAGCTAAAACTGTGCAGATTTGGTTGAATAGAGATGTGAGACCTGTTTTTTTTTTTGCGCTGTGTGACAGTTATAGGTTTAATCACAGAATGACACTTCTATCAGCACGCTAGCGTGTGTCTCAGGTTTTTCTGAATCACACTATCAATACCATCAATGTAAGATTTTCTTTTTGGGATAGATTTCAAGTAGGCCTCAAATACCACAAACTAGTTATTTTCAGAATGGCAAATTTGGGAATGCTTTTTCAACCCAGAACAAAAGTCTGCTTTTACGGTCACTACAAATAACTTGACCAGCTAAAACTGTGCAGATTTGGTTGAATAGAAATGTCAGGTCTATTTTTTAGGCGCTGGGTGACAGGCTCAACTTGCCCCTGATGTAATATATGGCCAAAAAATAACCACACTGTTGATGGTTAAATGCACTTGGGTGACACAGGCTCAGCCTGCAGCTGATGTAGTATATGGCCAAAAAATAATCAGACTGTTGATGGTTAAATGCACTTGGGTGACACAGGCTCAGCCTGCAGCTGATGTAGTATATGGCCAAAAAATAATCAGACTGTTGATGGTTAAATGCACTTGGGTGACACAGGCTCAGCCTGCAGCTGATGTAGTATATGGCCAAAAAATAATCAGACTGTTGATGGTTAAATGCACTTGGGTGACACAGGCTCAGCCTGCAGCTGATGTAGGATATAGCACAAAATAACCACACTATCGATGGTTAAATACACTTGGTGATAGCTCATGCTGGCGCACCACAAGTCACAAAATGGCTGCCGATCACCCCAGAAAAAAAGTGATCTAAAAACGCTCTGGGCAGCCTCAAAAAAGTGAGCAAGTCAATAATAGCACTTCAATGATCCACAGCTGCAGATCGATCACAGAATCAAGTCTTTTGGAGGAGTTAATCTGCCTAATCTCGCCCTAACGTCGCAGCTGCAACCTCTCCCTATACTGATCATAGCAGAGTGACGTGCGGCGCTACGTGACTCCAGCTTAAATAGAGGCTGGGTCACATGGTGCACTGGCCAATCATAGCCATGCCAATAGTAGGCATGGCTGTGATGGCCTCTTGGGCCAAGTAGTATGACGCTTGTTGATTGGCTGCTTTGCAGCCTTTCAAAAAGTGCCAAGAAAGCGCCGAACACCGAACCCGACCACAGACTTTTACGAAAATGTTCGGGTTCGGGTCCGTGTCACGGACACCCCAAAATTCGGTACGAACCCGAACTATACAGTTCGGGTTCGCTCATCCCTAGTATGGAGCAGAAATGTGGGAAAAGCTATTGAGGCGCAAATGTTGGCCAAAATAGTATAGCGGAAATGTGGAACAAATTATTGAAGTGCAAATGTGGTACAACTTGTTTAAGTTTAAGCATTGAATCAAAGGAGGTGGCGAGCATCAATTAAAGAAGCATTTCAGAAATTTTATTCCCTGTCACCTATGCAGAGCAGGGGTTTATTCACCTAAAGAGCAGGGGTTTATTCAGTCTAAAATTGTATAATGTCAACCCAAGAATGTAACAGAAAAATTACAGAAATGTATTAACCTGTCTACTTGGTAGAGCAGGGATCTATGACAGAAAACAATTGTTTATTGTCACCCAAAAAGTAAAATAAAAATTATTGAAATTTATTAGGCTGTCAACTATGTAGAGGAGAGGTATATTACACCCAAATATTGGTGAATTTGACCCTAAAAATTTTTTCGATTGTTTAACCTGTCTACTAGGAACCACACTGACCAAGGTCGGGCACCTGACCGAGGTTGAAAGGACCAATGGGAGAGCAAGAATTATAGCCGGGGGGTCCATCATGAGGGTCAAGCGTAGCGGCATGGTGTAGGTGTGCCGCGCTCCTCCTCCTGCCGCCCTCTCCCCCTCTCTCCGCCTTCGGTCGTGATGCGAGCCACAGCTGATTCCAGCTCAGCTGCGTGAAGCTGCGTGAAGCCGAGCGTTGCTGCCTTTGCTGCCTGCTGTTTCTGGAGGCGTCCGACCGGTGCAGCTATGCCTGCTGTGATCCCGAGATGCCGGAGTGTGGCGCTGGTTGCTGAGGGTGGAAGCCTCGTCGGTACTTACCTGTAGCCCGTGATAGGAGAAACAGATCCGTGCCCTCGGTGTCGGCTGAAGCAGGGCTCTTCCTTCCTTTTCCCTCCTGAGGCATCAAGGGAATGCGCTTGGATCATGCTGTGAGGACGTAATGACCCGCTGCGCTCTGTGAACTCCGGCTGTGTAATCCCGGCTGAATCTGCTGTGAAGCCTGTCGTGGAGGTTGGTGGTCGTTGTTAGCCCAGAATTCTGGCTCTAGCAGCGGTGAAGTGCTTTGTGGAGGTTGGTGGCTGATCCCAGGGTGCTGGAGGCACTGCTTCCCTTTTTTGCATGCCCCCAAATGGTCCTCTGTGATTGATACTCACTTTGGCATACAGCGCTGACCGGGCTTGCCCCCTGTAAAGCACTGGGTGCTAGGGGGTATTTAGCCAGGACTGCGGTCAACTTAGGACTTGGATGGAAAGTTCATATTTGGGGGGATCTTCTTTGGCTGTGGGACGAGGGACTTTGTAAAAAGACTGCTGCTGTATTTTATTTTTATTTTTATTTTTTTTATTTTTTTAATTATTATTATTTTTGTTTATACTTTCATGCTAAAACTTTCAGTTCAACAAGTACCTACATCTGCTGCGGCCTGTCTCCGCTACCACGATTTAACCTGGGGAAAACCGATTCAGCTTGTTATTTGGGGGGTTTATGTATTTGCTGCTTGGCGACCTCCAGTTGGAGATCTACCATGTCCTAGGGGGGTAGGTTTCTGAGAAGCCCCGATAACTTAGTGACGTGGTTAGAAACGTCATATCTGTCTCAAGGACTTTTTGATATGCAGGACGGTGACCGCATTATAGCGGCTGGTTCGTAGATTTCACTTTGCATGATTGAGTCGACTTTGGTATTAATCTTTTTTTTTATATTTATGCATTATTTATGTATTTTTCTGTTTTTTTATTTTTTTAATTTTCTTTATTGACATATATGTAACAAATACGGGTTGCGGTCTTAGAGTTAAAGGAGCTATTGGCGTAGATAGACCCGAATCAGTAGCGAAATTACTATTGGTTACCTGTCACGTTGTTCCCACTTCCAGTTTTGGAGTCGAACACCTATAAAAATGCCGCCAAAGTATCGTAAATCAGGTGGTGTGACTTCGCCAAAAAGTGGTTCGGGGGGGGGGTCCACAGACCCGATTAGATAAATTCCTGAAGTCACCACCTCCGAAAACTAGAGGAGGTGTACAGAGGGCTGCCCCACAGACTGAGTCGGTTTCGGATAGTACGGACCGTTTAGAACAGACCCCATT
Organism: Bufo bufo; assembly: GCF_905171765.1. Classification (NCBI taxonomy): domain Eukaryota; kingdom Metazoa; phylum Chordata; class Amphibia; order Anura; family Bufonidae; genus Bufo; species Bufo bufo. Next base: position 214,360,784 of record NC_053394.1, read on the forward strand.
AAAGACCTGCTTACCCCAGAGTGAAGGCTTTGAGAATATAAATAAAAAACTTGAGGATATATTGGGAGTAGTAAATCTAACCTGCAATTCAGTGGCAGAGCTGACTTCCTCCATGGCAGTAGTACAGGGAGATGTAACGATAATACGAGACGAAATTACAAAGTTGAGATCAAAAGTGAAGGAACTGGAAACGGCAGTCAACTCTGTCACTCTAGAGAATGCGGCATTAAAAAAGAGACTAGAAGAAGTAGATGAAAGCCAGGTTTGGTTAAAAAAGAAAGTGGTGGAGTTGGAGGATCGGTCCCGTAGATATAACCTGCGCTTGGTGGGGTTCCCGGAGGGGGTAGAACAGGATAACCCTGTAAATTTTATCCAAAAATGGTTTATTGAAAATTTTGGGCCAGGCTATGAATCATCTATCCTTTGTGTGGAAAGGGCCCACAGAATACCATTTAAAAAAAAACCTCCGGGGGCCCCACCTAGGGTTATTTTGGCAAAGTTCCTCTGTTCAAATGATCGAGATTGGGTTCTCAGACGTAAAAGAGAAATGGCAGATATCTATTTTGACGGTAATTCCATACTAATATTTCCGGACTTCTCACGAGAGACCCAACTCAGAAGGAGATCTTTTGTGGATGTGAAAAAGAGATTAATTGCAGCTAAGATCAGTTATTCTATGTTATACCCGGCCAAGTTGAGGGTGGTTTATAGGGACTCCGTTAGGTTTTTCTCCGCCCAGGCAGAGGCTGTGCAATGGCTGGACTCGATAGGTTTATGAAAGAAGATGGAAAGGTGTCGAGGATGGGATTGATGAGGTGGGGAGGGTGGGGGGGAGGTTTGGAGGAAGGAAAGAGGTTGATGGGTATTGCGGAATGCATTATCAACCAAGTAGGAGGTTTTTTTTGGGGTGGGAGTAAGGGAGGGATTGGCTGCCGTCGTTTGCTTCGTAGTTGTGCGTGCCTCTCTGTTAAGATGGGGGATCGGGAATTACCTCTATTCATAGGATATGCCGTGTAATATTTTGTTTTGGAATGTGAGAGGGCTGGGAGACAGAGTGAAGAGGACGGTTGTGTTTGATCTTGTGGTCCGTCATCTTCCTGCGATTGTGGTACTATTGGAGACTCACGCAACTTTAGATAGGACCTATACATTGAAAAGGAAATGGGCTTCTTTTGAGTACCACGCTTGCTACTCTTCTTATGCAAGAGGTGTCAGTGTGTATATCCATCGGGGGATGCAGTTTCAACCATTAGATAGTTTGATCGATAAAGAAGGGAGATATGTATTCCTTTACGGGTATTGGAAAGGGCAGGAGGTGATATTGGCCTTTATTTATATCCCCCCACCATTTAAATCAATGGTCCTTTCACAGTTAGCTAAATATATATCCACAAAAAATCAATGTGCGTTATTATTAGCAGGTGACTTCAATGCAGTCCCTGACCCGGAGCTGGATCGGTTCTCTTCGCTTTCTGGACGCGGTCGCACTGGGTCCCCTTTAACTGCTGTGTGCCAGGAACTGGCGCTGGTTGATATCTGGCGCCACCTCTATGGCAACATAAAAACCTTTTCATGTTTTAGTCAGGCACACGGGTCAATGTCCCGTATTGACCTGGCTTTTGCAAGCCGTGATCTGTGCAGCCGCGTCCTGAGAATGAAATATGAACCTCATGGAATTTCAGATCATTCCCCAGTACTGATTGCGTTTGTTGAGGCACCAACTGCAGGAAGGATCTTTAAATTGAATTCTCACTGGTTTGAGGTGATAGGGGAGCAATCCCGCTTAGACCAGGACATACAGGAATTCTGGGACATTAATGTAGGCTCAACTCATATTCATTTTGTGTGGGACGCTCTGAAGGCCCATATAAGAGGCTTATATTTTAATAAAATTAATAGGTTTAGAAAAGAATCGCGTCGCAGGGAAGAAGATCTGACAGATTTAATAAGGAGACTACGTGCTGCATTAATTGAATCTCATAAGGAGCAATACATTAATCAGTTAAAGGAGGCCAATTCACAGCTTAGGACACTCTTGTATAATAAAGCCCAACATAAGCTCCTATTTCAAGGCCAGAATCGCTTTTGTGAATCCGGTAAAACGGGCAGGTTTTTGGCTCGCTTGGTGGCCAACCAGAGAGAGGTTACTAGTATAAGAGAAATTAGGAATTCTCAGGGGGTTGGGTTAAGATCCGCAGAGGAGATTAGGGAAGAATTTGTTAAATACTACTCCACCCTCTATAAATCTGAGTCTATGTTTAGCCGTATTGACATGGACCAATATCTTCAACAATTGGAGCTCCCCAAGCTATCTTTACAAGATAGAAAGAAGTTGGATTCCCCCATTTCTCTGGAGGAACTTCAAGCGACCCTTCCATCTCTAAAATATAATTCATCTCCAGGCCCAGATGGATTGCCGTTTGAATTGTATAGGTATCATGCTAAATCTCTCCTGCCGATCCTACTTCTAGTTTTGAATGAATCCTGTGCATGTGGCTCTCTACCTCCATCATTTAGAGAGGCAGTTATTACCCTGGTTTTAAAAAAGGAGAAGGATCCATGTGATATGGGGTCATATAGACCTATATCGATCCTGAATACGGACTATAAGATCTTTGCAAAAATTTTGGCTAATCGCCTAAAGAGGGTTATAGCCTCTCTGGTACATCCCAATCAGACGGGTTTTATCCCGGGCCGCCAAATCCAGATGAGTCTTTATAGGGTCTATCTGAATTTGTCTCTTGGGGGTAGTATAGACCACTCCATCCTGTCTCTGGACGCTGCAAAAGCGTTTGACAGGATGGAGTGGCCCTTTTTGTGGGCCACGATGTCCCATTTTGGCCTCGGGAATATATTTTTGGAAATGACCCAAATGCTATACGAACAGCCGGTCGCACGCATTAATATTAATGGTGTTAGTTCTCCACCTGTTATGATGTGGAGGGGGATGAGGCAGGGTTGCCCCCTGTCACCGCTCCTCTTCGCCCTTTTTATTGAACCTCTGGCTTGTCGGATTCGATCAGATAATTGTATAGAAGGCTTTGGGGTGGAGGGAGTGAATGACAAAATAAGCCTATATGCTGATGATGTGATTCTGTTCTTGGACCAGGGTTGGAAAGCTCTCCCATATGTGATGGAGGTAATAGAGCACTATGGTAAATTTTCAGGCTATATGATTAACTGGTCAAAGTCATCGCTTCTCCCACTGAACCGGAAAGCTGTAGATGAGGGGAAGCAAGTACGGGTATTGATCCCTAATGATACCTTGGATTATTTGGGGGTTAAGATAGGGCTCCCTATAAATAGATTTTACGAGCTTAACTTGGCCCCGGTTCTGAATAAAGTTAAGACTAAAATAAGCGCCTGGCGGAAACTGATACTGGCACAGACAGATCGAATAGCACTGATTAAGATGATTATATTACCTATAGTCTTATTCCCGATGTGTGCTTCCCCCATTTGGATCGATGACATCTTCTTTCATAGACTGGAGTCCCTGATTAACGATTTAATTTGGGGAAGGAAGAGGGTGCGGATAAAGCAGAGATACTTATGGTTGTCAGAGGCAGATGGTGGGCTGTCACTTCCTTTTTTTCAAGGTTATTTTTTATGTTCACAGATTCAGCGTTGCTGTTATTGGAAAGGGAATTTACTGTCACCCTATTTGATTAAAGTAATGGATAAACCAATAGAGAATGTTTTTTCATGTTTGGAGACTGGGTATATGGGAATGAGGAAGTCCTTGCTGATCCCTTACTCACTACAGAGGGTGTGGAACAAGCTGAAGGAGATCCTCAAAGTCTCGGATCCGTTTGCTTTCACCCCCCTGTGGGAGAATAGGGGGCTAGAGGAATTCTTTAAAATTACAGACTTTGGTTACTGGGCACGTAAGGGTATTAATAGGGTCTCTCATCTTTTTTATTTGGGCCATTTTAAGTCATTTTAAGAATTTGGTTCTACAGATAGTTCACCATTAGACTTATTTATGTATACACGATTAAAACACATTTTCGAAGCCGCTAGGAATAGGGGCCGTATTCACCCACGAGAGAATATATTTTTTGATTACTGTGACGCCCAGAAGTACGAGAAAGCGAAGTTATCTAGATTATATGCTAAACTCCGAACAGCATTGGCAACTGTAACACCTTTTAAAAGCCCAAGTAAGTGGGAGCAAGAGTTGAATTGTTCTCCACTGCAATGGTCCACTATTTAAAGGAATGTGAGAAAGGCGACAGTTTCTAGTGCTCATAGACTAATCCAATTTAAGATCCTTCATCGACTGTACTATACCCCTAAAATCCAAGGAAAATTTCCCCAAAATAGGGACCGGGAGTGTTGCTGCCCTAAATGTGGTTATGTTAATGCGGACTATGTCCATCTGATTTGGAGCTGCAGCAAAATAAAAAAATATTGGGATGAGGTTTTCTGTACCTTACAAAAGGAGTCTTTAACGAACCATAATCCGGGGATTATGACAGTGATTTTGGGGTATGACTTGCTTGAAATTGAGTTCTCACGCCAGGTTAGACAGCTCTGGATGAGGGGATTGATGGTGGCTAGGGCTGTATTGGTTAAGTATTGGGGCTCTGTCTCCCCTCCCTCGATTAGGGAATGGGTTTTATCTAGTGTTGAGCGAACAGTTCGAGCATAGTTCGGGTCCGTACCGAATTTTGGGGTGTTCGTGACACGGACCCGAACCCGAACTTTTTCGTAAAAGTTCGGGTTCGTCGTTCGGCATGTATTTTGGCGCATTTTGAAAGGCTGCAAAGCAGCCAATCAACATGCATCATACTACTTGCCCTAAGATGCCATCGCAGCCATGCCTACTATTGGCAAGGCTGTGATTGGCCAAGTGCAGCATGTGACTCAGCCTCTTATAAGCTTGTGCGCACGTCGGGACGTGCTCACTCCCGATGTGAATAGAACAGGGTTAGACGCAGCTGATGCTAGGGCGAGAATAGGCAGGGATAATTGAATAACTGGAAGCAAATTTCTCTCCTCCACCTGTGATTCATCTGAACAACTGCAGCTGAGCTGCTTTTTTGATAGGGATTGGCTATTTTTAGAGTGGCCAGAGTGATTTTTCCATCCACATGTACCTGGGCTGACCGCCGGCCGCCATTTTGCGACTTGTAGTGCTGCAGCAGAAGCTGCCACAGTGTGCATTCCAAAGCTCCAAACAAGTCAGACATCTACACCTGGGATTCAGACCAATAGCGATTTAGCAGCACAGTCCAAGGCTATTTTTTTTAAAGGTTGTGCAGACCATTTTGTGGCACATGTTACTGGGCTGATAGGCGGCGGCCATCTTGGGACTAGTGCTGCAGCACAATCTCTCCCAACGTCCATTAATCACTTGTAATAGTGGTCTGTGCCATAGAAATCCTACATCAGGGACTTGGGTGTGCTTGTGTCACCCCTACTAATACCAGTCCACCTGTAATCCATACAGTGAAAAGCCATAAAGTATTCCAGTGAGGGAATTTTTTTTTTATTTAAAAAAGGCCAAGTTAGTTTATCTGGCGTTCAATATACTAGATACAGTTAGGCCTGCGTTTCATACATCTGGAATTAGAAAACTAATGTGCTGGGGTTGGGAAAACATATATGTACCCATACTAGAATCTGTCAAAGAAAGCGGTACTCACATATAACAGTCATTCCATCTGTAATCCATACAGTCAAAAGACTGAAAGTATTCCAGTGAGGGAATTTTTTTTATTTAAAAAAGGCCAAGTTAGTTTATCTGGCGTTCAATATACTAGATACAGTTAGGCCTGCGTTTCATACATCTGGAATTAGAAAACTAATGTGCTGGGGTTGGGAAAACATATATGTACCCATACTAGAATCTGTCAAAGAAAGCGGTACTCACATATAACAGTCATTCCATCTGTAATCCATACAGTCAAAAGACTGAAAGTATTCCAGTGAGGGAATTTTTTTTATTTAAAAAAGGCCAAGTTAGTTTATCTGGCGTTCAATATACTAGATACAGTTAGGCCTGCGTTTCATACATCTGGAATTAGCAAACTAATGTGCTGGGGTTGGGAAAACATATATGTACCCATACTAGAATCTGTCAAAGAAAGCGGTACTCACATATAACAGTCATTCCATCTGTAATCCATACAGTCAAAAGACTGAAAGTATTCCAGTGAGGGAATTTTTTTTATTTAAAAAAGGCCAAGTTAGTTTATCTGGCGTTCAATATACTAGATACAGTTAGGCCTGCGTTTCATACATCTGGAATTAGTAAACTAATGTGCTGGGGTTGGGAAAACATATATGTACCCATACTAGAATCTGTCAAAGAAAGCGGTACTCACATATAACAGTCATTCCATCTGTAATCCATACAGTCAAAAGACTGAAAGTATTCCAGTGAGGGAATTTTTTTTATTTAAAAAAGGCCAAGTTAGTTTATCTGGCGTTCAATATACTAGATACAGTTAGGCCTGCGTTTCATACATCTGGAATTAGCAAACTAATGTGCTGGGGTTGGGAAAACATATATGTACCCATACTAGAATCTGTCAAAGAAAGCGGTACTCACATATAACAGTCATTCCATCTGTAATCCATACAGTCAAAAGACTGAAAGTATTCCAGTGAGGGAATTTTTTTTTTATTTAAAAAAGGCCAAGTTAGTTTATCTGGCGTTCAATATACTAGATACAGTTAGGCCTGCGTTTCATACATCTGGAATTAGCAAACTAATGTGCTGGGGTTGGGAAAACATATATGTACCCATACTAGAATCTGTCAAAGAAAGCGGTACTCACATATAACAGTCATTCCATCTGTAATCCATACAGTCAAAAGACTGAAAGTATTCCAGTGAGGGAATTTTTTTTATTTAAAAAAGGCCAAGTTAGTTTATCTGGCGTTCAATATACTAGATACAGTTAGGCCTGCGTTTCATACATCTGGAATTAGCAAACTAATGTGCTGGGGTTGGGAAAACATATATGTACCCATACTAGAATCTGTCAAAGAAAGCGGTACTCACATATAACAGTCATTCCATCTGTAATCCATACAGTCAAAAGACTGAAAGTATTCCAGTGAGGGAATTTTTTTTATTTAAAAAAGGCCAAGTTAGTTTATCTGGCGTTCAATATACTAGATACAGTTAGGCCTGCGTTTCATACATCTGGAATTAGCAAACTAATGTGCTGGGGTTGGGAAAACATATATGTACCCATACTAGAATCTGTCAAAGAAAGCGGTACTCACATATAACAGTCATTCCATCTGTAATCCATACAGTCAAAAGACTGAAAGTATTCCAGTGAGGGAATTTTTTTTTTATTTAAAAAAGGCCAAGTTAGTTTATCTGGCGTTCAATATACTAGATACAGTTAGGCCTGCGTTTCATACATCTGGAATTAGCAAACTAATGTGCTGGGGTTGGGAAAACATATATGTACCCATACTAGAATCTGTCAAAGAAAGCGGTACTCACATATAACAGTCATTCCATCTGTAATCCATACAGTCAAAAGACTGAAAGTATTCCAGTGAGGGAATTTTTTTTATTTAAAAAAGGCCAAGTTAGTTTATCTGGCGTTCAATATACTAGATACAGTTAGGCCTGCGTTTCATACATCTGGAATTAGCAAACTAATGTGCTGGGGTTGGGAAAACATATATGTACCCATAATAGAATCTGTCAAAGAAAGCGGTACTCACATATAACAGTCATTCCATCTGTAATCCATACAGTCAAAAGACTGAAAGTATTCCAGTGAGGGAATTTTTTTTATTTAAAAAAGGCCAAGTTAGTTTATCTGGCGTTCAATATACTAGATACAGTTAGGCCTGCGTTTCATACATCTGGAATTAGCAAACTAATGTGCTGGGGTTGGGAAAACATATATGTACCCATACAAGAATCTGTCAAAGAAAGCGGTACTCACATATAACAGTCATTCCATCTGTAATCCATACAGTCAAAAGACTGAAAGTATTCCAGTGAGGGAATTTTTTTTATTTAAAAAAGGCCAAGTTAGTTTATCTGGCGTTCAATATACTAGATACAGTTAGGCCTGCGTTTCATACATCTGGAATTAGCAAACTAATGTGCTGGGGTTGGGAAAACATATATGTACCCATACTAGAATCTGTCAAAGAAAGCGGTACTCACATATAACAGTCATTCCATCTGTAATCCATACAGTCAAAAGACTGAAAGTATTCCAGTGAGGGAATTTTTTTTATTTAAAAAAGGCCAAGTTAGTTTATCTGGCGTTCAATATACTAGATACAGTTAGGCCTGCGTTTCATACATCTGGAATTAGCAAACTAATGTGCTGGGGTTGGGAAAACATATATGTACCCATACTAGAATCTGTCAAAGAAAGCGGTACTCACATATAACAGTCATTCCATCTGTAATCCATACAGTCAAAAGACTGAAAGTATTCCAGTGAGGGAATTTTTTTTATTTAAAAAAGGCCAAGTTAGTTTATCTGGCGTTCAATATACTAGATACAGTTAGGCCTGCGTTTCATACATCTGGAATTAGCAAACTAATGTGCTGGGGTTGGGAAAACATATATGTACCCATACTAGAATCTGTCAAAGAAAGCGGTACTCACATATAACAGTCATTCCATCTGTAATCCATACAGTCAAAAGACTGAAAGTATTCCAGTGAGGGAATTTTTTTTATTTAAAAAAGGCCAAGTTAGTTTATCTGGCGTTCAATATACTAGATACAGTTAGGCCTGCGTTTCATACATCTGGAATTAGCAAACTAATGTGCTGGAGTTGGGAAAACATATATGTACCCATACTAGAATCTGTCAAAGAAAGCGGTACTCACATATAACAGTCATTCCATCTGTAATCCATACAGTCAAAAGACTGAAAGTATTCCAGTGAGGGAATTTTTTTTATTTAAAAAAGGCCAAGTTAGTTTATCTGGCGTTCAATATACTAGATACAGTTAGGCCTGCGTTTCATACATCTGGAATTAGCAAACTAATGTGCTGGGGTTGGGAAAACATATATGTACCCATACTAGAATCTGTCAAAGAAAGCGGTACTCACATATAACAGTCATTCCATCTGTAATCCATACAGTCAAAAGACTGAAAGTATTCCAGTGAGGGAATTTTTTTTATTTAAAAAAGGCCAAGTTAGTTTATCTGGCGTTCAATATACTAGATACAGTTAGGCCTGCGTTTCATACATCTGGAATTAGCAAACTAATGTGCTGGAGTTGGGAAAACATATATGTACCCATACTAGAATCTGTCAAAGAAAGCGGTACTCACATATAACAGTCATTCCATCTGTAATCCATACAGTCAAAAGACTGAAAGTATTCCAGTGAGGGAATTTTTTTTTATTTAAAAAAGGCCAAGTTAGTTTATCTGGCGTTCAATATACTAGATACAGTTAGGCCTGCGTTTCATACATCTGGAATTAGCAAACTAATGTGCTGGGGTTGGGAAAACATATATGTACCCATACTAGAATCTGTCAAAGAAAGCGGTACTCACATATAACAGTCATTCCATCTGTAATCCATACAGTCAAAAGACTGAAAGTATTCCAGTGAGGGAATTTTTTTTATTTAAAAAAGGCCAAGTTAGTTTATCTGGCGTTCAATATACTAGATACAGTTAGGCCCGCGTTTCATACATCTGGAATTAGCAAACTAATGTGCTGGGGTTGGGAAAACATATATGTACCCATACTAGAATCTGTCAAAGAAAGCGGTACTCACATATAACAGTCATTCCATCTGTAATCCATACAGTCAAAAGACTGAAAGTATTCCAGTGAGGGAATTTTTTTTTTATTTAAAAAAGGCCAAGTTAGTTTATCTGGCGTTCAATATACTAGATACAGTTAGGCCTGCGTTTCATACATCTGGAATTAGCAAACTAATGTGCTGGGGTTGGGAAAACATATATGTACCCATACTAGAATCTGTCAAAGAAAGCGGTACTCACATATAACAGTCATTCCATCTGTAATCCATACAGTCAAAAGACTGAAAGTATTCCAGTGAGGGAATTTTTTTTATTTAAAAAAGGCCAAGTTAGTTTATCTGGCGTTCAATATACTAGATACAGTTAGGCCTGCGTTTCATACATCTGGAATTAGCAAACTAATGTGCTGGGGTTGGGAAAACATATATGTACCCATACTAGAATCTGTCAAAGAAAGCGGTACTCACATATAACAGTCATTCCATCTGTAATCCATACAGTCAAAAGACTGAAAGTATTCCAGTGAGGGAATTTTTTTTATTTAAAAAAGGCCAAGTTAGTTTATCTGGCGTTCAATATACTAGATACAGTTAGGCCTGCGTTTCATACATCTGGAATTAGCAAACTAATGTGCTGGGGTTGGGAAAACATATATGTACCCATACTAGAATCTGTCAAAGAAAGCGGTACTCACATATAACAGTCATTCCATCTGTAATCCATACAGTCAAAAGACTGAAAGTATTCCAGTGAGGGAATTTTTTTTTTATTTAAAAAAGGCCAAGTTAGTTTATCTGGCGTTCAATATACTAGATACAATTAGGCCTGCGTTTCATACATCTGGAATTAGCAAACTAATGTGCTGGGGTTGGGAAAACATATATGTACCCATACTAGAATCTGTCAACGAAAGCGGTACTCACATATAACAGTCATTCCATCTGTAATCCATACAGTCAAAAGACTGAAAGTATTCCAGTGAGGGAATTTTTTCTTTATTTAAAAAAGGCCAAGTTAGTTTATCTGGCGTTCAATATACTAGATACAGTTAGGCCTGCGTTTCATACATCTGGAATTAGCAAACTAATGTGCTGGGGTTGGGAAAACATATATGTACCCATACTAGAATCTGTCAAAGAAAGCGGTACTCACATATAACAGTCATTCCATCTGTAATCCATACAGTCAAAAGACTGAAAGTATTCCAGTGAGGGAATTTTTTTTATTTAAAAAAGGCCAAGTTAGTTTATCTGGCGTTCAATATACTAGATACAGTTAGGCCTGCGTTTCATACATCTGGAATTAGCAAACTAATGTGCTGGGGTTGGGAAAACATATATGTACCCATACTAGAATCTGTCAAAGAAAGCGGTACTCACATATAACAGTCATTCCATCTGTAATCCATACAGTCAAAAGACTGAAAGTATTCCAGTGAGGGAATTTTTTTTATTTAAAAAAGGCCAAGTTAGTTTATCTGGCGTTCAATATACTAGATACAGTTAGGCCTGCGTTTCATACATCTGGAATTAGCAAACTAATGTGCTGGGGTTGGGAAAACATATATGTACCCATACTAGAATCTGTCAAAGAAAGCGGTACTCACATATAACAGTCATTCCATCTGTAATCCATACAGTCAAAAGACTGAAAGTATTCCAGTGAGGGAATTTTTTTTTTATTTAAAAAAGGCCAAGTTAGTTTATCTGGCGTTCAATATACTAGATACAGTTAGGCCTGCGTTTCATACATCTGGAATTAGCAAACTAATGTGCTGGGGTTGGGAAAACATATATGTACCCATACTAGAATCTGTCAAAGAAAGCGGTACTCACATATAACAGTCATTCCATCTGTAATCCATACAGTCAAAAGACTGAAAGTATTCCAGTGAGGGGATTTTGCTTATAAAAAATAATATATTTCATTGTGGTGCGAGTTGAATCGCAACAATGAAGAAAAATACTATTAAGGAACGAGGACGCGGTCGTGGTGGTGTCCGTGGAGCCTCTGTTGCTGGTAGAGGACGTGGCCGTTCGGCCCCAGGCGCACACAGTAGGGAACGAACTCCCTCAACTAGCCGGCAGAATGTACCGCAATATCTCGTGGGGCCCAATGCCGCTCTTAGGATGGTAAGGCCTGAGCAGGTACAGGCATTAATCGATTGGGTGGCCGACAGTGCTTCCAGCACGTTCACCACATGGTCTTCCACCCAGTCTTCTGCGGAAAGCGCACAGGTGGCACCTGAAAACCAAGCCCATCAGTCTGTCACATCACCCCCAAGCATATCAGGGAAACGGTCTGAGCCACAAGTTATGCAGCAGTCTGTTCTTCTGTTTGAAGACTCTGCTTCCAGGGTTTCCCAGGGGCGTCCACCTAGCCCTTCCCCAGTGGAGGAAGACATACCATGCACTGACGCACAACCACTTATGTCTCCAGATGAAGAGGACATGGGAATACCACCACAGCAGAGTCACCGACTCTCTGATGATGACGAAACACAGGTGCCCACTGCCGCGTCTTTTTGCAGTGTGCAGACTGAACAGGAGGAGGTCAGGGAGGGAGACTGGGTGTAAGACGATGCAGAGGACGATGAGGTCTTAGACCCCACATGGACTGAAGGTCGTGGCGATGACTTTCACAGTTCAGAGGAAGAGGTAGTGGTGAGAAAGAGACAACAGCGAAGCCAAAGAGGGAGCAGGGGGCCAAAGCAGACGAGCCGCCGCCCCCAGAGTTCGCCTGCTACTGGACATCGCCAACAGGGACCCAGCCCCACAAAGGCAGCTTCAAAGAGTTCCCTGGCATGGCACTTCTTTAAACAATGTCCTACCGACAAGACCCGAGTGACTTGCACGCTCTGCCATCAGAGCCTGAGGCGAGGCATTAACGTTCTGAACCTCAGCACAACCTGCATGACCAGGCATCTACATGCAAAGCATGAACTGCAGTGGGGTACACACCTTAAAAACCAGGCTCCCCCTGCTCCCTCTATCGCTGCTGCCTCGGCTTCCGCCTCGAGAGGAATGTTGCCACCTGCCGAGCAGCAAACAGAGGATGTGCCACCGACACCACCACCACCGCCACCGTCAACTAGCGTCTCCACTATATCACACAGCAGCGTTCAGCTCTCAATATCTCAAACCTTAGAGAGGAAGCGCAAATTCCCCCCGAGTCACCCTCGAGCCCTTGGCCTGAACGCCAGCATTTCTAAACTGCTGGCCTTTGAAATGCTGTCATTCCGGCTGGTGGACACAGACAGCTTCAAACAGCTGATGGCCATGGCTGTCCCGCAGTATGTGGTTCCCAGCCGCCACTACTTCTCCAAGACAGCCGTGCCTTCCCTGCACATGCAAGTGTCCGATAAAATCAAGTGTGCACTGCGCAACGCCATTTGTGGCAAGGTCCACCTAACCACAGATACGTGGACCAGTAAGCACGGCCAGGGACGCTATATCTCACTAACTGCACACTGGATGAATGTAGTGGCGGCTGGGCCCCCGGCGGACAGTTCCTTGGCGCACGTCCTTCCGCCCCCTAGGATCGCAGGGCATCATTCTCTGCCTCCTGTAGCCTCCTCCTCCTACTCGGCTTCCTCCTCCACTGCTTACACCAGCTCATCCGGTCAGCCACACACCTTCACCACCAACTTCAGCACAGCCCGGGGTAAACGTCAGCAGGCCATTCTGAAACTCATATGTTTGGGGGACAGGCCCCACAGCGCAAAGGAGTTGTGGCGGGGTATTGAACAACAGACCGACGAGTGGTTTCTGCCGGTGGGCCTCAAGCCAGGCCTGGTGGTATGCGATAATGGGCGAAATCTCGTGGCAGCTCTGGGACTAGCCGGTTTGACGCACATCCCTTGCCTGGCGCATGTGCTGAACTTGGTGGTGCAGAGGTTCATTCACCACTACCCCAACATGTCAGAGCTGCTGCATAAAGTGCGGGCCGTCTGTGCGCGCTTCCGCCGTTCACATCCTGCCGCTGCTCGCCTGTCTGCGCTACAGCGGAACTTCGGCCTTCCCGCTCACCGCCTCATATGCGACGTGCCCACCCGGTGGAACTCCACCTTGCACATGCTGGAGAGACTGTGCGAGCAGCAGCAGGCCATAGTGGAGTTTCAGCTAGAGCACGCTCGCGTCAGTCGTACTGCCGAACAGCACCACTTCACCACCAATGATTGGGCCTCCATGCGAGACCTGTGTGCCCTGCTGCGCTGTTTCGAGTACTCCACCAACATGGCCAGTGGCGATGACACTGTTATCAGCGTTACAATACCACTTCTATGTCTCCTTGAGAAAACACTTAGGGCAATGATGTTAGAGGAGGTGGCCCAGGTGGAGGAGGAGGAGGAGGATGAGGGCTCGTTTCTAACACTTTCGGGCCAGTCTGTTCGAAGTGGCTCAGAGGGAGGTTTGTTTAAGCAGCAGAGGACAGGTTCACAAGTCGCCAGCCAAGGCACTGTACTGGAGGACGAGGAGGATGAGGAGGAGGAGGTGGAGGGGGACGAGGATGACGCAAGTTCACAGCGGGGTGGCAGCCCAGGCCCATCACTGGTGCGTGGCTGGGGGGATACGGTGGACGATGACGATACGCCTCCCACAGAGGACAGCTTGTCCTTACCCATGGGTAGCCTGGCCCACATGAGCGAATATATGCTCCAATGCCTGCGCAACGACAGCAGAGTTGCCCACGTTTTAACGTGTGCAGACTACTGGGTGGCCACCCTGCTGGATCCCCGGTATAAAGACAATGTGCCCACTTTAATTCCTGAACTGGAGCGCGACCGTAAGATGCGCGAGTACAAGCGCACGCTGATAGAGGCGCTCTTGAGAGCATTCCCACATGTCACAGGGGAACAGGTGGAAGGTGAAGGCAGAGGAGTGGCAAGAGGTCGCCAACGCAGCTGTGTCACGGCCAGCTCATCTGAGGGCAGGGTTAGCATGGCAGAAATATGGAAAAGTTTTGTCTCCACGCCACAGCTATCTGCACCGACACCTGATACGGAACGTGTTAGCAGGAGGCAGCATTTCACTAACATGGTTGAACAGTATGTCTGCACACCCCTCCACATCCTGACGGATGGTTCGGCCCCATTCAACTACTGGGTTTCGAAATTGTCCACGTGGCCAGAGTTAGCATGTTATGCCTTGGAGGTGCTTTCCTGCCCGGCGGCCAGCGTTTTATCTGAACGCGTATTCAGCACGGCAGGGGGCGTCATTACTGACAAGCGCAGCCGCCTGTCCACAGCCAACGTGGACAAGCTGACCTTCATAAAGATGAACCAGGCATGGATCCCACAGGACCTGTCCCTCCCTTGTGCAGAGTAGTCCTTATTAACTGCCTAAAACATGTCTTGTTGTGCTACGGGCCACTTCTTTATTTGATACAAATTTTATGAAACCCACAGTTGAATGAAACTCTTTTCTGTCTGGGCGCCGGGGCCTAACCAGATGAAAGTGGCCGGTTAAACTAACGGGTGACATGAAGCCATAACCTCTGCCATGCTACCTCTGTCTTCTGTCTGGGTGCTGAGGCCTAAGTCAAATAAAGCGGTCTTCTGCTGTGCTGGGGGATATGAAGCTAATCTCTGACCTCTCTCCTCTGTCTGGGTCCAAAGGCCTAAATCACTGAAAGAGGCCTTCTCCTGTGGTGTGTGATATGATGCCAGAATATGTGCTGTGGGGCCTCTCTCCTCTTCCTGGGTGCAGGGGTCAAATAAACTAAATTGTGGCCTACTCCTGTGGTGGTTGATATGATGCCTGATTCTCTGATGTGGAACCTCTCTCCTCTGTTTGGGTGAAGGGGTCAAAGTAACTAAATGGTGGCTTCTCCTGTGGTGGCTGATATGATGCCAGAATATGTGCTGTGGTGCCTCTCTCCTCTTCCTGGGTGCAGGGGTCAAAGTAACTCAATGGTGGCTTCTCCTGTGGTGGCTGATATGATGCCAGAATATGTGCTGTGGGGCCTCTCTCCTCTTCCTGGGTGCAGGGGTCAAAGTAACTCAATGGTGGCTTCTCCTGTGGTGGCTGATATGATGCCAGAATATGTGCTGTGGTGCCTCTCTCCTCTTCCTGGGTGCGGGGGTCAAAGTAACTCAATGGTGGCTTCTCCTGTGGTGGCTGATATGATGCCAGAATATGTGCTGTGGGGCCTCTCTCCTCTTCCTGGGTGCAGGGGTCAAAGTAACTCAATGGTGGCTTCTCCTGTGCTGATTGATATAAAGCTGATGGTTGTGCCATCTGACATGGTTGCCAGGGTCTGATTCAATGGGGGCCTACTCCTGTGGTGGGTGATCTAAATGCCTGATTCTCTGCTGTGAAACCTCTCTCCTCCGTCTGGGTGTAGGGGTCAAAGTCTTTCAAAGTCGCCTTCTCCTGTGCTGATTGATATGAAGCTGATGGTTGTGCCATCTGACATGGTTGCCGGGGTCCCATTAAATTGGGGCCTACTCCTGTGGTGGTTGATATGATGCCTGATTCTCTGATGTGGAACCTCTCTCCTCTGTTTGGGTGAAGGGGTCAAAGTAACTAAATGGTGGCTTCTCCTGTGGTGGCTGATATGATGCCAGAATATGTGCTGTGGGGCCTCTCTCCTCTTCCTGGGTGCAGGGGTCAAAGTAACTCAATGGTGGCTTCTCCTGTGGTGGCTGATATGATGCCAGAATATGTGCTGTGGTGCCTCTCTCCTCTTCCTGGGTGCGGGGGTCAAAGTAACTCAATGGTGGCTTCTCCTGTGGTGGCTGATATGATGCCAGAATATGTGCTGTGGTGCCTCTCTCCTCTTCCTGGGTGCGGGGGTCAAAGTAACTCAATGGTGGCTTCTCCTGTGGTGGCTGATATGATGCCAGAATATGTGCTGTGGTGCCTCTCTCCTCTTCCTGGGTGCAGGGGTCAAAGTAACTAAATGGTGGCTTCTCCTGTGGTGGTTGATATGATGCCTGATTCTCTGCTGTGAAACCTCTCTCCTCCATCTGGGTGTAGGGGTCAAAGTCTTTCAAAGTCGCCTTCTCCTGTGCTGATTAATATAAAGCTGATGGTTGTGCCATCTGACATGGTTGCCAGGGTCTGATTCAATGGGGGCCTACTCCTGTGGTGGGTGATCTAAATGCCTGATTCTCTGCTGTGTAACCTCTCTCCTCCGTCTGGGTGTAGGGGTCAAAGTAACTAAATGGTGGCCTACTCCTGTGGTGGGTGATATGATGCCTGGTTCTCTGCTGTGGGACCTCTCTCCTTTGTCTGGGTGCTGTGGTCAAAATAATAGTAAGTGACCTTCTCCATTGGTGGGTGACTTGAAGCCTGATTCTGTGCTATGGGACCTCACTCCAATTAATATTGTTTAATTTTTATTTATTTTATGTTAACTCATCATTTCCCTATCTACATTTGTTTGCAGGGGATTTAACTACATTTTGCTGCCTTTTGCAGCCCTCTAGCCCTTTCCGGGTGTGTTTTACAGCCTTTTTAGTGCCCAAAAGTTCGGGTCCCCATTGACTTCTATGGGGTTCGGGTTCGGGATGAAGTTCGGGTCGAGTTCGGATCCCGAACCCGAACATTTTTCGAAAGTTCGGCCGAACTCGTCGAACCCGAACATCCAGGTGTTCGCTCAACTCTAGTTTTATCCCTTCAACAAATTAGAATTTTTGAGGATATTGAAAGAAAGCGGAGAGGTACACGCATAACTACGTAGCGATATGTATGACATTTAAATTTTAATATGGCATGGTCGACAGCCAATGGGGAGGGTGGGGTGGGATATATATATATGCAGATTTTCTATTATCTTAGATGTGAACTTAAGTTGACGTACATAATTCATTTATAATGATGTTTGTAATTGATACACTATTTTATGCCAATGTGTTGAATACTGATTTATGTACTAATATCTTGATTTCTAAAATAAAAAAAATAAAATAAAAAAACCTGTCTACTAGGTATAGCAGTGGTACTTGACACACAAAATTTTTGGAATTTCAACTGAAAATGTAACTGACCAATTTTTTTTTTGTTAACCGGCCTACTAGGTATAGCAGTGGTACATCACACCCAAAAATTGGTGAATTCACCCGAAAATGTAAATTACAATTTATTTTTTTTTTTACCGGCCTACTAAGTATACCAATGGTACTATACACCCAAAAAATGGTTAATTTCACCCTAAAATGTAAATGACAATTATATATTTACTGTATATACTTTGTATAGCAGTGGTACTATACACCCAAAAATTGCTGAATTTCACCAGAAAATGTAACTGACAAAGTAGCGAAATGATATCAAATAAAATACGTACAAATAAAATAAAAAATTTGATTTATGAGGTGGAGTTCCATATGGAGTAGGAGTTTGAGGAGGCGGTGGACGTAGCGGTGTAGGTGGAAGCGGCGGTGGAGGAGGACGAAGTAGCCAACACAGGTTTTTGGTTTTAATTATTATTTTTTTAATTAGGGTACACTCTAAAAGAGTGTGAAATATCCAAAATACAAGAATGAGCAATTGGGCTGCAGTATAACAATGGCTGATTAGTGCCAGTATACATTTCTATTCTGCACAAGTACCTTGTCCTGAGGGGTCCATGCCTGGTTTATTTTAATGAACGTGAGCTTGTCCACATTGGCTGTGGACAGGCGGCTGCGCTTGTCTGTGATGATGCCCCCTGCCATGCTAAACACACGTTCAGATAATACACTGGCTGCAGTGTATTCTGGAGACCCAGAAGTTGAGGGGGGCAGACCTGTCATTCAGTACGTGTAGGCGTGTGCACACATACTGCTCCACCATGTTAGTGAAATGCTGCCTCCTGCTAAGACATTTCATATCAGCTGGTGGTGCTGGTTGTTGTGTCATGCTGACAAAGCTTTTCCACATTTCGGCCATGCTAACCCTGCCTTCTGAGGTGCTGGCGGTGCCCCAGCTGCATTGGCGACCTCTTCCTCTGCCTTAGCCTTGTGCTTCCACTGTGCCCCCGCTGTCAGGTGGGAATGCCACCAGCAGCGCGTCTACCAGCGTGCGCTTGTACTCGCGCATCTTACGATCACGCTCCAGTGATGGAATTAAGGACGGTACGTTGTCCTTGTAACGGGGATCCAGCAGCGTGGCCACCCAGTAATCAGCACAAGTTAGAATGTGGGAAACTCGGCGGTCGTTGTGGAGACACTGCAGCATGTAATCGCTCATGTGTGCCAGGCTGCCAAGAGGCAACGAAAAGCTGTCCTCTGCGGGAGGTGTATCGTCTGTGTCCTCTGTATCCCCCCCATCCACGCACCAGTGATGGCAATGAGCTGGTCTGGGTGCCACCCTGCTGTGAACATGGTTCCTCCTCCTCCATCTCCTCCTCCTCATCCTCCACCTCGTCATCCTCCAGAACTGTGCCCTGGCAGGACAATTGTGTACCTTGAGTTTGAGGGTGCAGGAACCCACCCACTTGGGAATGACTGGCCGGAAACCCTACGAAATGATCCCTCTTCCTCCTCCTCCTCCTGTGCCACATCCTCTTCCATCATCGCCAGGAGCGTTATTTCAAGGAGGCAAAAAAGTGGGATAGTAACGCTGAGAACGGCGTTATCGGCACTGGCCATGTTGGTGGAGCACTCGAAACAGCACAACAAGGAACACAGGTCTCACATGGAGGCCCAGTCATTGGTGGTAAAGTGGTGCTGTTCTCACATGTGCATGCTGCAGCTGAAACTCCACTATCGCCTGCTGCTGCTCGCAGAGTCTGGCCAGCATGTGCAAGGTGGAGTTCCACCTTGTGAGCACGTCGCATATGAGGCGGTGAGCGGGAAGGCCGAAGTTACGCTGCAGCGCTGACAGGCGAGCAGCAGCAGGGTGAGATCGCCGAAAGCGCGCACAGACGGCCCGCACTTTATGCAGCAGCTCTGACATGTCGGGGTAAGTTTTAAGGAATCTCTGCACCACCAAATTCAGCACATGCGCCAGGCAAGGGATGTGCGTCAAACCGGCTAGTCCCAGAGCTGCTACGAGATTTCGCCCATTATCGCACACCACCAGGCCGGGCTTGAGGCTGACTGGCACAAACCACTTATCGGTCTGTTGTTCAAGGCCCGCCCACAGCTCCTGCGCGGTGTGGGATTTGTCCCCCAAACAGATGAGTTTTAAAACTGCCTGCTGTCGTTTACCCCTGGCTGTGCTGATGTTGGTGGTGAAGGTGTTACGCTGACCGGATGAGGAGCTAGTAGAGGAAGAGGAGGCAGAGTAGGAGGAGGAAGCAACAGGAGGCAAACTGAAGCACCCTGCAATCCTTGGTGGTGGAAGGACATGTGCCAAACTGCTATCCGCCTCAGGCCCAGCCGCCACTGCATTTACCCAGTGTGCTGTTATGGAGATATAACGGCCGTGACCGTGCTTACTGGTCCACGTATCCGTAGTCAGGTGCACCTTACCACAGATGGCGTTGCGCAGTGCACACCTGATTTTGTCCCCTACTTGGTTGTGAAGGGATGGGATGGCTCGCCTTGAAAAGTAGTGACGGCTGGGCACGACGTACTGTGGGACAGCCACCGCCATAAGGCCTTTAAAACTATCCGTCTTCACCAGATGGAATGACAGCATTTCAAAGGCAAGTAATTTAGAAATGCTGGCATTCAGGGCTAGGGATCGCGGGTGCGTAGGGAAGTACTTCCTCTTCCTCTCCAGCGTTTGGGATATGGAGAGCTGAACGCTTCCGTGGGACATTGTGGAGATGCTTGGTGACCCAGGTGTTGATGTTGCTGGCAGATCCTCTGTTTGTGGGGTGCCAGATGGCACTGTTACTCCACAGGTGCATGAAGAGGCTGCGACTGTAGCAGAAGAGGAAGCAGGAGGAGCCAGAGACCTTTCTTGGTTTTTGAGGTGTCTACTCCACTGCA
The DNA here is from genome assembly GCF_905171765.1 of Bufo bufo. NCBI lineage: Eukaryota > Metazoa > Chordata > Amphibia > Anura > Bufonidae > Bufo > Bufo bufo. The sequence continues at coordinate 214,381,382 of NC_053394.1, forward strand.
GCTCGTGCTTTGCACTTAAATGCCTGGTCATGCAGGTTGTGCTCAGGTTGAGAAGAACTGCCACGCCAGGGAACTCCTTGGAGCTGGCTTTGGTGTGCTCGGTCCCTTGCTGCGGTGGGCAGTAGGAGGCGTACTGTCTAGAGGACGGCCGCTCTGCTTTTGCACCCTGCTCCCTCTTCTGCCGTGCTGGTGGCTCTGTGCGACCACTGCCTCTTCCTCCGAACTACATCGGTCACTCGCATGACCTTGATTCCATGTGGGGACCTCATCGTCCTCCACATCATCTTCCACCCAGTCTTCACCCCTGACTTCCTTGTCGGTCTGCACACTTTCGAAAGCCCCAGCAGTTGGCACCTGTGTTTCGTCATCATCCGAGACGTGCTGCGATGGTCCTCCCATGTACTCATCTTGAAAAATAAGTGGTTGGGCATCGGTGCACTCAATCTCTTCCACTTCTGGGGCAGGGCTAGGTGGATGGCCCTGGAAACCCCGCTAACAGAGTCATCAAAAAGCAGCAGAGACTGCTGCATGACTTGGGGCTCAGACTGCTTGGCTGATTTGCAAGGGGGTGAGGTGAAAGACTGATGGACTTCGGCTGCAGGTGCCAACTGTGGTCTTTCAGCAGGAGACTGGGTGGGAGACAATGTGAAGGAACTGGATCCACTGTCAGCAACCCAATCTACTATCGCCTGTACTTGTTCAGGTCTCACCATTCGTAGAGCAGCATTAGGCCTGACCAAATACCACTGCAGGTTTTGTCGCCTACTCGCACCTGAGGAAGGGGTTTCACTTGTGCGTGTAGCTGGCTTAGATCGACCACGTCCTCTCCCTGCAACAGGAGCTCCACCAGCAGCACCACGACCTGGGCCACGTCCCTTATTTGACACTCTCCTCATATTTTTGGGATTTAGGATCTTGCCCTAAATGGGTGTTTATTTATTACTAATGTGTTTATTTATTACTAATTAATAGTAGAAAAGAACGACAGTATGTAAAGGGTGTATCTCACACGGCCTGAACCAGACTAGGCCTCAATTAAATATTTCTTTGCACAAATTGGCTGTATTTCAAATGGCTGTATTTCAAATGGCTGAATTAAAACCCTGTATGTATAGGGGGGAACTCACACGCCCTGAATCAGTGTAGGCCTGAATTAAAGATTTCTTTGCACAAAATGGCTGTATTTCAAGTGGCTGTATTTTGAAATGGCTGAATCAAATCCCTGTATTTATAGGGGGGATCTCACACGCCCTGAATCAGTGTAGGCCTGAATTAAAGATTTCTTTGCACAAAATGGCTGTATTTCAAAGCTGATCCACTTTATTGAGCCATTGGTCAACACTATTAGCTTTGAAGGATCAAATTGCATAGATGCCCTTGAAACTATGAGTTTAAAGGGCATAGTTTCAAGGGCATCTATGCAATTTGAACCTTGTACGTGTTTTATGGATTTTAGGGGTTATGTTTTAGCTCAATAAAGTGTGCATAATTTATATCAAGTGTATCCCTTTTGAGTGTGCCCCTTCTTCTCTGTTTGGGATTTACGTGGTGATTCTGGTCCTGAGGGTGGGACCTGAAGGTGAGCACCTTATCCATACGGTGAGAGGGTGAGCCGCTGAGTCTTTCAGATTTGTACTATTAGCTTCGAGAGAGCGCCAATGGATGGGGATCATCAGGCGTGCGGCTGAGATCAAGAAAGAAAAATGGGACAGTGTATGTGCGTCCCTTCCCCGAATGCCAAATGAGAGAAGCGCAATTTCAGAAGTACATGAGAATGTAGACTTGCAGACATTATTGCTAATTCGGAAAATGGCTTTCCACCACTCAGCTATTTTAGGGCATTCCCACCAAATGTGGAAAAAGGTGCCTTTCATGGTCTTGCATCTCCAGCAGCGGTCAAAAACATTGGGGTAGTACAGAGAGATTTTATCTGGGGTTTTGTACCACCTAGACAATACTTTATACCCATTCTTCTGAACCCGCACACAACGGGAGAGTTTATGGGAGATAGTACAAAGTTTAGTAATCTCCTTCTGGGAGAACTGTCTCTTCAAGTCTCTCTCCCATAAACCAATGAAAGCTGGTTTGGCATTCGTGAGAGGGGGACCTAGTCTTTTGTACATAGTGAAGATAAGTTTGGAGGGGTATTTGGAGGTTGTCAACAGATTTTCAAACCAATCTGGGACGTTTTGAGTGTTCAGTAATTTTGCCCAGTAGAGGAGGTCTTTTCTAAGATAATTAAATAGTAAGGTACCGAGGGAGGGAGGTTCAGGGTCTCTTTAAGTAGTAGGTCTGATAGAATGCATCCATCTTTATCGAGTAGATCTAGTACTGTCCTATTAGAGGATCTGATCTCAATGGGAGAAGAATCTCTCAGCTCACGTGGTGAAAGGGAGATTATATCCCTAATTTGTAGGAGAGGAGAAGGTAATGTTAGGGCCTGATAGTTAGCGGAGAACCACTCCCACACCTTAATAGTTGTACAAACCAGAGGATTAGGTATAGAAGCTCGGGAGGGAAGTGGTCTATCCGCCAACAACAAGGCCCTAAGGGTGGATGGAAAGTATACATTTTCCAAAGCTAGCCATTGTTTTTGCTGGGAGGGTCTATGCCAATCCACAACTCTACACAAGTGTATAGCTTTCATGTATTTTTCAGGATCTGGGAGGCCTATCCCGCCTAGATGTTTAGGTTTAGTTAGGGTTGAAAAGGAGACCCTAGGCCTCCTTCCCTGCCAGATAAATTTCCAAATTTGATTGTTTAAGGAACGGAAGTATGACCTGGGTATTGCTATTGGGAGAACTTGCATTACGTAAGTTAGTCTAGGAATCACCAAAGACATGACCAAGTTCTTTCTCCCGAACCAGGACAGATATTGGTGATCCAGTGAGTCCAACTGAGCAACGATGGCGGCTAGAAGGGATGTGTAATTGAGGCGAAATAGGTCGGTAAGATGAGAGGTTAATTTAATACCTAAGTAATTTAGATGAGGAGAGGACCAGTTAAAAGGGGAGTTGGTTTTGAGAGCTGAGAGTGTGGTGGGAGAAAGGCCAGTGTGGAGGATTTGTGATTTATGTGGGTTAACTTTGAAATTGGATAAAGAGCCAAATTTCGCTAAGAGTGTCGTTATTAAGGGCATGGATGTGGAGGGATTTGTGGTAAGTATCCGAAGGTCATCAGCAAAAGCAGCAAATTTTTAACTCTGATGTCCCTATTCTCAGACCCATAATTCCTTTATCTTGCCTAAGGGCCTGCATCAAGGTTTCCATCACAAGGACAAATATAAGGGGGGAGAGAGGGCATCCCTGACGGGTACCATTTTTTATGGAAAAGCGGGTTGAAATGAGGTTGTTAACTGATACTGCGGCAGAGGAGTTATTGTACATTGCAAAAATGGCATGGATAAAGGAGTCGGGGAGATGGAATTTCTGTAGGGTATATTTGATGAAGGACCAGTCTATGCGGTCGAATGCCTTTTCGGCATTAGTGCCGAGAAGTACAAGTGGCTTCTTTTTATGAGAGGCATAGTATAAGGCGTCAAGAACTTTGGTGGTATTGTCCTTTCCCTCTCGGCCTCGTACGAATCCAACTTGATCTTGGTGGATCAAAGTTGGGAGAAGGGATTGTAGTCTGGTAGCCAACATTTTTGCTAGTAGTTTCAGATCGATGTTCAAAAGGGATATGAGACGGTAGTTTGCACAGCAAGAGGGGTCTTTCCCTTCTTTTAGGATTATCGTAATTAGGGCATTAGTAATTTCAGAAGACAGTGCTATGTTTTGTAGGGCGAGGTTACAGACCGGGAGATAGTGGGGGAGCAGCGAATTTTGGAATGCCATGTAATAAGTAGTGAGACCATCAGATCCAGGGCTTTTGCCTTTTGGCTGTGGTCAGCTCTAGGAGTGTAAATGGTTTTGACTAGAGTTGAGCGAACACCTGGATGTTCGGGTTCGAGAAGTTCGGCCGAACTTCCCGGAAATGTTCGGGTTCGGGATCCGAACTCGCCCCGAACCCGAACCCCATTGAAGTCAATGGGGACCCAAACTTTTCTGCACTAAAAAGGCTGTAAAATAGCCTAGGAAAGGGCTAGAGGGCTGCAAAAGGCAGCAAAATGTAGGTAAATCCCCTGCAAACAAATGTGGATAGGAAAATGAATTAAAATAAAAATAAAATAAATAAAAATTAACTAATATCAATTGGAGAGAGGTCTTATGGCAGAGAATCAGGCTTCATGTCATAGCAGAGAATCAGGCTTCACGTCACCCACCACTGGAACAGGCCACTGTCAGATATTTTTAGGCCCCGGCACCCAGACAGAGGAGAGAGGTCCCATAGCAGAGATTCAGGCTTGGGTGTGTCTGGTGTCTGCAGCTGAGGTGAAAGGGTGTGTCTGCTGCAGCTCCTGAACCTCCACAGCACAGGCCTCTCCGGGGAGTTTCCTACCATCTGCTCCCCAGGAGGAGTTCCAGGCTTGCGGGGGAGTGTGACACCTTTTCCCCCAGCCCAGGCCCTGCCTCTCCCTAGGGAGCTGGTGGGGTCCTGTGGCCATGAGCTCCCGGAAGGGTGCCCCTGCTCCCCGGCGTGGGTCGGAGGGGAGTATGGACGGGCGGCGACCGACTCTGAGCGATGGCGGCGAGGGGGTGAAAACATCTGGACGCTGTGGTAGCCAAGTCCCCCCTGAGGACCCGAGGACATCAGGAGGAAAAAGACTACTAGCAGGAAGCCGAGAGGTGTCGTCCCAGGTAGGTTGGGGGTCTCGGTGGGAGGGAGAGAGTACCCTCACCTACAGCTCTCGTATAGCTGCCCACCTGCGAGAATACGATGAGCTGGGACGGCACCTCAAAGCCGTAAGAAAGGATCTGAAGGAGACGAGGGCCAGGTCCACTATCTCCTCTAATTCAAAGAGGCCCCCCCTCAGAGAAAAAATTAGGGTCCTGAAAGAGGACCTGGAGGCCTCCCTGAAGCGGCAGGACCAGTTGCTGGAGGGCAGTGGGCCCTTCAGAGAAAAACTATTAAACGGGGATCGATTTAGGGAGATGGAGGCTGCGAGGAGAGGGGAGCCGTGCGGGGGTGTGGAGAGCGAGGTGGAGGAGTTGGAAAACTCCAAATCTCTGGCATCCCAGGCAGGTCCCCAAACCTCGCAGTCTGAACCGGCCCTCCCGGTAACCCCAGTAACGGAGGCATACAGTGGCATTCCGCCAGAGCAAGAACAATTGCGCTTACCAGCATTGCCATCTTCGGATGAGGCATCAGCTATGGAGGGCAGCGATGAGGATGGTGGTCTGCTAAGAGAGATCCGGATGTTGGAGTCGCCCGCGGTGGAATTTCGGGGTTTTGCATTCGGAGAAGACCTGCTGGACGAGGACGAGAGCAGTGGCAAGAAAAAGAGGAAGAGCAAGAAGAAAAAAAAAAACATCCAGACACGTTATGTCTATACACGCTTGGTGGAGGCTGAAAAGTCTTCACCAGGCGTGTATCCCGCTAAACTCCCTGGCTCGGCATCTGAGGTGGTGCCTGAGCGGAGGAGCGGGGAGATTGTGCAGCCCAAAATGCGGAGGCAGGGAGGAGGTGCCAGCAGAGAGCGGGATCCGGCAGTCATCTGTTGAAAGTGGAGGGGGCGGGCAAAAACATTGGGAGGCCCCGCCCACCACTCTGCCAGCCGCTCCGTCCACCGCTCTGGCTACCTCCCTGCCTGCCGTTCAGGTATGTGGGGTGGTGCTGGGGCGGTGTGATGATGAGGTCACCGTCCCTCCTACCCGCGGCGGTGATAGTTCTGGGTCCCCGCCTGCAGCTGCCAACGTGCGGCGGGGATCAAGGGAGACGGCGGTGAATGAAGCAGGAGGTGTGGCCGGGGGTGTGTCTGGAGGTGCGTCCGGGCATCCTCCTATTGGCGCGCATGCGGGCGTGGCTGGGGGGGTGCCCGGCCGTGCTTCTGGACGCGCTCCCGAAGCTGGGAGTGCAGGTGCAGGCGGTAAGCGCCTGCGTTTTGAAGAGCCGGGGGCCGGAGCTGCCGGGGAGAATGTGACTGCGGCGCTCCGGTCCACTAAGAAAGGGTGCATTGCGCCAGAACAAGTGGCCATGTACATTGCCACTGGACACGCCCCCTCTGTCTCTGCCTCCTCCTCCAGCGCTGAATTAAGTGCTGGGGAGGGGGGAGTGTCATGATCAATGCCCAGGTCTCAAGGGCAGCAGGGGGGGGCTTGACCAGTGGCAATGAGGGTGGCAAGGATCATAGTAGAGTAAAAAATGATAAGGCAATAAGTAATGTTAAGGATAATAATAAAGGAAATAATAAAGGAAAAAATAAAGGTAAAATGACACCTGCTGCACCTGCTGCACCAGCTGTCCCAGCAGAGAGAAAGGATGCATGTGAGCAGGGTGGTGGTAGGGGTGTTGGTGGAGGTGCTGCATCTAGTCCCAAAGGGGGGATGGATGCTGGGGGTCAGCGGACCGTCGCTGAGAAAGCGGTGGCTGCGGCTCCTGGTGTCCGCCCTCCGGAGGGGTCCGGTGTGGTATCTGGTACTAGTGTAGTGGGGGGGGCCGGTTCGGTTGCCCCTCCTGCAGCCGCAACACCTGGCAGAAGTTATGCCAGTGTGGCTGCGGCCGTGGGGGGGGAGGGGCTATCCTCGTTGGCTTCCTCATTCCCAGGAGTCGCGGTTGGTGACTTGCAACGGCGGCTCCTGGAGGCCCTGAAAAAGGGGGAGAGTTCAATGACAGTAGAGGGTGAGAAGGTGGACCTATCCTTATGGATAGACAGGCACGGCCTGCGAGCTTTCCGAGAGGAAAGGGGGGGCGAGACCACCTGGTCCCTGCCCACAACCGGCCCTGGGACCAGACGGAATGTAGTCTGTCTCAAGTGGAGAAGCATTGATGCCTGCCCTACGAGAAAGAGGGTGGTGGAGCTCCTGCTTGAGATGGGTTTCAGGGTGGCTGACATCTTCGCCCTGATACATCCCTATGGTTCCAGGGAGTTTGACATCAGCTTTGCCCGGCCGGAGGGCCTAGAGCTTTTCTGGTCCGGGTATGAGCTGGTGAAGAACTTACCGGATTGGAAGGGTTTTTTCGCTCAGGCGATAACCCGGCAGAACAACGTCAAGAAAGTGACCGTTTTGACCCGTAATGAATCGCTTTCTTGCGTTGATATTCTGACGTGGCTAAGTAGGTATGGGGACGTCCAGGGTGTACCATCGAAAAACCTGGACGAATTTGGCATTTGGTCGGGAGCCTGGACTTTCAATGTGAAGTTGAAATGTCTAGGAAGCACGGTTTCCCACATTCCATCCTCTGCCTTCATCGGCCGGGATAGGATTCTCGTTTTCTACAGGGGGCAGCCTAAGCTCTGTCACAAGTGCGGCAGCCCTTCACACTTCAGCGCCAGCTGCCAAGTGCAGAAGTGCGCGTTGTGTGGAGGGACAGGTCACCTTGCCGCATCTTGTGTGGAGATTAGGTGCAACTTGTGTGGTGTGCTCGGACACCCATTTAGTCGCTGTCCCCTCTCAGAGGTCAATGCGGCCCGAGCTCACGCAGGAGTGGGCCGGGAGGTCTCTTCGGCTGAGGCGGGTGCTGGCGGAGACAGTCGAGTTAAGGGGTCAGTGAAGACCAAGAGCGGTCCGTCCCGGCAGAGGCGGAGGGAGAGGCGCCAGGCGGAGAGGGAACAGAAGGAGCCCCACCAAAATGGGGTGATGTCTGCCCCTCCCCAAGTGGCGGGCTCCCGTAGTTCGGAGACCCTAGAGGACAGGGAGCTAAGTGCGGAGATCAGGAGACTAGACCGGGCCGATGAGACCCAGTCTTCACACTACGAAAGTGCAGAGGGTAGTGAGACTGGGTCTAATATCAATAGACGGAAACGGTTCTCAAAAAAAAAGAGCCCGACCAAAGTAGCCAGGGAAGGCGTAACTGGCTCTCCTCTTGAGCTCTCCAACCGGTATCTCACTTTGGATGAGACCTCCGCCTCCTCTTCATCTAGGGAGGAGGTAAGAAGTGGGGTACCGGGGGCGAAGGTGGGAGGGCTTCCAGGAGGCCCCGTGCCCCTCTCTGGTGTGGATGTAAGGTCCCCAGAAGAGGAGGCAAATCTGATTCCTGGAACTGAGAAAGACAGGGGCGGTACGCAAGAGGGAGCGGTGGTGACAGATGGAATGGACACCACCGTCTCTCTCAAAAGAGGACGCGCCGCCTTAGAGGATAGCCCCGGGAGGGGTAAGAGGGTCGGGAAGGAAGGAGGACATTCAGCTTAAACACCAAGTATGGCGGTACCCACTCAGCTGACACTGGCGACCATTAATGTCGCCAGCGTTAAATCTGATGCGGCTCGCTACACAGCCTTTGATTTTTTCAGCCGAGTTGAAGCTGATGTTTTATTTTTGCAGGAGACCAGACTGTCAAACTTGGCAGAAGTCCACAAGGCGAAGAGGGAGTGGAGATCTGGGCCCTCCTTCTGGTCTCTTGCGGCTGAGTCGTATAGCGGAGTGGCGGTTCTTTTCACCGTACCGGTAGAATGCCGACGGGTGGTTGAGCTGGAAATGGGGAGGTGTTTGATCTTGGATATCCTCATGAGGGGACAGGAACTGCGCCTGATCAATATCTATGGGCCCCAGTCCAGGTGGGACAGGAAATGTCTCTTTATGAGGATCAAGCCTTTCCTTTTTACAAGCCGGCAAGTGGTCTTTGGTGGGGACTTTAACACCATCATAAGGTCCCAAGATAGGGGAGGCACCAGAAACCCGCTGGCTTATGATAGTATAGCTTTAAATAGCATAGCTAGTGAGGCTTGTCTGGTGGATGTCCACATTAGACACACCCCAGACCACGGGGGTTTCACTTTCTATAGAGGAGATAGGATTAGGTCTAGAATAGACAGTTTTTTTTTGAAGGAGGAGGCTACTTTCTCGCCCTTAAGGGTTGTGGAGGTAGAATTCTCTGACCACTGTCTGATTATGTTCTCTCTGAATATTTCAGAATCCCCCCAAATGGGAAGAGGTTACTGGAAGCTGAATGCGGGAGTCCTGGGGGAAGCAGAGGTAAGACAATCCTTTGAGGACTTTCTTCAGAGTCAGGTAGCTTTGCTGGATCTCTGTGACACTAAGTCAGAGTGGTGGGAGGTATTCAAAGACCGGGCCGCAAAGTTCTTCCGCCAGCTCTCGAGCCTCAGGTCCCTGGACAGGTACCGCCTGTATCAGGGTCTGAGGAGGAAACTCGAAGATCTGGTCTCGACTGGAGGTAGCCGCGAGGATATCTCCAGGGTGAAATCTTTGCTCAAGAGGTGCCAGTATGATAGGCACACATCTTTAGTTTTTGAGAGGGACTTCGGGAAGTACCTCTCGCCCGACCCCTACAGAAACTGTAAGATGTCGGTGAAGAGTAAGTTAATAACAGGACTGGTTGATAGTACGGGATCTCTGAACAGGTCCAGATCAGGGATCCTGGAAGTCGTCAGATCCTTTTACTCGTGCCTCTTGGGAAAGAGGGATCTGGATCGGGACAAGATGTCGGCTTTCCTGGCTGAAATCACTCCTGAGTCAGAAGCTCACCTCTCTTTTGGCGTTTTGGTAGAAGAGATCAGGAAGGAGGAAGTTATCCTGGCGGTGGAAGGGTTAGCTCTGAAGAAGTCGCCAGGCCCGGATGGCTTAACATCCGAGTTTTATAAGACCTTTGAGGACTCTTTATGTCCCCTCTTGACTGAGGTATTCAATGAGTGTCTATCCTCGGGCACTCTGCCTCAGTCAATGAGGAGGTCAGCCCTGATCCTCCTATCAAAGGGTAAAGATCCGAGCCGTATTGAGAACTGGCGTCCCATAGCACTTCTCAATACGGACAGAAAGATTCTGGCCAAGATACTGTTTAACAGGCTGGTGAAATTTGCGCCTCAACTCCTTTCGGTGGCTCAGCATTGCTCGGTTCCAGGCCGCAGCACTTTTAGTGCTGTGCTCGGTGTCCGAGAGGCAGTGGAACAGAGTAGAGCAGGCCACTGGAGGGGGTACATGCTGTCCTTAGATCAAGCAAAGGCATTTGATCGGGTGAACCATGAGTACCTCTGGTCGGTCCTTCTGAAGTATGGCCTGCCGGGGGGGTTTGTCGATTGGTTAAAGATCTTGTATGCGGGGGCGGAGAGTTTCCCGCTTGTGAACGGTTGGTCTGGCTGCCCTTTTGAGGTTGGGTCTGGCGTTCGCCAGGGTTGTCCTTTGAGCCCGCTTTTATACGTGTTCGCGATTGATCCCTTTCTTAAGAGGGTCAATCGTGGACCATTGGCGGGAGTCGGGATGGATCCGGCGGCGCCAGAAGCCACTCTGAGGTCAGTAGCGTACGCCGACGATGTCACCATTTTCGTGTCCTCGAAAGGGGAGGCGGAATATGTGATGTCTGAGGTGGATCGCTACTCGGAAGCATCCGGGTCCATGATCAACCGGGATAAGTGTGAGAGTCTCTGGCTGGGAGGGGGTGATCCAGCTTTTGATCTCCCGGACACCCTCCCAGGGCCCCAGTCGTCAGCCAAAGTCCTAGGCATCCATTTCGGTCATGGGGATTATCCCACTCAAAATTGGGACGACAGGCTTAAGATCGCCGCTCAGAAGGTCGACCAGTGGAAGGGCTGGTCTTTGACCCTCAGGGAAAGGGTGCACCTGATCAAGGCTTTCCTGCTCCCTCTGCTTATCTATTTGGGCAGTGTGTGTATCTTGCCAGAGCCTCTCTGGACTCGGGTATACAGTCTGTTCTTCCAGCTCTTATGGGGGAATAGACTGAACCTGATCAAGAGGGAGGTGACTTACCGCACGAGGAGATTAGGGGGGTTATCTATGGTCAACCCCGTGGTGTTTCTTGTAAACACATTTGTTAAAGTAAATCTGGCGAACCTCTGGATGGAGAGGGCTTCTCCGTGGGTAGTCTCCTGCCGGGGGTGGTTTCGGCCTTTCTTCCAGGAATGGGAGACAGGAGGGCAAGTGAAGGACTTGCGTACGCCTCAAGGATATCTTCCGGCTTACGTCACCCCGATTCTGAAGGTAATCCGCCGGTGGGGTTTGGAGGTAGGGGAAATCAGGACTCTGTCAAGGAGGTCCCTTGACGAGAGGGTCTTGTTGTCCCACTTCCAGAAGCCCCTGGCCCTCAAGGATTGCCCAAGCCGGGATCTAGACAAGGGGTTACAGTTGCTAAATTCTGCAAGGATCCCCTTGAAGTTTTGGGACTTGGCTTGGCGCTGCTTTCACGGGAGGCTGTATGTAAGGGACAATCTGAAGTACAGGAACTCTGATGAAAGGGGTTGTCCCCGGGAGGAGTGCGGCTCCATACTGGAAAGTATGGAGCACTTCCTGCTCCAGTGTCCCTTTAATACCGAGGTGTACAAACGGGTGGGAGCTTCCATTGGCTGGCCTAGGCTAGCCAGCCTCTCCTATGCGGAGTGGGCCTATGGAGTGCTCAGCGACCTGGGCAGAAGGGACCTGTGCACATGTTTTTTAGTTAGCATAGTGGTTAGGTACTACACGTGGAACGCACGGTGTTTAGTTTCAACAAGGCAGAAAGTCCTCCCAGTGGATGAGGTGTGTAGGAACATTCTGGGAGACCTGGTGAAGGTACGTTCTCTCGAGTACGAAAGACTGGGTACCAGCAGGGCCTCTCTCCTCTGGAGAGGTTTTGCTTTTAGTGTACCATAGCCTAGTAGTACTCTTCCTGGTGGTGGGCTGATACTCTCACCCTAGATTTTTGTTTTGGATAAAGTGTATGGTTTTTGAAAGGCTTGCAAAGGCTGAACTTGGTCCTTCGGGAGTGGTTATGTGTGAAAAAGTTATAGTAATGTTTATTGTATGGTATATTGTATATATTGTGTATATTATGTTGAAGGATAGGGTAAGCGGGGGTTAGTTAGTTAGGTTGGGTGGGTTAGGGTGAGGGGGGGGACACTTACAAAGTGTGGGGAGACCTACATCCAGTCCTGGACTACGCGGACATGGGAGGACATGGGGCGAGGGCTGGGTGTGGGTGGTGGAGGTAGGGCTGGCCTCGGACTATGCGGACATGCAGAGGACATGAGGCGGAGGTCAGTCCTGGGGGTTTTAGTTTTAGTTTAGGATAGGGAATGGCTAGGGACAGGTTAGGTAGTTTGTAGTGTTGTTTATATATATATAAAAAAAATAAAAAAAAATAATAAATAATAATAATAATAATAATAAAAAAAATAAAAAAAAATATATAATAATAATAAAAAAATATATATTTTCTTTGCTTAGGGGCAAGTTGCCTGGAGTTGACTTACGGCGAAGTAGCCATATTTTCGTTTGAGTTTGATTTTATTCTGTGTTTTATTTCAATTTCTTTGGGTTAGGTTATTTCGGCCGAACCGGCAAGGTAAGTTTTATTTATTTTAGGTTATTTATTGTAGGTTATTTATTGTAGATTGTAGGTTTGTAGTTTTATGTGTAGGTATGAATGTGTGTGTGAATGTGGCTGGGGCAGCTGGAATGCTGTCTATGTTTAAGTTTTGTATGTCTGTACTTGTAATTATTTATGTAACGTTTTGTAATTTTATAATAAAAAAGAGTTCCCATAGCAGAGAATCAGGCTTCATGTCAGAGCAGAGAATCAGGCTTCAAGTCATAGCAGAGAATCAGGCTTCATGTCATAGCAGAGAATCAGGCTTCACGTCACCCACCACTGGAACAGGCCATTGTCAGATATTTAGGCCCCGGCACCCAAACAGAGGAGAGAGGTCCCATAGCAGAGAATCAGGCTTCATGGCATAGCAGAGAATCAGGCTTCATGTCATAGCAGAGAATCAGGCTTCATGTCACCCAACACTGGAACAGGCCATTGTCAGATATTTTTAGGCCCCGGCACCCAGACAGAGGAGAGAGGTCCCATAGCAGAGAATCAGGCTTTATGTCATAGCAAAGAATCAGGCTTCAAGTCAAAGCAGAGAATCAGGCTTCATGTCATAGCAGAGAATCGGGCTTCACGTCACCCACCACTGGAACAGGCCATTGTCAGATATTTAGGCCCCCGCACCCAGACAAAGGAGAGAGGTCCCATAGCAGAGAATCAGGCTTCATGGCATAGCAGAGAATCAGGCTTCACATCACCCACCACTGGAACAGGCCATTGTCAGATATTTAGGCCCCGGCACCAAGACAGAGGAGAGAGGTCCCATAGCAGAAAATCAGGCTTCATGTCATAGCAGAGAATCAGGCTTTAAGTCATAGCAGAGAATCAGGCTTCATGGCATAGCAGAGAATCATGCATCATGTCACCCAACACTGGAACAGGACACTGTCAGATATTTTTAGGCCCCGGCACCCAGACAGAGGAGAGAGGTCCCATTGCAGAGAATCAGGCTTCATGGCATAGCAGAGAATCAGGCTTCAAGTCATAGCAGAGAATCAGGCTTCATGTCATAGCAGAGAATCAGGCTTCACATCACCCACCACTGGAACAGGCCATTGTCATATATTTAGGCCCCGACAACCAGACAGAGGAGAGAGGTCCCATAGCAGAGAATCAGGCTTCATGTCATAGCAGAGAATCAGGCTTCATGTCAAGAAACTATAAGGGGCAGTATACTGAGATAAAAATACTATTTTAATGAAAACTGGGAGATAAAATGACAGCCCCACAGACAAACAACACGAAAAACCATGCGCATTCGCCAGGCGCACGTGGTAGTGCCGCACCAGGCGAATGAGCAAAAGTTAGGAGACAAACACACACATATATTTATATATAGGTGACGGACACGTCTAATGGTAACAGAAGGCGGGCAAAACAGTATGGAGACCAAATGAACTGGCCCTATTGCCTCCCTGCTTGTCCTAAGTCACCCTATAGACTATGTCCTAAGGACGGGGTCCAAAAAGCCCCGCAAGGGGTGGCCCAGACAGGAACTCTCTCCCTGTTAAATGACCCTGATCAGGCCCTAGCAGAGGGGAGAGTATCCGTCCGAAGGAATGGCATATACAGCAGAATGCAAAAAAATGAGTAAAAATACCCCACTCAGTCACCCCAGGAAGGGAAAGGAGGGTGGGAGAATACTCATGTGTCCCGACGCGTTTCCTCACTGGATGCCCCAAGATTCATCAGGGGACACGGGGCAAGAATGGCAGTTATCCTATTCAGGCTGGATAGCCCAGGAGCAGGGAAATGGCCTGCGTAAATACTTCAGTCCTGGTGTGGCTGAGTCTAGGGATAACACAAAAGCAAAAACAGAACGCCAATGTAAGTCACATAACCTAAGCAGACCTCCATTTGACCACCCGCGGTTTCAGGAGGAGAGGTACTCACGTGTATGGTTGGCAGCGGTCAGCGTACAGCTGTGTATCCACCTTCACAGCTAGGACCCAGGGTGGTGGTGTCCGCTGTGTTGGGGTGACCGGCAGCGAGTGGGGCGACAAGCGCCCCTTTATAGAGGCCATGGGGCCCTGTTTAGCGTCCCATACTCGCCGACGCCTCCCTATGACGTCAGAGGAGGCGTGTCGCGGCGAGCCCATGCAATCGCACGGGCGTCCGTTCGCGCATGCGCACTCGGCGCCCATGCGTTCCATAGGGCCCAGAGTGGAACGCAAAGCTGTGCTTCCCTACCATGTGATCGCCGCAGGACGCCGCCCACAAGGCTGATGCGTCACGGCGGCGGTCACATGATCGGAACCAAGCCACAGCAGAGGCGCTCCTGGTGATAGGCAGGCCGGGTAAAGCGCCTTACTTGTTAAGTATAGAACCCACCAGGGGCATCCTCGATATCTTGTGACATGCAGAACCGCTCCCCCGGTCTGCATGCCTCAAGGCTGGGTCACTCCCCCATCAAGGGTGTATCTTTGGTCTCAATTTTGGGGATGTTGGACGTGTACTGGGGTGACTGAGTGGGGTATTTTTACTCATTTTTTTGCATTCTGCTGTATATGCCATTCCTTCGGACGAATACTCTCCCCTCTGCTAGGGCCTGATCAGGGTCATTTAACAGGGAGAGAGTTCCTGTCTGGGCCACCCCTTGCGGGGCTTTTTGGACCCCGTCCTTAGGACATAGTCTATAGGGTGACTTAGGACAAGCAGGGAGGCAATAGGGCCAGTTCATTTGGTCTCCATACTGTTTTGCCCGCCTTCTGTTACCATTAGACGTGTCCGTCACCTATATATATATATGTGTGTGTTTGTCTCCTAACTTTTGCTCATTCGCCTGGTGTGGCACTACCACGTGCGCCTGGCGAATGCGCATGGTTTTTCGTGTTGTTTGTCTGTGGGGCTGTCATTTTATCTCCCAGTTTTCATTAAAATAGTATTTTTATCTCAGTATACTGCCCCTTATAGTTTCTTGACTTTTGTACCTTAGCAGTATCTAGGGGGTTGTTCCCATATCCCCTTAGTGACCACCTTTTTTCTTATTTAGTATCAGTGGTATGTCCGGCTTTTTGTCCACGGGACTGGACAGGAACATCTGGGTCTCAGAGGCCAGTGTTGTTTTTTCTGAGCAAACTTTTGTTCAGAAAAAGTATACTCCCACTCTGAACGGTGCCTTTTCTGAGCTGACCCGGCTCTATAGGAAACATATCAGTTCATGGTGGGAGGTTCAAGGCCTTGAACATTACATTAGACAGGGCATCGTACCTAGGGGTCTTCAGATTACCCTCACTCCCGGACACCGCAGTAGGAGTCCTGAATTCTTGAAAAAATGGGAGAGGGAAGCTACATCCAGCTCCCTTAAACTCTTGCAACTTCTCCTGGATGAGGAGAAACTGATTCTGACTCGAGCAGAAAACAGCCTCGATGAACAAATTGAGGTTGCTAAGAAGTTCCAGTCAGAATCGGAGTTTGCGGTCAAGGAAGCCCAACTACAGAACACGGTTGAACGGTATCAATACCAGCTAAAGGACCGCAAACATAAACAGTTCAACAGGGACTTCCAGGACTTCCGGCATAATAAGGCCTATCAATTTTTGACCAATCCACCCGCCACGCAGAATACAGATCTTTCCTCCACCGACACAGAAGTTTCTGATGTGGAGAGGGAAAGATACCCCAAGAATAGGGGGCGAGGCCGGGGTGCATATAGGTCCAAGAGACGCGGTAACCGCCCTAGACAGAACCCACAAAACCCTCCTCAACACATCCCGGCACCGACATCGGGTTCACCTTTTTTAGACCAAGGGGCACACTACTATCCCCTCAGGAGCCGGAACACTCAGCCGTAGACAACATACATAACTCTACTATCCCCCCTTCGCTCTGTGTGGACAAACGGGTTATTAATCTCTCCTCCCGTGTACTCACACAGACCGAACTCAAGTTGTTGGGATGGGGATTATCTTTTGTTCCTACAAATAAATTTGATATTTTCCGGTGGACAAGGGACCTACACCTCTTTGCCCGGAGATTAAAGTGGCACAAGTTTTACAAACTAAAAGAGAAGAGGGAAAGTCGAGAACTGGGCGTGCCTGTCGACATCTTGAAGGACGTCCATCTCCTTTTTGACCTCGATCAGGCCCCACCCAATGCAGAGGGGCTGGGCCCCTTTACGTCCCTTAGGAACAGAAGTACCCGCATGCCCCCCATGGGTGACGTATCTTGCGTGGATGTGTTTCTTCAGCACACCACCGCAGATTTGGCCACTATACATCCGGTCCCCCCTAGGTTCAATTGTAGTAGGGAGGAGAGAAGGGCCATCGCCAGTCTGGAAGGTGATAAAGATATCATCATTAAACCTTCAGACAAGGGGGGCAACGTTGTCGTGTTGGACATGGCGGCATACAAAAGCATGTGTCTCTCGATCCTGGAAGATGCTACGGGGTATGAGATACTTACTCATAACCCTACTAATGATTTACAAAGGACCCTCAGACACATTCTTGAGAGGGCCAAAAAAGCCTCTCTAATCAGTGGGGAGGAGTTCGATTTCCTGTATCCGTCTCACCCTGTCACAGCCACTTTCTATTGCTTACCGAAAGTGCACAAGGAGACTGTTCCCTTAAAAGGACGACCCATTGTCTCGGGAGTGGGGAGCCTATCCCAGAATTGTGGCGTTTATGTAGATGAGGTGCTACGTCCCTTTGTGTCATCCCTACCGTCCTATGTGAGGGACACTGGGGACCTTTTGGGGAAGCTGGAGGATATCCGCATCGAACCACACTGGTTCCTGGCCTCCATCGATGTAGAGGCCTTATACTCCTCCATCCCACATGACTGTGGGTTGGAAGCCACTAGCCATTTCCTCCAAACCAGGGGTCACCAATTCACGAAGCATAATGAGTTTACCCTTGAACTGTTGAATTTTATTCTATTGAATAATTTTTTTCTGTTTGATGGCCGACTGTACCACCAGCTCAGGGGTACGGCGATGGGCAGTTCTTGTGCCCCGTCGTATGCCAACCTACTCCTGGGCTGGTGGGAAGAGTCTGTCGTGTTCGGGGACCCATCTCCGTGGTTCACCGAGCATATCGCCCTCTGGTCACGTTACATAGACGATATTTTCGTCTTGTGGAGCGGACCAGAGGGCGAATTCGGCAGACTCATGTCTGAGTTAAATTCCAACTGTTTTAATCTCAGATTCACCTCCGTGATTGTCAGGGACCGCCTCCCCTTCTTAGATGTGGTGATCTGCAGGGATCATAGAGGAGGCCTGAGCACATCCATCTATCGGAAACCAACTTCGACCAACTCCCTGTTAAGGTGGGACAGTTGTCACCCCGTCCCCCTTAAGAAGGGGATCCCAACCGGACAGTACCTCAGGCTTAAACGTAACTGCTCGGAACTCGACGATTTTAAATGCCAGGCTAGGGATCTCAGACTGAGATTCCAGGAGAGGGGTTATCCGGACAGGACCCTGAGACTGGCGTACGAAAAAACTAAGATCCATACGAGAACCGAGCTCCTCCACCCTACAACTGGGGTGACGAGCGAACCTGAAGGTATTGTCCGGCTGGTAGGTACTTTTGACGCCGCGGCCTCTCAGGTCAAGAGAATCTTGGCCCGACACTGGGATACCCTTCTTATGGACCCAGATCTCTCAGGTGTCCTCAGTCCCACAGTCTCTTTAACGTTTAGGAGAGGCAGTAATCTGAGGGACCGTTTGGTTCATAGCCATTTTACTCCACCAGCCAAGCCACGGACGTGGCTTAATACACCCGTGACTGGTTGTCATAGGTGTGGTTCGTGTAGTTTCTGTGGTAGCCTGTCACAAGGTAAAAGCTTCACTGGGGAACCCAACAACACGGTTTACCAGGTGAAGGGCTTTATCAACTGTCGCACAGTTGGTGTGATTTACCTTGTGACATGCATATGTGGGCTCCGATACGTGGGTAAGACCTTTAGAGAATTGCGTAAACGCATGGGGGAACATTTCGGGGACATCCGGAATAGTAGGGATACCCCCATAGCACGTCACGTACAGCTTGCTCACGATGGACGTGTCTCGGCAATCAGGTTTATGGCAATCGAAAGGGTACCAAAACCCATACGGGGAGGCGATTGGAAACGACATATCTTGCAGAGGGAATGTTGGTGGACGTTTACCCTCAACACGGTCGCCCCCCATGGCCTTAATGAACAAATCAACTATAGCTGTTTTCTCTGAGTGCTGGCTGTTTATGTCTTATTTCCGTAGCCGGGATGTACGGCCATTTAACCCCTGTATCTTTGGTCTCAATTTTGGGGATGTTGGACGTGTACCGTCAGGTCCCCATATGTAATAGGGACAAGGGGGTTAGGGTTCTCATATATGGTTGAGGTGATTCCTTCCTTTTCCCCTCCCCCCTCCCCCCTTGGTGTATTTCTCCTTTGTCCTATTACTTTAGCCACTACGAGCGCTGCGTTGCCCCCTATTGATACACCCTTGATGGGGGAGTGACCCAGCCTTGAGGCATGCAGACCGGGGGAGCGGTTCTGCATGTCACAAGATATCGAGGATGCCCCTGGTGGGTTCTATACTTAACAAGTAAGGCGCTTTACCCGGCCTGCCTATCACCAGGAGCGCCTCTGCTGTGGCTTGGTTCCGATCATGTGACCGCCGCCGTGACGCATCAGCCTTGTGGGCGGCGTCCTGCGGCGATCACATGGTAGGGAAGCACAGCTTTGCGTTCCACTCTGGGCCCTATGGAACGCATGGGCGCCGAGTGCGCATGCGCGAACGGACGCCCGTGCGATTGCATGGGCTCGCCGCGACACGCCTCCTCTGACGTCATAGGGAGGCGTCGGCGAGTATGGGACGCTAAACAGGGCCCCATGGCCTCTATAAAGGGGCGCTTGTCGCCCCACTCGCTGCCGGTCACCCCAACACAGCGGACACCACCACCCTGGGTCCTAGCTGTGAAGGTGGATACACAGCTGTACGCTGACCGCTGCCAACCATACACGTGAGTACCTCTCCTCCTGAAACCGCCCCCCCCCCCCCCTGTGGGTGGTCAAATGGAGGTCTGCTTAGGTTATGTGACTTACATTGGCGTTCTGTTTTTGCTTTTGTGTTATCCCTAGACTCAGCCACACCAGGACTGAAGTATTTACGCAGGCCATTTCCCTGCTCCTGGGCTATCCAGCCTGAATAGGATAACTGCCATTCTTGCCCCGTGTCCCCTGATGAATCTTGGGGCATCCAGTGAGGAAACGCGTCGGGACACATGAGTATTCTCCCACCCTCCTTTCCCTTCCTGGGGTGACTGAGTGGGGTATTTTTACTCCTTCGGACGGATACTCTCCCCTCTGCTAGGGCCTGATCAGGGTCATTTAACAGGGAGAGAGTTCCTGTCTGGGCCACCCCTTGCGGGGCTTTTTGGACCCCGTCCTTAGGACATAGTCTATAGGGTGACTTAGGACAAGCAGGGAGGCAATAGGGCCAGTTCATTTGGTCTCCATACTGTTTTGCCCGCCTTCTGTTACCATTAGACGTGTCCGTCACCTATATATATATATATGTGTGTGTTTGTCTCCTAACTTTTGCTCATTCGCCTGGTGCGGCACTACCACGTGCGCCTGGCGAATGCGCATGGTTTTTCGTGTTGTTTGTCTGTGGGGCTGTCATTTTATCTCCCAGTTTTCATTAAAATAGTATTTTTATCTCAGTATACTGCCCCTTATAGTTTCTTGACTTTTGTACCTTAGCAGTATCTAGGGGGTTGTTCCCATATCCCCTTAGTGACCACCTTTTTTCTTCTCAGGCTTCATGTCACCCAACACTGGAACAGGCCATTGTCAGATATTTTTAGGCCCCGGCACCCAGACAGAGGAGAGAGGTCCCATAGCAGAGAATCAGGCTTCATGTCATAGCAGAGAATCAGGCTTCATGTCACCCAACACTGGAACAGGCCATTGTCAGATATTTTTAGGCCCCGGCACCCAGACAGAGGAGAGAGGTCCTATAGCAGAGAATCAGGCTTCATGTCATAGCAGAGAATCATGCTTCATGTCACCCAACACTGGAACAGGACACTGTCAGATATTTTTAGGCCCCGGCACCCAGACAGAGGAGAGAGGTCCCATTGCAGAGAATCAGGCTTCATGGCATAGCAGAGAATCAGGCTTCAAGTCATAGCAGAGAATCAGGCTTCATGTCATAGCAGAGAATCAGGCTTCACATCACCCACTACTGGAACAGGCCATTGTCATATATTTAGGCCCCGACAACCAGACAGAGGAGAGAGGTCCCATAGCAGAGAATCAGGCTTCATGTCATAGCAGAGAATCAGGCTTCACGTCGCCCACCACTGGAACAGGCCATTGTCAGATATTTTTAGGCCCCGGCACCCAGACAGAGGAGAGAGGTCCCATAGCAGAGAATCAGGCTTCATGTTATAGCAGAGAATCAGGCTTCAAGTCATAGCAGAGAATCAGGCTTCATGGCATAGCAGAGAATCAGGCTTCACGTCGCCCACCACTAGAACAGGCCACTGTCAGATATTTTTAGGCCCCGGCACCCAGACAGAGGAGAGAGGTCCCATAGCAGAGAATCAGGCTTCATGTCATAGCAGAGAATCAGGCTTCATGTCACCCAACACTGGAACAGGCCATTGTCAGATATTTTTAGGCCCCGGCACCCAGACAGAGGAGAGAGGTCCCATAGCAGAGAATCAGGCTTCATGCCATAGCAGAGAATCATGCTTCATGTCACCCAACACTGGAAGAGGCCATTGTCAGATATTTTTAGGCCCCGGCACCCAGACAGAGGAGAGGTTCATTCAACTTTGGGTTGCCCCGCAATATAATGGTAAAATGAAAATAAAAAATGGATTGAATGAGGAAGTGCCCTGGAGTACAATAATATATGGTTAAGGGGAGGTAGTTATAAATGTCTAATCTGCACAAGGGATGGACAGGTCCTGTGGGATCCATGCTTGGTTCATTTTTATGAACGTCAGCTTGTCCACATTGGCTGTAGACAGGCGGCTGCGTTTGTCTGTAATGACGCCCCCTGCCGTGCTGAATACACGTTCAGACAAAACGCTGGCCGCCGGGCAGGCCAGCACCTCCAAGGCATAAAAGGCGAGCTCTGGCCACGTGGACAATTTGGAGACCCAGAAGTTGAATGGGGCCGAATCATCAGTCAGTACGTGGAGGGGTGTGCACACGTACTGTTCCACCATGTTAGTGAAATGTTGCCTCCTGCTAACACGTTCCGTATCAGGTGGTGGTGCAGTTAGCTGTGGCGTGGTGACAAAACTTTTCCACATCTCTGCCATGCTAACCCTGCCCTCAGAGGAGCTGGCCGTGACACAGCTGCGTTGGCGACCTCTTGCTCCTCCTCTGCCTTCGCCTTGGGCTTCCACTTGTTCCCCTGTGACATTTGGGAATGCTCTCAGTAGCACATCTTTTAACGTGCGCTTGTACTCGTACATCTTCCTATCACGCTCCAGTGCAGGAAGTAAGGTGGGCACATTGTCTTTGTACCGGGGATCCAGCAGGGTGGCAACCCAGTAGTCCGCACACGTTAAAATGTGGGCAACTCTGCTGTCGTTGCGCAGGCACTGCAGCATGTAGTCGCTCATGTGTGCCAGGCTGCCCAGAGGTAAGGACAAGCTGTCCTCTGTGGGAGGCGTATCATCATCGTCCTGCGTTTCCCCCCAGCCACGCACCAGTGATGGGCCCGAGCTGCGTTGGATGCCACCCTGCTGTGAACATGCTTCATCCTCATCCTCCTCCACCTCCTCCTCATCCTCGTCCTCCTCGTCCTCCAGTAGTGTGCCCTGGCTGGCCACATTTGTACTTGGCCTCTGCTGTTGCAAATAACCTCCCTCTGAGTCACTTCAAAGAGACTGGCCTGAAAGTGCTAAAAATGACCCCTCTTCCTCCTCCTCCTCCTCCTGGGCCACCTCCTCTTCCATCATCGCCCTAAGTGTTTTCTCAAGGAGACATAGAAGTAGTATTGTAACGCTGATAACGGCGTCATCGCCACTGGCCATGTTGGTGGAGTACTCGAAACAGCGCAACAGGGCACACAGGTCTCGCATGGAGGCCCGGTCATTGATGGTGAAGTGGTGCTGTTCCGCAGTGCAACTGACCCGTGCGTGCTGCAGCTGAAACTCCACTATGGCCTGCTGCTGCTCGCACAGTCTGTCCAGCATGTGCAAGGTGGAGTTCCACCTGGTGGGCACGTCGCATATGAAGCGGTGAGCAGGAAGGCCGAAGTTACGCTGTAGCGCAGACCTGCGAGCAGCGGCAGGATGTGAACGCCGGAAGCGCGCACAGACGGCCCACACTTTATGCAGCAGCTCTGACATGTCGGGGTAGTTGTGAATGAACTTCTGCACCACCAAATTCAACACATGCGCCAGGCAAGGGATGTGCGTCAAACCGGCTAGTCCCAGAGCTGCAACGAGATTTCGCCCATTATCGCACACCATCAGGCAGGGCTTGAGGCTCACCGGCAGCAACCACTCGTTGGTCTGTTGTTCTATACCCTGCCACAACTCCTGTGCGGTGTGGGGCCTGTCCCCCAAACATATGAGTTTCAGAATGGCCTGCTGACGTTTACCCCGGGCTGTGCTGAAGTTGGTGGTGAAGGTGTGTGACTGACTGGATAAGCAGGTGGAAGAAGAGGAGGAGGAAGCCGAGTAGGAGGAGGAGGCAACAGGAGGCAAAGAAAGTTGCCCTGCAATCCTTGGCGGCGGAAGGACGTGCGCCAAACAGCTCTTCGCCTGGGGCCCAGCCGCCACTACATTTACCCAGTGTGCAGTTAGGGAGATATATCGTCCCTGGCCGTGCTTACTGGTCCACGTATCTGTGGTTAGGTGGACCTTGCCACAGATGGCGTTGCGCAGTGCACACCTGATTTTATCGGATACTTGGTTGTGCAGGGAAGGCACGGCTCTCTTGGAGAAGTAGTGGCGGCTGGGAACAACATACTGTGGGACAGCAAGCGACATGAGCTGTTTGAAGCTGTCTGTGTCCACCAGCCTAAATGACAGCATTTCATAGGCCAGTAGTTTAGAAATGCTGGCATTCAGGGCCAGGGATCGAGGGTGGCTAGGTGGGAATTTACGCTTTCTCTCAAATGTTTGTGAGATGGAGAGCTGAACGCTGCCGTGTGACATGGTTGAGATGCTTGGTGACGGAGGTGGTGGTGTTCGTGGTACATCCTCTGTTTGCTGGGCGGCAGGTGCCAACGTTCCTCCAGAGGCGGAGGAAGAGGCCGAGGCGGCGGCAGCAGCAGAAGAGGTAGCAGGGGGAGCCTGAGTGAGTTCCTTGTTTTTAAGGTGTTTACTCCACTGCAGTTCATGCTTTGCATGCAGGTGCCTGGTCATGCGGGTTGTGCTAAGGTACAAACGTTAATGCCTCGCTTCAGGCTCTGATGGCAAAGCGTGCAACCCACTCGGGTCTTGTCGTCAGCACATTGTTTGAAAAACTGCCACGCCAGGGAACTCCTTGAAGCTGCCTTTGGGGTGCTCGGTCCCAGATGGCGGTGGCCAGTAGCAGACGGACTCTCTTGGCGGCGGGTGTTCTGCTTTTGCCCACTGCTCCCTCTTTTGCTACGCTGTTGGCTCGGTCTCACCACTGCCTCTTCCTTTGAATTTTGAAAGTCAGTGGCACGACCTTCATTCCATGTGGGGTCTAGGACCTCATCGTCCCCTGCATCGTCTTCCACCCAGTCTTCCTCCCTGACCTCCTGTTCAGTCTGCACACTGCAGAAAGACGCAGCAGTTGGCACCTGTGTTTCGTCATCATCAGAGACGTGCTGAGGTGGTATTCCCATGTCCTCATCAGGAAACATAAGTGGTTGTGCGTTAGTGCATTCTATCTCTTCCACCCCTGGGGAAGGGCTAGGTGGATGCCCTTGGGAAACCCTGGCAGCAGAGTCTTCAAACAGCATAAGAGACTGCTGCATAACTTGAGGCTCAGACAGTTTCCCTGATATGCATGGGGGTGATGTGACAGACTGATGGGCTTGGTTTGGTTGCCATCTTTCTGCAGAAGACTGGGTGAGAGATAATGTGAACGTGCTGGATCCACTGTCGGCCACCCAATTGACTAATGCCTGTACCTGCTCAGGCCTTACCATCCTTAGAACGGCATTGGGCCCCACCAAATATCGCTGTAAATTCTGGTGGCTACTGGGACCTGAGGTAGTTGGTTCACTAGGACGTGTGGCTGTGGCAGAACGGCCACGTCCTCTCCCAGCACCAGAGGGTCCACTAACACCACCACGACTATGTCCGCGTCCGCGTCCCTTACTAGATGTTTTCCTCATTGTTACCGTTCACCACAATAAGAAAAAAATTATTTGGCCCAATGTATTGAATTCAAATTCAGGCCTTTTTTTTACAGGCACCTAACACTATCTGGCTATCTATTTAGGTACCGTATTACACTAATACAGGCACAGCAGTAACAACAGATTTAGCTGAATATAAATTGTAGGCCTATTATTTAGGCGCTGGATGACAGGTATCCCTTTTACGGACAGAATTAGACTTGGAAATGCACGGTAGCGTGTGAAGTTATTGAGGATGACCCTATCCGCACCTTCAATCTAATATACCCTTTTATGGATAGATTTAACCTTGGCCTGATAGAGCAGAAACCACTAATTTAGGGAATTGCTAAGTTGGGAATTGTATTCAACCCAGAACAAACACTGTGCTTCGGCAGACAGCAGACAGTATTACAATTGGCTAGCAACAGCTGAAACACCAGATTTAGGGTCCTGCTATTTTGGCAATTGTATTTTACCCCTCAATAAAATAGCAAGCACAGCCAAGCCCCTGATGTAGGATATAGCAAAAAAAAAAACCACACTATTGTTGGTTAAAAATGGACTTGGTGGCAGCTTGTTCTGGCGCACCACAAGACACAAAATGGCCGCCGATCACCCCAGAAAAAAGTGACTGAAAAATGCTCTGGGCAGCCTTAAAACAGTGAGCAATTGAATAGCAGAGGTTGTATGATACACAGCTGTATATCGATCACTTCAGTAAATAAATCCCTGCCTAATCTCGCCCTAACAGCAGCAGCTGCATCCTATCCCTACACTGATCAGAGCAGAGTGACGTGCGGCGCTACGTGACTCCAGCTTAAATAGAGGCTGGGTCACATGCTGCACTGGCCAATCACAGCCATGCCAATAGTAGGCATAGCTGTGATGGCCTCTTGGGGCAAGTAGTATGACGCTTGTTGATTGGCTGCTTTGCAGCCTTTCAAAAAGCGCCAAGAAAGCGCCGAACACCGAACCCGAACGCAGACTTTTACGAAAATGTTCGGGTCCGTGTCACGGACACCCCAAAATTCGGTACGAACCTATACAGTTCGGGTTCGCTCATCCCTAGTTTTGACAGGTCATCTTTTTGGGTAGGGGTTAGAGTCGGGAGGTCTAAGGAGTCTAGGAAGTTATGTTCCTCATTGTCTCTTTCTGAGAGGGATTGGCCATCTCCCAGTGGAGATAGATTGTAAAGGGATTCATAGAAAAGTTTGAACTGTTCAGCTATGGATCTTGAGGAGAAGATCGGTGGGCCTTGGGAAGGCTTGATAGATGTTACGTGCCTTGCCTGCAGCCTACGCTTGATGCGGCTCATCATGACTTTGGATGCCTTATTGCCGTGGGCAAAGAATTTTTGTTTTGATGATAAGTAGTATTTTGCTGATTTTTCATTTAAAAGGTTTTTAAGTTCCGCACTAAGGGCGTTGAGGTAAGCTAAGTGTTGTTGCGCTAGGGACTGTTTATGAAGGGATTCTAGGGCATGAATCTGATCTAGAAGAGAAGATAGGAATTTATCCGATTGCATCTTCATGAAGGAGCATTTACTGATAGAGTGCCCCCTGATAAATACTTTGTGGGCATCCCAGGGAACTTGGGGGGATATTTTTGGTGTGTTGTTCGTGGAAAAGTATTCATCTAAAAGTGAGGAGAAATGTGTCCTGTTAGCCTTACTGCTCAGTATGGACTCGTTAAGCCTCCAAAGAGGGGACCTACCAGAGTTAGTTGGAGAGCGAAGGGTACAAAATACCGGCGCATGGTCAGAGATGGTGATACTTCCAATCCTCGTGTCTGTGCAAAGCTGTACCTGGTCCTTAGGGACAAAGATATAATCAATCCTGCTGTAGGATTGTCCTGGAATGGAATAAAAAGAGTAATCAGTACAATTTGTGTTAAGGCATCTCCAAATGTCTATGAGACATAAATCATATAACTTAGTATTCATCTTTTTCAGCAATCTGGCAGAGAAGGAGGACCTTTTAGAGGAAGTGTCAGTAAGAGGTTGCAGCGCAATATTGAGATCTCCTGCCAAGACAAGAGTGCCCTCCTCGATATTTTCTACTAGGGATAGGACAGACAGCAACCAGGATATTTGGTCAGAGTTAGGAGCGTATATGTTTACAAAAGTATACATCTTCTGGCAAATATGACCCTTTAAGATAATATATCTCCCCTCAGGATCTTGGGTGTGAGTAGCATATGAGAAAGGGACATCTTTTCTAAAGCCAATGCTTACTCCCCTTGAGGCGGCACCGTCTGCACCGCAGTGATACCAGTTTGGGAATCTAGAGAAGGAGAGGTCTGGGTATTTACTGTGTTTATAATGGGTTTCCTGGAGAAAGAGCACCAAACACTTCTCCTTCCCCAGGAGGGAGAAAATTTGGGATCTTTTAGATGGAGATCTAAGCCCCTTCACATTGTAAGTGACTAAGTTCAGATCAGCCATAGTGTTTAGGATAAGGATGGAGTAGGATAGTCAGACCATCACCATGTGGGTATAATATACACTCACCTAAAGAATTATTAGGAACACCTGTTCTATTTCTCATAAATACAATTATCTAGTCAACCAATCACATGGCAGTTGCTTCAATGCATTTAGGGGTGTGGTCCTGGTCAAGACAATCTACTGAACTCCAAACTGAATGTCAGAATGGGAAAGAAAGGTGATTTAAGCAATTTTGAGCGTGGCATGGTTGTTGGTGCCAGACGGGCCGGTCTGAGTATTTCACAATCTGCTCAGTTACTGGGATTTTCACGCACAACCATTTCTAGGGTTTACAAAGAATGATGTGAAAAGGGAAAAACATCCAGTATGCGGCAGTCCTGTGGGCAAAAATGCCTTGTGGATGCTAGAGGTCAGAGGAGAATGGGCCGACTGATTCAAGCTGATAGAAGAGCAACGTTGACTGAAATAACCACTCGTTACAACCGAGGTATGCAGCAAAGCATTTGTGAAGCCACAACACACGCAACCTTGAGGCGGATGGGCTACAACAGCAGAAGACCCCACCGGGTACCACTCATCTCCACTACAAATAGGAAAAAGAGGCTATAATTTGCACAAGCTCACCAAAATTGGACTGTTGAAGACTGGAAAAATGTTGCCTGGTCTGATGAGTCTCGATTTCTGTTGAGACATTCAAATGGTAGAGTCCGAATTTGGCGTAAACAGAATGAGAACATGTATCCATCCTCTGATGGCTACTTCCAGCAGGATAATGCACCATGTCACAAGGCTCGAATCATTTCAAATTGGTTTCTTGAACATGACAATGAGTTCACTGTACTAAAATGGCCCCCACAGTCACCAGATCTCAACCCAATAGAGCATCTTTGGGATGTGGTGGAACGGGAGCTTCGTGCCCTGGATGTGCATCCCTCAAATCTCCATCAACTGCAAGATGCTATCCTATCAATATGGGCCAACATTTCTAAAGAATGCTATCAGCACCTTGTTGAATCAATGCCACGTAGAATTAAGGCAGTTCTGAAGGCAAAAGGGGGTCCAACACCGTATTAGTATGGTGTTCCTAATAATTCTTTAGGTGAGTGTATATAGTATCATGTTGAATAACTTGGCAGTCCCAAGGAGAGCAGGCACCCGTCTTACATTTATAAGGTGGCTGTAGGAGTAATATCTCAATGTATCATGGAAGAGAAGGGAAGGAAAGTACAACCATAAACATAACAGTAAACTGAACAATGGTATAGTAGTAATACGGTGAGTATCTTCAGTAGAAACAGTGTGAAGCCTAAAGGCTTATTCATGAGAGGGGGTAGTGTGGGTAAACCCAAATAATAGGTCTTGCTGTAAGTCGGGACCAAAGGAGATAGAAGACAATCACTTCAAGGGAGACATAGAGATAAGGAAAGGACTTGCTGTAGAGAAAGATCCCTCAGGGGAGGGGGGAATCGAGAGAGGAAAGGAATGATGGAATGATGAGGTAATAGGACAGAGAAGATACTTTCTGAGAGCTTCTAAGTGTCCTGGGCTGGGACGATGTAGATCAGGTAATCCTCCTGGGAGTCAGGAATCCACTCCTCCGTCTGAACCACTGGAGCTTAGGCGCAGATGACTCCTTCCATGGGGTCACTTTAGGAAGATCAGGTAGGGACGTGATGTAGGACACGGTTTCCCAATTGGCAATGTCCAGTGGAGAAATGTCCATTGTAGTAAAGGCTGTTTGAAGATCTGAGTAGGAGGAGATCTTGATGTATTTTCCAGAGAATGTGAAGGCAAGACCAAAAGGAATAGTCCATCTGTATGGGATGCGGTCATTGCGGAGAAGCTCAGTAAGAGGTTTGAGAGCTCTTCTTTTCTGCAAGGTGACAGGAGCAAGGTCTTGATAAATTGAGATCGTGGAGTCTCCAAATGTGATGGTATTAGCGGCCCTAGCCGCTGCCAGGATTCTTTCTTTATCTAGGAAATTCAGGAATCGGCAGATAATGTCTCTGGGCGGTTCAGAATCTCTTGGCTTTTGCCTAAGGGCTCTGTGAGCCCTTTCTATGATCATGTCGGCAGGCTCCTCGTTGCCCAGGAGGGATGTAGCAATCCTCTTGATGGTAGACATAAGCTCCTAATTAGGCACCGCTTCAGGAACACCTCTAAATCGGAGGTTATTCCGCCTACTGCGGTTTTCTTGATCCTCCATTGCGACATAGAGGGTGTTAATGTGGTGCTGGCAGGAGGAGGGTGATTGCGAGACAGCTGAGCTATGCTCCAGGGCAGCCGACTGCGCGGCTTCCAGCGATTCCACTCTGTGGCCTATATGCTGGATCTCGTGTGTTAGGACCGAAATCTCCTGTTTAAGCGGGGATAAAGCTTCAGCGAGGGCCTGCTTAATGAAGAGTCTAGAGACTGGTAAGTGGCGTGAGTTCACAGACTCACCTCCGTCACTTTCATCATCAGATGCGCCTTCCTCTGTCTCGGCGGGAGTACGTTCATCCGCCGGCGCCATCTTGGATTCTCTGACCGCAGCTGTGCTGGCTTGCTTTTTCAGGTATTTCGCCATCCCTGCTCCGGGATTGTGGGATTTGGGCACTGTGGCAGGTCAGTGGTCTTCTGTCCCCCGATCTTTACCATTTTGAAGGTTTTCAGCTAACGTATGCGGGTCCCTTAGCAAGGCAATGTACGGAGCTCAGTAAAGCATGTCTTTACAGATAGAGATGTCCCCAACTATTAGCCGGCGAACATCGCTTGTTCGCCTTCGCCGTGGCGGGCGAACATATGCGATGTTCGGTCCGCCCCCTATATATCATCATTGAGCAAACTTTGACCCTGTACCTCACAGTCAGGAGACACATTCCAGCCAATCAGCAGCTTACCCTCCCTCCCAGACCCTCCTACCTCCAATCAAAAAGCAAGGACAGCATCCATCTTAGATTCATTCTGAAGCTGCAGTGTTAGTAAGAGCAGGGAGAGTGCTGCTGATGCTGATTTAATAGGGAAATCGTTAGCTAGGCCAGTGTTCTGTGTCCACTCCAGTCCTCAAAGACTCATCTGATCTGCTGTAAAGTCTGCTTTTTTTTTTTCTCTGCAATCTAATTGCAGTTGCCTGCCAGCGTGTGTGTCAGGCCCACAGTGTGTACTGTGCCCACTACTGCCAGTGCCCAGTGCCACCGCTCATATCTGGTGTCACAGTAGCTTGCAGTAGAGGGCACAGTACATGCTGTGGGCCTGACACACTGTAATATAATTGCAGTTGCCTGCAAGCGTGTGTGTCAGGCCCACAGCGTGTACTGTGCCCACTACTGCCAGTGCCCAGTTGCACCACTCATATCTGGTGTCACAGTAGCGTGCATTTTAAAAAAAATAAAAAAATGTTCACTGTAATCTAATTGCAGTTGCCTGCCAGCGTGTGTGTCAGGCCCACACCGTGTACTGTGCCCACTACTGCCAGTAGTCCCCCAGATGAAGGTACGCCGAAACGCGCGTTGGGGTTGGCGCCATCCTGGAGGAGACTCAGCTTGGGTAATTGTCCTGTTTCCTGTATTGTATGAATTCCATGTATGCAATTTTTGACTAATCATGTTTAAGGGATAGGGACTTTCTGTCCACTGTATGTCTCCTCCAGCGATGTTGCTTTTTATCTCCTGCACTGATTCTTTTAATCATGTATGTTATTAAATTATAATGTGTTTTGTAATAAAGAATTAATTAGTACCAGCGGTCTGGCATTTTTCTATGTAGGTTATGTATGTATTGTATTGCCAAAGGCTTGGACATTACTTGAATAAGGATTTATTCTATGGTTGAGGTATATATTTCGGTTGGTACCACTACTGCCAGTGCCCAGTTGCACCACTCATATCTGGTGTCACAGTAGCTTGCATTTAAAAAAAAAACAACTATTTTTTCACTGTAATCTAATTGCAGTTGCCTGCCAGCGTGTGTGTCAGGCCCACAGCGTGTACTGTGCCCACTACTGCCAGTGCCCAGTTGCACCACTCATATCTGGTGTCACAGTAGCTTGCATTTAAAAAATTTTTAAAAAAAATTCACTGTAATCTAATTGCAGTTGCCTGCAAGCGTGTGTGTCAGGCCCACAGCATGTACTGTGCCCACTACTGCCAGTGCCCAGTTGCACCACTCATATCTGGTGTCACAGTAGCTTGCATTTTAAAAAAACCAACAATTTTTTCACTGTAATCTAATTGAAAAATAATGACAGGCAGAGGCAGGCCACCCCGCAGGGGCCGTCGTGGTAGTGGTGCTGTGATTTCCTTTGGCCCTAGAATAATGCCCAGTGTTCAGAGGCCACGTACCCGGAACTCGAAAAGTTCTGAGGACATAGTTGACTGGCTAACACAGGACAGCCAAAATTCTACAGCTTCCGCTCGAAACCTTGACGCACCGTCCTCCTCCAGCTCTGCTTCGGGCACCTCTCAAGTTACCACTCGCCCGCCTGTCGCCACCACCAACACTAGCACCACAGCTGCTTCACTTGATCTGTCAGAGGAGCTATTTACACATCAGTTGGAAGAAATGAGTGATGCGCAACCATTATTGCCAGAGGATGTAGATAACAGGGATATGTCTCAAGCAATTTGTTGGCGGCATTGAATTTGGGCAAGTTGACACATGTGCCGTGCATGGCACATGTGTTGAATATGATCATACAACGCTATGTACATAAGTACCCAGGCTTACAGGACGTCCTCAAGCAGGCCAGGAAGGTGTGTGGCCATTTAAGGCATTCCTACATGGCCATGGCGCACTTTTCAGATATTCAGCGGCGAAACAACATGCCAGTGAGGCGCTTGATTTGCGACAGCCCGACACGTTGGAATTCAACACTCCTAATGTTCGTCCGCCTGCTCCAACAAGAAAAAGCCATCAACGAGTATTTGTATGACCGGGGTGCTAGGACAGCCTCTGCGGAGCTAGGTATTTTTTTGCCACGTTACTGGACGCTCATGCGCAATACCTGTAGGCTCATGCATCTTTTTGAGGAGGTGACAAACCTAGTCAGTCGCACCGAAGGCACCATCAGCGACATCATCCCATTTGTTTTCTTCCTGGAGCGTGCCCTGCGAAGAGTGCTGGATCAGGCCGTAGATGAGCGTGAAGAGGAAGAGGAAGAGTTGTGGTCACCATCACCACCAGAAACAGCCTTATCAGCATCGCTTGCTGGACCTGCGGCAACGCTGGAAGAGGAGTCTGAGGAAGAGGAGTCAGAGGAGGAATGTGGCTTTGAGGAGGAGGAAGACCAACCACATCAGGCATCCCAGGGTGCTCGTTGTCACCTATCTGGTACCCGTGGTGTTGTACGTGGCTGGGGGGAAGAACAGACCTTCAATGAGATCAGTGAGGACGAGGAACGGGACATGAGTAGTTCGGCATCCAACCTTGTGCAAATGGGGTCTTTCATGCCTGTTGAGGGACACTCGCATAAAAAGGCTGAAGGAGAACGACCTGTACTGGGAAGCCACCCTACTAGACCCCCGGTATAAGCAGAAAGTGGCTGAGATGTTACCGAATTACCGGAAGTCGGAAAGAATGCAGCAGTTCCAAAACAAGTTAAAAAGTATGCTTTACACAGTGTATAAGGGTGATGTCACAGCACAACGGGAATCTAACAGCGGAAAAGGTGAAAGTAATCCTCCTCCTACCATGACCACGCCGGCAACGACAGGACGCTTTACAGACGTGTTGTTGATGGAGGACATGCGGAGCTTTTTAAGTCCTACGCATCGCCACAGCCCTTCGGGGTCCACCCTCAGAGAACGACTCCACCAACAGGTAGCAGACTACCTCGCCTAACTGCAGATATCGACACTCTGAGGAGCGATGAACCCCTTGACTACTGGGTGTGCAGGCTTGACCTGTGGCCTGAGCTATCCCAATTTGCGATAGAACTTCTGGCCTGCCCCGCTTCAAATGTCCTGTCAGAAAGGACCTTCAGCGCAGCAGGAGGTATTGTCACTGAGAAAAGAAGTCGCCTAGGTCAAAAAAGTCTAGATTACCTCACCTTTATTAAGATGAATGAGGCATGGATCACGAAGGGACTGACAGTGGGGGATGCATTTGACTAAAAAAGGCCTGATGAGATGCCTTGGGCTAGAAAATGGTCCACACGCTGCTGTATTTAATCTCTGCATGCCGGATGACTTGCTTGACTTCTCCGCCACCAACTAGGGTTCAAGCCGCAATGTTTTAGTGCACTTTCTGCCTGGAAAACATCAATTTTTCCGGCCGCTGCTAAAGCATGTGTACATGCCTAATTTTTCTGGCCTCTGGTGCTGCACTGTGGCTGCAAAAACTAAACCAAAAAAACGGCACATACATGTGTTAATTCCTCTTCGTGATCGTTACTAGTGATGAGCGGCAGGGGTCATATTCGAATTCGCAATATTTCGCGAATATTTTGTAGAATATTCGTCGAAAATTCACGATTTTTTTTTTTACTCAAAAAATCGGAAAGGTAATGATTGTGTAATATGCGAATTTTCGGAATTCGAATTTTCGGATTCGAATTTTTTATAGCAAATTTTTCAACTTACAACTATTAGACAAAAAAGATTATAGCACTATATTAGCTAAATTGCTCTATTCGATTTTTTTCGAATATTCTCTGTATTGCCATAACTTAGTTTTTTCGAATATTCGTAATATTCCAAAACAAGAATATATAGCAATATAGCGAATATTTAAAAAAATGAATATAGAGCAAAATTCGCAAACACTACTACTCCTAAAGTCAAGTATATTGCAGCCTTCTTATTGGCCCACAAGCTAGAAGCAGTGAGGGATCATGTGTACTGATAAAAAAAAATTGAAAAAAATCGAAAAAAAAAATCGAATATTCGAAATTACGAATATATCTAACTATATTCGAAATATTCGCGAATTTTCGAAGTACCTATATTCGCGATAAAAATTCGAAATTCGAATATTCGTGATCAACACTAATCGTTACCTTGTTGTGTTGAAGGGGCTTGCGTATCACAATGAAGCGATCACCTCTATGAGTGTGTTGGCAATGGCAATGTTGGCACACCCAAGATGAGATAAGGTCGTTGCTTCATTGTGAACAGACCAAAAGCGATCGGCTGGATAATTTTGCATAGAAAAAACATAAATTTTCTTTGTGACCATCTAAGGTGATCATTAAAGCTTACTAGGCCAACAATGGGCCCGCACTGCAGAATCATTGTTTTCTGGGTCACTTAACTGTCACTGAACTACCTCAGCACGACCATAGGCTTTGAAAAACCGCCATCGACTGCAATCTCCCAAACGTGCGCACGAGCACAGTTATCACTACACCAAGATTGACGCATAGAGGAATAAAATTTATGTCATGAGTGTGTCAACTATTGACAACTCTTTGCGGTTGTCTAAACTCTATTCCATACACGTCCCATGATAGGGGACGTAACAGGGATTAAACTGATAGGAATAGTACTACTTAACATACCACTCATATCGGGTAGCACAGTACATTGCACGGCGCACGCGCAGTGCCCCAAATTGGAAGTAAAAGGACCGACCAGGCATCTTTTTCCATCTCCCGATTCCTAAAATCTATTCCATACACCGGCCCCTGATAGGGGACGTAACAGGGATTAAACTGATAGGAATAGTACTACTTAACATACCACTCATATCTGGTAGCACAGTACATTGCACGGCGCACGCGCAGTGCCCCAAATTGGAAGTAAGAGGACCAACCAAACATCTTTTTCCATCTCCCGGTTCCTAAAATCTATTCCATACACCACACCGGCCCCTGATAGGGGACAAAACAGAGATTAAACTGGTAAGAACAGATTTTTTAAATTTAAAAAAAGAGGACAGCCTCTGCGGAGCTGGGTATTTTTTGGCCGCGTTACTGAACGCTCATGCACAATGGCTGTAGGCTCATGCGTCCTTTTGCGGAGGTGACAAACCTGGTCAGTCAAACCCAAGGCAACATCATCGACCTCATCCCATATGCATTTTTTCTGGAGCGTGCCCTGCGAAGAGTGCTGGATCAGGACGTAGATGAGCATGAAGAGGAAGAGTTGTGGTCACCATCACCACCAGAAGCAGCCTTGTTGTCGTCGATTGCTGGACCTGCAGCAGCGCAGAGAGAGGAGTCTGAAGAAGAGGAGTCAGAGGAGGAAGGTGGCTTTGAGGAGGTGAAAGACCAACCACAGCAGGCGTCACAGGGGGCTTGTTGTCACCTTTCGGGGACCCTTGGTGTTGTACGTGGCTGGGTGGAGGAAGAGACCTTCAATGACGTCAGTGAGAACAAGGAACGGGACATGGCTAGCTTGGTATCAAACCTTGTGCAAATGGGGAGTTTGCGGTTGTGCAAATGAACTGTTTGCGGTTGTTTGCGGTGCGTTAAACGGGGAGTTTGGTCTGTCAGAGTTTGGTCTGTCACTGTGAAGCGGGCGTAACCCTTACACTACCTGATCGATACAACATCATACCTGATGTTTTAAAGCACGTTATTCCAAACAATTTAGGAATGTTAGGTGATTTATGCCCTTTATGGATTAAAACACGACTCTGCATCAACTACGTAATTTTCCATGGGAGTTTTGCCATGTATCCCCCTCTGGCATGCCACAGTCCAGGTGTTAGTCCCCTTGAAACAACTTTTCCATCACTATTGTGGCCAGAAAAAGTCCCTGTGGGTTTTAAAATTCGCCTGCCTATTGAAGTCTATGGCGGTTCGCCCGTTCGCGACCATTTGCGCAAATTCGCGTTTGCCGTTCATGAATGAAAAATTTTATGTTCGCAAAATCTCTACTTACAGAAAAGGCACAGGCTCTGCCCCCCAAATGGCTGTATTTCAAATGGCTGAATCATACCCCTGTATGTATAGGGGGGATCTCACACGCCCTGAATCAATGTAGGCCTGAATTAAAGTTTTCTTTGCACAAAATGGCTGTATTTCAAATGGCTGTATTTCAAATGCCTGATTCAAACCTCTGTATGTAGAGGGGGTATCTCACAGGGCCTGAACCACTGTAGGCCTGAAGTAAATGTATCTTTGCACAAAATGGCTGTATTTTAAATGGCTGTATTTCAAATGCCTGATTCAAACCCCTGTATGTAGGGGGGTATTTCACACGGTCTAAACCAGTGTAGGCCTGAAGTAAATATATCTTTGCACAAAATGGCTGTATTTCAAATGGCTGTATTTCAAATGCCTGATTCAAACTCCTGTATGTAGAGGAGGTATCTCACAGGGCCTGAACCACTGTAGGCCTGAAGTAAATATTTCTTTGCACAAAATGGCTGTATTTTAAATGGCTGTATTTCTAATGCCTGATTCAAACCCCTGTATGAAGGGGGGTATCTCACACGGTCTGAACCAGTGTAGGCCTGAAGTAAAAATTTCTTTGCCCAAAATGGCTGTATTTTAAATGGCTGTATTTCAAATGCCTGATTCAAACCCCTGTATGTAGGGGGGTATCTCACACGGTCTAAACCAGTGTAGGCCTGAAGTAAATATATCTTTGCACAAAATGGCTGTATTTCAAATGCTTGATTCAAACCCCTGTATGTAGAGGGGGTATCTCACAGGGCCTGAACCACTGTAGGCCTGAAGTAAATATTTCTTTGCCCAAAATGGCTGTATTTTAAATGGCTGTATTTCAAATGCCTGATTCAAACCCCTGTATGTAGAGGGAGTATCTCACAGTGTAGGCCTGAAGTAAATATATGTTTGCACAAAATGGCTGTATTTCAAATGGCTGTATCTTAAATGCCTGATTCAAACCCTTGTATGTAGAGGATGTGTAACGGGGTTCCGAAGGTACACTCGGTCCCCCATTAGCCGCAGACCTGCTGCTTAGCTTCGGGAACGAGGATCTGTGTTTTACCTCGTTCCCAGGGCGGCTTTACTAGCTGGGTGGCTCCCTGCTCCTAAGTCTGCCTTGAGCGCCGAGCTGATCACTCGGTGCTCGACTGGTTGGTCTGTCGGTCATGTGACGCTGGCCACGTCACATGACCCTCACTCCCCACTATAAATACAGGCAGCCTACTGGCCACAGGTTGCCTGTTAATTTAGGTTCCACCTGTGATTTGGTCTTTCCTGGCGTACTTACCTCCTGCTGAATTCCTGACGATCCTCTGCCTGCTCCTTGTGTACTTTGCTGCTCTCCTGGTATTCCGACCCCGGCCTCCTCCTGACGATCCTCTGCTGACTCCTTTGGTACTTCACGTCTCTCCTGGTATTTATGACCCCGGCTTCTCCTGACAATTCTCTGCTTGCTCCATTTGTACTTTGTAGCTTTCCTGGTATTGACTCGGTCCGTTCACGTCCTGTTGTTTGTCTGTCTGTCATCCCTGCACTTATTCCAAGTTAGGGATTGCCGTCCAGTTGTCCCCTGTCATTAGGACTCGCGAGGCAAGTAGGCAGGGCCAGGGGTAAGGGTGGAGAGCAGTGGTCACTTCCCTCCCCCCTGTGTGTGTGTGTACGCGACCGTTACAGGGGTATCTCACAGGGCCTGAACCACTGTAGGCCTGAAGTAAATATTTCTTTGCCCAAAATGGCTGTATTTTAAATGGCTGTATTTCAAATGCCTGATTCAAACCCCTGTATGTAGGGGGGTATCTCACACGGTCTGAACCAGTGTAGGCCTGAAGTAAATATTTCTTTGCACAAAATGGCTGTATTTTAAATGGCTGTATTTCAAATGCCTGATTCAAACCCCTGGATGTAGGGGGGTATCTCACACGGTCTGAACCAGTGTAGGCCTGAAGGAAATATATCTTTGCACAAAATGGCTGTATTTCAAATGGCTGTATTTCAAATGCCTGATTTAAACCCCTGTATGTAGAGGGGGTATCTCACATGGCCTGAACCACTGTAGGCCTGAAGTAAATATATCTTTGCACAAAATGGCTGTATTTCAAATAGCTGTATTTCTAATGCCTGATTCAAACCCCTGTATGTAGGGGGGTATCTCACACGGTCTGAACCAGTGTATGCCTAAAGTAAATATTTCTTTGCCCAAAATGGCTGTATTTTAAATGGCTGTATTTCAAATGCCTGATTCAAACCCCTGTATGTAGGGGGGTATCTCACACAGTCTGAACCAGTGTAGGCCTGAAGTAAATATTTCTTTGCCCAAAATGGCTGTATTTTAAATGGCTGTATTTCAAATGCCTGATTCAAACCCCTGGATGTAGGGGGGTATCTCACACGGTCTGAACCAGGGTAGGCCTGAAGGAAATATATCTTTGCACAAGATGGCTGTATTTTAAATGGCTGTATTTCAAATCCCTGATTCAAACCCCTGTATGTAGAGGGTGTATCTCACAGAACCTGAACCAGTGTAGGCCTAATTCAATATTGGTGCACCAAATGGCGGTATTTAAAATCTCTGAATGTAACCCAAATGTATTAAGGGTGTATCTCACAATGACATCTGCATCAAAGGCTGTCAATACATTTTTTTGTGCCCAAACGAGTGTTTGTTTAACAACTGAATTTGACAGCAGTATATAAGACTGTAATTTCACACATGCTGAAGCTGCAAGGCCTGAAAATAGTGTTTTTTTGTCAAGAAAGTGTGTTTTTCAAACACAGAAAATGATGGGTGTATTTCTACCTTAAATTGCACACTTACTAATACAGATGCTGTAGATTGCCCAAAAAGTATTTTTTTTTGGTAACAGAATATGAAAGCTGTATATATTAAACTTGAATTTAACACTTTGCGATCTGGAAAATACTGTTTTTTGAGAAAAAAAAGTGTGTTTTTCAAACCCCAGAAAATAATGGGTGTATTTTTTACCTTAAATTGCACACTGACTAATACAGATGTTGTAGATTGCCCAAAAAGTATTTTTTTTTGGTAACATAATATGAAAGCTGTATATATCAAACTTGAATTTAACATTTGCAGATCTGGAAAATACTGTTTTTTTTAAAAAAAAAAATGTGTGTTTTTCAAACCCCAGAAAATGATGGGTGTATTTCTACCTTAAATTGCACACTGACTAAGGCCTAGTTCACACGAACGTTTTTTTTGCGAGTGTACGGGCCGTTTTTTGTGTTCCGTATACGGTCCGTATACGGAACCATTCATTTCAATGGTTCCGAAAAAAAAAAGTAATGTGTTCCGTATGCATTCCGTTTCCGTATTTCCGTTTTTCCGTTCCGTTGACAGATAGAGCTTGTCCTATATTTGGCCATAAATCAAGGGTCGTGGCTCCATTCAAGTCAATGGGTCCGCAAAAAAAACGGGACACATACGGAAATGCATCCGTATGTCTTCCGTTTCCGTTCCGTTTTTTCTGAACCATCTATTGAAAATGTTATGGCCAGCCCAATTTTTTCTATGTAATTACTGTATACTGTACATGGCATACGGAAAAACGGAACGGAAAAACGGAAAGGAAACGGAAACACAACGGAACTCAAAAACGGAACAACGGATCCGTGAAAAACGGACCGCAAAAAAAAATAAAAGCCATACGGTCGTGTGAACTAGGCCTAATACAGATGTTGTAGATTGCTAAAAAAGTCTTTTTTTGCTAACAGAATATTAAATTTGAATTTAACACTTGCAGATCTGGAAAATACTGTTTTTTGGGGAAAAAGTGTGTTTTTCATACCACTGAAAATGATGGGTGTATTTCTACCTTAAATTGCACACTGACTAATACAGATGTTGTAGATTGCCAAAAAAGTCTTTTTTTGCTAACAGAATATGAAAGCTGTATATATTAAACTTGAATTTAACACTTGCAGATCTGGAAAATACAGTTTTTTGAAAAAAAAGTGTGTTTTTAAAAACCCAGAAAATGATGGGTGTATTTCTACCTTAAATTGCACACTGACTAATACAGATGTTGTAGATTGCCAAAAAAGTCTTTTTTTGCTAACAGAATATGAAAGCTGTATATATTAAACTTGAATTTAACACTTGCAGATCTGGAAAATACTGTTTTTTGGGGGGAAAAAGTGTGTTTTTCAAACCCCAGAAAATGATGGGTGTATTTCTACCTTAAATTGTACACGGACTAATCCAGATGTTGTAGTTTTCCCCAAAAAATAGTGATTTGCAATGTCCTAAAAGCTGAGATGCAGTGCTGGTGCACTGAGCATGCATAAAATGGCTGCCGCCGCCACCCACCTAACTAACAGAATTATAAAAGTTGTTTGTTTTTTTTGGTCAATGGCCTCAGGGCAGGGTAAAACGATTGTATCCTGCACCCACACAACTATTTCTAGGTAGATCACTGAGTTAGATTCTCTCCTATTCTCTCCCTGAAATCACAAGTCCAGCAGCATCCTCTCCCTACACTTGTAACAGCAGAGAGTGACCTGCAGCGCTACGTGACTCAAGCTTATATAGAGCCTGGGTCACATGCTGCTCTGGCCAATCACAGCCATGCCATTTGTAGGCATGGCTGTGATGGCCTCTTGGGGCAAGTAGTATGACGCTTGTTGATTGGCTGCTGTGCAGCCTTTCAAAAAGCGCCAAGAAACCGCCGAACACCGAACTCAAACTTTTACGGAAATGTTCGGTTTCGGGTCCGGGGTCCAAAAATCCTAAAGCTCGGTACGAACCCGAACTTTACAGTTCGGGTTCGCTCAATCCTAGTAGCAGTCACTATTGAACGAGTAGAGTTAAATGAGTCAGATCGAATTATCTCCGATCCCAGTCATTATGGCCGGATGTTAGAGTACTACACGACCAGCAACCGCCACATATGAAGCTGGATCAGCTTGTGAGCCTGCTCCATAACCCCTTGAGCACCTCAGACCTCTAATGCACAGTAACTTTATGGGCATGAAGGGATTCATGTTTAATCTTTATATGCCTTAAAAGGGTTGTCCCATCTTGCTGTTTCTAAGGTGGCCAGGAAACATCAGAAAAGTGGCTCTCCTCTCTTTCCGTTGCTTGGAAACAGCTTAACTTGCTGTGCTAAGCTGTTTGCTTAACTCCCTTTTACTACAATGTTAGCTGCAAAAAAAGCAAAGCGCCTGCCCACTTTGCTGTTTACCGGCCACCTGGCAGTCAGCACGTAGTCCCATCTGGACTTAATCCATTGCACATGAATGGCCATGACCCCTTTTCCCAATACAAAAAGTCACTTCTGTTGAGAGGATTGATGGGACATTCATATGTGCAGCATTCTTGACATTATTTTATTTTATCAGATTACGCTAGGCAACTACTGACATATGTTAATAGTATGTTAACCACTCTTTGTCTAAGGCTGGGTTCACACGAGCGGATGCCGTGCGTGGCATCCGCTCTGTGAAAGAGTGCCAAGACCCGATGCAGACTGCAGAGGCACGGAGCATTAACATGACTGATAATGCTCCGTGCCTCTCTGTGACCTCTTTACTACGAAATCACAGTTGTCACTGTGATTTCGTAGTAAAGAGATCACGGAGAGGCACGGAGCATTATCAGTCATGTTAATGCTCCGTGCCTCTGCAGTCTGCATCGGGTCTTGGCACTCTTTCACGGAGCAGATGCCACACACGGCATCTGCTCGTGTGAACCCAGCCTAATAGTTTCCTGCAGAGGTATCTTACTGCTCCATATGTGATGAGCGGCAGGGGCAATATTCGAATTCGCGATATTTCACGAATATTTGGGTGAATATTTGCCATATATTCGAGAATTCGTGATCTCCAGGCATTATTGTCTTGATTGTGAAAATTCGCATAAAAAATGCATACAAATTAGCATAAACTGTTATTAAAAAAAAACACACGAATATTCGCGATTATGTTTTGCGATATTCTAAATATTCGCGAATTCTCAAAGTGCCGATATTCTCGATTAAATTCACAATTCGAATATTCGTGATCAACACTAATGGCTGCATACTGTACACAGAGCAATTATTTCTTCTTGCCCTTTTCCTCAAAAAATGCATATGGAACTTCTCCAATGCACAATTCCCAATTGAGATTCAGAAGTGTAATCTGAAGCACTTTCAGCCACAATGCAAAATATGTTACAGGACACCTCACTACTATTTACCATACTGCTCAAGACCAAGGTGAGACTGTGTTGGGGAGAAGTGGCAGGGGTTATTAAATGTTGCTCTAACAGCATATGATAAGGAAAGAAAACGTACATAGCTTTGCTAATAATCAGTTACCAGTCTTGTTATATGTTATGCAGTACCTTTAACCTACCAAAAAGAAAGTTTTCACATATCTAATTATGCTAGAAAGGAATTTGTAGTGTGAAAAAAACCAGGTGCGGTTCATGCAGCTTCTGTGGTAGCCTGTCACAAGGCAAAAGCTTCACTGGGGAACCTAACAACACGGTTTACCAGGTGAAGGGCTTTATTAATTGTCGCACAGTGGGTGTGATTTATCTTGTAACTTGCATCTGTGGGCTTCGATACGTGGGCAAGACCTTTAGAGAATTGCGTAAACGCATGGGGGAACACTTCGGGGACATCCGTAATAGTAGGGACACCCCCATAGCACGTCACGTACAACTCTCTCATGATGGACGTGTCTCGGCAATTAGTTTCATGGCAATTGAACGGGTACTCAAACCCACACGGGGAGGCGACTGGAACAGACACATTCTGCAGAGGGAATGTTGGTGGACGTTCACCCTCAATACGGTTGCCCCCCATGGTCTGAATGAACAAATCAATTATAGCTGTTTTCTCTGAGTGCTGGCTGTTCATGTCTTGTATCCGTGGTCAGGATGTACGGCCATTTAACCCCTGTACCTTTGGTCTTTATTTATGTGGGATGCCAGACGTATACTGTCTTGTCCCCATATGTAATAGGGACAAGGGGGTTAGGGTTCTCATATACTGTTGAGGTGATTCCCTCCCCCTTGGTGTATTTCTCTCTTATCCTATTACCTAAGTTGCTATGAGCGCTGTGTCCCCCCTATTGATACACCCTTGATGGGGGTGCGACCCAGCTATGAGGCATGCGGACCGGGGGAGCGGCTCTGCATGTACTCAAGGACACCCCTGGAGGATATTACATCGGTCAAGTATTGTGCTTTACCTGGCTTACCAATCACCAGGGACGCCTCCGTTGCTGTGGCTTGGTTCCGATCATGTGACCGCCGCTGTGACGCGTCAGCCCTGTGGGCGGCGTTCTGCGGTGGTCACATGGTAAGGAAGCACAGCTATGCGTTCCACCCTGGGCCCCATGAAACGCATGGAGACCCAATGCGCATGCGCGAACGTGCGCCCGTGCGATTACATGGGCGCACTGTGACATGCCTCCTCTGACGTCACAGGTAGGCGCCGGCGGTTATGGGACGCTGAACAGGGCCCCATGGTCTTTATAAAGGGGCGTTTTTCGCCCCACTCGTTGCCGGTCACCCCACCCCAGCAGACACCACCACCCTGGGTCTTTGCTGAGAAGGTGGATGTACAGCTGTATGCCGACCGTTGCCAACTATATATGTGAGTACCTTTCCTCCTGAGCCCCCTATGGGTGGGTAAATGGAGGTTTGTTTAGGTTAAGTGACTTACTTTGTTGTTTTGTCGTTTTTGTGTTATCCCTAGACTCAGCCACACCAGGACTGAAGTATCCACGCAGGCCATTCCCCTGCTCCTGGGCTAATCAGCCTGAAAGGATAACTGCCATTCTTGCCCCGTGTCCCCTGATGAATCTTGGGGCATCCTGTGAGGAAACGCGTCGGGACACATGAGTATTCTCCCACCCTCCTTACCCTTCCAGGGGTGACTGAGTGGGGTTATAATTTTACTCATTTTCTTTGTATTTTGCATGTATATGCCAATCCTTTGGACGGATACTCTCCCCTCTGTTAGGGCCTTACCAGGGTCATA
The DNA here is from genome assembly GCF_905171765.1 of Bufo bufo. NCBI lineage: Eukaryota > Metazoa > Chordata > Amphibia > Anura > Bufonidae > Bufo > Bufo bufo. Next base: position 214,425,271 of record NC_053394.1, read on the forward strand.
TAACAGGGAGAGAGTTCCTGTCTCGGCCACCCCTTGCGGGGTTTTTTGGACCCCGTCCTCAGGACACAGTTTATAGGGTGACGCAGGACAAGCAGGGAGGCAATAGGGCCAGTTTATTTGGTATCCATACTGATTTGCCCGTCTTCTGTTACCATCAGACTAGTCCGTCGCCTATATATATGTGTATGTTTGTCTTTTGTTAACTGTTTTTGACCGCTCGGCATACTTGTTGAGTGCGCACAGGTCTTACGTGTAGTCTGTCTGTGGGCCGTTGTTTTATCTTCTTTATTTCATTAAAAATGTATTTTTAGCTTCAGTATACTGCCCCTTATAGTTTTTAGATTTTTGCAATTGAGCAGTATTTAGGGGGCTACTCCCATATCCCCTTATCCACCACCTTTTTTCCGAATTTGTAGTGTGACCTTTACTGCTCCCCCCCCCCCCCCCCATTCCTCAAGGCAGGGTGGCAGCTGAAGAAGGTCTACCTCAGGGAAGATGATCATAATACCAGAGACAGTAATAATGTTCTAAACAACATATTCTTGTTGTAATAATATGTTAACTCTTACTTTTAACACGGAAATTGTAAGGAGAATGCCAAAATGTCAGGTGGACAGAAAAAGGAGCCAGACCATTGACCTCAAGTTGGGGGGTCTTCGTCCATTTATTTGCAACTTATTTCTATTTTACAGTCTTAATCTCTTTAATGTCTTTCTTAGTATTTTATACTCTATGAACTCTCCTAAAACTTTGCACTCTGTGGCACAGGAGACCTTCTTTATCAGACAGGAGAATTTCAGGTCCTCCTTCAGCTCTTCTACACTTCTGTCAAAGGCTCCATCATATTTGAAGTAAGAATAATGGAGCATGCATAGCTATTTTTCCTAGCAATATTAAATATTCTGTAGCATAACACAACAAACCCCTGTGGGGTCCCTGTGGGGGCACTAATGCTGTACGTGTTAAGATAGATCTTACACTCTGTTATTTTTATTTTCTGCTCCTGTGCCAGAACTAAAAAAGCTGAGACACTTGTCAAAAGTAAGAACAGATTCTAATAGGTTTTGAAGGGTAATACAGAGAATGTGTCCTTGAAAAATTACCTATTATTTATATCAAGTTTTTACATTAAACATTTTTTTCTTTTTTAGAATATTAGTTTTTTTTTCCCCCTTAAATGTTGCTAGATTTATATAAAATGTATAAAATCCAGCAAATTTCACTTTAGCCATTAGGCCTAAAATATGTTAAGAATTCCTGTCTTTTGAGAGCAGCTACATGGGCCATAGACACAATGGACAGGAGCTGACTCATTGACTGGCACAGGAGAGTTTTTTAGGCATGCTCTGTGACCTGTGCAGATGTCAGGAGAGAGATGATAAGCTGTGATATCCCCTACTATAAATGGTGTATCTGTTAGTTAACTATACAGCGGTGTTACTTGTCATTGTAATTCTGCCTGTGATGATAGCAAGATAGCTACTGAACAGGTAGATAGCTTACCTGTACAGAACAGGAAAGTATGACCTATTATTATGCCTAGTGGCTAGTCCAAAAACTGCAACACTATATAAATCTTCATTAAATATAGATAATCACATCGAAAGATTTAAATAAAATTACCAACAATTCTTTAAAAAAAAACATGATTTAAACAATAGGTTATTTTCTGATGACACATTCCCTTTTAAATTGCTCACACTATAAACAGGCAAAGATTTTACTGTTAATTTATAATTAACAAACAAAACACATTCTTATTTTTATTACTGTATGGAGACATTTTCCTTTATTAAAATATGCTCTAGGTTTTGCATAACTTCTGTTCAGATATTTTACAAAATTACCAGTATATCTGTGTTAGAGGTTAGAAATTTGTAATATGTAAGCTTTTTCCTTAACTCCTCTTGAGTTCACAGAGGCATGGCTAAGTGTTTTTCTGGAAATTCTGAGATGTCTATTTTCCATTTATTTCCAGGGAATTCCTCATAACACAGTTTCCATGGTATTTCCTTTCTGCAAATGCGTTTCTCTCTGTTGGTTTGGAAATACTGAGTTCATGAGACAAACAGAACATTATATAGAAAGTCTCTCTCTACAAAATATAAAGAGTACAAACACATGAAGAAATAAGAGAAAAGATTAAATACAGACTTAATTGTTATCTTGGATTATATAAGCATGGTTTAAACAGCTGGGCATGTCTGATGTTATAATGTAGTATTATATAGTGTTGAGCGATCATGCTCGGCCAAATACCTGTTCGGCTCGAGCATCGCTATGCTCGGCACATGGCAGTACTCGGCCGAGTACCGCATATGCTCGAGCGCCATGCTCGAGTCTCCTCGCCGCACGTTTCTCTGCTGCTAAGCAGCCAATAAACTTGCAGGTAAGTACTGCCATCATTGTAATGCCAGTAGCCATGTTGGCTTTGAAAAAAAAAAACGATTTTTGGCAATAACCTTCATTTTGGGCCTCTGCCGCATTAGTCAGTGTGCAATTTAAGCTAGAAATACAGCTATAAATTTTCTTGTTTTTAAAAAACACCCTTTTTGGGCAAAATACACTATTTTACAGCCCTTGCTGCATCTGCACGTGTGAAATTCAAGGGTTATATACTGCTGTCATATTCTGTTATTAAACAAACACCCATTTTGGGCAAAAAAACTTAAATTGCGGCCTAGTCTGTATCTGTATGTGTGAGATACACACTTTAGATAATGTGGTTATATTCTGCTTTTAATAAAACACCCTTTTTGGGCAAAATTCACAAATTTACAGCCCTTGCTGCATCTGCACGTGTGAAATTCAAGAGTTATATACAGCTTTCATATTCTGTAAGTAAAAAAACACCTTTTTTTTTTGCAAAATACTTAATATTGCAGCCCTTGCTGCATCTGTGATTGTTAAAAACAAGTTTTAAAAACTTCAATAATTTTCTGGCTTTGAAAAAACACCCATTTTTGGAAAAATCCAACATCTGGTGCCTTTGCAGGATTAGTCAGTGTGCAATTTAAGCTAGAAATACAGTGATAATACTTTGGGTTTTTAAAAATACCCTTTTTGGGCAAAATACACTTTTTTACACCCCTTGCTGCATCTGCACATGTGAAATTCAAGCATTATATACAGCTTTAATATTCTGTTAGTAAAAAAACACCCTTTTTTTGCAAAATACTTAATATTGCAGCCCTTGCTGCATCTGTGATTGTTAAAAACAAGTTTTAAAAACTTCATTAATTTTCTGGCTTTGAAAAAAGACCCAATTTTTGGCAATATCCAACATCTGGTGCCTTTGCAGGATTAGTCAGTGTGCAATTTAAGCTGGAAATATAGCTATAATTTTCTTGGTTTTTAAAAACTCCCTTTTTGGGCAAAATACACATTTTTACAGCCCTTGCTGCATCTGCACGTGTGAAATTCAAGCGTTATATACAGCTTTCATATTCTGTTAGTAAAAAAAACACCTTTTTTTTGCAAAATACTTAATATTGCAGCCCTTGCTGCATCTGTGATTGTTAAAAACAAGTTTTAAAAACTTCATTAATTTTCTGGCTTTGAAAAAACACAAATTTTTGGCAATATCCAACATCTGGTGCCTTTGCAGTATTAGTCAGTGTGAAATTTAAGCTGGAAGTATAGCTATAAAAACACCCTTTTTGGGCAAAATACAAATTTTTACAGCCCTTGCTGCATCTGCACGTGTGAAATTCAAGCGTTATATACAGCTTTCATATTCTGTTAGTAAAAAAACACCCTTTTTTTGCAAAATACTTAATATTGCAGCACTTGCTGCATCTGTGATTGTCAGCAGTACACCCGGAAGACCTCTCTTCCGGGTGTAGGGCTGACGTCATAGGCACAGGCGCACTGAGGAAGGAGCGGCTGTCCTTCTCTCAGAGCGCCTGCACCGAATGACGACCGGTACGGCGCAGGTGCAGGAATTGAGGCTGCAGGCAGGGCCAGCGAGAGGAGGAGAGTGCTTGCTGGCCCTGTCAATCAAGTGGAGGAGGGGGCGTTTTTTCAAACAGAGGATGCGGCGGCTACCAGCAAGTCCGCCCAACTTGCTGGTAGTGAAGAAATTTACATATAATAAAAGTACGTTTTTTTACTGTAATTACTGCACAGCCCGAGGTAAGAGGGACATATATGGAATCTGCTTACATTAACAAATATAATAAGTCAAAAACTGGGGGTTGGGGGGGTGACAGAATCCCTTTAATATTGCAGCACTTGCTGCATCTGTGATTGTTAAAAACAAGTTTTAAAAACTTCATTAATTTTCTGGCTTTGAAAAAACACAAATTTTTTGCAATATCCAACATCAGGGGCCTTTGCAGGATTAGTCAGTGTGCAATTTAAGCTAGAAATACAGCTATAATTTTCTGGGTTTTTAAAAATACCCTTTTTGGGCAAAATACACTATTTTACAGCCCTTGCTGCATCTGCACGTGTGAAATTCAAGCGTTATATGCAGCCCTTGCTGAATCTGTTACTGTTTAACCCCTTAGGGACCGGGCTCATTTTCACCTTAAGGACCAGGCCATTTTTTGCAAATCTGACTAGTGTCACGTTAAGTGGTAACTTTAAAACGCTTTACTTATCCAGGCCATTCTGAGATTGTTTTTTCGTCACATATTGTACTTCATGACACTGGTAAAATGGAGTAAAAAAGTCATTTTTATTTATAAAAAAATACCAAATTTACCAAAATTTTGGAAAAATTTGCTAATTTTTTTGTTTCTATTTCTCTACTTCTATATTACATAGTAAAACCTCCAAAAATAGTTATTACTTTACATTCCCCATATGTCTACTTCATGTTTGGATCATTTTGGGAATGATATTTTATTTTATTTTTTTCAATATAGTTTTTTATTAATTTTCTCCCATCCAAAAATAACAGTTATAACATTATCGATATTTTATTTTTTGGGGATGTTACAAGGCTTAGAAGTTTAGAAGCAAATCTTGAAATTTTTCAGAAATTTTCAAAAACCCACTTTTTAAGGACCAGTTCAGGTCTGAAGTAACTTTGTGAGGCTTGCATAATAGAAACCACCCAAAAATGACCCCATTCTAGAAACTACACCCCTCAAGGTATTCAAAGCTGATTTTACAAACGTCGTTAACCCTTTAGGTATTCCACAAGAATTAATGGAAAATAGAGATATAATTTCGAAATTTCACTGTTTTAGCAGATTTTCTAATTTAATTTTTTTACCAGTTACAAAGCAAGGGTTAACAGCCAAACAAAACTCAAAATTTATGGCCCTGATTCTGTAGTTTACAGAAACATCCCATATGTGGTCGTAAACTGCTGTACAGGCACACGGCAGGGCGCAGAAGGAAAGGAATGCCATACGGTTTTTGGAAGGCAGATTTTGCTGGACTGGTTTTTTGCCACCATGTCCCATTTGAAGCACCCCTGATGCACCCCTAGAGTAGAAACTCCAAAAAAGTGACCCCATTTTAGAAACTACTGGATAGGGTGGAATTTCTGTTGGTACTAGTTTAGGGTACATATGTTTTTTGGTTGCTCTATATTACACTTTTTGTGAGGCAAGGTAACAAGAAATAACTGTTTTGGCACCGTTTTTTTTATTTTTATTTACAACATTCATCCGACAGGTTAGATCATGTGCTATTTTTATAGAGTAGGTTGTCACGGACGCGGCGATACCTAATATGTATACAATTTTTTTATTTATGTAAGTTTTACACAATGATTTCATTTTTTAAACAAAAAAAATAATGTTTTAGTGTTTCCATAGTCTAAGAGTAAAGTTGAGCGAACACCTGGATGTTCGGGTTCGAGAAGTTCGGCCGAACTTCCCGGAAATGTTCGGGTTCAGGATCCGAACCCGAACCGAACTTCGTCCCGAACCCGAACCCCATTGAAGTCAATGGGGACCCGAACTTTTGGGCACTAAAAAGGCTGCCCAGGAAAGAGCTAGAGGGCTGCAAAAGGCAGCAACATGTAGGTAAATCCCCTGCAAACAAATGTGGATAGGGAAATGAATTAAAATAAAAATTAAAAAAATAAAAATGACCCAATATCAATTGGACAGAGGTCCCATAGCAGAGAATCTGGCTTCACGTCAGCAGAGAATCAGTCTCTTCATGCCATAGCAAAGAATCTGGCTTCATGTCAGCAGAGAATCAGTCTCTTCATGCCATAGCAGAGAATCTGGCTTCATGTCACCCACCACTGGAACAGGCCACTGTCACATATTTAGGCCCCGGCACCCAGACAGAGGAGAGAGGTCCCGTAACAGAGAATCTGGCCTTATGTCAGCACAGAATCTGTCTTCATGTCACCCACCACTGGAACAGGCCACTGTCACACATTTAGGCCCAGGCACCCAGGCAGAGGAGAGAGGTCCCGTAACAGAGAATCTGGCCTTATGTCAGCGCAGAATCAGTCTTCATGTCATAGCAGAGAATCAGGCTTCACGTCACCCACCACTGGAACAGGCCACTGTCACACATTTAGGACCAGGCACCCAGGCAGAGGAGAGAGGTCCCGTAACAGAGAATCTGGCCTTATGTCAGCGCAGAATCTGTCTTCATGTCATAGCAGAGAATCAGGCTTCACGTCACCCACCACTGGAACAGGCCACTGTCACACATTTAGGCCCAGGCACCCAGGCAGAGGAGAGAGGTCCCGTAACAGAGAATCTGGCCTTATGTCAGCGCAGAATCAGTCTTCATGTCATAGCAGAGAATCAGGCTTCACGTCACCCACCACAGGAACAGGCCACTGTCACACATTTTGGCCCAGGCAACGAGGCAGAGGAGAGAGGTCCCGTAACAGAGAATCTGACCTTATGTCAGCACAGAATCTGTCTTCATGTCATAGCAGAGAATCGGGCTTCACGTCACCCACCACTGGAACAGGCCACTGTCACACATTTAGGCCCAGGCACCCAGGCAGAGGAGAGAGGTCCCGTAACAGAGAATCTGGCCTTATGTCAGCGCAGAATCAGTCTTCATGTCAAAGCAGAGAATCAGGCTTCACGTCACCCACCACTGGAACAGGCCACTGTCACACATTTAGGCCCAGGCACCCAGGCAGAGGAGAGAGGTCCCGTAACAGAGAATCTGGCCTTATGTCAGCGCAGAATCAGTCTTCATGTCATAGCAGAGAATCAGGCTTCACGTCACCCACCACTGGAACAGGCCACTGTCACACATTTAGGCCCAGGCACCCAGGCAGAGGAGAGAGGTCCCGTAACAGAGAATCTGGCCTTATGTCAGCGCAGAATCTGTCTTCATGTCATAGCAGAGAATCAGGCTTCACGTCACCCACCACTGGAACAGGCCACTGTCACACATTTAGGCCCAGGCACCCAGGCAGAGGAGAGAGGTCCCGTAACAGAGAATCTGGCCTTATGACAGCGCAGAATCAGTCTTCATGTCATAGCAGAGAATCAGGCTTCACGTCACCCACCACTGGTACAGGCCACTGTCACACATTTAGGCCCAGGCACCCAAGCAGAGGAGAGAGGTCCCGTAACAGAGAATCTGGCCTTATGTCAGCACAGAATCTGTCTTCATGTCATAGCAGAGAATCAGGCTTCATGTCACCCACCACTGGAACAGGCCACTGTCACACATTTAGGCCCAGGCACCCAGGCAGAGGAGAGAGGTCCCGTAACAGAGAATCTGGCCTTATGTCAGCGCAGAATCAGTCTTCATGTCATAGCAGAGAATCAGGCTTCACGTCACCCACCACTGGAACAGGCCACTGTCACACATTTAGGCCCAGGCACCCAGGCAGAGGAGAGAGGTCCCGTAACAGAGAATCTGGCCTTATGTCAGCGCAGAATCAGTCTTCATGTCATAGCAGAGAATCAGGCTTCACGTCACCCACCACAGGAACAGGCCACTGTCACACATTTTGGCCCAGGCACCCAGGCAGAGGAGAGAGGTCCCGTAACAGAGAATCTGACCTTATGTCAGCACAGAATCTGTCTTCATGTCATAGCAGAGAATCAGGCTTCACGTCACCCACCACTGGAACAGGCCACTGTCACACATTTAGGCCCAGGCACCCAGGCAGAGGAGAGAGGTCCCGTAACAGAGAATCTGGCCTTATGTCAGTGCAGAATCAGTCTTCATGTCAAAGCAGAGAATCAGGCTTCACGTCACCCACCACTGGAACAGGCCACTGTCACACATTTAGGCCCAGGCACCCAGGCAGAGGAGAGAGGTCCCGTAACAGAGAATCTGGCCTTATGTCAGCGCAGAATCAGTCTTCATGTCAAAGCAGAGAATCAGGCTTCACGTCACCCACCACTGGAACAGGCCACTGTCACACATTTAGGCCCAGGCACCCAGGCAGAGGAGAGAGGTCCCGTAACAGAGAATCTGGCCTTATGTCAGCACAGAATCTGTCTTCATGTCATAGCAGAGAATCAGGCTTCACGTCACCCACCACTGGAACAGGCCACTGTCACACATTTAGGCCCAGGCACCCAGGCAGAGGAGAGAGGTCCCGTAACAGAGAATCTGGCCTTATGACAGCGCAGAATCTGTCTTCATGTCATAGCAGAGAATCAGGCTTCACGTCACCCACCACTGGAATAGGCCACTGTCACACATTTAGGCCCAGGCACCCAGGCAGAGGAGAGAGGTCCCGTAACAGAGAATCTGGCCTTATGTCAGCGCAGAATCAGTCTTCATGTCATAGCAGAGAATCAGGCTTCACGTCACCCACCACTGGAACAGGCCACTGTCACACATTTAGGCCCCGGCAACCAGACAGAGGAGAGGTTCATTCAACTTTGGAATGCCCCGCAATATAATGGTAAAATGAAATAAAAAATAGTATTGAATGAGGAAGTGCCCTGGAGTAGAATAATATATTGTTAAGGGGAGGTAGTTAATATCTAATCTGCACAAGGGATAGACAGGTCCTGTGAGATCCATGCCTGGTTCATTTTTATGAACGTCAGCTTGTCCACATTGGCTGTAGACAGGCGGCTGCGTTTGTCTGTAACGACGCCCCCTGCCATGCTGAATACACGTTCAGACAAAACGCTGGCCGCCGGGCAGGCCAGCACCTCCAAGGCATAAAAGGCTAGCTCTGGCCACGTGGACAATTTGGAGACCCAGAAGTTGAATGGGGACGAACCATCAGTCAGTACGTGGAGGGGTGTGCACAGGTACTGTTCCACCATGTTAGTGAAATGTTGCCTCCTGCTAACACGTTCCGTATCAGGTGGTGGTGCAGTTAGCTGTGGCGTGGTGACAAAACTTTTCCACATCTCTGCCATGCTAACCCTGCCCTCAGAGGAGCTGGCCGTGACACAGCTGCGTTGGCGACCTCTTGCTCCTCCTCTGCCTTCGCCTTGGGCTTCCACTGGTTCCCCTGTGACATTTGGGAATGCTCTCAGTAGCGCGTCTACCAACGTGCGCTTGTACTCGCGCATCTTCCGATCACGCTCCAGTGTAGGAAGTAAGGTGGGCACATTGTCTTTGTACCGGGGATCCAGCAGGGTGGCAACCCAGTAGTCCTCACACGTTAAAATGTGGGCAACTCTGCTGTCGTTGCGCAGGCACTGCAGCATGTAGTCGCTCATGTGTGCCAGGCTGCCCAGAGGTAAGGACAAGCTGTCCTCTGTGGGAGGCGTATCGTCATCGTCCTGTGTTTCCCCCCAGCCACGCACCAGTGATGGGCCCGAGCTGTGTTGGGTGCCACCCCGCTGTGAACATGCTTCATCCTCATCCTCCTCCACCTCCTCCTCATCCTCGTCCTCCTCGTCCTCCAGTAGTGGGCCCTGTCTGGCCACATTTGTACCTGGCCTCTGGTGTTGAAAAAAACCTCCCTCTGAGTCACTTCGAAGAGACTGGCCTGAAAAAGTGCTAAAAATGACCCCTCTTCGTCCTCTTCCTCCTGGGCCACCTCCTCTTCCATCATCGCCCTAAGTGTTTTCTCAAGGAGACATAGAAGTGGTATTGTAACACTGATAACGGCGTCATCGCCACTGGCCATGTTGGTGGAGTACTCGAAACAACGCAACAGGGCACACAGGTCTCGCATGGAGGCCCAGTCATTGGTGGTGAAGTGTGTCTGATCCACAGTGCGACTGACCCGTGCGTGCTGCAGCTGAAACTCCACTATGGCCTGCTGCTGCTCGCACAGTCTGTCCAGCATATGCAAGGTGGAGTTCCACCTGGTGGGTACGTCGCATATGAGGCGGTGAGCGGGAAGGCCGAAGTTACGCTGTAGCGCAGACAGGCGAGCAGCGGCAAGGTGTGAACGCCGGAAGCGCGAACAGACGGCCCGCACTTTATGCAGCAGCTCTGACATGTCGGGGTAGTTGCGAATGAACTTCTGCACCACCAAATTCAGCACATGCGCCAGGCAAGGGATGTGCGTCAAACCGGCTAGTCCCAGATCTGCAACGAGATTTCGCCCATTATCGCACACCACCAGGCCGGGCTTGAGGCTCACCGGCAGCAACCACTCGTCGGTCTGTTGTTCTATACCCCGCCACAACTCCTGTGCGGTGTGGGGCCTGTCCCCCAAACATATTAGTTTCAGAATGGCCTGCTGACGTTTACCCCGGGCTGTGCTGAAGTTGGTGGTGAAGGTGTGTGGCTGACTGGATGAGCAGGTGGAAGAAGAGGAGGAGGAAGCTGAGTAGGAGGAGGAGGAGACAGGAGGCAAAGAATGTTGCCCTGCGATCCTTGGCGGCGGAAGGACGTGCGCCAAACAGCTCTCCGCCTGGGGCCCAGCCGCCACTACATTTACCCAGTGTGCAGTTAGGGAGATATAGCGTCCCTGGCCGTGCTTACTGGTCCACGTATCTGTGGTTAGGTGGACCTTGCCACAGATGGCGTTGCGCAGTGCACACTTGATTTTATCGGACACTTGTTTGTGCAGGGAAGGCACGGCTCTTTCGAAGAAGTAGTGGCGGCTGGGAACAACATACTGTGGGACAGCAAGTGACATGAGCTGTTTGAAGCTGTGTGTGTCCACCAGCCTAAATGACAGCATTTCATAGGCCAGTAGTTTAGAAATGCTGGCATTCAGGGCCAGGGATCGAGGGTGGCTAGGTGGGAATTTACGCTTTCTCTCAAATGTTTGTGAGATGGAGAGCTGAACGCTGCCGTGTGACATGGTTGAGATGCTTGGTGACGCAGGTGGTGGTGTTGGTGGTACATCCCATGTTTGCTGGGCGGCAGGTGCCAACGTTCCTCCAGAGGCAGAGGAAGAGGCCGAGGCGGCGGCAGCAGCAGCAGAAGAGGCCGAGGCGGCGGCAGCAGCAGAAGAGGCCGAGGCGGCAGCAGCAGAAGAGGTAGCAGGGGGAGCCTGAGTGACTTCCTTGTTTTTAAGGTGTTTACTCCACTGCAGTTCATGCTTTGCATGCAGGTGCCTGGTCATGCAGGTTGTGCTAAGGTTCAGAACATTAATGCCTCGCTTCAGGCTCTGATGGCACAGCATGCAAACCACTCGGGTCTTGTCGTCAGCACATTGTTTGAAGAAGTGCCATGCCAGGGAACTCCTTGAAGCTGCCTTTGGGGTGCTCGGTCCCAGATGGCGGTGGTCAGTAGCAGGCGGAGTCTCTTGGCGGCGGTTGTTCTGATTTTGCCCACTGCTCCCTCTTTTGCTACGCTGTTGGCTCGGTCTCACCACTGCCTCTTCCTCCGAACTCTGAAAGTCAGTGGCACGACCTTCATTCCATGTGGGGTCTAGGACCTCATCATCCCCTGCATCGTCTTCCACCCAGTCTTGATCCCTGACCTCCTGTTCAGTCTGCACACTGCAGAAAGACGCAGCAGTTGGCACCTGTGTTTCGTCATCATCAGAGACGTGCTGAGGTGGTATTCCCATGTCCTCATCATCAGGAAACATAAGTGATTGTGTTTTAGTGCATTCTATCTCTTCCACCCCTGGGGAAGGGCTAGGTGGATGCCCTTGGGAAACCCTGGCAGCAGAGTCTTCAAACAGCATAAGAGACTGCTGCATAACTTGCGGCTCAGACAGTTTCCCTGATATGCATGGGGGTGATGTGACAGACTGATGGGCTTGGTTTTCATGCGCCATCTGTGCGCTTTCTGCAGAAGACTGGGTGGGAGATAATTTGAACGTGCTGGATCCACTGTCGGCCACCCAATTGACTAATGCCTGTACCTGCTCAGGCCTTACCATCCTTAGAACGGCATTGGGCCCCACAAAATATCGCTGTAAATTCTGCTGGCTACTGGGACCTGAGGTAGTTGGTTCACTAGGACGTGTGGCTTTGGCAGAACGGCCGCGTCCTCTCCCAGCACCAGAGGGTCCACTAACACCACCACGACCATGTCCGCGTCCGCATCCGCGTCCCTTATTAGATGTTTTCCTCATTGTTCCCGTTCACCACAATTTTGAGAATGGCAAATTTGGGAATAGTTTTTCAACCCAGAACAAAAAGTGTGCTTTTACGGTCACTACAAATAACTTGACCAGCTAAAACAGTACAGATTTGGTTGAATAGAAATGTGAGGCCTGTTTTTTTTTGCGCTGTGTGACAGGTATAGGTTTAATCACAGAATCAGACTTCTATCTGCACGGTAGCGTGTGTCTTAGGTTTTTCTGAATGACACTATCAGCACCTTCAATGTAAGATATCCTTTTTGGGATAGATTTCAAGTAGGCCTCATATAGCAGAAACTAGTTATTTTGAGAATGGCAAATTTGGGAATAGTTTTTCAACCCAGAACAAAAAATTTGCTTTTACGGTCACTACAAATAACTTGACCAGCTAAAACAGTACAGATTTGGTTGAATAGAAATGTGAGGCCTGTTTTTTTTTGCGCTGTGTGACAGGTTGTCATGGTCTTACCTTCTTGCTGTTCTCCTTCGTTTGACATGTGCTGCCGGCCATCTTGGTTTCTGGGTTTCTTGTAGCCTTCCACCCTGCGGCTCCTCCTTCCCACTGGGAGGAGCTGGATGCCTAGCTCATATATATAGGAGGTCTGTGGCTTCAGTTCCTTGCTTGGTCCTCCTGTGTTCACATGCTTCTAAGACTGCTGCTGCTGCTGGTTCCTGATCCTGGCTTCGTCTGACTACCCTGCTGGTTCCTGATCCTGGCTTCGTCTGACTACCCTTCTGGTTCCTGATCTCTGGCCTCTCAAAGACTCTGCTTCGGTTTCACCATTCGTTTGGACTTTTGCTTTACAGCTTTATTTTCAATAAAGCCTTCTTATTTTCACTTATCTCTTGTTGTACGTCTGGTTCATGGTTCCGTGACATTAGGACCAAGCCATGAGTTCTGACGGTACAGGGCCATCCTCGCTACCCATGCTGGTTGCCAGACTTGATCAGCAGGATCACCTGTTGGGTCGGTTCGCTGTGGCGTTGCAAACCCTGCTTGAACGCACGGCTCATTTCGCTCCCGTTGCCGATGGGTCGGTTGTCGCTCCTACTGCCGCTCCGGTTGTTGCGCCAGAGTCTACCCCGACACCTGTTGTTGCGCCTGCGGTGTTTCGGATTATGACCGGTTCTGCCCCTCTTCCACAGCGCTTTGGGGGAGAGCCAACTCAGTGCCGAGGTTTCCTTAACCAGGTGGGCATTTATTTCGAGTTGCTGCCACATGCCTTTCCTACTGAGAGATCAAAGGTGGGCTTCTTGATCTCGCTGCTCTCGGACAAGGCCTTGGCCTGGGCCAGCCCTTTATGGGAGAACAACAATCCGGTGGTTGCCGAGTTTTCCGGTTTTGTTGCTTCTCTTCGGAAGGTATTCGATGTGCCGGCTCGTGCTGCCTCTGCTGCGAAGCTCCTTATGTCCATCAGACAGGGTTCACGATCCGTAGCTGAATACGCCATTGAGTTTCGTACCCTGGCAGCAGAGGTGGGCTGGAATAATGAGGCTCTGGTCGCTGCTTTCTCTCATGGTCTCTCGGATGCCTTGAAGGATGAGGTTGCAGCTAAGGACCTACCAGTGGAGCTCGAGTCTCTTATTTCTTTCCTGATTTTGATTGACACCAGACTCAGGGAGAGACCTTCCTTTAAGGAGAGCCTGCGGAGGTCTTCTAACAGATTGGCGCCTACGTTTGCTGTCCCACCCGTGCCTCCCTCTCCTCCCACGCCTCCTGGGGATGACTTGTCTGGGGGTGAACCCATGCAGCTGGGGTTTGCTCGCCTGTCCGAGGGGGAGAGGGTACTCCGGAGACGCGAGGGTCGATGCATGTACTGTGGTCTCGGTGGGCATTTTCGGTTGGCATGTCCGAACCGTCCGGGAAACGCTTGTACCTGAGATCCTGTCGGGGGCAGATCTTGGGTGGAGTCTCCTCGTCCCCGGTTTCCCGTGTTGACAAACCACTGATCACTGTTGTCCTCTCCTGGGTCGGGGGCTCGGTGACGACCCAGGCGTTGGTGGACTCTGGTGCTGGTGGTTTGTTCATTGATAGTGTGTTCGCTGCCGCCAATTCCATTCCTCTGCAGGCTCGAGGTTCCCCACTGGCTCTTGAGGCGATAGACGGCAGACCCCTTCTGTCGTCACACGTGACTCATGAGACCCTTCCAGTGGGGATAGCCATTGGTGCCGTTCACAGAGAGTCGGTCTGCCTCCAGGTTATTTCGTCTCCACACTACTCGGTGGTCTTGGGCTACCCCTGGCTCCAGAAGCATAATCCGACTTTCGATTGGAGATCGGCCGAGATCCTCTCGTGGTCACCGCAGTGTGGGGCTAGTTGCATCCATGGGTCTGTCAAGTTGCTGTGTACTTCCTCGGACTCTCTGTTGCCTCCTGAATACGAGGAGTACCGGGATGTATTCGATAAGGTGCACGCGGTTGCCCTACCTCCGCACCGCCCATACGATTGTGCCATAGAGTTACAACCTGGTGCCGTTCCTCCTCGTGGCAAAGTCTATCCACTGTCGATAGCGGAGAATGAGGCCATGGAGGAGTACGTGAGGGAGGCGCTTTCACGCGGACACATTCGCAAATCCTCGTCCCCGGCAGGGGCTGGATTTTTCTTTGTGAAAAAGAAGGGCGGTGAGTTGAGGCCTTGCATCGATTACAGGGGTCTCAATCGCATCACGATCAAGAACGCTTACCCGATACCCTTGATTTCCGAGCTGTTCGATCGCCTTAAAGGGGCCACGGTCTTTACCAAACTCGACCTGAGGGCGGCATATAACCTGGTAAGGATCAAGGCGGGCGATGAGTGGAAGACCGCGTTTAACACCAGGAACGGTCATTATGAATCCTTGGTTATGCCCTTTGGGTTGTGCAATGCGCCCGCAGTCTTTCAGGAATTCATCAACGATGTTTTCCGTGACCTGTTGCAGCAGTGTGTGGTGGTCTATTTGGATGACATCTTGGTATATTCTGAATCCATGGAGGCCCACATTCTGGATGTCAGACGAGTGTTGCAACGGTTACGAGAGAACAAGCTGTTCGGTAAGCTTGAGAAATGCGAATTTCACCGATCCCAGGTAACCTTCTTAGGTTACATCATTTCCGCTGAGGGGTTCTCCATGGATCCTGAGAAGGTTTCGGCTGTCTTACAGTGGCCCCAGCCCAGTGGTCTTCGTTCCCTGCAGCGCTTTTTGGGCTTCGCCAATTATTATCGGAAGTTCATCAGGGACTTTTCCATGCTGGCCAAGCCTCTCACGGATCTGACCAGGAAGGGCAGTAATTCCCAGGTCTGGCCGCTCGAGGCCATCCGAGCTTTTGAGGCCCTAAAGTCAGCTTTTGTGTCGGCTCCGATTCTGTCGCATCCCAACCCTGGGTTGCCCTTTGTCCTCGAGGTGGACGCGTCTGAGACGGGAGTAGGCGCCCTTCTGTCTCAGCGTAGAACACCAGAGGGTCCTCTGCTTCCTTGTGGGTTTTACTCCCGGAAACTGTCTTCCGCGGAGTGCAACTATCAGATTGGTGACAGGGAGTTATTGGCCATCGTGCAGGCCCTTAAAGAATGGAGGCACTTGCTCGAGGGTTCGGTGGTTCCGGTTCTCATCCTGACGGACCATAAGAATCTGACCTACCTTTCTGAGGCCAAGAGATTGACACCACGTCAGGCCAGATGGGCTCTGTTCTTGTCACGTTTTAATTACGTGGTCTCCTACCTACCCGGTTCCAAGAACATCAGGGCGGATGCCCTATCACGGCAGTACTCCGAGCTGTCCAGGGAGGAGTCGATTCCGACTTCGGTCATACCTCCGAATCAGATCCTGGCCGCCATTCGCACCAGCCTGACCTCTCCCCTGGGTGAGCAGATTTTGGCGGCTCAATCTGGTGCTCCCTCTGGGAGACCCAACTGCAGATGTTTTGTGCCTGAGGAGTTGCGCACTCGGTTGTTGCGAACCTACCATAACTCCAAGACCGCGGGGCATCCTGGAAAGAATCAGCTGTCCTGGGCTGTTTCACGTCTGTTCTGGTGGCCTTCCCTACGTTCCGACATCGCCGCATATGTAGCGGCATGCTCCGTTTGTGCCCAGAGTAAGTCCCCTCGGCACCTTCCGTTGGGCCTTCTGCAACCCATAGCCACCGGGGAGCGCCCATGGTCACACCTGGGGATGGATTTCATTGTGGACCTCCCTGCATCCCGAGGCCATACGGTCATTCTCATGATTGTGGATCGGTTTTCCAAAATGTGCCACTGTGTTCCTCTCAAGAAGTTACCCTCTGCACAAGAGTTGGCCACGATTTTTGCCAGGGAGGTCTTCCGGTTGCACGGTTTGCCCAAGGAGATTGTGTCGGATCGGGGGAGTCAGTTTGTGTCCAGGTTCTGGCGCGCCTTTTGCTCCCAGTTGGGGATTCATCTCTCCTTCTCCTCGGCCTACCACCCTCAGTCCAATGGGGCCGCAGAACGATCCAATCAGGCCTTGGAGCAATTCCTTCGTTGCTATGTCTCCGATCACCAAGGCAATTGGGTTGACCTTCTGCCTTGGGCTGAGTTTGCCAGGAACACGGCGGTGAACTCTTCCTCTGGGACGTCTCCCTTCATGGCCAATTATGGGTTCCAACCTGCCGTGTTACCGGAGGTATTCTCTCCCCAGGATATTCCGGCTGTGGAGGATCACCTTTCCGTCCTACGTGCTTCTTGGGTACAGATCCAGAAGTCCCTTGAGGCCTCTGCGCAGCGCCAGAGACTCCAGGCTGATCGCAGACGAGCGCCTGCTCAATCCTACCAGGTCGGAGACCGTGTATGGTTGTCCACCCGCAACCTCAACCTTCGAGTGCCCACTCCCAAGCTGGCGCCTCGCTTTGTTGGTCCCTTCCGAGTGCTTCGCAGGGTAAACCCGGTAGCCTATGCCCTTGCGCTTCCTCCTGGCATGCGGATCTCTAACGTGTTTTATGTCTCCCTGTTGAAGCCACTGGTGTGTAATCGTTTCACTTCCTCGGTTCCTCGGCCTCGTCCGGTCCGAGTGGGCAATCATGAGGAGTATAAGGTGAGCAATATCCTGGACTCACGCCTGGTCCGCGGTCGGGTGCAGTTTTTGGTCCATTGGCGTGGTTATGGTCCAGAGGAGCGTTCCTGGGTTCCCTCCGCAGATGTCCATGCTCCTGCCTTGCTCCGAGCCTTCCACGCACGCTTCCCTCAGAAACCGTTTTTTGCTCCGCGGAGGAGGGGCCCTTGAGGGGGAGGTACTGTCATGGTCTTACCTTCTTGCTGTTCTCCTTCGTTTGACATGTGCTGGCGGCCATCTTGGTTTCTGGGTTTCTTGTAGCCTTCCACCCTGCGGCTCCTCCTTCCCAATGGGAGGAGCTGGATGCCTAGCTCATATATATAGGAGGTCTGTGGCTTCAGTTCCTTGCTTGGTCCTCCTGTGTTCACATGCTTCTAAGACTGCTGCTGCTGCTGGTTCCTGATCCTGGCTTCGTCTGACTACCCTGCTGGTTCCTGATCCTGGCTTTGTCTGACTACCCTTCTGGTTCCTGATCTCTGGCCTCTCAAAGACTCTGCTTCGGTTTCACCATTCGTTTGGACTTTTGCTTTACAGCTTTATTTTCAATAAAGCCTTCTTATTTTCACTTATCTCTTGTTGTACGTCTGGTTCATGGTTCCGTGACACAGGTATAGGTTTAATCACAGAATCAGACTTCTATCTGCACGGTAGCGTGTGTCTTAGGTTTTTCTGAATGACACTATCAGCACCTTCAATGTAAGACATCCTTTTTGGGATAGATTTCAAGTAGGCCTCATATAGCAGAAACTAGTTATTTTGAGAATGGCAAATTTGGGAATAGTTTTTCAACCCAGAACAAAAAATGTGCTTTTGCGGTCACTACAAATAACTTGACCAGCTAAAACAGTACAGATTTGGTTGAATAGAAATGTCAGGTCTATTTTTTTGGCGCTGGGTGACAGGCTCAACTTTCCCCTGATGTAGTATATGGCCAAAAAATAACCACACTGTTGATGGTTAAATGCACTTGGGTGACACAGGCTCAGCCTGCACCAGATTTAGTATATGGCCAAAAAATAACCAGACTGTTGATGGTTAAATGCACTTCGGTGACACAGGCTCAGCCTGCAGCTGATGTAGTATATGGCCAAAAAATAACCAGACTGTTGATGGTTAAATGCACTTCGGTGACACAGGCTCAGCCTGCAGCTGATGTAGGATATAGCACAAAATAACCACACTATTGATGGTTAAATACACTTGGTGATAGCTTGTGCTGGCGCACCACAAGTCACAAAATGGCCGCCGATCACCCCAGAAAAAAGTGATCTAAAAACGCTCTGGGCAGCCTCAAAAAAGTGAGCAAGTCGATATTAGCACTTCAATGATCCACAGCTGCAGATCGATCACAGAATGAAGTCTTTTGGAGGAGTTAATCTGCCTAATCTCGCCCTAACGTCGCAGCTGCAACCTCTCCCTATGCTTGAATCAGCAGAGTGACGTGCAGTGCTACGTGACCCAAGCTTATATAGAGGCTGGGTCACATGCTGCACTGGCCAATCACAGCCATGCCAATAGTAGGCAAGGCTGTGATGGCCTCTTGGGGCAAGTAGTATGACGCTTGTTGATTGGCTGCTTTGCAGCCTTTCAAAAAGCGCCAAGAAAGCGCCGAACACCGAACCCGAACCCGGACTTTTACGAAAATGTTCGGGTTCGGGTCCGTGTCACGGACACCCCAAAATTCGGTACGAACCCGAACTATACAGTTCGGGTTCGCTCATCCCTATCTAAGAGCCATAGTTTTTTCAGTTTTTGGGCGACTATCTTGGGTAGGGTATGATTTTTGCGGGATGAGATGACGGTTTGATTGGCACTATTTTGGGGTGCATATGACTTTTTGATCGATTGCTATTACACTTTCTGTGATTTAAGGTGACAAAAAAATTGCTTTTTTTACACCGTTTTTATTTTTATTTTTTTACGGTATTCACCTGAGGGGTTTGGTCATGTTATATTTTTATAGAGCAACTTATTATGGACCCGGCGATACCTAATATGTATACTTTTTTTTTATTTATGTAAGTTTTACACAATGATTTCTTTTTTGAAACAAAAAAAATCATGTTTTAGTGTTTCCATAGTCTAAGGCCTCATGCACACGACAGTATTTTTTCACGGTCCGCAAAACGGGGTTCCGTTGATCCGTGATCCGTGACCGTTTTTTCGTCCGTGGGTCTTCCTTGATTTTTGGCGGATCCACGGACATGAAAAAAAAGTCGTTTTGGTGTTCGCCTGGCCGTGCGGAGCCAAACGGATCCGTCCTGATTTACAATGCAAGTCAATGTGGATGGATCCGTTTGACGTTGACACAATATGGTGCAATTGCAAACGGATCCGTCCCCCATTGACTTTCAATGTAAAGTCAGGAGTTAATATACCATAGGATCAGAGTTTTCTCCAATCCGATGGTATATTTTAACTTGAAGCGTCCCCATCACCATGGGAACGCCTGTATGTTAGAATATACCATCGGATTTGAGTTACATCGTGAAAACTCATATCCGACAGTATATTCTAACACAGAGGCGTTCCCATGGTGATGGGGACGCTTCAAGTTAGAATATACTACGAACTGTGTACATGACTGCCCCCTGCTGCCTGGCAGCACCCGATCTCTTACAGGGGGCTGTGATGAGCACAATTAACCCCTCAGGTGCCGCACCTGAAGGGGTTAATTGTGTGTATCATAGCCCCCTGTAAGAGATCAGGGGCTGCCAGGCAGCAGGGGGCAGACCCCCCTCCCTCCCCAGTTTCAATTTCATTGGTGGCCAGTGCGGCCCCCCCGGCCCCCCCTCCCTCTATTATATTAATATCATTGGTTGCCAGTGTGCACCCCCCCCGGCCCCCCCTCCCTCCCTCTATTGTATTATCATTGGTGGCCAGTGTGCGGCCCCCTCCCTCCCTCTATTGTATTATCATTGGTGGCCAGTGTGCGCCCCCCCCCGGCCCCCCCTCTATTGTATTAATATCATTGGTGGCCAGTGTGCGGCCTCCCCTCTCCCCCCCCCCCGATCATTGGTGGCAGCGGAGAGTTCCGATCGGAGTCCCAGTTTAATCGCTGGGGCTCTGATCGGTAACCATGGCAACCAGGACGCTACTGCAGTCCTGGTTGCCATGGTTACTTAGCAATATTAGAAGCATCATACTTACCTGCTGCGCTGTCTGTGACCGGCCGGGAGCTCCTCCTACTGGTAAGTGACAGGTCTGTGCGGCGCATTGCTTAAGGATCTGTCACATACCAGTAGGAGGAGCTCCCGGCCGGTCACAGACAGCACAGCAGGTAAGTATGATGCTTCTAATATTGCTAAGTAACCATGGCAACCAGGACTGCAGTAGCGTCCTGGTTGCCATGGTTACCGATCGGAGCCCCAGCGATTAAACTGGGACTCCGATCGGAACTCTCCGCTGCCACCAATGATTGGGGGGGGGGAGGCCGCACTGGCCACCAATGAAATTAAAACTGGGGAGGGAGGGGGTCTGCCCCCTGCTGCCTGGCAGCCCCTGATCTCTTACAGGGGGCCATGATACGCACAATTAACCCCTCAGGTGCGGCACCTGAGGGGTTAATTGTGCTGATCACAGCCCCCTGTAAGAGATCGGGTGCTGCCAGGCAGCAGGGGGCAGTCATGTACACAGTTCGTAGTATATTCTAACTTGAAGCGTCCCCATCACTATGGGAACCCCTCTGGGTTAGAATATACTGTCGGATTTGAGTTTTCACGAAGTGAAAACTCAGCTCTGAAAAGCTTTTATGCAGACGGATCTTCGGATCCGTCTGTATGAAAGTAGCCTACGGACACGGATCAGGGACACAGATGCCAATCTTGTGTGCATCAGTGTTTTTTCACGGACCCATTGACTTGAATATGTCCGCGAACCGTTGTCCGTCAAAAAAATAGGACAGGTCCTATTTTTTTTACGGACAGGATACACGGATCACGGAGGCGGATGACAAACGTTCCATTATCCGAGTTTTCAACGGACCCATTGAAAGTCAATGGGTCCGCAGAAAATCACGGAAAACGGAACAACGGCCACGGGTGCACACAACGGTCGTGTGCATGAGGCCTAAGAGCCATAGTTTTTTTCAGTTTTTGGGCGATTATCTTCGGTAGGGTATGATTTTTGCGGGATGAGATGACGGTTTGATTGGCACTATTTTGGGGTGCGTATGACTTTTTGATCGCTTGCTATTACACTTTTTGTGATGTAAGGTGGCAAAAATGGCTTTTTTTTCCACCATTTTTATTTTTATTTTTTTACGGTATTCACCTGAGGGGTTAGGTCATGTGATATTTTTTATAGAGCAACTTATTATAGATGCGGGGATACCTAATATGTATACTTTTTTTTATTTATGTAAGTTTTACACAATGATTTCATTTTTGAAACAAAAAAAATCATGTTTTAGTGTTTCCATAGTCTGAGAGCCATAGTTTTTTTTAGTTTTTGGGAGATTATCTTGGGTAGGGTATGATTTTTGCGGGATGAGATGACGGTTTTATTGGCACTATTTTGGGGTGCATATGACTTTTTGATCGCTTGCTAATACACTTTTTGTGATGTAAGGTGACAAAAAATGGTTTAGTTAGCACAGTTTTTATTTTTTATTTTTTACGGTGTTCATCTGAGGGGTTAGGTCATGTGATATTTTTATAGAGCCGGTCGATACGGACGCGGCGATACCTAATATGCATACTTTTTTTTATTAATGTAAGTTTTGCACAATAATATCATTTTTGAAACAAAAAAAATAATTTTTTAGTGTCTCCATATTCTGAGCCATATTTTTTTTTATTTTTTGGGCGATTGTCTCAGGTAGGGGCAAATTTTTTGCATTATGAGGTGACGGTTAGATTGGTACTATTTTGGTGGGCGTACGCCTTTTTGATCGCTTGCTGTTGTACTTTTTGTGATGTAAGGTGACAAAAAAATGGTTTATTTAGCACAGTTTTTATTTTTTATTTTTTACGGTGTTCATCTGAGGGGTTAGGTCATGTGATATTTTTATAGAGCTGGTCGATACGGACGCGGCGATACCTAATATGTCTACTTTTTCCCCCCCTTTTTTTCACAATTTTTTTTTATCTTTATTTGGGGAAAATTACGTTTTTGTTTATTTTTACTTGAAACTTTTAATTTTTTGGGGGGAAAACTTTATTTTTTCCACTTTTTTATTCACTTTAATTTTTGTCCCACTTTTGGGGGTCTAATCCTTTACAATGCATTCCAATACTTCTGTATTGGAATGCATTGGCTGTATGAGTAATACTGTGTGTATTACTCATACAGCTTTCGGCCTGTGAGATCCCGGGGGCTGGATCTCACAGGCACGTCACAGGAAGGCAGCGGCGATGCCTAAGGAAGGCATCGCGCTGCCTTCCATGCCACCAGGTCCCCCCTACAGCCCCATGGGGACCCGATAGTACCGCCACCGCCGCAAACCGCAGGTCAATTCAGGACCCCACCGCGCAGTTAGCCAAGGTGCCTGCTCAATGATTTGAGCAGGCACCTTGTTCCGATCACCGCAGCCGGGCGGCGGTGATCGGAAATACACAGGGAGTAGAGTACAGGTACGCCCTGTGTCCTTAAGTACCAGGACATCAGGGAATACCTGTACGCCATGTGTCCTAAAGAGGTTAAAATAAGTTTGAAATACTTCAATAATTTTCTAGCTTTGAAAAAACACAAATTTTTGGCAATAGCCTTCATTTTGGGCCTCTGCCGCATTAGTCAGTGTGCAATTTAATTTAGAAATACAGCTATAATTTTCTTGGTTTTTAACCACCTCCCAACCGCCTAACGCAGGGATGCTTCCTGCGGGCGGCCGGGTTATTCCTCCTGGATGCATATACGCGTCATCTCGCGAGCCGCGAGAACGCGCATGTGCGGCCCGCACATGCGCAGTGCGGGTCGGCAAAAGGCGCAGAAGGAGTTGGTCACCAGCCTGCCAGCCAATGATCAGCGCTGGCAGGTTGGTGACTTTTAAAATAACGAACCACCAGCCATATAACACATTATATTTATAAATATAATGTGTTAAATGGCTTCTGTGCTCTCTGCTGGTTCCTTTTCGTCGGTTGGTCCCAGCAGGGAGCACAGATCACAGTGAGTACACCAAGCACTACAGATCACCCCCCCCATCACCCCAATTAACCCCTTGATCACCCCTGTCAATCACTAGTGAAAGGGAAAAAAGTGATCAGTGTAAACTGTCACTTCTTTTTTTTCACCAGTATTGACTGCTAGGTTTAGTTTAGTTTAGGCCCCTTTGGTAGGTAGTTAGCTTCAGTTAGCGCCCAGCCCACCGCACCGCAGTCACTGATTCGCTGATTAGCGTATCGCTAATCAGCATTGGTACTTTATAGTATCTGTAAGTGATCAGCACTGATCACAGTCAGATCTATAATAGTATTAGTGTCACCTTAGCTCGCCCTCCACCCAAAACGCAGTGTATGCCCGATCAGGCCTGATCGGTCGCCCACAGGTGCGTTCACCCAGTCGGATGAGGAATGGGAACCCTCATCTGATGAATCCAGTGGGTCAGAATACGAACCTGTAGAAAGCAGTGGCAGTCTGACCCAAAGTTCGGACGATGAGGTTGAGGTCCCTGATACCACCAGGTGTACCCGGCCCTGTGTTGCTAGACCACAGGTTGCGCAGGATCCGCTTCAAGGGCAGCAGAGTGGGGCTGGCGCTGTCGGATTACGTGGTGAGGCATACACCAGCAGCGCAGCCCATCCTGGACCTAGTACCAGCACTGCCGTAGAACATGGTGAAGTGGCGAGCACCAGAAGGGCAGTTGAAGCTGGTATTGTGGCACGTGCAGTAGTTCCCCCGTCGCAGCTCCCGCACAGACAGACCCGTAGAGCCCCTAGAGTCCCTGAGGTGCTGGCAAACCCTGATTAGCAGCCCCCATCTTCAGCCGCACCAGTAGTTCCCCCTTTCACCGCCCAGTCTGGAGTTCGGGTTGAGACAGCTCAGATCGGATCGGCACTGGGTTTTTTTGAGCTGTTCTTCACTGCGGAGCTCTTTGACTTAGTCGTGGCAGAAACAAACCGGTAAGCCACTCAATTTATAGCCGCCTACCCGGGAAGCTTTAATGCCCAGTCTTTCCGGTGGAAACCCGTCCAAGTTTCCGAACTTAAGACTTTTCTGGGCCTTCTCCTCAACATGGGCCTGACAAAAAAGCATGAATTGCGGTCATATTGGTCCACGAACCCAATTCATCACATGCCCATGTTCTCTGCTGCCATGTCCAGGACACGATTTGAGACCATCCTGCGTTTCCTGCACTTTAGTGATAACAGCACCTCTCATCCCAGAGGCCACCCAGCTCGGCTCCACAAAATTCGGGCCCTCATAGACCACTTTAACACCAAATTTGCAGATTTGTATACCCCTGAGCAAAACATCTGCATAGACAAGTCCCTGATACATTTTACCAGGCGCCTTGGCTTCAAACAATACATCCCAAGCAAACACGCCCGGTATGGGGTCAAATTGTATAAGCTCTGTGAAAGGGCCACAGGCTATACACACAAATTTTGTGTCTATGAGGGTAAAGATCAGACCCTGGAGCCGGTCGGTTGCCCTGACTACCTGGGGAGCAGTGGGAAGACAGTCTGGGACTTGGTGTCACCCTTATTTGGCAAGGGGTGCCACCTTTATGTGGACAATTTCTACACAAGTGTGCCCCTCTTCAGGCATTTGTTTCTAGAACAGATTGGCTGCTGTGGCACCGCGCGACCTAGTCACCGGGGCTTCCCCCAACGGCTCGTTGCCACCCGTCTTGCAAGGGGGGAGAGGGCTGCCTTGTGTAACGAAGAACTGCTCGCGGTGAAATGGAGAGACAAGCGTGATATTTACATGCTCTCCTCCATTCAAGCAGACACGACAATCCAAATTGAACGAGCAACCAGTGTCATTGAAAAACCCCTCTCGGTCCACGACTATAATTTGCTCATGGGAGGGGTGGACTTCAATGACCAGATGTTGGCTCCTTATTTACTCTCCCGCAGGACCAGATGCTGGTATAAGAATGTGTCTGTATACCTAATTCAAGGAGGTTCCGTGGCCCCATCCACCAGTGTAGTGAGCCATCTACACGAGCGACATTTCCCCAATGTCGTTGCTGGTACCTCAAACCAAGCGTCACCCCGAAAAAGATGTTGTGTCTGTAGCAGGAGTGGAATAAGGCGTGACACCCTCTATTTCTGTCCTGACTGCCCTGACCACCATGCCCTATGCTTAGGGGAGTGTTTCCGGAAGTACCACACACAGGTACACTTAGTATAGGGATTGCGTGACACAGGACAGGCACACAGGGGTCTTTCACACAGAGCTGCTGCAAACCTCTCCTTTCACCTGGGACAAAGTGCATAATGTACTTCGCCACATCTCTGGGCGATTTGCGCTTTGCACATTGTCCCATGGGGAAGGAGAGGTTTGTCCTATAAAGGTAAAAAAATAAAATAAATCACAGGTAAGCAAAAAAGTTAATGTTCCAAAAGTTCAATAAAGTTTATAAAAGTTAATGTTATGTTTCAAATATTATATAAAGTTAATGTTAACAAAATTTATTGCGTTGCTGCCTGTTTTTTTTTTTTTTACCTTCTAGGTGGACCAAGCGATCAACCAGCTGCAGCACTGCGCTGCTGTCAGATTACACAAAAGTCGGTGTATGCGGCGCTGCAAGACGAGATTTCTCCTCTGCAGTAAAAAAAGATACGTTTGCCGAGGCTTATGAGCTGAGGGGCGGTGTTCATATACTTTTGTATATAAAAAAATATTTAAAAAATTATGTGAATGGAGAAATCGGGTTTGCCAGGGCATACGGGCTGAGTGGGTTTGGATGTTGGGCGGAGCTCCTATGTCCTGGCAGACGCCTTTCCCCTCTTTTTTTTTTTTTTGCAAATTTTTTGGCAGAGATTTTTTCATCCACATTGATCGATGCGAATGAAGAAATCTGTGCCGTTCATTTTTTCTTTCAGCCCACAGGCTGAACGGAAAAAAAATCTCATTACCCGTATGCTCAATATAAGGAGAATAGCAGAAACTCCTAATGCTGGCCATACATGTAATGATTGTGGAGACCCTCAAATGCCAGGGCAGTACAAACACCCCACAAATGACCCCATTTTGGAAAGAAGACACCCCAAGGTATTCGCTGAGGGGCATATTGAAAGATTGAACTTTTTGTCCCAAGTTAGCGGAAAGGGAGACTTTGTGAGAAAAAAAAAATTAAATCAATTTCCGCTAACTTGTGCCAAAAAATAAAAATCTTCTATGAACTCGCCATGCTCCTCATTGAATACCTTGGGGGGTCACATGTGGGGTATTTATACTGCCCTGGCATTTTAGGGGCAATAAAGCATGAGAAGAAGTCTGGAATCCAAATGTCTAAAAATGCCCTCCTAAAATGTACTCATTGGAATTTGGGCCCCTTTGTGCACCTAGGCTACAAAAAAGTGTCACACATGTGGTATCGCCGTACTCAGGAGAAGTAGGGCAATGTGTTTTGCGGTGTCTTTTTACATATACCCATGCTGGGTGAGAGAAATATCTTTGTAAATTAAGAACTTTGTATAAAAAAAATGGGAAAAGTTGTCATTTACAGAGATATTTCTCTCACCCAGCATGGGTATATGTAAAAATACACCCCAAAACACATTGCCCTACTTCTTCTGAGTACGGCGATACCACATGTGTGACACTTTTTTGCAGCCTAGGTGAGCAAAAAAGCCCAAATTCCAATGAGTAGTTTTAGGATTTCACAGGGCATTTTTTACGCATTTGGATTCCAAACTACTTCTCACGCTTTAGGGCCCCTAAAATGCCAGGGCAGTATAAATACCCCACAAGTAACCCCATTTTGGAAAGAAGACACCCCAAGGTATATCGTGAGGGGCATGGCGAGTTCATGTAAAATTTTATTTTTTGTCACAAGTTAGTGGAATATGAGACTTTGTAAGAAAAAATAAATAAATTCAATTTCTGCTAACTTGTGACAAAAAATAAAAACTTCCATGAACTCACTATGCCAATCAGCGAATACCTTAGGGTGTCTAATTTCCGAAATTGGGTCATTTGTGGGGTGTTTCTACTGTCTGGGCATTGTAGAACCTCAGGAAACATGACAGGTGCTCAGAAAGTCAAAGTGCGTAAATTAATTTTTTTGCACCATAGTTTGTAAACGCTATAACTTTTACCCAAACCAATAAATATACACTTATTGCATTTTTTTTTATCAAAGACATGTAGAACAATAAATTTAGAGAAAAATGTATATAGAAATGTAGTTTTATTTGAATAATTTTACAACAGAAAGTGAAAAAAAGGCATTTTTTTGCAAAACTTTCGGTCAATTTTGATTAATATCAAAAAAAGTAAAAATGTCAGCAGCAATTAAAAATACCACCAAATGAAAGCTCTATTAGTGAGAAGAAAAGGAGGTAAAATTCATTTGGGTGGTAAGTTGTATGACCGAGCAATAAACCGTGAAAGTAGTGTAGTGCAGAATTGTAAAAAGTGGTCTGGTCATTAAGGGGGTTTAAGCTAGGGGGGCTAAGGTGGTTAAAAACACCCTTTTTGGGTAAAATACACAATTTTACAGACCTTGCTGCATCTGCAAGTGTGAAATTCAAGCGTTATATACTGCTGTCATATTCTGTTATTAAACAAACACCCATTTTGGGCAAAAAACTTAAATTGCGGCCTAGTCTGTATCAGTACATGTGAGATACACACTTTAGATACTGTGGTTATATTCTGCTTTTAATAAAACACCCTTTTTGGGAAAAATACACAATTTTACAGCCCTTGCTGCATCTGCACGTGTGAAATTCAAGCGTTATATACAGCTTTTATATTCTGTTTTTTTGCAAAATACTTAATATTGCAGCCCTTGCTGCATCTGTGATTGCTAAAAACAAGTTTTAAAAACTTCAATAATTTTCTGGCTTTGAAAAAACACCCATTTTTGGCAATATCCAACATCAGGTGCCTTTGCAGGATTAGTCAGTGTGCAATTTAAGCTGGAAATACAGCTATAATTTTCTGGGATTTTAAAAACACCCTTTTTGGGCAAAATACACAATTTTACAGCCCTTGCTGCATCTGCACGTGTGAAATTCAAGCGTTATATAGAGCTTTCATATTCTGTTAGTAAAAAAAAACACCTTTCTTTTCAAAATACTTAATATTGCAGCCCTTGCTGCATCTGTGATTGTTAAAAACAAGTTTTAAAAACTTCAATAATTTTCTGGCTTTGAAAAAACACCCATTTTTGGCAATATCCAACATCAGGTGCCTTTGCAGGATTAGTCAGTGTGCAATTTAAGCTGGAAATACAGCTATAATTTTCTGGGATTTTAAAAACACCCTTTTTGGGCAAAATACACAATTTTACAGCCCTTGCTACCTCTGCACGTGTGAAATTTAAGCATTATTTACAGCTTTCATATTTTGTTAGTAAAAATAACACCTTTTTTTCAAAATACTTAATATTGCAGCCCTTGCTGCATCTGTAATTGTTAAAAACAAGTTTTAAAAACTTCATTAATTTTCTGGCTTTGAAAAAACACCCATTTTTGGCAATAACCTTCATTTTGGGCCTCTGCCGGATTAGTCAGTGTGCAATTTAAGCTAGAAATACAGCTATAATTTTCTTGTTTTTTAAAAACACCCTTTTGGGCAAAATGCACAATTTTTCAGCCCTTGCTGCATCTGCACGTGTGAAATTCAAGCGTTATATACAGCTTTCAAATTCTGTTAGTAAAAAAACACCCTTTTTTTGCAACATACTTAATATTGCAGCCCTTGCTGCATCTGTGATTGCTAAAAACAAATTTTAAAAACTTCAATAATTTTTTGGCTTTGAAAAAACACCCATTTTTGGCAATATCCAACATCTGGTGCCTTTGCAGGATTAGTCAGTGTGCAATTTAAGCTAGAAATACAGCTATAATTTTCTGGGTTTTTAAAAACATACTTTTTAGGCAAAATACACTATTTTACAGCCCTTGCTGCATCTGCACGTGTGAAATTCAAGCGTTATACATAGGGTTGAGCGAACCCGAACTGTAAAGTTCGGGTTCGTACCGAACTTTAGGATTTTTGGACCCCGGACCCAAACCCGAACATTTCCGTAAAAGTTCGGGTTCGGTGTTCGGTGGTTTCTTGGCGCTTTTTGAAAGGCTGCACAGCTAATCAACAACCGTCATACTACTTGCCCAAAGAGGCCATCACAGTTATGCCTACTAATGGCACGGCTGTGATTGGCCAGAGCAGCATGTGACCCAGGCTCTATATAAGCTTGAGTCACATAGCGCTGCACGTCACTCTGGTGTTACAAGTGTAGGGAGAGGATGCTGCTGGACTTGTGATTTCAGGGAGAGAATAGGAGAGAATCTAACTCAGCGATCTACAGACAAATAGTTGTGTGGGTGCAGGGCACTATCGTTTTACCCTGCCCTAAGGTCATTGACCAAAAAATACAAACTTTTAGAATTCTGTTAGTTAGGTGGGTGGCGGCGGCGGCCATTTTATGCATGCTCAGTGCACCAGCACTGCATCTGAGCATTTGGGACATTGCAAATCACCATTTTTTTTTGAGAAAACGACAACATCTGGATTAGTCAGTGTGCAATTTAAGGTAGAAATACACCCATCATTTTCTGGGGTTTTAAAAACACACAATTTTTTTCAAAAAACAGTATTTTCCAGATCTTCAATTGTTAAATTCAAGTTTAATATATACAGCTTTCATATTCTGTTAGCAAAAAAAGACTTTTTTGGCAATGTACAACATCTGGATTAGTCAGTGTGCAATTTAAAGTAGAAATACACCCATCATTTTCTGGGGTTTTAAAAAACACACAATTTTTTATAAAAAAAACAGTATTTTCCAGATCTGCAAGTGTTAAATTCAAGTTTAATATATACAGCTTTCATATTTTGTTAGCAAAAAAAGACTTTTTTGGCAATCTACAACATCTGGATTAGGCCGAGTGTGTGACCTGTGCCTGTGAAGGCAATGCTCGATCGCTGGCCGTAGGTCAGCCTCATCGGATCGCGGACCCATTCACTTTAATGGGTCCGCGATCTGGCTGTTCCGCTAAAAGATAGGACTTGTTCTATCTTTTAGCGGAACGGAAGTACGGGACGTAACCCCACCGAGGCACTCCATAGTGCTTCCGAGGGGTCCCGTCCCGTGCGGCCGTTCCGCGATTCCGGATTAGCGGACCCATTGAAGTGAACGGATCCGCATCCGTGATGCGGAATTCACACGGAACTGTGGCCGTGTATTGCGGCCCGCGATTTGCGGGCCGCAATACGGCCACAGATCACACACGTTCGTGTGAACTTAGCCTTAGTCAGTGTTCAATTTAAGCTAGAAATACACCCATCATTTTCTGGGTTTTGAAAAACACACTATTTTTTCCAAAAATTGTATTTTTCAGATCTGCAAGTGTTAAATTCAAGTTTAATATATACAGCTTTCATATTCTGTTAGCAAAAAATGACTTTTTTGGCAATCTACAACATCTGTATTAGTCAGTGTGCAATTTAAGGTAGAAATACACCCATCATTTTCTGGGGTTTAAAAAACACACTATTTTTTTCAAAAAACAGTATTTTCCAGATCTGCAAGTGTTAAATTCAAGTTTAATAAATACAGTTTTCATATTCTGTTAGCAAAAAAAGACTTTTTTGGCAATCTACAACATCTGTATTAGTTAGTATGCAATTTAAGGTAGAAATACACCCATCATTTTTTGGGGTTTGAAAAACACACTCTTTTGACAAAAAACACTATTTTCAGGCATTGAAGCATCAGCACGTGTGAAATTACATTCTTATATACTGCTGTCAAATTCAATTTTTGAACAAACACTCATTTGGGCACAAAAAATTTAGTTGGCAGCCTTTGATGCAGATGTCATTGTGAGATACACCCTTAATACATTTAGGTTACATTCAGAGATTTAAAATTCCGCCATTAGGTGCACCAATATTGAATTCAGGCCTACACTGGTTCAGGCCCTGGGAGATACCACCTCTACATACAGGGGTTTAAATTAGGCATTTGAAATACAGCCATTTGAAATACAGCAATTTTGTGCAAAGATATATTTACTTCGGGCCTACAGAGGTTCAGGCCCTGTGAGATACCACCTCTACATACAAGGGTTTGAATTAGGCATTTGAAATACAGCCATTTGAAATACAGCAGTTTTGTGCAAAGATATATTTACTGCAGGCCTACAGAGGTTTAGGCCCTCTGAGATACTACCTCTACATACAGGGGTTTGAATTAGGCAGATCTGTGCCAGCTACACGCACAATTGAAACCCCTTCCTCAGGTGCGAGTAGGCGACAAAACCTGCAGCGGTATTTGGTCGGGCCTAATGCTGCTCTACGAATGGTGAGGCCATAACAAGTACAGGCGATAGTAGATTGGGTTGCTGACAGTGGATCCAGTTCCTTCACATTGCTTCCTACCCAGTCTCCTGCTGAAAGACCACAGTTGGCACCTGCAGCCGATGTCCATCAGTCTTTCATCTCACCCCCTTGCAAATCAGCCAAGCAGTCTGAGCCCCAAGTCATGCAGCAGTCTCTTCTGCTTTTTGATGACTTTCTTAGCAGGGTTTCCCAGGGCCATCCATCTAGCCCTGCCCCAGAAGTGGAAAAGATAGACATTTGAAATACAGCCATTTGAAATTAAGCCTTTTTGTGCAAAGCTATATTTACTTCAGGCCCACAGAGGTTTAGGCCCTGTGAGATACCACCTCTACATACAGGGGTTTGAATTAGGCATTTGTAATAGAGCTATTTGAAATACAGCCTTTTTGTGCAAAGATATATTTACTGCAGGCCTACAGATGTTCATGTCCTGTGAGATACTACCTCTACATACAGTGGTTTGAATTATGCATTTGAAATACAGCCATGTTGTGCAAAGATATATTTACTTCAGGCCTACAGAGGTTCAGGCCCTCTGAGATACTACCTCTACATACAGGGGTTTGAATTAGGCATTTGAAATAAAGCCATTTGAAATACAGCCATTTTGTGCAAAGATATATTTACTGCAGGCCTACAGAGGTTCAGGCCCTCTGAGATACTACCTCTACATACAGGGGTTTGAATAGGGCATAGAAATACAGCCATTTGAAATACAGCCTTTTTGTGCAAAGATATATTTACTTCAGGCCTACAGAGGTTCAGGCCCTCTGAGATACTACCTCTACATACAG
Organism: Bufo bufo; assembly: GCF_905171765.1. Lineage (NCBI taxonomy): Eukaryota > Metazoa > Chordata > Amphibia > Anura > Bufonidae > Bufo > Bufo bufo. The sequence goes on from NC_053394.1 coordinate 214,457,937, forward strand.
GGGTTTGAATTAGGCATTTAATACAGCCATTTGAAATACAGCCTTTTTGTGCAAAGATATATTTACTTCAGGCCTACAGAGGTTCAGGCCCTGTGAGATACCACCTCTACATACAGGGTTTTGAATTAGGCATTTGAAATACATGCATTTGAAATACAGCCTTTTTGTGCAAAGATATATTTACTTCAGGCCTACAGAGGTTCAGGCCCTCTGAGATACTACCTCTACATACCGGGGTTTGAATTAGGCATTTAATACAGCCATTTGAAATACAGCCTTTTTGTGCAAAGATATATTTACTTCAGGCCTACAGAGGTTCAGGCCCTGTGAGATACCACCTCTACATACAGGGTTTTGAATTAGGCATTTGAAATACAGGCATTTGAAATACAGGCATTTGAAATACAGCCTTTTTGTGCAAAGATATATTTACTTCAGGCCTACAGAGGTTCAGGCCCTGTGAGATACCACCTCTACATACAGGGGTTTGAATTAGGCATTTGAAATACAGCCATTTGAAATACAGCCATTTTGTGCAAAGATATACTTACTTCAGGCCTACAGAGGTTCAGGCCCTCTGAGATACTACCTCTACATACAGGGGTTTGAATTAGGAATTTGAAATACAGCCATTTTGGGCAAAAAAATCTTTTATTGAGGCCTAGTCTGGTTCAGGCCGTGTGAGATACACCCTTTACATACTGTCGTTCTATTCTACTATTAATTAAACACCCATTTTTGGGCAAGATCCTAAATTTAAAAGATATGAGGAAAGCATCAAATAAGGGACGTGGCCCAGGTCGTGGTGCTGCTGGTGGAGCTCATGTTGCAGGGAGAGGACGTGGTCGATCTGTGCCAGCAACACACACAATTGAAACCCCTTCCTCAGGTGCGAGTAGGCGACAAAACCTGCAGCGGTATTTGGTCGGGCCTAATGCTGCTCTACGAATGGTGAGGCCTGAACAAGTACAGGCAATAGTAGATTGGGTTGCTGACAGTGGATCCAGTTCCTTCACATTGTCTCCCACCCAGTCTCCTGCTGAAAGACCACAGTCGGCACCTGCAGCCGATGTCCATCAGTCTTTCACCTCTTCCCTTGCAAATCAGCCAAGCAGTCTGAGACCCAAGTCATGCAGCAGTCTCTTCTGCTTTTTGATGACTCTGTTAGCAGGGTTTCCCAGGGCCATCTACCTAGCCCTGCCCCAGAAGTGTAAAAGATGGAGTGCACCGATGCCCAACCACAAATTTTTCAAGATGAGTACACGGGAGGACCATCGCAGCACGTCTCGGATGATGACCAAACCTAGGTGCCAACTACTGGGGCTTTCGAAAGTGTGCAGACCGACAAGGAAGTCAGGGGTGAAGACTGGGTGGAAGATGATGTGGAGGAAGATGAGGTCCTCGACCCCACATGGAATCAAGGTCATGCGAGTGACCGATGTAGTTCGGTGGAAGAGGCGGTGGTCACACAGAGCCACCAGCACAGCAGAAGAGGGAGCAGGGTGCAAAAGCGGAGCAGCTGTCCTCTAGACAGTACGCCTCCTACTGCCCACCGCAGCAAGGGACCGAGCACACCAAAGCCAGCTCCAAGGAGTTCCCTGGCATGGCAGTTCTTCAGACAATGTGCTGACGACAAGACACAAGTGGTTTGCACGCTGTGCAATCAGAGCCTAAAGCGAGGCATAAACGTTTTCAACCTGAGCACAACCTGCATGACCAGTCATTTAAGTGCAAAGCAGGAGCTGCAGTGGAGTAAACACCTCAAAAACCAAGAAAGGTCTCTGGCTCCTCCTGCTTCCTCTTCTGCTGCAGTCACGGCCTCTTCATCCACCTCTGGAGTGACAGTGCCACCTGGCACCCCACAAACAGAGTATCTGCCAGCAACACCAACACCTGGGTCACCAAGCGGAAGTACCCCCCTACCCACCCGCGATACCTAGCCCTGAATGCCAGCATTTCTAAATTACTTGCCTTTGAAATGCTGTCATTCCGTCTGGTGGAGACGGATAGTTTTAAAGGCCTTATGGCGGTGGCTGTCCCACAGTACGTCGTGCCCAGCCACCATTTCTTTTCAAGGCGAGCCATCCCTTCCCTTCCCAACCAAGTAGGGGACAAAATCAGGTGTGCACTGCGCAACGCCATCAGTGGCAAGGTGCACCTCACTACGAATACGTGGACCAGTAAGCACGGTCAGGGCCGTTATATCTCCATAACAGCACACTGGGTAAATGCAGTGGCAGCTGGGCCTGAGGCGGATAGCAGTTTGGCGCATGTCCTTCCACCACCGAGGATTGCAGGGCGCTTCAGTTTGCCTCCTGTTGCTTCCTCCTCCTACTCTGCTTCCTCATCCTCTACCAGCTCCTCATCCGGTCAGCGTAACACCTTCACTACCAACTTCAGCACAGCCAGGGGTAAATGACAGCAGGCAGTTTTAAAAATTTTCTGTTTGGGGGACAAACCCGACACCGCACAGGAGCTGTGGACAGGCCTTGAACAACAGACCGATGAGTGGTTTGTGCCAGTCATCCTCAAGCCCGGCCTGGTGGTGATGCTGAATTTGGTGGTGCAAAGATTCCTTAAAAATTACCCCGACATGTCAGAGCTGCTGCATAAAGTGCGGGCCGTCTGTGCGCGCTTTCTGCGTTCTCACCCTGCTGCTGCTCGCCTGTCAGCGCTGTAGCGTAACTTCGGCCTTCCCGCTCACCGTCTCATATGCGACGTGCCCAAAAGGTGGAACTCCACCTTGCACATGCTGGCCAGACTGTGCGAGCAGCAGCAGGCAGGGCTGCCATCAGAATTTTTGGGGCCCCTTACACAGCTCAAGGCCTTACACTTGTGCCCAGCCTCGCCCCAACCGCCGTTTTCAAGTGCCGCCCAGCTCATCAATATTCACTTTGCTGGGCAGCTTCTACTGTCCCCAACGCAGGTGCTTTTTCACACATATCTGCAGCAATACATGTAGTGGCTGTGATCACAAAGCCGGCGCAGGCGCAGCTGAAGCCACTTCAGCGATGCTTTTGGACACAGGCGCAGTTTCATTGTGGCCACTGTGAGTGCCGGGCAAGGTATCCCGCACATGCCCAGAAGCTGCAAGTGAGGCCGATGCCCATAGCTTTCTATTGGGCATGCGCGGGATCTCGGAGCGTCGGGAACAGCAGAAGCCACCCAGCGAAGTGAATATTGATTAGCTGGGCAGCGCGTTCGAAAACGCAAAGTTAACACACTGACACAAAAAAAAATATATGGCTCGGGACCGGCCCCTTACTGGGGTATTGGCTTTACCCCCCTGATGGCGGCCCTGCCAGCAGGCGATAGTGGAGTTTCTGCTGCAGCACACACGAGTGAGTCGCTCGGCGGAACAGCACCACTTCACCACTAATGACTGGGCCTCTATGCGAGACCTGTGTTCCTTGTTGCGCTGTTTCGAGTACTCCACCAACATGGCCAGTGCCGATAACGCCGTTCTCAGCGTTACTATCCCACTTCTATGTCTCCTTGAAAAAACGCTCCTGGTGATGATGGAAGAAGATGTGGCACAGGAGGAGGAAGAGGGATCATTTCGTAGGGTTTCCGGCAAGTCATTCCCAAGTGGCTCCGATGGTGGGTTCCTGCACCCACAAACCCAAGGTACACAATTGTCCAGCCAGGGCACAGTTCTGGAGGATGAGGAGGTGGAGGATGAGGAGGAACCATGTTCACAGCAGGGTGGCACCCAGACCAGCTCATGGCCATCACTGGTGCGTGGATGGGGGGATACAGAGGACACAGACGATACACCTCCCACAGAGGACAGCTTTTCGTTGCCTCTGGGCAGCCTGGCACACATGAGCGATTACATGCTGCAGTGTCTCCGCAACGATCGCAGATTTGCCCACATTCTAACTTGTGCTGATTACTGGTTGGCCACGCTGCTGGATCCCCGTTACAAGGACAACGTACCATCCTTAATTCCGTCACTGGAGCATGATCTTAAGATGCGCGAATACAAGCACACGCTGGTAGATGCGCTGCTGATGGCATTCCCACCTGACAGCCGGGGCACAGTGGAAGCACAAGGCGAAGGCAGAGGAGAAGGAAGAGGTCGCCAACTCAGCTGGGGCACCGCCAGCACCTGAGAAGGCAGGGTTAGCATGGCCAAAATGTGGAAAAGCTTTGTCAGCCTTGGAGGTGCTGACCTGCCCTGCAGCCAGTGTATAGTGTGAACGTGTGTTTAGCACGGCAGAGAGCATTATCACAGGCCGCAGCCAATGTGGACAAGCTTACGTTTATTAAAATGAACCAGGCATGGATCCCACAGGATTTGTCCGTACCTTGTGCAGAATAGACATTTATACCAGCCTCAACCATCCATTCTTGTACTCAAGTGCACTTACTGTATTCTTTGTTTTATTTTGTTATATGTCCCAATATTTTGGGGAATACCCCAATTTAAAAATAAAAAATAGCACAAATCAGTGTTGGCTACCTATTCCTCCTTCACCGCCGCTTCCACCTACACCGCCACGTCAACCTACACCGCCACATCCACCCATCCACCGCCTCCTTAACCTCCTACTCCTAGATCCAGATTGTTATTTTAAATTTTTCTGTATTTTATGTTATTTTAAGTCATTTCCCTATCCACATTTGTTTGCAGAACAGTTGTCATGCTCTTAAGCACATTTTGATGCCTTTTGCAGCCCTCTAGCCCTTTCCAGGACTATTTTAGAGCCATTTTAGTGTCCAAAAGTTCGGGTCCCCATTGACTTCAATGGGGTTCGGGTTTAAGTTCGGGTCAAGTTCGGGTTCCGAACCCGAACTTTTTTTTCTAGTTTGGCCAAACTCGTCAAACCCGAACATCCAGGTGTCCGCTCAACTCTAGTTATATATAGCTTTCATATTCTGTTAGTAATAATACACCCTTTTTTGCAAAATACTTAATATTGCAGCCCTTGCTGCATCTGTTACTGTTTAAAACAAGTTTGAAATACTTCAATAATTTTCTGGCTTTGAAAAAACACCCATTTTTGGCAATAACCTTCATTTTGGGCCTCTGCCACATTAGTCAGTGTGCAATTTAAGCTAGAAATACAGTTATAATTTTCTTGGTTTTTAAAAACACCCTTTTTAGGCAAAATACACAATTTTACAGTCCTTGTTGCATCTGCAAGTGTGAAATTCAAGGTTTACACTGCGTGCAGAATTATTAGGCAAATGAGTATTTTGACCACATCATCCTCTTTATGCATGCTGTCTTACTCCAAGCTGTATAGGCTCGAAAGCCTACTACCAATTAAGCATATTAGGTGATGTGCATCTCTGTAATGAGAAGGGGTGTGGTCTAATGACATCAACACCCTATATTAGGTGTGCATAATTATTAGGCAACTTCCTTTCCTTTGGCAAAATGGGTCAAAAGAAGGACTTGAAAGGCTCAGAAAAGTCAAAAATAGTGAGATATCTTGCAGAGGGATGCAGCACTCTTAAAATTGCAAAGCTTCTGAAGCGTGATCATCGAACAATCAATCGTTTCATTCAAAATAGTCAACAGGGTCGCAAGAAGCGTGTGGAAAAACCAAGGCGCAAAATAACTGCCCATGAACTGAGAAAAGTCAAGCGTGCAGCTGCCAAGATGCCACTTGCCACCAGTTTGGCCATATTTCAGAGCTGCAACATCACTGGAGTGCCCAAAAGCACAAAGTGTGCAATACTCAGAGACATGGCCAAGGTAAGAAAGGCTGAAAGACGACCACCTCTGAACAAGACACACAAGCTGAAACGTCAAGACTGGGCCAAGAAATATCTCAAGACTGATTTTTCTAAGGTTTTATGGACTGATGAAATGAGAGTGAGTCTTGATGGGCCAGATGGATGGGCCCGTGGCTGGATTGGTAAAGGGCAGAGAGCTCCAGTCCGACTCAGACGCCAGCAAGGTGGAGGTGGAGTACTGGTTTGGGCTGGTATCATCAAAGATGAGCTTGTGGGGCCTTTTCGGGTTGAGGATGGAGTCAAGCTCAACTCCCAGTCCTACTGCCAGTTTCTGGAAGACACCTTCTTCAAGCAGTGGTACAGGAAGAAGTCTGCATCCTTCAAGAAAAACATGATTTTCATGCAGGACAATGCTCCATCACACGCGTCCAAGTACTCCACAGCGTGGCTGGCAAGAAAGGGTATAAAAGAAGAAAATCTAATGACATGGCCTCCTTGTTCACCTGATCTGAACCCCATTGAGAACCTGTGGTCCATCATCAAATGTGAGATTTACAAGGAGGGAAAACAGTACACCTCTCTGAACAGTGTCTGGGAGGCTGTGGTTGCTGCTGCACGCAATGTTGATGGTGAACAGATCAAAACACTGACAGAATCCATGGATGGCAGGCTTTTGAGTGTCCTTGCAAAGAAAGGTGGCTATATTGGTCACTGATTTGTTTTTGTTTTGTTTTTGAATGTCAGAAATGTATATTTGTGAATGTTGAGATGTTATATTGGTTTCACTGGTAAAAATAAATAATTGAAATGGGTATATATTTGTTTTTTGTTAAGTTGCCTAATAATTATGCACAGTAATAGTCACCTGCACACACAGATATCCCCCTAAAATAGCTAAAACTAAAAACAAACTAAAATCTACTTCCAAAAATATTCAGCTTTGATATTAATGAGTTTTTTGGGTTCATTGAGAACATGGTTGTTGTTCAATAATAAAATTAATCCTCAAAAATACAACTTGCCTAATAATTCTGCACTCCCTGTATATAATGCTGTCATATTCTGTTATTAAACAAACACCCATTTAGGTCCAAAAACTTAAATTGCGACCTAGTCTGTATCTGTACGTGTGAGATACACAATTTAGATACTTTGGTTATATTCTGCTTTTAACCCCTTAGGGACTTAGGACGTACCGGTACGCCACGTTTGCCGAGTCCTTAAGGACTCAGGACGTACCGGTACGTCTTAACTTTAAAACGCGATTGTGGGCATCCTGTCATGACCCCCCCGCATCGGCTATCGCAGCAAACTGGTGACCCGATGAACCGGAAAAGGACGGTTATCGGTGGTGTGATTACACACCACCAATCACAGTCCGAGCATTTGGGGGAGGCGGTGATGGCCATGGTGCTGATGGCTGCTGTCCATGGTGCTGATTGGTCCTGGATAGAGGTGGGAGATTCAAACTCCCGACGCTCCTCTCTCCCCTCCTCTTCCTGCACCATTAGGCAGGGATTGAAGGGAAAAGTTAGTTAGGAAAAAAAAACACTTTATCTGATTTATTGGTTCTGGTGGTTGGGGTCCACAGTACTTAGCTGTGAGTCCCTAGACCCACCCCTGCCACTTGCCCCCCCCCCCCACCATTTTTTATTTTTTTTTTGCGTGCGCTGACTGGCCGGCACTCTTAGCGTCCGGCCACTGTTAGCGCATCGCCCGCCCCGCCGCTGATCAGCCTTTTTTTTACTTTTTAGTACGTGAACACCCGTGCCCCCTCACACACACACATACAATAAAGTTTTACACACACGCACATACACACGCACACACACATACCCATGGCCCGCCGGATGTTCTGGGCATACGCCCAGCTTGCCTCCGACTCCGAGAGCCCCAGTGAGGATGAGGATGACCCCACCTTGTCATCCGCATCCTCCTCATCATCATCTGATTACGATGAGCCCCCAAGGCGGCGGAGACGCCAGGCAAAGCCAGGGGCCCCACATGCTAGGGACCCTGTGGCCCACCCTAGTACTAGCCGCCCTGGGGCTCGTACTGGTTTCCCGGCGCAACAAATAAGCCCACCAAAGCCCCCTACCGGTGAACTTAGCTGGAGTCCCCCAGTGGATTTTGAGCCCGAGATTCTGGATTTTGTTGGCAATACAGGAATCCAGATTCCCACAGTGGGCTTCACTGAAATGGACTTTTTTCGTTTTTTTTTCAGTGACCCATTTGTGAATCTGATGGTGGAGCAGACAAACCTGTACGCCCAACAGTTCGTTGCTCAGCACCCGGGCTCCTTTTTGGCTAGACCCGGTGGCTGGACGCCGATCAGTGCAGCCGAGATCGGGACATTTTGGGGCCTCGTGCTGCACATGGGTCTAGTGCAAAAACCCAGTGTCAGGCAATACTGGAGTGGGGACGTCCTCTACCAGACCCCACTCTACAGTATGGCCATGACACGCCACCGGTTTGAGGCCATCCGGAAATGTCTGCATTATTCAGATAATGCAGCATGTCCCCCCCGAGGTGATCCTGCCCATGACCGTCTGTATAAGATACGGCCGGTCATCGATCACTTCGGGGCCAAATTTGCGCAGGCCTACATACCTGGAAGGGAGGTCGCGGTTGATGAGTCTCTCGTTGCGTTCAAGGGGAGACTCAGTTTCCGCCAATACATTCCCACTAAGCGGGCGAGGTATGGTGTGAAAATGTACAAAATTTGTGAGAGCACCTCAGAATACACTTACAAATTTTGTGTGTACGAGGGGCGAGATTCCCGTATTGAACCCTCAGAATGTCCCCCCCACTCTGGGTGTTAGCGGGAAACTAGTGTGGGGCCTTATGCACCCACTGCTAGATAAGGGTTACCACCTATACGTGGATAACTTTTATACTAGTATCCCCTTGTTCAGGTCCCTTGCCGCCAGATCCACGTCCGCTTGTGGGACCGTGCAGAAAAATCAACGCGGCCTCCCTACCTACCCTTTCCAGGTACCTATCCCCAGGGGTGAGACCCGTGCCCTTACCAGTGGAAACCTGTTGTTGGTCAGGTATAAGGACAAGAGGGATGTCCTTATACTGTCCACAATCCACGGTAACAGCATCACCCCTGTACCTGTGCGAGGTACTGCAGCAACGGTCCTCAAGCCCGATTGTATCGTCGACTACAATCGGTATATGGGAGGAGTTGATCTCTCTGATCAAGTCCTCAAGACATATAATGCCATGCGCAAAACCCGGGCATGGTACAAAAAAGCTGCGGTCTACTTGGTACAGGTTGCCTTGTACAATGCTTTTGTACTATCCCGAGGCGCTGGCAGCACAGGGACATTTCTCCAATTCTATGAGGCAGTCCTCAAGGACCTGATCTTTTCAGACTGGGAAAGAGCAGGCCGGAGTACCTCGGGAATTGTAGACGCCCGGATTGTCCCTGGCCAACATTTTCCAGGTGTGGTCCCCCATACTGGAAAGAAGGGACGAACCCCAAAAAAGTGCAGACTGTGTCACAGGAGGGGGATACAGAAGGACACCACCACTCAATGTGACACGTGCCCCGATCATCTGGGCCTCTGCGTTATCGATTGCTTCAGGGAGTATCACACTTCCATGGAGTACTAAATTTTTATAATCCCTAGCAGTCCCCTAGACCTAGAGAACATAAAAAACTATGGCTCTCAGACTTTGGAGACACGGAAACAATTTTTTTCCCCAGAAATATTAGTTTTAGTGTAGGCATCCTCAAACTGCGGCCCTCCAGATGTTGTAAAACTATAACTCCCAGCATGCCCAGACAACCTACAGCTATCAGCAGGGTGTGGTGGGAATTGTAGTTTTACAACATCTGGAGGGCCGCAGTTTGAGGATGCCTGCTTAGTCTCCAAAGTCTGAGAGCCATACATATTGGGCATCGCCGCGTCCGTAAAAATCTTCTCTAACATTTAACCCAACCCCCCCGGATGAACAGCGTTAAAAAAAAACGTGTAAAAAAAAAACCATTTTTTGTCACCTAACATCACAAAAAGTGTAATAACGAGCGATCAAAATGTCATATGCACCCCCAATTAGTGCCAATAAAACCGCCATCTCATCCCGCAAAAAATGAGCCCCCCCATTAGATAGTCGCCCAACAAAAAAAAAAAAAACTGTAGCTCCCAGGCTATGGAGATACTAAAATATTTTTTTTTTGTTCCTAAATTTATAATATAGTGTAAAATCTAAATAAATTTTAAAATGTAGATATATTAGGTATTGCCGCGTCCGTAAGAATCTGCCCTATAAAAATAACATTTGACCAAACCCCTCGGATCAACAGCGTTAAAAATATAAAATAAAAACGGTGCCAAAACACAAATTTTTTGGCAAAATTTCCATTTGAATCCTTTTTTTACGGTAATAAAGCAAGGGTTAACAGCCAAACAAAACTAAATATTTATTGCCCTGATACTGTAGTTTGCAGAAACACCCTATATGTGGTCGTAAATGGCTATATAGCTTCACGGCAGGGCATAGAACGAAGGGAACGCCATATGGATTCTGGAAGGCAGATTTTGATGGACTGGTTTACTTACACCATGTCCCATTAGAAGCCCCCTGATGTAGCCTAGACTAGAAACTCCAAAAAAGTGACCCCATCTAAGAAACTACACCCCTCAAGGTATTCAAAAGTTACTTTACAAACTTTGTTAACCCTTTAGGTGCTCCACAAAACTTAATAGCGAATGTAGAAGCAATTTTAGAATTAAATTTTTTTGTTACCTTGCCTCAAAAAAGTGTAATATAGAGGAACCAAAAATCATATTTACCCTAAAATAGTCCCAAAACAACAACCATCTTATCCCGTAGTTTCCTAGATGGGGTCACTTTTATGGAGTTTCTACTCTAATGGTGCATCAGGGGGCTTGAAAGGGTACATGGTGTAAATAAACCAGTCCAGCAAAATCTGCTTTCCAAAAACCATATGGCGTTCCCCTCCTTCTATGTCCTCCCGTTTGGCCAAACAGTAGTTTAGGACCACATATGGGGTGTTTTTGCAAACTACAGAATTAGTGCAACCCATATTGATTTTTGTTTTGCAGTTAATCCTTACTTTATTAATGGAAAAAATGGGTTAAAATGGAAAATTTTCCCAAAAAATCGAAATTCTAAAATTGTTTCTCCATCTGCCATTAACTCTTGTGGAAGACCTAAAGGGTTAACAAAGTTTATAAACCCAGTTTTGAATACCTTGAGGAGTGTACTTTCTTAGATGGAGTCACTTTTTTGGAATTTATATTCTAGGGGTGCAATGGGGGGCTTGAAATGGGACATGGTATAAACAAAACCAGTCCTGCAAAATCTGCCTTGCAAAAACCATATGGTGTTCCCCTTCTTCTATGTCCTCCTGTTTGGCCAAACAGTAGTTTAGGACCACATATGGGGTGTTTCTACAAACTACAGAATCAGGGCAACCCATATTGAGTTTTGTTTGGCAGTTAACCCTTGCTTTGTTCCTGGAAAAAATTTAGTATATTGGAAAATTTTATGTCCATTTGCCATGAAGTCTTGTGGAAGACCGAAAGGGTTAACAAAGTTTGTAAAATCAGTTTTGAATACCTTGAGGGGTGTAGTTTCTAAAATTGGGTCATTTTTGTGTGGTTTCTATTACGTAAGCCTCACAAAGTGACTTCAGACCTGGACTGGTCCATAAAAAGTGGGATTTGGAAAATTTCAGAAAAATTTCAAAATTTGATTCTAAACTTCTAAGCTATGTAACATCCCCAAAAAATTAAGTGGCATTCCCAAAATGATACAAACATGAAGTATACATATGGGGAATGTAAAGTCATCACAATTTTTGGGGGTATTACTATGTATTATAGAAGTAGAGAAATTGAAACTTTGAAATTTTAAAATTTTTCAAAACTTTTGGTAAATTTGGTATTTTTTTATGCAAAAAAATTAACTTTTTTGACCCAATTTTAGCTGTGTAATGAAGTACAATATGTGACGAAAAAACTGTCTCAGAACAGCCTGGGTAAGTCAAAGCGTTTTAAAGTTAGCAGCACTTAAAGTGACACTGGTCAGATTTGCAAAAAATGGCCAAGTCCTTAAGGTGAAATAGGGCTGAGTCCTTAAGGGGTTAATAAAGCACCCTTTTTGGGCAAAATACACAATATTACAGCCCTTGCTGCATTTGCAAGTGTGAAATTCAAGGGTTATATACTGCTGTCATATTCTGTTATTAAACAAACACCCATTTTGGGCAAAAAACTTTAATTACGGCCTAGTCTGGATCTGTACGTGTGAGATACACCCTTTAGATACTGTGGTTCTATTCTGCTATTAATAAAACACCCATTCTGGGCAAAATACACAATTTTACAGCCCTTGTTGCATCTGCAAATGTGAATTTCAAGGGTAATATACTGCTGTCATATTCTGTTATTAAACAAATACCCGTTTTGGGCAAAAAACTTAAATTGCGGCCTAGACTGTATCTGTACGTGTGAGATACACACTTTAGATACTGTGGTTATATTCTGCTTTTAATAAAACACCCTTTTTGGGCAAAATACACAATTTTACAGCCCTTGCTGCATCTGCACGTGTGAAATTCAAGGGTTATATACTGCTGTCATATTCTGTTATTAAACAAACACCCATTTTGGGCAAAAAACTTGAATTGCGGCCTAGTCTACATTTGTACGTGTGACATACACACTTTAAATACTGTGGTTCTATTCTGTTTTAGCAAAACACCCATTTTGGGCAAATATCTTTAATTGGGGCCTAGTCTACATCTGTACGTGTGAGATACACCCTTTAGATACTGTGGTTCTATTCTGCTTTTAATAAAACACCCAATTTTTATGTTTCAAAAGCTTTATTGAAAAATATTTTTCATTTTCATATAAGCGTTATGATACAGCAACCAACTGTATTTCGATCATACATAAATTGTTAACAAAAAGGAAAATAATAATAAAGAAAAATGACACTGATTATGACAATCATCAATGGGGAGATCCAAAAGTGGTTATTAGTTAGGAAATGGCAAGTATTAATATGACATCATAAACTTGAATAGTCTATGTACTTTTTATGTCTGCAACAGCTTCCAACGGCATAGTATTCATTATAGAGATAGAGTCTGTTGTACACTGGCGGAGTAGGAGGAGGACAAAAACACCCAATTTTTGGCAAGATCCTAAATTTGAGAAATATGAGGAGAGCGGTGCCCCGTGAGGAAGCGCACGTGTGAAATTCAAGGGTTATATACTGCTGTCATATTCTGTTATTAAACAAACACCCATTTTGGGCAAAAAACTTTAATTGCGGCCTAGTCTACATTTGTACGTGTGACATACAAACTTTAAATACTGTGGTTCTATTCTGTTATTAGCAAAACACCCATTTTGGGCAAATATCTTTAATTGGGGCCTAGTCTACATCTGTACGTGTGAGATACACCCTTTAGATACTGTGGTTCTATTCTGCTTTTAATAAAACACCCAATTTTGGGCAAGATCCTAAATTTGAGAAATATGAGGAGGACGGTGCCCCGTGAGGAAGCGCATAGCGAAACGATTGTCGGGCCGTACGCTCCAGGCTGCGTCAGTACTTCTTATCATTATTATCTCTAGCAGTGTCATTCTAGGCTATGCATATGTTTGTCACCGTCCCTCACTATGCACAGTGATGGGCAGTGAATTGCATTATATAGACACATGGTTGCCACTTGAGCCTTATGTCATTATGCTGCTTTGTGTAATTATACTAGTCCCTGATGTCTGGAGTTTATTATAGTTGTCACACTCCAGTTTTTTCATGTTTACTGCTATATGTATTTTATTATATATTGATTAATGATATGTGTATATATGTGGATTTTCCAATAAATTATTAAAGTCTATTTTTTGCGTGGTAGCTTTTTTTTTAGCTTGATAGGAGTTGTACGGATGATTCCATGTAAGACATTTATGGTAGTGATATTTTGGTGTTTTACAAATATGAGGAGAGCGTCAAATAAGGGACGTGGCCCAGGTTGTGGTGCTGCTGATGGAGCTCCTGTGCCAGCTACACGCACAAGTGAAACCCCTTTCTCAGGTGCGAGTAGGCGACAGAACCTGCAGCGGTATTTGGTCGGGCCAAATGCGGCTCTACGAATTGTGAGGCCAGAACAAGTACAGGCGATAGTAGATTGGGTTGCTGACAGTGCCTCCAGTTCCTTCACATTGTCTCCCACCCAGTCTCCTGCTGAAAGATCAGAGTTGGCACCTGCAGTCCATGTCCATCAGTCTTTCACCTCACCCCCTTGCAAATCAGCCTAGCAGTCTTAGCCCCAAGTCATGCAGCAGTCTCTTCTGCTTTTTGATGACTCTGCTAGCAGGGTTTCCCAGGGCCATCCACCTATCCCTGCCCCAGAAGTGGAAGAGATTGAGTGCACTGATTCCCAACCACTTATGTTTCAAGATGAGTACATGGGAGCCACTACAGCATGTCTCGGATGTTGACTCGGATGATGACGAAACACAGGTGCCAACTGCTGTGGCTTTCGAAAGTGTGCAGACCGACAAGGAGGGCAGGGATGAAGACTGGGTGGAAGATGATGTGGAGGACAATGAGGTGCTCGACCCCACATGGAATCAAGGTCATGCGAGTGACCTGTGTAGTTCGGAAGAAGAGGCGGTGGTCACACAGAGCCACCAGCACAGCAGAAGAGGCAGCAGGGTGCAAAAGCAGAGCGGCCGTCCCCTAGACAGTACGCCTGCTACTGCCCACCGCAGCAAGGGACCGAGCACACCAAGGCCAGCTCCAAGGAGTTCCCTGGCATGGCAGTTCTTCAGACAATGTGCTGACGACAAGACACGAGTGGTTTGCACGCTGTGCAATCAGAGCCTGAAGCGAGGCATAAACGTTCTCAACCTGAGCACAACCTGCATGACCAGGCATTTAAGTGCAAAGCACGAGCTGCAGTGGAGTAGACACCTCAAAAACCAAGAAAGGTCTCTGGCTCCTCCTGCTTCCTCTTCTGCTGCAGTCTCGGCCTCTTCATCCACCTCTGTAATGACAATGCCACCTGCCACCCCGCAAACAGAGGATCTGCCAGCAACACCACCATCTGGGTCACCAAGCATCTCCACAATGTCCCACGGAAGTGTTCAGCTCTCCATCTCCCAAACACTGGAGCGGAAGAGGAAGTACCCACCTACCCACCCGCGATCCCTGGCCCTGAATGCCAGCATTTCAAAATTACTGGCCTTTGAAATTCTGTCATTCCGTCTGGTGGAGACGGAGAGTTTTAAAAGCCTTATGGAGGTGGATAAATTATGGAAAAAATATATTTGTTGGCAGTAATATTTTTCCAAATATCTGGCCCTGACACACACACGCTATTGCAGTGCAGATGTGACAATTCACTGCAGACACTGTTTATAGGCAAAGTGTAAATAAATAGCGGAAAAAATATATTTGTTGGCAGTAATATTTTTCCAAATATCTGGCCCTGACACACAGAAGGTACTGCAGCACAGATGTGACAATTCACTGCAGACACCGTTTATAGGCAAAGTGTGGATAAATTATGGAAAAAATATATTTGTTGTCAGTAATATTTTCCCCAATATTTGGCACTGACCTACACACACTCATGCTATTGCAGCGCAGATGTGACAATTCACTGCAGACACCATTTATAGGCAAAGTATGGATAAATTATGGAAAAAATATAATTGTTTTCGCTAATATTTTTCCCAATATCTGGCCCTGACTAGAGTTGAGCAGACACCTGGATGTACGGGTTCGACTTGTTCGGCCGATCTTCACAAAAAAAGTTCGAGTTCGGGAACCGAACTTGACCCGAACTTGACCCCGAACCCGAACCTTATTGAAGTCAATTGGGACCTGAACTTTTGAGCACTAAAATGGCTGTAAAAATGTCATGGAAAGGGCTAGAGGGCTGAAATGGCATTAAAATGTGGTTAAGAGCATGGCAAGTGCTCTGCAAACAAATGTGGATAGGGAAATGACTTTAAATAACATAAAATATGTAAAAATTAAAAATAATAATCTTGATCTAGGAGGACGAGGTCCATATGAAGTAGGAGGTTGAGGAGGCGGTGGATGTGGCAGTGTAGGTGGAAGCGGCGGTGGAGGAGGAGGAGGTAGCCTACACTGCTTATTGGTTTTAAATTTATTTTTATTTTCTTAAATTAGGGTATACCCCAAAACATTGGGAAATATAACCTGTAATAACCCCCTCCAGTCGTGCTAAACACACGTTCAGACAATACACTGGCTGCAGGGCAGGCCAGCACCTCCAAGGCCAGGGATGAAGACTGGGTGGAAGATGATGTGGAGGACAATGAGGTCCTCGACCCCACATGGAATCAAGGTCATGCGAGTGACCTGTGTAGTTCGGAAGAAGAGGCGGTGGTCACACAGAGCCACCAGCACAGCAGAAGAGGGAGCAGGGTGCAAAAGCAGAGCGGCCGTCCCCTAGACAGTACGCCTGCTACTGCCCACCGCAGCAAGGGACCGAGCACACCAAGGCCAGCTCCAAGGAGTTCCCTGGCATGGCAGTTCTTCAGACAATGTGCTGACGACAAGACACGAGTGGTTTGCACGCTGTGCAATCAGAGCCTGAAGCGAGGCATAAACGTTCTCAACCTGAGCACAACCTGCATGACCAGGCATTTAAGTGCAAAGCACGAGCTGCAGTGGAGTAGACACCTCAAAAACCAAGAAAGGTCTCTGGCTCCTCCTGCTTCCTCTTCTGCTGCAGTCTCGGCCTCTTCATCCACCTCTGTAATGACAATGCCACCTGCCACCCCGCAAACAGAGGATCTGCCAGCAACACCACCATCTGGGTCACCAAGCATCTCCACAATGTCCCACGGAAGTGTTCAGCTCTCCATCTCCCAAACACTAGAGCGGAAGAGGAAGTACCCACCTACCCACCCGCGATCCCTGGCCCTGAATGCCAGCATTTCAAAATTACTGGCCTTTGAAATTCTGTCATTCCGTCTGGTGGAGACGGAGAGTTTTAAAAGCCTTATGGAGGTGGCTGTACCACAGTACGTCGTGCCCAGCCGCCACTACTTTTCCAAAGGAGCCATCCCTTCCCTGCACAACCAAGTGGGGGACAAAATCAGGTGTGCACTGCACAGCACCATCTGTGGCAAGGTGCACCTCACTACGGATACGTGGACCAGTAAGCACGGTCAGGGACGTTATATCTCCATAACAGCACACTGGGTAAATGCAGTGGCGGCTGGGCCTGAGGCGGATAGCAGTTTGTCGCATGTCCTTCCACCACCGAGGATTGCAGGGCGCTTCCGTTTGCCTCCTGTTGCTTCCTCCTCCTACTCCGCTTCCTCATCCTCTACCGGCTCCTCATCCGGTCAGCGTAACACCTTCACCACCAACTTCAGCACAGCCAGGGGTAAATGACAGCAGGCAGTTTTAAAACGTATCTGTTTGGGGGACAAACCCCACACCGCGCAGGAGCTGTGGACGGGCCTTGAACAACAGACCGATGAGTGGTTGGTGCCAGTGAGCCGCAAGCCCGGCCTGATAGTGTGCGATAATGGGTGATATCTCGTAGCAGCTTTGGGACTAGCCGGTTTGACGCACATCCCTTGCCTGGCACATGTGCTGAATTTGGTGGTGCAGAGATTCCTTAAAAATTACGCCGATATGTCAGAGCTGTTGCATAAAGTGCGGGCCGCCTGTGTGCGCTTTCAGCGTTCTCACCCTGCTGCTGCTCGCCTGTCAGCACTGCAACGTAACTTCGGCCTTCCCGCTCACTGCCTGTCCACAAGGGTGAGTCGCTCTGTGGAACAGCACCAGTTCACCACCAATGACTGGGCCTCCATGCGAAACCTGTGTTCCATGTTGCGCTGTTTCGAGTACTCCACCAACATAGCTATTGCTGATAACGCTGTTCTCAGCGTTACTATCCCACCTCTATGCCTCCTTGAAAAAACGCTGCTGGTGATGATGGAAGAGGATGTGGCACAGGAGGAGGAGGAGGAAGAGGGATCATTTCGTAGGGTTTCCGGCCAGTCATTCACAAGTGGCTCCGAGGGTGGGTTCCTGCACCCACAAACGCCAGGAACACAATTGTCCAGCCAGGGCACAGTTCTGGAGGATGACGAGGTGGAGATTGAGGAGGAGGAGATGGAGGAGGAGGAACCATGTTCACAGCAGGGTGGCACACAGACATGCTCATGGCCATCAGTGGTGCGTGGCTGGGGGGATACAGAGGACACAGACGATACACCTCCCACAGAGGACAGCTTTTCGTTGCCTCTGGGCAGCCTGGCACACATGAGCGATTACATGCTGCAGTGTCTCTGCAACGACCGTCGAGTTGCCCACATTCTAACTTGTGCTGATTACTGGGTGGCCATGCTGCTGGATCCACGTTACAAGGACAACGTACCGTCCTTAATTCCCTCACTGGAGCAGGATCGTAAGATGCGCAAGTACAAGCGCACGCTGGTTTACGCGTTGCTGGTGGCATTCCCACCTGACAGCAAGGGCACAATGGAAGCACAAGGCAAAGGCAGAGGAGGAGGAAGAGGTCGCCAACGCAGCTGGGGCACCGCCAGCACCTCAGAAGGCAGGGTTAGCATGGCCGAAATGTGGAAAAGCTTTGTCAGCATGCCACAACAACCAGCACCACCAGCTGATATGGAACGTCTTAGCAGGAGGCAGCTTTTCACCAAAATGGTGGAGCAGTATGAGTGCACACGCCTACAAGTACTGAATGACAGGTCTGCCCCTTCAACTTCTGGCTCTCCAAATTGGGCACATGGCCTGAGCTTGCCCTTGACTCTTTGGAGGTGCTGGCCTGCCCTGCAGCCAGTGTATTATCTGAACGTGTGTTTAGCATGGCAGGGGGCGTTATCACAGACAAGCGCAGCCGCATGTCCACAGCCAATGTGGACAAGCTCACGTTCATTAAAATGAACCAGGCATGGATCCTACACCACTTGTCTGTACCTCGTGCAGAATAGACATGAATACCGGCCTTAACCACCCATTGTTATACTACAGCGTAATTGCTCATTCTTGCATTTTGGATATTTCATACTCTTTTGGAGTGTACCCTAATTAAAAAAATTTAAAATTTAAACCAAAACCCAGTGTTGGTTACCTCGTCCTCCTCCACCACTGCTTCCATATACACCGCTACGTCCACCGCCTCCTCAAACTACTACTCCATATGGACCTTCACCTCATAAATCAATTTTTTTTTTTATTTGTACGTATTTTATTTTATTTTATGTCATTTCACAAATTTGTCTGTTATATTTTTTGGTGAAATTCACCAATTTTTGGCTGTGATATACCACTGCTATACCTAGTAGACAGGTTAAAAAAATTGACAAATTTGTCTGTTACATTTTTGGGTGAAATTCACCAATTTTTGGGTGTGATGTGCCAGTGCTATACCTAGTAGACAGGTTAAATAAAATCAAAATTTTGTCTTTTACATTTTTGGGTGAAATTCAGCAATTTTTGGCTGTGATATACCACTGCTATACCTAGTAGACAGTTAAAAAAAAATCACAAATTTGTCTGTTACATTATCTAGTGAAATTCACCAATTTTTAGGAGTGAGATACCACTGCTATACCTAATAGACAGGTAAAAACAATTCACTAATTTATCTGTTAAATTTTGGGGTGAAATTTTACCAAATTTTGGGTGTGATATACCAATGCTATACCTAGTAGACAGGTAAAAAAAAAAAAACCACTAATTTGTCTGTTACATTTTCGAGTGACATTAAACAATTTTTTTCTGTCATAGACCCCTGCTCTACCTAGTAATTTTTCTGTTACATTCTTGGGTTGACATTTTACAATTTTGGACGTGAATAAACCTCTGCTCTGCATAGGTGACGGGGGCAGAAATTTTTTCAAATAATCTGTTCCATTGGTGGGTGACATTAACCCATTTCTGGCGATGAAAAACCCCTACTCTGCATAGGTGACAGGAACATAAATTTAAAAAATTTGTCTGTTACATTGTCAGGTGACATTTTACAAATTTTGCCGGATAGAAACCCCTGCTATGCATAGGTAACGGGGAATAAATTTTTTGAAATTCTTCTTTAATTGATGCGCGCCACCTCCTTTCATTCAATGGTTAAACTGTAACAAGTTGTCCCACATTTGCGCTTTAATAATTTGTCCCACATTTGTGCTTCATTAATTTGTCCCACATTTGCGCTTCATTAATTTGACCCACATTTCCACTCTATCATAATTAATTAAAAAAATTAACCTCCCTTGGATGTGGTCTCTCTTTCTCACGCTCCCTATCTGGCATGGAACCCTGATTCGCCGATAACCATGATCAACATGGTAGGCTCAGAAAAGAACATCGATAGTTAATAGAGAAGATATCCAAATGGATCGTGGACCTCACAGGTATGTGAAATCAGGCAGAAGTTATCTAGAGTCAGCAAAGTGGCAGCAGGGCCTCTCCTGTCTAACGTTTCCTAATCCAAAATACCACAGTGACATTCCCTGTAATTTTTAATTAGTCATTCAAATAACAGAGCATCTTAAGAGTCCTGTATTGTTATTTATCGTCACTAACTCCCCAAGTCGGGAGTGGGTAATTGCCGCGCGCCCCCTACTTTCCTCAAAATTCTTCCGTTTTAATAGCTTCTCCCACATTTCCGCTCGATCACAATAAAATTTCATCCATTGATCTCCCTTGGATGTGGTCTCTCTTTCTCACGCTCCCTCTCCGGGGTGGAACCCTGATTCGCCGATAACCGTGATCAAAATGGTAGGCGCAGAAAAGGATATTGAAAGTTGATAGAGCAGATATCCAATTGGATCGTGAACATCACGGGGACATTCGACATGGTGGGACATTATGTGAGCACACACCTAGATGAACTGACTGACAGGGGTCAGCCCCTGCAACTTCTGAGTCTTCAAATTGGGCACATGGCCTGAGCTTGCCCTTTACGCCTTGGAGGTGCTGGCCTGCCCTGCAGCCAGTGTATTGTCTGAACGTGTGTTTAGCACGACTGGAGGGGGTTATTACAGGTTATATTTCCCAATGTTTTGGGGTATACCCTAATTTAAGAAAATAAAAATAAATTTAAAACCAATAAGCAGTGTAGGCTACCTCCTCCTCCTCCACCGCCGCTTCCACCTACACTGCCACATCCACCGCCTCCTCAACCTCCTACTTCATATGGACCTCGTCCTCCTAGATCAAGATTATTATTTTTAATTTTTACATATTTTATGTTATTTAAAGTCATTTCCCTATCCACATTTGTTTGCAGAGCACTTGCCATGCTCTTAACCACATTTTAATGCCATTTCAGCCCTCTAGCCCTTTCCATGACATTTTTACAGCCATTTTAGTGCTCAAAAGTTCAGGTCCCAATTGACTTCAATAAGGTTCGGGTTCGGGGTCAAGTTCGGGTCAAGTTCGGTTCCCGAACTCGAACTTTTTTTGTGAAGATCGGCCGAACAAGTCGAACCCGTACATCCAGGTGTCTGCTCAACTCTAGTCAGGGCCAGATATTGGGAAAAATATTAGCGAAAACAATTATATTTTTTCCATAATTTATCCATACTTTGCCTATAAATGGTGTCTGCAGTGAATTGTCACATCTGCGCTGCAATAGCATGAGTGTGTGTAGGTCAGTGCCAAATATTGGGGAAAATATTATTGACAACAAGTATAGCAGGCTGGATTCCCAGCCTGCATTTGTGGGAGGGGCATAGGGTATTTAGCCGGCTCACGCCCTCCCTCTGGTGTCGGCATCGCCAGTGCATCTCGTGTTACGGCGACGTCATACGAGTGCGACTTCCGGTTCCGGCTAGACTGACGAGGCAGACGCTGCGGCGGTACGTTCCTCCCGGCCGGCGCTCCTTCTGGGTAAGTTACTCCGGGCCTCGCCGCCGCACTCCATCTCCGGCCGCCCACCTCCGCTTCCCCCACCGACGCGTCTCCTCTGCTGCGCTCCTCTGACTGCGCCATCTAAACTCCGTGCGGCCGCGGCCGTCGCGCCCGGTCTGGTGGGAGCGCGCATCCCTGGCGTGGCCGGCGGGGGAGCGGTGCAGCAGGAGACGGGACACTTGGTGCGGTCCGCTCAGGCAGCGCTGGGGCAAGATTCAGCTGGGGCGCTCCGGAGCTGGCTGCTTCAGGTTCCCCGCTTCCAGTCTCCTCCACAACAAGCCATGGCTCCAACCGTCGCACCGCGGGGGGTCCCGCGCGTCTCCCCTTCCCCCCGGGCTGATTCCTCCTCCTTGTCCAGGCCTTGGGGGGGCGGCAGACGGGGACGCCACTCCACGACTTCCCCGATGCGTTCCACGGTGGAACGCATCGGCATCCCGCCCATCTCCCGGAGCTCCATCACTTCCCGGATGCGTTCCACGGTGGAACGCATCGGCATCCCGCCCATCTCCCGGAGCTCCATCACTTCCCCGGTGCGTTCCACGGTGGAACGCATCGGCATCCCGCCCATCTCCCGGAGCTCCATCACTTCCCCGGTGCGTTCCACGGTGGAACGCATCGGCATTCCGCACGTCGCTTCAGTCATCAGGAAGGCCCCCATATTCCCAACCTCCCTGCGCTCCACCGTGGGGCACCCAGGGGGAACCCCTAATCCTGGGCTCCAATATGGAAGGCATACCACGCCCACTCCTGGTGCCCGGACCACTTGTTTCCCCACATGTGTTTTTTCAATAAAGTGTTGCATGAAAAGCCCAGAATACGCTGGGCGGACATGTTGCGGGGATGCCATGGCCGGGCGGCTCGGTCTTGCGGTGCGGCCGGGCGTTCCGGGAGCAGCCGCGTGGGCCGGTTGCTAGGCACGCAGCGGTTTCGCCCCTGAAAAAAAAAAAAAAAAAACAAGAGTTGTGCAGATATGTTCCGTTTTCTCTCACCTGTTTTCTATTGTACCTGCTTTCCTCCAAGGATGTCCAGGTGGTCTTCTCTTCCTGTCTTGTTCTAATATGGGTCTCGCCCGACACGTCCAGGCTCACTGCCTGTCCAATCAATTGATACTTTCAGGTCCGGTTGCCTCATACGTCCGGGGTTTTCTTTCATCATGTACTCCCTCCTGATCCGTTCTAGTGTTTTTCTGATATGTCCAGGATTGGCTCCACGTCTTCCTGCCTGATACGTTCTGGAGGTTCTCTGTGTTTTTCGGCCTGATACGTTCAGGTTTCGTTTTTGCGTGTCTATTTGCCTGATACGTCCAGGTTCCGTTTTCATGTCCGTCTACCTGATACGTTCAGGTTTCCATCTTCGGCACTGTCTGCCTGATACGTTCAAGCTTCTTTTTTCATGTCTGTTTGCCTGGTACGTCCAGGTTTCCGTTTTCATGTCCGTCTTCCTGATACGTTCAGGTCTCTTTTGTTGTGTCTGTTTGCCTGGTACGTCCAGGTTTCCGTTTCATGTCCATCTACCTGATACGTTCAGGTTTCCATCTTCGTCACTGTCTGCCTGATACGTTCAGGTTTTTCCGTTTTTTTTCATGTCTGTCTGCCTGATACGTTCGGGTTTTCTGGTTTCTGCCTGTTACGTTCAGGCCCTCGTCATGTCCTCTTGCTGGTCAAGCCTTCATCATGTCCTCCCTCCTGTTACGTTTGGTTCATGTCCCGTCCGGTCGGTCCCGTTGGTGTTTTTTTATCTTTTTCAGGGTCGTTTCTTGGGCTCGCCTTCTCACTCCACGTCTTTCTTTCCCTCTTACTGTCCTGTCGCATCCTTCTTCTTCCCCAGGTGTACCTATCACGGTCAGTTCAGGTTTCTTTATCTGTCACGCTTGGGGCCCGTTGCTCGCCATTTGCCAGAGCGCACGGGTCATGTCTCCTCACTGCTTGCCACACTGGTCAACTCCATGCTGGCAGCCAGTTGGGGCCTCGTTTCCAGTCGCGTCTCGGCTCTCGGTTTGTTCAGGGCCCGGCATATTCATTCACTTGTTCACGTCAGGTCCTTTTCCTCACCACCTGACACGCTCAGGCCGCTCGGTTTTTCGTGTTTTCTTTCAGGTTGTCCTCCCATCGCCTGATTTCGTTCAGGATATTCTTGCGTTTTCGGCCTGCCACCTCCAGGGTTCGTTTTTCCTGTTTCATCATCACGTAAGTTTCGTCTTGTCAGCAGATGTCGGGGTACATCTCCCCGCAGGTTCCAGTAAAAATTTTGTATTTTTTCCTCACTTACCAATCCCAGATTCGCAGGGTGGGAAGTTCACTCTCTCCGCGGGCTCCCGAGTTTTTGTTCGATCCCAGGTTTCCTAACTTTTTCCATCCTAAACTTTCTAAGGCTCCAGGTAAGAAAAAAAATATATATAAAATTAGTTTTGGGGTTGCACGAGGGGTTGTCAATTCACGTCAGATCCTCCCACAGGGTCCGGTCTTCTTCGGGCAACATGTCGCATGTCTCGGATATTGAGGACTCACTGTCCATCCCTGAGTCAGCGGTCTCGGAAGCAGCCAGCCGCGCATCTTACAGGCATTGGACCATCCCCAGGATGCTCGCGGAACTGAAAAAAAAAGGGATCCGCCATTCGGCATCGGCACGGAAGGCAGAACTGTATCATCTGCTCTTCCCTGAATCTCCCAGGGCTTCTGAACCACCCGAAGATCTGGTCTCCATGTCGACCATCCAGCTCTCCCTGACCCAACTCCATCAACTCCATGCGACCATCAATAACATGGCATCGTCAATGTCACACATCGACTCCAGGCTCCAGGCCGTCGAGAGCAAGATGGCTACGCCTCCTCCTCCGCCAGAGGCCGAAGCCGTGCCTTCTACTTCCCAGGCCAACGTCCCAGGTACAGGTCTGGCCTCTCCCGACATCGCCCTAGCATTCTTCGTTCCAGAAAACATCAGGCGGGATATCCTGGCAGGGAAGGATATCAATTTGGCCGCCATCCTAATCTCCACCCATGATACGGTCGAAAACCGGACAATCGCCTGCGGTGATGTGTCGGTGGTGCTAAGGTCTAGAGACGTCCGCCTCAACAAGAAGCTGTCCATCCCCGAGTTCATGCTGACCTTCAGCCTGTACCGGGACATAGTGTGCTCCATTCATCCCCACCGCAGGGTAGAATTGGACACATACATGTACAAGGTCACCGAGCTGGGGTACAGATATGGCGGTACCGCCTTCTACGAGTACCACCGGTCTTTCTCTGCCAAAGCGGCAGCGGCTTTCCTCCAGCACCAGCATGTCACCAACTGGGCAGTGTTGGACATGGAGATTTTTTGCAGGCACTTCGCCGGGCAAAAATCCCCAGCCTGTGCCGGTTGCCAATCAGTCCTCCATGCTTCTGATTGGTGCCCCCATGTCACCAACCCATCTCCTGCCAGGCCAACGTCCAGCTCAGGGGCGCAGAAACCCAACCCCACCACGGACAAACTCGGCCGTCCCATCACCTTCTTAGGGAAGAATCAGCTATGCAATAACTTCAACTTGGGTTCTTGCAGTTATGATAAATGCAAGGCTTTGCACATCTGCACCATCTGTTTCAGGGCCCATCCTCAGTCCTCCTGTTCCCAACGCACGGCTAAACGCTCATGACTAGGCGGGGTCAACGTTGACCTGCTACTCTCCCTTCTCCAACTACATCATGACCCCAGTTTTGTCCAGTTTCTCTCACAGGGGTTCTCGGAGGGTTTCCATACCGGGCTAGTCACCCTTCCGCAGGTCACTCATGAGTGCCCCAACCTCCTCTCCTCTCTGGCGGATCCCGGGGCGGTGGACGCTCTGCTGGAGGCGGAGTTACAGAAGGGCTTTATGATCGGTCCTTTTGCAGAATCCCCTTTCCCTCTGTACCGGGTCAGCCCCATAGGTCTGGTGTCCAAAAAATCGTCCAATAAAAAAAGATTAATTTATGACTTGTCTGCTCCTCATGCATCCAGCACCCCCAGCCTGAATTCCCTGGTCCCGTCGGACGAGTTCTCTATGCAGTACTCGTCCCTGGACGAGGCCGTGGAGCTCATTTTACAGGTCGGGGCAGGAGCTTGGTTGTCAAAAGCGGACATTGCTGATGCCTTCAAGTTGCTGCCCATCCTGCCTCATCTGTGGAAGTTCTACGGCCTCAAATGGAGGGCAAAATATTACTTTGCCACCCGCTTGACGTTCGGGTCAAAGAGCAGTCCCTGGCTCTTTGACCAGTTCGCCCAAGCACTGCATTGGCTCTTGGTCAATCATGCCCACTGTCCGAGGGTCATCCATTATCTGGATGACTTCTTGCTCATCGAGCAGGCCGAACATGCCCCGGACAGGTTGGACAGCCTCCTCAGCCTGTTCAGCCGCCTCAATGTTCCGGTGGCTTCAGCTAAGGTCGAGGGCCCCTCCAGGGTAATCACCTTTCTGGGCATCACCCTGGACACCATCAGAATGGAGGCCAGCCTCCCCCTGGACAAATTAAACAGGTTAAAGGACTCCGTGGCCAGGCTCGTGGGCACCCGCACGGTGTCAAAGTTGGAACTCCAGTCTTTATTGGGGTCTTTCAACTTTGCCGCCAGGATCATGCCCCAGGGCAGGTCTTTCCCCGCCGGCCTACTCAGACTCCTCCCGGCAGCCTCAGATCAGCATGCGCTCATCCACCTCGGGCGTGACGCGCTGGCGGACCTGGCCATGTGGTCCTTGTTTTTGTCCAGCTGGAATGGCATCTCCCTCTTCGTTCCTCAGTGCAATGAGGCCTCTCCCTTGGTATTTTCCGATGCTGCTGCTTCCCTCGGTTTCGGGGCCATCTGCGGGGATCAATGGTTTGCAGGTCCTTGGCCCACGCAGGTCTCCTCAGACCAGGAGGCCGCCAGGTCTTCCCCCCTGCTCGAGGTCTACCCCATCGTCGCAGCCGCTCTCGTCTGGGGTCAGTCATGGAGTAACAAGCCAGTGTGCTTCATGACTGACAACCAGGCGGTTGTTGACATCCTCGCCAGGGGTAGGTCCAGCTCCCCCAAGGTCATGCGTCTGGTTCGCAGGCTCACCTGGCTGTCCCTGCAAAACAACTTCCGCATCATTTGCAGGCACATAGAGGGCAGGAAAAATACCGCAGCTGATGCTCTGTCCCGTTTCAACTTTAATTTGTTTTTCCAGGTCATGCCAGGAGCTCGGAGAGTCGGGATCAACCCTCCGGGGTTCAAAGCCCTGATCATGGACTAGAGGAGTACGTTTCCGCAGCCCACGGTCTCATCCGCGAGTCTCTCTCGGCTAATTCTGCCCGGAACTATTTAACAGGGTGGAACACCTTCAGGCGGTTTGCCCACCTTCACCCCAGGGGGGACAGGGATAGAGTCTCCTTCATCCTGGCTTTCCTGGCATACTGCCACAAGGAGCTCCATCTGTCCCACAATACCATCAGACTTTATTTAGCGGGCATCCAGCACCACCACATGATCAGTCACCCCAGTCATTCCTCCTTCTTTTCCTCCCAGGTGGTCAAAG
Source organism: Bufo bufo (assembly GCF_905171765.1). Classification (NCBI taxonomy): domain Eukaryota; kingdom Metazoa; phylum Chordata; class Amphibia; order Anura; family Bufonidae; genus Bufo; species Bufo bufo. The sequence goes on from NC_053394.1 coordinate 214,485,055, forward strand.
CAGTTTTGAGAGGCATTCAGAAGCTCTCTTCCCCTGCCCTTCCCTCCAGACAACCAGTCACAAGGGAATTATTCCAAAAAATTTCTGCCGCCCTAGATGGTAATCCCTTTGGCCCTTTCAGAAGTTCGATCCTCAAAGCCGCTCTCTACCTCAGCTTCTATGGGTTTCTCAGGCCGGGGGAATTCTGCTGCACCTCAGCCCGGAATCCAGGGCCGGTTATCAGCCAGCTCCTCCATAGTTTAGACCACTTCACCTTCTCTCTTCCTTCCTCCAAAACCTCCCAAGTCGGTCCACCGGTACAGATCGAATACTTTAAGTCATTCAATCCTTGGTGCCCAGTGTCCGTGTTCAATCAGCTGCTCTCCACTCTCCATGACAGAACTCCCGATAGCCCCCTACTGCCTTTTCCCGTGCGGTCATTGACGTCCGCGCAGTTCATCAGGCACATTCGTTCTATAGCTTCAGGTCTGGGGTTCCACGCTGCTTCCATTTCCGGACACTCCTTCAGGATCGGGGCCGCATCGGCAGCCTCCAAACATGGCGTCCCCGCTCACGTCATACGGAAGATGGGACGATGGCAATCTTCCTGTTTTTCCCGTTACATCCCTCATCCACGGGTCGAGATTGCCAAAGCCTTTTCCAGTCTGGTTTTGTAAGCTACAAATAATAAACTGCCTAAAATGCATGTTTTGCCCCCTTTTTTGGCTACCCGCGTCACGTGGCTAAAGGCACACCACTAGCCAAGGTTAGGTTCTACCGTGTCCAGTGCACACCCTCTTCCCAACACTTCCCCCGGAGCCTTGACCACAAGTATAGCAGGCTGGATTCCCAGCCTGCATTTGTGGGAGGGGCATAGGGTATTTAGCCGGCTCACGCCCTCCCTCTGGTGTCGGCATCGCCAGTGCCCCACCCGACCCTCCCTCTTTTCCAGCTTCACTCAGCTCAGACTCCCTGGATTAGCCCCCTTTTTTGGCTACCCGCGTCACGTGGCTAAAGGCACACCACTAGCCAAGGTTAGGTTCTACCGTGTCCAGTGCACACCCTCTTCCCAACACTTCCCCCGGAGCCTTGACCACAAATATATTTTTTCCATAATTTATCCACACTTTGCCTATAAACGGTGTCTGCAGTGAATTGTCACATCTGTGCTGCAGTACCTTCTGTGTGTCAGGGCCAGATATTTGGAAAAATATTACTGCCAACAAATATATTTTTTCCGCTATTTATTTACACTTTGCCTATAAACAGTGTCTGCAGTGAATTGTCACATCTGCACTGCAATAGCGTGTGTGTGTCAGGGCCAGATATTTGGAAAAATATTACTGCCAACAAATATATTTTTTCCATAATTTATCCACACTTTGCCTATAAATGGTGTCTGCAGTGAATTGTCACTTCTGCGCTGCAATAGCGTGTGTGTGTGTCAGGGCCAGATATTGGGAAAAATATTAGCGAAAACAATTATATTTTTTCCATAATTTATCCACACTTTGCCTATAAACAGTGTCTGCAGTGAATTGTCACAACTGCTCTGCAATAGCATGTGTGTGTGTCAGTGCCAGATATGGGGAAAAATATTACTGACAACAAATATATTTTTTCCATAATTTATCCACACTTTGCCTATAAACGGTGTCGGCAGTGAATTGTCACATCTGTGCTGCAAAAGCGTGTGTGTGTGTCATTCAAAGATATTGGGAAAAATATTACCGACAACAAATATTTTTTTTCCATAATTTATCTACACTTTACCTATAAACGGTGTCGGAAGTGAGTTGTCACATCTTCACTGAAATAACGTGTGTGTGTGTGTGTGTGTGTGTGTCAGGGCCAGAAATTGGGAAAAATATTAGCTAAAACAATTGTAATTTTCTATGATTTTATCCACATTTTGCCTATAAACGGTGTCTGCAGTGAATTGTCACATCTGCTCTGCAATAGTATGTGTGTGTGTCAGGGCCAACTATTGGGAAAAATATTAGCGAAAACAATTATATTTTTTCCATAATTTATCCACAATTTGCCTATAAATGGTGTCTGCAGTGAATTGTCACATCTGCACTGCAATAGCGTGTGTGTGTGTCAGGGCCAGATATTAGGAAAAATATTAGCGAAACAAATTATATTTTTTCCAGAATTTATCCACACTTTGCCTATAAACAGTGTCTGCAGTAAATTGTCACATCCGCGCTGCAATAGCGTGTCTGTATGTGTCAGGGCCAGATATTGGGAAAAATTTTTGCGAAAACAATTATATTTTTTCCATAATTTATCCACACTTTGCTTATAAACAGTGTCTTCTGTAAATTGTCACATCTGCTCTGCAGTAGCATGTGTGTGTGTCAGTGCCAGATATTGGGAAAAATATTACTGACAACAAATATATTTTTTCCATAATTTATCCACACTTTGCCAATAAACGGTGTCTGCAGTGAATTGTCACATCTGCGCTGAAATAACGTGTGTGTGTCAGGGCCAGATATTGGGAAAAATATTAGCGAAAACAATTATATTTTTTCCATAATTTATCCAAACTTTGCCTATAAACAGTTTCTGCAGTGAATTGTCACATCTGTTCTGTAAAAGCGTGTGTGTGTGTGTGTCAGTGCCAGATATTGGGAAAAATATTACTGACAACAAATATATTTTTTCCATAATTTATCCACACTTTGCCTATAAACGGTGTCTGCAGTGAATTGTCACATCGGCGCTGAAATAACGTGTGTGTGTGTGTGTCAGGGCCAGATATTGGGACAAATATTAGTGAAAACAATTATATTGTTTCCATAAATTATCCACAATTTGCCTATAAATGGTGTCTGCAGTGAATTGTCACATCTGCGCTGCAATAGCGTGTGTGTTTGTGTCAGGGCCAGATATTGGGAAACATATTAGCGAAAACAATTATATTTTTAACATAATTTATCCACAATTTGCCTATAAATGGTATCTGCAGTGAATTGTCACATCTGTGCTGCAATAGCGTGTGTGTGTTTCAGGGCCAGCTATTGGGAAAAATATTAGCGAAAACAATTATATTTTTTCCATAATTTATCCACACTTTGCCTATAAACGGTGTCTGCAGTGAATTGTCACATATGCGCTGCAATAGCGTGTGTGTGTGTGTCAGGGCCAGATATTGGGAAAAATATTAGCGAAAACAATTAAATTTTTTCCATAATTTATCCAAACTTTGCCTATAAACAGTTTCTGCAGTGAATTGTCACATCTGCTCTGTAATAGCATGTGTGTGTGTCAGTGCCAGATATTGGGAAAAATATTACTGACAACAAATATATTTTTTCCATAATTTATCCACACTTTGCCTATAAACGGTGTCTGCAGTGAATTGTCACATCTGCGCTGAAATAACGTGTGTGTGTGTGTCAGGGCCAGATATTGGGAAAAATATTAGCGAAAACAATTATATTTTTAACATAATTTATCCACAATTTGCCTATAAACGGTGTCTGCAGTGAATTGTCACATATGCGCTGCAATAGCGTGTGTGTGTGTTTCAGGGCCAGCTATTGGGAAAAATATTAGCGAAAACAATAATATTTTTAACATAATTTATCCACACTTTGCCTATAAACGGTGTCTGCAGTGAATTGTCACATATGCGCTGCAATAGCGTGTGTGTGTGTGTGTGTGTCAGAGCCAGATATTGGGAAAGTGCTCTGCAAACAAATGTGGATAGGAAAATTACTTCAAATAACATAAAATACATTAAAAAAAAATTATAATAATCTTGATCTAGGAGGAGGAGGTCCATATGGAGTAGGAGGTTGAGGAGGCAGTGGATGTGGCGGTGTAGATGGAAGCGGCTGTGGAGGAGGAGGAGGTAGCCAACACTGGTTTTTGGTTTTGTTTTTTCTTTATTTTTTTGTTCAAATTTGGGTAGACCCCAAAACATTGGGAAATATAAAAAATAAAACAAAGAGAAAGTGCGCTGGAGTATAACAATGGCTGGGTAAGGCCGGTATACATGTCTATTCTGCACAAGGTACGGACAAGTCCTGTGGGATCCAAGCCTGGCTCATTTTAATGAACGTGAGCTTGTCCACATTGGCTGTGGACAGCCGGCTGCGCTTGTCTGTGATAACGCCGCCTGCTGTGCTAAACACACGTTCAGACAATACACTGGCTGTAGGGCAGGCCAACACCTCCAAGGCGTAAAGGGAAAGCTCAGGCCATGTGCCCAATTTGGAGACCCAGAAGTTAAAGGGGGCAGACCCATCAGTCAGTACGTGTGCACACATACTGCTCCACCATGTTGGTGAAATGCTGCCTCCTGCTAAGACGTTCCATATCAGCTGGTGGTGCTGGTTGTTGTGTCGTGCTTACAATGCTTTTCCACATTCCGGCCATACTTACCCTGCCTTCTGAGGTGCTGGCGGTGCCCCAGCCGCGTTGGCGACCTCTTCCTCCTCCTCTGCCTTCGCCATATGCTTCCACTGTGCCCCGGCTGTCAGGTGGGAATGCCATCAGCAGCGCGTCTACCAGCGTGCGCTTGTACTCGCGCATCTTCCGATCACGCTCCAGTGACGGAATTAAGTACTGTACATTGTCCTTGTAACGGGGATCCAGCAGCATGGCCACCCAGTAATCAGCACAAGTTAGAATGTGGGCAAATCGGCGGTTGTTGCGGAGACACTGCAGCATGTAATCGCTCATGTGTTCCTGTCCTGTCCTATGTGGGAGGTGTATCGTCTGTGTCCTCTGTATCCCCCCAGCCACGCACCAGTGATGGCAATGAGCTGGTCTGGGTGCCACCCTGCTGTGAACACGGTTCCTCCTCCCCCATCTCCTCCTCCTCATTCTCCACCTCGTCATCCTCTAGAACTATGCCCTGGCTAGACAATTGTTTACCTGGTGTATGTGTGTGCAGGAATTCACCCTCGGATCCACTTGTAAATAGCTGGCCTGAAACCCTTGTAAATGATCCCTCTTCCTCCTCCTCCTTTGCCACATCCTCTTCCTTCATCGCCGAAGCGTTTTTTCAAGGAGGCATAGAAGTGGGATAGTAACGATGAGAACGGCGTCATCGGCACTTGCCATGTTGGTGGAGTACTCGAAACAGCGCAACAAGGCACACAGGTATCGCATGGAGGCCCACTCATTTGCGGCTAAGTGGTGCTGTTCCGCAGAGCGACTCACCTGTGCGTGCTGCAGCTGAAACTTCACTATTGCCTGCTGCTGCTCGCACAGTCTGGCCAGCATGTGCAAGGTGGAGTTCCACCTTGTGGGCACGTCGCATATGAGGTGGTGAGCGGGAAGGCTGAAGTTACGCTGCAGCTCTGACAGGTGAGCAGCAGCAGGGTGAGAACGCCGAAAGCGCGCACAGACGGTCTGCACTTTCTGCAGCAGCTCTGACATATTAGGGAAATTTTTAAGGAATTTCTGCACCACCAAATTCATCACATGCGCCAGGCAAGGGATGTGCGTCAATCCGGCTAGGCCCAGAGCTGCTACAAGATTTCGCCCATTATCGCTAGTGATGAGCGGGAGGTGCCATATTCGATTTCGCGAATATTCGATTGAATATTTGTCTTAAATTCGTAAAAATCTAATATTCGTCATTATTCCATTAATCGCCAATAATATGCGATTTAATTATTCGCGTATTGCGATTTTAACTGTATAAGGCAACTTTCCTATTGGTTGGCTATGGCTATAGGTGTATTTTACGAATATTCACTATATTGCTATATATTCTTGTTTTAGAATATGACGAAAGCAATATAGCGAATATTCGTAAAATACACATATAGACTGCAATTTAACTAATGTAGTGCTATAATTTATATAGTCTAATTTTTTTGTCTCTTCTGAACTTTAGATTTGGAAAAAATGTACACTATTAAAAAAATACTATAGCACTATATTAGCTAAATTGCAGTCTATATGTGTATTTTACGAATATTCGCTATATTGCTATATATTCTTGTTTTAGAATATGACGAATATTCTGAAAAACAAAGTTATAGCAATATAGCGAATATATTCATTATTTAGAATATTCATCTTTTTTTTTTCAATCTGTACTGTTATTCCACTTTGGCATACTCCTACCAGACAAGCGCCACCCTGTCACCATGGGAACGCCTGTGCGTTAAAATATAACATCGGATCTGAGTTTTCATGATCTCAGGGAAAACTCAGATCCGATGGTATTTTCAAACCAACAGGTGTTCCCATGGTGACGGGGACGCTTGTCGGGGGGGTGTATGCCGAAGTTGATTAACAGTACACATTAAAAATAAAAATAAAAGAATATTCTAAATAACAAATATATTCGCTATATTGCTATATATTTGTTTTTTATAATATAATCGTAGATATTCCAATAAAAAGAATATATAGCAATATTCAGCCAATCTCTAATAGTTTGATAAACGAAAATTTGGCTAGACGGGCTTAGACGATTACCTCGGTCAGGCAGGCCAAGCAGGAAGAAGCACCAGTACGGCAACGGCCGTGTGCAATAATCGAAATTGTGATTTAGAAAAAAAATGAATCGAATATTATTTGATTTATTATATTCGTTTATAGTTATATTTTTTAGCTACTTTAGACACTTACGCCACTTGCACACAACCGTATGCCCTTCGAGACATACGGTCCATGAGCATACCATATGTCCTGGAGCGGCATACAACGTGCGCACGGGAGCACGCAGCATCATAGGTTACTATGCCAATAATGTATATTAACAATAGGTAACTATTGATGCTGTGCGCATCGGCCAGATGGCCACCCGCGGGACGATTGTCCTGCACTCATATGAACAACGGACTATAGTCCCACGGGCGGACGATGCGGAGAGTATCAAAGTAACCTCTGCTGCTGTGCGCTCCCATGTGTACGATGTATGCATGGGACATATGGCATGCTCATGGACCGTATGACTCGAAGGGCATACGGTCCTGTGCAAGTGGCAGAAGTGTCTAAAGTAGCTAAAAAATATTAACTACCCAAAAAAAATAACATTAAGGGCTCATTCAGACGGCCGTATGCTGTCCGCAAAAATACTGAATGCTATCCGTTTTTTTGCGGATCCGCAAAAAAACGGGTCTGCAAAAAAACGGATAGCATTCAGTATTTTTGCGGACCCATAGACTTCAATGGGGCCATGTCCTGATTTTCACGGACAAGTATAGGACATGTTTCATTTTTTTTGCGGATCCGCAAAAAAACGGATAGCATTCAGTATTTTTGCGGACAGCATACGGCCGTCTGAATGAGCCCTAAACTGTATCCGAACTATCTCTAATCCAGAAAACACTATAATGACCATAAACATGTGTAACTTCTGGATTTTGATGTAAATCTGAAGTGTTTATACACCTACTCCACACAATGCACTAATTGTCTGCTAAACTAAATTGCATTAATATTTTATTTTATTTTAAACATACAGTAATCTATAAATGCCATAAACGAATGGCCAAGTTCCAGAAGGAGCATCTAAAGGATCAATTGGCTCTCCATAAGCTGCTGCGGCGGGTTTCGAAAAGGAACCGTCAAATAATGAAAGATATAGAGGATTTCTATGACAAACTAACAAAGTAGCCCGAAAGGACAGTTATTGTTAAAATGTTGTAAATTGTTATTGTTAAAATGTTCTAAAAAATATTTATCTGCCACAGACTCGATGTGCCCGGTCTTGAAAGTTCTAGCAGTCGGAGGAACGCGTCGTGTCGTGTGTAGCTAATAATGTGCTTCTTTTTCTTGTGGTTTAAAAATAAGAATAATTTATTTAAACAAAAAATTTTGAAAGTCAAATAGTGTATTTTTTGCATGTTAGCCCATTCCTGCTGCACACTTACAACATGATGCTGTCAGAGGTGTCTTGGTTTATTTTTGGTGCCCATTCCTTGGAACAAATTCCTGCTGCACACTTCGAACCTGCTGCTGGCTGTCGTGCTGAGTTAGGCCGAACTATGTGTAGGCCTTATACTGGACCCTTAACATCTACCTGCTGCTGATGCTGAAGTCTGTCCTGACCCTGATGACTTATGTGTGGGCCTTATACTCATCCATTACCGATACTTGCTGTTGTAGGTCCTGACACTGCTGAGTTATGTGTGGGCCTTATTCTCCACCATTACCGATACTTGCTGTTGTAGGTCCTGACACTGCTGAGTTATGTGTGGGCCTTATACTCCATCGTTACCGATACTTGCTGTTGTAGGTCCTGACACTGCTGAGTTATGTGTGGGCCATGTACTACAGTGTTGCCATGTACCTACTGCTGTCTGTTCTGCTGTCTGTCCTGATCAGTTTGACCCTGGAATAAAGTGGCCTTACAACTAACTTATAAAATTACACCATAACATTACATTATAAAAAACGAAAGCACGCTGTATCAAACTAAAAAAATGGTATTTATAACAAACATAATAACAAAACATGCCTCTAGGGCAACTTTTTGAGCTACGATAATAGCTCGTCCATTTGGTTAAATCAGAGAAGGTACTTTTGCTCCATTTCCCTCTCTTTCTTACTGACTCGCTGCCACAGCATTTTCATTTCCAGCATGTCTTTTTTAGAATCTTTTTTAATATTTTTAATTTCAATTACGGTTACTTACAAGACAATTAGTGCATTGTGTGTAGTATGTGTTTAAACACTGCCTATTTAAATCTAAATACAATAACTATAGATCTTTACGTTAATTATATTTTGGTTTGCTTAGTGATAGTTCGGATAGAGTATAATGCTTAATGCTATTTATTTGGTTAGTTAATAGTTTTTCGGTAGTTTACAGTGTATGTTGCTTTTTTTTTTTCCTATTACACTAGTTTCTGTTGTCCCCTCATTGTTGCCACTTTTAACCACTTCACGTCTGGCCATTAAGAGTAGGCCTCAGCAGGACGTGACTTGACGCAGAGGGACAGTCTATTATGGACCAACAGACACCCTGCCCCCAGGCATAAACGTTTGTGAACCGGGATGCAGCCATGATAACTAAGGGCTGCTATTTTTCAGATTCAATACACATGTGCATTGCAGCTCTGGAGATGCAGGGTGGTGGGGGGATCGTGGGATGCTTGTGAATATGTTATGTATACCGAATTATAGTAATGTGTGCACATATTAACCCTCCTGGTGGGGGTTGTGGACCACCTCTTCCTCCTCCTCTTCTGGAGCTGGGGGGGCCGAATCTGGTGGCTGGGAAGTTCCGGCCTACTGCGTCTCAACTTCCTCCGTAGCGCTAACATCTAGGGGGGGAAGTGGCCTCAATATTTTCTGAGGATCCTTCATCTTCTCCCTCCGCCTGCTCCTCACACTCCTCCTCCTCCATGGACACCTCCTCAAATTATTATTATTTTCTTGTGGTGGCGGACAGAGGGAACGGGTTGACCTGTAATAATGACAAAATGTTAAGAATTTAGACAAACAACTCAGAAATCATAACATAGGTAAAGATCAAGAAATTCTTATATGGAGGAATCTGCATGGGATTATGAATTATACCAATAGTGGATTTGCCTCATTTTGTTGGTAAATAACATGCCAAAACCAGTGTTATAGATGGGTAAAAATAGTCTAAGTTACAAGGTAGGATGAGGCAACAGGGGATTTGTTAGGAAGGTGCCCTATAGGGTATTGTGGCTGGGTTATTGACATTTAGGGAAACCAAACAGTTCGGAAATTAGATAAGGGGTTATTGGATGGTGTTATGTTGGGTATATAATTTTTTATGGCTGCCAGCGTTATACTGTCTGCCAAGCCGCATTTTGAAGATCTGCTGCCAGCTTGCCCTCCCTCCCTGTTGATTTAGTTGTCACGGTCACTTTATAATTAGAAGGAGGGGTAAAGTCTCCCCTTTAACTGTGACTTTGACGGTAACTACCCCTTTAACAGTGACTTTGACGGTGACCTGCCCTATAACAGTGACTTTCACGGTGACCGGCCCTTTAACTGTGAACTCCACAGCGCCCGTCAGTTGCCAGTTATGATTTAAGTGAAAGGCTGGCAGGCTTGTATTGGATAAAGCAGGTAATTTTTTGGGAATATCTAGGGAACGGTACGTCCTAGAGAGCCGAGACCCCCGCAAGATTTCTTTCCAGGTAGCAAGGTGTATACCAAGTTTCGTTGAAATTGATGGTTGCGTTTTTGAGTTTTTGTGGAACATACACACATACATACAGTTGCAAGAAAAAGTATGTGAACACTTTGGAATGATATGGATTTCTGCACAAATTGGTCATAAAATGTGATCTGATCTTCATCTAAGTCGCAACAATAGACAATCACAGTCTTCTTAAACTAATAACACACAAAGAATTAAATGTTACCATGTTTTTATTGAACACACCATGTAAACATTCACAGTGCAGGTGGAAAAGGTATGTGAACCCCTAGACTAATGACATCTCCAAGAACTAATTGGAGTGAGGTGTCAGCCAACTGGAGTCCAATCAATGAGATATGATTGGAGGTGTTGGTTACAGCTGCCCTGCTCTATAAAAAACACACACCAGTTCTGGGTTTGCTTTTCACAAGAAGCATTTCCTGATGTGAATGATGCCTCGCACAAAAGAGCTCTCAGAAGACCTACGATTAAGAATTGTTGACTTGCATAAAGCTGGAAAGAGTTATAAAAGTATCTCCAAAATCCTTGCTGTTCATCAGTCCACGGTGGTAAGACAAACTGTCTATAAATGGAGAAAGTTCAGCACTGCTGCTACTCTGCCTAGGATTGGCCGTCCTGTAAAAATGACTGTAAGAACACAGCACAGACTGCTCAATGAGGTGAAGAAGAATCCTAGAGTGTCAGCTCAAGACTTACAAAATTCTCTGGCATATGCTAACATCCCTGTTAGCGAATCTACGATACGTAAAACACTAAGCAAGAGTGAATTTCATGGGAGGATACCACAGAGGAAGCCACTGCTGTCCAAAAAAAAACATTGCTGCATGTTTACAGTTTGCACAAGAGCACCTGGATGTTCCACAGCAGTACTAGCAAAATATTCTGTGGACAGATGAAACCAAAGTGGAATTGTTTGGAAGAAACACACAACACTATGTGTGGAGAAAAAGAGGCACAGCACACCAACATCAAAACCTCATCCCTACTGTGAAGTATGGTGGTGGGGGCATCATGGTTTGGGGCTGCTTTGCTGCGTCAGGGCCTAGACGTTTTGCTATCATCGAAGGAAAAATGAATTCCCAAGTTTATCAAGACATTTTGCAGGAGAACTTAAGGCCATCTGTCCACCAGCTGAAGCTCAACAGAAGATAGATGTTGCAACAGGACAATGACCTAAAGAATAGAAGTAAATCAACAACAGAATGGCTTAAACATAAGAAAATACGCCTTCTGGAGTGGCCGAGTCAGAGTCTTGACCTCAACCCGATTGAGATGCTGTGGCATGACCTCAAGAAAGCGATTCACACCATACATCCCAAGAATATTGCTGAACTGAAACAGTTCTGTAAAGAGGAATAGTCAAGAATTACTCCTGACCGTTGTGCACGTCTGATCTGCAACTACAGGAAACGTTGGTTGAAGTTATTGCTGCCAAAGGAGGTCCAACCAGTTATTAAATCCAAGGGTTTACATGGTGTGTTCAATAAAAACATGGTAACATTTAATTCGTTGTGTGTTATTAGTTTAAGCAGACTGGGATTGTCTATTGTTGTGCTTAGATGAAGATAAGATCACATATTATGACCAATTTGTGCAGAAATCCATATCATTCCAAATGGTTCACATACTTTTTCTTGCAACTGTACATACATACATACACACATACATCCTTTCATATATATATATATATATATATATATTTGTGTTAGGTGCTTACGGTAGTACAGAGAAGAGCCCTGGGATGCAGGGAAAGAAATGCAGTCGGTTGTGGTGTGCCGAAACCGAGGATGAGGTAGGCCTAAGAAAGAAGAGGGCCCACCCAAGGAAAAAACATAAAAGAAATGAGTTGTAAATGAGTGGAGTGGTGGGAGGGACAAAGCTCAGACCTCAGACGGTGCAGGAGCCAGGTAAGGGGGGTGCCCTAAATAGGCTGGAGGCAGACCTCAGCCCCTCCCACAAATCCAGGCAAAAGCCTTAATACTTGAGTTAGGTGCTTACGGTAGTACAGAGAAGAGCCCTGGGATGCAGGGAAAGAAATGCAGTCGGTTGTGGTGTGCCGAAACCGAGGATGAGGTAGGCCTAAGAAAGAAGAGGGCAAAAATGGAAATAAACCAGTTTATTTGTAACCAATAAAACACGTAAACAACTCAACCCGACATGCTTTGGAAAGCCACTCTTAACTCTTGCGCTGGATCGGGAATGTATCGTGCGTAAGCGGACGACTTCCAGCGTCCCAGTTTCTTGATAACATGGGCAGGGATGTTGGCACTGGAGGCCGTGGATGCAGCTCCGATGCGAAAGGAGTGCCCCGAGTAGTTGGCAGCGTTAAGGCCCAGTTGGGTGAGAAATGATCTGACATGGATCATGAAGGTGGTCGTGGTGAGCACCGATCCATGAAGTTGAAGTAGCGGTTGAGAGGGTAGGAACCTGTGAAGCTGACGGTAGGTGTCCAGCACCCTCACCGGACACCATTTGTTGTGCGTGGGGTAATATGAGATGTTGACGGGTGAATGCTGACTACTCTTGGAGTGAGGTAAGGTCAGGATGTAGTGATCCAGGTGTTTAGATAAGTGGGAGACAAGGAGACAAGATGAGGTTTGGGACGTAGAGGTGGTAGTGAATTCCCCGGGCCTCAGGAACCCGTAGAAGGCTAAGTAAATAGCAGTTTTGATGACCGCGTTGGTATTTGTATCAAAAGGCGTGGCGTCCAGCAGGTCGGATAATGCCTTGAAAACATGACTGCTGATGGGCAGCCTTTGGGCTGGACGTGCGGGTTCCGTCTTCTGAATGCCTCTGAGTATTGTTTTGATTTGGTGGGAGGCCATGAAGCTGGTGTAGTTAGGGTGCAAGATTAGCATATGATGTTGAATGCCAGTAAGATATAGTTTGATGGTGTTGTATGACATTTTTAGTTTGAGGTGGCAGAAAGAAGCAAATCCCAAAACAGACGTCATGATGAAAGGGTGCGTGATGTTGTGTTCTACCAGGAATCTGTTGAATAGCGTGAACGCTCTGTTGTATGCTCTATGTGTATTGACTGATAGTGAAAAGTGGGACAAAGACTGGCTATGCCGCATGATGGCCTCTAGTCCAGAATGAGTTGCTGAAATGACGGGGTGCTGGAGGCAGTGGGTGATGCTGATGGGAGATCCTGATGAAATGCCTGAAATTTGAAGCGAGACAAATTGTCAGCAGCCGAATTGCACACCCCCGGGACATGGAAACAATGCAAGAAAAAATTATTGCAGGCGGCCAGCCAAGTAAGTCTTCGCATGAACCTCATGATTGTGAGGGATTTAGAACGACCTTTGTTTATGATCTGGCAGGTTGCTTGGTTGTCCGAGTAGCAGCGGACCGCCAGATTTGCCCATAAATGACCCCACGCCACGGCAGCCGCTACGATGGGATAGATCTCAAAAAGCGCTGAGGTAGTGGAGAATCCTTCCAGACCCTGGACCTCAGGAGGCCAGCTGCCCCACAGCCAATCGTCCCCAAATATGGCCGCAAAGCCTGTGGTAGATGCCGCATCTGACCAGATAGAGGGGGAAGAGTCCGACAGCTGAGGGAGAAACAAGCTCCTGCCATTCCAGGTGGACAGAAATCTCCTCCACATTCCCAGATCCGCCGCAGCGTGGGCATCCAGGGACAATCTGTGCGAGTCGTGTAGGAACAAGGGGAAGAGGTGCAGAAGCCGTGAAATAAACGAGCGACCCTGGGGTATGATGCGCATGGCAATGTTCAGGGAGCCCAGCAGGGACTGTAGTTCTCTGCGGTTGCAGGTGCCGAGTTGAAGATAGCCGTCTATGTGGGTGAGGATGTCCTGGATCTTCCCGGACGGCAAACTGGCTTGCATTGAAGCTGAATCCAACTGGATACCCAGGAAGGTGATGATCGTGTCCGGCCCCTCTGTCTTCTTGGTGGAGAGGGGGACCCCCAGTTCCTTGAACAGCTTGATGGTGGCTCTGAGGCTGGAAGGAGGGGAGGTGTTTTCTTCCACCAATAGGAAGTCATCAAGGTAATGTAAAACCAGCGGGCACCTTGCTATATTCAATAGCAACCAGCATAACGCTTCCGCAAACACGTCGAAGATGGCCGGGCTGCTTTTGGACCCGAAGGTCAATCGGGAGAAAAAATAATAATCCCCAGACCACTTGATGCCATGCAGGTGCCACAGTGTAGGGTGAATCGGTAGTAATTTGAAGGCGTTGGCGATGTCGGTTTTGCTGAGCCACGCCCCCACCCCTGCTTGACTGATGGCCGTGATGGCGTGATCTATGGTGGTATACTGCAGAGAGAATTCCTCCGAGGGAATGAGGGAGTTGAGACTGGGGTTGCCCGTCCCGTGAGGTGCCGATAGGTCGATGATGAGCCTCTGTTTCTGGGAAGATTTCCCAGTGACGACGCCAATGGGGTTGGTGCGCCATGTGGCGAATGGGGGAGTCTTGAAAGGACCTAGCACAAAACCCTCTGTTACCTCTTGAGCTATGAGGGCGTCAATGGCGGTGGGGTTGTGTAGAGCGGATAAAAGATTGGGACATTCCAGGGTGCCTGTTGGCATATACAGGATGCCCGTGTGAAATCCTTCTGTCAACCCTGAAACGAGGAAATCTGAGAGATGCCTGGAGGGGTGTTGCGACATGAGCGCGGTAAAAACTGGCATGTTGATGGTTGTTAGATACGGTTTTGTAAACATTTTATTTGGACACATGGACTTGGCATGTGCCCGGAAACATTTGGTGCATATATGTAACAATTTACATCCGTTATAATTACAGGACCCCTCATTGAAATTATTGCAAATCATGGATTTGCCTAGAAATTTGATCGGCCGACCCAGTTTGTCCCGGGCCAGTCTGCCAGTCTTTCCGGGACCCCGGAGGGACCAGCTGCCTGGGAGGGGCCCTGTCTGACCGACGTGTTCGGGCAGAAATTGGTGGTGTGGGCCGTGGAGGAGCAGTGCGCACAGGCTGGGGTCCTAAGGCCTGCGAAGTGGCGACAAAATATGACCGTGTCGATCCTCGCCCAGTTGGAGCGGACTCCGTACTGGGAGAAAGCCCCCGCCACCTTTGCCGAAAAAGACCTGTGATAGTCATAAAACGCTGACCCTCCGTATTTGTTGCCCAAATCCACCAGTTTGTGTAAGTAGAGGTCGAATTCCTCCCTTCTGTTTGGGTAGACCGCACAGATGACCTCTCTGTAGATTCCGAAGGCCAACACGAATTCGGGAATGGTAAATTTCCTATTGAGCCGGGCATCCCTGGACTTGACCACAACTGACACCTCGTCATAGGCGTACGTCGTGTTTTCAACCACGTCCTGGGAGGCAATCAGAAGGGAGGCCAGGTTTACATCCTTACCTTTCAGGATATCCCGTTTCAAGTGCTCAGGAATCATATGCGCCGGGTTGACTTCCCGGTCCTCCACGCTAGTGGACGGTGTGATCACCGGCAAACCGACCGGTGCCGGTGATGCCGCCGGTGGCGGACCCGCCAAGGAGAGGGTCGTGGTGACCGTTTCTAGCCTCTCCAGCCTGGCGTTGACCGTTGACATGGATGTCATCAGAGAGGCCAGCATGGCATGGATGTCCCCGGTGCCGGACTGGCTGGGTCCTTGGTTGATGCGCGTAGCAGTATTGCTAGTATTGCTAGTATTGGTTGATGCGCGTAGCAGCCGGAACAGCTCCGCTTTCCTTGCCGTGGCGGGGAAGGGAACATGCCGTTTCCTCAACTCCGCCGTGATGCGTGGAATTGTCCAGGACCGGATGGACGCTGGACTGGCTAGATCGTCTCCCGAAGTAGCAGTGACAGATCTAGCAGGGGTGCCAGGTAGGGAGAAGTTTTCCAACCCATCCAGCGACATACTACAATAAAAAGTTGATTAATTGAGGCCACGCAGGATCGTGCTGGCTAGCTAGGCCAAATGGCGAAAAAATTACACTTGCATGGTGACAGATGAGGCCCTGCTAATTGCCAAGCGGCTTTGAGAGGCTCTACCTATGATTTGGCGCGAGGGGGTAATGAGGCCACTCGTGGTAGCGGCAGGAGCGTTGGCCTCTCGTTGACTGTAAGACAGGACTAGGGGAAGGGAGTGACAGGTGAGGCCCTCTCTATGCAACATGCGAGGCGGCTTACTAACGAGGTGGCGCGTTGGGCAGGTGCCTCCGTACGTTTGAGGCGGGGTGTCGGCCTCGCGGGACCACTAACTGCCGGCGAAGCCAAAGAAGGGGGGGGGGGGGTACCTAGTGGGATGATAGTGCCCCTAAAGCCAGCACGCTGACCCTAACGGGACCATCCGAAATGTAAGGAAGATTTTTGGTAAATGAGCAGGTGAACGTACCTGGTACGAAGAAAAATTCTCCGGATACACGGTAGTGTAAAACAGTATAGGTTGACCGCCTAAAAAAATAAGGGGGAGGGTAGACATAACATAGTGTGATGAAAAGTGTAAATGCATGTGGTACATATGCATGACCGGGAGGATCATGGCGGTTATACATGAAATGATAGTTTGCGCCTGGTGTGAAAGAGACCAGTGCATGCCGTGTGGCCCTGCCCAGGCGGAAAGTGCGCGCCTGCAATTTGATGGAACATTTCTGGACCGTGCCCCCGCAATTCCCACCCATTCATTGATTATGATGCGACAAATTATAATGTGTTTTTTTTTTTTTTTTATATGACCTATCCCCAGGGTGGAACATAGTTGTGAAAAAGGTGAAGACCACTTTGGAGACAGTCACTTGTAGCTGAGTGCGGATGGGAAGTCTATGCCCTTCCAGCCAGAAGAGCATTGGTAAGATCATACATGATTTTGGACAAGAGGGCCTGCTCATGATCTTCCTGTTTATTCCATGGGTGTTGATGCGTTTCCCTGTTTTTTAATGTGGCTGCTGGGGAGTGTGTGACTAGAGGGGCGTACTGGGAGGCTCTCCTGGTGTCCGACGGCGGCCCCCCGAACACAGATGCGGCGCGCACGGCCGCCGGGACACCGCGCATGCGCCGACGGAATCGCCGCGCATGCGCAGAACCCCGGCCGCGCATGCGCAGACCAGGCACCAGGACGCGGCCGGGCGCCATCGGCCGCGCGGCAGGAGGAGCGATAACCAGGCAGGAGGTGGTGGGGAGGGGATGTTACGGTCGTGGTGAGCCCAGTGCAGGTAAATAAATGAATGGGGGGTGTGCAGGTTGCACCGCCGCTGGCCCCCGTGACTACGCACGTAAATGACCGGGGGGGGGGCCACGAACGCGAGTTGGTGAAGTGAAAGTTAGTCATGTGGAACACACTTGGATGTTTGTGACTGTAAGGAGTGACATGTGAAGCCTGTGAAAAGAAATCCATTTATTGTGAACCCATGCGTCCGGAGCCCCCCCCCCCCCACGGCCGCCGGGACACTGCGCATGCGCCGACGAAATCGCCGCGCATGCGCAGAACCCCGGCCGTTCATGCGCAGACCAGGCCCCAGGACGCGGCAGGGCGCCATCGGCCGCGCGGCAGGAGGAGCGGCAACAGGCAGGAGGCGACAGGGGGGGGATGACCGCAAGCCCAGTGAAGTGTGAAATGAATGGGGGGGTGTACCGCAGCTGCCCCTGTGCTGTGTACATGATGAATGTTTTTAGGGGTGAAAACCAAAACGGGGGAATGGGGCTGGGACCATCAGGGAGCTGACCGGCGTGACGGTCCTGTGGGGAGACGTCAGAAGGCCTGAGAAATTAGCTGCTGGTGACTGCTGCGAGAAGCCGTGACATGGGTGCAGCGTGTGTAAAAAGAACAACAGAAAAAAGGGGGGTTTAAACCAGGAACCATTGCCGCATGCTGCCAGAGTGTATGACCGGAATGGTGGTGCGGATCGTAAATGAGAACGCATGAACAGGTGTGACAGAAATGAATGCTGGTGACTTGTACGAAAAACCGTGACATTGGTGCGCCTTGATGAAATGAGATGAACCGGTACTGGGGCAACCGTGAGGCCCTGCTGACCCGTACGAAATAACTCACAGTTTGACGGGCAAACGCGACCCACAGTGAACCGAGTGAAGCTGGGAAAAGAACAGCAATGCTCCAAAACCAGAACCAGACGGCGACGAAAAAGCTCTCAGAAAATCAGCGGCTCGCAGGTAAATTCCTCAGAACTCCAACAAGCGACTTCCTCTCACAAAGCTCAGACCTCAGACGGTGCAGGAGCCAGGTAAGGGGGGTGCCCTAAATAGGCTGGAGGCGGACCTCAGCCCCTCCCACAAATCCAGGCAAAAGCCTTAATACATATATATAAAAATAAAAAATAGAGCAGCACTCCGGTATAGTGAAACAGAAAACTGGGTGAATAAACCGTTTTCTTTTTTCACTATACCGGAGTGCTGCTCTATTTTTTTTTTATTATTATCCTGGGACGCTTTTTCTACTAGAGCTTGCACCCAATTTGCAAATCTAAAGGTTGGTGCTGCCATTCATTGCATTTATATATATATATATATATATATATATATATTATCTTGACTCCTATGCAAAATGTGTGGGGGATGTATGTAATGGTCGGGGACTTTGACCGGAATACTGAATAATGTTTGCAGTTTATGTAGATATTAACTATATATATATTTATGTGTGTGTGAAACGTATGAAATCATCCGGTGCCATCATACATCAGTACCGCGCTGTGCGTATAACAATATATATAATCTCAGCGAGGTAGAGATGTATGATGTAACCGGAAGATTTTGTACAGGTCACACCAGGTATTAAGTAATCATTTGAAAAGGGATGAAATACAGATGTAGTAGAGTTAACACACATGCTTTATGAGACATGTTATGTAAACTTAATGCAATTAAATGCATTAAGCTATTTTTTTTAAATGGCTTTTGTTTCAAGATTACGTGATGAGTTAAGAAATTTGAGTTAAGAGGTTATGTGTTAACCATACTACATCTGTACGGTTAAGCAGCATAACTGAATATATACATTACTGAGTCTTGTAGAGAGAGATACAAAATTCATGTAAGCATTGTACCTGGGCATAATCTTTTACTATACTCTTCGATCAGATCTGGGTGTAGGCGCTTCAGGTCGCAAAACTTTTTTTGTATAGCTTTGTGATCCTTCCAGATCCCACTGTTTAATTTTAATTCGGCCCGGGCAGACCGTAGGATGGCCTCTTTCTGAGTCTTTTTCCAGGTCCACGGATAGCCCCGCTCCAGAAAGCGCTGAAGGATTAAGATGCAAGCACATAATCCCAATTTTTTTATTATACAAATATTGAAAAAAATATTCTCTGCAAAAAAGCAAAAAGTAGTTATGTCTTTAAAGGGGAAATATTAGATTTAATGTTACCGTTATAAGATCGGATTGTATTGCAATTGTATGTGTGTATTCAGGGGTGGGATTCTAATTGTTAACAACAGGTTCCCTACTCAACGGCAGATACGAGGTGTCACGACACATGTTTACATATACATACACCATAAATATGTAACACACATAAATACACCATATGCATGGTACACATACATAAATACACCATGTATACACTACACATACATACCACAAAACTTTAGAAAAGTCTAAGGAGCTAAACTATCAGTGTTGCGTAAAGTTTTTTTTTTACTGCGCTGGCCCACACCTCTAACTCCTCCCAATGTCTATCTGTACATATCCCAACCCTGCTTAGTTTCCATTGTGCCCCCCACACAGTAGTTATGCCAGATCTGGGATGGTTGGGAGGTATGCATACGTAAACAGACTATATAGACACTACACTCACATAATCACATATACAATATACACCATACAGTATATAAATGATACCTAGGCTACACTTACAGTAGATTTACCTACACCATATACATTTTATACACATTTGTACCTAGCACTAAATACATATTTGCATACATATTATATTCTTTGCTATCCAGAATAGAGATGGCCTTGCGGTTCGCCCTGCGGTCGGTTTGCGGCGAACTTTACACATTCGCGGTTCGCCGAACATGCGAACATATGGCGATATTCGCCGGTGCCATATTTTTTTACATTGTGAAGAACTTTGACCCATGACACATCCATCAGGTGGTACAGGACAGCCAATTGAGACATTTCAGCACATGGACATACCCCCTTCCTTATAAATAGACCTGATCTGGCTGCCATTTTTTATTCTGTCTTTTGTCAGTGTAGGGAGAGGTTGCTGTGTGGAGCAGGGACAGACTGTTAGGCCCCTTTTACACGAGCGAGTATTCCGCGCGGATGCGATGCGGGAGGTGAACGCATTGCACCCGCACTGAATACCGACCCATTCATTTCTATGGGGCTGTTCACATGAGCGGTGATTTTCAAGCATCACTTGTGCGTTGCGTGAAAATCGCATCATGCTCCTCTTTGTGCATTTTTCACGTAACGCAGGCCCCATAGAAATGAATGGGGTTGCGTGAAAATCGCAAGCATCCGCAAGCAAGTGCGGATGCAGTGCGATTTTCACGCACGGTTGCTAGGCGACGATCGGGATGGGGACCCGATCATTATTATTTTCCCTTATAACATGGTTATAAGGAAAAATAATAGCATTCTGAATACAGAATGCATAGTAAAACATCGCTGGAGGGGTTAAAAAAATAAATATTTTTTTTTAACTCACCTTAGTCCACTTGTTCGCGTAGCCCGGCATCTCCTTCTGGCTTCATCTGATCTCTGTGCAGCAACAGGACCTTTGGTGACGTCATTCCGGTCATCACATGATCCATCACCATGGTAAAAGATCATGTGATGGATCATGTGATGACTGGAATGACGTCACCAAAGGTCCTGTTGCTGCAGAGAGATCAGATGAAGGGAGAAGGAGATGCCGGGCCGCGAACAAGTGGACTAAGGTGAGTAAAAAATTTTTTAATTTATTTTTAACCCCTCCAGCGATGTTTTACTATGCATTCTGTATTCAGAATACTATTATTTTCCCTTATAACCATGTTATAAGGGAAAATAATACTATTTACAGAACACCGATCCCAAGCCTGAACTTCTGTGAAGAAGTTCGGGTTTGGGTACCAAACACGCGCGATTTTTCTCACACGAGTGCAAAACGCATTACAATGTTTTGCACTCGTGCGGAAAAATCGCGGGTGTTCCCGTAACGCACCCGCACATTTTCCCGCAACGCCCGTGTGAGGCCTTAGAGTGTTAATAGTGACACAAATCGCTAGCTAATAGGTCCACAAAAGTCCTTTTAAGAACTGGTATAGGTGTGCTATTGATTGGTGTGCAGTATATAGGGGTGTAATACACTTATAATATACTTTCTAAGTAGAAAGCATATTATAGTGAATTTGTATAGAGCAACATTGTGACTGGTGATCGGTTCTGCAGCAATACTACAACTACAAAGAGTGACAAACGCAATTGGAAAAAAGTATTATAACTGGTGTGATAGACCAGTGGCCCCCAAAACAACATATTGAAGCTGGGTGTTATCTAAGAATATACTACTCAAATAGTGTATTTGGGTGCTGCAGAAATGTATCCACTTTCACTGCGTTACCTCTGCTACACACATTGATAAAATTTAAACAAATTTGTTTTTTTAAACTGGTGTGATTATAGACCAGTTGCCACCAAAACGACATATTGAAGCAGGGTGTTATCTAAGAATACACTACTGAAGAAATTTAGCCGCTTTCACTGCGTTACCTCTGCTACACACAGTGATAAAATTTAAACAGAATAAAAAAAAAAAAAACTGGTGTGATTATAGACCAGTTGCCACCAAAACGACATATTGAAGCAGGGTGTTATCTAAGAATACACTACTGAAGAAATTTTGCCGCTTTCACTGCGTTACCTCTGCTACACACAGTGATAAAATTTAAACAATTTTTTTTTTTTTAAACTGGTGTGATTATACACCAGTTGCCACCAAAACGACATATTGAAGCAGGGTATTATATACCTTCTTCCACATACACTGTGCTTCTCTAGAGACTTTTGTCACTGGGTCATTTAAAAAATGACAGGCAGAGGAAGAGGCAGGCACTTCCGCAGGGGTGGTAGGGGTACGGCAGGGGCACCAGGCCAGAGCCAAAATGGTAAATTGCAGAAGGTGCGTTCAATTACGTCAAAGGATGCACCAGACTTGGTTGAGTGGCTCACTCAGCCTTCACCTTCTGTACCCTCCTCATTCTCTCTATCTGCACCCTCTTCACTCTCTGCTGTGTGCACCCCCAAAGACACCACCACCAACAATACCACCACCACCATATACCCTCCACTTGAGTCACAGGAATTATTTTCCGATCCATCACAAGACATTTCTGATGCACCGCCATTCTTGGCATCGGATCAGGAAGAGGAGGTAACAACGGCCGCCACTCAGCAGTCTGACGACAGTACACAGATCAGCCCAAGGAGGTTGGTCCCCGCTGTTGCTGCCTACTCCGTGATCTCTCACGTTAGTGGTGGGGAAGGTGACGTCAATGATGACATGTCCATGGACGTAATGTGGGTGCCCACAAGAGAGGAAGAGGAGGGGAATTCAGAGGGAGAGATGGACCAGCAGATAGGGAGCAGAAGCAGGCCGAACTTACATTGCACAGGAGGGACAAACCAGAGTGCTAATGTATCAGGAGCGAGCCATCAACCATGTGCGGTCACATCTTGCTCTCCCAGGACACCGGCACATGGCTCCGCAGTGTGGGCTTTTTTTAATGTGTCAGCTGCTGACAATAGTGTTGCCATCTGCAGCCTTTGCAGTCAACGCATAAGTCGCGGTAAGCCCAACACCCACCTAGGGACGACCGCCTTAAGAAGGCACCTGGCCTCAAATCACAGAGCCCAGTGGGAGCAACGCCGTCAGAACCCCCAAATCCACACTCCAGGCTCTAACCATCCAGCCTCTTCTCCTTCTCCTTCTCCTCTCTCCTCACAATTGTCCTCCACTCCACCTTCCATCATGCCGTCCTCACGTTTGTCAGGAAAAAGGCAGGCTTCCATGGCCCAAATGTTCGAGCGTAAAAAAATGATGACGCAGGATAACCTTCTTGCCCAACGGTTGACCTCTGGCTTGTCGGAACTGATAGCCCGCCAACTACTGCCATATAAACTTGTGGACTCGGAGACCTTTCGAAAATTTGCGGCCATTGGAACACTACAATGGAAGGTCCCAGGAAGGAAATATTTCTCACAGAAGGGCATCCCAGAGCTATATGGCCACGTTCTCTGGCACACAAGATACATCTGACCACAGACACTTGGTCTAGCAAACACAGGCAGGGAAGGTATTTAACTTTTACTGGCCACTGGGTGAACCCGTGTAGATTTGGTTTTACCGCCACGGATTGCATGCAGGCCTGCCTCTTCTTCTCCTCCTCCTAATCGATCCTCCCTCTCCTCCTCGGCTGACTCCTTGTTTTCCGCTGCTACCGTCTCTTCCTCTGCGCCGGCCAAGATCCCCAGAACCTATTTGACATGCCAGTTGAGATGTTGCCATGCTGTTCTGCGTCTGTTGTGCCTGGAAGCCAAGAGCCACACCGGTCCTGCACTCCTTTCAGCTTTGCGTTCACAAGCAGATCAGTGGCTAACACTGCTCAATTTGACAGTTGTTAAAGTGGTGTGCGACAACAGTGCCAATTTGCTGAGCTCACCGAAACAGGGCAAAATGACACACGTGCCGTGCATGGCACACGTCCTGAACTTGGTCGTTCAGCGATTTGTTGTCAAATACCCTGGAGTCCAGGACGTTTTGCGGCAGGCCAGGAAAATCTCGGACCATTTCAGAAGATCTTACACGGCCATGGCTCGCCTTGCTGACATTCAGCGGCGACACAACCTGCCCGTCAGATGTCTTTTTTGTGACTGCCCGACACAATAGAACTCAACCTTGTATATGCTCGATAGGCTGCTCCAGCAGAAACGTGCAGTTAACGACTAACTGTACAAACTCTGCGGCAGGACAGGTTGTGGGAGCTTGTTTTTTTTTCACCGCACCAGTGGCTGCTCATGCGCGACGCATGCAGACTTCTGCAGCCATTTGATGAGATCACCAAATTGGTCAGTCGCAGCCAGGGCGCCATCAGTGACATCGTACCTTTTGCCTTCTTTCTGGAGCGTGCATTGCGTTGTGTCATTGATCAAGCCGTCTAGGAGCAGGAAGATGAGGAAGTCGCAATGCTGGATGAATTCCCAGGGGGGGCTATTCCATCTGAGACAAGTCAACAACAGGAGTCTGAAGAGGAGTCAGAGGAGGATGGTGCCGGGGAGAAGGAGGTGCAAGAAGAGCATGCTTTAAACCTTTCTGGGATCCCTGGTATTGTCCGCGGATGGGGGGAGGAGAACGAGGACAACATTATCCTGGATGATGAGCAGGAGCCAGGACACTACACCGCTTCCAGTTTAGTGCAAATGGGGGCCTTCATGCTCCAGTGTTTTAAGAGGGACCCCCGTATAAAAAGCATCAAGGGCAAGGACCACTACTGGGTGGCAACGTACTTAGACCCCCGGTACAAACAAAAAATGGTGGAAATGTTACCACCATCACAGAGGGCTGTCAGAATGCAGCACTTCGAGGCCTTGCTTAGAGAAATGCTGCATTCTGCTTTTTTGGGCGCTGACAGAGAAATTTCCACTCACAGAGAAACAGTTGCGGCAACCAATCCAACTGCGCCTGCAAGAAGAGGGCGGTTTGAAGATGTGTTGGTTACTTCTGATATGAGAACATTCTTTCAGCTGACCCATCGACAGCTGTCCTCCGGATCCAGCCTCAGGGAACTTTTAGACCGGCAGGTGTCCGACTACATCGGGTTAACGGCCGATTTGGACGCTCTGAGAAGTGATGAACCCCTGGACTACTGGGTGGGCAGGCTTGACCTCTGGCCAGAGCTTGCACAATTTGCAATGGAACGGTTCGTCAAGTGTTCTGTCCGAAAGGACGTTCGGCTAAGCAGAGGGGATTGTGACTGATAAGCGCACTCGCCTAGCTCACGACTGTATTGACTACCTCACATTTCTAAAAATAAATAAGGCATGGATCTCTGAGGAATTCAACACATGTGACCAGTAGACCATGTTTGATTCAAATTCCTCATGACAGCCCATATCCGCCACCACCCATAACAATTTATGGTCCCTGTTTTCGGTAAATACAGCGGCATAAAAGGCCTTTTCTGTCCGTTGAATGCCTAATTTTTGGTGCCTGTAAAGGCCGACACTTACGGTACTTCAGTATCCTGTGAATTCCTAATGTTCCACCAGTCACAGAATACAAATGTATTTGCTGTCAGGTGAACAACGCCTGTCGGCTAATTTTTGGGGCCTGTAAAGGCCGACACTTACAGTATTTCAGTATCTTGTGAATGCCTAATTTTTCAGACTGGAATTGAAAATCAATGGGTCTGTAAATGTTCCTCTCAATTGTGGAACGGATGCGGACACATTTTACAGACGTGTGAATGGACCCTATATGTATTTGATATGTATTTACCGATTGCTGTCAGTTCTGGCTGATTTAGGGTCCATTCACACGTCCGTAAGTGTTTTGCGGATCCGCAAATTGCGGATCTGCAAAACACGGACACCTGCAATGTGCGATCCGCAATTTGCGGATCCGCACATCACAGACACTATAATAGAAAATGCCTTTTCTGGTCCGCAATTGCGGACAAGAATAGGACATGTTCTATTTTTTTAAGGAACGAAATTGCGGATACCGAAAAAATGGATCCCGAAAAAACGGATGCGGATACCGAAAATGCAGATGCGGATCCAGGAAATGTGGATTTGCATCCGTTCCAGCCCCATTGAAAGTGAATGGGTCCGCAAATTGCGGAACGAATGCGGACCCAAATAACGGATGTGTGAATGAATTAGGCTGATCTATTACACTAAAACCGAGCAATATTACAAAAAACTAAATACACGTTATAACTGTATAAACGATTTATATAACTTATTAGAAAAAATAAAATAAAATTATGGCAACTTTTCCAAAAGGATGATCATCTCCTGCACCCCCTTCATGGCCTGGCGTTGCCTCTCCTCCATGGCCTTCAAGCGCTCTTGAATGGCCCGCATATCATTGCGCTGCTCCTTTTGCATTTTGGCCAATTTGGCCCTCAATGTCTTCATTCCTGTTTGAAAAAAAATATATGAACATTATTTGCAACTCTTATTAAACCTTTAAACCTTTTATTTTGTGGTGCATCTGAATTTATGATTGCTTGCTATTACACCTTTTTGTGATAAAAGTTGTCTAAAAATTTACTTTTTGGAGAGTTTTAAATTTTAGTTTAAAAAGGTGTCCGCACTATAATTGTCTATAAATAACAGTGGGCATGATCATCTATACTTATACTAGGACTTTGATCTAGACAAATATACATTCAGATTACACTACTTTTACATAAGAATGGTAGGTCATTTCCCCAGAGATATCCATTCCTTAACATCCCTCACTGAGTCACATTTGAACATAGATTCAAAGCAAGATGTCAGCATGCCTCTATATGTCGCTATATGTGCTGTCAGTCAATATAGCTCTGAAAACTCTGTTAAAGAATGCTCCTTATGAAGAATTCCCATTACTAAGGGATGACAACAGCAACGCAATGCATTAAGCTAAAAATAAGCTATAGAAGACTTTCCACAGTTGTCAAAGATGCGAGGAAATAGAAAACGCACCAGTACCCAGAAAATGCATGTAAGACGCAAGAGAACCGTACTGAACGAGAATCCGAATTCACAGCACAAAAGTCAATCCGGGTTTTCCAATTCAATCCAGAAATACCCAGTCCTTAACATCCCTCACTGAGTCATATTTGAACATAGATTCAAAACAAGATGTCAGCATGCCTCTATATGTCTCTACATGTGCTGCCAGTAAATATAGCTCTGAAAACTCTATTGAAGAATGCTCCTTATGAAGAATTCCCATTACTAAGGGATTACAACAGCAACGCAATGCGTTAAGCCAAAAATAAACTATAGAAGATTTTCCACAGTGGTCAAAGATGCTAGGAAATAAAAAACGCATCAGTACCCAGAAAACGCTTGTAAGACACAAGAGAACCGCAACTGAACGAGAATCCCTATTCACAGCACAAAATCGAATCCAGGGTTTCTAGTTCAACAAGCACAGCTCCAATTATATAACTATATCCAGCAATGCTTTCCATAAGAAACTTTTAATATCAAGCAATTTCAACAGCAATATAATGTGCCCAGCCGATAACAAATCATAGAAGATTTTCTATACCTGTCGAAGATGCTAAGGAGTAAAAAACACATCAGTACCCAGAAAATGCATGCGAAACGCAAGGGAACCGCAAATGAATGAGAATCCCAAAACTCATTACAAAGTCCAGCCCTTGTCTTCCAGATATCTAAGATGACACACATATATAAAACTCGGTTTACCATACAGATCAAGTGCGGCCACTGAGGAAGGAGAAAGCAGAGTCTCTGAAACGCGTCTGGCGTGAACTATACACTTGATCTTAATGGCAACATTATAGCAAATACCAATTAATATGACACCAAGTGAAGCGCTTCACTGAAAGATACTTCACAAGTAGTTGCAGCTTGCAGCCGACTCGTCACATTGAGTCAGCCTACTTCCACTACCTGTGTTTGCGCTACCCGAGACACGTGGGACGCTAAAGATACACAGTCAACAGCCGAGAGATCGTGTCCGCTATAGTGAATACAACGAGGTGCAGGACTTACCGATCAAAACACACAGCTGTTTGCACCGGCCCTACAAATCAATTCAAGCAAGGTATCATCATTTATTTCCCTCCTGGCATCAGACAGAACACAGATAGAGGTAAGCTCACCGTTGAGCTACTCCACGTGGGACGCCACGAATGAACTCTGAACGGGCAAATGTGAGTACCAACACACCTCATTATACTCAGTCTAAAACAGCATTTTGCAAATGCATTCTGACCAATGAATCCACATTGGAGCAACATATGAATACAACTCACAAGTAACATCTCCGGGTAACGTGCGGCAATTACAAATACTGTATGCAAGATACACTTACCAGGGAGACTTTTCAATAGAGGAAACAGAGGAAGCGGGAGCATCATATTTGGCAATTTCAATATGAGTGGCAGAGACTTACACAGAATCACTTATATTTTTGATCACAAGCGATCTTATTATTCCCAACCATTTTTTCCAACCTATATTTTTGATACCCAGAGATATATTTATCTTAGCATCCTTCTATTTTTTATTCTTATTATTTTTTTTATACATTTTTTTCTTTTTTTGCATGTATTTGGAATACACCAATTCCACTTATCAAGTGGACAGATCTGCTTCACCAATTGGTTCACGTATCAGTGCCACCATATAAGTTGGCAATATTACTACATCAACCTGCCGGGCTGTTCCTCCAGCACACCACTCTAGGAGCTATACTATTTGGACTAAATTCACCCTTCAGATATTCATTTTTTGCCCATTCATTTTTCCTTTATTTAAATATTGGCACACAACCTTCAGGCTTCTGCTAGAAAGCTGAACATGAAAAAAACTTCATCTTTCAGCATGACTACGACCCAAAGCATACATAAAATCGACAAAGGAATGGCTTCACCAGAAGAAGATTAAAGTTTTGGAATGGCCCAGCCAGAACCCAGACCTGAATCCGATTGAAAATCTGTGGGGTGATCTGAAGAGGGCTGTGCACAGGAGATGCCCTCGCAATCTGACAGATTTGGAGTGTTTTTGCAAAGAAGAGTGGGCAAATCTTGCCAAGTCAAAATGTGCCATGCTGATAGACTCATACCCAAAAAGACTGAGTGCTGTAATAAAATCAAAAGGTGCTTCAACAAAGTATTAGTTTAAGGGTGTGCATACTAATGCAACCATATTATTTTATTTTTATATTTTTTCTTCCCTCTACCTAAAAGATTTCAGTTTATTTTTCAATTGAGTTGTACAGTTTATAGGTCACATTAAAGGTGGAAAAAGTTCTGAAATGATTCATCTTTGTCTCATTTTTTTACATAACAGAAACCTGACATTTTAAGAGGGGTGTGTAGACTTTTTATATCCACTGTATATATATACAGTTGCAAGAAAAAGTATGTGCACAAATTGGTCATAAAATGTCATCTGATCTTCATCTAAGTCACAACAATAGACAATCAGTCTGCTTAAACTAATAACACACAAAGAATTAAATGTTACCATGTTTTTATTGAACACACCATGTACACATTCACAGTGCAGGTGGAAAAAGTATGTGAACCCTTGGATTTAATAACTGGTTGAACCTCCTTTGGCAGCAATAACTTCAACCAAACGTTTCCTGTAGTTGCAGATCAGACATGCACAACGGTCAGGAGTAATTCTTGACCATTCCTCTTTACAGAACTGTTTCAGTTCAGCAATATTCTTGGGATGTCTGGCGTGAATCGCATTCTTGAGGTCATGCCACAGCATCTCAATAGGGTTGAGGTCAGAACTCTGACTGGGCCACTCCAGAAGGCATATTTTCTTCTGTTTAAGCCATTCTGTTGTTGAATTACTTCTATGCTTTGGGTCATTGTCCTGTTGCAACACCCATCTTCTGTGGAGCTTCAGCTGGTGGACAGATGGCCTTAAGTTCTCCTGCAAAATGTCTTGATAAACTTGGGAATTAATTTTTCCTTCGATGATAGCAATCCGTCCAGGCCCTGACGCAGCAAAGCAGCCCCAAACCATGATGTCCCACCACCATACTTCAAAGTTGGGATGAGGTTTTGATGTTTGTGTGCTGTGCCTCTTTTTCTCCACACATAGTGTTGTGTGTTTCTTCCAAACAACTCAACTTTGGTTTTATCTGTCCACAGAATATTTTGCCAGTACCCCTGTGGAACATCCAGGTGCTCTTGTGCAACTTGTAAATGTGCAGCAATGTTTTTTTTTTTGGACAGCAGTGACTTCCTCTGTGGTATCCTTCCATGAAATCCATTCTTGTTTAGTGTTTTACATATCGTAGGTTCGCTAACAGTGATGTTAGCATATGCCAGAGACATTTGTAAGTCTTTAGCTGACACTCTATGATTTTTCTTCACCTCATTGAGCAGTCTGCGCTGTGCTCTTGCAGTCATCTTTACAGGACGGCCACTCCTAGGGAGAGTAGCAGCAGTGCTGAACTTTCTTCATTGCTTATCTTGACTTTAGTAAGGCTTTTGATACTGTCCCACATAGAAGGCTTATCAATAAATTACAGTCTTTGTGTTTTTAATGCCATATTGTTGAATGGATTAGGCAGTGGCTGAGGGACAGACAACAGAGGGTTGTAGTCAATGGAGTATATTCAGTATTGTTACCAGTGGGGTCTCTCAGGGATCTGTTCTGGGACCCATATTGTTTAATATCTTTAACAGCGAAATTGCAGAAGAAGGCCTCGATGGTAAGGTGTGTCTTTTTGCTTATGACACAAAGATTTGTAACAGGGTTGATGTTCCGGGAGGGATACACCAAATAGAAAAGGATTTAGGAACACTAGAGGAATGGTCAAAAATCGGGCAACTAAAATGTAATGTTGATAAGTGCAAGATAATGCACCTAGGGTGTAAAAACCCAAGAGCAGAATATAAAATCAGTGATACAGACCTAACCTCAGTATCTGAGGAAATTGATTTAAAGGTAGGCAGACAATGTCATAGAGCAGCAGGAAATGCTAGCAGAATGCTTGGGTGTATAGGGAGAGGCATTACCAGTAGAAAGAGGGAGGTGCTCATGCTGCTCTACAGAGCACTAGTGAGACCTCATTTGGAGTATTGTGCGCAGTACTGGAGACCATATCTCCAGAAGGATATTGATACTTTGGAGAGAGTTCGGAGAAGAGCTACTAAACTAGTACAGGGATTGCAGGATAATACTTACCAGGAAAGATTAAAGGACCTTAACATGTATAGCTTGGAAGAAAGACGAGACAGAGGGGATATGATAGAAACTTTTAAATACATAAAGGGAATCAAAAAGGTAAAAGAGGAGAGAATAATTTAAAATAAGAAAAACTGCTACAAGAGGACATAGTTTTAAATTAGAGGGGCAAAGGTTTAAAAGTAATATCAGGAAGTATTACTTTACTGAGAGAGTAGTGGATGCATGGAATAGCCTGCCTGCAGAAGTGGTAGCTGCAAATACAGTAAAGGAGTTTAAGCATGCATGGGATAGGCATAAGGCCAGCCTTTATATAAGATAGGGCCAGGGGCTATTCATAGTATTCAGTATATTGGGCAGACTAGATGTCACGGGGTAGTGTTGCGGGTATAATGATAGAGCGGAGGTGCACCCCCTAAGCTGCCACCCGGTCCCCTGTCCCTGCCTACTTGCACCACCCACCCTAGGTGACGGGGCACAACTGGGCGACAGTCCCTGACCTGAGTAAGTGCAAGCAGAGAGATAGAGACAGCAGGGAAGCGGACAGCCGATGAGAGGTAGCACTAGAGCGGACAGAGAGGTGGAACTAGCAAGGTACCACCAAAAAACGGAAGGGCGAGGCGGGTCAACTAGCCGGGGTCAGTCTAGGAGGTCACGTCAGTACGAGGGAGGAGACAAAGATAGATCCGAGAGCGGGCCGAGGTCAAAATCCGGGAGGTCACGTCAGTACAAGAGAAGAGGCAAAGACAAAATCCAAAAGCAAGCCGAGGTCAAAATCCGAAAGGTAGCGTCAAGGTTCAGGGAGCATGCAGAAGAGGTGTCTGGAAGCAGATCAAAGTTCAAATCCAAATGTAAGCTAAATAACAATAATAATACACAGCCTAAGGGACCAAAATCACAGGCAAATGGTAGCTAGCAGGTTGCCTGTATTTATAGTGGGGAGTGAGGGTCATGTGACGTGGCCAGCGTCACATGACCGACAGACAGGCAAGTCGAGCACAGAGTGATCAGCTCGGCGCTCAAGGCAGACCTAGGAGCAGGGAGCCTCCCAGCTAGCAAAGCCGCCCTCACATCCTCGCTCCCGAAGCTAAGCAGCAGGTCTGATTTTTGTGCAGAAATCCATATCATTCCAAAGGGTTCACATACCTCTTGAAGCTCATCAAGAGAATGCCAATAGTGTGCAAAGCAGTAATCAAAGCAAAAGGTGGCTACTTTGAAGAACCTAGAATATGACATATTTTCAGTTGTTTCACACTTGTTTGTTATGTATATAATTCCACATGTGTTAATTCATAGTTTTGATGCCTTCATAGTCATGAAAATAAAGAAAACTCTTTGAATGAGAAGGTGTGTCCAAACTTTTGGTCTGTACTGTATATATATATATATATATATATATATTTTTTTTTATTTTTTATTTTTTTTTACTTTTTTTTTTCAAACCTCTTACCCTAACACTACTGAGTACACCTGCCAGTACTCAGACTAACTAACTATGGCTAATTACCAGTAATTTTATAAATATTATTTTTGTATATATATTTCTTTTTTCAAACGCCTAAACTATTTCTGTCTAACTGTCAGTGCTCTGGCAAACTAACTAAAACTATCTAATTACCAGTCATTTATATATATATATATATATATATATATATATTTATATTTATTTATTTTTATATATTTTTTTTTATTATTATATAATTTTTTTAAATTTTTTTTTGGACAAATGCCTAATTCTAACACTAACCTCAACTATTTCAAGCTAGCTGGCTAGCTATAGTACACTACTTTATAAAAAAAAAAAAAAAACACAAAAGTTCTGTGGGGAGGAAGGGTGGTTGGAGGATTGGGTGTGTCAGTGTGTGTGTTTGGGGCACTGTGGGGTGTTTATTTGCTTGGAGGCACTCTGACTGTAGACCAGTGCAGCGCAGCTCCAATCTCCTGAAGTGTAACTATCACAATGAGGAGATCGGAACTGCGCTGGATGATTCTTGCCTGCCAGCAAGCAGTACGCGCTGCGATTAGTCAGTCAGATCTGAGTGACCAATCACAGCAATCGGAAAACAGGGACCGCTGTGATTGGTCCCCTGATGGGTGAATCAATGGATGTCGTATATCTAGAGTATCTGGACTTCTCCAAAGCATTTGACACTGTACCACATAAAAGGTTAGTATATAAAATGAGAATGCTTGGACTGGGGGAATATGTCTGCATGTCGGTAAGTAACTGTCTGATTGATAGAAAACAGAGAATGGTTATTAATGGTACACACTCAGATTGGGTCACTTTCACTAGTGGGGTACAGTACCACAGGGGTCAGTATTGGGCCCTATTCTCTTCAATATATTTATTAATGATCTGTAGAAGGCTTGCACAGTAAAATAATTTTTTTTGCAGATGACACTAAACTGTGTAAAGTGATTAACAAAGAAGAAGACAGTATACCGCTACAGAGTGATCTTGATATATTGGAGGCTTAGGCAGAGAAGTGGCAGATGAGGTTTAAAACTGACAAATGTAAGGTTATGCCCATGGGAAGGAATAATGCAAGGCACCCGTACATACCAAATGGTAAAACACTGGGTAACACTGACATGGAAAAGGACATAGGAATTTTAGTGAACAGCAAACTAAGCTGTAGAAACCAGTGTCAGGCAGCTGCTGCCAAGGCCAATAAGATAATGTGTTGCATCAAAAGGAGAACATAGTCCTGCCACTTTACAAATCACTAGTCAGACCACACATACAGTAGCATTAACTTTTTCAGCAGCAGTGTCATGCCTACAGCATCTTTAAAGGAGCTTTCCTGTTGGCTTATCATGAGTATATGCCATCAATATTTGATTGGCAGGAGTCCAACATCCTGCAACCCCAATGATCGTCTGTTATGCAGTAGCTTTGATGCCAGAGCTGGAACTACTTGTGAGCAGTAGATGGTAGATGCAGCACTGCTCCATTTGAAGATTTCTCAGATTTCTCCTAAGTATATGTTCTAAAAATCTTGAATGTGAAATGGTTTGTGAGGAGATGTTCTTTCTGCTTATAATGAAATAGTGGAAGGTGTGGTTTGGCCTGTCACCACATTTCTAGATACATTGGTCACTTTGGTAAAGAGGTATGCAGCTACATGAGAAAATAGACACAACATTGAAATACCTAATTGGCCAAATCAACACCAGAATATTGAGAAATTTTGTACGAAATTAGGTAGGGTAAACCTTGCAAGATTTTACTGAAATACACACTTTCGTGTTTACCTGCATGCTACTGTAGTGGCGTTGCAGTGTAACTACAACTTCTTCTCCCATGCTAATGAGGGTCCAAGGTGCCCAGAGGGGCGTTTTTTTCCCTCTCCGGTGCCCAGTAACGCCCCCCTGCAGTGCCCAAGAATGCCTCCTGATCCTGAAATAACCTCCCACAGCCCGGCAAACGGTTCCACCCCCTCCCCACGTCATCGTCTACCTTCTAGAAATGCCCCATCCTTCTTCCTGTCGGCGGCCAGAAAACTCGCGCAGGCGCAGTACCGCCTGCGGCCTGCGCCTGCGCGATCATCAACCTTCTGAGGGCAACAGCCTCAAAAGTCTCACAGTTTGCCGGGCTGTGGGAGGTTATTTCAGAATCAGGAGGCGTTCTTGGGCACTGCAGGGGGGCGTCACTGGGACCTGGAGAGGGAAAAAAACGCCCCTCTGGGCACCTTGGACCCTCATTAGCATATCATAAAAAGCGCTTTTATATCAAAACGAAATCAAGTAAAAAGAAGACTGCTGGAAATAAGGTACTTTAGTGAACATAGCGATGGTGACAGCTTAAAATGCTAAAAGCAGGTGGCAGATTCCCTTTAACCCCTTGGATCATTTTTGCGTTTTAATTTTTCTTCCCTATCTTCCTTGAGCCATAGCTTTTTTTCAATTTTTCCATTCACATAGCCATATGAGGGCTTATTTTTTGCGAGACAAGTTGCACTTTCAAATGCCACCATTTAATATGGCATACAATGTAGTGGGAATCGGGGAAAAATTCTGAATGGGGTGTCCACCGTTTTATGGGTTTTGTTCCTACGGTGTTCCTTTTGCGGCAAAACAGACATGTGCCCTTTATTCTTTGGGTCAGTACGTTTACAACGATACCACATATGTATAGGATTTTTATGTGTAAATAGTGTAAAAATTTTATTAAAGGGAGTCTGTCATCAAAGTTTCACCTTTTAACCCTTCCCATAGCTTTCTAGCAGCCTTACAGTTAATAAAAACGTTACCTTTATGAGCAATCCTGGACTTATAAAACCGGCAAAAAACATCTTAGTAGCATATGCAAATGAGGGCTCGCAAGTGCCCAGGGGCGGAGTTACCCTCGTAGGTGCCCAGCTAGCTCAGCCTTATCGTCGCTTCCCCCCGCCCATTCTTTCCCTCTGCCCGCCCATCCTTTCCCTCTGACCACCCATCTACTTACTTCTTGTTTCGCCGAGATCCCACGCTTGCGCACTCAGTCCGTCGGCCGGTGCATGCGCACTGCGATTCCCATTCGTTGTACGGCATCACAGTAATTAATGCGCATGCGCCGATGGACCACCTCCTTTGTGGTGTTTTTACGCCGTTAGCCGGCGCATGCGCATTAATTACTGTGATGCCGTACAAGGAATGGGCATCGCAGTGCGCATGCGCCGGCCGACGGACTGAGTGCGCAGGTGCGGGATCTCGGCGAAACAAGAAGTAAGTAGATGGGCGGTCAGAGGGAAAGGATGGGCGGGTGGAGGGAAGGAAGGGGCGGGGGGAAACGACGATAAGGCTGAGCTAGCTAGGGGGGGAACGCCGCCCCTGGGCACTTGCAAACCCTCATTTGCATATGCTACTAAGATGTTTTTTGACGGTTTTATAAGTCCAGGATTGCTCATAAAGGTGACGTTTTTATTAACTGTAAGGCTGCTAGAAAGCTATGGGAAGGGTTAAAAAGGTGAAACTTTGATGACAGACTCCCTTTAAAACTGTTAACATACTCTGACTCCCATAACTTTTTTTTATAGTATAGTATATAGTATATCTAATAAGCTATGTGGGGGCCTTTTTTTTTTGTGGGACAATGTCGTTTTTATTTATAACATTTTGAAGTGTGTGTGTGACTTTTTTAGCACATTTTTTTTTGTAAGAGAAGCGATGAACAAATGGTGAATAGGCCATTTTGACCCTTTTTTCCATTACGCTTTTTTGGAAGCATATTTTTATATTTTAATAGTACAGGCTTTTCTGATGCAGTGATGCCCATGATATTTATATTTTTTATTTATGTATTTATATATTTTATTATTCAATGGAAAGGGGGGTTATTTAAATTTTTTTATTTTTATATATTTTTAAAAAAAATTTAAACTTTTTTATGGTTTTGTAGCTCATGTTTGAGGCTACAAGACTCTTTTTTTAAAATTCTGTACCATTATGTTTCTTTCATTAAGTTACAAGTGATAATGTTGCCATTGCCCAACTGATGGACTTTTATGTCAGAAATTTACCAAAATTTACCCGCCCACCTGCTTCTGATTCATATGGAAAAAAAAACTGTCAGGTGGATGGGAGAGCTGTGAGCTCATGAATATGGGGACTCATTTGCATGTGCTAGACTGTTAGGATTTAGTGATAGCAGCAGAAAACTGGTGACAGATTCCCTTTAAAATCTGTCAGATTTTTTTGTGCAAAAGGGAACCTGGGCCTTTTCCATGCCAGCAATCTGGCATTGAGCACTGGAGTTCTTCAATAAATACATACTTAAATTCTATATCTAAGTGAGGTTTCTCCATCTATTCTCCATCTAACGAGGTTTCCTGGACATGACTGTTAAAAACTGGCCCTTTGCAAGTGGTAATGAAGATGTTTCCTGGAGCCCCATGGAAATGACTACAACTAGACTGAATGGCACGCTCACACAGCAGGGCTCTAGGTGCTTTTCAACTGAAAAATCAGGAGATGAGGAAAACATATCATAAACTATAACTCATCTCTGGTATAATTCACCTCAGGGGCGGGCTGGGACGGGGGGGCAAGGAGGCAATTGCCCCCCAGGCCGCCCTAAAAAACTGTCCGCAACACCGATCACCACAGGCGGCGCGGCCCTGGATGTAATTGCGGCGTCGGTGGTGGCGGCGGGCAGTAGGAGATGAGCGCTTCCATTGTGGAAGCGCTCATTTCCATATTCATCTGTATCGCCGTCCTCAGGACAGTGATACAGATGCCTGTGCTGCGGCAGGGGAGGGGAGGGAGAGGAGTCTCCCTTCCCTGTTCTTCTGATAGGCCGCAGGCACTAATGCCTGCAGCCTATCAGAGGCCGGCTCAGGAGGTGCGATGACATCATTAAGCAGCACACAGCGGGGGACACAGGCCGGAAGAGGCCTGCATCGCTGCTGGTGGAGGTATTAGTGTTTTTTTTTTGTGTGTTTTTTTTTTTGCGGGGGGAGCTGGCACTATGGGGGGAGCTGGCATTTCTTACAGCCCCATTTTTTCTGGGGGTGGCATTTATTTTCTGCCCATTTTGGGGACGCACTATGGGGGCATTTCTTACTGGCACATTATGGGGAGGCACCACGGGGGAGAGGAGCACTATTGGGGCATCTGGGGGTTCTAAAGGGGCTTTTTTAAATTATTGGCACATTATGGGGGGCAATATAGGGGAGAGCGGCACTATGGGGCATCTGTTGGCACTATAGGGGCATTATTTTGGGGCACTATGGGGAAATGGGGGCTCTAAAGGGTCCTTTTTTATTGTCACATTATGAGGGGCACTATGGAATCTGGTGGCACTAAGGGGGCATTTTTTACTGGCACATTATGGGAGGCAGTATAGGGGAGAGTGGCACTATGGGGCATTATTTGGGGGCACTATGGGGGAGTGGAGCACTATTGAGGCATCTAGTGGCACTAAGAAGGGGCAATTTTTACTGGCACAATATGGAGGAGAGAAGCACTATAGGGGCATCTGCTGGGGGCACTAAGAAGGGGCATTTTTTTACTGGCATATTATGGGGGACACTATGGGGAAGGGGAGAGGAGCACTATGAGGGCATTTACTGGGGCACTATAGAGGGGTATTTTATACTGGCATACATTATGGGGACATTAGCTCAACTGCGGGCACTAAGCGGGGGTATTTCATGTACTGTCATATTATAGGGAGAATAATTACTACTAGGAGGTATTATGGGGAGCTTTACTACTACTGGGGGGTTATGAGGAACATGATTACTAGTATGGACACTATAGGGGCATTATTACTACTAAGTGTGCTCTGGCAGAGAATTATTTCTATTGGTCGGATTTTTGGGGAGCACTGTTACTTTGGGGGGCACCCTGACACAGTATCAGCTTAGCACAATTATTTTTGGGGGACATTATCTTTATACTATTATTGTCTAGGTGCAGTTACTTTTTAGACCACTGTGTGCCAATAATTGTTGAAGGGGGCACTATCTGTGTGGTAGTAGTATTTCCAGGGGGACTGTTCAGGGTGTTCAGAAGATGTGAAGATGATGGAAATGTGGGAAACTAATGTCTGTTTGTCAATCTCTGCAGAGACGGGAGATGGCTGAAAAATCATCATGGCGGTCTGGTCTGAATGTAGAAGATAAAGAAAGAGAACGTCTACAATAAAGGTGACATCACTGAATGTAAGAGGTATGGGGCGCTATGTAGGAGAGGAGATTCTCCGGCTCCTCCCTCTGCCATTTGCAGAAGGAGGATTCAGAGCTGGGTGAGGACGGCCAAAGGGGGCAGCAGGCCACGGGCGGGTAGCAGATGGTGGGGGGAACCACAAGCCCTGAGCAGGATCTGGGGAGGGAGGAGAGCGGAGATGCTTCCTGGCTATAGCCTGCTGTTGTTTATTGTATAATGTGAAGCAGACAGTGCAGCCAGGACAGGCCCTCTCCTCTCCATATGATGTGTAGAGACAGGCCTCAACAATAGAATTTCAGCTGTACAGTGTTTGTTGGGAGTGGCCTATTATATGTAGAAGGGGCTTTTAGTATTGGGCGGGGCTAAAATGGGCCACTTGTCTGGATTTGCCCCCCAGGACTAAGGCTGCCAGCCCTCCCCTTATTTATCTGCTTATAACAGTAATAATTGTATTCAGTATAATGTGGGCATCGCAGGGAGTCCTAACATCCCACCCCTGACAGCAGGCATTCCCACATAACATGTATCTCACGTTTGGGAACTCCTACTCCAGTCATATTTGGTATTAAGATGATCAGCCTGGTGAAATATGCATTATTAAAATATGTTGGGCCCAGGATATCTATCAGTGTGGACAGGAGGATGTGTTTTATTAATAGTTCATGTTCATGCCAGTTGAGTAAAAGAGGGGAAGCCTGGAAAGGTAACGAAGGTCTTCTCAGAAGGCTGGGCTGAAAATGGGAGGGAGACCCTCTCAGTTCTACCTTCTGCAGAATGTGGATAAAATTAGGGATTTGGAACCTTTCATTAACGCAGTTTTGGGATCAAATCAACATTGGGTTGTGTTCCACATTATCCTGCCACCAGAACCTGAACAGACTTCTATCACAATTTCTTCAGTAGTAAGAACCTTTGTGTTTATTTTTGTTTAGTTTTAGACCTGTTTTGTGCATGTTTACAGGGCCGGGCCGACACAAAGGCTGGGGAGGCTCCAGCCTCAGGGCGCAGCTTGGGGTGGGCGGAAAAACAAACTTTATTTTTTTATTTTTTTATCACTTACTTGCCAGCAGCGCAGCGCTGCCGGGCGCCCTCCGCAGCCAGTGTTCACTATAAGCTGCGCTTGTGTTAAGCCACAGATAGGAGCAGGAAGCTGCTGATTGGCTAGTATCAGCTAGCTGCCCTGCCATTGGTCCTTCCTTTCACACCCCCTTCTCTCTGGAGCTGAACACAGCAGGAGGCAGGCGTTCTCACAGTGGATCATGTGACCATGAAGGAGCATGTGACCAGTGACGTCACAGACCTCCTTCTAACAAATCCATTCTAGCATCTACCCAGCATGTATGGCAGGACTCTGCTGAGCAAAGACCATGTGCCCAGGTGAGGTGACCACAGAAGTGCCCTGGCATCTGTCTGCTGCTGGAAGCTCAATGTGGAGCTTTATGAATGTAAAAACTAATACCCAAGAGGCTAAACAAAACCCTGCTTGTCTGCTTCTGACCCTAATCTTAACACATAACATTCATTTGATTGCAATCTACCCTAACACCTAAAGGAATTTTTTTTAAAGCCGGCTGTTTCTCTAGATGACCTTATGCTGATAGTAGTGTTAATAGAGTCTCAAAGGTCTGTAAAAATATGGTAACTGCTTATATAGACCCCTGAGACTCTATTAACGCTACTATAAATATAAGGTCACATAGAGAAAGAGCAAGTTTTTAAAATATTTTTTTTTCCTTTAGGTGTTAAAACATAACTTATTTGATTGCTTGAACACCTAAAGGAAAACAAATTAAAAACCTGCTGTTTCTCAAGATGACCTTATGTTGATAGCAGTGGTAATAGAGTCTGAAAGGTCTATAGAAGCAGTTACCCTATTTTTACAGACCTTTGAGGCTCTATTAACACTACTGTCAACATAAGGTCATCTAGAGACACAGCAGGTTTTTAAAATGATTTTTCCTTTAGGTGTTACAGCAATCAAATGAAAGTTATGTTTTAACACCTAAAGGAAAAACATAATTAAAAAAACCTGCTGTTTCTCTAAATGACCTGATATTGATAATAGTGTTAATAGAGACTCAAAGGTTTGTAAAAATTGTGTAGCTGCTTCTATAGACCTTTGAGACTCTATTACCACTACTTTTAGCATAAGATCATCTGGAGAAACATCAGTTTTTTTAAATTATTATTTTTTCTTTAGGTGTTAGAGCAATCAAATGGAGGGGGAGAAATGTGACATGGGTGAGGATGGGGTTACATGATGGGCCGGAGACAATGTCTGTAGTCTGTCTGTTTCATGGATGGGTAGAAATATGATATGGAGGGCTGATGGCTAGTGATGAGCGGGAGGTGCCATATTCGGTTTCGCGATATTTCGCGAATATTCGCATGAATATTCGTGTTATATTCGTCGAAATCGAATATTCGCAATTATTCCAATTATCGCGAAATTATTTTTCGCATATTGCGAAAATTTATCTTGATAGTATAAGGCAACGTTCCTATGCTAATGACTATGGCTAGGCTAATATGTGTATATTACGAAATTTCGTAATATTGCTCTAACTTCGTCTCTTAGAATATTACGAATATTCTAAAAGACGAAGTTAGAGCAATATTAAGAACATTTGCAAAAGTCGAAATTGCGATGCGAGTAATATAACACGAAATAGTCGCATGAAGATTTAAACTTAGCACTGCTATATTCCATATTCTAGCCTAATATGGAATATAGCTGTGTTAAGTTAGCACTGCTATATTCCATATTAGGCTAGAATATGGAATATAGCTGTGCTAAATTGAAATCTTCATGCGACTATTTCGTGTTATATTACTCGCATCGCAATTTCGACTTTTGCAAATGTTCTTAATATTGCTCTAACTTCGTCTTTTAGAATATTCGTAATATTCTAAAAGATGAAGTTAGAGCAATATTACGAAATTTCGTAAAATACACATAGATTGTATTTAAGCTAATATACTGCTATAGTAATAATTTTTAATAGTGTACATATTTTACAAAACTTAAGTTCAGAAGAGGCAAAAAAAATTACAGGAAAAAAAAGGGATTATAGCACTATATTAGCTAAATTACAATCTATATGTGTATTTTACGAAATTTCGTAATATTGCTCTAACTTCGTCTTTTAGAATATTCGTAATATTCTAAGAGACGAAGTTAGAGCAATATTACGAAATTTCTAAAAGACGAAGTTAGAGCAATATTAAGAACATTTGAAAAAGTCGAAATTGCGATGCGACTAATATAACACGAAATATTCGCATGAAGATTTCAACTTAGCACAGCTACACTCCATATTCTAGCCTAATATGGAATATAGCAGTGCTAACTTAGCACAGCTATATTCCATATTAGGCTAGAATATGGAGTATAGCAGTGCTAAGTTGAAATCTTCATGCGAATATTTCGTGTTATATTACTCGATGCGTTATATTAAATTGCGATGCGACTAATATAACACGAAATATTCGCATGAAGATTTCAACTTAGCACAGCTATACTCCATATTCTAGCCTAATATGGAATATAGCAGTGCTAACTTAGCACAGCTATATTCCATATTAGGCTAGAATATGGAGTATAGCAGTGCTAAGTTGAAATCTTCATGCGAATATTTCGTGTTATATTACTCGATGCGTTATATTAAATTGCGATGCGACTAATATAACACGAAATATTCGCATGAAGATTTCAACTTAGCACAGCTATACTCCATATTCTAGCCTAATATGGAATATAGCAGTGCTAACTTAGCACAGCTATATTCCATATTAGGCTAGAATATGGAGTATAGCAGTGCTAAGTTGAAATCTTCATGCGAATATTTCGTGTTATATTACTCGCATCGCAATTGCGACTATTGCGAAATTTCGTAAAATACACATATAGATTAGATTGTAATTTAGCTAATATGGAATATAGCAGTAAGTTGAAAGCGCCACTGACTGGAGCAGCCAGGAAGCCAGGAATCCAAAGGACAGGTAAGAACAACTTTAGGGAAGTGGGAAAGAAAAAAATATAATAAAAAAAAAAAAGAAAAAAAACGAATATTCTATTTCGCGAATATATAGAACGATATTCTAAATATTCGCGAAATCTCGAAATTGCGATATTCGAGAAAAAAATTCGCAATTCGAATATTCGCGCTCAACACTACTGATGGCTGGCATGGGGATCTGATCTGAGGCATTGGGGCTGTGCCTGTGAGCTGAGGTCTAATTAACATTGGGGGTCTGACCTGAGGTGGAATGAAAAATATTGTTTCCTATTATCCTCCTCTAAAACCTAGGTGCGTCTTGGGGTGGGTTGGGGTGGGAGATGATTAATAACAAACATACATATCTAAATGGCGTGGGGGGGGGCTTGCTTGAGTTATCTACTGATCAGTGATCATCAGAGCATTAGAGCTGCAGGAATAAATAGCATCTAAATGTTTGGTGGGGTAGATGGGGGGGGGGGGGGGCGCACTTGGGCAGCTCAGCCTCTGTTGGTGGTGGACCATGTCCCAGCCCTGCATGTTTATGTATGTCTCCTATGTCTTTTAATTTTAGTAAATAAGTACTGTACCCTTTGTAGTACATTAAAGCAGATTTTTAAAGGGGTTCTTTATAGATCATCAGCATCTGATCAGCTGTTTGAGAAGGCAGCGGAGCTCCAGGAGCGCCGCGGCCTTCTCTCGGTTTCCCTCAGGCCCAGTGACGTCACGACTAGTATCACTGGCCTGGGCGGGGCTAAACTTTGTTCACTTGAATGGAGCTTAGCCACACCCAGGCCAGTGATACTAGTCGTGACGTCACTGGGCCTGCGGTAAACAGCGAGAAGGCCACAGCGCTACTTCCAGCGCCGCAGCCTTCTCAAACAGCTGATCAACAGGGGTCCTTGGTGTCGAACCCCCGCTAATCAGATGCTGATGATCTATCCAGAGGATAGATCATCAGTTTTAAAGAACAGCAGAACCGCTTTAATGGTTTTGCCTTGTGCTTTGAATGAGCTCAGTAACCTCCCTTTTAAAGTGTATGCATTACCGTTTATTTTCTATAAGTGTGGCTTGTGCTACTGTGCGCCTGCTTGCAAGTGGGGCTCTGTGGGGTTTGCTTTGAGCCCCTAATTGATTGGTAATTTAAATGTCATAGATGGTCGCAACGTGTTGGTGTTCATGAAAGGTTGTGTCGGGGTGTGATCTAGGTTTAATCTGAGGCCTGTGTGTAGGGGTGTGAGAGATTGAGTGCATGAAATGAATCGACCCTTGGCAGTCACACCCTGGTCACGTGACAGGTTGGTTCCCGTACATGACACGCCCTTTATTATAATGCCCTCTGTAGGGCTCTGGCCTATATTATAATGCCCCCCTGTAGT
Organism: Bufo bufo; assembly: GCF_905171765.1. Lineage (NCBI taxonomy): Eukaryota > Metazoa > Chordata > Amphibia > Anura > Bufonidae > Bufo > Bufo bufo. The sequence continues at coordinate 214,529,046 of NC_053394.1, forward strand.
GCCTCCTGTATTATAATTACCCCTGTAGTGCTCTGGCCTGTATTGTAATGCCCCCCATGGTGCCCCATAGTAAAATGCCCCACATATATACACTGCGTGCAGAATTATTAGGCAAATGTGTATTTTGACCACATCATCCTCTTTATGCATGTTGTCTTACTCCAAGCTGTATAGGCTCGAAAGCCTACTACCAATTAAGCATATTAGGTGATGTGCATCTCTGTAATGAGAAGGGGTGTGGTCTAATGACATCAACACCCTATATTAGGTGTGCATAATTATTAGGCAACTTCCTTTCCTTTGGCAAAATGGGTCAAAAGAAGGACTTGACAGGCTCAGAAAAGTCAAAAATAGTGAGATATCTTGCAGAGGGATGCAGCACTCTTAAAATTGCAAAGCTTCTGAAGCGTGATCATCAAACAATCAAGCGTTTCATTCAAAATAGTCAACAGGGTCGCAAGAAGCGTGTGGAAAAACCAAGGCGCAAAATAACTGCCCATGAACTGAGAAAAGTCAAGCATGCAGCTGCCAAGATGTCACTTGCCACCAGTTTGGCCATATTTCAGAGCTGCAACATCACTGGAGTGCCCAAAAGCACAAGGTGTGCAATACTCAGAGACATGGCCAAGGTAAGAAAGGCTGAAAGACGACCACCACTGAACAAGACACACAAGCTGAAACGTCAAGACTGGGCCAAGAAATATCTCAAGACTGATTTTTCTAAGGTTTTATGGACTGATGAAATGAGAGTGAGTCTTGATGGGCCAGATGGATGGGCCCGTGGCTGGATTGGTAAAGGGCAGAGAGCTCCAGTCCGACTCAGACGCCAGCAAGGTGGAGGTGGAGTACTGGTTTGGGCTGGTATCATCAAAGATGAGCTTGTGGGGCCTTTTCGGGTTGAGGATGGAGTCAAGCTCAACTCCCAGTCCTACTGCCAGTTTCTGGAAGACACCTTCTTCAAGCAGTGGTACAGGAAGAAGTCTGCATCCTTCAAGAAAAACATGATTTTCATGCAGGACAATGCTCCATCACACGCGTCCAAGTACTCCACAGCGTGGCTGGCAAGAAAGGGTATAAAAGAAGAAAATCTAATGACATGGCCTCCTTGTTCACCTGATCTGAACCCCATTGAGAACCTGTGGTCCATCATCAAATGTGAGATTTACAAGGAGGGAAAACAGTACACCTCTCTGAACAGTGTCTGGGAGGCTGTGGTTGCTGCTGCACGCAATGTTGTTGGTGAACAGATCAAAACACTGACAGAATCCATGGATGGCAGGCTTTTGAGTGTCCTTGCAAAGAAAGGTGGCTATATTGGTCACTGATTTGTTTTTGTTTTGTTTTTGAATGTCAGAAATGTATATTTGTGAATGTTGAGATGTTATATTGGTTTCACTGGTAAAAATAAATAATTGAAATGGGTATATATTTGTTTTTTGTTAAGTTGCCTAATAATTATGCACAGTAATAGTCACCTGCACACACAGATATCCCCCTAAAATAGCTAAAACTAAAAACAAACTAAAAACTACTTCCAAAAATATTCAGCTTTGATATTAATGAGTTTTTTGGGTTCATTGAGAACATTGTTGTTGTTCAATAATAAAATTAATCCTCAAAAATACAACTTGCCTAATAATTCTGCACTCCCTGTAATGCTTTCCCCTATAGTAAATTATAATGCCCTGTATATATAATGTTCTCCCCCTTTTATATATAACGCCACACATAAATAATGCTTTCTCCACATAGTATAATGTCCCATATATATAATGCTCTCCCCCTGTAGTAAAATGTCCTATATATACACTCACCTAAAGAATTATTAGGAACACCATACTAATACGGTGTTGGACCCCCTTTTGCCTTCAGAACTGCCTTAATTCTACGTGGCATTGATTCAACAAGGTGCTGATAGCATTCTTTAGAAATGTTGGCCCATATTGTTAGGATAGCATCTTGCAGTTGATGGAGATTTGAGGGATGCACATCCAGGGCACGAAGCTCCCGTTCCACCACATCCCAAAGATGCTCTATTGGGTTGAGATCTGGTGACTGTGGGGGCCATTTTAGTACAGTGAACTCATTGTCATGTTCAAGAAACCAATTTGAAATGATTCGAGCTTTGTGACATGGTGCATTATCCTGCTGGAAGTAGCCATCAGAGGATGGATACATGTTCTCATTCTGTTTACGCCAAATTCGGACTCTTTTCCTATTTGTAGTGGAGATGAGTGGTACCCGGTGGGGTCTTCTGCTGTTGTAGCCCATCCGCCTCAAGGTTGTGCGTGTTGTGGCTTCACAAATGCTTTGCTGCATACCTCGGTTGTAACGAGTGGTTATTTCAGTCAACGTTGCTCTTCTATCAGCTTGAATCAGTCGGCCCATTCTCCTCTGACCTCTAGCATCCACAAGGCATTTTTTGCCCACAGGACTGCCGCATACTGGATGTTTTTCCCTTTTTACACCATTCTTTGTAAACCCTAGAAATGGTTGTGCGTGGAAATCCCAGTAACTGAGCAGATTGTGAAATACTCAGACCGGCCCGTCTGGCACCAACAACCATGCCACGCTCAAAATTGCTTAAATCACCTTTCTTTCCAATTCTGACATTCAGTTTGGAGTTCAGGAAATTGTCTTGACCAGGGCCACCCCCCTAAATGCATTGAAGCAACTGCCATATGATTGGTTGACTAGATAATTGCATTAATGAGAAATAGAACATGTGTTCCTAATAATTCTTTAGGTGAGTGTATATATATACTGTATAATACTCTCCCCCTGTAGTATAATGCCCCATATATATAATGCTTTTCCCTCTGTACCATAATGCCTGGTATATACACTCACCTAAAGAATTATTAGGAACACCATACTAATACGGTTTTGGACCCCCTTTTGCCTTCAGAACTGCCTTAATTCTACGTGGCATTGATTCAACAAGGTGCTGATAGCATTCTTTAGAAATGTTGGCCCATATTGATAGGATAGCATCTTGCAGTTGATGGAGATTTGAGGGATGCACATCCAGGGCACGAAGCTCCCGTTTCACCACATCCCAAAGATGCTCTATTGGGTTGAGATCTGGTGACTGTGGGGGCCATTTTAGTACAGTGAACTCATTGTTATGTTCAAGAAACCAATTTGAAATGATTCGAGCTTTGTGACATGGTGCATTATCCTGCTTAAGTAAGTCCAAAGTGAGGCAGTATCTTTAGTGATAGGGACCCATCTGCGGAAGCCACCTTGTCGCTTGGTAGGTGGGCCCGACACGTATGTGCGCTAAGAGCTTCCATTATTCATTTATACTCATTTATAGTCGATATTGTACCACTTTTTTCTAGAATGACCCCCATTTCTTAGCTCTATTATTTGTATATATAACGGTGTGCAGCCATTTTGTTTTTTGTAATTTTGTTTGCTTCATGGATATGCACCTGTGATTCTGAAGGTTTTAGTCTAAATTTTCTTGCAATATATTGGGGGTGGCACCCTTTTAGACTGGACACGCCCATCTACCTGGGACTTCTGAGCAGAGTACGTTTGTAGCTGGTTCCTACACTGCCCCGAATATTGTAGGCTTAAGTAAGTCCAAAGTGAGGCAGTATCTTTAGTGATAGGGACCCATCTGCGGAAGCCACCTTGACGCCTGGTAGGTGGGCCCGACACGTATGTGTGCTAAGAGCTTCCATTATTCATTTATACTCATTTATAGTCGGTATTGTACCACTTTTATCCAGAATGACCCCCATTTCTTAGCTCTATTATTTGTATATATAACGGTGTGCAGCTATTTTGTTTTTTGTGAATATATATATTGTAAGTGATCGCTCTCTCTCAGGGGGTCACAATCACAGACTTCTCCTCTGACAACGGAGTTCAAGTCCAAATGGTGCTTTTGGCACTTTAGCACCAGCACAAACATAAATCCAAACCAAAATAAACACCAGCCTGTCTGGGCCCTAGCTAATACAGAGTTCTTCTCCCTGACTCACCTCTAAAGCGCAGTTTACCCACATGGTCTCAGGCTCCAACCCTTAGCAGGTCAGCTCACCAAACGTAAGTCCAGGGGAGAGATCCGCGTTCACTAAGCCGCATGGTCTAAAAGCCCACCTGGCTGTGACCACACAAGCCTCTCAGGCTTCCCTCTCTGTAGGGTCACTTCTTGTCCCCCAGACTCATGCACAGAGGGTTGATTTATCCCTCCTTAATTAACCTAGCTGGCCTCACCTAGGGCCAGGGAACATGTAATGGACTAGTGGTGTGGACTGGAAGACTCCCACTACCAACCTGTCTCCCAGTCCAAAGAAATCCAGCCCATACAACTTTAAATAAAAACAGCTCCAGCAACTATGCCTTGCACATCCCCACCATCCTTCTACCGTGTCATTTACAGTTCACATTACCACAATATATTGCTGTCCCCCCTATAGCACAATGCCACTGTATATACACTGCTCAAAAAAATAAAGGGAACACTTAAACAACACAATGTAACTCCAAGTCAATCACACTTCTGTGAAATCAAACTGTCCACTTAGGAAGCAACACTGAGTGACAATCAATTTCACATGCTATTGTGCAAATGGGATAGACAACAGGTGGAAATTATAGGCAATTAGCAAGACACCCCCAATAAAGGAGTGGTTCTGCAGGTGGTGACCACAGACCACTTCTCAGTTCCTATGCTTCCTGGCTGATGTTTTGGTCACTTTTGAATGCTGGCGGTGCTTTCACTCTAGTGGTAGCATGAGACGGAGTCTACAACCCACACAAGTGGCTCAGGTAGTGCAGCTTATCCAGGATGGCACATCAATGCGAGCTGTGGCAAGAAGGTTTGCTGTGTCTGTCAGCGTAGTGTCCAGAGCATGGAGGCGCTACCAGGAGACAGGCCAGTACATCAGGAGACGTGGAGGAGGCTGTAGGAGGGCAACAACCCAGCAGCAGGACCGCTACCTCCGCCTTTGTGCAAGGAGGAACAGGAGAAGCACTGCCAGATCCCTGCAAAATGACCTCCAGCAGGCCACAAATGTGCTCAAACGGTCAGAAACAGACTCCATGAGGGTGATATGAGGGCCCGACGTCCACAGGTGGGGGTTGTGCTTACAGCCCAACACCGTGCAGGACGTTTGGCATTTGCCAGAGAACACCAAGATTGGCAAATTCGCCACTGGCGCCCTGTGCTCTTCACAGATGAAAGCAGGTTCACACTGAGCACATGTGACAGACGTGACAGAGTCTGGAGACGCCGTGGAGAACGTTCTGCTGCCTGCAACATCCTCCAGCATGACCGGTTTGGCATTGGGTCAGTAATGGTGTGGGGTGGCATTTCTTTGGAGGGCCGCACAGCCCTCCATGTGCTCGCCAGAGGTAGCCTGACTGCCATTAGGTACCGAGATGAGATCCTCAGACCCCTTGTGAGACCATATGCTGGTGCGGTTGGCCCTGGGTTCCTCCTAATGCAAGACAATGCTAGACCTCATGTGGCTGGAGTGTGTCAGCAGTTCCTGCAAGATGAAGGCATTGATGCTATGGACTGGCCCGCCCGTTCCCCAGACCTGAATCCAATTGAGCACATCTGGGACATCATGTCTCGCTCTATCCACCAATGTCACGTTGCACCACAGACTGTCCAGGAGTTGGCAGATGCTTTAGTCCAGGTCTGGGAGGAGATCCCTCAGGAGACCGTCCGCCACCTCATCAGGAGCATGCACAGGCGTTGTAGGGAGGTCATACAGGCACGTGGAGGCCACACACACTACTGAGCCTCATTTTGACTTGTTTTAAGGACATTACATCAAAGTTGGATCAGCCTGTAGTGTGTTTTTCCACTTTAATTTTGAGTGTGACTCCAAATCCAGACCTCCATGGGTTGAAAAATTTGATTTCCATTTTTTTTTTTTTTGTGTGATTTTGTTGTCAGCACATTCAACTATGTAAAGAACAAAGTATTTCAGAAGAATATTTAATTAATTCAGATCTAGGATGTGTTATTTTTGTGTTTCCTTTATTTTTTTGAGCAGTGTATAATGCCCCCCAGCAGTGCCATACATATATAAAAATACCCGTTCTCTGCCTCTGTCTGAGATGTAGGCCACAAGTCTCTTCCTGTCTGAGTTGGTGCTTCCTGGCACAGGCGGTCACGATGCCATCACTGTGACCTCCTGCACCAGGTCATCACGCTGCCCTTAACCCCTCGCAGAAGTTCATTATGACGTAATCGCGACCGCCTACAATGTTCTACAGCTTCATGAGACCTATGAGGCTGAAAGGTGGGGACAGGTGCAAGAGGCTGCCCCCCTCAGAGGCAAGTCGGCTGCTGCCTGAGGTCAGTTTCTCATCTCGCTTTATGGCAGAAGCAGGCCTGATATGAAGACAATTATTATATTTATGTTTCTGTAAGGTCATCGGTTATGATGCTTAAAACCAGATTTTTTTTTATTTAGATTGTTTATAAAGCTAGACACCATCACACGTTTCTTTTGTGGTGTGCACAGTGTGCAAGGTCTGTGACATGCAAACATATTTATATTCTTGTCCTTAGAGTGTACAGAAGGATATTATCCCCCATCCTTTCCTTAAAAATACTGAAGAGGTTAACTGAGGCAAATGGACAATCTAGACTGGACCAGTGGCCACAGGGTCCCTTGCACTGTAAATCTAGTCTGCCAGTGAGGTAATGATTGCACACAGGCATCCAAACACAAGCCACAGGGCAGGGCGCTGCTCCTGAGATTTAATCACAAGGCTTTTTGTTTCTGAAAGCTGCTCTGGAGGAGTTTCTCTCCCTAGCTCTGAGACTTGGTGTCCTTCCAAAATGCGCTGACCTGACATCTGGCTCTGTTCTGGGTGAAACAGATTTTGCTGCCTCTACGGGCCTGCGTTCTCTGTTTCTCCCTCCCTTTTTAGCTCCCTTCCTTTTTCGTTCACTCTGGACTGCCTGTTTGTATCTAATTCTAGAAGCTGCATTTCCTGATTTTACATTTTACTTCATACCTCCCCCTAGCTCACGTTCCTTTTTCCTCATCTCTTTTCCACCATACTTGTCCTCTATCTCAACAGCTTAAATTGTCTCTTGTGTAAAATGGATCATTTTGGCCCTATCATTCCTCTCCTCTTCCTCATATTCCTCCTCTCCTATTTGCTATCCTTCTGCTTATTTTCTTTGTTATTGATCCTCTTTCTCATTCTCAGACTCCCCAGCCCTCCCTTGTCTCTCTTCCCACAAACACAGTTTTCTGCCAAATGTGTCAACACAAGCCCATGCATTTGTAACCTCCGAGTAACATAACAGATACTGCAGAGAGCTTAGTGCATGCTGCTTTATAGACAGTTTAGTCAGTGCCTCAGTATGCTGTTGATGAAAATGTTCAGAAGCAGCAAAATCAGAATGGATGTAAAAAATATAAAAAGCATAGGTATTGTATTATTAATATAGGTAAGTTGCTATTCAGTGTCAGTGCTGCAGATATGTTAATGTTTGTTCACAATCCATTAACATTTTCTTCTCTATTCTTCTGATCTGTCAGAAGAACAGAAAAAAATGAAAAATAAAACCTGCAGGACTTTTTCTCCCGTTAAAAATAACGGATCTTACAGAGGCAAAATGAGCACAACTGATGCTTCAAAATAAAGGATCCTTTTTTTTCCTGTTCTTCTGACAAATCAGAATAATGGAAAACAAAACGATGATGAAAACGAATCTTAAACCCTACAATACTGTATTCAGTCACTTATAGTAAATGACTAAGGGCTCAAGCACACAGCTGTAGTTTCCGATCGCATCCAATCTGCCTTTTTTGCGAATCAGATGCGGACCCATTCATCTCAATGGGGCCTCAAAAAGTGCGGACAGCACACCCATGTGCTGTACGTATCGGCAAGTAGATTCCGCAGCCCTGGTGACATACATGTCCTATTCTTGTCCAAAAATGGTGGCTTGCACTCGGCGGGTATACGTGTTTTTTAGATACGCAAAACCCCTTTTGGCCACGTGAATGAGCCCTAAAGCTGCATAAAGACAAGGAAAGGAAAAGGAAAATTGCTCACAGCCTATCTGCAGACCTTCATGCTCCATCAGCATGCACACGTAGGGTCAGATTCCTTTTTATCGTTTCATAGGAGGCTTTGTAAAAAGTGATTCAGCAGGTGCTATTAGACCTGCTGAATAGTGATGGACGAACATCGGCCGAGACAGTTGGCGAACGCGAACGCGCAAACGTGATCAAATGTTCGCGAACCGCAAGTTTGTGGCGGGTCCCATTCACTTTAATGGCAGGCGAACCTGAAAAACCTTCAGCTCATATTATCACCGAATAATTACAAGAAGTGCACAAATCATCCCACAACATGAACAGTGACATACCAGAGGGGGATCAAAGGCAAAAATTCCCACAAAAAATATGAATTTTAATCAGGGGCCATTTTTATGCGTCTTAAATTGAAACTCTCAAAAATGTGCCATGCTGTTGCCTTGAAAATTATTATTTTAGGCCATGGGAGTACAGGCCCCAAACATTATGCAGAAAACATCAGGTGATTATGTGGCTGGAGGCAGTGGCGTAGGGATCGCCAGAGCAACGGCTATGGGGCCCGTTCGGACTGCACTCTGTTTTTGTTTTTTTTAACACACTACACACAGGCAGTGGCGTAACTACACAGCAGCAGCGGCTGACCAGGCCCCCTTGCTAATGTGATCTAATCTTACTGTCTCCTAAAGTCTCCTGATGTGTCTGGGATTCGAACCCACAACCTCCAATGTATCAGTGTATCAGAGGCAAAGCATTTACCCACACAGCCGTAAAGGAGGCATTGCAACTGATTGAAAAAATATGAGACTTCTACTGTTATAGCTGGCTAAGTGTACATCTATACACATGACAGCTGCCCCAACACACCCAGCACTGCTATATCTCTATATGACAGCTGTCCCAGCACACTCAGCTCTGCTATATCTCTATATATGAGCAGCTGTCATGTGTATAGATGTACACTTAGCCAGCTATAACAGTAGAAGTCTCATATTTTTTCAGTCAGCAGCAAGGCAGCTCTTATGGTCTTATGGTTAGGTGCTTTGCCTCTGATACAGAAGTTTGTGGGTTCGAATCCCAGCAGAAACTTTTCTGAAATACAAGCACTGACTCCATATATGGACATACAGGGCGGGACACAGGAAGAGGCTGACATGGAGGTAAGTAGAAGTCTTTATTATTATTTTTTAATACCCGACTGTTACTGCCATGGGAGGAGCGGGGGTACTTGATACTGGCACATGGGGGAGGGGGGTTGGCACCTGATACTGGCACCTGGGGGGGGTTGGCACCTGATACTGGCACATGGGGGGAGAGAGGCACCTGATACTGGCACATGGGGGGAGGAGGGGTTGGCACTTGATACTGGCACCTGGGGGGAGGAGGGGTTGGCACTTGATACTGGCACATGGGGGGGAGAGAGGCACCTGATACTGGCACATGGGGGGGAGGGAGAGATGCACTTGATACTGGCACTTTTTTTGTGGGGGGGGGAGATGGCACTATGATACTGGGACATAGGGGGGAGGAGAGAGGCACTTGATACTGGCATGTGGGGGGGTTGGCACTTGATACTGGCACAGGGGTGGGTTTGGCACTATGATACTGGCACATGGGGGGGAGAGAGGCACTTGATACTGGAACTTTTTTTGGGGGGGGAGATGGCACTATGATACTGGGACATGGGGGGGGAAGAGAGAGGCACTTGATAATGGCACATGGGGGGGTTTGGCACTATGATACTGGAACATGGGGGGTGGGAAGGAGAGAGGCACTTGATACGGGCACATTGGGGGGGGGGAGATGGCACTATGATACTGGGACATGTGGGGGGGAGGAAAGAGGCACTTGATACTGGCACATGATGGGGGGGCATCTATGGGGACACTTACTGGCACATTATTGGGGGGCATTATGGGGGACACTAGGCCGGCAGCCTATCAGAGGCCGGACACTGAGGGGCATCTACTGGGGCACTATATTTGGGGCATTTTATACTGGTACATTATGGGGGGCACTAGCAGGAAGGGGGGAGAGGAGCACTATGGGGGAATTTACTGGGGGCACTATATAGGGGTATTTTATACTGGGACATTATGGGGGCACTATGGGGGCACTATGGGGACATTAGCTCAACTGGGGGCATTACAAGGGTGTATTTTTGCACTGTCACATTATAAGGAGAATTATTACTACGGGGGGGGGGCATTATAGTGGGCTTTATTACTCCCCCATGGTATGACCCCTTAGTAGCAGCACCAGCCTCCCCCTGCTCTGCTATCCCTCTGCCCCTTCTCCAAATCCTTATTATAAAATCTTTCTCATTAGGATAAAGCACAACATCAGCTCCGCCGAGCCCCCGGCCAAGTGTTGAAGTGGTGTCCGAGATCCCCAAGGGTCAAGTAACTGTAAGTTTTCATATGAAATATGTTTATGTTATACACATATAGCATCCACTGTGCCACACAATATACAGTATACCGCTACACTGTGCCAAAGGAGTGGGGTTTACACAGGAGGAGGGAGGTGCGAAGCGCGCTGGAGGGGCCCTTACAAATATTTGCTGTGGGGCCCAGTCACTTCTAGTTACGCCCCTGGCTGGAGGTATATTAGACGGTCTTTAGATATCAATTTTACTGCAGGCCAGTGGAGTACAGGCCCTAAAAATTATTCATTCAATGTACAGAAAAGAACAAGCTTTGTCTTCTTCTCATTGTCTGTCGCTAGTAGAGGCCTAAACCTGGCAAGCAGGTTCCCCCAGAAGTATCTTGCTGGATGAGCAGCCAATACAGGACTTGCATCTATCTTAACAGGATTCGGCTCCAGGTGTAGAGCAATTGTTTTTTTGGAATGCTTTCTCCATCGCAACACCCTCCACGTCGTTGAATAAACTGAAGACTGGCCGATTCTCTCCTAAGAATTTTTTAAAAAGTTATTATAAAAAAATTTAAACATTTTATTAAGAAATTTATTACATATATATTATAAAATTCAGTGTCTAGATGATCAATCTGCAGCGTGGGGGTCCCACACGTGTTCTACACACTTCCAAAATAAAGTGGGGCGAATAGATGAGGGATGATCTTTCCAGGAGCTGCTTTTGGGAGCCGCGGTTCATTTCTGAGACGTCTGTATAGGAATCCGAAGACCATCTCCATCTCCGTGCACCACAAGATGTCCTCCTCCTCCTGTGTTAGGAAAATTTTTATTTTTTATTATAAAATGTATTAAACATTTTATTATTACATTTATTAAATATGATAAGGATGCCCTCCTTTCCATTCCATGATGACTGGGAACCCCTGATGAAGATACTGGGCCCTGGTTGGTTTGAATTCTGATTAAATTCGCAACTCTTCCGGGCTCCAAGCAATCTTGAAGCTTTGTCTTCTTCTCATTGTCTGTCACTAGTAGAGGCCTAAGTCTGGCAGGCAGGTTCCCCCAGAAGTATCTTGCTGAATGAGCAGCCAATACTGCACTTGCATCAATCTTGACAGGATTCGGCTCCAGGTGGAGAGCAATTTTTTTTTTTAATGCTTTCTCCATTGCAACACCACGTCGTTGAATAAACAGAAGACTGGCCGATTAAATATTTTAACATTAATTTTATTAAACCAAAACTTGATTAAAATTATAAGAAAGTATACTTAAATTTGACAATCCTGGCCTAAGAACTCAAGTATGAACTCTGTCTTAAAGGTCAATGTTAGTGTCAAGAAGAAGTGCACTCCTTTTACACCCTTTTAGCTGATTCCACATAGATGTCTACAGAACCTGTTCTATTACAAGTAGAGCCTCCCTGACAGAGTGGAGAGGATGTCAGCAGTAAGTTTGTGTTGACGTCACTGAGTAATTTGCCCTTCCTCTGATCCGTCAGAACAATAACCCACAAAAAACAGATCCTGTCTTTGGAGCATACGCCTTCACTCGGTCAGCATTTGCTCAGTATTACTAATGTCAAGGATCTAAAACAGAGATGACACATGAATGGAATATTTGCATGTCTTCTGTGTTTTGTACCCACTCCTGCTTTTGTCTACCAAATCATAAGCCAATTCTGATGGGACCATACAGGCCTTACAGCTGCTACACAGACAGGATCTGTTGTGCGTCTCATTTTTCCTTTCTTCTGACAGATCAGAAGAAAGGTAAAATAAATGATGATGTCAGCCAGCCCGAAAGCCAAAATAGTGGCCCAGTCATGAAGTGGGGAGGGTGTGAAGAGCATGTGAAGTCCACAGAGTGCCCCTATGACAGAGTGGTGAGGTGGAAGCAGCATGAGGAGACCACACAGTGGCCCAATGACAAAGTCTGGAGGTTGCGGCAGCATCAGAAGGCCACAGAGTGGCAAAATGACAGTGTGGAGGTGGTAGCAGTATGAGGAGGCCACCGAATGGCACAATCACAGAGTATGTAGTTGGCAGCAGTATGTGGAGGCCAGTGAGTGGCCAGGTTACATAGTGTGGAGATGGCAGCAGCAGCAGCATGATACAACAGAGTGGCACTGTGACATAGTGTGGACGTGGCAGCAGCATGATACAACAGAGTGGCACAGTGACATAGTGTAGACATGGCAGCACCAGGAGGCCACAGAGTGGCAAGGTGACACTGTGGGGGCTGGGTGGCAATACTAGTACTCGCTGAAAATGGTGGGTGAAAGAAGGAGCACTTGGCATCAGATGTTTGGCATCAGGCAGGTAACAGCATCAGAATAGTAGTTGAGGCAGGTAGCCAGAAGAAAACGGTCTCTTTTGTCAAAATTTTGGTGTGGCACCATGGATGATCTAGTCTGATGCATCAGGCATTGGTGTGTTGAAATCCTGGCTAATCCATGCCTGATTCATCTTGATGCATTGTTCCACTATGTGCTATATGTGGGCACTTTAAACTCTTGCTAAATGTCATATCAAATGTATTGTGGTATCATGCTGTAGTTCCCTTTAACAGGCTGGCAGTGTCATTTACCTTTATTGTGGCTTCTATCCACCTCTCTGACTGATATTTTGTAAAAATTATAATTCTTTATTGGTTACTCTTTAAAATCTCTACGAACTCTTAATAGAAAATGGTTAAAATTCCTCAGAATTGGAGAGGTAGGGCTGTGCAATCTTTTATTGTAGTTGTATCAATCTTTCTGATACATTATATCCTGGTGGGGTGCCTGATATTTTCTCAGGTCATTCCCCCTTTCCCTCTCAATTGTTTCTATCTATACAGCAGTTGTGTATTTAGCCGTGTATTGTTTTCCCTTCTGGGATCCCTGCCTCTCCAAATCTGAACTAAAACGTATGCCTGCATCCCTACATGTTTCGCTTTAAGCCTTCGGTTTTTGTGGGTGGGGGTACTCACATCCAATCAGCGCATGGATACTGGTGAGTGATAGTTCCACCGACCAAGCGGTTCAGGACGCCGGCGTCCAGAGAGGCAATACAGAGAGGGGATGAGGACAAAATGTTCCAAAGTCCCGGCGCAGGCGCAATACGGAGACGGGATTACGTCATCACTAGGGGCCGGATGTCATCGGAGGAAGCCTGGAACGCAGGAGAGGGACGTCACAGGAGAATGATTGAATATCATCAATCCCGGACAGGTGACATCACTAGCAGGCGCCGGCATTCTGAACCGCTTGGTCGGTGGAACTATCACTCACCAGTATCCATGCGCTGATTGGATGTGAGTACCCCCGCCCATAAAAACCGAAGGCTTGAAGCCCAGGGACCGCCCCAACATGCCACAACTTGCACGTCATCCCCTGAAGACGCCGATCACACGGTGAAACATGTAGGGATGCAGGCATAAGTTTTAGTTCAGATTTGGAGAGGCAGGGATCCCAGAAGGGAAAACAATACATGGCTAAATACACAGCTGCTGTATAGATAGAAACAATTGAGAGGGAAAGGGGGAATGACCTGAGAAAATATCAGGCACCCCACCAGGATATAATGTATCAGAAAGATTGATACAACTACAATAAAAGATTACACAGCCCTACCTCTCCAATTCTGAGGAATTTTAACAATTTTCTGTTAACAGTTCGTAGAGATTTTAAAGAGTAATCAATAAAGAATTATAATTTTTACAAAATATCAGTCAGAGAGGTGGATAGAAGCCACGCTTAGGTCCTAGAGACCTTTGAACCTCACTCTATATTATATATAGCGTGGCCACCTCCTGAAGGACCTACAAGTTTGTTGGTTGGATTTACCTTTATTCGCTCCTAGGTGGTGCAGGAACCACTTAGATATATAGCTGGGAAGTGTAAAGTTATTGTGTCACATGTTAATGAAGAGATGAGGAAGGGAAGTTAAAGGGAACCTGTCACCTCCAACAAACATTCCAAGCCGGCAGCAGTACCTTAGAGTAGCCAGCAGCATGTTTGTAACGATCATTTTCTTCTTGCAGGCAGATGAAGCAAAAGCTGTAAAAACGATCTTTAATCCCCTGCCGGCGCCCTTCTCTAGTCAGGCTTGAAGTCACGGAGGCAGCGGCCTCCTTGCTTCAAGTCACAGTAACCACGCCCCCTTCCCTGACCCTTCGCTGTGACTGACAGCGCTTATGCACGACAGTTCGGCCGAATATATATTTCTTATACAGTCAGGTCCATAAATATTGGGACATCGACACAATTCTAACATTTTTGGCTCTATACACCACCATAATGGATTTGAAATGAAACGAACAAGATGTCCTTTAACTGCAGACTATCAGCTTTAATTTGAGGGTATTTGCATACAAATCAGGTGAACGGTGTAGGAATTACAACAGTTTGCATATGTGCCTACCACTTGTTAAGGGAGCAAAAGTAATGGGACATAATAATTATCATAAATCAAGCTTTCACTTTTTACTACTTGGTTGCAAATCCTTTGCAGTCAATTACAGCCTGAAGTCTGGAACGCATAGACATCACCAGACACTGGGTTTCATCCATGGTGATGCTCTGCCAGGCCTCTACTGCAACTGTCTTCAGTTCCTGCTTGTTCTTGGGGCATTTTCCCTTCAGTTTTGTCTTCAGCAAGTGAAATGCATGCTCAATCGGATTCAGGTCAGGTGATTGACTTGGCCATTGCATAACATTCCCCTTCTTTCCCTTAAAAAACTCTTTGGTGGCTTTTGCAGTATGCTTTGAGTCATTGTCCATCTGCACTGTGAAGCGCCGTCCAATGAGTTCTGAAGCATTTGGCTGAATATGAGCAGATAATATTGCCCGAAACACTTCAGAATTCATTCTGCTGCTTTTGTCAGCAGTCACATCATCAATAAATACAAGAGAACCAGTTCCATTGGCAGCCATACATGCCAACGCCATGATACTACCACCACCATGCTTCACTGATGAGGTGGTATGCTTAGGATCATGAGTAGTTCCTTTCCTTCTCCATACTCTTCTCTTCCCATCACTCTGGTACAAGTTGATCTTTGTCTTATCTGTCCATAGGATGTTGTTCCAGAACGGTGAATGCTATTTTAGATGTCGTTTGGCAAACTCTAATCTGGCATTTCTGTTTTTGAGGCTCACCAATGTTTTATATCTTGTGGTGAACCCTCTGTATTCACTCTGGTGATGTCTTCTCTTGATTGTTGACTTCACATACACCTACCTTCTGGAGAGTGTTCTTGATCTGGCCAACTGTTGTAAAAGGTGTTTTCTTCACCAGGGAAAGAATTCTTCGGTCATCCACCACAGTTGTTTTCCGTGGTCTTCCGGGTCTTTTGGTGTTGCTGAGCTCACCGGTGTGTTCCTTCTTTTTAAGAATGTTCCAAATAGTTGTTTTGGTTACACCTAATGTTTTTGCTATCTCTCTGATGGGTTTGTTGTGTTCTTTCAGCCTAATGGTGGCTTGCTTCACTGATAGTGACAGCTCTTTGGATCTCATCTTGAGAGTTGACAGCAACAGATTCCAAATGCAAATAGCACACTTGAAATGAACTCTGGACCTTTTATCTGCTCATTGTAATTAGGATAATGAGGAACAGCTGAGAAGCCAATTGTCCCATTACTTTTGGTCCCTTAACAAGTGGGAGGCACATATGCAAACTGTTGTAATTCCTACACCATTTACCTGATTTGGATGTAAATACCCTCAAATTAAAGCTGACAGTCTGCAGTTAAAGCACATCTTGTTTGTTTCATTTCAAATCCATTGTGGTGGTGTATAGAGCCAAAAATGTTACAATTGTGTCGATGTCCCAATATTTATGGACCTGACTGTATATATAATATAATATATATTTCTTGTCGGACTCAAATAGGCCACTATACGCTTTCAACAGAAATAACTGCAGAAGTGAACTGAAAATGTATATATATATTTTTTGGACTGAAATAGACCACTTTACGCTTTCACCAGCAGTGCGCAGGGCCGGCCTTAGGTGTTCAGGCGCCCTGTGCGAGCTAACCTTGTGGCCCCCCCCCCCCCCCCCCCAAAAAAAAACAAAAAAAACACTGCTTGTTGCTGGCATCATGGCATAGGCTGGCTGACTATCCAACCAAGTAGTTACCAGCCCACACAGGCCGGTGTAATGTTATACTTCCCTACTTCGTGAGATTTCCCTACCTTCGTCACTTCCGGTCGCACCGGACATGACGTGAGGAGGTGTGCAGCACCGCGCAGGCGCACAACGACAGGTTAGGGAAGTTTCACAGCAGAGTGCGCATGCGCCAGGAGCCTCGCCGGCGGTTAGGGTAGGGAAAAACTATGGGCCAGTGCGCAGGCGCAGTGATCCGATGGATGTTCTCAGCTGGACACCGGCCGACATTGCGCATGCACCGGGAGCCTCACCAGCGGTTAGGGAAGGGAAAAATTACGTACAGGCCAGTGCTTTTTCCCTACCCTAACCGCTGGTGAGGCTCCCAGCGCATGCGCAGTGTCGGCCAGTGTCCAGCTGAGAACATCCATCCGATCACCGCACCTGTGCACTGGCCCATAATTTTTCCCTAACCACCGGCGAGGCTCCCAGCGCATGCGCACTCTGCTGTGAAATTTCCCTAACCCGTCGTTGTGCGCAGTGCGCCCCCCCAATATAATAAACATTGCCGCAGTGCGCCCCCCCAATATAATAAACATTGGTGGCGCAGTGTGCCCCCCCAACACCCCAGTATAATAAACATTGGTGGCGCAGTGCGCCCCCCCCCAACACCCCAGTATAATAAACATTGGTGGCGCAGTGCGCCCCCCCAACACCCCAGTATAATAAACATTGGTGGCGCAGTGCACCCCCCCTCAATATAATAAACATTGGTGGCGCAGTGCAACCCCCCTCAATATAATAAACATTGGTGGCGCAGTGCACCCCCCCCCTCAATATAATAAACATTGGTGGCGCAGTGCGCCCCCCCAACACTCCAGTATAATAAACATTGGTGGCGCAGTGCGCCCCCCCAACACCCCAGTATAATAAACATTGGTGGCGCAGTGCACCCCCCCTCAATATAATAAACATTGGTGGCGCAGTGCGCCCCCCCTCAATATAATAAACATTGGTGGCGCAGTGGGCAGTGCCAATGAGGGTTAAAAAAATTAATAAAAAATAACTCACCTCCTCCAATTGATCGTCTTCTGTTCTTTCTTCATGACCTGTCAAAGGACCTGTGGTGACATCACTGTGCTCATCACATGATACATCACATGATCCATCACCATGGTAATGGATCATGTGATGAGCTCAGTGACGTCACCACAGGTCCTGAAGAAACAGGAGACTGGCAGCTACGCGATCAACTGGAGCAGGTGAGTTAATTTTTTTTATTATTTTTTAACCCTCATTGGCACTTCCCACTGAGCCACCAATGTTTCTTATACTGGGGTGTTGGGGAGGGAGGGAGGGGGGCGCACTGTGCCACCAACGTTTATTATACTAGGGGGGGAGGGGGCGCACAGTGCCACCAACGTTTATTATACTAGGGGGGGGGGGAGGGGGCGCACAGTCCCACCAACGTTTATTATACTAGGGGGGGGAGGGGGCGCACTGTGCCACCAACGTTTATTATACAAATACAGGAGGTGGGTGCTGGAATAAAATAGCCGGCACCCGACCTCTGTGACAGGGAGCTGCGATCAGCAGCAGTTAACCCCTCAGGTACCGCACCTGAAGGGTTAACTCAACTGCAGCTGATCGCAGCTCCCTCTCACAGAGGTCGGGTGCCGGCTATTTGATTCCGCCTCCTGTATTTATATTCAGGTCAGTTATCTTCATTGGTGGCGCAGTGGCCACAGCCCCTCCCCTCCTCCTCCTGTCTCTCTTCTTATTGGCAGCGGCGGGGGCAGCAGGCAGGTCAGACAGGGGAGGGGGAGATGGAGGGGGCGCCCCGAGGGAGAACACAAGTGCAGCCTCGCCTGCCGCAGATTACATTGCGAGCTGTCGGCCGCCCAGCGCCCCTGTTGCTATGGCTCCCTGTGCAGCCGCACAGCCCACACACCCCAAAGGCCGGCCCTGCTCAGTAGCATACCTTCAGAGGCAGCATTATGGAGGACACTATACAGCAGGAACAAACAAGACAATTTTAAAGGCTATGAATAGCTTCAAGGGCAATTTGTTTATCATTTCATTTTACTCATTTTGGGCTAAAAATATATTTTTTCAATTGATCTTTGTTAAAAAGAATTCTGCTGTTTTTGTCCTATAGGGTTAAATTTCAGC
This sequence comes from Bufo bufo, assembly GCF_905171765.1. NCBI lineage: Eukaryota > Metazoa > Chordata > Amphibia > Anura > Bufonidae > Bufo > Bufo bufo. The sequence goes on from NC_053394.1 coordinate 214,547,717, forward strand.
CTAGCTGCAAAGTATCTTAGTTTCAATTTTACATTGAGTCCCGTGATGTTGCTGCTCTAACGATTATGTATAGCCCTTATCTTTGAACTCCTGACAGATCGTAAACACTTGTTAAAGCTAAATTCTTATCAAACTGATAAAGAATTTGGTTTAAATGAGTGTTTATGAGTTCTCAGTAGTTCAAAGATAAGGGCTATACATAATCGTCAGAGCAGCAACATCATGGGACTCAATGTAAAATTGAAACTAAGATATGTATTTTTTAAAAATTTTATGAAATAAGCCCCTATACTCTTTCACCAGAAATGAATGCAACCATGCAGTGCGTTTAAATGTTTCGTGTATTACTGAAATACCGTGCTATGCTCTTTCACAAGAAATGACAGCAAATGATTTTAGCTTAAATAACACCCCTGCTTCAATGCATTTTTTGGCGGGCAACTGGTATATCACACTAGTAGAAATTATTTGTTCCAATGTCGTTTGTCACTCTGTGTAGCTGAGGTAACGCAGCTAAACCGCAAACAAATGCTGCACTACCCAAATGCACAATATAGAAAGTATATTATTGGTATATAACACCCCTGCTTCAATCAGTTTTTTGGGGGGGCAACTGGTATATCACACCAGTAGAAATCATTTGTTCCAATAGCGTTTGTCACTCTGTGTAAATGCGGTAACGCAGCAAAACCGCAGTCAAATGCTGCACTACCTAAATGCACAATATAGAAAGTATATTATTGGTATATAACACGCCTGCTTCAATCAGTTTTTTTGGGGGGCAACTGGTATATCACACCAGTAGAAATCATTTGTTCCAGTAGCGTTTAGCTCTCTGTGTAGATGCGGTAACGCAGCAAAACCGCAGACAAATGCTGCACTACCTAAATACACTATATAGAAAATATATTATTGGTATATAACACCCCTGCTTCAATCATTTTTTTTGGGGGGCAACTGGTAAATCACACCAGTAGAAATTATTTGCTCCAATGGCGTTTGTCACTCTGTGTAGCTGAGGTAACGCAGCAAAACCGCAAACTAATGCTGCACTACCAAAATGCACAATATTGAAAGGATATAATTGGTATATAACACCCCTGCTTCAATCAGTTTTTTGGGGGGGCAACTGGTATATCACACCAGTAGAAATCATTTGTTCCAATAGCGTTTGTCACTCTGTGTAGATGCGGTAACGCAGCAAAACCGCAGACAAATGCTGCACTACCTAAATGCACTATATAGAAAGTATATTATTGGTATATAACACGCCTGCTTCAATCAGTTTTTTTGGGGGGCAACTGGTAAATCACACCAGTAGAAATTATTTGTTCCAATAGCGTTTGGCACACAACTGCTGCACAGTACAATTGCACTATAATATACTTTCTATGTTAGAAAGTATATTATAAGTATATTAAACCCCTCAGTATGTCACAACTATCGATAGCACACCTATACCAGTCCTTAAATGGACTTTTGTGGCCCTATTAGCTAGCGTTTTGTGTCCCTAACAGTCTGTCCCTGCTAAAAGAATATGGCGGGCTCGAATATCGCCATATGTTTGCCCGTTCGGCGAACAGCGAACGAGCAAAGTCTCTACTTCTGAACAGCAGCCCAATTAGCTAGTGGCCACTGCCATGGCTTTTTTATGTGGCTATAGGAATTGTGACCATACACGCGTGGACAAAATTGTTGGTACCTAGGGATGAGCGAATCGACTTCGGATGAAACATCCGAAGTCGATTCACATAAAACTTTGTTTCAATACTGTGCGGAGCGAGCACTCTGTACAGTATTAGAATGTATTGGCTCCGATGAGCCAAAGTTATTACTTTGCGAAGTCTCGTGAGACTTCACATAATAACTTCAGAAATCTATTTATACTGTATATAAAACATTTCACAAACTCAGGTTCAGTTCCAAGGTAACACTAGTATTGAAACGAAGTTTTATGTGAATCGACTTCGAATGTTTCATCCGAAGTCGATTGTCTCATCCCTATTGGTACCCTTCCATTAAAGAAAGAAAAACCCACAATGGTCACTGAAATAACTCGAAACTGATGAAAGTAATAATAAAAAAATTCTAAAAATCAACTAATGAAAATCAGACATTGCTTTTGAAATGGAGTTCAACAGAATAATTTATAAAACAAACTAATGAAACTGGCCTGAATAAAATTGATATATAGAGATATAGTAGAGCTGAGTGTGCTGGGGCAGCTGTCTGGTGTATTAGATGTAGCAGAGCTGGGTGTGCTGGGGCAGCTATCATATAGAGAAATAGCAGTGCTGGGTGTGTTGGGCCAGCTGTCATGTGTATAGATGTACACTAGCTATCAAAGCTATAAATGAGTCTACAGTAGAAGTTTCATATTTTTTTCAGTCAGTGGCTATGCAGCTCTTATAGCTGTGTGGTTAAGTTCCTTGCCTCTGATACAGAAGGTTGTTGGTTTGAGTCCCAGCAGAAACTTTTCTGAAAAACAGGCTAAATTAGAATACACAATCACTGACTCCATATATGGACATACAGGCTGGAAGAGGCATGGAGGGAAGTATAATATTTTTTTTTTTCTTCTTTTAAATACCCGACTGTTACTGCCACATGGGGGGAGCGGGAGGCACTTGATACTGGCACATGGGGGAGGGGGGTTGGCACCTGATACTGGCACATGGAGGGGGTTGGCACCAGGGCTGGCTCTATCATAAGGCAGCCCAAGCGGCTGCTTGAGGGCGCAGAGAAGGGGGGGCGGCAAACAATTAACTTGCTAACTTACACTTACCCCACAGCCCGGCCCTCACTGTCTCAGTCCGAGCGGCACGCAGCTGACAGGCTGTGAGCTACGAGACCCTGGTGTATTTAAAATCTCATTTAGCATGTCTTTCAGAAAAGTTTCTCCTGGGATTCATGACCTTTCACATCAGAGGCAAGGCATTTACCCACACAGCTATGAGAGCTGTATAGCCAGTTGTTTAAAAAAAATATATAAAACTTCTACTGTAGGTAACTTCGATACCTAGTGTACATCCACACCCAGCTCGGCTACATCCATACAAAGTGTACTGGGGCAGCTGTCATGTGTATGGATGTACACTAGGTATCAAAATTATCTACAGTAGAAGTCTTATATATACAGGGAGTGCAGAATTATTAGGCAAGTTGTATTTTTGAGGATTAATTTTATTATTGAACAACAACCATGTTCTCAATGAACCCAAAAAACTCATTAATATCAAAGCTGAATATATTTGGAAGTAGTTTTTAGTTTGTTTTTAGTTTTAGCTATTTTAGGGGGATATCTGTGTGTGCAGGTGACTATTACTGTGCATAATTATTAGGCAACTTAACAAAAAACAAATATATACCCATTTCAATTATTTATTTTTACCAGTGAAACCAATATAACATCTCAACATTCACAAATATACATTTCTGACATTCAAAAACAAAACAAAAACAAATCAGTGACCAATATAGCCACCTTTCTTTGCAAGGACACTCAAAAGCCTGCCATCCATGGATTCTGTCAGTGTTTTGATCTGTTCACCATCAACATTGCGTGCAGCAGCAACCACAGCCTCCCAGACACTGTTCAGAGAGGTGTACTGTTTTCCCTCCTTGTAAATCTCACATTTGATGATGGACCACAGGTTCTCAATGGGGTTCAGATCAGGTGAACAAGGAGGTCATGTCATTAGATTTTCTTCTTTTATACCCTTTCTTGCCAGCCACGCTGTGGAGTACTTGGACGCGTGTGATGGAGCATTGTCCTGCATGAAAATCATGTTTTTCTTGAAGGATGCAGACTTCTTCCTGTACCACTGCTTGAAGAAGGTGTCTTCCAGAAACTGGCAGTAGGACTGGGAGTTGAGCTTGACTCCATCCTCAACCCGAAAAGGCCCCACAAGCTCATCTTTGATGATACCAGCCCAAACCAGTACTCCACCTCCACCTTGCTGGCGTCTGAGTCGGACTGGAGCTCTCTGCCCTTTACCAATCCAGCCACGGGCCCATCCATCTGGCCCATCAAGACTCACTCTCATTTCATCAGTCCATAAAACCTTGAGATATTTCTTGGCCCAGTCTTGACGTTTCAGCTTGTGTGTCTTGTTCAGTGGTGGTCGTCTTTCAGCCTTTCTTACCTTGGCCATGTCTCTGAGTATTGCACACCTTGTGCTTTTGGGCACTCCAGTGATGTTGCAGCTCTGAAATATGGCCAAACTGGTGGCAAGTGGCATCTTGGCAGCTGCACGCTTGACTTTTCTCAGTTCATGGGCAGTTATTTTGCGCCTTGGTTTTTCCACACGCTTCTTGCGACCCTGTTGACTATTTTGAATGAAACGCTTGATTGTTCGATGATCACGCTTCAGAAGCTTTGCAATTTTAAGAGTGCTGCATCCCTCTGCAAGATATCTCACTATTTTTGACTTTTCTGAGCCTGTCAAGTCCTTCTTTTGACCCATTTTGCCAAAGGAAAGGAAGTTGCCTAATAATTATGCACACCTGATATAGGGTGTTGATGTCATTAGACCACACCCCTTCTCATTACAGAGATGCACATCACCTAATATGCTTAATTGGTAGTAGGCTTTCGAGCCTATACAGCTTGGAGTAAGACAACATGCATAAAGAGGATGATGTGGTCAAAATACTCATTTGCCTAATAATTCTGCACGCAGTGTATATATATATATATATATATATATTTTTTTTTTTATTTTATTTTCTATTTTTTTTTAAGTATCAGGCTATACAGCTCTTATAGCTGTGTGGGTAAATGCCTTTCCTCTGATGTGAAAGGTCGTGAGTTCGAATACCAGGAGAACCTTTTCTGAAAGACAAGCTAAATAAGAACATGAGCACCAAATCTTTAACACTAGAGGCTGGTGGGAAAACACACCCAGCTCTGCTACATCCATGCACAGTGTACTGGGGCAGCTGTCATGTGTATGGATATACACTAGGTATCAAAGTTATCTACAGTAGAAGTCTTATATTTATTTTTTTAAGTAACTTGCTAGACAGCTCTCATAGCTGTGTGGGTAAATGCCTTGCCTCTGATGTGAAAGGTCGTGAGTTTGAATGAAAGACAGGCTAAATAAGAACACTAGAGGTTGGTGGGAACACAGGCCGGAAGAGGCCTGCATCGCTGACATGGAGGTGCAAGTAGAATTTTTTATTTTTTTTTTAAATACCGGACTGTTACTTTACTGCCGGGGGAGAGGGGGGGCTATTGGCTCCATGATACTGGCACATGGAGGGGGGAGGAGAGAGGCACTTGATACTGGCACATTAGGGGGCAGGGGGAGAGGATGGCACTATGATATTACCACATGGGGCGCAAGAAATGGACATGAATCATGAGGGGCAGAAATGTGAATAATGGGGGGGCAAGAAATGGACATGAATTATGAGGGGCAGAAATGTGAAATGATGGGATGGGGGTGGGCAAGAAATGGACATGAATCATGAGGGGCAGAAATGTGAAATGATGGGGGGGGCGCAAAAATACTGGCACATATGGGGGGGTGGGAAGGAGAGAGGCACTTAATACTGGCACATTGGGGGGGGGGGAGATGGCACTATGATACTGGCACATTAGGAGAGAGGCACTTGATACTGGCACATTGGGGGGGAGATGGCACTATAATACTGGCACATGGGGGGAAGGAGAGAGGCACTTGATACTGCCACTTTTGGGGGGGAGATGGCACTATGATACTGGGACATGGGGGGGAGAGAGGCACTTGATACTGGCACTTTTTGGGGGGGATGGCACTATGATACTGGGACATGGGGGGGAGGAGAGAGGCACTTGATACTGGCACATGGGTGGGTTTGGCACTCAATACTGGCACATGGGGGGGTTGGCACTATGATACTGGCACTTTTTTTTGGTAGGGGGGGCGAGATGGCACTATGATACTGGGATATGTGGGGGGGAGAGAGGCACTTGATACTGGCACATGATGAGGGAGCATCTATGGGGACACTTACTGGCACATTATTGGGGGGCATTATGGGGGTCCCTTTTTACTGGCACATTATAAGGCCCCTAATCATACCCAGTGTCACCCATAGCCAGTCTCCTGCCCCCCTTAATCATACCCAGTGCCTGTGACCCTTAATTTAAGGGGGGCAGGGTCTAATTGAGGGGGCAGGGGACTGGGTAAGGGTGACACTGGGTATGATTAACCACCTCAGCCCCCATGGCTTAAACACCCTGAAAGACCATTCCACTTTTTACACTTCTGACCTACACTACTTTCACCGTTTATTGCTCGGTCATGCAACTTACCACCCAAATGAATTTTACCTCCTTTTCTTCTCACTAATAGAGCTTTCATTTGGTGGTATTTCATTGCTGCTGACATTTTTACTTTTTTTGTTATTAATCGAAATTTAACGATTTTTTTGCAAAAAATGACATTTTTCACTTTCAGTTGTAAAATTTTGCAAACAAAACGAGATCCATATATAAATTTTGCTCTAAATTTATTGTTCTACATGTCTTTGATAAAAAAAAATGTTTGGGTAAAAAAAAAATGGTTTGGGTAAAAGTTATAGCGTTTACAAACTATGGTACAAAAATGTGAATTTCCTCTTTTTGAAGCAGCTCTGACTTTCTGAGCACCTGTCATGTTTCCTGAGGTTCTACAATGCCCAGACAATAGAAAAACCCCACAAATGACCCCACTTCGGAAAGTAGACACCCTAAGGTATTCGCTGATGGGCATAGTGAGTTCATAGAACTTTTAATTTTTTGTCACAAGTTAGCGGAAAATGATGATTTTTTTTTTTTTCTTACAAAGTCTCATATTCCACTAATTTGTGACAAAAAATAAAAACTTACATGAACTCACTATGCCCATCAGCAAATACCTTGGGGTGTCTTCTTTCCAAAATGGGGTCACTTGTGGGGTAGTTATACTGCCCTGGCATTCTAGGGGCCCAAATGTGTGGTAAGGAGTTTGAAATCAAATTCTGTAAAAAATGACCAGTGAAATCCGAAAGGTGCTCTTTGGAATATGGGCCCCTTTGCCCACCTAGGCTGCATAAAAGTGTCACACATCTGGTATCTCCGTATTCAGGAGAAGTTGGGAAATGTGTTTTGGGGTGTCATTTTACATATACCCATGCTGGGTGAGATAAATATCTTGGTCAAATGCCAACTTTGTATAAAAAAAATGGGAAAAGTTGTCTTTTGCCAAGATATTTCTCTCACCCAGCATGGGTATATGTAAAATGACACCCCAAAACACATTCCCCAACTTCTCCTGAATACTGAGATACCAGATTTGTGACACTTTTTTGCAGCCTAGGTGGGCAAAGGGGCCCATATTCCAAAGAGCACCTTTCGGATTTCACTGGTCATTTTTTACAGAATTTGATTTCAAACTCCTTACCACACATTTGGGCCCCTAGAATGCCAGGGCAGTATAACAACCCACAAGGGACCCCATTTTGGAAAGAAGACACCCCAAGGTATTCCGTGAGGGGCATGGCGAGTTCCTAGAATTTTATATTTTTTGTCACAAGTTAGTGGAAAATGATGATTTTTTTTAATATTTTTTTTCTTACAAAGTCTCATATTCCACTAACTTGTGACAAAAAATAAAAACTTCCATGAACTCACTATGCCCATCAGCGAATACCTTGGGGTGTCTTCTTTGCAAAATGGGGTCACTTGTGGGGTAGTTATACTGCCCTGGCATTCTAGGGGCCCAAATGTGTGGTAAGGAGTTTGAAATCAAATTCTGTAAAAAATGACCAGTGAAATCCGAAAGGTGCTCTTTGGAATATGGGCCCCTTTGCCCACCTAGGCTGCAAAAAAGTGCCACACATGTGGTATCGCCGCATTTTCCAGGGGCCCTAATGTGTGGTAAGTAGGTAAATGAACTGTGAAATCCAAAAGGTGCTCTTTGGAATGTGGGCCCCTTTGCCCACCTAGGCTGCAAAAAAGTGTCACACATGTGGTATCGCCGTATTCAGGAGAAGTTGGGCAATGTGTTTTGGGGTGTCTTTTTACATATACTCATGCTGGGTGAGAGAAATATCTCGGCAAAAGACAACTTTTCCCATTTTTTTATACAAAGTTGGCATTTGACCAAGATGATACCAGTTGTGTGACACTTTTTGCAGCCTAGATCCGCAAAGGGGCCCACATTCCTTTTATGAGGGCATTTTTAGACATTTGGATCCCAGACTTCTTCTCACGCTTTAGGGCCCCTAGAATGCCAGGGCAGTATAAATACCCCACATGTGACCCCATTTTGGAAAGAAGACACCCCAAGGTATTCAATGAGGGGCATGGCGAGTTCATCGAATTTTTTTTTTTTGGCACAAGTTAGCGGAAATTGATTTTATTTATTTTTTTCACACAAAGTCTCCCTTTCCGCTAACTTGGGACAAAAATTTCAATCTTTCATGGACTCAATATGCCCCTCACGGAATACCTTGGGGTGTCTTCTTTCCGAAATGGGGTCACATGTGGGGTATTTATACTGCCCTGGCATTCTAGGGGCCCTAAAGCGTGAGAAGAAGTCTGGAATATAAATCTCTAAAAAAAATTCCGCATTTGGATTCCGTGAGGGGTATGGTGAGTTCATGTGAGATTTTATTTTTTGACACAAGTTAGTGGAATATGAGACTTTGTAAGAAAAAAAATAAAATTTCCGCTAACTTGGGCCAAAAAAATGTCTGAATGGAGCCTTACAGGGGGGTGATCAATGACAGGGGGGTGATCAATGACAGGGGGGTGATCAGGGAGTCTATATGGGGTGATCACCCCCCTGTCAATGATCACCCCCCTGTCATTGATCACCCCCCTATAAGGCTCCATTCAGATGTCCGTATGTGTTTTGCGGATCCGATCCATGTATCCGTGGATCCGTAAAAATCATACGGACATCTAAATGCAGCCTGACAGGAAGGGTGATCAATGACAGGGGGGGTGATCAATGACAGGGGGGGTGATCAATGACAGGGGGGGTGATCAATGACAGGGGGGTGATCAGGGAGTCTTTATGGGGTGATCACACCCCCTGGAAGGCTCCAGGGAGATGCCTGTATGTGTTTTGCGGATCCGATCCATCTATCAGTGGATCCGTAAAAATCATGCGGACGTCTGAATGGAGCTTTACAGGGGGGTGATCAATGACAGGGGGTAATCAATGACAGGGGGGGTGATCAGGGAGTCTATATGGGGTGATAACCACAGTCATTGATCACGCCCCTGTAAGGCTCCATTCAGACATCCGTATGCGTTTTGCGGATCCGATCCATCTATCAGTGGATCCGTAAAAATCATGCGGACATCTGAATGGAGCTTTACAGGGGGGTGATCAATGACAGGGGGGTAATCAATGACAGGGGGGTGATCAGGGAGTCTATATGGGGTGATCACCACAGTCATTGATCACACCCCTGTAAGGCTCCATTCAGACATCCGTATGCATTTCGCGGATCCGATCCATCTATCAGTGGATCATTAAAAATCATGCAGACATCTGAATGGAGCTTTACAGGGGGGTAATCAATGACAGGGGGGTGATCAGGGAGTCTATATGGGGTGATCACCACAGTCATTGATCACGCCCCTGTAATGCTCCATTCAGACGTCCATATGCGTTTTGCGGATCCGATCCATCTATCAGTGGATCCGTAAAAATCATGCGGACGTCTGAATGGAGCTTTACAGGGGGGTGATCAATGACAGGGGGGTAATCAATGACAGGGGGGTGATCAGGGAGTCTATATGGGGTGATCACCACAGTCATTGATCACGCCCCTGTAAGGCTCCATTCAGACGTCCGTATGCGTTTTGCGGATCCGATCCATCTATCAGTGGATCCGTAAAAATCATGCGGACATCTGAATGGAGCTTTACAGGGGGGTAATCAATGACAGGGGGGTGATCAGGGAGTCTATATGGGGTGATCACCACAGTCATTGATCACGCCCCTGTAAGGCTCCATTCAGACGTCCATAAGCGTTTTGCGGATCCGATCCATCTATCAGTGGATCCGTAAAAATCATGCGGACGTCTGAATGGAGCTTTACAGGGGGGTGATCAATGACAGGGGGGTAATCAATGACAGGGGGGTGATCAGGCAGTCTATATGGGGTGATCACCACAGTCATTGATCACGCCCCTGTAAGGCTCCATTCAGACGTCCATATGCGTTTTGCGGATCCGATCCATCTATCAGTGGATCCGTAAAAATCATACAGACGTCTGAATGGAGCTTTACAGGGGGGTGATCAATGACAGGGGGGTGATCAGGGAGTCTATATGGGGTGATCACCACAGTCATTGATCACGCCCCTGTAAGGCTCCATTCAGACGTCCGTATGCATTTTGCGGATCCGAACCATCTATCAGTGGATCCGTAAAAATCATGCAGAAGTCTGAATAGAGCTTTACAGGGGGGTAATCAATGACAGGGGGGTAATCAATGACAGGGGGGTGATCAGGGAGTCTATATGGGGTGATCAGGGGTGATCAAGGGTGATCAAGGGTGAATAAGGGGTTAATAAGTGACAGGGGGGGGTGTAGTGTAGTGGTGCTTGGTGCAACATATTACTGAGCTACCTGTGTCCTCTGGTGGTCGATCCAAACAAAGGGGACCACCAGAGGACCAGGTAGCAGGTATATTAGACGCTGTTATCAAAACAGCGTCTAATATACCTGTTAGGGGTTAAAAAAATCACATCTCCAGCCTGCCAGCGAACGATCGCCGCTGGCAGGCTGGAGATCCACTCGCTTACCTTCCGATCCTGTGAACGCGCGCGCCTGCGTTCACAGGAAATCTCGCGTCTCGCAGCGCTGCCACCTCCGGAACGCGAATCTGCGTTAGGCGGTCCGGAGGTGGTTAAGAAGGGTAGGGGACTGGATAAAGGTGATAGGGTATGATTAAGGGGGACAGGGGCAGTGGCGTCGCCAGGGGGGGGCCAGAGGGGGCCACGGCCCCCCCTACATCATGCTGTGCCCCCCCATGTGCCCCCCCAACTAAAATGCCCCCCCCCAAGTGAGCCGCCGCCAGGCACAGGGAGATGAGCGCTTCCATTGCGCTCATCTCCATTGTAATCTGCCTGTGCCAGCGGAGGTGCAGGGGAGGGAGAGGCGTGTCCCTTCCCCTTCCTCTGATAGGCTGCAGGCACTAGGCCGGCAGCTTATCAGAGGCCGGCGCAGGCGTGGCGATGACGTCATCGCGCCGCCTGAGCCTTACAGCGCGGGACACAGGAAGAGTCTGCATCGCATCGCTGACACTGAGGTAAGTATAAGTGTTTTTATTTTGTTTTTTTTTTACAATAGTGTTACTGGCACAGTGGGGGACTTATTACAATGGGGGGGCTTATTACAATGGGGGGGCTTATTACAATGGGGGGGACTTAATACTGGCACATGATGATGGGCGGACTTAATATTGGCACATGATGGGGGGACTTAATACTGGCACATGATGGGGGGACTTAATACTGGCACATGATGGGGGGGCTTAATACTGGCACATGATGGGGGGGCTTAATACTGGCACATGATGGGGGGCTTAATACTGGCACGTGATGGGGGGCTTATTACTGGCACGTAATGGGGGGCTTATTACTAGCACGTAATGGGGGGGCTTATTACTGGCACGTGATGAGGGGCTTATTACTGGCACGTGATGGGGGGCTTATTACTGGCGCATTGGGGGGCTTTTTACTGGCACGTGATGGGGGGCTTATTACTGGCACGTGATGGGGGGCTTATTACTGGCACGTGATGGGGCTTATTACTGGCATGTGAAGGGGGGACTTAATACTGGCACATGATGGGGGGGACTTAATACTGGCACATGATGGGGGGGGCTTAATACTGGCACATGATGGGGGGGCTTAATACTGGCACATGATGGGGGGGCTTAATACTGGCACGTAATGGGGGGCTTATTACTGGTACGTAATGGGGGGTTTATTACTGGCACGTAATGGGGGGTTTATTACTAGCACGTAATGGGGGGGCTTATTACTGGCACGTGATGGGGGGCTTATTACTGGCACATTGGGGGGCTTATTACTGGCACGTGATGGGGGCTTATTACTGGCACGTGATGGGGGCTTATTACTGGCACGTGATGGGGGCTTATTACTGGCACATTGGGGGGCTCTTGTTACTGGCAGTGGCACGTTATTGAGGGCACTTATTACTGGCACATTATTGGTGGGCACTATAGGGGCATCTACTGAGGCTACAAAGAAGGGGTGTTTTATATGGGGGGCTCTGTACAGTAGCATTTTATACTGGGACACATTATGGTGGGTACTATGGAGAAGGGGAGACAGGAGTACTATGGAGTCATCTACGGGGGGCACTAAGAAGAGGTATTTTATACTTGCAAATTATGGGGGACACTGAGGGCATTTACTGGGGCACGATATATGGGGCATTTTATACTGGTACATTATGGGGGGCACTAGCAGGAAGGGGGAGAGGAGCACTATGGGGGCATTTACTGGGGCACTATATAGGGGTATTTTATACTGGCACATTATGGGGGACATTAGCTCAACTGGGGGCATAAGGGGGTATGTTTTGCACATTATAAGGAGAATTATTTCTACTGGGGGGCATTATGGTGGGCTTTATTACTCTCTCATGGTATGACCCCCTAGTAGCAGCACCAGCCTCTCCCTGCTCTGCTATCCCTCTGCCCCTTCTCCAAATCCTTATTATGAAATCTTTCTCATTAGGATAAAACACAACATCAGCTCCGCCGAGCCCCCGGCCAAAGTGTTGAAGTGGTGTCCGAGATCCCCAAGGGCCAAGCCAAGTAACTGTAAGTGTTCATGTGAAATATGTTTATTTTATAAATATGTTCATGTGAGAGGCGGGGAGGGAGATCTGTGGATGACACTGTTATGGAGGGGGAAATGGGGATGACACTGTCATGGGGTGGATCTGTGGATGACACATATAGCATAAGATGCTATATACGGTATGTGGCATCCACAGATACCCCCCATAGCAGTGTCATCCACAGATCCCCCTCTCTATAAAAGTGTCATCCACAGACAGCTGGACTTTTCTTCCCTGTTGCGGTTTTAGGTATTGGGTAAAGTATTGCAGCATTTCTAAGCGTACTTGTGTAAATGTATCGTTGTTATATCTGCCCCCCCTACTTTTGTCCTGGCCCCCAGTGTGCCCCCCCAAAATTTTAAAGCTAGAGACGCCACTGGACAGGGGACTGGCTCTGGGTGACACTGGGTATGATTAAGGGGGGCAGGGGACTGGGCAAAGGTGACAGGGTATGATTAAGGGGGGCAGGAGACTGGCTATGGGTGACACTGGGTATGATTGTACTGATTAAATTATCTGTAATAAAAAAAAATGTTTGTTACAAAGATTGTTTTGCTCTTTGTGTATGTTTAGGTGAACCGGGGGAGGGGGGGGGGGGGGCACCACAAGATTAGCTCGCACAGGGCACCTGAACACCAAAGGCCAGCCCTGGACACGCCTCCTTAGCCACAGCAGAAAAGACACTCCCCTTGAGTTGTCAGCTTGATATAAACCTAGAAGAGCAGTGAATAGGGAGACCTATTGATCCATGTGTGGTACAAGGCTGGTTCTAACTTTGTTACAAAGAGATTGTCATGTCCAATATGATGTCTGCAATGCTACCAAACCACAGGGGAAACACGTGAGACTTACGGACGGTGGACCGATGGGTGGAATAGTTCATGTGCTCACGGTTATCAGATGCCTCCCTGGTCTGGTGTACAGTGGATGGGAAGACAGCACGAAATCCTCCGGGGCACTCTCTGTTGCCGTGAACACCAGCTAGATATTAGTTGAGGTGCCCTTGATGGTAATTGGTGTTTAATGTGCTTTGGTAGCTGGGCTCCTAGTTCGTGACGCCAGCACTGCTAGGTGCAAATGTTAGTAGTAGTAGTAATGATGATATAGAATAAGGAGACTAGAGCTTTTAACAAACTCCCAGTACTTTACTGAAGCAGATCCACAGGTCATCAATGTATACAAAAGTCATTTACATCAAGGCAGCTTTTACAGGGATTCACATTAGTTCCCAGAAGTTGCATAAGGCAAAGTCCTCTATGACAATCAGTCATTCTCTCTGTTATTTCTCCAGGTTGGAGGGATGAACTATCTGTGCTGTACTGTATAATCCTATACTTCTGTATCCTCTTCTAGTAATACTATATTCTGACAAATGTCCGTTTTGTCTTTACTTATGGTGGGTAGCTTGTAGCTTAGAATCTCTCCACCTGATGCAAAAGAGGCTGGGGTCTGATAAACGACAGTTACCTTCCTTTGTCAATATTCTCATTCCCTCTCTGAGTTGCCTGGTTCTTCTGCAATCTTTTCCCTTCTGTGGGCTGGTACATGGAACTAAGTATGGAGTTTGGATAACTCTCCAAAATGGCTGCGGAGGTCAGACATTGCACACCCTGACCTTCTTTCTCCTTCTGCTCTGTGCTGTGTGTATGGCAGAGTTAACCCTGGGAGGCTTGTTAGAACCTCCCCCTCCCTATACAACTTTATGAGAACACATTTATAAGCATAGTTTACATGAAACACAATCACAACAGTGTGTTTCAGGACACTGCATCCCCCCCTTCTTTAATGTAAGTCGTCCTCGACGCACTCTTACCACGATGATGCATCACCTGAAAAATATAAAAAGAGCATGCATGCATATACACTCACCTAAAGAATTATTAGGAACACCTGTTCTACTTCTCATTAATGCAATTATCTAGTCAACCAATCACATGGCAGTTGCTTCAATGCATTTAGGGGTGTGGTCCTGGTCAAGACAATCTCCTGAACTCCAAACTGAATGTCAGAATGGGAAAGAAAGGTGATTTAAGCAATTTTGAGCGTGGCATGGTTGTTGGTGCCAGACGGGCCGGTCTGGGTATTTCACAATCTGCTCAGTTACTGTGATTTTCACGCACAACCATTTCTAGGGTTTACAAAGAATGGTGTGAAAAGGGAAAAACATCCAGTATGCGGCAGTCCTGTGTGTTCAAAAATGCCTTGTGGATGCTAGAGGTCAGAGGAGAATGGGCCGACTGATTCAAGCTGATAGAAGAGCAACGTTGACTGAAATAACCACTCGTTACAACCGAGGTATGCAGCAAAGCATTTGTGAAGCCACAACACGCACAACCTTGAGGCGGATGGGCTACAACAGCAGAAGACCCCACCGGGTACCACTCATCTCCACTACAAATAGGAAAAAGAGGCTACAATTTGCACGAGCTCACCAAAATTGGACTGTTGAAGACTGGAAAAATGTTTCCTGGTCTGATGAGTCTCGATTTCTGTTGAGACATTCAAATGGTAGAGTCCGAATTTGGCGTAAACAGAATGAGAACATGTATCCATCCTCTGATGGCTACTTCCAGCAGGATAATGCACCATGTCACAAAGCTCAAATCATTTCAAATTGGTTTCTTGAACATGACAATGAGTTCACTATACTAAAATGGCCCCCACAGTCACCAGATCTCAACCCAATAGAGCATCTTTGGGATGTGGTGGAACGGGAGCTTCGCGCCCTGGATGTGCATCCCTCAAATCTCCATCAACTGCAAGATGCTATCCTATCAATATGGGCCAACATTTCTAAAGAATGCTCTCAGCACCTTGTTGAATCAATGCCACGTAGAATTAAGGCAGTTCTGAAGGCAAAAGGGGGTCCAACACCGTATTAGTATGGTGTTCCTAATAATTCTTTAGGTGAGTGTATATCTGTAAAGAATAAATCAAGGCAACTGGACTTACTGTAGATTTCTTGAAAACGTTTCACTCATTGCCCATCTTGTGTTTAGGCGTTGGGTATTTGGGGTGAACCAGTGTATTGGATAAGGAGGCCGATTGGTACAAACGAGGTGTGAAGGAGGCCATCTACCTAAAAATGGAGAAGCCAAGCTTGAATAGAGGCGGGGGGGGGGGGGGGGGCGGAATAGACATCTATTGTCTGCCACATACAATGCTGTCTATACACCTTTTTCGGTGAGGTCATTATCACCTACTGACTCCAATTAGGATAATGGAATCAACACCTTTGACCCCATGCTGGGTATAATTACGAGATGTTGATTCAGTTACATATTTATTCCCAGAGAATTCTTGTATAGTCACTCAGAATTGAGAAAGCTCATTGGAAGAACGAGTGAAAAGTTTTCAAGAAATCTACAGTAGGTCCAGTTGCCTTGATTTATTCTTTACAGATATACCATGACCTGGATAAATGAGAACCTTCATAGACATGCATGCATATACACAGTTCCATTACCACATTCTTGTGTTCTCTCTTCTTTGGCTATAAGAGAATTGGGTTAGGCATGTATATATCAGGAGCATCACAATATAGCATGAGGGACAAGGGCCGTAGTTTCTCTTGTTACTGGGGATCTGGGGGCGCTGACCTGGCACAGCAAACAGTAAAGACTAGGATAGTCCATAATATTAAACAAAAAGGTAAACTTCTCAGGAGGCTCACAGGGTATGAGTTCGTTCCCTGGGCATGAAGCATAAAGGTCATAGAACATCACGGAGGGCTTTAGTATGTGAAAGTCCATCTCCAGGCACATGACTTGAACGTTACAAAATAAGGCCAAAGGAGTCTTTAGAGAGTCCTTAGAGCAAGGCAAATAATCAAGGCAATGAGTCTCTTACTCGGGCTCTGTAGCTTCAAATGATGCAAATCACAGTTGAACTGGAACTCCCTATTACGGGCAGGTGGCTGACCTTTAGTGGTCCGGTTTGATCTCCAAAGTGGCTGTGGCTCTATAGGCCTTGGTTCAAGGTAACTTGGTACATCTTGAGCTTCTGAGGATCCTTCATGAGCTACTTCTTCCGGCTGAAGTGGGTCTTGGCGGGAACAACAAATTTAAGCCATGGTGTAAGGAACCACTGAAGGGGATCTGAGTCTAATAGTAATTTTCCAATAGCCTGTGTTGGTTCCTCTGAATCAGGTGGCTTTTTAGACAATTGCTCTGTGGATAGAATTTCTTCTTGGACAATTTGTTTCAAACACAACTTGAGACGATTGCGATGCACTATTTGTGGTACTCTGTTCTCTTTGGTGATTTCGTAGATATCAGTCTCAGGAGTAGGAATAGCTGTGATGATGTAGGGTTCTCTTTCCCATTTACTATCCAGCTTACTAGTGCGATGATTATTTTTCAGCCACACATGGTTACCAATTTTTAAGGGTTCTGCTTTTGCAGACTGATCATAGTCTTTCTCATGGTTTTGGCGTACATTCGCCATGCGGATTTGGACAATCTCTTGGGCATCAGCTAGGCATTTTTGATGTTCACTGACCCAATCTGTTTGTGGTAAAGGATTGATGAAATCTTGAACTTGTACATCCAAGGCAAGATCTGCAGGTAATCTTCCTTGACGGCCAAACATAAGGCAATATGGAGTGTATCCAGTAGAACAATGGATGGTGTTGTTGTAAATATACATCAATTGAGGTAGTAGAGTTTGCCAATCAGTTCTTTTAGCAGGTGGTTCAGCTCTCAACATCTCAATCAAGGTTTGGTTCATTTTCTCGCAAAGTCTGCTACCTTGAGGGTGGTACGCTGTTGTTCTCATGTTCTGACAATTGTGAAGTGAACATAGTTCATGGAAGAGTTGGCATTCAAAGGCAGATACTTGATCTGTGAGAATCTTTTCAGGGCATTCATAGGGCAACAGGAAATTCTTCTAAAAAACGTTTGCAGTGGTTTTGGCTGTCAAGTCTTTAACAGGTACAGCTACTACAAATTTGGTGTAGTGATCAATTATTGTCATGGCGTAGGTATAGTCTGAGCGACTTGGTTCTAGCTTTACGTGATCAATGGCCACTATCTCTAGAGGTGTTTTGCTTACAATGGGATGTAATGGTGCTCTTTCATCATGTCTCTCACTTCTTCCAATGGCAAAAGTGGAACATTCTCAACACCAATTTTCAATATCTTCTCTCATTCCAACCCAATAAAACCAGATGGTAGCTCCTGTTTAGTGTACACCAAAGTGTCCTGACCTGTTATGGTACATTTCGAGGACAATTCTTTCATCTCGGCCTGGTACTATAATTTGATGCAGCCGATCATTGGCGATGGGATCTAGGGTTCTTCTCAACATTAGTCCATTTTGCATGAAGAGTTGCTTTCTGTGTCTCCATAGCTTGAGCAGCTCTGGATCTGCATTCTTTCTGGTGTTCTTCCACTAGTGAAGAAATATTGTACGTGTAGCTCACCTAATACTCTGATCTTTATAGAAAGCCGGCACCTCTATTTCTTCCCATATGTCTTCCTGTTCAGTAGGGTCTTCTCTGATAGGCAGATGGGGTAAGGCATCTGCATTTTCATTTGACTTGCCTGTTCTGTACTTGACCATGAAGTTGTAGTTGGCAAGACATGAGGCCTATCTTTGTTCTAAAGCTCCTAAATTGGCTGTGTTGAGGTCCGCCAGTGGGTTGTTAAGAGTATAGGCCACAAATGGGGTTGCTGTGAGGTAGTCTTTAAATTTTTCAGTGACAGCCCACACAAGTGCGAGGAATTCCAGTTTGAAGGAACTGTGGTTCTGGTCATTTCTCTCGGAGCCTCTAAGAGATCTGCTAGCATAAGCAATTACTCTCTCCTTACCTTCTTGCAGATGAGACAGGACAGCTCCCAGGCCTTTCTTACTGGCATCGGTGTAGAGATGGAATCGCTGTTGGTAATCTGGATAGCCTAAGACAGGTGGTTCAGTCAACTTTTTCTTCAGGAGTTGGAAAGCGATATCTCTGTCTTCATTCCATTTGATTGATATCTGGGCTTTCCGGTACTTCTTGGGATGTCCTCTCAGGAGTTCTTGTATCGGCTCAGCAATCTGGGCGAAGTGAGGGCTAAAATGTCTGTAGTATCCTGCAAAACTTCTCACCTTTTTTACTGTGGTAGGAGTAGGCCAATTCCGGACTGCGGCTATCTTCTCTGGATCTGGCTTGACATCTTCTGAACTGACAATATGTCCCAGGTTCTTGACTTCTGGTTTCAGTAGGTAGCACTTAGAGGGTTTGATCTTGAGTCTGTGCTTGATGAGTACTTGAAAAACTTCTGCAAGGTGTTTAAGTGGTCTTCATAGGATTTAGAGTAGATTATGACATCATCTAGGTATAACAAGACAGTTTCAAAGTTCTTGTGGCCCAAACAGCGCTCCATTAATCTTTTGGAAAGTTCCAGGTGCATTGCAAAGTCCAAACAGCATATAGTTAAATTCAAAATGGCCCATAGGAGTAGTAAATGCTGTTTTTTCACGATCTTCAGGAGCTATGGGTACCTGACAGTACCCACTGGTTAAATCTAGAGTAGAAAAGTAAGCTGAGGACCCTAATGCTGTCAAGGACTCCTCGATCCTTGGTAAAGCATAGGCATCCTTGTGGGTAATTTGATTCATCTTTCTGTAGTCCACACAGAACCGAATGTTGGACTGTCTTTGATGATTTTTGAATCCTTCATCTCCTGGATCATCTTTTTCACAGATTGGTACATCGTTGGTGGTATAGGCCGGTACCTTTCTTTAATTGGAGGGTGTGAACCGATAGGGATGATGTGCTTGATTATACTGACCTCTCCATAATCTGAAGGATATTTACTGAAGGCTTGATGATGTTCCTTTACGACTTTTAAGACCCCTTCAATTTGTTCCTAAAGTGTAGAAGTATCTCCCACATTGAGTTCTGTCCACCATGATGTATTTTGAGTATGATCTTGAATATTCAGCTTCTGAGTAGACTGTTCAGTCGTAGTTGCAGGTACACTGATAACATCTTGAAAAGTTACTTGTAACAACTGAGCAACAGGGTAGTGCTTAGTCAAAGCTATACTGCTACTAATTAAGTTCAGGAGACGAATCGACACTTTACCTTGAGAAATGGTCATTAGGCTTCTTGCAGCTCGGACTAGAGGATGGTTCTCTAGGTTGATAGGTTCTACTAGGGCTTGGTAGTCTTGACCTTGAATTCCAAGAGCAGAACGGCACCAATGTTTCAGTATTGGTTTCCAGTATCACTGGTTGGTTACTTTTGATGCGAGCACAGCAAATCTCTCCTTCTCATTAGCAAATTTCTGTTGTGCACTTAATACACGGATGGTCTGTTATATCACCTTTTTAAAGACAGGTGAAGCGGTTGGCATGGACTTGTGTTAAGCTTCAAGCATTTCAGTATAACAGTTCCTAAGGATGTTCATTCCTAGGACTACTGGAGGGTTGTTATCTTCCCTAACTTGCACAACAATGATACCTTGCTGGCATAGTGTGGTTCCTCCCACTTGAAGAGTTGGCTGGCTATAATGCTCAGCCAGGATTCTGGTGGCTTTGTCAGCTGGTCGCGGTCCCAGTATTTCTCAAATGCCGTCTATTGGATAGTTGTGACTTGAGACCCTTTAAGTCCGCCTCTTACTGCTGACTTTGCGACTGATATTTTCCTTCTGGAGTTCTATACTGGTTGTTTGTGGATCCTCTACTTCCCACTCGTCTCAAGCTAAGTCCTCCTGTTTTCTAGTGGTGAGCGGCAGTTGTCATATTCGAATTCGCGATATTTCGCAAATATTTTGTAGAATATTCGGCGAATATTCGCAAATTCTAATATTCGTTATATTCTACGATTTTTTTTATTCGAAAAATCGACAAGGTAATGATCGCGTAATTTTTCAACTTACAACTATTACACAAAGAAGATTATAGCACTATATTAGCTAAATTGCTCTATATTCATTTTTTTTTCTCGAATATTCTCTATATTGCTATAACTTTGTTTTTTCGAATATTCGTAATATTTTAAAACAAGAATATTTTTATCGCAAATTTTTCAATTGCCGAGCACAAACATGATTCCTCCCTGTCATAGCACTATATCAAATAACTTCCTTTTTTCGAATATTCGTAATATTTTAAAACAAGAATATATAGCAATACAGCCAATATTCGGAAAAAAAACAAAAAACGAATGTAAAGCAATTTAGCTAATATAGTGCTATAATCTTTTTTTTTAATAGTTGTAATTTTTTTCCAATCTTAACTTCAGATGAGAAAAAAATTACAACTATTAGACAAAGAATATAGCACTATATTAGCTAAATTGCTCTATATTTTTTTTTCCGAATATTCGCTATATTGCTATATATTCTTGTTTTAGAATATTACGAATATTCGTAAAAACTAATATATTCATTTTTTCGAATATTCGTAATATTCTAAAACAGGAATATATAGCAATATAGCGAATATTCGAAAAAAAAAAAAAACTAATATAGAGCAATTTAGCTAATATAGTGCTATAATCTTTTTTTCAATAGTTGAAATTTTTTTCCAATCTGGACTTCAGATTAGAAAAAAATTACAACTATTAGACAAAGAAGATTATAGCACTATATTAGCTAATTTGCTCTATATTGCTATATATTAGTTTTTTAGAATATTCATCATTTTTCCCATTTAAAGTCATGATTCCTCCCTGCTTCTTGCTTGTGGGCCAATGAGTCATTTACTCGGCAATTGAAAAATTCGCAATAAAAAAATCTCGAATATTCGAAATTACGAATATATATCACTATATTATAAATATTTTCGAATTACGTATATTCACGATCTAAATTCGAATATTCGTGATCAACACTACTGTTTTCTCCTTTGTGCGTGTGTTGCTTCTAGGTCTCAGGGAGACGCTGGTCCCTTCAGGGTGGAAGGTACCGGCTGTCTCATTCCCAGCTCCCTAAGTTAGGGTTTGAGACAGTGTCAGCCAGGCTTCGCTTCCAGCGTATGAGCTCGTTCACCATCAGGATTTGCTCATACTGTCAGCAGACAGGGAGAGGCTCAGGGATTGTTAGGAGGTTACCATTCCCTTCTCCCTAGCTTTGGGGCCTAGTCTGTTTGCCTGTTGCTGTTTGTTTACTTGGTGTCCCTCTTATCCCCACTTGCCGTGACATTATCAACCGCCCCTACCGTCATTATTTTCCTTGCTTTGTACAGATATGGATATTGTTAATGCACTGGTGGATTGCATGCAGGGATTTTCTTTGGAGGTAGCTGACCTCCGTAATTCAGTTGCACAGTTTTAGAATTCTCAGGTGTCTGGTTCCGTCAGTGGGTACCAGGGCAGTCTTGAACCTAAAGTCGCCCTCCGAGATAGGTTTTCTGGGGGTGTGATAATTTTGTTCGGTTCAGAGAATCTTGTAAAATGTATTTTCGGCTGCGTCCGCTCTCCTCTGGGGACGAGAATCAAAGAGTGGGGATTATTATTTCTCTGCTGAAAGGTGATGCTCAGTCCTGGACCTTTTCTCTACCGATCGGTTCCCAATCCTTCCGATCAGTGGATGAATTTTTCAGAGCCCTGGGCCTTATTTATGATGACCCAGACCGGGTTTCTCTGGCCGAATCTAAGCTGCGTAGTTTGAGTCAGGGAGAACCTTCTGCAGAGTCATATTTCTCTGAATTCAGGAGATGGGCTACTGATTCGGAGTGGAATGACCCAGCACTCCGTAGTCAATTCTTCCAAGTGCTGTCTTAGAGACTAAAAGACGCCCTGGCATTCCACGAAAACCCTGATTCTTTGGAGGCAGCTATGTCCCTGGGCATACGGATTGATAGGCTCCCCTCACTCGGGATGCACTACCATATGGGGAAACAACCTCTTCTGTCCCGTGGGATACAGAGACACTCGAGCTCGTGTCTGGTGATGAGCCTATGCAATTGGGACAGCGCTGTTCATGCCCTGGTAATAGGAACTTCAGGGTTCAGAGAAGACTTTGTTTCTTCTGTGGTAAAGAAGGACATTTTATTAATGTATGTCCTTAGATTAAACCTCAAGGTGAAAAAGGAAAGAAAAAAAAATATTGTAACTAATGGGTCTAGTTCTCTTACTATTTGCAGTGTGGGTGGGAAGTCTGAGAAGGTATTTTTGTTTTTTACCGGTAGTAACTGATTTCTCCTGCCTGCCATGGTGGCGCTAGACTCTGAAAATATTGAATTGGAAGTATTTGTTGACAGTGGGGCAGAGGTTAACCTTGTAGACTATCAGTTTGTTCAGAGTCATGGTTTTAAAACAAACGCATTAAACAAGGGGATATCTGTGTTTGCTATTGATTCCACCCCTCTCTCGCAAAAGTGGCTGACTCATATGGTGCATGATATTCATTTGAGGGTGGGTTATTCCCATGTTGAGTCCATTTCTTGTTTTGTACTGAAGAGTTTGCCTGCCCCTCTAGTGCTAAGTTTACCATGGTTGACCTGACATAATCCTACCAGTGCTCAGTACTGGAGACCATATCTCCAGAAGGATTTTGATACTTTGGAGAGAGTTCAGAGAAGAGCTACTAAACTAGTACATAGATTGCAGGATAAAACTTACCAGGAAAGATTACAGGACCTTAACATGTATAGCTTGGAAGAAAGACGAGACAGAGGGGATATGATAGAAACTTTTAAATACATAAAGGGAATCAACAAGATAAAAGAGGAGAGAATATTTAAAAGAAGAAAAACTGCTACAAGAGGACATAGTTTTAAATTAGAGGGGCAACGGTTTAAAAGTAATATCAGAAAGTATTACTTTACTGAGAGAGTAGTGGATGCATGGAATAGCCTTCCTGCAGAAGTGGTAGCTGCAAATATAGTGAAGGAGTTTAAGCATGCATGGGATAGGCATAAGGCCATCCTTCATATAAGATAGGGCCAAGGGCTATTCATAGTATTCAGTATATTGGGGAGACTAGATGGCCCAAATGGTTCTTATCTGCCGACACATTCTATGTTTCTATGTTTCTACCATAGATTGGCAAGCAAGACAGATCAGTAATTGGAGTGATTTCTGTATTGACAACTGTTTCGGCACTAGTGATGATCGAGCACCAAAGTATTCGGGTGCTCGGCCTGAACACATTGCTATATTTGTGTGCTCGGCCGAGAACCCGAGTATAATGGAAGTCAATGGGCGACAACCAGGCACCCCCTGTTCTGAAGAGGGGAGGGTGCCTGGTCCATTGGAAAAGGTCAGAAAGTGACAGAAACACCACCGAAATGGATCGGGAACACCATGGGGATGATGTCTGGATCCATGTTGTCCGAGTTGTACGACACTTTAACAGACTGACAAAAATATGCACAAAACCCCCCCCAAAAATCTATTTTACAGGAAAAATTGTTAGGAAACATTATTTTCTGTATATTCAATTGCATATAAAGTGCAAGTGCTGCAATAAAATTACAAGGAAGGGGTACTTCGATGCAACCTGTATATCACATAAAGGAGGGCCTCATTCACATTGTGGTACAATTGTTCATGTAGTGGGACTCCTACACTCTTAAAGTATATGCACTAAGTGAAAGGACTGCCAAAAATTACAAGGAACCGGCACTCCAATACAACCTTTGGTACTCATAAAGGAGGGCATCATACACAGCCTTGAAAAATTATGATTGATGGCCTGCTGGTGACCCTCAAAAACATTTGGAGCAAGGGCCTGCTGATCTGACCATCTAAAACATTAGGGGCGAGGGCCTGCTACCGCATTGGTGACTCTAGATATCCTCTGGGCGATTGCACGTCCCCGTGACGGCGACGATCCATTCGGATGTCTGCTCTATCAACTTTCGATGTTCTTTTCTGCGCCTACCATGGTGATCACAGGTAACGGGGAATCAGGGTTCCATGCCAGAGAGGGAGCTTGAGAAAGGGATACCACATCCAAGGGAGGTCAATGGATGAAATCTGATTGGCTGTTGTTGCCTTGCCCCTTTTTTTTTCCTAATTGTGAACCACCCAGAGACCTAATTGTGAACCACCCAGAGAGGTGGGTCAAGTTATTAAAGCTCAAGCATCCAAGGAAGGCAGCAGGCGTGCGGCAATTACCCACTCCCGACTTGGGGAGGGAGTGACGATAAATAACAATACAGGACCCTTAAGATGCCCTGTTATTGGAATGAGTAATACAAAATTAATACAGGAGAGGCTCTGCTGCCGCTTTGTTGACTCTAGACAACGTCTGCCTGATCGCACGTCCCCGTGACGCCTACTATCCATTTGGATATCTTCCCTATCAACTTACGATGTTCTTTTATACGCCTACCATGGTGTTTACCGGTAACGGGGAATCAGGGTTCCATGCCGGAGAGGGAGCCTGATAAACGGCTACTGCTACTACTTCAAAGCAAGGCAGCATGAGTTGCGAGCCTGCAGGTGAGCTGACCCTGTAAAAGATTTGAGTTGCGGGCCTGAAGGTGAGCTGACCCTGTTAAACATTATATGCTAGTGGCTGCGGGTGAGCTGACCCTGTAAAACATTTTATGCGATGGCCTGTAGCTGAGCTGACCCTCTAAAAAGTTTTATGTGAGGGCCTGCATGTGAGCTGACCCTGTAAAAGATTTTAGGTTTGGGCCTGCAGATGAGGTGAACCTGTAAAATATTTGAGTTGCTGGCCTGCAGGTGAGCTGACCAAGTAAAATTTTTTAGGTGCGGGCCTGCTGGTGAGCTGACCCTGTAAAACATTATATGCCAGGGCCTGCTGCTGAGCTGACCCTCTAAAACATTAGGGGCGAGGGCCTGCTGCTGAGCTGACGCTCTAAAACATTATATGTGTGTAATGACCGGCGACACGCACAGGGAGGGAAAAGGGAAAGCCCTGCCCAAGGGAGAGGGAAAGGTGGTGACCCCTGACTCACCTTGCGGCTGGCACCTGACTGCCCTGACGTCCCTAGACGGGTTCCTCACCCGTGCGGCGATCACGTGCCTAAACCCTGGCTTTCCCTAAAATGAGCCCTAGATAGTGAACGGACCGGTGGGATCGCTAGTCCGCACCACTGACACTAAGAGGGAAACACCAGGGAGAGGACAGACAATACAGACAAACACATACACCCAGGTGGGCCACCACAGCAGACCACAAAGGTCCAACAGGGATCCGGAGGATAGCGTTCTGGACCAACAACCAGAGAACGCAGCAACACAGCTCCAGAGGGTCAGAATAGATGTCCAGGCAGGAAGCTCTATATCTGGCAACCAGAGAAGTGTGAGAGGGGAATAGAAGAAGGTTGGGAGTGCTGGACAAGGAACAGCTGAGGAGAAGAAGCTACGGATCCCTGAGTGAGCCAAAAGGGTTTGCAAAGCAAACCCAGAAAGCTACCATAAGGAAACAGCCCTATCTTACATGGAGCGCGAAGCCAACCGCTGCGACTTCCTGACCCCGGGTATAACGGAGTCAGGCGTGGTTCTAGACACCCTCGTGACAGTACCCCCCTCTCTACGAGGGGCCTCCGGACACTCAGGACCAGGTCTCTCAGGATGAGAAGCATGAAAAACCCGAACTAGCCTGTCGGCGTTTACCTCAGATGCATGAACCCACCCCCCTCTGGACCGTAACCTCTCCAATGCACCAGATATTGAAGAGAGCGGCGGACCCGACGAGAATTAACAATTTTGGATATCTGAAATTCTAGATTACCATCCACAACAACAGGAGGGGGTGGCAGCGGTGACGGTTCTAGAGGTGGAACATATTTCTTGAGTAACGACTTATGAAAGACATTATGGATTTTAAAAGTCTGAGGTAACTCCAGGCGAAAAGCCACGGGGTTGACGATGGCTACAATTTTGTAAGGACCAATAAACCTAGGACCCAGTTTCCAAGAGGGTACCTTCAATTTAATATTCCTAGTAGACAACCACACATAGTCATTCACTCCTAGGTCCGGACGTGGCGACCGTCTCTTATCAGCCATGCATTTGTATTTACCTCCCATATTTTTCAAGTTAGCTTGCACCTTCTGCCATACCGATGAAAGAGATGACGAAAACCGTTCCTCTTCGGGAACCCCAGAAGACCCCCCTCTTTGAAAGTACAGAATTGGGGATGAAAACCATATGCACCAAGAAATGGTGACTTGCCAGTGGATTCCTGACGACGATTATTTATGGCAAACTCAGCTAACGGTAAATATGATGACCACAACTCTTGGTTTTCAGACACAAAACATCTTAGATATGTCTCCAGGTTTTGGTTGGTACGCTCAGTCTGTCCATTCGACTGAGGATGGAAAGCTGAGGAAAAGGACAAGTGTACCCCCAAACGGGAACAAAAAGCTTTCCAAAATTTAGAAATAAACTGGGTACCTCGATCCGAAACAACATCGGAGGGGACCCCGTGAAGCTTCACGATTTCACTGACGAATACCTGAGCAAGAGTCTTAGCATTAGGTAGTGCGGGTAACGCAATGAAGTGTACCATTTTGCTAAACCTGTCCACTACTACAAAAATAACTGTTTTACCCGCAGACAAAGGTAAGTCAGTGATAAAATCCATTGACAGATGTGTCCATGGTCTATTGGGAATGACGAGTGGTAATAGAGACCCTGCAGGACGTGTATGTGAAACTTTTGCGCGCGCACAGGTAGAACAAGAAGACACAAAATCCAATACATCCTGACGCAACCTTGGCCACCAAAAACGACGAGACAATAGCTCCAAGGTTGCTTTACTACCCGGGTGCCCAGCAAGTGCCGAATTATGATGTTCCTTTAATAATTCTAAACGCAGGTTCAACGGTACAAACAATTTCTCTGAGTGGCAAGAGACCGGGGCGTCCCCCTGGGCCTCTAACATCTTCCCCTCCAGAACAGAGTGTACAGCAGAGACAACCACTTCTCTTTGAAGAATGGGCACCGGATCACTCACATTACCCCCTCCAGGGAAACAACGAGATAGTGCATCAGCCTTGGTATTCTTTGCCCCAGGACGATAGGTAATCACAAAGTTAAACCTGGTAAAAAATAGCGACCACCTAGCTTGTCTAGGGGTGAGACGCTTAGCTGATTCGAGGTACAGAAGATTTTTGTGGTCCGTAATCACAGTGACGGGGTGGACTGCCCCCTCTAAAAAGTGACGCCATTCTTCAAACGCTAGTTTAATAGCTAATAGTTCCCTATTGCCAATATTGCTGCAGATAGTTTTTTAGAAAAGAAAGCACAAGGACGCCATTTGCCAGGAGACGGACCCTGAGACAGCACCGCCCCCACTCCCACCTCTGACGCATCGATTTCAACAATAAAAGGCTGAGAGACATCAGGTTGGACTAGTACAGGTGCTGAGGTAAACCTCTCTTTTAGAGAGGAAAAAGCAACTTTAGCGGCGTCAGACCATTTAGAAAAATCAGTCCCCTTCCTAGTCATGTCAGTAAGGGTTTTACAATAAGAGAATAATTTTTTATGAATTTCCTATAGAAATTCGCGAAGCCCAAGAACCGTTGCAGTGCTTTGAGGTTCTCAGGAAGATCCTAATCTAAAATTGCCTGGACCTTCCTAGGATCCATACGGAAACCTGAAGCAGATAAAAAATAACCTAGGAATTGTATCTCCTGAACGGCGAAGACACATTTTTCAATTTTAGCATATAATTTATTCACTTTATACGCATATAATATATTTTGTTTATTGGCACATCATTCATGCGGTTTTTTGTCCATCGTGTACTGGATGCCTACCCATCCAGTCTATACATGTATTTATCTTTTTTTATGATACCTGGATTTTTATTGTTATTTTCTTTTTGATATTGATATTCAAATATATGGGCGAGAGAGTGATATACCCCCATGAGGGATTGATGGCGGTTCGTGAGGTTATCCTGGCAACGCTTATCTCCCCCTAAAATTCACACTGATGGCTCTTTAACACGTTCCATCATTATCGGGTGACCCACTATCTCGCTACATTTGTGTACTTGTTATACAGTCAAAATAATACATGGCACTGCCCATGGGTCACACATGCTTTGTCAGGTGGACCGGTGGATGGTAGCGCCGATATACCTTTCCGATTATATAGTTGTTGACAGTATTAGGATCCACGGTTTTGTTGTCATCTTGCTCCATGACTACGTCTACGTAGTGACTGCTGGGCGGCATCGATTACCTCTAGGACATGCGCATAACACATGTGAGACCGCCGCGGCCATTTTTGTTTTGGCTGCTATTCAGTCTTTGGCCATTGCGGTAATCGCGAGACTTGTTTTTCTCGCGCATGCGCAGTTTGTGAATTGAGACGCCACTGCACGCGATCTATGCCACATACAGTTCCCCACCGGACAGTGAGTTTTTAAATTCACCTCATTAATATAATCACCTGCACTCATTATGTTTTCTTTCACAGTAAGCACGATATGCTGCATTAATGTTTTATAATATTTTACACACTATATTCGCCGGATCTTGGCAGTTCATCACATGTAATTTTTGTAACCACTTATAATTTTTATGGTTTGTATTTTGACTATAATTTATTCAATTGATGTTAATACATTTTGGTTTGATATCCTTATTTAAACCATGCTTGTATCACATGTGCACTATGCTTGATAAAGACAGCAACAAGCTGTTGAAAAGTCGCTTGACTTTGGGTCTAATAAACCACCGTTTGCTTTTGACATCCTGGAGTGCTGCTGGCTATTTTTCTACATTTAGCTTATTGGACCTAGGTGCTGGTCCACACCAGCCGGACGTGCACCCCTTGTTCACACAGTGTGCTGCTTCCTCATTTTTCCAAGGTAGATATAATTTATTCGTCCGTAGGACCTGCAGTACTTGTCTGACATGCACCTCATGTGTTCTCAGATCAGACGAATAAATTTAAATATCATCTAGGTATATTACCACAAACCTGCCGATTAGATGACTAAAAATGTAATTAACGAAATGTTGAAAGACGGCAGGAGCATTTGTCAGACCGAAAGGCATAACAAGATTTTCATAATGCCCCTCAGGGGTGTTAAAAGCTGTCTTCCACTCATCCCCCTCCTTAATACGAATCAGATTGTAGGCCCCCCTAAGATCAAGTTTAGAGAACCACCTAGCACCCGCAATCTGGTAAAACAGGTCAGGAATGAGAGGAAGAGGGTATGGGTCTCGGATGGTTATCCGATTTAATTCGCGAAAATCTAGGCAAGGACGCAGGCCCCCATCTTTCTTTTTAACGAAGAAAAACCCTGCAGCCACGGGTGAAGAAGAGGGTCTGATGTGTCCCTTAGCCAAGCTCTCGGAGATATAATATTTCATGGCTTGTCTCTCTGGACCTGAAAGATTATATAACCTGGTCTTGGGTAATTTTGCGCCGGGAATAAGGTTAACCGGGCAATCATAAGGACGATGAGGTGGTAACTTCTGACAACCCTTTTCAGAAAAAACGTCCTCAAAATCCGAAATAAATGTAGGTAGGGTAGTTATGGAGGCGACTAAGCAATTGCTATTTAAGCAATTTTCTCTGCACTGCTCACTCCACTCCAATATCTCCCTGGCCTGCCAATCCACCACTGGATTGTGCGCTACCAACCAGGCAAGACCCAGCACTACCGGAGTGGGAAGCCCCTCCAGAACATAACATGAAAGCATCTCGTTATGGTGGTCCCCTACCCGAAGATGTAAATTATGAACAATGTGGGTGAGGTTTCTCTGAGACAGAGGAGCAGAATCAATAGCGAATATGGGAATAGGTCTCTGTAGCGTACAGAGAGACAAACCCATAGTGCGGGCAAAATGGGCATCTATCAAATTTACCCCTGCTCCACTGTCTAGAAAGAAAGAAATAGTCTCCGTCTTATCACCAAAAACAATAACCGCTGGTAACACAAATTGCGATGTACGTATGGAGGAAACGTATACCCCCCGGCTGACATCCTCCACACAGCATGGGGTTAGTAGTTTTCCGACGGTCTTTTATTTCTGAGGAAAGAAGGACAGACATTAATGAAATGACCCCTCTCCCCACAAAAAAAACAAACCCCACGCCTACGGAGAGCCTCAGGAGGACGGACCTGATGAGTAGTTCCTCCTAGCTGCATAGGCTCGTCTAAGTCCGTACAGACTAACTGCTGCTTGGGAGGGGTTACCAATGGCTCCGGTTTTTTCAACCTGTCCCTAAGGCGTCTATCTATTCGGATAGAAAGGGACATAACCGCATCAAGAGAAAAGGGGGTCTCATATAATGCAAGCGCATCCTTAACCCTTTCGGATAACCCACAGCAGAACTGACTCCTGAGAGCCGGGTCGTTCCATTGGGTATCCGTAGCCCACCTACGGAAGTCCGAGCAATACTCCTCTACCGGCCGCTCTCCTTGTAGGAGTCTCCGTAATCTTGATTCAGCCAGTGCGACTCGGTCAGGGTCGTCATATATGAGACCCAAGGCCCCGAAAAACTCATCCACTGACCGAAGAGCTTGGGAATCAGTAGGTAAAGAGAACGCCCAGGACTGCGGGTCCCCCTGCAGCAGGGAAATAACAACCCTCACCCGCTGTTCTTCATTACCCGAGGAGTAAGGGCGCAGTTTAAAATATAATTTACAGGCCTCACGGAATGTCAAAAACTTGTCCCTTCCCCCAGAAAATCTGTCAGGGAGAGGGACCTTGGGTTCCGCAACAACCTGGTTACCAGTAGCAACCGCTGGGCTTGCGGTCAGTTGTAATTGCTGCTGTTGCTGGAGGACCGACGCCTTCAATCCTGCCACCTCCAAAGACAGGCCATGAAACTGTTTGGACAGAGCAGCAATTTGATCCATACCTACACAAAATAAGGGCCAGATATAATGTAATGACCGGCGACACGCACAGGGAGGGAAAAGGGAAAGCCCTGCCCAAGGGAGAGGGAAAGGTGGTGACCCCTAACTCACCTTGCGGCTGGCACCTGACGTCCCTAGATCACGTGCCTAAACCCTGGCTTTCCCTAAAATGAGCCCTAGATAGTGAACGGACCGGTGGGATCGCTAGTCTGCACCACTGACACTAAGAGGGAAACACCAGGGAGAGGACAGACAATACAGACAAACACATACACCCAGGTGGGCGACCACAGCAGACCACAAAGGTCCAACAGGGATCCGGAGGGTAGCGTTCTGGACCAACAACCAGAGAACGCAGCAACACAGCTCCAGAGGGTCAGAATAGATGTCCAGGCAGGAAGCTCTATATCTGGCAACCAGAGAAGTGTGAGAGGGGAATATAAGGAGGTTGGGAGTGCTGGACAAGGAACAGCTGAGGAGAAGGAGCTGCGGATCCCTGAGTGAGCCAAAAGGGTTTGCAAAGCAAACCCAGAAAGCTACCATAAGGAAACAGCCCTATCTTACATAGAGCGCGCAGCCAACCGCTGCGACTTCCTGACCCCGGGTATAACGGAGTCAGGCGAGGTTCTAGACACCCTCGTGACAATGTGAGGGCCTGCTGCTGAGCTGACGCTCTAAAACATTATATGCAAGTACCTGTTGGTGAGCTGACCCTCTAAAACATTAGGGGCGAGGGCCTGCTGCTGAACTGACCCTCCAAAACATTAGGGGCGAGGGCCTGCTGCTGAACTGACCCTCTAAACCATTAGAGGTGAGGGCCTGCTGCTGAACTGACCCTCTAAAACATTAGAGGCGAAGCCCCGCTGCTGAACTGACTCTCTAAAACATTAGGGGCGAGGGTCTTCTGCTGAGTTGATTATCTAAAACATTAGGGGCGAGGGCCTGCTGGTGAGCTGACCCTATAAAAAAATTTGAGTTGAGGGCCTGCAGTTGAGCTGACCCTAATAAAAAAAAATTACAGTGGAGGGAATATATACAATCTGGAGGAGGAGAAAACAAGATTCAACCATATACTCTTTTATTGTGGTGGAAAAGGTGCATGGGAATACACTACAGTATATTAAGTACATTATAAATGATAGATTGAAATTGCCTTTATGTTCATCATCAGCTCAGCTCTCCTCTGGTGGAGTTGAGAAGTCAGGGGCAATCCAGGCCTTGCTCATCTTTATCTGAGTCAAACTGTCAGTAGAGATGGCCTTGCGGTTTGTCCGGCGGTCGTTTCTCAGTGAACTTTGTTTGTTCGCTGTTCGCCGAACGGGCGAACATATGGTTATATTCGCGCCCGCCATATTATTTTACATTGTGAAGAACTTTGACCCATGACACATCTATCAGGTGGTACAGGACAGCCAATTGAGACATTTCAGCACATGGACATACCCCCTACCTTATAAATAAACCTGTTCTGGGCGCCATTTTACATTCAGTCTTTTGCCAGTGTAGGGAGAGGTTGCTGTGTGGAGCAAGGACAGAATGTTAGGGACACAAAATGCTAGCTAATAGGGCCACAAAAGTCCTTTAAAGGACTAGTATAGGTGTGCTATAGAAAGTACACTCACCTAAAGAATTATTAGGAACACCATACTAATACGGTGTTGGACCCCCTTTTGCCTTCAGAACTGCCTTAATTCTACGTGGCATTGATTCAACAAGGTGCTGATAGCATTCTTTAGAAATGTTGGCCCATATTGATAGGATAGCATCTTGCAGTTGATGGAGATTTGAGGGATGTACATCCAGGGCACGAAGCTCCCGTTCCACCACATCCCAAAGATGCTCTATTGGGTTGAGATCTGGTGACTGTGGGGGCCATTTTAGTACAGTGAACTCATTGTCATGTTCAAGAAACCAATTTGAAATGATTCGAGCTTTGTGACATGGTGCATTATCCTGCTGGAAGTAGCCATCAGAGGATGGATACATGTTCTCATTCTGTTTACGCCAAATTCGGACTCTACCATTTGAATGTCTCAACAGAAATTGAGACTCATCAGACCAGGCAACATTTTTCCAGTCTTCAACAGTCCAATTTTGGTGAGCTCGTACAAATTGTAGCCTCTTTTTCCTATTTGTAGTGGGGATGAGTGGTACCCGGTGGGGTCTTCTGCTGTTGTAGCCCATCCGCCTCAAGGTTGTGCGTGTTGTGGCTTCACAAATGCTTTGCTGCATACCTCGGTTGTAACGAGTGGTTATTTCAGTCAACGTTGCTCTTCTATCAGCTTGAATCAGTCGGCCCATTCTCCTCTGACCTCTAGCATCCACAAGGCATTTTTGCCCACAGGACTGCCGCATACTGGATGTTTTTCCCTTTTCACACCATTCTTTGTAAACCCTAGAAATGGTTGTGCGTGAAAATCACAGTAACTGAGCAGATTGTGAAATACTCAGACCGGCCCGTCTGGCACCAACAACCAAGCCACGCTCAAAATTGCTTAAATCACCTTTCTTTCCCATTCTGAAATTCAGTTTGGAGTTCAGGAGATTGTCTTGACCAGGACCACAACCCTAAATGCATTGAAGCAACTGCCATGTGATTGGTTGACTAGATAATTGCATTAATGAGAAATAGAACAGGTGTTCCTAATAATTCTTTAGGTGAGTGTATATTATAGTGCAATTGTATTGTGCAGCAGTTGTGTTCGGTTCTGCTGCGATACTGCAGCCACACAGAGTGCCAAATGCTATTGGAACCAATAATTTCTACTGGTGTGATTTACCAGTTGCCCCCTAAAAAAACTGATTGAAGCAGGGGTGTTATATACCAATAATATACTTTCTATATTGTGCATTTAGGTAGTGCCGCATTTGTTTGCAGTTTTGCTGTGTTACCGCATCTACACAGAGTGAAAAACACTATTTGAAGAAATCATTTCTACTGGTGTGATTTAACCAGTTGCCCCCCCAAAAAACTGATTGAAGCAGGGATGTTATATACCAATAATATACTTTCTATATAGTGCATTTAGGTAGTGCAGTATTTGTTTGCGGTTTTGCTGTGTTACCGCATCTACACAGCATGACAAACACTATTGGAAGAAATAATTTCTACTGGTGTGATTTACCAGTTGCCCCCCCCCCAAAAAAAAATGATTGAAGCAGGGGTGTTATATACCAATAATATACTTTCAATATAGTGCATTTAGGTAGTGCAGCATTTGTCTGCGGTTTTGCTGCGTTACAGCATCTACACAGAGTGACAAACACTATTGGAACCAATAATTTCTACTGGTGTGATTTACCAGTTGTTCCCCCCCCCAAAAAAAAAACTGATTGAAGCAGGGTTGTTATATACCAATAATATACTTTCTATATAGTGCATTTAGGTAGTGCAGCATTTGCCTGCGGTTTTGCTGCGTTACCGCCTCTGCACAGAGTGAAAAACACTATTGGAAGAAATAATTTCTACTGGTTGAGGCAGGGGTGTGATATACCTTCTTCCACAAATACTGCTCTTCTATAGGGACTTTGTCACAGGGTCATTTTGAAAATGACAGGCTGAGGAAGAAGCAGGCCATTCTGAGGGGGTGATAGGTGTCGGGCAGGTGCACCAGGCCGGAGCCTAAGTGGGAAGATGCAGAAGGTGCGTACGATTACGTCAAAGGATGCACCAGACTTGGTTGAGTGGCTCACTCAGCCTTCCGCTT
Organism: Bufo bufo; assembly: GCF_905171765.1. Taxonomy (NCBI): domain Eukaryota; kingdom Metazoa; phylum Chordata; class Amphibia; order Anura; family Bufonidae; genus Bufo; species Bufo bufo. The sequence continues at coordinate 214,583,008 of NC_053394.1, forward strand.
CTGCACCCTCCTCATCCTCTCTATCTGCACCCTCTTCACTCTCTGATGTGTGCACCATCAAAGACACCACCACCACCATATCCCCTCCGCTCGATTCAGAGGAATTATTTTCCCATCCATTACAAGACCTTACCGATGCACAGCCATTATTTGCATCGGATCAGGAAGAGGAGATATCAATGGTCGCCACCCAGCAGTCTGACAACAGTACCCAGATCAGCCCAAGGAGGGTGGTCCCCGCTGTTGCTGCCTACTCCGAGATCTCTAATGTCAGTGGTGGCGAAGGTGACAAATCCGATGATGACGTGTCGATGGACGTCACTTGGGTGCCCACAAGAGAGGAAGAGGAGGGGAGTTCAGAGGTAGAGACGGAGCAGCATATAGCGAGGAGAAGGAGGAGAAGCAGGCAGAACTTACAGTGCACAGGAGGCAAAAAGCAGACTGCTAATGTATCTGGAACGAGCCATCCACCATGCACGGTCACATCTGGCGCTCCCAGGAGGCCGGCACATGGCTCCGCAGTGTGGGCTTTTTTAAAATTTGTCCAGTGCTGACAATAGTGTTGCCATCTGCAGCCTGTGCTGTCAACGCATAAGTCGCGGTAAGCCCAACACTCACCTAGGGACGACCGCCTTAAGAAGGCACCTGGCCTCCCATCACCGAGCCCAGTGGGAGCAACACCGTCAGAACACACAAAGCCACACTCCCGGCGCTCCCCGTCCTGCCTCTTCTCCTTCTCCTTCTTTTTCTCCTCTCTCCTCCCAGTTGTCCTCCACTCCACCTTCCACCGTGCCATTGTCGCGTTCATCTGGCAAAAGGCAGGCTTCTTTGCCCCAAATGTCCGAGCGAAAAAAGATGATGACGCCGGATAACCCTCTTGCCCAAAGGCTGACCGCTGGCTTGTCAGAACTGCTAGCCCGCCAACTACTGACATATAAACTGGTGGACTCGGAGGCCTTTAGAAAATTTGTGGCCATTGGAACACCGCAATGGAAGGTCCCTGGAAGGAAATATTTCTCCCAGAAGGGCATCCCAGAGCTTTATGGCCACGTTCTGCGGCAAGTGAATATATCTCTGGCACACAGTGTGGTGCCAAGATACATCTGACCACAGACACGTGGTCTAGCAAACACAGGCAGGGAAGGTACATAACCAGCTTGGACAACCTGTAGTTGTAAGGCACTGAGGGATCATTTAGGACACTGTAACAATGGTAGCTGGCAGCAGCCAGTGTGCAGCGCATCCTGCTATGTACCTCAGTCGAACTGCACACAAGGCTCCTCTTCTCCGCTGCAGGCTCCAGACCCGCTTTCCTGCACTGTCACTGTGACAGCTACAGTTGCACCTTGTAGGACCCACACGTGTCCTGTTTCTTTAACCCCTTAAGGACTCGGCCCTATTTTACCTTCTGGACTTGGCCATTTTTTGCAAATCTGACCAGTGTCACTTTAAGTGCTGATAACTTTAAAACGCTTTGACTTATCCAGGCCATTCTGAGAATGTTTTTTCATCACATATTGTATTTCATGACACTGGTAAAATGAAGTAAAAAAAAAAAATCATTTTTATTTATAAAAAAATACCAAATTTACCAAAAATTTGTAAAAAATTGCTAATTTCCAAGTTTCAATTTCTCTACTTCTATAATACATAGTAATACCTCCAAAAATAGTTATTAATTTACATTCCCCATATGTCTACTTCATGTTTTGATCATTTTGGGAATGATATTTTATTTTTTGGGGATGTTACAAGGCTTAGAAGTTTAGAAGCAAATCTTGAAATTTTTCTGAAATTTTTAAAAACCCAATTTTTAGGGACCAGTTCAGGTCTGAAGTCACTTTGCGAGGCTTACATAATAGAAACCACCCAAAAATTACCCCATTCTATAAACTACACCCCTCAAGGTATTCAAAACTGATTTTACAAACTTTGTTAACCCTTTAGGTGTTCCACAAGAATTAATGGAAAATAGAGATACAATTTCAAAATTTCCCTTTTTTGGCTGATTTTCCATTTTAATAATTTTTTTCCAGTTACAAAGCAAGGGTTAATAGCCAAACCAAACTCAATATTTATAGCCCTGATTCTGTAGTTTACAGAAACACCCCATATGTGGTCGTAAAATACTGTACAAGCACACGGCAGGGCGCAGAAGGAAAAGAATGCCATATACGGTTTTTGGTAGGCAGATTTTGGTGGACTGTTTTTTTTTTACACCATGTCCCATTTGAAGCCCCCCTGATGTACCCCTAGAGTAGAAACTCCATAAAAGTGACCCCATGTAAGAAACTACACCCCTCAAGGTATTTAAAGCTGATTTTACAAACGTCGTTAACCCTTTAGGTGTTCCACAAGAATTAATGGAAAATAGAGATACAATTTAAAAATTTCACTTTTTTGGCAGATTTTCCATTTTAATATTTTTTTTTACTTTTACAATGCAAGGGTTAACAGCCAAACAAAACTCAATATTTATGGCCTTGATTCTGTAGTTTACAGAAACACCCCATATGTGGTCGTAAACTACTGTACGGGCACACGGCAGGGTGTAGAAGGAAAGGAATGCCATACGGTTTTTGGAAGGCAGATTTTGCTGGACTGTTTTTTTTGACACCATGTCCCATTTGAAGCCCCCCTGATGCACCCCTAGAGTAGAAACTCCATAAAAGTGACCCCATCTAAGAAACTACACCCCTCAAGGTATTCAAAACAGATTTTACAAATGTCGTTTACCCTTTAGGTGTCCACAAGAGTTATTGGCAAATGGAGATGAAATTTCAGAATTTAAATTTTTTGGCAAATTTTTCATTTTAATCCATTTTTCCCAGTAACAAAGCAAGGGTTAACAGCCAAACAAAACTCAATATTTATGGCCCTGATTCAGTAGTTTACAGAAACACCCCATATGTGGTCGTAAACAGCTGTACAGGCACACGGCAGGGCGCAGAAGGAAAGGAATGCTATACGGTTTTTGGAAGGCAGATTTTGCTGGACTGTTTTTTTTTTTACACCATGTCCCATTTGAAGCCCTCCTGATGCACCCCTAGAGTAGAAACTCCAAAAAAGTGGCCCCATTTTAGAAACTACGGGATAGGGTGGCAGTATTGTTGGTACTAGTTTAGGGTACATATGATTTTTGGTTGCTCTATATTACACTTTTTGTGAGGCAAGATAACAAGAAATAGCTGTTTTGGCACCGTTTTTATTTTTTGTTATTTACAAGATTCATCTCACAGGTTAGATCATGTGATATTTTTATAGACCAGGTTGTCACTGATGCGGCGATACCTAATATGTCTACTTTTTATTTATTTATGTAAGTTTTACACAATGATTTCATTTTTGAAGCAAATAAAATCATGTTTTAGTGTTTCCATAGTCTGAGAGCCATAATTTTTTCAGTTTTTTGGCGATTACCTTGGGTAGGGTATGATTTTTGCGGGATGAGATGACGGTTTTATTGGCACTATTTTGGGGTGCGTGTGACTTTTTGATCGCTTGCTATTACACTTTTTGTGATGTAAGGTGACAAAAAAATGGTTTATTTAGCACAGTTTTTATTTTAAATTTTTTACGGTGTTCATCTGAGGGGTTAGGTCATGTGATATTTTTATAGAGCCGCTCGATACGGACGCGGCGATACCTAAAATGTATACTTTTTTTTATTTATGTAAGTTGTACACAATGATTTCATTTTTGAAGCAAAAAAAATCATGTTTTAGTGTTTCCATAGTCTGAGAGCCATAATTTTTTCAGCTTTTGGGCGATTACCTTGGGTAGGGTATGATTTTTGCAGGATGAGATGACGGTTTTATTGGCACTATTTTGGGGTGCGTGTGACTTTTTGATCGCTTGCTATTACACTTTTTGTAATGTAAGGTGACAAAAAATTGTTTATTTAGCACAGTTTTTATTTTAAATTTTTTACGGTGTTCATCTGAGGGGTTAGGCCATGTGATATTTTCATATAGCCGGTCTATACGGACGCGGCAATACCTAATATGTATACTATTTTTTTTATTAATTATGTAAGTTTTACACAATAATATAATTTTTGAAACAAATAAAAAATCATGTTTTAGTGTCTGCATATTCTGAGAGCCATAGTTTTTTCAGTTTTTGGGGCGATTATCTTAGCTAGGGTCAAATTTTTTGCGGGATGAGATGACGGTTTGATTGGCACTATTTTGGGGTGCATATGACTTTTTGATCGCTTGCTATTACACTTTTTGTGATGTAAGGAGACAAAAAATGGTTTAATTAGCACAGTTTTTATTTTTTATTTTTTACGGTGTTCATCTGAGGGGTTAAGTCATGTGATATTTTTATATAGCCGGTCGATACAAACGCGGCGATACCAAATATGTATACTTTTTATTTATTTATGTAAGTTTTACACAATAACAGCTTTTTTAAAACAAAAAAAATGATGTTTTAGTGTCTCCATATTCCGAGCCATAGTTTTTTTTATTTTTTGGGCGATTGTCTCAGGTAGGGGCTCATTTTTTGTGGGATGAGGTGATGGTTAGATTGGTACTATTTTGGTGGGCAAACGCCTTTTTGATCGCTTGCTGTTGTACTTTTTGTGATGTAAGGTGACCAAAAAATTGTTTATTTAGCAGAGTTTTTATTTTTTTATTTTTTACGGTGTTCATCTGAGGGGTTAGGTCATGTGATATGTTTATAGAGCCGGTCGATACGGACGCGGCAATACCTAATATGTATACTTTTTATTTTTTCCCTATTTTTTTCCTTTTTTTTTTTCCTTTATTTGGGGAAAATGACGTTTTTGTTTATTTTTACTTGAAACTTTTATTTTTTGGGGGGGGGAAACTTTATTTTTTAAACTTTTTTTTTCACTTTATTTTTTGTACCACTTTGGGACTTGAACTTTTGGTGGTCTAATCCTTTACAATGCATTCCAATACTTCTGTATTGGAATGCATTGGCTGTACAAGTAATACAGTGTGTATTACTCATACAGCTTCCGGCCTGTGAAATCCAGGGGGCTGGATCTCACAGGCTCGTCACCGGAAGGCAGCGCAGATGCCTCAGAAAGGCATCGCGCTGCCTTCCATGCCATCGGGTCCCCCCCACAGCCCCATGGGGACCCGATAGCACCACCGCCGCCGCACCAGGTAAAAGCCGCAAACCGCAGGTCTAAATTGACCTGCGGTTTGCGGCGATCACCGACATGGGGTCACGGGACACCCCTGCACATTTATCCGAGGTGCCTGCTCAATGATTTGAGCAGGCACCTTGTTCCAAACACCGCCCGCCGGGCGGCGTTGATTGGAACAACACATGACGTACCGGTACGTCATGGGTCCTTAAGGACTCGGGAACCATGCAGTACCGATACGTCATGAGTCCCTAAGGGGTTAAGGGTTCTTGCACGCCCCTGATTCCGCCTTCTCTCCAATCCCGGCCAGGCACCCCCTTTATAAGGGTGCTTCCCCCTTCCTGTGATGCCTGAGCAATATTGTAGTTTTCTACAGTGAAGGTTCCGGCTTGTTGTTCCTGTGTTGTTATCCTGCTTCTGACCTTAGCCTGTATCCTGACCTCATCTCTGCCTGATCCTCCTGTACCTCGCTGCTCTCAAGTGTATGATTTGGATTGTCGACCACGTCTCTGTCTGCTGTTCAGCTTGTTACACCTGCTGCACCTGAGCCATTCAGCTCTGCTGTTCTAACAGCTCTCAGCTCTGCTTCATCTGACTCTGCTGCTGCACTCCTTCCATCCAGTGACAGCTCGCTCCACCTGCCTGTATCCCCAGAGCTTGCACTGGGGCATTCTGCCTGCTTGGCCAGCTGCCACTTAACCGGGACTAGGGATGAGCGAACCCGAACTGTATAGTTCGGGTTCGTACCGAATTTTGGGGTGTCCGTGACACGGACCCGAACATTTTCGTAAAAGTCTGGGTTCGGGTTCGGTGTTCGGCGCTTTCTTGGCGCTTTTTGAAAGGCTGCAAAGCAGCCAATCAACAATCGTCATATTACTTGCCCCAAGAGGCCATCACAGCCTTGCCTACTATTGGCATGGCTGTGATTGGCCAGTTCAGCATGTGACCCAGCCTCTATATAAGCTTGGGTCACGTAGCGCTGCACGTCACTCTGCTGATTCAAGCATAGGGAGAGGTTGCTGCTGCGACGTTAGGGCGAGATTAGGCAAATTAACTCCTCCAAAAGACTTCATTCTGTGATCGATCTCCAGCTGTGGATCATTGAAGTGCTAATATCGACTTGCTCACTTTTTTTAGGCTGCTCAGAGCGTTTTTAGATCACTTTTTCCTGGGGTGATCGGCGGCCATTTTGTGGCTTGTGGTGCGCCAGCACAAGCTACCACCAAGTGCTTTTAACCATCAATAGTGTGGTTATTTTTTGCTATATCCTACATCAGCTGCAGGCTGAGCCTGTGTCACCGAAGTGCATTTAACCATCAACAGTCTGGTTATTTTTTGGCCATATAATACATCAGGTGCAGGCTGAGCCTGTGTCACCAAAGTGCATTTAACCATCAACAGTGTGGTTAATTTTTGCCAATATACTACATCAGGTGCAGGCTGAGCCTGTGTCACCCAAGTGCATTTAACCATCAACAGTGTGGTTAATTTTTGGTCATATACTACATCAGGTGCAGGCTGAGCCTGTGTCACCCAAGTGCATTTAACCATTAATAGTGTGGTTATTTTTTGGCCATATACTACATCAGGGGCAAGTTGAGCCTGTCACCCAGCGCCTAAAAAATAGACCTGACATTTCTATTCAACCAAATCTGTACTGTTTTAGCTGGTCAAGTTATTTGTAGTGACCGTAAAAGCACAGTTTTTGTTCTGGGTTGAAAAACTATTCCCAAATTTGCCATTCTCAAAATAACTAAGTAGTTTATGTTATATGAGGCCTACTTGAAATCTATCCCAAAAAGGATATCTTAGATTCAAGGTGCTGATAGTGTCATTCAGAAAAACTTAACACACACGCTACCGTGCAGATACAAGTCTAATTCTGTGATTAAACCTATACCTGTCACACAGCGCAAAAAAAAAATAGGCCTCACATTTCTATTCAACCAAATCTGTACTGTTTTAGCTGGTCAAGTTATTTGTAGTGACCGTAAAAGCACAGTTTTTGTTCTGGGTTGAAAAACTATTCCAAAATTAGCAATTCTCAAAATAAGTAGTTTATGCTATATATATCAGGCCTACTTAAAATCTATCCCAAAAAGGATATCTTAGATTGAAGGTGCTGATAGTGTCATTCAGAAAAACTTAACACACACGCTACCGTGCAGATACAAGTCTAATTCTGTGATTAAACGTATACCTGTCACACAGCGCAAAAAAAAATAGGCCTCACATTTCTATTCAACCAAATCTGTACTGTTTTAGCTGGTCAAGTTATTTGTAGTGACCGTAAAAGCACAGTTTTTGTTCTGGGTTGAAAAACTATTCCAAAATTAGCAATTCTCAAAATAAGTAGTTTATGCTATATATATCAGGCCTACTTAAAATCTATCCCAAAAAGGATATCTTAGATTGAAGGTGCTGATAGTGTCATTCAGAAAAACTTAACACACGCTACCGTGCAGGTACAAGTCTAATTCTGTGATTAAACGTATACCTGTCACACAGCGCAAAAAAAATAGGCCTCACATTTCTATTCAACCAAATCTGTACTGTTTTAGCTGGTCAAATTATTTGTAGTGACCGTAAAAGCACAGTTTTTGTTCTGGGTTGACAAACTATTCCAAAATTTGCAATTCTCAAAATAAGTAGTTTATGCTATATATATCAGGCCTACTTGAAATCTAACCCAAAAAGGATATCTTAGATTCAAGGTGCTGATAGTGTCATTCAGAAAAACTTAACACACACGCTACCGTGCAGATACAAGTCTAATTCTGTGATTAAACGTATACCTGTCACACAGCGCAAAAAAAACCAGGCCTCACATTTCTATTCAACCAAATCTGTACTGTTTTAGCTGGTCAAGTTATTTGTAGTGACCGTAAAAGCATAGTTTTTGTTCTGGGTTGAAAAACTATTCCAAAATTAGCAATTCTCAAAATAAGTAGTTTATGCTATATATATCAGGCCTACTTGAAATCTATCCCAAAAAGGATATCTTAGATTCAAGGTGCTGATAGTGTCATTCAGAAAAACTTAACACACACGCTACCGTGCAGATACAAGTCTAATTCTGTGATTAAACGTATGCCTGTCACACAGCGCAAAAAAAAATAGGCCTCACATTTCTATTCAACCAAATCTATACTGTTTTAGCTGGTCAAATTATTTGTAGTGACCGTAAAAGCACAGTTTTTGTTCTGGGTTGAAAAACTATTCCAAAATTTGCAATTCTCAAAATAAGTAGTTTATGCTAAATATATCAGGCCTACTTGAAATCTATCCCAAAAAGGATATCTTAGATTCAAGGTGCTGATAGTGTCATTCAGAAAAACTTAACACACACGCTACCGTGCAGATACAAGTCTAATTCTGTGATTAAACCTATACCTGTCACACAGCGCAAAAAAAAATAGGCCTCACATTTCTATTCAACCAAATCTGTACTGTTTTAGCTGGTCAAGTTATTTGTAGTGACCGTAAAAGCACAGTTTTTGTTCTGGGTTGAAAAACTATTCCAAAATTAGCAATTCTCAAAATAAGTAGTTTATGCTATATATATCAGGCCTACTTAAAATCTATCCCAAAAAGGATATCTTAGATTGAAGGTGCTGATAGTGTCATTCAGAAAAACTTAACACACACGCTACCGTGCAGATACAAGTCTAATTCTGTGATTAAACGTATACCTGTCACACAGCGCAAAAAAAAAATAGGCCTCACATTTCTATTCAACCAAATCTGTACTGTTTTAGCTGGTCAAGTTATTTGTAGTGACCGTAAAAGCACAGTTTTTGTTCTGGGTTGAAAAACTATTCCAAAATTAGCAATTCTCAAAATAAGTAGTTTATGCTATATATATCAGGCCTACTTAAAATCTATCCCAAAAAGGATATCTTAGATTGAAGGTGCTGATAGTGTCATTCAGAAAAACTTAACACACACGCTACCGTGCAGGTACAAGTCTAATTCTGTGATTAAACGTATACCTGTCACACAGCGCAAAAAAAATAGGCCTCACATTTCTATTCAACCAAATCTGTACTGTTTTAGCTGGTCAAATTATTTGTAGTGACCGTAAAAGCACAGTTTTTGTTCTGGGTTGACAAACTATTCCAAAATTTGCAATTCTCAAAATAAGTAGTTTATGCTATATATATCAGGCCTACTTGAAATCTAACCCAAAAAGGATATCTTAGATTCAAGGTGCTGATAGTGTCATTCAGAAAAACTTAACACACACGCTACCGTGCAGATACAAGTCTAATTCTGTGATTAAACGTATACCTGTCACACAGCGCAAAAAAAACCAGGCCTCACATTTCTATTCAACCAAATCTGTACTGTTTTAGCTGGTCAAGTTATTTGTAGTGACCGTAAAAGCATAGTTTTTGTTCAGTGGATCCAGCACGTTCACATTATCTCCCACCCAGTCTTCTGCAGAAAGCGCACAGATGGCGCATGAAAACCAAGCCCATCGGTCTGTCACATCACCCCCATGCATATCAGGGAAACTGTCTGAGCCTCAAGTTATGCAGCAGTCTCTTATGCTGTTTGAAGACTCTGCTGCCAGGGTTTCCCAAGGGCATCCACCTAGCCCTTCCCCAGGGGTGGAAGAGATAGAATGCACTAACGCACAACCACTTATGTTTCCTGATGATGAGGACATGGGAATACCACCTCAGCACGTCTCTGATGATGACGAAACACAGGTGCCAACTGCTGCGTCTTTCTGCAGTGTGCAGACTGAACAGGAGGTCAGGGATCAAGACTGGGTGGAAGACGATGCAGGGGACGATGAGGTCCTAGACCCCACATGGAATGAAGGTCGTGCCACTGACTTTCACAGTTCGGAGGAAGAGGCAGTGGTGAGACCGAGCCAACAGCGTAGCAAAAGAGGGAGCAGTGGGCAATATCAGAACACCCGCCGCCAAGAAACTCCGCCTGCTACTGACCGCCGCCATCTGGGACCGAGCACCCCAAAGGCAGCTTCAAGGAGTTCCCTGGCATGGCACTTCTTCAAACAATGTGCTGACGACAAGACCCGAGTGGTTTGCATGCTGTGCCATCAGAGCCTGAAGCGAGGCATTAACGTTCTGAACCTTAGCAGAACCTGCATGACCAGGCACCTGCATGCAAAGCATGAACTGCAGTGGAGTAAACACCTTAAAAACAAGGAAGTCACTCAGGCTCCCCCTGCTATCTCTTCTGCTGCTGCCGCCTCGGCCTCTTCTGCTGCTGCCGCCGCCTCGGCCTCTTCTGCTGCTGCTGCCGCCGCCTCGGCCTCTTCCTCCGCCTCTGGAGGAACGTTGGCACCTGCCGCCCAGCAAACATGGGATGTACCACCAACACCACCACCTGCGTCACCAAGCATCTCAACCATGTCACACGGCAGCGTTCGGCTCTCCATCTCACAAACATTTGAGAGAAAGCGTAAATTCCCACCTAGCCACCCTCAATCCCTGGCCCTGAATGCCAGCATTTCTAAACTACTGGCCTATGAAATGCTGTCATTTAGGCTGGTGGACACACACAGCTTCAAACAGCTCATGTCGCTTGCTGTCCCACAGTATGTAGTTCCCAGCCGGCACTACTTCTCCAAGAGAGCCGTGCCTTACCTGCACAAACAAGTGTCCGATAAAATCAAGTGTGCACTGCGCAACGCCATCTGTGGCAAGGTCCACCTAACCACAGATACGTGGACCAGTAAGCACGGCCAGGGACGCTATATCTCCCTAACTGCACACTGGGTAAATGTAGTGGCGGCTGGGCCCCAGGCGGAGAGCTGTTTGGCGCACGTCCTTTTGCCGCCAAGGATCGCAGAGCAACATTCTTTGCCTCCTGTCTCCTCCTCCTCCTACTCAGCTTCCTCCTCCTCTTCTTCCACCTGCTCATCCAGTCAGCCACACACCTTCACCACCAACTTCAGCACAGCCCGGGGTAAACGTCAGCAGCCCGTTCTGAAACTCATATGTTTGGGGGACAGGCCCCACACCGCACAGGAGTTGTGGGGGGGTATAGAACAACAGACCGACGAGTGGTTGCTGCCGGTGAGCCTCAAGCCCGGCCTGGTGGTGTGCGATAATGGGCGAAATCTCGTTGCAGCTCTGGGACTAGCCGGTTTGACGCACATCCCTTGCCTGGCGCATGTGCTGAATTTGGTGGTGCAGAAGTTCATTCGCAACTACCCCGACATGTAAGAGCTGCTGCATAAAGTGCGGGCCGTCTGTTCGTGCTTCCGGCGTTCACACCCTGCCGCTGCTCGCCTGTCTTCGCTACAGCGTAACTTCGGCCTTCCCGCTCACCGCCTCATATGCGACGTGCCCACCAGGTGGAAATCCACCTTGCACATGCTGGACAGACTGTGCGAGCAGCAGCAGGCCATAGTGGAGTTTCAGCTGCAGCACGCACGGGTCAGTCGCACTGCGGATCAGACCCATTTCACCACCAATGACTGGGCCTCCATGCGAGACCTGTGTGCCCTGTTGCGCTGTTTCGAGTACTCCACCAACATGGCCAGTGGCGATGACGCCGTTATCAGCGTTACAATACCACTTCTATGTCTCCTTGAGAAAACACTTAGGGCGATGATGGAAGAGGAGGTGGCCCAGGAGGAAGAGGAGGAAGAGGGGTCATTTTTAGCACTTTCAGGCCAGTCTCTTCGAAGTGACTCAGAGGGAGGTTTTTTGCAACACCAGAGGCCAGGTACAAATGTGGCCAGACAGGGCCCACTACTGGAGGACGAGGAGGACGAGGATGAGGAGGAGGTGGAGGAGGATGAGGATGAAGCATGTTCACAGCGGGGTGGCACCCAAAGCAGCTCGGGCCCATCACTGGTGCGTGGCTGGGGGGAAACACAGGACGATGACGATACGCCTCCCACAGAGGACAGCTTGTCCTTACCTCTGGGCAGCCTGGCACACATGAGCGACTACATGCTGCAGTGCCTGCGCAACGACAGCAGAGTTGCCCACATTTTAACGTGTGCGGACTACTGGGTTGCCACCCTGCTGGATCCCCGGTACAAAGACAATGTGCCCACCTTACTTCCTACACTGGAGCGTGATAGGAAGATGCGCGAGTACAAGCGCACGTTGGTAGACGCGCTACTGAGAGCATTCCCAAATGTCACAGGGGAACCAGTGGAAGCCCAAGGCGAAGGCAGAGGAGGAGCAAGAGGTCGCCAACGCAGCTGTGTCACGGCCAGCTCCTCTGAGGGCAGGGTTAGCATGGCAGAGATGTGGAAAAGTTTTGTCACCACGCCACAGCTAACTGCACCACCACCTGATATGGAACGTGTTAGCAGGAGGCAACATTTCACTAACATGGTGGAACAGTACCTGTGCACACCCCTCCACGTACTGACTGATGGTTCGGCCCCATTCAACTTCTGGGTCTCCAAATTGTCCACGTGGCCAGAGCTAGCCTTTTATGCCTTGGAGGTGCTGGCCTGCCCGGCGGCCAGCGTTTTGTCTGAACGTGTATTCAGCACGGCAGGGGGCGTCATTACAGACAAACGCAGCCGCCTGTCTACAGCCAATGTGGACAAGCTGACATTCATAAAAATGAACCAGGCATGGATCCCACAGGACCTGTCCATCCCTTGTGCAGATTAGATATTAACTACCTCCCCTTAACAATATATTATTGTACTCCAGGGCACTTCCTCATTCAATCCTATTTTTATTTTCATTTTACCATTATATTGCGGGGCAACCCAAAGTTGAATGAACCTCTCCTCTGGGCCTAAATGTGTGACAGTGGCCTGTTCCAGTGGTGGGTGACGTGAAGCCTGATTCTCTGCTATGACATGAAGACTGATTCTGCACTGACATAAGGCCAGATTCTCTGTTACGGGACCTCTCTCCTCTGCCTGGGTCTAAATATGTGACAGTGGCCTGTTCCAGTGGTGGGTGACGTGAAGCCTGATTCTCTGCTATGACATGAAGACTGATTCTGCGTTGACATAAGGCCAGATTCTCTGTTACGGGACCTCTCTCCTCTGCCTGGGTGCCGGGGCCTAAATGTGTGACAGTGGCCTGTTCCAGTGGTGGGTGACGTGAAGCCTGATTCTCTGCTATGACATGAAGACAGATTCTGTGCTGACATAAGGCCAGATTCTCTGTTACGGGACCTCTCTCCTCTGTCTGGGTGCCGGGGCCTAAATATGTGACAGTGGCCTGTTCCAGTGGTGGGTGACGTGAAGCCTGATTCTCTGCTATGACATGAAGACAGATTCTGCGCTGACATGAAGCCAGATTCTCTGCTATGGCATGAAGAGACTGATTCTCTGCTGACATGAAGCCAGATTCTTTGCTATGGCATGAAGAGACTGATTCTCTGCTGACGTGAAGCCAGATTCTCTGCTATGGGACCTCTGTCCAATTGATATTGGTTAATTTTAATTTTTTTAATTTTAATTTTAATTCATTTCCCTATCTACATTTGTTTGCAGGGGATTTACCTACATGTTGCTGCCTTTTGCAGCCCTCTAGCTCTTTCCTGGGCTGTTTTACAGCCTTTTTAGTGCCCAAATGTTCGGGTCCCCATTGACTTCAATGGGGTTCGGGACAAAGTTCGGGTCGGGTTCGGATCCCGAACCCGAACATTTCCGGGAAGTTCGGCCGAACTTCTCGAACCCGAACATCCAGGTGTTCGCTCAACTCTAACCGGGACCACTCTTGCGGTAGCGACCTGTTGTCTCCCCTGCAGCTAAGAACAGCTTCCGCATCTTGGAGTGGGATAAAAGGTGAAGACCAGGGGAACACTTAGATTCCGCTCCCAAGTTTGGCCCAAAGTCAAACCGGTAAGTGGAGGGTCCACACCTGTTGGAGTGTTACACTGACACGGTCTGCTATGTATTCCTTCGCCATCTTCCAAAACATTTTTCCTCCTTGTACCACTAGGCAACGCTTCAGGGTGAGGTTGCTGGCGGGATGTCATAAAAGTGTTCCATGCCTTGAAGAGTGTTGCCCTGCCTTTGTTGGAACTGCTGTGTCTTCCCCTTGTCTACCTTCCTTGGTTGCCTAAGGAATTACGGACTCTGCTGCCAGCGTCGTCAGATAGAAAATTTTTAAGCAATCTCTCAGTACCTCAGTACAAGTACCTTCTGGTATTGCACCGTTTTACTCGTCCTCTCCACCACAGGAATGAGAGATGAGAAGTTCTCTTTGTAGCGGGGGTCGAAAAGGGTGAACACCCAGTAATCCGTGTTATCTAAAATGCGTATAATGCGAGGGTCGTGGGAAAGGCAGCCTAACATGAAGTCAGCCATGTGTGACAGAGTACCAACAGGCAAGAAGTCGATGTCGACGTCAGGATGACTCTCCTTCTCCTCATCCTCCTCCTCTGCCCATCCACACTGAACAGATGGAATTAAAGTTCCATGGATACTACCCTCTGTAGCAGAGGAAACCGTCTCCAGCTCCTCCTCCTCCTTCTCCACCTCTTCATGGTCCAATTCGCACTGAGAAGACGAACTGTGGGTCGTCTGGCTATCACCCTGTGTAATGTCCTCCCCCATTTCCTCGTCTGCCATATTCAGAGCATCACAGCAGTGGGATCAGGGCTGGGACAAGGTCCACCACCAACCGAGGCTGAGCTGCCCAAGTGCGCCTTTCCCCCTCCCCCCCACGCCCCCGCTTGCCTGCGCCCAGGGCCGGTGCAAGGTTTTTTACCAACACAAGCGAACTTACATTTTGGCGTCCCCGACCCCCCCTTCCACTTCAGCTCACCTGGGGGAAGGAGGGGATGCGCCAAAATGTAGGTTCGTCCCATAAGACGCACCTAGGTTTTAGAGGAGGATAATAGGAAACAATATTTTTCATTCCACCTAAGGTCAGACCAGCCATCAGACCCCAGCTCACAGGCACAGCCCCAATGCCTCAGATCAGACCCCCATGTCAGCCATCAGCCCTCCATGTCATATTTCTCCCCGTCCATGGCACAGACAGACTACAGACATTTTCTCCGGCCCATCATGTAACCCCCATCCTCACCCATGTCACATTTCTCCCCCTCCATTTGATTGCTCTAACACCTAAAGAAAAATTTATTTATTTTTAAAACCTGATGTTTCTCCAGATGATCTTATGCTAAAAGTAGTGGTAATAGAGTCTCAAAGGTCTATAGAAGCAGGTACACTATTTTTACAAACCTTTGAGACTCTATTAACACTACTATCAACATCAGGTCATTTAGAGAAACAGCATGTTTTTTTAATTATGTTTTTCCTTTAGGTGTTATAACATAACTTTCATTTGATTGCTGTAACACCTAAAGGAAAAATCTTTTTAAAAACCTGCTGTATATACAAACTAAGAAGACAGGTTGGCATTAGCAGGAGGTGCTTCAAACCCACATGCAGTTGTGCATATATATAGGGGAGCAAATCCTGCACTTGTGGCCCGTTGCTAATGGCAATCCCCAGCAAAATGTATACAATGGAGGATGCCCGCGGCGAACCACAAGTACCACAATAGACATCCTACACAAGGTAACAAGTGCGGATGTAATAATTAATATAACAATATAACAAAACAATAACAAACACAGGTGCACTCTGCAGTAATACTAAATCCTCAAACTGATTTTAAAATTGAGAGATCAGTCAACATGTCCTACGGTGTAGAACATGTCTAAGCCCGGACACCGCGACAAGGTTTCTCAAGTAGCCCGGGACCCTACACTCTCCTACCTGAGCCGTATGGGCGATACCAGGAGCCAGTGGGCAAATTACAGGAGCATAAGGCCGACTCACAAACAACTCACCAGTTACCTCCAGCATGTGGCCATGCTTGCAATGGGAGGAGGGAGGAGTCTGTGAGTCCCACTCAAGACTTGCTGATATGTCCCAGGCCTCACAGGTGCACCTAAATGTGATCTGTAGATGGAAAACAGGCACATTTAAATAGGAGTTTATACACCTCCAGGAATCTATATATACAAACTAAGGCTACTTTCACACTTGCGGCAGAGAGATCCGGCAAGCAGTTCCGTCGCCGGAACTGCCTGCCGGATCAGGCAAAATGTATGCTAACTGATGGCATTAGTAAGACTGATCAGGATCCTGATCAGTCTTAAAAATGCCTGATCAGTCGAAAAAATGCATTGAAATGCCGGATCCGTCTTTCCGGTGTCATCCGGCAAAAACGGATCCGGCATTTATTTTTTCACCTTTTTTTCAGTCTGCGCATGCGCATACCGGAAGGACGGATCCGGCATTCCGGTATTCTGAATGCCGGATCCGGCACTAATACATTCCTATGGGAAAAAATGCCTGATCCGGCATTCAGGCAAGTCTTCAATTTTTTTAGCCGGAGATAAAACCGTAGCATGCTACGGTTTTCTCTTTTGCCTGATCAGTCAAAACGACTGAACTGAAGACATACTGATGCAAACTGAACGGATTACTCTCCATTCAGAATGCATGGGGACATACCTGATCAGTTCTTTTCCGGTATAGAGCCCCTGTGACGGAACTCTATGCCGGAAAAGAACAACGCAAGTGTGAAAGTAGCCTTAGAAGACAGGTTGGCATTAGCAGGAGGTGCTTCAAACCCACATGCAGTTGTGCATATATATAGGGGAGCAAATCCTGCACTTGTGGCCCGTTGCTAATGGCAATCCCCAGCAAAATGCATAAAATGGAGGATGCCCGCGGCGAACCACAAGTACCACAATAGACATCCTACACAAGGTAACAAGTGCGGATGTAATAATTAATATAACAATATAACAAAACAATAACAAACACAGGTGCACTCTGCAGTAATACTAAATCCTCAAACTGATTTTAAAATTGAGAGATTAGTTAACATGTCCTACGGTGTAGAACATGTCTAAGCCCGGACACCGCGACAAGGTTTCTCTAGATGACTTTATGTTGATAGTAGTGTTAATAGAGCCTCAAAGGTCTGTAAAAGTAGGGTAACTGCTTCTATAGACCTTTCAGACTCTGTTACCACTGCTATCAACATAAGGTCATCTAGAGAAACAGCAGGTTTTTTATTTGATTTCCTTTAGGTGTTCAAGCAATCAAATAAGTTATGTTTTAACACCTAAAGGAAAAAAATAATTTAAAAAAACTTGCTCTTTCTCTAGGTGACCTTATGTTTATAGTAGTGTTAATAGAGTCTCAAGGGTCTATAAAAGCAGCTACACTATTTTTACAGACCTTTGAGACTCTATTAACACTACTATCAACATAAGGTCATCTAGAGAAACAGCAGGCTTTAAAAAATCCCTTTAGGTGTTAGGGTAGATTGCAATCAAATGAACGTTATGTGTTAAGATTAGGGTCAGAAGCAGACAAGCAGGGCTTTGTTTAGCCTCTTGGCTATTAGTTTTTACATTCATAAAGCTCCACATTGAGCTTCCAGCAGCAGACAGATGGCAGGGCACTTCTGTGGTCACCTCACCTGGGCACATGGTCTTTGCTCAGCAGAGTCCTGCCATACATGCTGGGTAGATGCTAGAATGGATTTGTTAGAAGGAGGTCTGTGACGTCACTGGTCACATGCTCCTTCATGGTCACATGATCCACTGTGAGAACGCCTGCCTCCTGCTGTGTTCAGCTCCAGAGAGAAGGGGGTGTGAAAGGATGGACCAATGGCAGGGCAGCTAGCTGATACTGGCCAATCAGCAGCCTCCTGCTCCTATCTACAAGCGCAGCTTAGAGTGAACACTGGCTGGGGAGGGCGCCTGCCAGCGCTGCGCTGCTGGCAAGTAAGTGATAAAAAAAAAAGAAAAGAGGTTTGTTTTTCCGCCCACCCCAGCCTGCGCCCTGAGGCTGGAGCCTCCCCAGCCTCTGTGTCGGCCCGGCCCTGAGTGGGATGGTTATGTTGATAATAGCATTATCGCCACTAACCAACTGTGTGGATTCATCAAAGTTTTTTAAAACCTCACAGAGGTCTGACATCAATGCCCACTCCTCGCTTGTGAATAGTGGCAGTTGACTCGAAAGGTGACGACCATATTGCAACTGGTATTCCACAACTGCCCTCTGCTGCTCACAAAGCCTGGCCAACATGTGGCACGTAGAGTTCCAGCGCGTGCTCACGTCACACAACAGTTGGTGAGCAGGAAGCCGCTGCTGCAGCGTTGACAGACTGGCTAAAGCTGTGGAAGACTTGCGGAAATGGGCACACACGCCTTCACTACTAGCTCTGGCAAATTTGGGTAGGTTTTGAAAAACCGTTGAACCGCTAAGTTTAAGACGTAAGCTAGGCATGGGATGTGTGTCAGGTTGCCGAGCTCCAAAGCCGCCACCAAGTTATGGCCATTGTCAGACACAACCATGCCTGGTTCTAGGTTGAGTGGCGAGAGCCGCAGTTCAGTTTGGTCCCTTATACCCTGCCATAGCTCTGCGGTGGTGTGCTGTTTGTCCCCTAAACAGATCAACTTGAGCACGGCCTGTTGACGCTTACACACAGCAGTGCTACAATGCTTCCAGCTAGCGACTGATGGCTGACTGCTGCTGGAGATGGAAGTGGAGGAGGAGACGGTGGAGTAGGGGAAGTGGGGGTTGGAGCCAGTAACATAGCTGCTGGTGGAGACCCTGATGGATGTAGGGCCCGCAATCCAGGGCGTGGTTAGCACCTGTGCCATCCCAGGGTACGACTCACTCCCGGCCGCCACAACATTTACCCAGTGTGCAGTCAGGGAAATGTAGCGTCCCTGGCCACCAACACTTGTCCATGTGTCTGTGGTTAAGTGGACCTTCCCAGTAACTGCATTGTTCAGGGCACGGGTGATGTTCTGGGACACATGCTGGTGTAAGGTGGGCACACCGTGAAAAATAGTGGTGGCTGGGGACTGCGTACCGAGGGACAGCCGCCGACATCAGGCTGCGGAAGGCCTCAGTGTCCACAAGCCTAAATGGCAAAATTTCAAGGGCCAGTAATACTCGAAAGTTGCGCATTTAGTGCTATGGACTGTGAGTGGGTGGGTATTTGCGCTTTCGTTCAATGTGAATAGATTATGGGAGAAAAATTGTTTTCTGTATTTTTTTTTTCCCCTATATCTATGCCTGACAACCACACAATGTATTGAAGCGCAGATCACACAATTCACGGATTACACCGTTGACAGCAAAAATGTGGATAGTGTGATGGTCACGTACACTACACACAGGGGGGAGGATAGTGACCACTGCGCTCCACCCTCACCCCTGGCCCTGCCTACTTGCCTCGCAAGCCCTGATGACAGGGGACAACTGGACGGCAGTCCCTAACTTAGGATACATGCTGGGAAGACAGACAAGACAAATAACGGAATGTGAACGGATCGGGTCAATACCTAGAGAGCTACGCAGTACCAAGGAATAAGCAGAGAATAGTCAGGAGAAGCCGAGGTCAAATACCAGGAGAGAAATGAAGTACAACAGGAGTCCGCAAAGAATCGTCAGGTGGAAGCCGGGGTCAGAATACCAGGAGAGTAGCGCAGTACAGGAGGAGAAGGCTGAGGATCGTCAGGGAACACAGGATCAGGTAAGTATACAGGAAACCAAACAATCGCCAGGTACCTAATTAACAGGCAACCTGTGGCCAGCAGGCTGCCTGTTAAATACTGGCAAGCTGAGGTCATGTGACGTGGCAAGCGCCACATGACCCGCACCATGGAGAACAGCCGAGCACCGAGTGTCCAGCTCGGTGCTCAGACCTCCCCTGGTTACTGGGGGAACTGAGGACGCCGGCCGCGCGGAGGAGACGTGCGTGGCCGGTCCGTCCCGCCCCCTGTCACCTAGGAGACGAGGACGCTGTGCGCATCCTCTCTCTTGCACAGCAATGGGATGCCGACGGCGCTGAGTAGAGCGAGCGCCTTGGCATCCCGTGACAGATAGATTATGGGAGAAAAATATCTATGTGGATAGATTATGGGATATGGGACAACCACACAATGTATTGAAGCGCAGATCACACAATTCACGGATTACACTGTTGACAGCAAAAATGTGAATAGATTATGGGAGAAAAATTGTTTACTGTATTGAATTTTTTTCCCCTATATCTAGGCCTGACAACCACACAATGAATTGAAGTGCAGATCACATAATTCACATATTACAACGTTGACAGCAAAAATGTGGCTACATTATGGAAGAATTTTTTTTTTCTCTATTTAATTTTTTTTCCCTATATCTAGGCCTGACAACCACACAAGGTATTGAAGCGCAGATCACACAATTCACGGATTACACTGTTGACAGCAAAAATGTGGATAGATTATGGGGGAAAAAATAGTGTTTTCTGTATTATAATTTTTTCCCTATATCTGGTCCTGACAACTACACAAGGTATTGAAGCGCAGATCACACAATTCACAGATTACACCGTTGACAGCAAAAATTTAGATTATGGGAAAAAAATATTTATTTTCACTAATATTCTTCCTATCTCTGCCCCTGACACACAGAAGGTATTGCTGCACAGTTGTCACAAGTCACTGCAGACAGCTTCTATATAGCAAAATAATCACTATTCGAAAAGAATACAAAAAAAATTTGAGTACAACTTTGCACAATTAAATTGCTGCCCCTACACACAATAGTCCTTAAAAGGACTTTTGGGTCTTTGAAATGTTTTAAAATTGAATAAATTGCGATCACAAACTCTCTACACTATCTGTCCCTTCCTAAGCGCATCTCTCCCTGACTCGCAATGAGCCGAACCCACATCATCGGGTACTATATGGCACCCGATAACGCGTTCCGACCAGCCAATCACTGTAATGCCAGCAGCTAACATGGCTACTGGCATTACAATGATGGCAGTACTTACCTGCACGTTTATTGGCTGCTTAGAAGCCTTGAAACGTGCGGGAAGGAGACTCGAACATGGCGCTCGAGCACATGTGGTGCTCGGACGAGTACCGCCATGTGCCGAGAATAGCGATGTTCGAGCCGAACAAGTATTCGGCCGAGCATGCTCGCTCATCACTACTCGGTACGTCACTTTCTGTGGTATCCATTAAGGTGTTACCCCCATTTCTTTCAGATTTTTCGGACGTATTCTCTGAGGGTGGAGATCAGGAGTTACCCCCTCACTGAGAGTATGATTGTCCAGTCAACCTTATTCCCGGAGCTAAATTGCCAAAGTCTCGGTTGCATAATCTTTCCCAACCCAAAAGAGTAGCTATGCGAGAGTATATTACCAAGAGTTTGGCAAACGGACATATTAGACCATCTAAGTCACCGGTGGCTGCCGGCTTCATTTTTGTTAAAAAATAAGATGGGACCCTTAGACCATGTTTAGGCTTCCGGGAGCTAAATAGTATCACTGTCCATGATCCTTATCCCCTTCCCTTGATCCCGGATTTATTTGATATGTTGTCGGAGCCAAGGTGTTTTCCAAGTTGGATTTAAGAGGGCCTATAATCTGATAAGAATCAGGGAAGGGGACGAATGGAAGATGGCCTTTAATTCCCCTGAGGGCCACTTCGAGAACTTGGTCATTCCCTTTGGGTTGACTAATGCCCCAGCGGTCTTTCAGCACTTTATCAATGACATTTTTCATCATTTGGTGGGGAGGTTTGTTGTTATTTACCTCGATGACATACTAATTTACTCGCCCGATATGGAAAGTCATCAGGATCATTTAAGACAAGTATTACTGATCCTCCGGGAGAATAAGTTATATGCTAGGTTAGAAAAATGCGTGTTTGCTGTTCAGGAGCTGCAGTTCCTAGGTTACCTGCTTTCTTCCTCAGGTTTTCGTATGGATCCCGAAAAGGTCTGTGCAGTATTGGACTGGGATCGACCTGAGAATCAGAAAGCACTCATGCGGTTTTTGGGGTTTACTAATTACTACAGAAAATGTATCCTGAATTATTCTACTGTTGTCAAGCCTTTGACCGATATGATCAAGAAAGGTGTGGATTTCTCAGTCTGATCTGAAGAGGCATTACATGCTTTTTCTTCAATAAAAAAATGCTTCGCTTCTGCTCCCATTCTGGTGCAACCTGATGTGTCTCAGCCTTTCATTGTGGAATTGTGGAGGTTGACGCATCAGAAGTGGGAGTCGGAGCAGTTTTTGTAAAAAAAACTTTCTTCTGCCGAAAGAAATTATGATGTTGGCAATAGAGAGTTCCTGGCCATTAAATTGGCCTTTGAAGAATGGCCTCATTAGTTAGAAGGAACATTCATCCCATTACGGTAATTACTGATCATAAGAATCTGGCTTACCTGCAATCGGCGAAGCTTTTGAACCCAAGGCAGGCCAGATGGTCATTGTTTTTTACCAGATTTATTTTGGGGTCACTTATCGCCCTGGGGGTCAAAAAAAGTCAAGGCGGATGCTTTTTCGCGTAGTGTTCCTGGGGGGGGGGGGGGGAGATTCGGAGGATTCTGCTCCTACTTTGGCTGATGGGATGGTAGTTTACGCCCCTTTATCCCGAACTTGAGGCGGAGGTGTTGGAAGCTCAAGGTGAGGCAGGGAGGTTGTTTGTTCCTTCTGGGCTTCGGCACAAGGTGTTCAAAGAACATCATGATACTGTCCTTGCGGGACACCCTGGGAGCAGATCCACTGTGGATCTTATTTTCCAGAGATTCTGGTGGCCAGGTTTACGTAAAGGTGTAGAGGGTTATGTGGCAGCCTGTGAGACCTGTGCACGTGCCAAGGTGACTCATACTCGGCCTTCAGGATCTCTTCTTCCTTTGTCCATCCCATCCCGTCCATGGAAACATTTGTCCATGGACTTCATTACTGATTTGCCTAGTTCCTCTGGGAAGATGGTGATTTTGGTGGTGGTGGACCGCTTCAGTAAGATGGCGCACTTTATATCATTATCAGGTTTGCCCAATGCCAAAACTGTCGTTCAGGTGTTTATTGATAACATCGTGAAATTACACGACATTCCCTCTCATGTAGTGTCTGATAGGGGGACGGAATTTTTCAGGTTCTGGAGGGCATTTTGCACTCGTCTGGGAGTTCAGTTTTCCTTCTCTTCGGCTTTCCACCCTCAGTCGAACAGACAAACTGTGCACAGTAACCAGAATCTGGAAACTTATTTGAGGTGTTTTGTCTCCGAGAATCAGGAAGAGTGGTCTTCATTTTTGTCTTTGGCTGAGTTTGCCTTAAATAACTGTAGACAGGAGTCCACTGATAAGTTACCATTTTTTGGTGCATATGGGTTTCACCCTCAGTTTGGTACCTTTTCTGGGACTGAGTCCTCTGGTATACCTGAAGAGGAAAGATTCTCTTCCTCATTGTCATCTATATGGCGGGAGATTCAAATCAATTTGAAAAAAATGGGCGAAAGATATAAACGTATGGCTGACAAGAAACGTATGACTGGTCCGGACCTGTGTGTGGGCGATTTAGTGAAGTTGCCCATTAAGAACATTAAGTTGAAGGTACCCTCTTGGAAGTTGGGCCCAAGATTTATTGGTCCTTACAAGATCGCTGCCATTATTAATCCGATTGCGTTTCGTCTCAAACTTCCGCAGGCTTGGAAGATCCATAATGTGTTTCACATGTCTTTGTTGAAAAATTATGTGGAACCTGCTGAACCATCTCCCTTGCCACCTCCTCCTGTCTTGGTAGATGGTAATCTGGAGTTTCAGAACTCCAGAATAATTAACTTGCGTATTCTTCGTGGTTCCCTTCAGTACCTCGAACATTGGAAGAGTTACGGTCCAGAAGAAAGAATGTGGGTTCCGGCGAATGATGTCAGTGCTAGTCACCTTCTGAATGTTTTTCACAGGGCGCACCCGGATAAGGTCGGTCCTGGGTACCCGGAGGTCACCCGTAGAAGGGGGAGTACTGTCACTGCCTGCCCTGTGAGAGATTTGAGAAGATCAGATAGACTTGCAGCATGTGAGTCTATCTGACAGGTCTTTCTGTGTTTCCTCTCTGTTTGTTGTTGTGAGCAGGATCCCACCTCTCCACAGGTTCTGCTCGTTAGCTGTTTAGAGGCTCTATTTAAGTCTGCCTCTTACTGCTGACTTTGCGGTTGATATTTTCCTTCTGGAGTTCTATACTGGTTGTTTGTGGGTCCTCTACTTCCTGATCGTCTCAAGCTAAGTCCTCCTGTTTTCTCCTTTGTGTGTGTGTTACTTCTAGGTCTCAGGGAGATGCTGGTCCCTTCACGGTGGAAAGTACCAGCTGTCTCATTCCCAGCTCCCTAAGTTAGGGTTTGGGACAGTGTCAGCAGGGCTTAGGTTCCAGCGTATGAGTTCGTTCACCATCAGGACCTGCTCATACTGTCAGCAGTCAGGGAGAGACTCAGGGATTGTTAGCAGGTTACCATTCCCTCCTTCCTAGCTTTGGGGCCTAGTCTGTTTACCTGTTGCTGTTTGTTTACTTGGTGTCCCTCTTATCCCCACTTGACGTGACACTTGGGTGCTGTGCAGCTAACATTTTTAACTGACTCTTTAAGGTTTCTGTACTAACACCTTCAATGAATTGTTCTCTCAGTGTTTTATCTTGATCATCTGCTTCATGGGGGTCTACCTGTATAACAGCTCGCAGGGCTTCCTGTAAGGATAATGCAAAGTCTCTAAGTGACTCATCAGGCTGCTGTCTCTTACTGAAGAATCTCATCTTGCACCAGTGTTCTTCTCTCTGAGCTTGGCCAGGATTTCACTTCTCTGAGGGCAGCTCCTTCCAATTGTGCAATGAGGATTTCCATTTGCTGTCCTGCTGACACAGGGTACAATCTGAATATAGCCAACATTTTTTTCTTTAAATTCCCTTAAAGTATGGGCTTCCCCTGCGTATCATGGGAACCAGGGTGCACCAAAGAAATAAGCCATTGTTAAAGGCATCATGCTTGGTGCTGCAGCGGCTAGTGATGCACTAGGACCAGCTGCGACTACTGCAGGGGACATGCTAATGTCAGGCTGCTCACTATCTCCATGTTCAGACACGGCAGTGACAGGCTTTCAATAAAATGCAGGTTAAGTACACACTATTGGCAACCGCTACTTTGTAGGGCCTGGCCCTTTAAGAGTCGTTGTGACAACTTAATATGGAGAAGCATGGCAGATTATGATCCCAAACAGTCCGGCTTAAAGTTAATTCCTCCCAGCGGCACTCATTATGACATTCCTGGAAGGTTCTCAGGTTGCAGGGGAGTCGGAACACTATTATATTTATATATATACAGTATATATATATATATATATATATATATATATATATACACTGCTCAAAAAAATAAAGGGAACACAAAAATAACGCATCCTAGATCTGAGTTAATTAAATATTCTTCTGAAATACTTTGTTCTTTACATAGTTGAATGTGCTGACAACAAAATCACACAAAAATAAAAAAATGGAAATCAAATTTTTTAACCCATGGAGGTCTGGATTTGGAGTCACACAAGTCGAAAAACACACTACAGGCTGATCCAACTTTGATGTAATGTCCTTAAAACAAGTCAAAATGAGGCTCAGTAGTGTGTGTGGCCTCCACGTGCCTGTATGACCTCCCTACAACGCCTGTGCATGCTCCTGATGAGGTGGCGGACGGTTTCCTGAGGGATCTCCTCCCAGACCTGGACTAAAGCATCTGCCAACTCCTGGACAGTCTGTGGTGCAACGTGACGTTGGTGGATAGAGCGAGACATGATGTCCCAGATGTGCTCAATTGGATTCAGGTCTGGGGAACGGGCGGGCCAGTCCATAGCATCAATGCCTTCGTCTTGCAGGTACTGCTGACACACTCCAGCCACATGAGGTCTAGCATTGTCTTGCATTAGGAGTAACCCAGGACCAACCGCACCAGCATATGGTCTCACAAGGGGTCTGAGGATCTCATCTCGGTACCTAATGGCAGTCAGGCTACCTCTGGCGAGCACATGGAGGGCTGTGCGGCCCTCCAAAGAAATGCCACCCCACACCATTACTGACCCAATGCCAAACCGGTCATGCTGGAGGATGTTGCAGGCAGCAGAACGTTCTCCACGGCATCTCCAGACTCTGTCACGTCTGTCACATGTGCTCAGTGTGAAGCTGCTTTCATCTGTGAAGAGCACAGGGCGCCAGTGGCGAATTTGCCAATCTTGGTGTTCTCTGGCAAATGCCAAACGTCCTGCACGGTGTTGGGCTGTAAGCACAACCCCCACCTGTGGACGTCGGGCCCTCATATCACCCTCATGGAGTTTTTTTCTGACCGTTTGAGCAGACACATGCACATTTGTGGCCTGCTGGAGGTCATTTTGCAGGGTTCTGGCAGTGCTCCTCCTGTTCCTCCTTGCACAAAGGCGGAGGTAGCGGTCCTGCTGCTGGGTTGTTGCCCTCCTACGGCCTCCTCCACATCTCCTGATGTACTGGCCTGTCTCCTGGTAGCGCCTCCATGCTCTGGACACTACGCTGACAGACACAGCAAACCTTCTTGCCACAGCTCGCATTGATGTGCCATCCTGGATAAGCTGCACTACCTGAGCCACTTGTGTGGGTTGTAGACTCCGTCTCATGCTACCACTAGAGTGAAAGCACCGCCAGCATTCAAAAGTGACCAAAACATCAGCCAGGAAGCATAGGAACTGAGAAGTGGTCTGTGATCACCACCTGCAGAACCACTCCTTTATTGGGGGTGTCTTGCTAATTGCCTATAATTTCTACCTGTTGTCTATCCCATTTGCACAACTGCATGTGAAATTGATTGTCACTCAGTGTTGCTTCCTAAGTGGACAGTTTGATTTCACAGAAGTGAACACTTAAACAACACAATGTAACTTCAAGTCAATCAGACTTGGAGTTACATTGTGTTGTTTAAGTGTTCCCTTTATTTTTTGAGCAGTGTATATATATATATATATATATATATATATATTATTATTATTTTTTTTTTTCCCATGGAGAAGGGCTGTTGATCTCACTATATTTTTTTTCCGTACACCCTCACGTAGTCTCGCGTCTATTCAGCGTGCATACGCCCTCCCCTAGGTCCGTTTTCAAGGCAGGAGGGGCGTACGCACGCTAGCACAAATACTAGCAGCAGCGTAAGTATTGGTACAATGGTAATAAGTTATTTTGCATAAGAGGATTGGCTTCTCTTTTCCCGCTTTATAGGGTGCACAGCCTCAAAGCAATGGAGCAGCACCAATAATAAAGAGACTTCAGGCAGCCATTTTAGGTTTAATGCAAAAGTCTATTCACTGACAGCAAACAGTGGTAGTAACACAGAAACATGCGATTTTTCCACTTTTGATACAGCAATTCCATAGCATGTGACTTGTATCATACATCCATGCAATTTTAAGCAATTGAAACAGTTTTGCAGCCCAATAAAGTGTGTAACAAACAAAAGTCTTTCAATAAAGCAAGTGGGGCTTATTCTCACTATGTGCAGAGGATTTTGTATCCTCTTGGTATATAGTTCGCATAAGGCGCAAAGGATTTAATCCTGTTCATGACGCCAATTCTTGCAACGCTACCAAGCCACAGGGGAAACACGTGAGGCTCAACGTGGACCGATGGGTGGAATAGTTCATGTACTCACGGTTAGCAGATGCCTCCCAGGTCTGACGCACAGTGGATAGGAAGATAGCACGAAATCCTCCGGGGCACTCTCTGTTGCAGTGAACATCAGCCAGATGTTGGTTGAGGTTCCATTGATGGTAATTGGTGTTTAAGGTGCTTTGGTGACTGGGCCCCTACTTTGTGACGCCAGCACCGCTAGGTGTAAATATTGAGAGTAGAAGTAATGATGATATAGAATAGACTAGAGCTTTTATCGAACTCACAGTACTTTAATGAAGCAGATCCACAGGTCATCAATGTATGCAAAAGTCATTTACATTAAGGCAGCTTTTGCAGGGATTCACATTAGTTCCCAGAAGTTGCATAAGGCATAGTCCTCTATGACAATCTGTTATTCTCTCTATTATTTCTCCAGGTTGGAGGGATGAACTATCTCTGCTGTACTGTATAATCCTATACTTCTGTATCCTCTTCTACACTGCGTGCATAATTATTAGGCAATTGAGTATTTTGACCACATCATCCTCTTTATGCATGTTGTCTTACTCCAAGCTGTATAGGCTCGAAAGCCTACTACCAATTAAGCATATTAGGTGATGTGCATCTCTGTAATGAGAAGGGGTGTGGTCTAATGACATCAACACCCTATATTAGGTGTGCATAATTATTAGGCAACTTCCTTTCCTTTGGCAAAATGGGTCAAAAGAAGGACTTGACAGGCTCAGAAAAGTCAAAAATAGTGAGATATCTTGCAGAGGGATGCAGCACTCTTAAAATTGCAAAGCTTCTGAAGCGTGATCATCGAACAATCAAGCGTTTCATTCAAAATAGTCAACAGGGTCGCAAGAAGCATGTGGAAAAACCAAGGCGCAAAATAACTGCCCATGAACTGAGAAAAGTCAAGCGTGCAGCTGCCAAGATGCCACTTGCCACCAGTTTGGCCATATTTCAGAGCTGCAACATCACTGGAGTGCCCAAAAGCACAAGGTGTGCAATACTCAGAGACATGGCCAAGGTAAGAAAGGCTGAAAGACGACCACCACTGAACAAGACACACAAGCTGAAACGTCAAGACTGGGCCAAGAAATATCTCAAGACTGATTTTTCTAAGGTTTTATGGACTGATGAAATGAGAGTGAGTCTTGATGGGCCAGATGGATGGGCCCGTGGCTGGATTGGTAAAGGGCAGAGAGCTCCAGTCCGACTCAGACGCCAGCAAGGTGGAGGTGGAGTACTGGTTTGGGCTGGTATCATCAAAGATGAGCTTGTGGGGCCTTTTCGGGTTGAGGATGGAGTCAAGCTCAACTCCCAGTCCTACTGCCAGTTTCTGGAAGACACCTTCTTCAAGCAGTGGTACAGGAAGAAGTCTGCATCCTTCAAGAAAAACATGATTTTCATGCAGGACAATGCTCCATCACACGCGTCCAAGTACTCCACAGCGTGGCTGGCAAGAAAGGGTATAAAAGAAGAAAATCTAATGACATGGCCTCCTTGTTCACCTGATCTGAACCCCATTGAGGACCTGTGGTCCATCATCAAATGTGAGATTTACAAGGAGGGAAAACAGTACACCTCTCTGAACAGTGTCTGGGAGGCTGTGGTTGCTGCTGCACGCAATGTTGATGGTGAACAGATCAAAACACTGACAGAATCCATGGATGGCAGGCTTTTGAGTGTCCTTGCAAAGAAAGGTGGCTATATTGGTCACTGATTTGTTTTTGTTTTGTTTTTGAATGTCAGAAATGTATATTTGTGAATGTTGAGATGTTATATTGGTTTCACTGGTAAAAATAAATAATTGAAATGGGTATATATTTGTTTTTTGTTAAGTTGCCTAATAATTATGCACAGTAATAGTCACCTGCACACACAGATATCCCCCTAAAATAGCTAAAACTAAAAACAAACTAAAAACTACTTCCAAAAATATTCAGCTTTGATATTAATGAGTTTTTTGGGTTCATTGAGAACATGGTTGTTGTTCAATAATAAAATTAATCCTCAAAAATACAACTTGCCTAATAATTCTGCAGTCCCTGTAGGAATACTATATTCTGACAAATGGCCTTTTTGTCTTTAATTATGGTGGGTAGCTTGTAGCTTAGAATCTCTCCACCTGATGCAAAGGAGGCTGGGGTCTGATAAACTGCCTTCCTTCCTTTGTCAATATTCCCATTCCCTCTCTGAGTTGCCTGGTTCTTCTGCAATCTTTTCCCTTCTATGGGCTGGTACATGGAGCTAAGTATGGAGTTTGGATAACTTGCCAAAATGGCTGTGGAGGTAAGACATTGCACACCCTGACCTTCTTTCTCCTTCTGCTCTGTGCTGTGTGTAGGGCGGAGTTAACCCTGGGAGGCTTGTTAGAACCTCCCTATGCAACTTTATGAGAACACATTTATAAGCACAGTTTACATGAAACACAATCACAACATTAGGCAGTGTGTTCCAGGACACTGCATGTCTCATATTCATTTTTTACATTAGTCATGGGACAACACCTTTAACCCCTTTAGGACACAGCCTTATTTCACCTTAAGGACCAGGCCATTTTTTGCAAATCTGCCCAGTGTCACTTTAAGTGGTGATAACTTTAAAACGCTTTGACTTATCCAGGCCATTCTGAGATGGTTTTTTCGTCACATATTGTACTTCATGAGACTGGTAAAATGAAGTCCAAAAAATTAATTTTTATTTATAAAAAAAATACCAAATTTACCAAAAAAATTCCAAGTTTCAATTTCTCTACTTCTATAATACATAGTAATACCTCCAAAAAAAAGTTATTACTTTACATTCCCCATATGTCTACTTCATTTTTGGATCATTTTGGGAATGATATTTTATTTTTTGGGGATGTTACAAGGCTTAGAAGTTTAGAAGCAAATCTTAAAAACCCAATTTTTAGGGACCAGTTCAGGTCTGAAGTCACTTTGCAAGGCTTACATAACAGAAACCACCCAAAAATGACCCCATTATACAAACTACACCCCTCAAGGTATTCAAAACAGATTTTGCAAACGTCGTTAACCTTTTAGGTGTTCCACAAGAGTCATTGGCAAATGGAGATGAAATTTCAGAATTTAAATTTTTTGGCAAATTTTCCATTTTAATAAATTTTTTCCAGTAACAAAGCAAGGGTTAACAGCCAAAAAAACCTCAATATTTATTGCCAGGATTCTGTGGTTTACAGAAACACTTCATATGTGGTTGTAAACTGCTGTACGGGCACACGGTAGGGCGCAGAAGGAAAGGAATGCCATACGGTTTTTGGAAGGCAGATTTTGCTGGACTGTTTTTTTTGACACCAGGTCCCATTTGAAGCCCCCCTGATGCACTCCTAGAGTAGAAACTCCAAAAAAGTTACCTTATTTTAGAAACTACGGGATAGGGTGGAAATTTTGTTGGTACTAGTTTAGGGTGCATATGATTTTTGGTTGCTCTATATTACACTTTTTGTGAGGCAAGGTAACAAGAAATAGCTGTTTTGGCACCGTTTTTATTCATCTGACAGGTTAGATCATGTGATTCATGTGGTATTTTTATAGACCAGGTTGTCACGGATGCGACGATACCTAATATGTATACTTTTTTTTATTTACGTAAGTTTTACACAATGATTTCTTTTTTGAAACAAATAAAATCATGTTTTAGTGTTTCCATAGTCTGAGAGCCATAATTTTTTCAGGTTTTGGGCGATTACCTTGGGTAGGGTATTATTTTTGCGGGATGAGATGACGGTTTGATTGGCACTATTTTGGGGTGCGTGTGACTTTTTGATCGCTTGCTATTACACTTTTTGTGATGCAAGGTGACAAAAAATGGCTTATTTTACACCGTTTCTTTTTTATTTTTTTACGGTGTTCATCTAAGGGGTTAGGTCATGTGATATTTTTATATAGCCGGTCGATACGGACGCGGAAATACCTAATATGTATACTTTTTTATTTATTTATGTAAGTTTTACACAGTAACAGCTTTTTTAAAACAAAAAAAATTATGTTTTAGTCTCTCCATATTCTGAGCCATAGTTTTTTTATTTTTTAGGCGATTGTCTAAGTTAGGGGCTCATTTTTTGCGGGATGAGGTGACGATTAGATTGGTACTATTTTGGTGGGCAAACGCCTTTTTGATCGCTTGCTGTTGTACTTTTTGTGATGTAAGGTGACAAAAAAATGGTTTATTTAGAACAGTTTTTATTTTTTATTTTTTACGATGTTCATCTAAAGGGGTTAGGTCATGTGATTTGTTTATAGAGCCGGTCGATACGGACGTGGTAATACCAATATATTTAATATGTATGCTTTTTTTTTACCCTAATTTTTGCCAATTTTTTTAACTTTATTTGGGGAAAATGACGTTTTTGTTTATTTTTACTTGAAACTTTTAATTTTTTGGGGAAAACTTTATTTTTCAACTTTTTTTTCACTTTAGTTTTTTGTCCCACTTTGGGACTTCAACTTTTGGGGGTCTAATCCTTTACAATGCATTCCAATACTTCTGTATTGGAATGCATTGGCTGTATGAGTAATACAGTGAGTATTACTCATACAGCTTCCGGCCTGTGAGATCCAGGGGGCTGGATCTCACAGGCTCGTCACCGGAAGGCAGCGCAATGCCTTCCTTAGGCATCGCGCTGCCTTCCATGCCATCGGGTCCCCCATCCAGCCGCATGGGGACCCGATGGCACCTCCGATCACCGCCGCAACCACAGGTAAAAGCTGCAAACCGCAGGTCTGAATTGACCTGCGGTTTGCGGCGATCGCCGACACGGGGGGTCACGGGACCCCTGTCACGGATGATGTTTCAGATATCTGGAAGTTATGGATTAACATCCGACTGGCTTGATCCCAAACTAATGAGCATAAAGGTGACCCCTATAAAACCCTAAGAGCTCACCCTGACTGCTAAGCACATACAAGGGTCTCAGAGGTAGACGATTGCATGCCCTCGTACCTAGACTGTGTGACACCTGAAAACCCTATAATAGTGAGGGGACACGACCACCGGCTCCCTGCACTTTATACGGAGGGAGTCAGGGTCACCTAGAATCAAGCCAGCAAGGAAACACAATACATAAAAGGACTTATCTGAACAAGCAGCAACAGAAGTCTCCAGCAGTGATCACTTCAATCCAGGAAGTAGTATAAGCCGCAAAGTGAGGCAGTATGGGAGGGAATATAAATGGAGGCAATTAGTGTAAATAGGTGACAGCTGGGAGAAGGAAAGGAGATGACAAAGTGAAACCAAAACAAAGAACATCATGCAAGAGGTAGAGAAGAACGTCTGCAAGACCTTCTCAGAGAGCTGGCGGTGACAGTACCCCTCCCTCTACGGGTGGACTCCGGATACTCAGAGCGCACCTTCTCAGGATGGGACCTATGGAAAGCCCTGATGAGACGAGTGGCCTTAATGTCTGCCACTGGGACCCACATCCTCTCCTCAGGACCATAACCCTCCCAATGAACGAGGTACTGGAGAGAACCGCGGATAATGCGAGAATCCACAATCCTAGAGACCTGAAATTCAAGATTACCATCAACAACAATCGTAGGAGGAGGCAAAGAGGAGGGTACAGTGGGTTGGTGAGTGTTAGGCCCCCAAGCTACATGAGAAACCTTGGCGTGGTGCTCGGGCTCAGACATGTCCTACACCGTAGGATATGTTGGCTAATCTCTCAATTTTAAAATCAGTTTGAGGGTTTAGTAAGACCGCAGAGTGCACCTGTCTTTGCTATTATTTTGTTATATTGCTATATTGATTATCACATCCACATAATTGCTATCTTGTGTAGGATGTCTATTGTGGTACTTGTGGTTCGCTGCGGGCATCCTCCACTGTATGCATTTTTGCTGGGGATCGTCATTAGCAACGGGCCACAAGTGCAGGACTTGCTCCCCTATATATATGCACAACTGCATGTGGGTTTGAGCACTTCCTGCTTGTTTAATACCACGCCATTCTTTTCAGTTTGTATTTATAGAGATGCTTGGAAGTGTATAAACTCCAATTTAAATGTGCCTGCTTTCCATCTACAGGCTACATTTAGGTGCACCTGTGAGGCCTGGGTCATATCAGCCAGTCTTGAGTGGGACTCGCAGACTCCTCCCTCCTCCCATTGCAAGCATGGTTACATGCTGGAGGTAACTGGTGAGTTGTTTGTGAGTCGGCCTCATGCTCCTGTAATTTGCCCACTGGCTCCTGGTATAGCCCATACGGCTCAGGTAGGTGAGTGTTAGGTCCCCGAGCTACTTGAGAAACCTTGGCGCGGTGCTCGGGCTCAGACATGTCCTATACCGTAGGATATGTTGGCTAATCTCTCAATTTTAAAATCAGTTTGAGGGTTTAGTAAGACCGCAGAGTGCACCTGTCTTTGCTATTATTTTGTTATATTGCTATATTGATTATCACATCCACATAATTGCTATCTTGTGTAGGATGTCTATTGTGGTACTTGTGGTTCGCTGCGGGCATCCTCTATTGTATGCATTTTTGCTGGGGATCGTCATTAGCAACGGGCCACAAGTGCAGGAATTGCTCCCCTATATATATGCACAACTGCATGTGGGTTTGAGCACTTCCTGCTTGTTTAATACCACGCCATTCTTTTCAGTTTGTATTTACAGTGGGTTGGACATAAGGTTTTAATAGGGACCTGTGAAAAACATTATGGATCTTCCAAGTCTGAGGAAGATCAAGACGGAAGGCAACGGGATTGATGACGGACAAGATCTTGTAAGGCCCAATAAAATTAGGACCCAACTTCCAGGAGGGAACCTTCAGTTTGATATTCTTTGTAGACAACCACACCAGATCACCCACATTCAGGTCCGGACCAGGCACACGTCTCTTATCCGCCACACGCTTATATCTCTCACTCATCCTCTTCAGATTACCCTGAATCTTTTGCCAAATAAATGACAAAGACAAGGAAAATCTCTCCTCATCAGGTAAAGCAGAAGACCCCTCTTCAGAGAATGTCCCAAACTGCGGATGAAACCCATATGCACCAAAAAATGGTGACTTATCAGAGGACTCCTGGCGACGGTTATTTAAAGCAAACTCAGCAAGGGACAAAAAAGAACACCAATCCTCCTTATTCTCTGCCACAAAACAGCGCAGATATGTCTCCAGATTCTGATTGACACGTTCGGTCTGACCATTCGACTGCGGGTGAAGAGCAGAAGAGAACGACAACCGAACCCCCAAGCGAGAACAGAAGGCCTTCCAGATTCTGGAAACAAATTGCATTCCCCTATCAGAAACGATGTCTGAAGGAATGCCATGCAATTTGACAATGTGATCAACAAATGCTTGCGCCAGCGTCTTAGCATTGGGTGACCCAGGAAAGGGAATGAAATGCGCCATTTTGCTAAAACCACTACTACCAGAGGAATGAGGCAGGTCCGTAATGAAATCCATGGACAGATGTGTCCAAGGACGGGAAGGAATGGGTAACGGGAGGAGAGAACCCGATGGCCGTGAATGAGGGACCTTGTCTCGCAGGCTGCCACAAAACCCTCAACCGTCTTACGAAGAGCCGGCCACCAGAAACTCTGAGCAATGAGATCCACTGTGGCTCTACTCCCCGGGTGCCCAGCAAGGACAGTATCGTGGTGCTCCTTAAAAACCTTGTGTCGTAAAGCGAGAGGCACAAACAACCTCCCAGGAGGACAAAGATCAGGAGCCTCTGCCTGGGCTGCCTGAACTTCTGCCTCCAAATCAGGATAAAGAGCAGAGACGACCACCCCTTCAGCCAAAATGGGACCCGGATCTTCAAAGTTCCCCCTCCTGGAAAACAATGTGACAGGGCATCAGCCTTCACATTTTTAACCCCAGGGCGGAACGTGACAACAAAATTAAACCTAGAAAAGAATAAAGACCATTTGGCCTGTCTCGGGTTCAGACGCTTGGCTGATTCCAAGTAGGCCAGATTCTTATGGTCGGTAAACACAGTAATAGGGTGTCTGGCTCCCTCTAGCCAATGTCGCCATTCCTCAAAAGCTAATTTGATGGCCAACAACTCCCTATCTCCCACATCGTAATTTCTCTCTACGGAGGAGAGTTTCCTTGAGAAAAAGGCACACGGTCGCCATTTGGCAGGAGAGGGACCCTGAGATAAGACCACACCCACACCCACCTCAGAAGCGTCCACCTCAACAATGAAAGGTAGAGAGACATCAGGTTGTACCAAAATGGGAGCGGAAGCAAAACTCTCTTTGATACTAGAAAAGGCCTTAAGCGCATCTACCGACCAGGAGGAAAAATCTACCCCCTTTTTAGTCATATCAGTGAGTGGCTTAACAACAGAGGAATAATTCAAAATAAACTTTCTGTAATAATTGGCAAAACCCAAAAACCGCATCAGCGCCTTCTGATTCTCAGGAAGCTACTAATCAAGCACAGCGCGGACCTTCTCAGGGTCCATGCGAAAACCAGAAGCGGAGAGAAGAAAACCAAGAAATTGAATCTCCGGAACCGCAAACACACATTTTTCCAGTTTATTCTCCCGCAAAATGAGCAAGACCTGACGTAGGTGGTCCTTATGAGTTTTGAAATCAGGAGAAAAAATCAAAATGTCATCTAGATACACTAGTACAAATTTCCCCATTAAATGATAAAAAATGCTGTTCACAAAATGTTGGAAGACGGCCGGAGCATTCATCAAACCAAAGGGCATAACCAAATTCTCGAAATGACCCTCAGGGGTAATGAAGGCCGTCTTCCATTCATCCCCTTCCCTGACCCTGACTAGGTTGTATGCCGCTCTTAAATCCAACTTAGAAAAAACTTTAGCCCCAACAATCTGGTTAAACAGGTCCGGGATCAGAGGAAGCGGATATGGGTCACGAATAGTGATACAGTTCAGCTCCCTGAAATCCAGACAAGGTCTTAAAGAACCATCTTTTTTCTTAACAAAAAAAAAAAGGCAACAGGTGACTTCGAGGGTCGGATGTGTCCCTTTCTCAGGCTCTCAGACATATAAGTACGCATAGCGACTCTTTCAGGTTGGGAGAGATTGTATAAAGGTGATTTTGGCAGCTTGGCGCCTAGGATGAGATTAATAGGGCAATCGTACTCCCGGTGAGGGGGCAGCTCCTGGACACCACTCTCGGAAAACACATCCAAAAATTCAGAGAGAAAAGATGATACAGTCTTGGTAGAATCCTCTGAAAGAGACGCCGTGAGGCAATTCAATCTGCAAAAGTAACTCCAACTATTTATTTGCCTTGCTTGCCAATCAATGGTGGGGTTATGTTTAGTGAGCCAGGGTAGCCCCAACACTAGAGGAGTAGGTAATCCGCTTAGGACGAAACATGACATATCCTCAACATGAGCATCACCCACAGTCAAACGGATATTGTGAACTATGCCCTTTAACGATTTTTGAGAAAGTGGAGCGGAATTGATAGCAAAAACAGGTATATCCTTTTCCAAAGTGCATACCTGGAAACCATGTGTTATAGCAAATTGATTATCAATGAGATTCACAGCTGATCCACTATCTACAAAAATCTCACAAACAATGTTATTGCTATCTAGTGCCACTCTGGCAGGTAGGAGAAAATGGGAACTACAAGCAAACGGCAAACCTTCAATTTCCGCATCAACCTTTCCAATAGTAGCAAATGGACAGTTTTTAGAGGTTTTTTTTCTTTTTGTTTCTCTATTACCCTCAGAAAACTCCCTGAATCTCCTAGAGGGGCAAACATTAGCCAAATGATTTATACCCCCACAACAGAAACAATCCCTCCTCTGAGAGCTGAATCCTCTACTATCAGAGGCAAGCAAACCCAGCTGCATGGCCTCCTGCTCAGAGGGGATTGAGAGAGACTGAGGCCCCTGCGCACTGAATGAGACCGCCCCACTGTCCTTGGACTGAATATGACAGGAAGGAGTGGTCTCTCCTCTTTCTCTAAGACGCCTGTCAATACGAACAGCTAGAGACACGGCAGACTCCAACGAGGCAGGTCTCTCATGAAAAGCAAATGCATCTTTCAATCTCTCCGAAAGACCATGGAAAAATTGACTTCGGAGTGCAGCATCGTTCCATCCAGTATCAGCTGCCCATCTCCAAAATTCAGAACAATATATCTCTGCGGACTGTTTACCCTGGCATAAAAGACTCAGTTTAGATTCAGCCAGAGCAATATGATCCGGGTCATCATATATCTGCCCCAGGGCTACAAAAAATTCATCCACCGATCTGAGGGGCCGTGCCCCCACCGGCAGCGAAAAGGCCCAAGAGTGAGCGTTATCCCTGAGCAGCGAGATGATGATCCCCACCCTCTGCTCCTCATCACCAGAGGAATGGGGAAGTAGGCGAAAATGGAGTTTGCAAGCCTCTCTAAAGCGAACAAAATTCTCACTACCCCCGGAGAACGTATCCGGAAGCGAGATCTTAGGCTCGGAACAAACTCCATGAACGCAAGCATAACCGGTCACCTGAAACTGAGACACAGTTTTACAGAGATCTGCTACCTCCAGTGAAAGACCTTGCATGCGGTCAATCAAGGCTGAAACCCGATCCATGCTTAAGACGGTAATGGCGGTTTATAATGTCTCGGATGATGTTGCAGATAGCTGGAAGTTATGGATTATGGATAAACATCCAACTGGCTTGATCCCAAACTAAGGAGCATAAAGGTGACCCCTATAAAACCCTAAAAGCTCACCCTGACTGCTAAGCACATACAAGGGTCTCAGAGGTAGACGATTGCATGCCCTCATACCTAGACTGTGTGACACCTGAAAACCCTATAATAGTGAGGGGACACGACCACCAACTCCCTGCACTTAATACGGAGGGAGTCAGGGTCACCTAGAATCAAGCCAGCAAGGAAACACATTACATGAAAGGACTTATCTGAACAAGCAGCAACAGAAGTCTCCAGCAGTGATCACTTCAATCCAGGAAGTAGTATAAACCGCAAAGTGAGGCAGTATGGGAGGGAATATAAAGGGAGGCAATTAGTGTAAATAGGTGACAACTGGGAGAAGGAAAGGAGATGACAAAGTGAAACCAAAACAAAGAACATCATGCAAGAGGTAGAGAAGAACGTCTGCAAGACCTTCTCAGAGAGCTGGCGGTGACAAACCCCCCCCCTTCCCACGCATTTAGCCAAGGTGCCTGCTCAATGATTTCAGCAGGCACCGGGTTCCGATCACCGCCTGCCGGGCGGCAGTGATCGGAACTATACATGACGTACCGATACATCATGTGTCCTTAAGTACCAGGACAACATGCCGTACTGGTACCTCATGTGTCCTGAAGAGGTTAAGCAATTTCTGAAACTCTCAATGAGACTTCTGCAAATTTCCACAGGTATTTTGGCCCACTTCTTGTGAGCAAACTCCTCCAGCTGTCTCGTTGGTTTGAATGGTGCTTTCTCCAGACTGCATGTTTCAGCTCCTTCCACAGATGTTCAATAGAATTTACATCAGGGCTCGTAGAAGGCCACTTCAGAATGGTCTAATGCTTTACTGTTAGCTCTGTGTTTTGGGTCAATATCCTGTTGGATTACCCATGACCTGTGACTAAGACAAAGATTTCTGACAATTGACAGCACATTTTGCTCCAGAAGGTCTTGATAGTCTTGAGATTTCATTGTACCCTGCACAGATTCAAGACACCCTGTGCCAGATGCAGCCCCAAAACATAAACAAGCCTTCTCTATGTTTCACAGGAAGTGCAATGTTCTTTTCTATGCATGCTTAATTTTTTCATATCTGAACATACAACTGATGTGACTCTGGGACATTCTCCCAGAAGCTCTTTGGCATGTCAATATGGATTGCTTTTTTAAGATTTGCTTTCAACAGTGGTTTCCTCCTCAGTCGTCTTCCATTAAGTCCACTTTGACTAAGACAGCAACAGTGTCATCTGACACTGATGTACCTTGACCTTGGAGTTCACTTCTAATCTCTTTGAAAGTTCTTTTGGCCTCTTTGGTTACCATTCGTATTATCAGTCTCTTCAATTTGTCAACAATTTTCCACTTGATGCCACGTCCAGGGTGGTTGGCTACAGTCCAGTAGACCTTAAACTTCTGAATAATATGTGCAACTGTAGTAACAGTGTTTCTGCTATAGTATCTACTATACTTTCTAACTAACGATTGATTGTAATAAAGGTGTTTCAATAAAAAAAAAAACAGGAACATCAAGCTGTTTGGAGATGGTCTTATTGCCTTTCCATTTAACATGTTGGTCTACAATTTTGTTTCTAATCTCCTGAGACAACTCTCTACTAAACAGCACAGTGACTACATTTCACCCTTCAAATAGGCAGACTGACTTATTACAAGATTGAAGACACTTGTGATGCTAATTACAGAACACAGCTTAGGTTCAACATATCTCTATGGTCAAATTATTTTCTATCTTTTTACTATCATTTTTGATAGTAAATTTTTGATTTGTCTGATTTTCCGTAAAAAAAATAATTATTATTACTTTTGTCAGTTTCAAGTTATTTCAGTGACCATAGTGGGGTTTCTTTCTTTAACTGAAGGGTACCAACAAATTTCTCCATGTGGGTAGCTACATGGAGCCAAGTCAGTCTGGTGACAGAGTGGGAAAAGTAAGACTCATTTCATACACATGCATAGAGTTACTTTAGATTTGCAAATAGTGCATGCATGTTTCTTTTAATTACATTAAATTTCAGAAACAAGCATACAGTATCATTGTATAAGGGAACAAATATTTAGAACACTACCATATAATGTGTATCTCAGCTTAACCACCTCCCGTCACACTAACGCCGAAAGGCGTGACTGCGGCGGCTCCCTCAGGACACACTAACGCCGTGAGACCCGAGATTTCTTGTGAACGCGCGCTCACAGGATCTCGCAGTTCAGAAGTTCATCTACAGCCTGCCGGCCGCGATCATTGGCTGGCAGGCTGTAGATTTTTGAAATGACCAATGAAATGGGTATGTCAGACGCTATTTTGAAAATAGCGTCTGATATACCTGCTACCTGCTCCTCGATGACACAGGCAGCTCTGTAAGTAGCACCAATCACCACACATACACATTACACAATAACCCCTTATTAGCCCCTGATCACCCATATTAGACTCCCTGATCACCCCCCTGTCATCCCCCTGTCATTGATCACCCCCCTGTAAGGGTCCCTCATCACCGCCAGGTAGTTAGCTACTTGCTAGGTAGTTAGCGCCCAGCCCACCGCACCGCAGTCACTGATTAGTCGCTGATTAGCGTCATCGCTGTCGCTAATCAGCACTAGTACTATATAGTATCTGTAAGTGATCAAGACTGATCGCAATCAGATCTATATAAGTACATTAGGGTTACCTTAGGCTCTACAAAAAACGCGGTGTTCGCCCGATCAGGCCTGATCTTGTGCGCACACTTGCGTTCAGTCCGCCCCACCGCAGTGACAGAATTTTTTTTTCTGATCACTGCAAAAACACCGTAAAATCGCTGCACCACTATAAAGATCAC
Source organism: Bufo bufo (assembly GCF_905171765.1). Taxonomy (NCBI): domain Eukaryota; kingdom Metazoa; phylum Chordata; class Amphibia; order Anura; family Bufonidae; genus Bufo; species Bufo bufo. The sequence goes on from NC_053394.1 coordinate 214,624,031, forward strand.
TTTTGAGCTTTTTGGATCTTTATTAGCGATCGCAGCTTTACTTCGCAAGCACTCCTTTTTACTAGGTAGGTTTGCTATTTTTCCTGGGTAGACTTTACTTAGCTGCTTTTTTCTTGCCATAATACAAATTCTAACAGTCTATTGAGTAGGACTATCAGCTGTGTATCCACCGGACTTCTCCTCAACGCAACTGATGGTCCCAACCCCATTTATAAGGCAAGAAATCCCACTTATTAAACCTGACAGGGCACACCTGTGAAGTAAAAACCATTTCAGGGGACTACCTCTTGAAGCTCATCAAGAGAATACCCTTGATCGCTTGGTGTGGAAAATTCTGTTTATCTAGCTGCCCTCTTTCCTGCGTTCTATCATGTGGTCCCTCTCCATTTTGAATTTGTTGCGCCATGTTCCCCTGTTTTTTTGGGAGGTCTTCTTTTACAAATCTATATGGATTTTCATTTCTATGTTGCCGCCCATATACAGAGGGAAGAACAAGAAAAACTCGAGAAACTCCGGGAAAAGAACGACAAAACCACACCAAACATCAATACACCGCAAAAAAGAAGGTTCATAGAGGAAAAAGAGGGGGGAAAAAACACAAAATCGGCAAACAAAAAAAGCAAGGTGTGAATGATGGGATATTCAACCTCAGCAGGCACACCTTGTCAGAACCTGAAAAAGCGGTGCTTAGAAAGGGGTTAAAATCAAATTTTTTAAACAATAAAAGCACACAGAGCTATGGGGACTGGGTATTGCGGAAGTGCTAGTGGCCATCTAGCAACCCATGTCCTTAGCTGTATACCCCAAATCCCGGTGACAGGGTCCCTTTAAGTGAAACCCCTTCCTCAGGTACAAGTAGGCGACAAAACCTGCAGCAGTATTTGGTCAGGCCTAATGCTGCTCTACGAATGGTGAGGCCTGAACAAGTACAGGCGATAGTAGATTGGGTTGCTGACAGTAGATCCAGTTCCTTCACATTGTCTCCCACCTAGTCTCCTGCTGAAAGACCACAGTTGGTACCTGCAGCCGATGTTTATCAGTCTTTCACCTCACCCCCTTGCAAATCAGCCAAGCAGTCTGAGCCCCAAGTCATGCAGCAGTCTCTTCTGCTTCTTGATGACTCTGTTAGCAGGGTTTCCCAGGGCCATCCACCTAGCCCTGCTTCAGAAGTGGAAGAGATTGAGTGCACCAATGCCCAAACACTTATTTTTCAAGATAAGTACATGGGAGGACCATCGCAGCACGTCTCGGATGATGACGAAACACAGGTGCCAACTGCTGGGGCTTTCGAAAGTGTGCAGACCGACAAGGAAGTCTGGGGTGAAGACTGGGTGGAAGATGATGTGGAGGACGATGAGGTCCTTGACCCCACATGGAATCAAGGTCATGCGAGTGACCTATGTAGTTCGGAGGAAGAGGCGGTGGTCGCACTGAGCCACCAGTACAGCAGAAGAGGGAGCAGGGTGCAAAAGCGGAGTGGCCGTCCTCTAGACAGTACGCCTCCTACTGCCCACCACAGCAAGGGACCGAGCACACCAAAGCCAGCTCCAAGGAGTTCCCTGGCATGGCAGTTCTTCAGACAATGTGCTGACGACAAGACACGAGTGGTTTGCACGCTGTGCAATCAGAGCCTGAAGCGAGGCATAAACGTTCTCAACCTGAGCACAACCTGCATCACCAGGCATTTAAGTGGAGAAAGAGGAAGTACCCCCTACCCATCCGCGATCCCTAGCCCTGAACGCCAGCATTTCTAAATTACTTGCCTTTGAAATGCTGTCATTCCGTCTGGTGGAGACGGATAGTTTTAAAGGCCTTATGGCAGTGGCTGTCCCACAGTACGTCGTGCCCAGCCGCCATTTCTTTTCAAGGCGAGCCATCCCTTCCCTGCACAACCAAGTAGGGGACAAAATCAGGTGTGCACTGCGCAACGGCATCTGTGGCAAGGTGCACCTGACTACAGATACGTGGACCAGTAAACACGGTCAGGGCCGTTATATCTCCATAACAGCACACTGGGTAAATGCAGTGGCGGCTGGGCCTGAGGCGGATAGCAGTTTGGCGCATGTCCTTCCACCACCGAGGATTGCAGGGCGCTTCAGTTTGCCTCCTGTTGCTTCCTCCTCCTACTCTGCCTCCTCATCCTCTACCAGCTCCTCATCCGGTCAGCGTAAAACCTTCACCACCAACAGGCAGTTTTAAAACTTATCTGTTTGGGGGACAAACCCCACACCGTGCAGGAGCTGTGGACAGGCCTTCAACAACAGACCGATGAGTGGTTTGTGCCAGTCAGCCTCAAGTCCGGCCTGGTGGTGTGCGATAATGGGCAAAATCTCGTAGCAGCTCTGGGACTAGCCGGTTTGACACACATCCCTTGCCTGGCGCATGTGCTGAATTTGGTGGTGCAGAGATTCCTTAAAAATTACCCGACATGTCAGACTTGCTGCATAAAGTGCGGGCCATCTGTGCGCGCTTTCAGCGTTCTCATCCTGCTGCTGCTCGCCTGGCAGCGCTGCAGCGTAACTTCAGCCTTCCCGCTCACCGCCTCATATGCGACGTGCCCACAAGGTGGAACTCCACCTTGCACATGCTGGCCAGACTGTGCGAGCAGCAGCAGGCGATAGTGGAGTTTCAGCTGCAGCACACACGGGTGAGTCGCTCGGCGGAACAGCACCACTTCACCACCAATGACTGGGCCTCCATGCGAGACCTGTGTTCCTTGTTGCGCTGTTTTGAGTACTCCACCAACATGGCCAGTGCCGATAACGCCGTTCTCAGCTTTACTATCCCACTTCTATGCCTCCTTAAAAAAAATGTTCCTGGCAATGATGGAAGAGGATGTGGCACAGGAGGAGGAGGAGGGATCATTTCGTAGGGTTTCCGACCAGTCATTCCCAAGTGGCTCCGAGGGTGGGTTCCTGCACCAACAAATCCAAGGTACACAAGGTACACAATTGTCCAGCCAGGGCACAGTTTTGGAGGATGAGGAGGTGGAGGAGGAGGAGGAGGAGATGGAGGAGGAGGAACCATGTTCACAGCAGGGTGGCACCCAGACCAGCTCATGGTCTTCACTGGTGCGTGGATGGGGGGATACAGAGGACACAGATGATACACCTCCCACAGAGGACAGCTTTTCGTTGCCTCTGGGCAGCCTGGCACACATGAGCGATTACATGCTGCAGTGTCTCCGCAACGACCGCCGAGTTGCCCACATTCTAACTTGTGCTGATTACTGGGTGGCCACGCTGCTGGATCCCCATTACAAGGACAACGTACCGTTCTTAATTCCGTCACTGGAGCTTGATCGTAATATGCGCGAGTACAATTGAACGCTGGTAGATGCGCTGCTGGTGGCATTCCCACCTGACAGCAGGGGCACAGTGGAAGCACAAGGCGAAGGCAGAGGACGAGGAAGAGGTCGCCAACGCAGCTGGGGCACCGCCAGCACCTCAGAAGGCAGGGTTAGCATGGCCTAAATGTGGAAAAGCTTTGTCAGCACGCCACAACAACCAGCACCACCAGCTGATATGGAACGTCTTAGCAGGAGGCAGCATTTCACCATCATGGTGGAGCAGTATGTGTGCACACGCCTACACGTACTGAATAACTGGTCTGCCCTGCCCCCTTCAACTTCTGGGTCTCCAAATTGGGCACATGGCCTGAGCTTGCCCTTTTTGCCTTGGAGGTGCTGGCCTGCCCTGCAGCCAGTGTATTATTTGAACGTGTGTTTAGGACGGCAGGGGTGTCATCACAGACAAGCGCAGCCGCCTGTCCACAGCCAATGTGGACAAGCTCACGTTCATTAAAATGAACCAGGCATGGATCCCTCAGGACTTGTCCGTACCTTGTCCAGAATAGACATGTATACCGGCCATAAGCAGCCATTGTTATACTGCAGCGCAATTGCTCATGTTTGTATTTTGGATATTTCACACTCTTTTGGAGTGTACCTTAATTTTACAAAATTTAATTAAAACCAAAAACCTTTGTTGGCTATCTCGTCCTCCTTCCACCTACTCCGCTATGTCCACCGCCTCCTCAAACTCCTACTCCATATGGAACTCCACCTCATAAATCCATTTTTTTTTTGTACGTGTTTTATTTTATATCATTTCACTACTTTGTCATTTACATTTTCGGGTGAAATTCATAAATTTTTGGGTTAAAAAGTAGACCGTTAAAAAAAATAAATAATTGTCAGTTACATTTTATGGTGAAATTAACAAATTTTTGGGTGTATAGTACCACTGCTATACCTAGTAGACAAGTTAAACAAAAAATTTATAATTTTCATTTACTTTTTCGTGTTAAATTCACCAATTTTGGTGTGTATAGTACCACTGCTATATCTAATGGAACGGAAAAAAAATATAAAAAAATTGTCAGTTACATTTTCTGGTGAAATAAACAGTTTTTTGGGTGTATAGTATCACTGCTATACCTAGTAGACAGGTTAAAAAAAAATTGTCAGTTATATATTCTGGTGAACTTCACCAATTTTTGGGTGTGATGTACCACTCCTATACCTAGTAGACCGAAGAAAAAAAAATTGTCAGTTAAATTTTTGGGTGAAATTCACCAATTTTTGGGTGTAATATACCCCTTCTCTACCTAGTTGACAGCTTAATAAATTTCAATCATTTTTCTGTTACATTCTTGGGTTGACATTATACAATTTTAGACCTGAATAAACACCTGCTATGCATAGGTGACAGGGAATAAAATTTAATAAAATATTCAGTAATTAATGCGCACCACATCCTTACATTCAATGTTTAAACTTTGAAAAGTTGTCACACTTTTATGCTTTAATAATTTCTCCCATATTTCAACTCTAATTTTAAATTTGAAAAAATGAATCCTCCCTTGGATGTGGTCTCTCTTTCTCACGCTCCCTCTCTGGCCTGGAACCCTGATTCCCCGCCACCCATGATCACCATGGTAGGCGCATAAAAGAACATCGAAAGTTGATAGAGGAGATATCAAATTGGATTGTGAACATCACGGGGACAGCAGTAAGTGTGCACACGCCTACACGAACTGACTGACAGGGGTCAGCCCCTGCAACTTCTGGGTCTCCAAATTGGGCACATGGCCTGAGCTTGCCCTTTACCCCTTGGAGGTGCTGGCCTGCCCTGCAGCCAGTGTATTGTCTGAACGTGTGTGTAGCCTGACTGGAGGGGGTTATCACAGGTTATATTTCCCAATGTTTTGTGGTGTACCCTAATTTTAAAAATAAAATTTAAAACAAAAAACCAGTGTAGGCTCCCTCCTCCTCCACCGCCGCTTCCACCTACACCACCACATCCAACGCCTCCTCAACCTCCTACTCCATATGGACCTGGTCCTCCTAGATCAAGATTATTATTTTTTATTTTTACATATTTTTTGTTATTTAAAGTCATTTCCCTATCCACATTTGTTTGCAGAGCACTTGCCATGCTCTTAACCACATTTTGACGCTATTTGCAGCCCTCTAGCCCTTTCCATTACATCTTTACAGCCATTTTAGTGCTCAAAAGTTCGGATCCCCATTGACAATGGGGTTTGGGTTCGGGGTCAAGTTCGGGTCAAGTTCGGGTCAAGTTCGGGTGCCGAACTCAAACTTTTTTCCCAAGTTCGGCCGAACCCGTTGAACCCGAACATCCAGGTGTCCGCTCAACTCTACTTATGACAAGACTATAAATCCAATAGATGGCGCTGTTATTGAGTAGTGTACATCATGAATATTCTAATCGTGAATTTTCCATGCAAATGGTTTTTCCCATATGCCCATGTTTATGCAAATACGTTTACATGACAAAACTGTATAGAAAGGTTGTTGAATATTATGTTAGGACAATCAGAAAACTTTTGGACGCTCTAATGATATTGATCTAGGTGCGCAGGTCCACCCAAGCCGTCCAACAGATATGAAGCAACTTTGAAGCTTACTGGCTCTCAGTCAGATGAGAGCTGGTTTGGAATGCCTCAGACGGGATGGGACGTTTAGGAGTTATAGAACTTGATAAGAAAGTATGCAATAAAGTCCAATGATGATGGGAACATTTATGAGTGATAGATCATAAATATTCCTATCTGAAAAAAAAGCTGGTTTGGAATGTCTCATAGTGCACAAGGCTGCCATTGTAAGGTATGCTGACTGGTATCTGTCTCATGGATAGATTGTTGGCTTGCACATACCTGGCTTTTGGCATATAGCCTTTGTATGGTTGTCTATTGTATGTCATAGGTAATGGGAGTCAAGATACATCCAGACATCCTCCTAATGCTGTTTCCAAACTATTTTGGTGGGGTTTCCATCAGTTTTTGAAAAAAAGAAAAGTGAACCAGACACAGTCTTCTCTTCCGAGCAGGGGGTGCCTGGGATTCTCCCGTTGTGCTCAGTAGAGCACACGAGCACTTTGGTGCTCAATCAACACTATTAATTATTTATTTTTAGATATATTTGTATATTGTTGATTTTTTTATATAATGTATTTTGAAATTACTTAATTTATTTATGGTTGAATGTTTTAATATATTCCATAATAAATATTTGGATATATTTCTATATCTTTTAATTGTTTAGATAATGTATTTATACATTAACGGGCGCCTTTTGGCACACAGCGCTACGCACGCTGCCTGCACCAGTCTGCTCTGAGTTTCCATATAAGGCACTCTGAGTCTGGAGCAGAACACTGCATCACTAGGACGGGGCTGACACTATCATTCAGCAGAGCAGAGTTAGTAGTTCTGAAGCCACCATGTGTTCACCTATACCTAGAACTGCAGGTAAACTTAATCCACAAAACGAATACAGGTCTGCTTCATCTTTGTTGACTTGACATAGAAAATGAGATCCGGTAGGTTCATGAAAAACATACAGCAGTACCCATGCCTCCTTACAGACAAAAGGAGGATGAGTGACCCGCTGCTAATCCCCGCCACTCCTGCTGCCCTCTGGCTTGGAGGAATCAGCACACGGTGAGGCAGGCTGCGTTACCGCAGTGTTCTGCTCCAGACTCAATGTGCCCGATATGGAAACTTAGAGCAGACCTGTGCAGGCGGTGTGTATAGCTAATTTTGTATTAATTTATAGTGTGCTTTCAAAACTTAAAATACCTTTGACAAAAAAATTGTCAATGGAAAATATAGCATTTTGTATTCATGTTACCACATTACTGATGTAGACAAAGAACATGCTGCTGTCAGAGGTGTCTTAGTATATTTTTGATGTTGCCCTGGTCTGATGGGGGCCCATTCCTGGGAACACATTCCTGCTGCAAACTTAGAACCTGCTGCTGTCAGAGGTGTCTTAGATTATTTTTGGTGTTGCCCTGGTCTGGTGAGGGCCCATTCCTGGGAACATATTCCTGCTGCAAACTAAGAACATGCTCCTGTCTGTCCTGAAGAGTTAGGCTGAGCTACATGGCCTTATACTCGACCATTAAAGTCTACCTGGTGCTGCTGCTGTCTGTCATGATCATGCTGAGTTATGTGTAGGCCTTATACTACACCATTATCTTTAGCTGCTGCCTGTCCTGCAGATTTAGGCCGAGCTATGAGTAGGCCTTATACTACCATGTAACTGGTGCTGCTGCTGTCTGTCCTGAATCAGCACAGTTAGTCCCAGCTATGTGTAGGCATACTATAGCGTTACCATTTACCTGCTTCTGTCTGTCCTGATCCTACAGAGTTGAGTCAAGCATTGTGTAGCCCTGATACTACAGAGTTACCATTTACATGCTGCTGTCTGTCATGATCCTGCTGAGTTTGGACCATCGATGGGTAGGCCTTATACTGTTGCGTTACTATTTACCTGTTACTGTCTGCCCTTATCCTGCCAAGTTATGTGTCAGCATTATAGTACAATTTTAACAATTACCTGTTGATGCTGTCTGTCCTGATCCTGCGGAGGACAACCAGCATGGACCACTTTTTCGCCCTAGAACTTTGTCAACTAATGAGTATAATAATTCTCTTAAACTGGTGTGCATGTTTCATATTTGCGCATGTTCTCTGTTCATCATATATTGTCAATATTTAAATTTTAATATATATATATATATACACTGCGTGCAGAATTATTAGGCAAATGAGTATTTTGACCACATCATCCTCTTTATGCATGTTGTCTTACTCCAAGCTGTATAGGCTCGAAAGCCTACTACCAATTAAGCATATTAGGTGATGTGCATCTCTGTAATGAGAAGGGGTGTGGTCTAATGACATCAACACCCTCTATTAGGAGTGCATAATTATTAGGCAACTTCCTTTCCTTTGGCAAAATGGGTCAAAAAAAGGACTTGACAGGCTCAGAAAAGTCAAAAATAGTGAGATATCTTGCAGAGGGATGCAGCACTCTTAAAATTGCAAAGCTTCTGAAGCGTGATCATCGAACAATCAAGCGTTTCATTCAAAATAGTCAACAGGGTCGCAAGAAGCATGTGGAAAAACCAAGGCGCAAAATAACTGCCCATGAACTGAGAAAAGTCAAGCGTGCAGCTGCCAAGATGCCACTTGCCACCAGTTTGGCCATATTTCAGAGCTGCAACATCACTGGAGTGCCCAAAAGCACAAGGTGTGCAATACTCAGAGACATGGCCAAGGTAAGAAAGGCTGAAAGACGACCACCACTAAACAAGACACACAAGCTGAAACGTCAAGACTGGGCCAAGAAATATCTCAAGACTGATTTTTCTAAGGTTTTATGGACTGATGAAATGAGAGTGAGTCTTGATGGGCCAGATGGATGGGCCCGTGGCTGGATTGGTAAAGGGCAGAGAGCTCCAGTCCGACTCAGACGCCAGCAAGGTGGAGGTGGAGTACTGGTTTGGGCTGGTATCATCAAAGATGAGCTTGTGGGGCCTTTTCGGGTTGAGGATGGAGTCAAGCTCAACTCCCAGTCCTACTGCCAGTTTCTGGAAGACACCTTCTTCAAGCAGTGGTACAGGAAGAAGTCTGCATCCTTCAAGAAAAACATGATTTTCATGCAGGACAATGCTCCATCACACGCGTCCAAGTACTCCACAGCGTGGCTGGCAAGAAAGGGTATAAAAGAAGAAAATCTAATGACATGGCCTCCTTGTTCACCTGATCTGAACCCCATTGAGAACCTGTGGTCCATCATCAAATGTGAGATTTACAAGGAGGGAAAACAGTACACCTCTCTGAACAGTGTCTGGGAGGCTGTGGTTGCTGCTGCACGCAATGTTGATGGTGAACAGATCAAAACACTGACAGAATCCATGGATGGCAGGCTTTTGAGTGTCCTTGCAAAGAAAGGTGGCTATATTGGTCACTGATTTGTTTTTGTTTTGTTTTTGAATGTCAGAAATGTATATTTGTGAATGTTGAGATGTTATATTGGTTTCACTGGTAAAAATAAATAATTGAAATGGGTATATATTTGTTTTTTGTTAAGTTGCCTAATAATTATGCACAGTAATAGTCACCTGCACACACAGATATCCCCCTAAAATAGCTAAAACTAAAAACAAACTAAAAACTACTTCCAAAAATATTCAGCTTTGATATTAATGAGTTTTTTGGGTTCATTGAGAACATGGTTGTTGTTCAATAATAAAATTAATCCTCAAAAATACAACTTGCCTAATAATTCTGCACTCCCTGTATATATATATATAAAATATTTTTAATAAAATACATCATGCATTGTTACACTTCATTCACAAAATAATTTTGTTTTACTTTATTTTAGTTAATATTTTATTATTTTGCTTAACTTGGGTTTTGGGGGGCCCTGTTGTGGTTCTTATTGTAGCAAGGTGGGAACAGCATGTGGCCTTCCCTTGTCAAAAGGTCTTGTGCAATTAACATTGTACAGGACTGATTGATGAACCTAATAAAGTTGCATTATTATTATTTTTTTATTGTTTGTTTAAATTAGTGTTGAGCACGAATATTCGGAAACAAATTTTTATATATTTAAAATTTTAAATACGGATTTAGGTTCGAACACGCTGTTGTCTAATGTCCTGAACAAGATGCCTAACTTCCGTGTTGACCTCTCAACATGGTTGGGTGTGACTGGCGTTATACTCATCTGTGTGGTAATCGGTTTTTGACAATGGAGCGTTATTGCTGTAGATATCGATATATACATTCATATTTTATGTTACTTCTTGACAAATATGTAATGATAATTCGTACATTTCTAATTTTATATAAACACAATTTTAAACTTTGCAGTATAAACTGTGGAATATATAATATTCTTTAAGCCATGTCACCATTTTGCAAGTGATTATACTCCTTTCTATGGTTGCGATTATGTGACTGCTTAGATATGATGCGTTTGTGGCTCAGATTGCGTTCTATTTCAGGTGCGAACGCGTGATCTTTTATCAAGTGGACGCCCTGTGTATGGACGTTCGCAGCATGTGTGCGTTCCTCAGTCGATGCAAACGTGATTGCATCACATGTTTCTTTCTGTAAAGCGGAAGCTATGCTCTGACATCCAGAGTTAATAAAACGGGACGCTATCTCAGATCCATGCTGGTTAGCTCTTCGCCCAGTCCATTATGTTTTTAATCGGAAGAGCTGGATTTTTTTAAGACTCCGTAGTTTTTGACAATTTTTTTTAACTTATCACTATGATTAATTAAGCACATATTATTAAGCAATATAGTGTTAGTGAAGTTATTATTCTCTTCACTGGATACGAATCAGGCAAATTTTTCGTGATGCACGTAATAATATTTTTATTTGAAAAATCCACTGATTGGGTATTTAGCTTTGTACTTGGCACTATTCACTTTTGTCACTGCTTGAGAAAGGTCCCATTGTGTGGACCAAAAAGTTGCTTTTTGTTTAGTAAACACACAATTTCTTGAGGAACTGACGTGGGATTTGGTTCTCTCTCTCTCTCTTTTTATATATATATATATATATATATAGAAATGAAAGTTCAAGGCAGCACTCCTCAGTACTGAATGTTTGGGTGCCAGCGGTGAAAGCACCTTACCAAGGTGTATAATGTACAATAAAGAATGACACCGCGGCACATCCGTTTGGTGAAAAAAAGTGGGACCCTTTATTCACCCATGCGACGTTTCGGTCCGCTTGCTGGGTCCATTTTCAAGCAATACAACATTGTGAAAACTCTAGGTATTTATGCAGTCATGATCAGTTAACATCCATAAGTGATAATTAGCAAAACTTTGCAAAAAACAGAGTATCTAATACATATCATAAAAATAAAAGTGTGACCATCCCGGAAGGTAGCCAGAATCAAAGCCGTGATCGGTATATACAAAGCTTCCAGGTACGTGTATTCATTGATATTACAGTGAAATACAAAACTGACATTAACAGTGAATCAATATCACCTGTACATGTGTGAGGATAACAGGACCGAGCGTGGAATCAGGCGTGCTCAATGGTGGGAGGATACACTGTAACGATGGATACGGCGTCCCGGAACTGCAACTGCGCATGTCCGTGACGTCACTGTAAATGACTCACGTGATCTCTCAGTGAAGTGTCACGTGACAAGCAGCAGAACATAACACTATCATGAAAAGAAGTGTAGATACAAGCGTCCTAGCAGAAAATTCTAAAGATAATGCAGTAATACATGGATGAAACACCCAGGGTATGGTGTCGGGTGACGTGCCATCCTGCGATGCACCGTCATCCGGCATCTGCGGGCAAAAAGGGGGAGGGGACAGCGGCAGCCATCACCCTCCCACTATGCTCGTCACAATTTAACCCCTTATCAGGTGAAAAAATCCTCCACAGTAGCTGCGCAGATACGCTTGTAACAGTAATAAATGTGTAATTTAATATGCAGTAATCAGGGAATAAGCCGCACAAGTCCAAAAAATGAGCATCTCACCTCCCGTTGAGCTAAGCCCATCCAGCAGAAGATCCTGAAAGTGAAACAGTAAAAGAAATATATTATCCAAATATATTCATTAAAAACAAAAAAAACTATTTTTTTCAACACATACACCGACAGGAACAGAACCGAGGGAAATCATATGAAGAGCCATGGCCTATATTCTACATTCAAGCCCATCGGTCGAATGGTTTGTAGCTTGAAAATCCATTCAGACTCGCGTTTTTTGAGCATTTTGATGTGATCACCACCAGTCCGCGGTAACGGAACATGGTCAAGGATCATGAAATTGAGATCTCCCTCTACATGGTCCATGTCCGCGAAGTGGTGTGAAACAGGCAGGTCCTTACGCTTTTTACGTATGGAAAACCAATGTTGGTTAAACCGGGACTTGAAGTCACAGGTGGTTTCACCCACGTATAAAAGTGGCCTCCTTCGACATCGTCAGTTTGTATACTTCTATACAGCACGATATAGGGATGGCAGTTGTGGAATCCGCTTTAGTTAACTCTGACTATACAATTGAGGCGCGAACCTTCTTCTTGGCTTTATTACGCATGATTTTATATAATAATTATTTCCTCTTTGGAGATGATTATTATATGCAAATCAGAGGGACGGCCATGGGGACGAATGTGGCCCCCACTTACGCCAACATGGTCGTCTCCCATTTGGAGGAACAGCACGTCTATGTGTCCCACCACTTCAGCCATGTGCTGAGGTGGTGGAGATACATAGACGATATTTTTGTTATTTGGACGGGCACCGCCTCTGAGTTACACCTGTTTCACGATTATTTAAATTAAATAATAATAAATTAAATTTTCCACCAATACGTTACACTTTCTAGATGTTAATGTACGATGCACTGGTGGTGCACTGAGCACTGAGGTTTATATTAAGCCTACTGACCGCAACACCGTCCTGAGGTTTGACGGTGCTCATCCCCGGACGATGGTGCGGTCATTACCTTATAGCCAGTTCATCAGAGCTAAACGTATAGTCAGTGATACCACATTGCTTAATACAACATTGGAAACTATGACACAAAGTTTTAGACAAAGACAGTACCCAGCCTCTATATTGCAGCAACAACTAAAACGCATTAAACAAAAAGAAAGAAGCTAATTATTTCAGGGTACCCAAAGGAAGCAATTCCAGAGAAGACCCTTTGTTTCTACTTTTTGTGAAGCAAGTCTACATGTTAACAAAATTCTCAATAAACATTGGCCAATTCTCAAAACTGAACACAAAAATATTTCTGAATTCTGCAGTAGACCGCTCATTTCTTATAAGAGAGCTCGAGTCGTAATATAAAAGACAAATTAGTCAAAAACGATATAGGCTCACAAAAAAGCACACGCCAATTACTTTTGGCCCCGAAAAATTGTGGCAGTTACCCGTGCCTTCACTGTGTAAACTGCAAATACATGGTGAAGGGACGAGAATTTATCCATCCACAAACTGGGATCTCTTACCCCCTTAAATTTTATTTGACTTGTGACTCGTGTTTTGTGATTTATGTTTTATGGTGCCCCTGTAAACTTTTATACGTGGGTGAAACCACCTGTGACTTCAAGTCCCGGTTTAACCAACATCGGTTTTCCATACGTAAAAAGCGTAAGGACCTGCCTGTTTCACACCACTTCGCGGACATGGACCATGTAGAGGGAGATCTCAAGTTCATGATCCTTGACCATGTTCCGTTACCGCGGACTGGTGGTGATCGCATCAAAATGCTCAAAAAACGCGAGTCTGGATGGATTTTCAAGCTACAAACCATTCCACCGATGGGCTTGAATGTAGAATATAGGCCATGGCTCTTCATATGATTTCCCTCGGTTCTGTTCCTGTCGGTGTATGTGTTGAAAATTTTTTTTTTCCTGTTTTTAATGAATATATTTGGATAATATATTTCTTTTACTGTTTCACTTTCAGGACCTTCTGCTGGATGGGCTTAGCTCAACGAGAGGCGAGATGCTCGTTTTTTGGACTTGTGCGGCTTATTCCCTGATTACTGCATATTAAATTACACATTTATTACTGTTACAAGCGTATCTGCGCAGCTACTGTGGAGGATTTTTTCACCTGATAAGGGGTTAAATTGTGACGAGCATAGTGGGAGGGTGATGGCTGCCGCTGTCCCCTCCCCCTTTTTGCCCGCAGATGCCGGATGACGGTGCATCGCAGGATGGCACGTCACCCGACACCATACCCTGGGTGTTTCATCCTTGTATTACTGCATTATCTTTAGAATTTTCTGCTAGGACGCTTGTATCTACACTTCTTTTCATGATAGTGTTATGTTCTGCTGCTTGTCACGTGACGCTTCACTGAGAGATCACGTGAGTCATTTACAGTGACGTCACGGACATGCGCAGTTGCAGTTCCGGGACGCCGTATCCATGCGGTGCAACTCGTTACAGTGTATCCTCCCACCATTGAGCACGCCTGATTCCACGCTCGGTCCTGTTATCCTCACACATGTACAGGTGATATTGATTCACTGTTAATTGTCAGTTTTGTATTTCACTGTAATATCAATGAATACACGTACCTGGAAGCTTTGTATATACCGATCACGGCTTTGATTCTGGCTACCTTCCGGGCTGGTCACACTTTTATTTTTATGATATGTATTAGATACTCTGTTTTTTGCAAAGTTTTGCTAATTGTCACTTATGGATGTTAACTGATCATGACTGCATAAATACCTAGAGTTTTCACAATGTTGTATTGCTTGAAAATGGTCCCAGCAAGCGGACCGAAACGTCGCATGGGTGAATAAAGGGTCCTACTTTTTTTCACCAAACGGATGTGCCGCGGTGTCATTCTTTATTGTACATTATACACCTTGGTAAGGTGCTTTCACCGCTGGCACCCAAACATTCAGTACTGAGGAGTGCTGCCTTGAACTTTCATTTCTATATATATATATATATATATATATATATATATATATATATATAAAAAGAGAGAGAGAGAACCAAATCCCACATCAGTTCCTCAAGAAATTGTGTGATTGCCTGATTCGTATCTAGTGAAGAGAATAATAACTTCACTAACACTATATTGCTTAATAATATGTGCTTAATTAATCATAGTGATAAGTTAAAAAAAATTGTCAAAAAACTACGGAGTCTTAAAAAATTCAGCTCTTCCGATTACACTTTCCTGCTACAAACTAAGAACATGCTGCTGTCTGTTCCTGCTGACTTAGGCCGGGATACACTCACCTAAAGAATTATTAGGAACACCATACTAATACGGTGTTGGACCCCCTTTTGCCTTCAGAACTGCCCTAAATCTACGTGGCATTGATTCAACAAGGTGCTGATAGCATTCTTTAGAAATGTTGGCCCATATTGATAGGATAGCATCTTGCAGTTGATGGAGATTTGAGGGATGCACATCCAGGGCACGAAGCTCCCGTTCCACCACATCCCAAAGATGCTCTATTGGGTTGAGATCTGGTGACTGTGGGGGCCATTTTAGTACAGTGAACTCATTGTCATGTTCAAGAAACCAATTTGAAATGATTCGAGCTTTGTGACATGGTGCATTATCCTGCTGGAAGTAGCCATCAGAGGATGGATGCATGTTCTCATTCTGTTTACGCCAAATTCGGACTCTACCATTTGAATGTCTCAACAGAAATCGAGACTCATCAGACCAGGTAACATTTTTCCAGTCTTCAACAGTCCAATTTTGGTGAGCTGGTGCAAATTGTAGCCTCTTTTTCCTATTTGTAGTGGAGATGAGTGGTACCCGGTGGGGTCTTCTGCTGTTGTAGCCCATCCGCCTCAAGGTTGTGAGTGTTGTGGCTTCGCAAATGCTTTGCTGCATACCTCGGTTGTAACGAGTGGTTATTTCAGTCAACGTTGCTCTTCTATCAGCTTGAATCAGTCGGCCCATTCTCCTCTGACCTCTAGCATCCACAAGGCATTTTTGTCCACAGGACTGCCACATACTGGATGTTTTTCCCTTTTTACACCATTCTTTGTAAACCCTAGAAATGGTTGTGCGTGAAAATCCCAGTAACTGAGCAGATTGTGAAATACTCAGACCGGCCCGTCTGGCACCAACAACCATGCCACGCTCAAAATTGCTTAAATCACCTTTTTTTCCCATTCTGACATTCAGTTTGGAGTTCAGGAGATTGTCTTGACCAAGACCACACCCCTAAATGCATTGAAGCAACTGCCATGTGATTGGTTGACTAGATAATTGCATTAATGAGAAATAGAACAGGTGTTCCTAATAATTCTTTAGGTGAGTGTATATGTAGGCCTTAAACTACACCGTTAACTAACTATCAACTTGCTGCTGTTGTCCTGATCCTTCTGAGCTTTGTGTAGGCCTTATACTCCACCATTAACATTAAGTGCTGCTGTTGTCCTTATCCTCCTAAGTTATGTGTAGGCCTTATACTAGACCATTTCTATGTATCTGCTGCTGTTGTCCTAATCCTTCTGAGTTATGTGTAGGCCTTATACTACACTGATACCATTACCTGATGCTGTTGACCTACTAAGTTATGTGTAGGCCTTATAATACACCATTACCATTAACTGCTACTGCTGTCTGTCCTGATCATAAAGAATTTGCCCCTGGATTAAAGGGTCCTTATAGCAAAGTTTACAATTACACCATAACATAACATTATTAAAAAACGAAAGCACATGTTACAACGGAAAACAACTATTTATTAATATCTTTTAAATAAATAAAAAATTTGCTCTATGGCAATTTGGTCAGTAGCTCCTGGAGGTCCCATAATTCCTGCAGATCAGTACACTGCATCTCCTCCAGCTGCACCCTTTTGTTCAGACTACGCAGCTGCACCCGGATGTCTGCCACGGCTCTTTGCTGAGTCTACTTCATCTTTTTTTTTTTTTCATTTTAATGATTACTGTAATAAAAAGAAAAAAAGAAAAAGAAAATCAGATTTAGAGGCAATTACTGCATAGTGTGTAGTATTTGGTTAAGCACTGCCGATTGACATCTCAATCAGTTATTTAACGATATGATAATAATAATACATATGGTTAGTTAATGATAGTTAAGTAGTGTATAATGTTAGTTAATGGTTTTTATGTCGAATAAAGAGTTTGTGTCAGGGTTGTTTTTTTCTATTACTGTAGTTTTAAAGTTGCACATAGAGTGCAACATATGGGGTGTTGGTGTATTTGGGAGGAAATGGGAAACTAAATGTGTGGTGTATTTAGTCCTATTACCCCTTGTGTTACTTAAAAATGTGGGGGAATAACAACTTTTTCATGAAAAATTTAATTATAATATTTTTTTCTTAGGCAAGCGTTTCCAAATTCTGTGAAATGTCTGATGGGTCATAGTGCTCACTACACAGCTTGAAATATTCCTTTAGGATTGTCGTTTCCGGAATGGAGTAACTTTTTGTTGTTTTCCAAAATGATTAAAATGGAAAGTCTGCCAAAAAAGTGACATTCTGAAATTTCATCTCCATTTTCCATTAATTCTTGTGGAACACATAAAGGGTTAACAACGTTTGTAAAATCAGTTTTTAATACCTTGAGGGGTCATTTTTGGGTGGTTTCTATTATGTAAGCCTCACAAAGTGACTTCAGACCTGAACTGATCCTTAAAAAGTGGGTTTTGAAAATTTTCTGAAAATTTGCAGGAATTGCTTCTAAACTTCCCAGTCTTCTAACGTCCCCAAAATATAAAATGGCATTCACAAAATTATCCAAACATGAAGTAGACATATGGGGAATGTAAAGTAATAACTATTTTAGGAGGTATCACTATCTGTTTTAAAAGCAGAGAAATAGAAATTTTGAAAGTTGCGAATTTTTCTAAATTTCTGGTAAATTTTGTATTTTTTTATAAATAAAAATGAAATATTTTGATTCAAATTTATCACTGTCATGAAGTATAATATGTGACTAGAAAACAGCCTCAGAATGGCTTGGATAAGTAAAAGCTTTTTAAAGTTATCACCACATAAAGTGACACGTGTCAGATTAGCAAAAATCTGTCTGGTCCTTAACCCCTTAAGGACTTGGCCATTTTTTGCAAATCTGACCAGTGTCACTTTAAGTGCTCATAACTTTAAAATGCTTTGACTTACCCAGGCCGTTCTGAGATTGTTTTTTCGTCACATATTGTACTTCATGACACTGTTAAAATTGGGTCAAAAAAGTGAATTTTTTTGCATAATAAAATACAATTTTTACCCAAAATTTTGAAATATTTTCAAATTTCAAAGTTTCAGTTTCTCTACTTCTGTAATACATAGTAATACCCCCAAAAATTGTGATGACTTTACATTCCCCATATGTCTACTTCATGTTTGTAGCATTTTGGGAATGATATTTTATTTTTTGGGGATGTTACAAGGCTTAGAAGTTTAGAAGCAAATTTAGAAATTTTTCAGAAATCTTCAAAATCCCACTTTTTATGGACCAGTTCAGGTTTGAAGTCATATTGTGAGGCTTAGATAATAGAAACCTCCCAAAAATGACCCCATTCTAGAAACTACACCCCTCAAGGTATTCAAAACTGTTTTTTCAAACTGTATTAACTCTTTAGGTCTTCCACAAGAGTTAATGGCAGATTGAGAAACAATTTTGAAATTTCTATTTTTTGGAAAATTTTCCAATATAATCAATTTTTTCCAGGAGTAAAATAAGGGTTAACTGCCAAACAAAACTCAAAATGGGTTGCCCTGATTCTGTAGTTTGCAGAAACACCCCATATGTGGTCGTAAACTACTGTTTGGCCAAATGGGAGCACATAGAAGGAGGGGAAAACCATATGGGTTTTGAAAGGCAGATTTTGCAGGACTGGTTTTGTTTATACTATGTCCCATTTGAAGCCCCCTGTTGCACCCCTAGAATAGAAATTTCAAAAAAGTGACTCCATCTAAGAAAGTACACCCCTCAAGGTATTCAAAACTGGGTTTACAAACTTTGTTAACCCTTTAGGTGTTCCACAAGAGTTATTGGCAGATGGAGAAACAATTTAGAAATTTCAATTTTTTGGAAAATTTTCCAATATAATCAATTTTTTCCAGGAGTAAAACAGGGGTTAGCTGCCAAACAAATATCAAAATGGGTTGCCCTGATTCTGTAGTTTGCAAAAACACCCCATATGTGGTCGTAAACTACTGTTTGGCCAAACGGGAGCACGTAGAAAGAGGGGAACACCATATGGGGTTTGGAAGGCAGATTTTGCAGGACTGGTTTTGTTTATACCATGTCCCATTTCAAGCCCCCTGTTGCACCCCTAGAATAGAAATTTCAAAAAAGTGACTCCATCTAAGAAAGTACACCCCTCAAGGTATTCAAAACTGGGTTTACAAACTTTGTTAACCCTTTAGGTGTTCCACAAGAGTTAATGGCAGATGGAGAAACAATTTTGAAATTTCTATTTTTTGGAAAATTTTCCATTTTAACCCTTACTTTATTACTGGAAAAAATGGGTTAACAGCCAAACAAAACTCAAAATGGGTTGCCCTGATTCTGTAGTTTGCAGAAACACCCCATATGTGGTCGTAAACTACTATTTGGCTAAACGGCAGGACATAGAAGAAGGGGAACGTCATATGGTTTTTGAAAGGCAGATTTTGCAGGACTGGTTTATTTACACCATGTACCCTTTCAAGCCCCCTGATGCACCCCTAGAGTAGAAACTCCATAAAAGTGACCCCATCTAGGAAGCTACGGGATAAGGTGGTTGTTGTTTTGGGACTATTTTAAGGGTAAATATGATTTTTGGTTGCTCTATATTACTCTTTTTTGAGGCAATGTAACAAAAAAAAAAATCTAAAATTGTTTCTACATTCGCTATTTAGTTTTGTGGAACACCTAAAGGGTTAACATAGTTTGTAAAGTAACTTTTGAATACCTTGAGGGGTGTAGTTTCTTAGATGGGGTCACTTTTTTGGAGTTTCTAGTCTAGGCTACATCAGGGGGGGGCTTCTAATGGGACATGGTGTCAAAAAAAAAACTGTCCATCAAAATCTGCCTTCCAGAAACCGTATGGAGTTCCCTTCGTTCTATGCCCTGCCGTGCGGCTATATAGCCATTTACGACCACATATGGGGTGTTTCTGCAAACTACAGAATCAGGGCCATAAATATTGAGTTTTGTTTGTCTGTTAACCCTTGCTTTATTACCGGCAAAAAGGATTCAAATGGAAATTTTGCCCAAAAATGGGTGTTTTGGCACCGTTTTTATTTTATATTTTTAACACCGTTCATCCGAGGCGTTTGGTCAAAAGTTATTTTTATAGCGACGACTTTTACGCACGCGACGATGCCCAATATGTATGGTTCTCAGACTTTGGAGACACTAAGCAGGCATCCTAAAAACTGCGGCCCTCCAGATGTTGTAAAACTACAATTCCCACCATGCCCTGCTGATGGCTGTAGGTTGTCTGGGCATGCTGGGAGTTATAGTTTTACAACATCTGGAGGGCCGCAGTTTGAGGATGCCTGCTCTAAAACTAATATTTTTTTGGGGGAAAAAATTGTTTCTGTGTCTCCAAAGTCTGAGAGCCATAGTTTTTTATGTTCTCTAGTGGACTGTTGGGGATTATAAAAATTTAGTACTCCATGGAAGTGTGATACTCCCTGAAGCAATCGATAACGCAGAGGCCCGGATGATCGGGGCACGTGTCACACTGAGTGGTGGTGTCCTTCCGTATCCCCCTCTTGTGACGCATCTTTTTTGGGTTCGTCCCTTCTTTCCAGTATGGGGGACCACACCTGGAAAGTGTTGGCCAGGGACGATCCGGGCGCCTCCAATTCCCCGATCCGAAAAGATCAGGTCTTTGAGGACTGCCTCATAGAACTGGAGGAATGTCCCTGTGCTGCCAGCGCTTCGGGATAGTACAAAAGAGTTGTACATGGCAACCTGTACCAAGTAGACCGCAACTTTTTTGTACCATGCCCGGGTTTTGCGCATGGCATTATATGGCTTGAGGACTTGATCAGAGAGATCAACTCCTCCCATATACCGATTGTAGTCGACGATACAATCGGGCTTGAGGACCGTTGCCGCGGTACCTCGCACAAGGACAGGGGTGGTGCTGTTACCGTGGATTGTGGACAGCATAAGGACATCCCTCTTGTCCTTATATCTGACCAGCAACAGGTTTCCACTGGTAAGTGCACGGGTCTCACCCCTGGGGATAGGTACCTGGAGGGGGTAGGCAGGGAGGCCGCGTTGATTTTTCCGCACGGTCCCACAAGCGAACGTGGATCTGGCGGCAAGGGACCTGAACAAGGGAATGCTGGTATAAAACTTGTCCACATACAAGTGGTAACCGTTATCCAGAAGTGGGTACATAAGGTCCCACACGAGTTTCCCGCTAACACCCAGAGTGGGGGGACATTCTGGGGGTTGAATACGGGAATCTCGCCCCTCGTACACACGAAATTTGTAAGTGTACCCTGAGGTACTCTCACAAATTTTGTATAGCTTCACGCCATACATCGCCCGCTTTGTGGGAATATATTGGCGGAAACTGAGTCTCCCCTTGAACGCAACGAGAGACTCATCAACCGCGACCTCCCTTCCAGGTACGTAGGCCTGTTCAGTTCGGAGTGGACATGCTGCATTATCGGAATAATGCAGACATTTCCGGATGGCCTCAAACCGGGGACGTGTCATGGCCATACTGTACAGAGGGGTCTGGTATAGGACGTCCCCACTCCAGTATTGCCTGACACTGGGTTTTTGGACTAGACCCATATGCAGCACGAGGCCCCAAAATGTCCTCATCTCGGCTGCACTGACCGGCGTCCAGCCACCGGGTCTAGCCAAAAATGAGCCTGGGTTTTGAGCGACGAACTGTTGGGCGTACAGATTCGTCTGCTCCACCATCAGATTCACCAGTGGGTTACTGAAAAAAAACTAAAATAGTCAATTTCAGTAAACCCCACTGGGGGACACCAGCTAAGTTCATCGGCAGGGGGCTCCGGTGGACTTATTTGGTGGGCCGGGAAACCAGTACGAACCCCAGGGCGGCTCGTATTAGGGTGGGCCACAGGATCCCTAGCATGTGGGGCCCCTGGCTCCGCCTGGCGGCGACTCTGCCGCCTTGGTGGCTCATCGTCATCCGATGATGAGGAGGAGGATGCGGATGATAAAAGGAACGTGGGGTCATCCTCATCCTCACTGGGGCTCTCGGAGTCGGAGGCAATCTGGGCGTATGCCTCCTCGGCCGAGAACATCCGGCGGGCCATGGGTGTGTGTGCGTGTATGTGTGCGTGTGTGGCAAACTTTATTATATGTGCGTGTGTGTGGGGGCAACGGGTGTTCGCGTACTAAAAAAGGAAAAAAAAGGGGCAAGTGTTAGGAAAAAAAAAAAAAGTTCAAAGTTGCTTATCAGCGGTACAACGCTGATCAGCGGTGGGGAGGTAGGGCGGGCGAGGCGCTAACAGTGGCCGGACAAAAAAAGTGCCGGACAGTCAGCGCACGCAGAAAAAAAATAATAAATAAGTGGTGGTAAGGGGGCTGGTGGTGAGGGGAGGGGGCTGGGTCTGGGGTCTGATAGATGGATCAAAGAAAGTTTAGTGTAAAAGTTTTTGTTTTTTTTCCCTAACTAACTTTTCCCTTCTTTCCCTTCCTAACGGTGCCTCTCCCTCACTGACCCTAACCTACCTGGGTGGCGATGGGTGCAGGAGGGTGATGGATTGCGATTAGGGGGACGCAGGAGCTGGTGCTGAATGGTGCTGCACGGTCAGGGTGCTGGACAGGAAGAGGAGGGGAGAGAGGAGCGCAGGAAGTTTGAATCTCGCGCCTCTCTCCCCTGCACCAATCAGCACCCTGGACAGCAGTGCTCAGCACCAGGGCCAGCACCGCCTCTCTCCAAATCCTCGGACTGAGATAGGTGGTGTATAATTACGCCACCGATCGCAGTCTTTTTCCGGTTCATCGGGTCACAGGATACCCGAATGGACTGGAAACGCAGAAATCCGCAGGTCTGAATTGACCTGCGGTTTTCTGCGATCGTCGATACGGGGGGGTCAAATGACCCCCCCCTGAATTGTTACGGGATGCCGGCTGAATGATTTCAGCCGAAATCCCGTTCCGATTAACCCCAGCGGCGCCGGAATCGCAAATTAAAGCCATGACGTACCGGTACGTCATGGGTCCTTAAGGATTCGGGACCCATGCCGTACCGGTACGTCCTAAGTCCTTAAGGGGTTAAGGTGAAAAATGGCCCGGTCCTTAAGGGGTTAAATACTTAAATAGTTTTTTCTGTGTTGTTGATGACATTATTTTCAATCCGTATATATGTAAAGAAATTGGGATTAAGTGCTTGCTTCTTTCTCCTGCAGCGATTGTTGGAGCGGGGGTATGACAGGACCCGTGCTCATGATAAAAAACAGAGGATTGTGAGGGGTATCCGCTTTGAACTGTGGCATGAATTCCAAACCAGCCACCAGAAGATGTCCATTGTGAAAAAATGGTCTGATCTGAAGAGTAGGCACGGGGAGTGGATCAGAGAGATCCGTGATAGAAAATGCCCAGGTACAATGCTTACATTACTTTTGTATCTTTCACCAACACTCTGTAATGTATATACACTCATCTAAAGAATTATTAGGAACACCATACTAATACTGTGTTGGACCCCCTTTCGCCTTCAGAACTGCCTTAATTCTACGTGGCATTGATTCAACAAGGTGCTGATAGCATTCTTTAGAAATGTTGGCCCATATTGATAGGATAGCATCTTGCAGTTGATGGAGATTTGAGGGATGCACATCCAGGGCACGAAGCTCCCGTTCCACCATATCCCAAAGATGCTCTATTGGGTTGAGATCTGGTGACTGTGGGGGCCATTTTAGTACAGTGAACTCATTGTCATGTTCAAGAAACCAATTTGAAATGATTCGAGCTTTGTGACATGGTGCATTATCCTGCTGGAAGTAGCCATCAGAGGATGGATACATGTTCTCATTCTGTTTACGCCAAATTCGTACTCTACCATTTGAAAGTCTCAACAGAAATCGAGACTCAACAGACCAGGCAACATTTTTCCAGTCTTCAACAGTCCAATTTTGGTGAGCTTGTGCAAATTGTAGCCTCTTTTTCCTATTTGTAGTGGAGATGAGTGGTACCCGGTGGGGTCTTCTGCTATTGTAGCCCATCCGCCTCAAGGTTGTGCGTGTTGTGGCTTCACAAATGCTTTGCTGCATACCTCGGTTGTAACGAGTGGTTATTTCAGTCAACGTTGCTCTTCTATCAGCTTGAATCAGTCGGCCTATTCTCCTCTGACCTCTAGCATCTACAAGGCATTTTTTGCCCACAGGACTGCCGCATACTGGATGTTTTTCCCTTTTCACACCATTCTTTGTAAACCCTAGAAATGGTTGTGCGTGAAAATCCCAGTAACTGAGCAGATTGTGAAATACTCAGACCGGCCCGTCTGGCACCAACAACTATGCCACGCTCAAAATTGCTTAAATCACCTTTCTTTCCCATTCTGACATTCAGTTTGGAGTTCAGGAGATTGTCTTGACCAGGACCACACCCCTAAATGCATTGAAGCAACTGCCATGTGATTGGTTGACTAGATAATTGCATTAATGAGAAATAGAACAGGTGTTCCTAATAATTCTTTAGGTGAGTGTATATAGTTATGCAAATAATTATTTCATCCCTTTACAAATGATTACTTAGTAGTACCTGGTGTGGCAATTACTAAATGAGCTGGTTACGGTTACATCATACATCTCTACCTCGCTGTGTCTGTATATATATATTTATACACACAGCAAGGTAGAGATGTATGATGTAACCGGCTGATTAAGTAATTGTCACACACACATAAATATATACATATATATATATATATATATATATATATATATGTGTGTGTGTGTATATACATAAACTGCAATCATTTATCTGTATACTAGTAAAAGGCCCTGTCCATTATTACATTATATACATCCCCCACTAAATTCGGATTTATTCTGAGTTCTGAGTTGTTTGTCAACATTCTGAACATTGTGTGATAACAGGTGTTCACCTTCCTTCTAAAGAGGATCTGAGGGTGGTGGAGGTCTCTGAGGAGGAGGAGGAGGAAGAGGAGGACGGAGAGAAGGCCGGACCCTCTGGGCAGCAGGATGCCCCTCTCCCACCTGAAGTGGGCAAAGTTGTGGAGGTCGAGGCAGAAGCCTCCCAGGCGTCGGTTCCCCCACCCCCATGTCCAGTTGATAATGATGAAGAGGAGGAGGAGGTAGTCCCCCCCAGCCAAAAGGGTAAATATGTGTACACAGCAAAATAAATCTGTACCCATAACTTATACAGAAACAGTAACTCTTTTCTACACCATGTCAGTTTTCTACCTCCTGTCAAGTCCATGTCTAGCAAATCTGACATGTGTCACTTTATGTGCTAATAACTTTAAAATGCTTTTACTTATCCAGGCCATTGTGAGATTTTATCGTGACATATTGTACTTCATGATGAAAGTCTTACAATATAGTCTATAAAAAATGTTTTTTATTTATTCCAAAATCCTGATGCTATCAAAAATTTTATATCTCTACTTTTATAATAAATAGAAATACCTTCAAAAATAGTTATTACTTAACATTCCCCATATGTCTACTGCATTTTTTTGGATCAGTTTTAAAATGACATTTAATTTATTCTTGACGTTACAAAGCTTAGAAGTTTAGAAGCAAATATTAAAATTTATAACAAAAATTACCAAACCTAATTTTTTACGACCAATTCACTTAATATGTAACTTTCTGGGGCTTACATAGTGTAAACCACCAATAAACCACCCAATATTTGAAACTACACCCCTCAAGCTATTAAAAAATGATTTTGCTAACTTCGTAGACCCTTTAGGGGCCTAAAGAGAATTCACTGAAAAAGTAAATGCCATTCCAATAATTAATTTTTTTTAGCAGAATTTTAATTTTTATCTATTATTTATACAACTCATCAAGGGTTTACAGCAAAACTACCTCTTAATCTATTACCCTGAATCAGTAGTTTACAAGGCACCCCATATGCAATCAAAAAATGATGTATGGGCGCACAGCAGTCTTCAGTGTGGAAGGTGCACCATATGGCGTTAGGAGAGAGGGTTTAACTCAAATGGTAATTGTATTGTAATGCATTGCAGAGGGGATCAGACCCCCAAAAGTTGAAGTCCCAGAGTGGGACAGAAATAAAGTTAAAAAAAAAGTTAAAAAAAAGTGTTTGTAATAAAAAAAATTAAGTTTCAAGTTAAAAAAAGAAAAAAATGCCCCTTTCCCCTGATTTTATAATAAAAAATTGAAAAAAAAGAAAAAACGCACAAATTAGGTATCGCCGCGTCCATAATGACCGGCTCTATAAATACATCACACGATCCACCCCGTCCGATAGACACCATAAAAAATAAGAATAAAAACTGTGTAAAAAAAAGCCATTTTTGTCACCTTACATCACTAAAAGTGCAACACCAAGCTATCAAAAAAGGCTAATGCCCCAAAAATAGTACCAATCTAACCGTCACCTCATCGCGCAAAAGATGAGGCCCTACATAGGACAATCGCCCAAAAAATAAAGAAACTATGGCTCTGACTATGGAGACACTAAAACATGATTTTTTTTTGTTTCAAAAATGCTTTTATTGTGTTAATTTAATTTTTTTTTTTTAGGTATACATATTAGGTATCTCCGCGTCCGTAAAAACCTGCTCTATAAAAGTACCACATGACCTAACCCCTCAGGTGAACGCCGTAAAAATAAAAATAAAATGGTGCAAAAAAAGCCTTTTTTTTTTTTTTTACCTTACATCACAAAAAGTGTAATAGCAAGCGATCAAAAAGTCATTTGCACCCCAAAATTGTACCAATCAAACCGTCATCTCATCACGCAAAAATTATACCCTACCTAAGAGAATCTCCCAAAAAATAAAAAAAAACTATGGCTCTCAGACTATGGTGACACTAAAACATGATTTTTTTTTGTTTCAAAAATGATATTAGTGTATAAAACTTAAACAAATTTAAAAAAGTATACATATTAGGTATCGCCACATCCGTAACAACCTTCTCTATAAAAAAAATCACACGATTTAACCCCTTAGGTGAACACAGTGAAAAAAAACAAAAAACGCTGTCAAAAAGCCATTTTGTCACCTTACATCGCAAAAAGTGTAATAGCAAGCGATAAAAAAGTCATACGCGTTCGTAACAACCTTCTCTATAAAAATATCACATGATTTAATTTTTCAGAAAATTTCCAAAACCCACTTTTTAAGGACCAGTTCAGGTCTGAAGTCACTTTGTGAGGCTTACATAATAGAAACCACCCAAAAATAACTCCATTTTAAAAGCTACACCCCTCATGGTATTCAAAACTGATTTTACAAACTTTGTTAGGCCTCTTTCACGGGCGAGTTTTCCACGCGGGTGCAATGCGTGAGGTGAACGCATTGCACCCTTACTGAATCCGGACCCATTCATTTCTATGGGGCTGTGCACATTAGCGGTGATTTTCACGCATCACTTGTGCGTGAAAATCGCAGCATGCTCTATATTGTGCGTTTTTCACGCAACGCAGGCCCCATAGACGTGAATGGGGCTGAGTGAAAATAGCAAGCATCTGCGGATGCGGTGCAATTTTCACGCATGGTTGCTAGGTGACGTTCGGGATGTGGACCCGATCTTTATTATTTTCCCTTATAACATGGTTATAAGGGAAAATAATAACATTCTTAATGCAGAATGCTAAGTAAATTAGGGATGGAGGGGTTAAAAAATAATTAAAAATAATTAAACTCACCTCATCCACTTGTTTGCTCAGCCCGGCTCGTCTTCTGTCTTCTTCTTTGATGACCTGGGAGGAAAAGGACATTTGGTGACGTCACTGCACTCATCACATGGTCCATCACCATGTTATAAGGAAAAATAATAAAATTTACACAACACCGATCCCAAATCTGAACTCCTGTGAAGAAGTCCGGGTTCGGGTCAGGGTAGCAAACATGCCGATTTTTCTCATGCGTGTGCAAAACGCATTAAAACGCTTTGCACTTGCGCGGAAAAATCACGCATTTTCCCGTGACGCACCCGCATCCTATCCGGTCCTCACACGCGACGTCCGTGTGAAAGAGGCCTTAACCCTTTAGGTGTTCCACAAGAATTAATGGAAAATGGAGATGAAATTTCAGAATTTCACTTTTTTTGGCAGATTTTCCATTTAAATCATTTTTTTCCACTAACGAAGCAAGGATTAACAGCCAAACTAAACTCAATATTTATTGCCCTGATTCTGTAGTTTACAGAAACACCCCATATGTGGTCGTAAACTACTGTATGGCCACATGGTAGGGCGCAGAAGGAAAGGAACGCCATATGGTTTTTAGAAGGCAGATTTTGCTGGACTGTTTTTTTGACAACATTTCCCATTTGAAGCCACCCTGATGCACCCCTAGAGTAGAAACTTCAAAAAAGTGACCACATTTTAGAAACTACACCCCTCAAGGTATTCAAAACTGATTTTACAAACTTTGTTAACCCTGTACGGGCACACGGCAGGGCACAGAAGGAAAGGAACGCGATATGGTTTTTGAAGGGCAGATTTCACTGGGATAATTTTAACTTGCTATGTCACATTTGAAGACCCCCTAATGCACCCCTAGAGTAGAAACTACAAAAAAGTGACCCCATTTTGGAAACTACTGGATAAGGTGGCAGTTTAATTTGAACTATTTTAGAGTACAGATGATTTTTGGTTGCTCTATATTACACTTTTTGTGAGGCAGGGTAACCAAAAAATTGCTGTTTTGGCACTGTTTTTATGTTTTGTTATTTACAACGTTCATCTGACAGGTTAGATCATGAGCTATTTTTATAGGTTGTTACGGATGCGACAATACCAAATATGACAAATATGTTTGTGTCTCCATATTCTGTTTTTATTTTTTTTATTTTTTGGGCGACTGTCTTATGTAGGGGCTCATTTTTTTTAGTATGAGATGACGGTTTGAGTGGTACAATTTTGGGGTGCATATGACTTTTTGATCGCTTGCTATTACACTTTTCGTGATGTAAGGTGAAAAAAAAATTGCTTTTTTTACGGTGTTCATCTGAGGGGTTAAGTAATGTGGTATTTTTATAGAGAAGGTTGTTACGGATGCGGCGATACCTAATATGTATACTTATTTTTTTTACATTTAACACAATAAAAGCATTTTTGAAACAAAAAAAATCATGTTTTAGTGTCTCCAAAGTCAGAGCCATAGATTTTTTATTTTTGGGGCGATTGTACTTTGTAGGGGCTAATTTTTTGCGTGATGAGGTTACGGTTACATTGGTACTATTTTTGGGGGCATCCGCCTTTTTGATCGCTTGGTGTTGCACTTTTAGTGATGTAAGGTGACAAGAAGGGCTTTTTTTGACACAGTTTTTATTTTTATTATGGTGTCTATCGGATGGGGTGGATCATGTGATGTATTTATAGTGCCGGTTGTTACAAACGCGGCGATAACTAATATGTGCGTTTTTTTCTTTTTTTTCTTCTATTTTTTATTATAAAATCAAGGGAAAGGGGCTTTTTTTTCTTTTTTTAACTTGAAACTTTATTTATTTTTTATTCAAAACACTTTTTTTTCCTTTTTTTTTTAAATATCTGTATTGTAATGCATTGCCTGTTAGTGTATGACACTGAGTCATACACTAACAGGTTGCCTAGGAGACCCAGCCTGTGGCTGAATCTCCTCGGCCCCATAGAAGGCAGGTCCCGATGCCTTTGGACAGCCTGTGCAAGGCATCGGACTGCCTTGTCACCCATCGGGTCCCCGCCATAGCAACGAGGGGATCCGATGGGCTCCCCCCGCATCGGCTTTTACAGTGATGCCGATTGATACAGCAGGGGCCCAGCTATCAGGGACTGCCGAGCCCCTGCAGTGATCACAATGATGTAATAGTACGTCAAAATGCAGCAAGTCACTTGCAGCCATGATGTACTATTACGTCATATGTTGGGAAGGGGTTAAAGTTTAGCCTAGCTGTAGATGATCTTAGTTTCAGTTTTACACTAAGCCTCTTCATGTTGCTGATGACTATATATAGCCCTTACCTCTGAACTCCTGAGAACTCATAAACACTCATTTAAACCAAATTCTTTATCAGTTTGATAAGAATTTAGCTTTAACAAGTGTTTACGATCTGTCAGGAGTTCAAAGATAAGGGCTATACATAATCGTCAGAGCAGCAACATCATGGGACTCAATGTAAAATTGAAACTAAGATACTTTGCAGCTAGGCTGAAATTTAACCCTATAGGACAAAAACAGCAGAATTCTTTTTAACAAAGATCAATTGAAAAAATATATTTTTAGCCCAAAATGAGTAAAATGAAATGATAAACAAATTGCCCTTGAAGCTATTCATAGCCTTTAAAATTGTCTTGTTTGTTCCTGCTGTATAGTGTCCTCCATAATGTTGCCTCTGAAGGTATGCTACTGAGCAGGGCCGGCCTTTGGGGTGTGCGGGCTGTGCGGCCGCACTGGGCGCCATAGCAACAGGGGCGCTGGGCGGCCGACAGCTCGCAATGTAATCTGCGGCAGGCGAGGCTGCACTTGTGTTCTCCCTTGGGGCGCCCCCTCCATCTCCCCCTCCCCTGTCTGACCTGCCTGCTGCCCCCGCCGCTGCCAATAAGAAGAGAGACAGGAGGAGGAGGGGAGGGGCTGTGGCCACTGCGCCACCAATGAAGATAACTGACCTGAATACAAATACAGGAGGCGGAATCAAATAGCCGGCACCCGACCTCTGTGAGAGGGAGCTGCGATCAGCTGCAGTTGAGTTAACCCTTCAGGTGCGGTACCTGAGGGGTTAACTGCCGCTGATCGCAGCTCCCTGTCACAGAGGTCGGGTGCCGGCTATTTGATTCCAGCACCTGCCTCCTGTATTTGTATAATAAACGTTGGTGGCACAGTGCGCCCCCTCCCCCCCCTAGTATAATAAACGTTGGTGGGACTGTGTGCCCCCTCCCCCCCCCTAGTATAATAAACGTTGGTGGCACTGTGCGCCCCCTCCCCCCCCCTAGTATAATAAACGTTGGTGGCACAGTGCGCCCCCCTCCCTCCCCCCCCAACACCCCAGTATAAGAAACATTGGTGGCTCAGTGGGAAGTGCCAATGAGGGTTAAAAAATAATTAAAAAAATTAACTCACCTGCTCCAGTTGATCGCGTAGCTGCCAGTCTCCTGTTTCTTCAGGACCTGTGGTGACGTCACTGAGCTCATCACATGATCCATTACCATGGTGATGGATCATGTGATGTATCATGTGATGAGCACAGTGATGTCACCACAGGTCCTTTGACAGGTCATGAAGAAAGAACAGAAGACGATCAATTGGAGGAGGTGAGTTATTTTTTATTTATTTTTTTAACCCTCATTGGCACTGCCCACTGCGCCACCAATGTTTATTATATTGAGGGGGGGCACACTGCGCCACCAATGTTTATTATATTGAGGGGGGGGTGCACTGCGCCACCAATGTTTATTATATTGAGGGGGGGTGCACTGCGCCACCAATGTTTATTATACTGGGGTGTTGGGGGGGCGCACTGCGCCACCAATGTTTATTATACTGGGGTGTTGGGGGGGCGCACTGCGCCACCAATGTTTATTATATTGAGGGGGGGTGCACTGCGCCACCAATGTTTATTATATTGAGGGGGGTGCACTGCGCCACCAATGTTTATTATACTGGGGTGTTGGGGGGGCGCACTGCGCCACCAATGTTTATTATACTGGGGTGTTGGGGGGGGGGCGCACTGCGCCACCAATGTTTATTATACTGGGGTGTTGGGGGGGCGCACTGCGCCACCAATGTTTATTATACTGGGGTGTTGGGGGGGCGCACTGCGCCACCAATGTTTATTATACTGGGGTGTTGGGGGGCGCACTGCGCCACCAATGTTTATTATATTGGGGGGGCGCACTGCGCCAATGTTTATTATATTGGGGGGGCGCACTGCGCACAACGACGGGTTAGGGAAATTTCACAGCAGAGTGCGCATGCGCTGGGAGCCTCGCCGGTGGTTAGGGAAAAATTATGGGCCAGTGCACAGGTGCGGTGATCGGATGGATGTTCTCAGCTGGACACCGGCCGACACTGCGCATGCGCTGGGAGCCTCACCAGCGGTTAGGGTAGGGAAAAAGCACTGGCCTGTACGTAATTTTTCCCTTCCCTAACCGCTGGTGAGGCTCTCGGTGCATGCGCAATGTCGGCCGGTGTCCAGCTGAGAACATCCATCGGATCACTGCGCCTGCGCACTGGCCCATAGTTTTTCCCTACCCTAACCGCCGGCGAGGCTCCTGGCGCATGCGCACTCTGCTGTGAAACTTCCCTAACCTGTCGTTGTGCGCCTGCGCGGTGCTGCACACCTCCTCACGTCATGTCCGGTGCGACCGGAAGTGACGAAGGTAGGGAAATCTCACGAAGTAGGGAAGTATAACATTACACCGGCCTGTGTGGGCTGGTAACTACTTGGTTGGATAGTCAGCCAGCCTATGCCATGATGCCAGCAACAAGCAGTGTTTTTTGTTTTTTTTTTGGGGGGGGGGGGGGGGGGCGCCACAAGGTTAGCTCGCACAGGGCGCCTGAACACCTAAGGCCGGCCCTGCTACTGAGAGATAAAGGAGCAGGATCAACTGTTCTCTAATTGAGCTACATATAGGAGACACCATAGCAGCTAATCTCTTCCCACTAGCTTAGAGACAATAACATGCATGCAGAGGGGAGAACTGGTGATAAGTAAATGATACAGGTCTTAAAATGGGCAGATATAGTGTTATTCCACCTTTACACACACACAAGACTGCTTATTTTGAAAAGTCTGTGCAGTTAAGGCTACTTTCACACTTGCGCTTTCCCTTTCCGCTATTGTGATCCGTCA
Organism: Bufo bufo; assembly: GCF_905171765.1. Taxonomy (NCBI): domain Eukaryota; kingdom Metazoa; phylum Chordata; class Amphibia; order Anura; family Bufonidae; genus Bufo; species Bufo bufo. Next base: position 214,656,793 of record NC_053394.1, read on the forward strand.
TAGGATTTCAATAGCAAGAAAAAACGCTTCCATTTTGTCCCCATTCATTGTCAATGGGGACAAAACTGAACTGAACGAAACGGAATGCACCAGAACGCATTCGGTTCAGTTTGGTTGCATCCGCATCGCAGAAAGAATAACGCTGCAAGCAGCGTTTTTCTGTCCGCGATGTGGTGCGGAGCAAGATGGATCTGTCCTGACACACAATGTAAGTCAATGGGGACAGATCAGTTTTCTCATACACAATAGAAAACGGATCCGTCCCCCATTGAGAATATAATTACAGCTCCAGAATATTAGCAGAGTGTTATATTGGCATTGGGATGGTTCTTCTATGTAAAACTGCTAAATATATATACTGTGTGTGTATATATATATATATATATATATATATATATATATGTATATATATATTTATTATACAGCCAGCCACACTGGATCTTGTTTGAAGTGGTTAAGTCCAATATCCATAAGGCCCATTCTCTCACACATCTATTGTCACAAAATCTATATCTCTCCTAAAAGAAGAATTCCATTAGATAATAGATAGAGAATCCATTGATGCCCTAAGCATGGTCCTCTCACTGTGAGAGAAAGATGGGAAATCAATAGAAAGGGGACCTTTAGAAATGGTTTACAATCACAGTAAATTGATGGCTTGGATTAAAACCACAGTCATAGATCAGGTGGAGTGCCTAGTGAAAAGAAATTCTTGGGAAACAGACAGGTTAGCTCAACCAACAGCCTTAAAATCTCCTTCAGGGAGCTGTTACACATAGTTTTTTGGTGTACTTTTTCTGTCCTTTTGCATTTTTTAGGTGCTTTTTGTGGTAAAAACACCAACTCCAGATGTTAGCTGATGGCCTAAGGGAAATATGAAACACAGAACACACAAACGTTGTTCTGCTAGTACCATTTTTGTTAGGTGGTTTTTCTTTTATTTATTTTTTGCTTATTTAAAAAAAAATTCAGAATTCTGGAGCTCTTGGAGTTTTTTCAGGCGTTTTGCCAACACCTTCTCTATAGAGAAAAAAAGTGGTTAGACACACTCTTGCCAAAAGCAACTGAAAAGACTACAGAAAAACTGCAGCAAAAACTGAAGGTGCAAAGAAAAACATTTGAGCTTATTGTGATGGTGTGTGTGTTTTTTTTTACAGATTAACAAAATGCCAGAGTCAAATTCATGTATTTAAGGACCTTTACTATGAGAACAGAAAAGCATTAGTGATAAGGCTAATACATATAAATCCTGTACCGTATCCTTTGTGTTGTGTCATCCCCCCATTTTCACTCTTGTGCCTTCACAAAGCAGCAGAGGGCACTGTTGACCCCAGCATAATGAGAAGTAGTATTTATTATCATAACGTTATACTAATAAGCAAATATTTGTACAGTATTTCATATTAAAACAATTATCTAGGCAACATGTATACACTTACATTAAGACTTTACCATAAATATAGTCATCAAAGTTCTTTCTAGTAAATAATGGAGATATTTCATATTTTTGCAATTTAAAAAGGTATTCCAGTTTCACAATACTGATGACCTATCCTAAGCATAGATTATTATCAGATTGGTGGGGGTCCAATTCACGGCACCCCCGCCTATCAGCTGTTTGCAGGGGCCGCGCTGCTGGTGTAAACACTGCATCCTCTTCAGTGTTTATCTGTAAGCCCTATACACTGTAGCGATGGGGCAGGGTAATTATATTTATCCCTTTCACGTAGAGGAAAGCTGTTAATACTCTGGAATGCAATTCACTGCAATGTAGGCACTACAATGTAGACACTTTGCAGGTAGGCAATGAAGAGGACACAGCATGTGGCCCCATCAAACAGATGATCACTGGCGTGATGACCAATCCCAAGGACAGGTAATCAATATCCGGAAATCAGAATAACCATTTAAAGGGCATTTGTCAGTAGATTTCGACCTATGAAACTGGCTGACCTGTTGCATGTGCATTTGGCCGCTGAAGCCATGTGTGCTGTCCCATATTCATATGTGTCTGCATTACTGAGAAAAATTAAGTTTTAATATATGTAAATGAGCCTCTAGGAGCAACGGGGGCGTTGCTGTTACCCCTAGAGGCTCAACTCTCTCTGGAATTGACACTTCCTCTGCACTTTGATTGATAGGGCCAAGCAGTGTAAATGTGATGAAGCCTGGCCTTGTCAACAAAAGTGCAGAGGACACAGCAGTTGCAGAGAGAGCAGAGCCTCTAAGTGTAACAGCAATACCCCTATTTCTCCTAGAGGTCCATTTCCATATATTAAACATAATCAGCAATGTGAGCACTTATGAACATGGGACTAATATAGATGCCTTCAGCTGCCAAGTGCACATATAAAAGTTCACCCCGTTCTATGGGTAGATATCTGTTGACAGATGCCCTTCAAATATAAAGCTTCAAAATATATACTTCCTAGAAATATATGACTTCTAAAGTGCAGTGGCCAGGAACGGGTGGTTAAAATGTTCAGTATTTGTCGTGGCACCAATTGCAGCGTGTGCAGGGTACTATCACAGGGCCCTTCAAAGGTGTTATAACGCACGTCCCAAGTTAGGAATGCCAGAGTGGTGTGATTGCCTATAATGTCTTTGTATGGTGATGATAATGGTGTCAACGGTGTCTCCTACCTGGGAACGGCTGGACTCCTGGCTCCTGACTCACTTGCAATAAATTGGAGTGTAGTGATAGGAGGAGTTAGGCTACTTTCACACTAGCGTTCGGGTGTCCGCTCGTGCGCACCGTTTGAAGGGGCTCACGAGCGGCCCCGAACGCATCCGTCTGGCCCCAATGCATTCTCAGTGGAGGCGGATCCACTGAGAATGCATCCGCCTGCCAGCGCTCAGCCTCCGCTCCGCTCAGTGAGCGGACACCTGAACGCTGCTTGCAGCGTTCGGGTGTCCGCCTGGCCGTGCGGAGGCGAGCGGATCCGTCCAGACTTATAATGGAAGTCAATGGGGACGGATCCGCTTGAAGATGACACAATATGGCTCAATCTTCAAGCGGATCCGTTCCCCATTGACTTTCAATGTAAAGTCTGAACGGATCCGCTCAGACAACTTTCACACTTAGAAAATTTTCTAAGTTTTAATGCAGACGCATCCGTTCTGAACGGATGCGAACGTCTGCATTATCGGAGCGGATCCGTCTGATGAAACATCAGACGGATCCGCTCCGAACGCTAGTGTGAAAGTAGCCTAATAGAGTGATTTTGCAGCAGAAACTGATGTCCAGACCTTTAGATAAAGTTCAAACTCGCATTTACTGAGGGTAACTTGTATCCAAGCAAGGTACAGCTTTGGTCTTAGGTCCCAGCAGGCTTTCAGCAATGGTTGGCAGGAATGAATCTTCTGCTCTATAAACCTGGAGCTTGCAGGAAAGGACATCTGCTTGCTAGCTCTAAAACTGTGGCAGGAATTTGGCTTCTGCACTTCTTTATGTCTTCTGCTGTATGGGGACTGACTAGCTGAGGGGGAATATGGCTTCTCCTGGGTCTCTAGACTTTACTCACAGTTATATTCTCAGGGAATTCTTTCCTCCTGGAACTGGAGGTTGTCTGCTTGCTTTATCCAGCTGAGGCTGCAGGGCTCAGGCTGGGGGTTGTGATCAATGTCTCAGCCGAGACAAGATCCTGGCTTGGTTCCCTATATCAGGGAGCTCCTAACACACACACACTACCCCTAGCAGGGGGTGGGCTGCACTTCTCACTAACTACCTTCTCCACCCAGGGTGTAGGCTGTGGAAATAGTCCACACCTCCACAGAGGGGGAGCTAAGCTGGAATGAACATTCCAGCTTAGATGTACTAAACTGAAACTAACTCCATACCAATGCATTGCTGCCACCTGCTGGTGAACATGGAAATTACAACAATGATTTACATTTAACATGGTTTATGCACATTTGTGAATGACATAATGTAAAATCATATCAGATGACAAGGTGAAGGCTCTTAGAAGATAGTAGCTGGGTAGAAGAGTGTCGTAACACAACTCTGGGGTGTTACATTCCCCCTTACTTCGAGTTAAGCCGCCCTCTGCTTATGCTTAGGAGGGGAGGAACCAGCTCTGGGGTACCCAATTTAATACAAAGTGCTGCATGTATTACACATAAGACAGACAAAGACAAACACAAAACGACTACCCTGAGGTTCCTGCCCGCATTAGTAGGGTGTCCTAAGTAACAGTTTCCCTCTCTGTATAACCTGTGAACCAACGGTCTGCACAAAGCACTCACTACTGACTGACATTTGAAGTATTGTCCACCAATACCAAAGAAAGCATGGGGGTGTCTTTACTCTGTAATCCCACCATTATGTAGTGAAATGTCCGCAAATGGAAGGGTGGCTTTATCCTGTATTCCCTTCCCTGCACCAAAGTCAAAATATAAGGCTTATAGCACGATCACTATGGTGACTATTGGTAGCTAAAGTGACACTAAGGTTTTAGGTGCCATACCTAAGGCAAAGGCACAGAAGGGGAGGTATCAGCTTCTCCATGCACTTCTGGCAGTCACAGGAGGAGGGTATAGTAATCCCATGAAACTCCTGGAAGACACCTCAGGATGGGAGCAATCCTGAACAAATAACAAATGGGAAGGAGGGGTGAAAAACTCCTCTAACCATTCCCGAAGCAGCGGGGTTACCTGTGTAGTTACTAGACCTGCCAGGACTTACAACTTGGTCCAACCCTGGGTACCTATGGGTATATAACACCGGGTATAGGCCATTAGTATTAAGCGTCCAGATAGGCAGTCCGTATAAAGGGGGGAAAGAATAAGAGCTGTAAAGCAAGGCAAACAAGAGAAAGGTGCTACATATCTGGCTAAGTGCAAAAGTTAAGTGCAATTTCACAATAAGTGCATGAAGGTCACATTGCGGCACCTAAAAGAGAATACAGACAATGCGCATATAATACTTGAACGTTGCATAACCTGTAAACTTGTAATGAAATTAGTGCAAAAACATTATGCAAATATCAGTGCAATCAATATTATCATAATACCCTTCAATATGACTTGAGTCAATTTTTTCTTTGAAGTGCTTGTTGTAGAATCCTCTGGAAACAGGTACAAGTCAATTGTAATCCACAGGAATAATAAAGTTAATTGTAATCCAATAAAAGGGTATAAAATGTCATATAAAAGCACACAAATAGCAGCATATTAAGAACCATAGTTCTATGAGGCTATCAAGTAACCTGAGAAAGGGGATAAAACAATGTAAACTTGGATGTAGAGGGTTAAAAGTAGTTGGGTGGGGGGTCACCCAACTACAAGAGTGGTCATCCAGCTGAGGTTGTAACTTGTGGCAACTGGAAACAACAAAACTGGCCGACAGTCCCTTAGTTTTTAGGACCAGTCCATGCTGTGCCTCCCAATAGTTCCTTATTTTTATTTTTTTTGAAAAGGAGCAATTAGAAAAGGACGTCCAGGTCCCCCTTGCTGCTGGAGCTACTAAATCTCATTAGAGGGCGATCCTGTTTCTGGTAGCTCAATGTTGCAGGAGTTGTGGTGCGCCACTGCCCTCTAGTGGTGCCTTTTGGTAATGGCTGCGTAGTCAGCCTGGAGAATGCTGTAGTGACCTGCTGCAAGCCGGAATCCCTAGCCGGTGCAGAGGTGGGCAATACCTTTGCGGTAGCTTTCAGGGTAGGACGTATGGCTGCACCCTGGGGTTGAATGTCAACACAGAATTGTTAATCTGGCCCATCCGTAGTGTTGGTGGTGCGGCCAGGTCAGGGATGAGGGGCTCCGGTTCTGGCTGGGGTTGTTCCCTGAATCTCATCCTGCCGTCTGGGGTCTCCTGAAGGCAGCGGACTCTCCCCGCAGAGCCTGGGTCTTCCTGCCTCCCTATCTGATGTGGCCGTGTTTTTACATGGCAGGCAAAAGCCGCACCATATGAATTGTGGCTTGTGTTTCTGCTAATTTTTCTCCTGTATAGCACTGTGCACCAGATGGTTGCGCATATTGGGGGCTCTCTTATAAATTATATCAGGTTTTTTGGGTATAATAATATGGGATAATTTTTTAGAATCGACCAATTATTGCGAATAGCATTTTTAATCACCCCAGCTCCTATATTATACTGGGTTAGAAACGTGAAGCGAAAATCCTTCTCCTTCCTCAAAGCTCCTCTCTCTTTCTTCCCCGACCTCCTATCATAATCCACCTGTTTCTTACTCTCATTTAGATCTTCAATATAGTACCCCTTCTCTACAAAGCGGTCTTGAATAATTCGGCTCTGTTCTTCATACACAGCTTCCTCCGTGCAATTCCGGCTGATTCGAGTAAGCTGCCCCTTAGGTTTATTTTTAATCCAAGTGGCATGGTGGCAGCTAGAAGTATCAATATATCCATTGACGTCCGTTTTCTTTAAAAAGTTTTTTGTTTTTAGTTCATCCTGTTCAACATAAATAGTTAGGTCTAGGAAGTCAATGGAGATATTGCTGATGGTGCCTGAAAATGTAATGTTCCAGTTGTTTATATTTAATGATTCTATGAGGGCTTCCAATCCCTGTTTTTCTCCCTCTCAGAACAGCAGGCAGTCATCTATGTATCTTCTCCAGACAACTAATGTGCCAGCTTAGATGTACTAAACTGAAACTAACTCAATACCAACAATAATTTACATTTAAAATGGTTTATGCACATTTGTGAATGACATAATGTAAAATCATATCAGATAACAAGGTGAAGGCTCTTAGAACATAGTAGCGGGGTAGAAGAGTGTCGTAACACAACTCTGGGGTGTTACAAAAGCAACACAATTTCAGAGTACTTAACAAAGTTAAAGGTCCATTATCACTTCTGACATGTATGTTTTAGTAATAGTATAGTATTCACAATAAAATAAAAATTCTGGATCACCTTTGCTTTGAACTCTTTTTCTTTAAAGAGGATGTGCCATCATAGTCAGATACGTGCCGGGCCACTTCTGAGACCCGCACCTATCTCCAGAACGGGCCCCCAAAAGTGAAGGAAAGCGCATCACACATGTAAAGCGTGCTTTCCTTTCATTTCTTTGGGAGTTCCAAAAATAGCTCCTGTTCTGGAACTAGGTGCAGGTCGCAGAGGTGGGAAAACCAAAGCATATGAATCACATCCGCTCGCCTCTGGTTCATTTATTTATATGATTAGGTCCAAACAGTGAGAGTATTTTAGGAGTACAATAAGCCATGTGCAGCATGTATAACTGTGTAGACTGGTTCAAGGTATTCCTTAAAGGGATTATGCCATGATTGATGTAAAAAGAACCAGCCCTGTTCCTTAAATGGATCCAGAGGTTTACATTAATTGCTCCAATTGCTCTGCTGGATTCTCGTCAGGCTGGCAGATCAGTGAGAGTGTCCTTTTTCAGAAAGTGTGTCCTTTCTCAGGTAGTGTATCCTTTCTGCTGCAGCTCTTTCCTTGTATATGTCATAGCTTCTAACAGTACATATGGCTAGTGGCTGTTGAAGGATGGAACTGAACAAGTGTGTCCATCTCAGTATACAGTATACTATACAGAGTAAACACCAGGGGGCACCATTATAATTAAGATTACGAACGGAACTAGTTTCTCATGCTGAATCAGATTACAATAACATGGAACAACGCATTTAAAGGGGCTGCCCCACAAAAAATATTCTTCACACACTGATAGCAACACCGCAGGAGAAATGCTAGCACAGGCTTCCAGTATCCGTAGTTTCAAGTGCTGCACATCTCGTATCATCTGAAGGCAATCGTCTATGCTGTGAAGATACGGGATGTGCAGCACCTGAAACTACGGATACTGGAAGCCTGTGCTAGCATTTCTCCTGCGGTGTTGCTATCAGTGTGTGAAGAGTGGGAGAAGAGGGTTGCATTGACAATCCAACACAATGGGCAGCACATTGAACACATTTTATAAGTGGTCAGAAACTTGTAAATAACTCATGAAATAATAAAGTTACGTTAAAACCAAGCACACCATTGTTTTTCTTGTGAAATTCCCAATAAGTTTGATGTTTCACATGACCCTCTTCCTATTAAAAAAACAAAAGTTAGATTCAAAATGGCCGACTTCAAAATGGCCGCCATGGTCACCACCCATCTGGAAAAGTTTCCCCCCTCACATATACTAATGTGCCACAAACAGGAAGTTAATATCACCAACCATTCCCATTTTATTAAGGTGTATCCATATAAATGGCCCACCCTGTAGGTTAATCATGTCTCTTCTCAAGACTAAATAAATTCAATTCTTTAAATTTTTCTTCATGACTAAGACCCTCCATTCCCCTTATCAGGTTAGTCGCTCTCCTCTGTACTTTTTTCTAGCTGCAGTGCATCCTTTCTATGTACTGGTGCCTAAAACTGAACTGCATATTCCAGATGAGGCCGCACCAACGCTTTGTAACGCCTGACCCGGGAGTCCAGGGCAGCTAGAAGCAGCTGATTAACATTGTATGATGTCATTTATTCTACCATCCACAAGGACACCCAAATCCTTTTCTGTAAGTGACTCTCCCAGTGCTACATCACCTAGGACATATGAAGCACAGAGATTATTACTACCAAGATGCATAACTTTACATTAGTCCACATTGAACATCATTTGCCAAGTTGATGCCCAATCCCTCAGAGTGTTCAAGTCAGCTTGTAGTTTATGGACATCTTCCATAGACTGTCCAGTTCTACACAGCTTAGTGTCATCTGCAAAAATAGATATGGTGCTAATAATCCCCTCCTCAATATCATTAATAAATAAATTAAATAATAAAGGGCCCAACACTGAACCTTGGGGTACACCACTTATAACCGGGACCGTTCTGAATAGGAATCATTGACCACAACTCTCTGAACACGGTCCTTCAGACAGTTTTCAATCCAATTATAAACTATAATTTCCAAGCCTATACACCTTACTTTACCTATTAAGCGTCTATGAGGGACAGTATCAAAAGCCTTTGCAAAATCCAGAAACACTACATCCACAGCAGCCCCTCTGTCTACGCTACTACTCACCTCCTCATAAAAACAAATCTGACAACTTCTGTCCTTGGTAAACCCATGCTGGTTACCACTTATAATATTATTTATAGTCACATACTCCTGTATATAGTCTCTTAAGAGTCCTTCAAGCATTTTTCCCACAACAGAAGTTAAACTAACTGGTCTATAATTACCTGTGGAGGACCTTGATCCTTTTTTGAATATGGGCACCACATTTGTCTTGCGCCAATCACTTGGCACTGTACCAGTACCTAGAGAAGCTTTAAAAATTATAAACAGGGGCACAGCAATGACTGAACTGAGCTCTTTAAGCACTCTTGGATGTAATCCATCTGGACCCAGAACCTTGTTCACATTTACCCTATTTAACATCTCTTGAACCATATCTACAGTTAGCCAGTTGAGTATATCACTGGATGTACTAACAGGCGCCACAGATATCAGCTCTTTTCTCTTCTTTTGTATATACAGAGCTAAAAAAAAACATTTAGTAACTCTGCCTTTTCCAAAGTCAACACCATCTTTAAACCATATATCTAAATAAAAATTGTTACTTTCTGCATCCCATCCCCTACAGATTTTCATCCAGCTTTCATCCAATCAGGTTTCTGTGTGATCAAAATTTTGACATTACACCTTTTTAAACCTACATTAAATGCTCAAAAATTTCAGAAAGCTGCAAATTAAAACCCTAGTTTCATTTGTACATTTATAGCTTGATTCATTTTCAAATAGTGTCAAGAACAAACTTGTGTCTTAACTATGCAAACCATTTAATTTCTGAACCATCAGCAAACTGAGCTATACATAATAAGCTCTTTTGTCCCAAAACATAGTGCAATCTAAATACTATGCACCCATTTCTAATCCCAAAATGGGTAGAAAAAGAAAAGACTCATCAAATGTAAAATCTTCTTTGTATATTTCCAAACTTTCTGTGTCATATATAATGTTGGATGAAACATAAAGTGTTCTGTAATAAATCTTTCCTTCAAAAGAGAATAATTCAGTAAAAAGAGGTCTGCCTCCATTCCAAAAAATTACACAGGTTCTGCCTTGCACCCAATTAAACACTGAAGCCGTGCCATAAAGAAATACCACTGACATTTTGGGATCAACATCCTCCAATGTTTAAATGGGGGGAAAGGAGTCCCAGATTCAATCTTGGTTTCCTCACTCAAAGGAAAATCACTTAGCATACCCTCTATTGACTTGAATATACAGTCCAGAATTAATATAATTGCATTAAGCTGAAAAAAACAGGATCTGGGAAGAATGACCATCTTTCAAACATTAGCTGCTTACCTATTCAAGAACAGAAGATCCCTCAACCCTCTCAAATGTAAAAGAGTGCCAAAACTCAGATTACTTTAATCCTACAAATTTATTTTACTCACTTATATAGCATCAACATATTCTACAGCACTTTTCTACTTCTACAGACTTAAATTCTTGCTGTCTTCAGAAGAGCTCACAATCCAAATTCCCCATCAGTATGTCTTTGGAGTGTGGGAGGAAACTGAAGTACCCAGAGGAAACCCATACAAGCACAAGGAGAACCTACAGACTCCATGCAGAAACTGTATAAACCTAAAGTGTCGTTCAACAAACAACAAATGGATGCCCAATATATTAAAAATATATATTTTATTTCATAATAGTAGATAATACATAATAATTAGAATATTATTATGCATGTATGATGAGCTTATCGCAAATTATCTTCATATAATGGTACGTTGGAATAGTGTACGTCTCTGGGTATGTATGATGTTTATTTATTTTTGGTGTGGATGTTGGTCGTGTCGTCACGTGGTGGGGCACACATGCATCATTGTCTGACCCCATTGTCTGACCCCTACATTATTGATATTTTCATGACCCTATATGATATTTTGTGTCATGAATTTGTGGTTCACTGATTTGTGGAGCATGTAATGACCATATGGTGGTGATGTTGTAGATTTTGGCGATTTATGAGGTGTGTGATGTGTGTTGTGCCCCACCGCGTGACGACACAAGGATGATGTATGGTATTGATATGAACAGTAATGACATACAGTACAGACTAAAAGTTTGGACACACCTTCTCCTTCAAAGAGTTTTCTTTATTTTCATGACTATGAAAATTGTAGATTCACACTGAAGGCATCAAAACTATGAATTAACACATGTGGAATTATATACATAACAAACAAGTGTGAAACAACTGAAAATATGTCATATTCTAGGTTCTTCAAAGTAGCCACCTTTTGCTTTGATTACTGCTTTGCACACTCTTGGCATTCTCTTGATGAGCTTCAAGAGGTAGTCCCCTGAAATGGTTTTCACTTCACAGGTGTGCCCTGTCAGGTTTAATAAGTGGGATTTCTTGCCTTATAAATGGGGTTGGGACCATCAGTTGCGTTGAGGAGAAGTCAGGTGGATACACAGCTGATAGTCCTACTGAATAGACTGTTAGAATTTGTATTATGGCAAGAAAAAAGCAGCTAAGTAAAGAAAAACGAGTGGCCATCATTACTTTAAGAAATGAAGGTCAGTCAGTCAGCTAAAAAATTGGGAAAACTTTGAAAGTAAGGGCTATTTGACCATGAAGGAGAGTGATGGGGTGCTGCGCCAGATGACCTGGCCTCCACAGTCACCAGACCTGAACCCAATCGAGATGGTTTCGGGTGAGCTGGACCGCGGAGTGAAGGCAAAAGGGCCAACAAGTGCTAAGCATCTCTGGGAACTCCTTCAAGACTGTTGGAAGACCATTTCAGGGGACTACATCTTGAAGCTCATGAAGAGAATTCCAAGAGTGTGCAAAGCAGTAATCAAAGCAAAAGGTGGCTACTTTGAAGAACCTAGAATATGACATATTTTCAGTTGTTTCACACTTGTTTGTTATGTATATAATTCCACATGTGTTAATTCATAGTTTCATAGTCATGAAAATAAAGAAAACTCTTTGAATGAGAAGGTGTGTCCAAACTTTTGGTCTGTACTGTATATTGTTATGATGCGTATCTGGGATGTACCTTTTTATATATTTAGCCTCATACTGACTGATATATTGTCTATTTATGTTCTCAGCCTTGTATTTATATTTATTTATATTTTTATATAATCATGTCTCTCTCCGGGTAATGAAAAATATATATATGTATTCAGATGTATTCAGTCATTTTTTGATACCCCCTATGTGGACTTCGCTTTTTTGGGCTTCTCAATACTTATAATAGTGTCGAATATGGTGGATGCGAGTTGTTATCACTATAGTTCTGACCTTTTCTTGATTTGAATGGCTGATACAACGCTATGCCATGATGCGCTGTGCGCCGGGTCACGTGGGGACGCCGCTACGTTTCCTTGGGAGGCGGGCTGGAACGCATGGCTTGCGTTCCACCCCTCCTCCTGATAAATGCGGCGCCGCCATGACTGGCTCGGCATGCATCGCCGGGCAGGAGAGCTCAATAGTAAGTACCAGCTGCTGCATTCTATTATACCATGCCCTGAAGCCACATGGGGGATATAAATAGGAGCTTATGGCCACACTCACATTACCTCCTGACGAAGCTGAGGCGAAACGCGCGTCGGGGTCCTTTGCCTGTCCTGTGCCTGTTGTCTCTGCCCTCCACCATGTCTCAGGGTATGTTGTGATCTTCCATCTTATACTTTAGGTTGAGTCCTTTTGCTTACAGCTTTCTAGTTGGTCTGGTCTATGGGGTCTCATCCACTCTGAGTATCCCATATGGGCAATTTATTATATATATATTCTTTGTCCATGTTTGCATTTGTGATATATTAGGATCCAGGTGTCTCATCCTGCAGCTACGCACCTAGGTGATGATTACAGATAGTATTACCTTCAAGGGTATATATTATATATCCCCTTCTTTTCTGTTTTATCACCACTTTGCGTATTCTATACATGCCCTACATGTGTTCCATCTTGTGGTGGGTTATAGAGACACTGGCCGGGGGACTGCGGCATCCGGAGTTTTTCTGCTGACTCTTTAAATATATTTTTTTGTTATCCTTAATATTCTAATTATTATGTATTATCTACTATTATGAAATAAAATATATATTTTTAATATATTTGGGCATCCATTTGTTGTTTGTTGAACGACACTTTAGGTTTATATAGTTGGTTTTCTTGTTTGCCCTCGACTATGATCTTATAGATGAGGCCTTTTTCTTGTTCGGTTCTATCCATGCAGATACTGTCCTTGATCAGATTCCAACAAAATGCCCCAGCACTGCAAGGTATCAGTACTAACCACTGAGCCACCGTGCTAGATAATTACTGAATACCTATTTACTAAATATTTAAAATAAGCTGGAGAATCAATAGGCACATCCACAAAGGAGAAATTGGTCCCCTGATCCAGAGCGAGAAGAAAATACTTTTTCCGATTCCCTTTCACCTCCGAAAATCCACAAAAAGTGTTTACAACCTCACACAACTTGACAAGGATAAGTATGGTCTGCATTTGCCAACAGTACCAACATGTCATCTACATATTATGAGGTTAATTCCTCTCTAGATCCATATCTAAATCCTCAATTCCTGGATAAGCTGCTAGTGGCTTCATCATAAGAGCAAACAAAAGTTACAAGAGAGGGCATACTTGTCTCGTCCCATTGTACAAATAAACAGTCTCCGAGCGCACTCTATTCTATTCCAATTTGAGCGCTAGTCCCATAGTACACTAACAGCCCATCTACAGAATATTCTCCTGAAACCCAAAACCGCCTGAAGGAAGTTCCAGTCGACACACTCAAATGCTTTGACCACCTAAAGGGAAACTACCACCCAGTCCACTCCATTATCAGGGCGAGCCTGCATACACAGATATAGGCGTCTGATATTGTTAGCAGCCACTCTTCAAGGCATAAAGCATGTTTGATTTCCTTTAATAATGACCATACTTTAGCCAATAGTACCACCAGTATCTTAACTAATAGTTTATAATCTGAGTTAAAGACAGAAATTGGGCAGAGGAATCTTTGCTCTGCTTTAAGATTAGTATTTTTAGGGCCTCCTGCATTGATACAGGTACAACCCCCTGTCGGAATGAGTGGTTTAATACGTAAGTGGGCGACATAATCTCATATATTAACAAAATCTCAGATGGAAATCCATCTACTCCTGGGGCTTTACCCTTTGGTAACTGTCAATGTTCCCTTTAAGCCTTTGCAGCTATTGAGTTGAGCCATTATGTAGCCAGACGATACATCATGAAAGGTGGGCAATCTGTTAGCAAGGGTGCATTGTAGCAACCACGGGGATAAACCTGCAATACCATGCGACCATCAGTTAAAGGGGTGTTCGCATCTCTGACTTTTCTATGGATATACTATAAAAGTCTAATAGAGGTGGACTCTATTTTGAGGACAGTGTTTCATTTACCTACTGCATTGTATGGAGAGATAACTCTCTCCATTTACTTCTATGGGAGAAAGAGACCCATGGTGAGACTCTTGTGGATATGCCATAAAACACCACGTGCAGAGGCCGGGATTGGAGAGGCCCCAAAGGTATGTTGTGTAAATGAGGTGTCACCATATGTTGCTGGCCTCTGTAAGGTATTATAATATGTGGTGCAGCCCAATGGGAAATAAGTCCATAGAGTCAGGGTCTTCAGTTAATCACTGTGCTTTCTTACTGGCAAATCACTGAGCTGAGGAGAAAGGCCTAAGCTAGCTGTCCCTCTCTCTCAGAAGACTTATACCCTGGTCAAAGGCTGGTGGCCCAGGGTCTGTAGCTCAGTCGTCCAGCTAAAGCCCTGGTCAATGGGATGGTACCACAGTCTGTGGCTCAGTGACTTCTTCTGATCACTCATGCAGTCTCTCTCTCTACTAAGCAGGTCTCTATCTGCAGAATGGCAAAACCTCTTCTACTAAACAATGGTATCTATCTGCAGTCAACTAGCCGCTCTAACTGCTGTCCTTATTTACAGTTTCTAGCTAAACTAGAACATTCTAGTGGAAGTGGTGAAGTGGAGAAACACAGACTTAGGCTACTTTCACACTCGCGTTTGGTGCGGATCCATCATGGATCTGCACAGACGGATCCGTTCATATAATACAACCGTCTGCATCCGTTCAGAACGGATCCGTTTGTATTATCTTTAACATAGCCAAGACGGATCCGTCTTGAACACCAATGAAAGTCAATGGGGGACGGATCCATTTTCTATTGTGCCAAATTTTGTTACATTGTGTGTCAGGACGGATCCGTTTGGCTCAGTTTCGTCAGACGGACACCAAAATGCTGCAACCAGCATTTTGGTGTCCGCGTCCAGAGCGGAATGGAGACGGAAAGGAGGCAAACTGATTGATTATGAGCGGATCCTTTTCCATTCAGAATGCATTAAGGGCAAAACTGATCTGTTTTGGACCGCTTGTGAGAGCCCTGAATGGATCTCACAAACGGAAACCAAAACGCCAGTGTGAAAGTAGACTTATTTAGAGCTTCAGTCCAAGTATATGGGAATAACTAAACAGTTTCTCGAGAAATAAACAAATCTTCAGACATAAACAACAGTCCTTCTCTAAATGTCTTTTCAGCTTAAAACAAAGACTACTGGGAGCCACAACATGAACTGCACTTGATGGGTGAAGATCTGTTGGCCATTTTTATTCCGTGTGTGTTGCCCTTGTTCGTTCTTCACCTGGATGGACATGGTTTGTCAGACCTCCCCCAAACTACTTTACTGTACTGTTTACAACCAAGTTTTACATTGTTTTACCCCCTTTGTCAGGTTACTTGAGAGCCTCATGGGACTATGGTTCTCATCATGTTTCTATTTTATGTGTTCTATATGACATTTTGTACCATCCCTTGGATTACAATTAACTCTATTGTTTCCGTGGATTACAAGTGACTTTTATGTGTTTCCAGAGGATTCCAGTCTTAGGCTACTTTCACACTAGCGTTCGGGTGTCCGCTCGTGCGCACCGTTTGAAGGGGCTCACGAGCGGCCCCGAACGCATCCGTCTGGCCCCAATGCATTCTCAGTGGAGGCGGATCCACTGAGAATGCATCCGCCTGCCAGCGTTCAGCCTCCGCTCCGCTCAGTGAGCGGACACCTGAACGCTGCTTGCAGCGTTCGGGTGTCCGCCTGGCCGTGCGGAGGCGAGCGGATCCGTCCAGACTTATAATGGAAGTCAATGGGGACGGATCCGCTTGAAGATGACACAATATGGCTCAATCTTCAAGCGGATCCGTTCCCCATTGACTTTCAATGTAAAGTCTGAACGGATCCGCTCAGACAACTTTCACACTTAGAAAATTTTCTAAGTTTTAATGCAGACGCATCCGTTCTGAACGGATGCGAACGTCTGCATTATCGGAGCGGATCCGTCTGATGAAACATCAGACGGATCCGCTCCGAACGCTAGTGTGAAAGTAGCCTTAAAGCACTTCAAAGTAAAAGGACTCAAGTCATATTTGAGCGTATTATTGAGTATTGATTGCACTAATAAATGCATAATGTTTTTCCAACATGTTTACAGGTTATGCAACATTCAAGCCCTTATGCCCATTGTGTGTATTCTTTTCTAGCTGCCGCAATGTGAATTGATGCACTTTTTGTGATATTGCACTTAACCTTTGCACTTAGCCAGGTCAGTAGCACCTTACTTCTGTGTGCCTTGCTTTACAGCTCTTGTCTTTTCCCCCTTTATATGGACTGCCTATCTGGACGCTCAATACTAATGACCTACACCCGGTGTTATATGCCCATAGGCACCCAGGGTAGGACCAAGTAGTAAGTCCCGGCAGGTCCAGTAACTACACAGGTAACCCTGCTGCTTCGGGAATGGTTAGAGGAGTTTTTGACCCCTCTTTCCCGTTATTTGTTCAGGATTGCTCCCATCCTGGTGTGTCTTCCAGGAGTTTCATGGGATTATTATACCCTCCTCCTGTGACATTGCCAGAAGAGCATGGAGAAGCTGATACCTCCCCCTTCTGTGCCTTTGCCTAAGGTATGGCGCCTCCACCTTACAGCATTTTTGCTACCCATAGTCACCATAGTGATCATGCTATAAGCCTTATATTTTGACTTTGGTGTAGGGAAGGGAATACATGATAAAGCCACCCTTCTATTTGTCGGCATTTCATTACATTATGGTGGGACTACAGAGTAAAGACACCCCCATGCTTCTTTAGGTGTTTTCGGAGCTCAGAACACTTCAAAGTTAGTCAGTAGTGATTGCTTAGTGCAGACCTTTGGTTCACTGGGTTTACCGAGAGGGAAACTGTTAATTAAGACACCCTACTCATGCGGGCAGGAACCTTAGGGTAGCCGTTTCATGTTTCTTTTATGTATGTCTTTATATGTACCTCATGCAGCACTTTGTATTAAATTGGGTACCCCAGAGCTTGTTCCTCTTCTCCTAAGCATAAGCCGAGGGCGGCTTAACTCAAAGTAAGGGGGAATTTAACACCCCAGAGTTGTGTTAATACACGCCTCTACCCCGCTACTATCTTCTAAGAGCCTGTATATTGTCATCTGATATAATTTATATTATGTCTTCACAAATGTGCATCTAAAACCATGTTAAACATAATTGTTATTGTCATTTTCCAGGTTTACCAGCAGGTGGCAGCAATGCCAGCTTAGCTCCCCCTCTGCGAGCAGAGTGGGCTATGCCCACATCCTGCAACATGGGTGGAGAAGGAAGTTAGAGTCAGTGTGCCAGCCACCTCTGTTGGGGAAGGCTGTGTGATAGAGTTCAGGAGAACCCCTGCATAGGGAAGACAGCAAGGATCTTGTCTCGGCTGAGACCTGATCATATACCCAGGCTGAGCACCTGCAGCCTCAGCTGGATGGAAGAAGCATAAAACTAACTACAACCTCCAGAGTTCCAGGAAGAAAGGATCCCCTGAGAAATCATCTGTGAGTTAAGTCCAGAGACCTAGGGGAAGCCATTCCTCCTCAGCTAGTCTGTCCCCACAAAGCAGAAGCTACAGAAAAGTGCATAAGATTAATTCCTGTCACAATTACAGAGCTACTAAGCAGACGAATTATCCTTCAAGCTCACATTTGAAGCAGACGCATTTATTCCTGCCAATGATTGCTAAAACCTGCTGGGACCAAGAGACCAAGGCTGTATACTGCTTGGATACAAGTTATCTTCAGTAAAAAAAACATTTGAACTTCATCTAAAGGTCTGAACATCATTTCTGTTGCAAAATTCCTCTATTACTCCTACTATCACTTCACTCAAATTTATTGCAAGTGAGCCAGGAGTCCAGCTGTACCCAGGTAGGAGACACCGTTGACACAATTATCACCACCCTATAGAGACATTATAGGCCATTACACCACTCTGGCATTCCTAATCTGGCACATGCATTATAACACCTTGGAAGGGCCCTGGGGTAGTACCCTGCGCACGCTGCAATTGGCGTCATGAACAAATACAGACTATTATCTACCTGTATCCTGGCCCACTGCATAAGTGGCGTCAGCATACCCGACCCTGGCCATTGCATTTTTTGGCGTCACAAACAGGATCGAATTGTGTGCCTATTCCTGCTGGAACAGGATCGAATTGTGTGCCTATCCCTGCTGAAACAGGATCGAATTGTGTGCCTAACAGGATCGAATTGTGTGTCTAACGTTACTCCAAGGCCTAAGAAATGTGCCAGAAACCGTGAAAATGGACTTTATTACTTTTGTTGTGGGACCAGCACTACAAGGGTTAATCCGCAATTTTTCCCTGATGGCCCAGTGTCTTCATGGCCTCCTAGAGCGTGAAAATGATGATTATGCCCTCTTGAAGCGGAAAAACTAAAGACTGCCCAGATAATGTAGTAGATGGTACCTGCAGTCCTATGTTCCGCCACAGATAACACAGTTATAACTCTTTGAGTACAGATAATGTAGTAGATGTTACCTGAAGTCTTATGTATCACTAAAGATAACACAGTTATAACTCTCTGAGTACTTATATTAGATGTTACCTGCAGTCCTATGTAACACCACTACAGATGAGCAAATCGAAGTTGACGAAGTGAAATTTGATCCGAATTTCCAGAAAAATATCACGCTTCCTGGTAACGAATCGCATTTTTTCCTAAAATGGCTGCTGCACATGTGAGGACATGGAGCAAGGAACTCTGGGAAGGCGGGATCACCCATAATGCAATGCATGCAGTCAATCAGCAGCCAGCTAGCCCTGTGATGTCACAGCACTATATGAAGCCTCAGCCATCTTGGATTCTACCATTTTCCCGTGTACTTAGTGCAGGGAGAGATGTCAGGAGGTGCCAGGGACAGTGCTAGAAAAATCTTCATTGTGCTAATAAAATTATTTACAAGTGCAGGGAAAGATTATTTAAGGTTTAGGGAAAGGATAGGGAGGAATCATTCCACAGCATTTATGTTGAACAGGACTCAGTAGGGGAGGTTACAGCCTGGGTAATAGGAACAATCCTATTACACCTTACTGCACTGACTGAAGACCCAAATTGCCCTTATACAGCTCTGTAATTCCAGCAAACCGTTCTTGTTATTGGGGTGTTACAGAGTTTATTACAAGGAAATATTTTTACATCTTATTTGTCCCTGTGCGGTGCAGTTATATGTTCTAAAGCATTTTTGGGCTTGTATTAGTGGGTAAAAAGGGCTTATTAGCCGTTGTGTGGTGAAGTGCTAAAATTAGAGCACTTTTTGTTGTGTATTAGTGGCAAAATAAATATATATTTGCCATTCAGCGGTGCAGTTATATGTTCTAAAGCCCCTTTTGTTGTGTATTAGTGGAAAAAAGAAAAATATATTTGCCGTTCAGCGGTGCAGTTATATGTTCTAAAGCCTTTTATGACATGTATTAGTGGCAAAAGAAAAAAATATTTGCCGTTTAGCGGTGCAGTTATATGTTCTAAAGCCCCTTTTGTCATGTAATAGTGGCAAAAGTAAAATATATTTGCTGTTCAGCGGTACAGTTATATGTTGTAAAGCCTTTTGTGGCGTGTATTAGCGGCAAAAGAAAAAGATATTTGCCATTCAGCGGGGCAGTTACATGTTCTATTGCCCTTTTTGCTGTGTATTAGTGGCAAAATAAAAATATATTTGGCGTTCAGCAGTGCAGTTATAAATAAAAGTTGGCACCCAAAAAAATGGTCACACACTAATATTTTGTTAGACCGTCTTTAGCTTTGATTACGGCATGCATTCACTGTGGCATTGTTTCGATAAGCTTCTGCAATGTCACAAGATTTATTTCCATCCACTGTTGCATGAATTTTTCACCAAGATCTTGCATTGATGATGGTAGAGTCTGACTGCTGCTCAAAGCCTTCTCCAGCACATCCCAAAGATTCTCAATGAGGTTAAGGTCTGGACTCTGTGGTGGCCAATCCATATGTGAAAATGATGTCTCATGCTCCCTGTACCACTCTTTCACAATTTAAGCCCGATGAATCCTGGCATTGTCATCTTGGAAAATGCCAGTGTCATCAGAGAAGAAAAAATCCATTGATGGAATAACCTAGTCATTCAGTATGTTCATGTAGTCAGCTGACCTCATTCTTCGAGCACATATTGTCGCTGAAACTAGACCTGACCAACTGCAGCAACCCCAGATTATAGCACTGCCCGCACAGGCTTGTACAGTAGGCACTAGGCATGATGGGTTAATCACTTCATCTGCCTCTCTTCTTACCCTGATGCGCCCATCACACTGGAACAGGGTAAATCTGGACTCATCAGACCACATGATCTTCTTTCATTGCTCCAGAGTCCAATCTTTATGCTCCCTAGCAAATTGAAGCCTTTTTTTTCTAGTTTTCCTCACTAGTTAGTAGTTTTCTTACGGCTACACAGCTGTTCAGTCCCAATCCCTTGATTTCCCTTCACATTGTCCATGTGGAAATGCTCTTACTTTCACTATTAAACATAGCCCTGAGTTCTACTGTTGTTTTTCTTCGTTTTGATTTCACGAAATGTTTAAGCGATCGCCGATCACGATCATTCAGGATTTTTTCCCCGCCACATTTCTTTCTCAAATACGATGGGTCCCCACTATCCTTCCAGTTTTTAATAATGCATTGGACAGTTCTTAACTCAATTTTAGTAGTTTCTGCAATCTCCTTAGATGTTTTCTCTGCTTGATGCATGCCAATGATTTGACCCTTCTCAAACAGACTAACATCTTATCCACGACCACGAGATGTGTGTTTCGACATGGTTGTTTAAGAAATGAGAAGCAACTCATTGCACCAGTTGGGGTTAAATAACTTTATTGCCAGCTGAAAAATAATCGCCTATGCAATAATTATCCGATAGGAGGCTCATAACTATTTGCTTAGTTAAATCCAGGTGGCAACTTTTTTTTTGGACACGAAGTGTATGTTCTAAAGACTTATGTGGCGTGTATAAGTGGAAAAAATAAGGGTCTATTTGACATTCAGCAGTGCAGTTATATGTTCTAAAGCCCTTTTTGTCATGTATTAGCGATCACAGTGGAATTGCGTGAGCGCAGAGCAATATCGTGTTTCATTGGAGAAGGACAGTAGTGAGAATATTCAGGGTGCAATTTGGGTTTGCAAACAGCAGATGGTGCATGGAACTACACTTTCATACGGTAGTATTTGTCCCTGCTTGTACTATACATTACACTATGCCCGATCCTCCTCCACAACCTTTCTCCACACATCCCTCCACATCTTCCCCACTCCTACTCTGCTATACAGTGTATATGTAGGTATAATACTTCACACCCCATCCTCCAGCTTCTGATGTGTCCCATTTCAGGATGGCTGTGCGGTCGCGCGATCCCCCCAGCCTGCTTTACCACTCAGCTGCTATAAATATTAAATTAGATGGCCGGCTCTATATATAAAACATATATCCTTTATTCTAAGAACAGTGTCGGCTGAAAGGTTCTGATCCCCACAGTCCGTGACTGTGGGGATCAGAACCTTGTTAAATGTGTATATATATATATATATATATATATATATATTTAAATTGTTATTTTATTAATCCCCCCCCCACGCAGCTCCTGATGTGCCCCATTTCAGGATGGCCCAGCGGGTGCACGATCCCCCGCCCCCCCCCCCCCCTTCCCCCATTTTCAGGATGGCCTGAGCGGTTAGCAGAGTGTCAGCCTACATCTCACACTCTGCTTGAAACGGCCGACATCAGTGCTGGCACTGATGTAAGCCGCTTAACCCCCTCCATGCCGCGGTCTATAGGGACCGCTGTATGGAAAGGGTTAACAGGGAGGGAGCTCCCTCCCTTCCCCATCAGCCGCTGCTGTGCCGTTACAGCAGCCCGATGCTTGATAGGTTCACAGAGGGAGGGAGCCCCCTCCCTTCCCCATCGGGACGCTGCCACAGCAGCACAGCGGCCCGATGGGGAAGGGAGGGAGCTCCATCCCTCTGTGAACCCATCAAGGATCAGGTTGCTGTAACGGCACAGGCATCCGGCTTACCATGGTACTGTATAGATAATGAATATACTTTAGTGTTGAGCGAGCATGCTCGGCCGAACTGCTGTTCGGCTCGAGCATCGCTATGCTCGGCAGATCCGAGTGCTCGGCTGAATATTTCGGGTGATTGAATACAATATGTTTAAACGATTTTATTGAGTGTTATATTTTAACATAATAATAAGGCATGTCATCCCCAGCAAGGGATTAATATATCAAAAGGCATATACACAAGTGCATTTTACAATACCACCTGGTGTATAAAATAGATCATACATGATAATCACAAAGTGCAAGTTAATAAACCTCGCATCTAGGTTTCCAGTAAAGAATGTAAAGTGAATGCGGTAGGAGAGAAGACGAGTAGTGATTAAGATAGGAGAAGAACAAGGGGAAAGAAGAGAGAGGGGGGAGAAAGAGGGAAAAAAAAAAAGGGGGGGGGGGAATGGGGGGAATAAAGGGGTGACTGCCTGATGTAGGTGTTCCTCTATATCCTATAAGGAATAACTCAAGTAGAGAGCAATGTGGGAAGATCCGAAGAGGACTGAAATTCTAACCAGCTTGACCATACGGTTGTATATTTAGAGCACTGATTATTCGCATCTGAGGAGATTTCTTCCATTCCCTCATGGTTGGTATATCTGTCGTACACCAGTGCCTGGGTATTACCGATCTTGCTGCCGTGATGAAGAATCTTAAAAGATTCTTTTTCTGGGATGCAATGGAGCCCGGCAGGATGGAAAGGAGAGCCACTTGGGGGGAGTTATGAGTAGTCTTTTGTGTGATTTTGTGGGCAACTTCAAAAACTTTGTCCCAGAATGTTTTAACCATGTCACATCCCCACCAAACATGTAACATCGTGCCTATCTCTTTGTTACATCTCCAACAGATCTCAGGGATTGTGGGAAATATTCTGTGCAGTCTGGCTGGGTACCTATACCATTGAGACAAAATTTTATAGTTCTTTTCCTATGCTGAACAAGCTATTGAGAGTTTATGAGAAAATGCAAAGGCTTTTTGCTGATCAGCATGTTCTATGTCCGAACCCAGTTCCTGTTCCCACCCTGTGATGAAGCCTGGAGCATTTTTATTTGAGTCTTGCAATAAATTCTGATATAACTGAGAGATCAAGTGTGTCTGTGGAGACAACAAAGTGAATAATTTCTCTGTTTCCATTAGAGAGGTCTCAAAGGCACACCGCTCTCCTCTAGAGGATATGTAGGATCTCAGTTGTTCGTATTCAAACCATGAGATCCGTGTGTTAGAGAATTTCACACTTATTGATGATAGAGAAGGTAATGAGCCTCCAGATAGTAGATGATGAAAGCGTGGTTCTTCCATAACTTTCATTCCACAGAAAGAGTCTTTCCCTGCGCTAGCAGGGAACGCTGGGTTGGGAAATATTGGGGTAAGAGGGCTGAGTCGTCTACTGCAAATACCTTTTAGGGTTAGAGAGTCCCATAGTTTAAGGGTTTGTCTCAAAAATACATTTTTTCCTCTTAGTAGTGGGCGATCTGCAGGGTCAATCCAAGGAGTGTATTTTAGAGGAAGCGAATAAAGAGTTTGTTCCAATCCTACCCATTGTTTTGTTTTTCCATGATATTGCCAATCAAGCAGTCTCGTAAGGGAGGCTGCTGTGTGATATAATTTAAAGTCAGGAAGGCCAACTCCTCCTTGCGATTTAAGTCTAGTTAATGTAGAGTAGGGCTAAGCTGTCCCCAGACAAATCGAGTGATTGCTGTTCTCAATTTACGAAAGAAGGACGAAGGTGGAGTTAATGGGATGGTTTTAAATATGTACAAGAATTTTGGTAAAATGTCCATTTTAAGAACGTTTATTCGACCAAACCATGATTTTTTATTAAAAGTGGCAAGATCTTTTGTTGTTCGTTCCAGTAAAGAAAGGTAATTTAGATTGAAAAGGTGGTCAGAATTCGTAGGAATAAGGATTCCTAGATATTTAAGTGATGATGTTTGGTGTCAAAATGGAAAAGCAGTGAGAAGTCTGGTGAACTCATCCCGGGGAATGGATATGCTTAAAATTTCCGATTTTGAGTAGTTAACTTTGAAGTTGCTTAGATGACCGAATTGTTCAAATTCGGATAGATCCGAAGGGA
The DNA here is from genome assembly GCF_905171765.1 of Bufo bufo. Classification (NCBI taxonomy): domain Eukaryota; kingdom Metazoa; phylum Chordata; class Amphibia; order Anura; family Bufonidae; genus Bufo; species Bufo bufo. Next base: position 214,681,325 of record NC_053394.1, read on the forward strand.
GGGATATATGAGGCTGAGTAACATACATTAGGAGATCGTCTGCATATAAGGCTGTTTTATAATGGGATCCTTTAAATGTGAGGCCATGTATTGATGGGTTAGCGCGGAGAGCATTGGCTAAATGTTCCATCACTAGAACGTACAGCAGCGGTGATAACGGGCATCCTTGCCTGGTCCCTTTTCCAATAGGTATAGAAGGAGATAGAAGCCCATTCGCTCTAACCTTGGCTGTGGGGTTGGTGTAGAGGGCGTTAATTTTATGGAGGAACTTTGGTCCTAGGACAATTTGTCGTAGGGTTGAGTTCAGGAATCACCAATGAATGTGGTCAAATGCCTTCTCGGCATCTACCGATAATAAACACATGGGGGAGTTATCAGTTTTTGCTATGTTGGTGAGAATCAGGGTTTTAATTGTATTATCACGAGCCTCTCTTCCACGTACAAAGCCTACCTGGTCTGTGTGAATTAGATTGGGTATTATGGGGGTTAGCCGATCTGCAAGTATCTTGGAGTAAATTTTTAAGTCGATGTTAATCAGAGAAATTGGCCTGTAGTTAGAAGATATGGTGGTGTCTTTTCCTGGTTTGGGTAAGATGCTGATATGGGCTTCCAATGATTGGGTGGGAAACAAGGACTTCGATCCAATGCTATTAAAAACGTTGGTTAAAAAGGGGGAAATGAGTTCATTGAAGCGTTTGTAGAAGGCGGTTGTAAATCCATCAGGCCCTGGACTTTTCCCTGACGGAGAATTTTTAATGACAGTCATCACTTTCCTTTCAGAAAAGTCATCTTCTTATCCTTATCTATCCTGTTCAGAAATGTTGGGTAGTGCTGTTTCGGTTGTGTATTTATCTATGCGTTCGGACAAAGATGAGGGTGCCATGTCCGCGAATTGGCCTCTAATGTTATAAAGTTGTGAGTAAAAGGGTCTGAACACCTCTAGTATTTCATTGGTGTTATGTGTATCTCTACTATTTGGCTTTTTGATATGAGGGATATAGGTTTGAGAGGTTCGAGGATGTAGATATCGGGCTAAAGGTTTACCGCATTTGTTGGAATGTTCGTATAAAAAAGCGTTTTCCCTGATCACGGTACTTTTTGTATTATTGATCCATCAACATTCTGATGGAATCTCTGAATTTGATTAATTCTATTTGTGTGGCGGGTGAAAGTGTTTGTTTGTGTAATGTTTCCAGGTTGTGTGCCTGAGTAAGAAGGTTAGTTAGTTTGTGTGCCCTTTCTCTTTTCAATCTTGTTCCATGTGTTATGAAGATCCCGCTAAGGACGCATTTCAACGCCTCCCATTGCATGGGTAAGGGGTTGCTATCTATGGCGTGTATTAAAAGGAAATCTTCAGTTGTTTTTTGGATATCTGCTGTGAATACGATATCCTTAAGGCTACTTTCACACTAGCGTTCGGAGCGGATCCGTCTGATGTTTCATCAGACGGATCCGCTCCGATAATGCAGACGTTCGCATCCGTTCAGAACGGATGCGTCTGCATTAAAACTTAGAAAATTTTCTAAGTGTGAAAGTTGTCTGAGCGGATCCGTTCAGACTTTACATTGAAAGTCAATGGGGAACGGATCCGCTTGAAGATTGAGCCATATTGTGTCATCTTCAAGCGGATCCGTCCCCATTGACTTCCATTATAAGTCTGGACGGATCCGCTCGCCTCCGCACGGCCAGGCGGACACCCGAACGCTGCAAGCAGCGTTCAGGTGTCCGCTCACTGAGCGGAGCGGAGGCTGAACGCTGGCAGGCGGATGCATTCTCAGTGGATCCGCCTCCACTGAGAATGCATTGGGGCCAGACGGATGCGTTCGGGGCCGCTCGTGAGCCCCTTCAAACGGTGCGCACGAGCGGACACCCGAACGCTAGTGTGAAAGTAGCCTAAGAAGGTTGTCATTTAACCTCCAGTTCCAAAGTTTGGAAAGTGCATCAGGTAGGTTTACTTTCAAGTAAATTGGCGCATGGTCTCAAAACAATATGTCTCCAATAGGGGCCTGTGGATTCCAGGCTAAGGTGTGGTGACTAACAAGGAAAAGATCTATGCAGCGACAGGACTGGTGCAGAGTGGAATAGAATGTGTAGTCTTTACCTTGAGGATGAAGTATCCGCCATATGTCTACTAGCTGTAGGGAGTGGAAGTGTGAGAGTAAGGATTTCAGTTGTTGACGGGATGTCGTGCTCGAGCCGGAAGAGTAATCTACCACTGGATCCAGAGTAAAGTTAGACTGCTGATATTCAGGAGAGGGCAAAGGAGAGCTAGGAACCGGGCCGGCACCTCTGCCTACCTAAAGCTCCCCATATTTGAACACTGCCCATATAATAAACACGCAGGACAACAGGTAACCTTTTAGCTGGGTGATGATCGGCCACAGCTTATTTATTTTATGCGGCAAAACCAAATAACATCTTGGAGCGGTATGCCAACCGCCGGTCTCCCGGCGGGCAAGTACGCCATCAGCCATTTCCAACACTCCGCTGTATCAATTGCCGCCAGCTGTGACTTCAAATCCCAAATCCAACCGCCCATCTTAAAAGAAGAAGACAACGTAAAAACTCAAAACAAAGGCAAAGAATTAACATCTTCTTAAACTGTTCCTTACTACATCGTCATTCCTATAATCTTGCTTTATCCCATCATTCTCTTTCATTCGTTGCTTTTTCTTTTTTTTTTTTTTTTTACAGAAAAAACCTGTTGAGGTACCCATTCAAGGGCGGGAGGGTGGGCAACTTGGCTTCCGCTGCAAAGAGGAAGTGCAGCAGCCGGGGAGGGGGTTATAAACCCTTGCAAGAGGGAGACCACACATACTCGTCCCCCAGTGACGTGCCATTATACCACCATTAACCCCTCAAGCACCAAACATAAACCGGCAAGGTGCTATCTCAAACCCACGGCTAGGAAGGGAAAAGGGGGACCACCAGTCCCTAATCACCCTCCTTAGGAGTCGGGCGCTTGCCAGACTGCTGGTATTCAGGAGAGGGCAAAGGAGAGCTAGGAACCGGGCCGGCACCTCTGCCTACCTAAAGCTCCCCATATTTGAACACTGCCCATATAATAAACACGCAGGACAACAGGTAACCTTTTAGCTGGGTGATGATCGGCCACAGCTTATTTATTTTATGCGGCAAAACCAAATAACATCTTGGAGCGGTATGCCAACCGCCGGTCTCCCGGCGGGCAAGTACGCCATCAGCCATTTCCAACACTCCGCTGTATCAATTGCCGCCACGGAGGAGACCCGCAGCCCTACACGGGGCTCCGACCACCACCCAGCAAAAACATGGCCTGTTCAATACCGTCCTGCAAGCCAGAAATAAATATGTCCAGACCAATCTCAGTCAAATGAACACCATCAGGCCTCATCATGGCTCTGTTATCGCCTTCCAGTTGGCGATGCCTCACCACAATGCCCCCCCGTGAACGAACAAACCTGGACATACGGGAATTGACCGTCCTCCTACATTTCTCGGCAGCCTCGGCATCTCTGGCACCATGCCAAACCACCCGAGGAATGATTTCGGACCATACTAAAACCATCTCGGCAAAGAAGGACGAGAACCTCTCAATATCGGAGCGCATGAGAGTCATGAGCTCAGCCAAGCGAGATAGACATAGGTCATTCCCACCAGCATGAATAACTAGGATCACCGGTCCCCTGGAATGAAAACCAATATCCACCACCTCAGTCAGAATCTGCGACCACTTAAGACCGCGGATACCCCTCCAGGATACGTCCACTTCACGAAACCCAGCATCCGACCGCCAGGCCTGCACTCCGCCCTCTGAGCCGCCCAGAAAATGTACGAGTGGCCAACCAACCAGACCGCCGGGCGCACCATACCTAAAAGAAAAAGCAGTTAGTACTAAATTAACATAGGATAACGCTGCGAACCCGCGCTGTAAGCCCACTGCCGTAACACGAATAACAGACCAGGCACACAAGACTTACATACATATAACGCACGTATAAATTATACATTATATATATATACTCCGGCCTAATATACCTGGCATAACAGGTGGACCGCCACCTGCCGATGCGCATGACCTCCGACTCTGGCAAACCGGCTCTGGCCGCCTCCGTAGCCGCACCAATGCGAAACGAATGGGTGCCAAACTCCTTTGGCTCGATTCCCAACCGTGATAAGCAAGCGCGAAAGACAGTTACAAACTGAAATTTTGTCAATGGGGAGGTATCCTGGTGAGTGAAGAAATTAACACCACCCACACGAGCCTCACCGTACATGGAGACCAAACGCACCGGACAAGCCACACCAGGAACCTGGTGAAGAGGGATCCAAGCCCCCTTGCCAAACTGGTCCGTCTTCGATCTGCGGACACGAACCCTTACTGCCCCATTCCCACGTACCACATCCTGTACTAACAACCCACCTGGCTTCTTGCCAGAACGGGGGAGTAATTCACCCACTCGAAGAGCTGCAAAAAAGGCCAAACTAAAACAGGCCGAAAAAAGCTTTGCTTCAAAAACTGAAGTACACACCCCTGAACAAACATCGACCAGCCTGCATAGCAGGTTAAATGAAATAGGCTGGCGACAGTCCTTCGCAACATATTCCTTTTTCCAACCCTTCATAGCTTGCCTGATGATAAAATGCTTGGAGACATCAGACCAACCACAAAGGCGAAAGAAAAAAGCAACCCCAGACAACCGTCGCTGCGCAACTGGTGCGGACACACCCAGAGATCTGAGTTTTAGCAACCATTCCACTGTTACCTCCAGCCGGAGGGAATCCTGTGTGGAAACGCTCCTCGCACCCACCCCTGATAACCAGTCGGCCCATGCCTTACCGTGATTCCGCCAGGTCGCAGGGGACACCGAAGCCCCAACAAGGGACATCAGCTGTTGGCCACCAAACGCCATAGGTGCTCCGGACATTCCTTCCCGATGTACTCCGCTTCCGGAAGAAGCTCCCGAAAAACCTGCCAACGAAAACAGGAAAGAGCATCAGCAATACTGTTATCAACACCTGGAACATGTCGAGCCCTGAAATAGATATTATGCTCAAGACAACGCAATACCAAATGTCGCAGCAGCGCAATCACCGGGAGAGAAGAGGATGACAGGCGGTTGATACAATGAACCACACCCAGGTTGTCAGACCAAAAGCAAACGTGATGATTAGAAAGGTTGCGACCCCAAATCACCACCGCCACTATAATAGGAAACAATTCCAGCAAGGTCAAATTTTTACAAAGGCCAAGAGAGCGCCACCACTCTGGCCAGGGGGCAGAGCACCATGCCCTACCGAAAATGGTGCCGAAACCGCAGGAACCAGAAGCGTCTGAAAAAAGGGACAAAACCGAATTAGGAACCTCTTCGGAAATAAGACACGTGTGGCCATTGTACGAACACAGAAAATCCCGCCATACCTGCAAGTCGGCTTTCAAAGACCTAGTCAGGCGAATACGGTGATTAGGAGACTTAGCCCCCCGAGTAGCCAACGACAAACGCCTGGAAAAAACACGTCCCATGGGCATGACCCGGCATGCAAAACAGAGCAAACCTAGCAATGACTGAAGCTGCTGTAGGGTAACCTTACGCACAGCCAAAAAACCCTCAATCAAATACAACAACTTCTGCAACTTATCACCGGGCAGACGAAAAACCATATTGACAGAATCAATTTCGATGCCCAAAAAAGACAAACACGTGACCGGACCCTCCGTCTTCTCTGCTGATATGGGAACACCAAACTTGGACATGCAGGACAAAAACGTGTTGAGAAGCAAAAGACAACCATCCCCTGACCCCGGGGCAACAAGCAAAAAGTCATCCAAATAGTGTATTACCGATGTAGACAACGCCTCATACCTGACCACCCATTCCAGGAAACAACCAAACATCTCAAAATAGTGGCAGGAAATAGAACACCCCATGGGCAGGCAAGTATCATAGTAAAACATACCCTCAAACGAACAACCAAGAAGATGATGACAATCCGGGTGAACGGGTAAGAGCCGAAAAGCCGATTCAATGTCTGACTTGGCCAAAAGGGCGCCCTGTCCTGCATTCCTAACCAGAGACACCGCACGGTCAAAGGAAACATATGACACTGAGGACTCCTCAGGCAGAATAGCGTCATTCATCGACGAACCCTTGGGGTGGGATAAGTGGTGTATGAGGCGAAACTTGCCAGGATCCTTCTTAGGAACAATACCCAAAGGCGACACTCTAAGATTAGGAAACGGCATAGACTGAAACGGCCCCTTAACTCTGCCCAAAGAAACTTCCTTACCCAACTTCTCACGGAGGACCTCAGGGAGCTCCCTAGCAGAACGTAAATTGTCGGAAAAAACAGGAAACCTACTCAAGACAAACGGAATAAAGAAACCAAATGTGAAACCAAAGCGAAGCTGGGAGGCAGCCGCCTTATTGGGGTAAATGTCTAGCCATGGGGACATCTCTGTTACGCTCACCGGGGTCCTTAGGTTCTCCCGCACCAGGGGGCTTAAAAGGCCTGGTCGTGGGACGGGAGCACCTGTTAGCGGCGTGGTTACCACCACATGCCGAGCACTCGTGCTTGTATTTGCACAATCCTGCGTATTTGCAATGGCCATCGTTGAAAAGCCAGCACGCCCCAGGGCGGCGGACGGCCACTGGCCCTTGACCAGAACCTGCTCCGGAACCAGTGGCCACGCTAAGAAAGGGGGGCTGCCGCTGGGACACCATGAGGCGAAGCCAGACATCAGTAGCCTTAACGCCCCAACCTACGTCTGGATGTAACGCTAACCGCCGCCGGAATTCCTCGTCATATTTCCACCAAGCGCTGCCGCCATGAGCTCTATAAGCGCTATAAATGGTGTCCTGGTAGACAAATAATTCCGAACAGCGGTCAGGGTGACGCTGACCCATGATACACCCCAAAACTGAGAAAGCTTGCAACCAATTATTAATGGTCTTAGCGACCCTGGGCTTGCGATCAAAAGGCTTATCAGGGAAACGCCTCTCCTTGTCGACCGTATGTTGATCCACCGATATGAGAGACCAAATGTAAATATATTGGTTGGACCAAATTTTCTCTTTCACGGCGTCATCCAAATGACAGCCCAGGGGACTAACACCACAAAAGCATGAGTCTTTATATACTCCCGCTAAAACTGGGGCACGTGATAAAGAAGGAGAAGGGGAAGGGGACATCTTTGCAATCAACGCCTTAAGTACTGATTCCACATCACTAATCCCCCCTCCCCCCCATGCCCCAGTATACTGGTACTCACCAGGTGCGTCAGTCGTCAGAACCGGAGAAGGACCGGGTACCGGGATCTCAATCCGGGGTTCCGTCACTGGGGCCAGGCTGGGAGCCCTGGAGGTATGACTAGGCACCCGCCTCTTTCTTCTCGAACCCGCCGGCCGACCAGACTCCTCAGATGCGCCCGTCGATCCATCCAAAGATGACGGTGAGCGCCATCTAGAGGATCTGGAACGCCTGCTGCTGCCTGAAATCCTGGAATGGTGACGGGACTGTCGCCTACGTGCATGACGATGATGCCGCCGCCTACTGCCTGAGGACGATGACGAGGATCTCGACATCTCCCTATGCCTGCGCAACCTAACATCACCACCAGGGGTTTGAAGCTGCAGGGGGGTTTGATGCTGCATGGGGGTTTGCAGCTGCAGGGGGGGTTGAGGCTGCAGGGAGGGTTGAGGCTGCAGGGGGGGTTGAGGCTGCATGGGGGGTTGAGGCTGCAGGGGGGGGTGATGCTGCAGGGAGAGATGAGGCACCTGGAAGGGGTGAGCCGGTAGAGAAGGGGGCGCAGCTAACGCAGGGGGATCTGCCAGAGGGGATGCAGGCCCCACAGAGCCAGCCTGGCTGGCAGATATAACATTCGGGGCAGCCCCTGTGCCCCCTGGCACCTCATACATATTAGCCGCCTGAGCTGCAGGCTGGGAAAGAGGGGGGGTCGGTGGGGAGTCACAAGACTCGACGCTGCCTTGCGCTCCCATTATGCTCCTCAAACTCGCCTGCCACGCGCGAACTAACTCTGGAGCGGCCGGAGGTGACGTAACAGGAAGGGGCGGGGCTAGAGCGCATTGATGCGCTGAAGAAGACTCACGGCCGGGCGTCACAGCGCGTGCGCGGGACCGGGAGCTCCGGTGAGTACCTGCTGCTCTATTGGAAGGTGCGGGGGGGCTGTGACCTAAACGGGTGGGAGGGCGGGTGCACCGGGCGGACCGCCGGCCTCCATGGAAAGTAACAGCGCTGCCAGCAGCTTGCGGCAGCGCCGCCACATCTCCACATATCGCGGCAGCAGAAGAGGGCAGAGGGGAGCTGAGGCTGCTCAAAAAAGAGCGCAGCCAGCCCTCTCCCCCTTCCGAATAGCTCGCCATAAGGGCCTCACATAAAGAGGCATCCCTTGCGGACATCTTCTCACAGACAGCCACCTTACCAACTTGGCTTCCGCTGCAAAGAGGAAGTGCAGCAGCCGGGGAGGGGGTTATAAACCCTTACAAGAGGGAGGAGACCACACATACTCGTCCCCCAGTGACGTGCCATTATACCACCATTAACCCCTCAAGCACCAAACATAAACCGGCAAGGTGCTATCTCAAACCCACGGCTAGGAAGGGAAAAGGGGGACCACCAGTCCCTAATCACCCTCCTTAGGAGTCGGGCGCTTGCCAAAATCTCCACCAATTACCACTTGTCCCTCAGCAAAGTTGGCTAGCTGTAGGAGGAAAGATCTGCAAGTAGAAATTTGTCTTTGGTTAGGTAGGTACCAATTGACTACAGTGATTAACGTTGTGTTTATCCTTATTTTAAGGAAGATGTAGTGCCCCTCTCCATCCATTCTGACATCCACCACCGACCCCTGTATTGATTTATGTAGGCCTATTGAAACTCCTCTCGAGCGACAGTCTGAGCTTGGGTTATGATTAGGGATGAGCGAACCCGAACTGTATAGTTCAGGTTTGTACCGAATTTTGGGGTGTCCGTGAACCCGAACATTTTCATAAAAGTCCGGGTTCGAGTTCGGTGTTCAGCGCTTTCTTGGCGCTTTTTGAAAGGCTGCAAAGCAGCCAATCAACAAGCGTCATACTACTTGCCCCAAGGGGCCATCACAGCCATGCCTACTATTCGCATGGCTGTGATTGGCCAGTGCAGCATGTGACCCAGCCTCTATATAAGCTTGGGTCACGTAGCGCTGCACGTCATTCTGCTGATACAAGTGTAGGGAGAGGTTGCAGCTGCGACGTTAGGGCGAGATTAGGCAGTGATTAACTCCTCCAAAAGACTTCATTCAGTGATCGATCTACAGCTGTGGATCATTGAACTGCTGCTATTCAATTGCTCACTGTTTTTAGGCTGCCCAGAGCGTTTTTCAGTCACTTTTTTCTGGGGTGATCGGCGGCCATTTTGTGGCTTGTGGTGCGCCAGCACAAGCTGCCACCAAGTACATTTAACCATCAATAGTGTGGTTATTTTTTGCTATATCCTACATCAGGGTCAAGCTTTCATCAAGTGCATTTAACCATCAATAGTGTGGTTATTTTTTGGCCATATACTACATCAGGGGCAAGCTGAGCCTGTCACCCAAGTGCATTTAACCATCAATAGTGTGGTTATTTTTTGCTATATCCTACATCAGGGTCAAGCTTTCATCAAGTGCATTTAACCATCAATAGTGTGGTTATTTTTTGGCCATATACTACATCAGGGGCAAGCTGAGCCTGTCACCCAAGTGCATTTAACCATCAATAGTGTGGTTATTTTTTGCTATATCCTACATCAGGGTCAAGCTTTCATCAAGTGCATTTAACCATCAATAGTGTAGTTATTTTTTGGCCATATACTACATCAGGGGCAAGTTGAGCCTGTCACAAAGTGCATTTAACCATCAATAGTGTGGTTATTTTTTGGCCATATCCTACATCATGGGCAAGTTGAGCCTGTCACCCAGCGCCTAAAAAATAGGCCTCACATTTATATTCATCCAAATCTGTCATTACTGTTTTAGCTGGTCAAGTTATTTTTAGTGTCCGTCAAAGCACAGTTTTTGTTCTGGGTTGAAAAACAATTCCCAATTTTGCAATTCTCAAAATTAGTGGATTCTGCTGTATCAGGCCTACTTTAAATCTATCCCTAAAAGGGTATATTAGATTCAAGGTGCTGATAGGGTAATTCTCAAGAACTTTACACACACGCTACAGTGCAGATCCAAGTCTAATTCTGTGATTAAACGTATACCTGTCACCCAGCGCCTAAAAAATAGGCCTCACATTTATATTCATCCAAATCTGTCATTACTGTTTTAGCTGGTCAAGTTATTTTTAGTGTCCGTCAAAGCACAGTTTTTGTTCTGGGTTGAAAAACAATTCCCAATTTTGCAACTCTCAAAATGAGTGGTTTCTGCTGTATCAGGCCTACTTTAAATCTATCCCTAAAAGGGTATATTAGATTCAAGGTGCTGATAGGGTAATTCTCAAGAACTTCACACACACGCTACAGTGCAGATCCAAGTCTAATTCTGTGATTAAACGTATACATGTCACCCAGCGCCTAAAAAATAGGCCTCACATTTATATTCATCCAAATCTGTCATTACTGCTTTAGCTGGTCAAGTTATTTAGTGTCCGTCAAAGCACAGTTTTTGTTCTGGGTTGAAAAACAATTCCCAATTTTGCAATTCTCAAAATTAGTGGTTTCTGCTGTATCAGGCCTACTTTAAATCTATCCCTAAAAGAGTATATTAGATTAAAGGTGCTGATAGGGTAATTCTCAAGAACTTCACACACATGCTACAGTGCAGATCCAAGTCTAATTCTGTCCGTAAACGTATACCTGTCACCCAGCGCCTAAATAAAAGGCCTCAAATTTATATTCAGCTAAATCTGTCATTACTGGTGTGCCTGTATTAGTGTAATACGGTACCTAAATAGATAGCCAGATAGTGTTAGGTGTCTGTAAAAAAAAGGCCAGAATTTTAATTCAATACATTGGCCCGAATAATATTTTTCTTATTGTGGTGAACGGTAACAATGAGGAAAACATCTAGTAAGGGACGCGGACGCGGACATGGTCGTGGTGGTGTTAGTGGACCCTCTGGTGCTGGGAGAGGACGTGGCCGTTCTGCCACAGCCACACGTCCTAGTGTACCAACTACCTCAGGTCCCAGTAGCCGCCAGAATTTACAGGGATATTTGGTGGGGCCCAATGCCGTTCTAAGGATGGTAAGGCCTGAGCAGGTACAGGCATTAGTCAATTGGGTGGCCGACAGTGCATCCAGCACGTTCACATTATCTCCCACCCAGTCTTCTGCAGAAAGCGCACAGATGGCGCATGAAAACCAAGCCCATCAGTCTGTCACATCACCCCCATGCATATCAGGGAAACTGTCTGAGCCTCAAGTTATGCAGCAGTCTCTTATGCTGTTTGAAGACTCTGCTGGCAGGGTTTCCAAAGGGCATCCACCTAGCCCTTCCCCAGGGGTGGAAGAGATAGAATGCACTAACGCACAACCACTTATGTCTCCTGATGATGAGGACATGGGAATACCACCTCAGCACGTCTCTGATGATGACGAAACACAGGTGCCAACTGCTGCGTCTTTCTGCAGTGTGCAGACTGAACAGGAGGTCAGGGATCGAGACTGGGTGGAAGACGATTCAGGGGACGATGAGGTCCTAGACCCCACATGGAATGAAGGTCGTGCCACTGACTTTCACAGTTCGGAGGAAGAGGCAGTGGTGAGACCGAGCCAACAGCGTAGCAAAAGACAAAGAGGGAGCAGTGGGCAAAATCAGAACACCCGCCGCCAAGAGACTCCGCCTGCTACTGACCGCCGGCATCTGGGACCGAGCACCCCAAAGGCAGCTTCAAGGAGTTCCCTGGCATGGCACTTCTTCAAACAATGTGCTGACGACAAGACCCGAGTGGTTTGCACGCTGTGCCATCAGAGCCTGAAGCGAGGCATTAACGTTCTGAACCTTAGCACAAACTGCATGACCAGGCACCTGCATGCAAAGCATGAACTGCAGTGGAGTAAACACCTTAAAAACAAGGGAGTCACTCAGGCTCCCCCTGCTACCTCTTCTGCTGCTGCCGCCTCGGCCTCTTCTGCTGCTGCTGCCGCCTCGGCCTCTTCCTCCGCCTGTGGAGGAACGTTGGCACCTGCCGCCCAGCAAACATGGGATGTACCACCAACACCACCACCTGCGTCACCAAGCATCTCAACCATGTCACACGGCAGCGTTCAGCTCTCCATCTCATAAACATTTGAGAGAAAGCGTAAATTCCCACCTAGCCACCCTTGATCCCTGGCCCTGAATGCCAGCATTTCTAAACTACTGGCCTATGAAATGCTGTCATTTAGGCTGGTGGACACAGACAGCTTCAAACAGCTCATGTCGCTTGCTGTCCCACAGTATGTTGTTCCCAGCCGGCACTACTTCTCCAAGAGAGCCGTGCATTCCCTGCACAACCAAGTATCCGATAAAATCAAGTGTGCACTGCGCAACGCCATCTGTGGCAAGGTCCACCTAACCACAGATACGTGGACCAGTAAGCACGGCCAGGGACGCTATATCTCCCTAACTGCACACTGGGTAAATGTAGTGGCGGCTGGGCCCCAGGCGGAGAGCTGTTTGGCGCACGTCCTTCCGCCGCCAAGGATCGCAGGGCAACATTCTTTGCCTCCTGTCTCCTCCTCCTCCTACTCAGCTTCCTCCTCCTCTTCTTCCACCTGCTCATCCAGTCAGCCACACACCTTCACCACCAACTTCAGCACAGCCCGGGGTAAACATCAGCAGGCCGTTCTGAAACTCATATGTTTGGGGGACAGGCCCCACACCGCACACGAGTTGTGGGGGGGTATAGAACAACAGACCGACGAGTGGTTGCTGCCAGTGAGCCTCAAGCCTGGCCTGGTGGTGTGCGATAATGGGCAAAATCTCATTGCAGCTCTGGGACTAGCCGGTTTGACGCACATCCCTTGCCTGGCGCATGTGCTGAATTTGGTAGTGCAGAAGTTCATTCACAACTACCCCGACATGTCAGAGCTGCTGCATAAAGTGCGGGCCGTCTGTTCGCGCTTCCGGCGTTCACATCCTGCCGCTGCTCGCTGTCTGCGCTACAGCGTAACATCGGCCTTCCCGCTCACCGCCTCATATGCGACGTGCCCACCAGGTGGAACTCCACCTTGCACATGCTGGACAGACTGTGCGAGCAGCAGCAGGCCATAGTGGAGTTTCAGCTGCAGCACGCACGGGTCAGTCGCACTGCGGAACAGCACCACTTCACCACCAATGACTGGGCCTCCATGCGAGACCTGTGTGCCCTGTTGCGCTGTTTCGAGTACTCCACCAACATGGCCAGTGGCGATGACGCCGTTATCAGCGTTACAATACCAGTTCTATGTCTCCTTGAGAAAACACTTAAGGCGATGATGGAAGAGGAGGTGGCCCA